>NC_141539.1:40507500-41742500 GCF_021556685.1 Rattus norvegicus | reverse complement strand
TCTAGGTCTACATAGCCAGGCCTCAACCGGTTGTGTTAGGACTGTGGGGTGAGGCCCAGCCGTCTGGCTGCTTCGGGGACCACCACCAGCCCCTCTCAGGGCCTCTTTGGTGTTGCCTGGAAACCATGCAACAATGCCTCCCAAGCAGCCCCGTGATGATCTTTTCTGAAGTGGCAGCCCCTTCAATTATTTTATTTCCATTATATTATGTTAATTAAATCAGCGAAAAGAACAGAGCACATGCATGCCCAGAGTGGAGTGGCTCTGAAGGGTTAATCGGAATGGCCCTGACTGAGACTGCTAATAGAGAGACAGCAGCAGAGGGGACAACTTATTCCAATGTGCCCAATGTAGACAAGCTGTCAGGAAGCCCCATGGGCCTGGTCTGCCTGCATCTGGGTCTCCTGCAGCATTCAGAACCGTTTGCTGCACCAGCGGACACAGCAACAGCTGGAAAACTGGATGGTGCTATTCCAACAGTATCACGTTAACCCAGCGATCAGTTAGCACTGTGGTCAGACCTGCAGAAGCATCTGTGGATAGCAAGGTTCAAATACCTACAGGGCGGAGCACACCATAACAGGGCGGAGCCTCGGAAGACTCAGTGTTTTCTTTGGTATTTGTTCATTTAAACTTCTACAATTAAACTTCTAGGTTGACCTGACAAAATGGAAAGTGAGAGCTCTCTGGTTGGCATCAGAGCTGGGCTGGGGGTTTAGCCTTCTTGGATGTGGAGCACAGCCAGAGAAGTCAAGTTTAGGACACAGTGGGAATCAGAATGGCCTTCTCTGGGGTGCTGAGTTAGCCATCTTTAATGAGAGCCCTTAGCAATGAAAATGGGTTTTAGGGGTCTCATGGAATTTAGAATATATAGGTGATGCCTTTTGGCCTCAACTTACTTGTCTGTTCAATGGACATATATGTCACATGTGGCTTTCTAGGCTCAGGAGTTTTTGTAGTGGGAACTTTTTGGACAATGTAGAAGTTCCTGAGAAATTGCCCTCCCCAACATGGGCATTGTCCTGGTGGGTGCCTTTGTACCTCTGTAAACACAGTGTAATGTTGTGTAGCAAGATCACTGCTCTGAGTCCTTATTCTACCCTGTGTTCCCCGGCATTCTCCAGCATGTGACAGGAGCTGGGGAAATCTCACTCTTCTCTGGCCTCCAGCTTGCTGGAGTAGGGAGACAGACTCACTTTGGCCCACGACTTCCTCCCAGTCTGCAGGCGGTGCCATCCCTGATCCCTTAGACACCCCGCAGCTGTGGCATCCTCTCATTTGAATACATCAGCAAAAATAGCAGTGCACCGCCTTATGTTTAAAAGACGATGGAGCAATTACTCTGAAGTTGATTTCCTGCTCCCTGCCTTTCCAACATTGCAAATCTCCTCAGTTTCAAAATTAAGTTGTAAATGAGATTTGAGTTCCACACCACCCGCTTTGTTCTCTCTCCAAGAGAGAGAGAGAGAGAGAGAGAGAGAGAGAGAGAGAGAGAGAGAGAGAGAGAGAGAGAGAGAGTCGAATCGCCAGTTCAAAGAAAACGTACACATAACTGGAATTCAAAGGCGGTTGGAGGGATTTTCTTTCTCTTAATCTTGGTGACTGGGCTCACCATCTGATTAACCTTCCACAGCCTTTACTGGGAAGAAGCAGGTCTTCAGCCACCACTCCCAGAGATCTCCCCTCGTTTGCAGGACAAAACCCTGGATCAGCACCACCATAACCATAGAAACAATAGGCAGGCTTCTGTGTGTATTAATTTTCCAAAGTTGCCTCAACTCTATTTTGAGCCCAGCATTCTTCCACATACTTTGCTGATTGAGAAACTGAAGAAGGAGTTGGCGACCATTTCTTTGTAACTGTACACAGGCTACAGGTTAATTTGTTCATCTCACTGGCTGACTCGAGCTGTCTGTCTACTGCTCTGTAGTTTGCTCTTTAATCTTGTTCTTTGTTGTGTGTGTGGTTTTTGTTTCTGTATTGTTTTGCTATGAGGTCTCATTATGTAGCCAAAGGTGACCTGGAAGTTGCTATGTTACCCAGGCTGGCCTCAAGCCAATGGTGGTCCTGTTTCAGCCTTCTGGACCCTGAATTCACAGACATGTACCAGCAGGTCTGGTTTCTTTTCTTTTCTTTTTGTTTCTTTTCTTTTCTTTTTCCTTTCCTTTCCTTTCCTTTTCTTTTAAAAAATCTCTCATTTTTCTCCCTGACCCTCCCTCTTCCTCTGTCTTTCTTATATGCTGGGATTGCCTTAAAACTCACCATGTAGTTGAGGCTGGTTTTCCCTCCCAATCCTTTTACCTCTACTAGGAAGTGCTGTGATCACAGGCTCAGATTATATATATATATATATAATTTTGAACTTGACCTGCATGTAACATCCCTAAAAGATATCACAGTTTAACTTCCCATATGGTGCTCAAATCCCCTGTGAGGCTTCTGATACAAGGGAATCTCTTTCCTTTAACATTCAGAGTCATCAGTAACTTATCTTGTGGGCCTCTCTACTCTGGCCCTCCCCAACCCTTCGCTTTCCTGGGAGCCTGTCCTGGGAGAATATCTGAATCATCCATGGGCTCGCTGGGCCTCCCTGTCCTGACCCAGCCTAGCTTGGAAGATATGAATTGAGAGCCATTTATTCAGCTGCTACGTGTGAATATTCCCCATGTGTAGGCCTCACACCTAGCTCAGTGCTGGGCCCTAGGGGTTAATACGGTCTTGTTCCTTGAACAGATAGCTCTTATTGGTGGAAAATCCTGTCTTGAGGCTGAGTAGATGGTTTACTGTGCAAAGCTTTTGAAACACAAATGTGAAGAAGCTGGAGTTCCAGTACCCAGATAAATGCTGGGTGGACGTGCTAGCCCACTTGCAATCCCATCATCTGGGAGGGAGAGAGTTCCTGATCCCTGATGTAAGCTGGCTATTCAGACTAGCCAAATCAACAATCAAGATCTGAATTCAGAGAGAGAGAGAGAGAGAGAGAGAGAGAGAGAGAGAGAGAGAAGAGACGAAAGAGAGGGAGGAGAGAGAAGGGGAAGAGAAAGAGGAACATAGTTGAGGAAGATATTAACATCAACCTCTGGTCTCCACTTGTATATGCACACAGACATACACAGACAAACATACACACACACACACACACATACACATGTACATACACATCACCTTATGTCCATTCTCACACAAGAAAGAAACAGAAAATTGTCTTTACTAAAGCAGACAATTGTCCCTGCAATTAGATTGATTGGGTGATTACTTCCAAGCCAGGATACTGTGAGGGAGAATGATTAGGGACTCACAATAACCATGAATGCAACAGGTATGATTAGGCCCCATCATGTGAGGATGCAGGTTCCCTGTCTACACTGCATCTCCTGGGGTTAGGCTGGCTGTTGAATGTGCCTTTTAGAACCACTGACGCTCAGAGCCCATCTACTGTCCTATCTTGTGGAGCTCTCCTCTGGTCCTCTTCACCTGCTTGGAACCTTGTCCTGGGGACATATCTGAGTTGTCCATGGGATCTCTAGGACATCTTTGTCTTGATCTGGTCTAGCCAGGATGATCTTGGTGGGGGTAGATGGCTAAATGTCCTAAATGTCTCCTGAGGACACTAAACCCTAGTTTAGTTGAAATTTCACTAAATGAGAAGAATGGAAGATACCCAGGTCAGGGTGGCTCAGTGGTGGAAGGGTGTGTTTTGGAAGTCAAGAGGAAGCAGTTTGGAAACAAGATCAGAAAAGCAGGCTTCTGGGGCTGGAGATGGCTCGGTGGTTACAAGCACCAGTTACTCTTGCAGAAGACCTGAATTCACTTCCCAGCACCCAACTGGATGGCTCATAACTCCAGTTCTGGGGGTTACAGTACCCTCTTTGGACCTCTTCAGGCATTGCGTGAACACAGTACACAGACATGCACACAGGCAAAACTCATACACAGAAAAGGGAAATACATTTGTTTCTTTATTTTTTTATGTATGTCTTCCTCTTGTTCTTGAGCTTGGAAGGCCTTGGAAAACATATTTATTGTTTTTTTTTCCCCCTGAGATTTTTCTTTAAGCAAAAAGTGCTATTTACCCACTCAGTTGGTCAACAGAAGTTTTATTGAACAACAGACATTTGCAGGCTTCAGAGATGATACATTCTGTGCTCTCAGGAAATTTAGAATGGGAGACAGAGCAACAGAGCAGTCTGATAACAAGGCCAGTCAGCTTCATAGCTTGGCCAGAGCAGAAATTTTACCAGCAGAGGATGGCATGGAGACCCTGCAGGTAGAGACGACAGAAGAAGTGTGTTGGGTGATGTGTGCTCAGGTGACATTGAAGCCTTTAGCTCTGCACTGAGAGACCTGTAGAAACATAGACCCCTTTGCAGCCCTGAACGCTGGTGGGTGGACTCAGATGCAATTAATGTAGGCGAGAGCCAGCAGGAAGCACATGAGAGGAATTGCGTTTAATTGAGAGACGTGCTTTTCAATCGCTGTTCAGCTGCCAGCTGACTGTGCGCTCTGGCAGGAGCGAAGAGGGATACTTAGCTTTCTTCAAGCTCCATTAATCTGCCCATTTCTTTTTGCTTCAAATCCCACTTCAAACACACAGCGGCTCCTCAAATTCATAATGAAATAAATGATTTATAATCCTGTCGGGAGCCAGTGAGACAGGCTCCCTGTCAGGTGGCTGGGTGGTTTGACCAATCCAGAGGAACATGGTGGCTCATATCATCAACCTATCTATATTTACTTGTATCGACATCCACATCTATATATCATCACCTGTATCGTCTAAATCTACATCCCATATCTGTATTTACACTCACACTGGCACTCACATAAATACACATGTACTCATCTGGCTACACATTTCTTACTCTGTCTTTAGTTCCTTTGGGTGACACGAGTCTTCCTGGGAGAGCCCAGTGACTTGGTAAGAGGATAGCGCCCAGTATCCTTGGAGGAAGATGTTCCATCCCCTTGGATGCTGGGTACCATGTTAAATACGTTGTTTGCTCCTTTTATTTTCCTAAGCAGGGTGGTAGATAGCCCAAGCTTCCATCAAATTTCCCATGTAGCTGAGGATAACCTTCAACGCCTGCTCCTTCTCTTTCTATCTCCAAGTACAGGGAACTGGACCCAGAGCTCCATGAATGCTGAGTAAACATTCTGTCAACCAGACTACATCCCACTCCCCAAGTCAAGTACATTATATGTGTCATGTCGAAGCTTCTAATCTGCAAGAATGTATTGTCTCCTTTCATGTTGAGGGGAAACCTGAGGTATAGAGAGGTCAAGTGACAGATACCAGTTTCAATTAGGCCATAAAGCAGAAAGGGATTTGAACCTATGATAATGTAACTCTTTCACCTAGCTCAGTTTCTTCCCTCCAAGCTTGAGGTTGATTTATAGAAACACAATGCCCACTGTTGCCTATGGAAAAGGCTTTGGAAGTTATGATCAGAGACAATGTTCATTGTTTGCTGGCTCCACTTGCTGGGATGTAGAGAAAACCTGGCCTCTACTCTGAGTGTACAGTGAGAGTAGTGAGAGTCTGTACTGTCAGCCGGAGCTGTGCTTCTGAGGGCGGGCCTTGGGTCCACAGGGATTGACAAAGAGATATGACTGTAGCAGTAACCATGGTTGGTTAAGACTTGGAGGGGTGTGCCTGGCAGCAAGAGGGGTGTCTGTGCAAGGACAGAGTGCTCAGAAAGAGAAGGAAGTCCAAGAAGGGTGGCCTCATTCAAAAGGGGACTTCTTCCACATTTCAGTCTGAAAAATTTCACACTGTGTAAGAATCGAAAGAAGCGTACAATGAACCCTGTGTATTCTTCATCTAGTGGCAGCTATTAACATCTTAGCTTGCTGTATTTGCCACCACCAGTGTGTGTGTGTGTGTGTGTATGTGTATGTGTGTGTGTGTGTGTTGTTTATATACATTCTTTCTTTTTAACTATTTGAAGATGTGTTGCAAATAATAAACTTCTTTCCTAGTATTTATTATCTACCTATGAAGTAACAACTTTCTTTACGTGCTTTGAAAGTGCTTTCTGAGCTGGGCATAGTGGCACTTGGGAGACACAGACAGACTGATTTATATGAATATGAGACCAGCCCGGTCTACAGAGCAAGTTCCAGGACACCCAGACTGTCTAATGAGACTCTGTCATGAAAACCACCACCACCACCACCACCACCACCACCACCACCACCACCACCACCACCACCACCACCACCACCACCACCAACAACAACAACAAGACAACAAGAAAAATCATTGTGGAGTATAGTATGTGTAAAAAGCCTGACCTAATGCCTTAGAGCAACAGCCTGGCTCCTCTCTAAACTGCCTTTTCCTACCCAAGCCTCAGGTTCTGGCTTTGTAAGAAGGGGCTGACACCACCAGGAGTGGACATACACCTGTAATCCCCTCCTAAGGGGGTCTTATCTTGAATCACAGGCCAGCTTGGGTTACAGAGAGGGATCTTAGCTCAGGAAAAAAAAGAGATGAGAAGAGATAACAAGGCCTCCTTTGTGAACCTCAGGAGGATGCTGACAGATTCCAAACAGGTGCTGCCCATCAATCAATAAACTCTGAACTTATATGCATGTGATAGGAGCTTTTCATAGCTCTTTTGGCTTTTAGCAGGGAAGGATGGAATCTTCCATGACTAGGTTAGGGTCTCAGCTACTTTTATAATTTTTTCTTTACTTTTATAGTTTTTATATTATGATGATGATGATTATTTTGCAGTGTTGGTGGGGTCACACCTGGTCCTCAGGATGCAAGCTAAGGGCTGCCACTGAGCTAATCTATGCATCTGCCATGTTAATCTGGGATCACACTGTCAATTTTTAAATTGTCCCCACAGAGTTGGGAGATGAGAGGGAATATGACTTTTGGCTTGGCCCTTATAAGGCCAAGGTGACCTTCTAAATGGGCTTTGTAAATATCTGCTCCTCTTGACTTGTTAGCTCTTGGGAGCAGACAATTGGCTCTATTCACCACTTCAGCCTTAATACTCAAACATTAGGCATCTAATACATGACTTAAATATGCATGGAATAAATGTAGTAAATTATCGGTCATGATTCTTAGATTGGTATACAACAGGAGAAGGCAATGGGACAGTCTGTCTCTGTCCATAGGATCTACCAAGGATGATGTGGCAGAAGGCAGAAATAGGTGACTCATTTTCATACCAGTTCCATTTCCCTTAAGTAATACATTGCAAGCTGCGTCAGCTTGGTGTCAGCCTTTGCCGTTGTTAAGCTACACTAATGAACATCAGTAGAATTTTAGTGAGTTAGGAAGACAAATATTTACTTTTTTTTCCAAGTTACCAAGTCAGCTGAGACTCTGATCCAGAACTTTCTCATTCTGGGATTAAAAGAACAATCCATTACATTGATCTGGAAGCCAAGGAGATAAAATGGACTGAACAAGGAAAACAAGTCATGTAGCCCTAATGAATGTGGAAATCATGTTGTGCAAATCAGCTAAGACATGAGACTAAAGCCAGTGTCTGTGGGGCTAGGATATGCTTTACCGACCTTGGACATTGTCATGATGGTGTGTGTGTGTGTGTGTGTGTGTGTGTGTGTGTGTGTGTGTGTGAGAGAGAGAGAGAGAGAGAGAGAGAGAGAGAGAGAGAGAGAGAGAATTGGATTTAGCCAATAGGAAGAGGGATAGTTACCATCTAACATATAGTTCAGACTTTCAGACTGATTTATTTGGAAGTCAGACTTTGTGATCTTTAGAAACCCAGAATGCCTGATTGGAAGAGGTTTTGAGATGAAGCCACTATTATAACAAATACAAATCTAAAGGGTCTGGAGCAGCTACCTTGACACCAGCTTCCTCAATTTAAAGTGTAACAACAGAAGTCCATCTCCTTTATAACACACTTGGCAGAGAGAATGACTCTGACATCCCTAAACCACACTGATTCTTTGAGATCCAACAGAGAAACCCTGAACCACTGGGACCTGGTCACAGCCATTGCCCAGATGGCTACTGATTCCCTGGTTAGACAGATGCTCTGCGGAGGTGAAGCATTTCATTGTCCCATTGAAACACGTTCCTTATATCTTGGGTCAAGCTGCTCCCTTTCTGCAGCCTCTAGACTTTACACAGCTCATTTGTCTGAAGGGAGAAGAGCGGGTTGGAATACAGCTTAGTAGTAGATTGTTGGCCTAAAATGCACAAGACTCTGGTCAGGGTGAGGAACTTTGTTCTTTCCTTCCATCCTGGACTTTTATTTTACTGCACGAACCTTCCAGCAACTTCCATCACAGGGCTGTGTTCATGGGCCTCCTCGTTCCTACTTTTCCACATTCAGGGCTGGTAGTGCCATGGAGCTGCCTGGTGACATTGGGCTCTCTAGGCAGGCCGGCAGCTTTCCTCTTATACTTTTAAGGAGGAGCCAGCAAGATTATTGGGTGTGGGGTGCTTTATCATTTCTAGAACCAAGTATGAAGTTTAGTACCATTATTTGTTACATAATCCCATCAATTACGCTTCTCCCCTTTGGAAGAGCTACTGAAATAGAACCAATTATTAATACAATTTCTAATTATGCATTATAAAGTATGGATGCAATTGCCAGCATGCACCATATTATTATGTTCCAGAAGGCTGGAATGAGCTCATTGTCACAGAAGACACCACAAACATCTTACATTCTTAGAGAGCCAAGGACTTGTGTCATGGACACTTGTGATTCCAAGTGACCCCAGGTTGATCTAAATGACTTCAGAGGGAGGACTCCTTCTGACCTGGCCAAATCCTTCATGTAGGACGAATACTCACTCTATATGAAGAAAACGCCAACCAGTTTATCATGGAGAGCATTAATTTCGTAGGGCAGCTTGCTTTCTAGCAGTATCATCCAGAGTCTTCCAGGAATAGTGTGGTCTTTCCCTTGAAGGCACAGGAGGGATGCACAGGGAGCCATGTGTGTTACCCTCTATGGCCAGCTTGTCCCCTCGCTGAGACTTGAATTAAATTTGAGTGATGTTTGTTGTGTGCCAGGCTTCTGCTAGGCTCCAGGGAAGAGATGGAAATAAATGAGAGTTCCTGCCTTTGGGGAGTTGGCTGTCTAGTAAGGGACACAGGATGTATCCGGAAATGGTTTTAACAGAATTAAAAAGCACTTCAGGATCAGTGGCTGGGGTAATGGGGGAGGCGTGGGTGGCTGATTATTTTTAATTAGAAGGTTTGGAAAAGTCTTTCTAGAGGAAGATGCATTTGGGGTGGGCTCAGGAGGAAGCTAGGACTTCAGAAGGTTGGTTGGAGTGAGGTGTGAAGGGGAACCCCAGGAAAGGAAGGTGGTAGCCAGGAAAAGGCCTGGAAAAGCTGTGGTGTGTTTGGTGAACGGTGAGCATGGATTTTGCGGGGCACTGAAGGGGCACGCCACTTCCTGGCTGCAGGGTGCCTTGTGGGGGTGGAGTTAGCCCATAACTCATCGCTCCAGGCTGCATTCTGCTCTGTGTGCTGGGCACTGCAAAGAGAAATGCTTTCCGATCCAGTCTTCAAAGGGCCTATGGTTTAGTTGTGGCAGACAGAGAGCTAAAGAGTGATGAGGCAGTAATTGGTTAAATCCTCTAATAGAATCATAAGACTCTAATGGGATAAATACTTATCTTTATGATAGAGATGAGGTCAGAGGAGGAAGTAACTATTCAGATCTGGGAGAGAGTGTCCCAGAAAACTGAGGACAAAGGCCACCTTTGCATGATGTAGGGGCAGAAAAAACGGTTCTCCTATTTTTCTTTGACCTTCCCCCATTTTGTCTATTAAAACATAGCTTTTTATTTTATTTGGACATATTATATCATTTCGATCCTTTCTCTCACCCCTCCTACCTCTTCCAGGATTCCCACCATTAGCACCATCAAACTCATGGCCTCCTCTTCTTTAACCATTGTTGTTACGTATTTTTTTATAGCATATAAAAAAATCGACATATAAGTACAGCTTGCTGAGCCCTTTCAGTGTTGCCTGCACATCTATGCTTCTAGAGCTGACCACTTACTAATGGATAACTGCTCAAGGGGCTCATCCCTGGAGAAAGCTAATTCCCTCTCCTAGCAGTTGTTAATTGTCAATCTCTTCTAGGGGTGGGTCCCCATGATATTTTGTCTATCTATGCAGGTGATGTCAGCTACTGTTAGAATTGTTCAGGGCCTGTCTGGGAAGCCATGTTGTTGAGATTTTATAGACGTAGCATCTCTGTCATGGCTAGAGGTCACTTTGGTTTTTTTTCCTAATGCAGTCAATCTTGATGAAGGTTAATTTTGCCTCTGGGGAAAGATTTTAGCTGTCTAATTTAGGGGTTTGGCGATGGTGTTATTGGAATCCAGTGAGTAGAAGTAGGGATGGTACTAGTCTGTCCTTCGTGTCCAGGATGGCCTTCAAAACAGAGACTGACACTGCCCCAAACCTTAACAGAACCTAGACAGAGGAACTTTGTGCTGAGAAATGCAGTGACCTGTGCTAGGTTGGGAATCAGGGCATGGCAGAGCTTCCAACAGCTACCTGTGGCTTATGGTGGGAGCCAGGTGTTTCTGGTGCACCCTGTGCTATCAGCTGAATGTGTGTCCTCAAATTTATCTATTGATGCTCAAATTTGCAATGGGATAAAATATTCAGATAGAGAAGTTAGAAGGAAGTCGAGCTAGATAAAGCATGAAGCTGGACCCCAACCCCCAACCTCCAACCCCCACAAAGCTGGGATTTGTGCCCTTTCAATAAAATGGCATGAGATTCCTCTGGATTCCTTTCTCTCTTCTTCTCTTTCTCTCTCTGCCTCCTTCTCTTTGTCTTTCTTCTTTCTTTTTTCCCTCTCTGTGTCCACTCCTGCCTTTCTTTTCCCTCCTCTTTCCTCTCTTCTCTCTACTCCATTTCCTTCCTCCTACCCATTCTTCATTGTGAGGAAATGGTAGGCAATAATCCCTCTTGTTCAAGGAAGAGTTCTTCCACCTAGAGCTACATCTATCATCATTTCCATTTGGACTTCCCAGCTCTCAGAACCAAGAGGAAGAAATATCTGTTGTTGTTTGAGGCATCCAGTCTGTAATATTCTCTTCTAGCATCCTGGACACAAGGACAGGTTTCCATTCTCACACTTTGAGCTGTGAGCTGAATGTTCTTTAGCACCTGTGTCTCCTGTCTAGTACATCGGGAGGAGTTTGTTCAACAAATGTTTGACTCACCCATTTTCTGGCAGAGTCTGGTTTTCATCCATCTGTAGAGTGCTGTCTCATCTGTTGAGAGGGCTTCTGGTGACAGAATCACAACCAATTTCGTTAAGGTTTGTTTGTTGAGTATAATGGATTATTTATATGGCAAGATTCTGGAAGAACTCTGGAAAAATGCTGTATTGTATACTGCTAAAAATCCCTTTGGAATAGAGTAGTACACATGAGGCCCTGGATTTGTTCCCTAAACATACATACACACATGCATACACATGCACATGTGTTTTCTCTCCCTCTTTCTCTCTCTTTCTCTCTTACACACACACACACACACACACACACACACACACACACACACACACACACACACCCCTTACTGACTTCTTCCTGGCCAACTTTCTTTACACTCTTATCCAGCCACATGTAGAAGTCACTCTTGGTTGACTGAAGTGGCCTTACCTCTTGACCATTGCCTGTTGGTAAAAGCTCCAGGCTCCTTGGCTGGACTTAACATACCCTCTTGATCTGACTCTAGTAGCCAGTCCTCCTTCCCTTGTTCTCCTCCCACCTACTCACAGCAAACCTACTCATACCTGATGATGACAGATGGAGGATAGAGGCCATAACTAAATGACTCAAAAGCTTGTTTACATCATATCCAGTCAATAAAATGCCAGGAAAAGAAACAGACATTTTAATCTCTATGAACTCTGCACAGGTCACACCAAAGAGGCTGGAGATAGGCAGGCAAGAGCAACTGTGGCCAATAGGTTGTGATAGATGGTTTTAGTTGTCAGTTTGACACAATCTAAAATAATCTGGGATAGGGAGTTTCATTGAAGGATTGTCTGGGTCAGTTCAACTTATGGGCATGTCAGTGAGAGTTTGTGTTGGTTATATTAATTGATATGGGGAGACCAAGTGTGAAAGTGGGTGGCATCATTCCCTAGGTTTAGGTATTGGATTGTACAAGAGAATGTGGACTGAGTGCAAGTGTATGTGGATTCATCCTTTCCTCTTGACTGTATGTAGGACCAGATGCCTCAGTTACTATTTTGACATCCGTGCTCCGAGGGACTGTAAGTTGGAACTTTGAGTTAAATAGTTTTTGTTGTGCTTTATTACAGCAACCCAAAATGAAGCTACACATAGGGGAACTATTTCATAGAAGAGGCAAAGGGGATCACTGGTTTGTCAAATTCAAGGGGCACAATTAGGATGACACCGTATAGAATGAGACTAGATTTCTAGGAGAGTCTATCCTGAAGCTCTGGTAGGCGGGAGTTGGGGTGAGAGGATTTCTTTCCAATTTTCTTAGCTCTTCACTGTGGATAAAAGGTATTTATCATAATTTCAACCATTGTACCTACACATTTATGCAAGTAGCAAAGGGGGTGCATCAGTTAGAGATTGTTAAGTGGACAAACCACCCCATACTCATGATTTTGTTTCTTATGGGCAGTTCTGCTTCTGGGTCAACCAGAAGCCTTCTTCCTTGACTGAGGCTTTGGAAAAGTTTCAGATTTGCTCTTGTGGTCTCCTTTTTTCTTTCTCCTGTCAACTACCCAGAACATCATTTTATGGCACTTTAAGAGTGCAGTAGGAAGTCCAAGTCTGTGGAACCAAAAGAAGCTAATTTCTGTTTCTTCCTTTTTTCTTCTTCTCTAATTTCTGTTTCTTGCTTGTTCATAGTCTATTATAAACCAAAGCAAGGTGTCTTCTAAGTTTTGGGCAAAGTGGGTCTGGGTCATGCATGGGTCCCAGGTAGGGAAGGGTTAGGTACATCTCTCACAGAGATCTGCTCTATTTTTAAATTAAGGAAGAAATCCTTCTCCCTAGTCTCCCAGGTAAACCCATTGTGATACATTGACCAGACAACTCTTGCCCAGTCTACACATCAGCAAAGGAGAATAGATGTCCTATGATCCATGCTGCTCAGTTATTTGGTCCTATACCCTGAGTCCTGAATGGAGCTAAGTTTTACCAACAAGGTATTGCAGGGAGTGATGGTCCACTGGGCAGCCAGCGATCCATGCCCTATCACTGACTCTGTTCACAGTCAGTTTCCCTCTCTGAGCCAGAGGTAGACAATCCTCCATGGAACCGCAGGATGCTGGATCCGTGTCAGCCCAAGTCTTTCCAGGTCTGACACGCTTGAATAATATCACCCGCTCCTATCCTATCAGGAACAATGGCTACATTTGGCAGCCCTCTTTCCCTGGGTTAGTATGTTTTACTGACACATTGTCCCTTACTGGCAACCCTTCTGGATCTCTTATAGACCAAGGGACCATTGTCCCCACTGTAGTTGCTATTTTTTGCTCTTGACTTCTATTCTAACAAGGGGATCCTACAGTTACCTGAGTTGGCAGGAAATGACAGACTCAAGGATCCTTGAATTGTGTTATTTTGAGTGTTCCTATGATTCTAGATGAAACAAACCTTGGATTCTGTGGACTTCTGAGTATCACAGGTTGTACCTCATTTGTGTAGGTGGGTCACATCCAGTGTGTGGAAGGCTCTGATGTAGAAATGATTGGCCACCTGAGGAAGAGGCAGTTCTACAAGCAGACAGCCTTTTGGACAGAGGATGTCTATGAGGCTATTTCTGAATGGGTTTAAGGCCATATAGGAGGAAACTGTCCCATGGGGGTAGGTTCCTCCACTGAAGGAGAAGGAGAAAGGGAGCTGAGTCCCAGGATTCATATCTGAGTCTGGACTGCAGGCACAGTGTGGTCAGCGTCCTCACGTCCCTGCCACTACAGCTAGAGCCACTCTTATGGTCACACACATTCTCTGCTGAGATGGGCTCCCCCCTCACTCTGTGAACTGAAATAAACCCTTCTGTTCTTATGTTGCTTTTGCCAGGTACTTTGCGACAACAGTGGGCAGGCTAATGTACCAAGCCTCTTTGATCCCTTAAAATAAATTCATTTACCTCTTCTTTCATTCTCTCTGTCTGCCCATCTCTCTACCTCCTGTTGGTTCTGTTCCTCTGGAAAGTGCTATGTCATAAAGGACACAGGAGGTCTGGGGAAGTCTGATGCTGAAGAATTTTTTTGGCTGTGTTTTGGAGTCCTCCTTGGGGACCAAGTCTTCCCAGTACCGACCCTCTCATTTCTCTTAGCAGGTGATGAATGCTCATCCACATAAGCTGTGACTGTGGGAAGTGAGGCCTTAGTGCACAGTCTTGCACATCATAGTCACTGTGGCGCCTTCCTGTCAGTTCCCCTGAGCACTGTGCTCAGAAAGAATGGTGCTAGAACTCTGGTCTTGCTTTCATCATCTCCATACCTGTGGACCACACAGTGAACAAGGAAACAGGTAGCAACATGGAGGGATACGTTCCCACTCAAAGACTTGCAACCAGGCTGAAGGATCCAAGGAGAAAAAAAAAATATATATATATATATATAGGCATATACATATATATACCTATCTATACATCATCTCTTTCTATCTCTATCTGTCTGTCTGTGATGTCCCTAGACCATCCATGTGTTCGTCTGAGTTCATGATAGTTGGCTCCTTTTTAGGGCCATTGCCTGGAGTTGTAGGGGCACAAAAATCATGCAGCAACTGGATGACATTTTTGGTTCGTTTTTAAGGTGAGGTCATATGTGTCCCCAGTTGGCCTCAAACTCACTGTGTAGATGAGAATGGTGTTGAAATTCTGATCCTCTTGCTCCCCTTTCCAGTGCTATGATTATAGGCATGTACAATCACATTGGGTTTTATGCACGGTTGGGGATAGTGTGAGTGTGTGTGTGTGTGTGTGTGTGTGTGTGTGTGTGTGTGTGTGTGAATGAGCCTGAAGCATATTGGTTTTGACTGGCTAGAGAACTCCCGGGATCCACCTATCTCTGCTGTCCAACACTGAGGTTATAGCTTGTGTGGCTATGCTCAGTTTTACCTGTGTGCTGAGGATTTGAACAAAAGGATTTGTCCTTTTGTTTTCTCGGCAAAAAAAAAGTGCTCCTACCCACTGAGCTATCTTCCCAGCCTGAGCCCAGTGCTTTGTGTGTGGTAGGCCAGCCCTTTACCAACAGAGCTATATCGCCAACCACAATTTGGTGACCTTTAACTATAGGACAACACCCTTGTCAGAGCCTGATTGCTTTCTAACTGTCAATGGAGAATTTACCCTTTCAAGAGCCATTTTGGGATGAAGCATCCACAGTGGCTTTGACCTGACTATGTGATGCTAGTTACAGCCCAGCTAACTGTAGGGTCTTTACTGGAGTATCTGAGGGTCTGCCACTGGTGATGTCCTAAGGCAGACTTTGTATGGCTAGATCTGCTGTCACCTCTACATGTAGTTTGTGACCTGATCCTGATGAGAAGGCAGCAAGGAAGGGGACACCACTGCAGTGAAGTTGGAACTACTTTCTACCTGGAGTCACAACGAGTAGACACAGGACAAGCAAATGAACACTCACTGGTTTGAATTTTTGGTATGCAGGTACTGTACCGGTGCAAGAAGTGGGTGTCTATGTTCACAACCATAGACAGGAATGCAAGGAGCGGGACAGGGGAGGAAATGACTCTGGCTTTGCTTTGGACACGTTAGGCAAAGTCTCCTCTGGCTGTCCTTCACAAGCAACCCGCTTCGGCATGCACGCAGGAGAGGGTCACCCAGCCTGCAGCATCAGAGGAAGAATTCGCCTGTCTGGCTGGAGAGGAGACAGTGCATGAAAAATGGTGGCAAAAGGTCAGGAGGCGAAGGCAAGTGAGAAACACTTTCATCTATTATCCGGGGTCAACGGGCTCCCTCCCATCAGGGAACCTTGAGGTCCAATGAATGGCCCATTGCGGGAGGTGCGGTATTGTGTGCGCCCGGAGCCTCACAACACAATCCCCTGCCTAGGACAATAGCGCCTAAGAAAGTGGTGGGTGGCTCGCCTCGCCTCCCAGGGGCCTGCCTCTTCTTATCAAAGGCCTTTCACCGCAATGCCCCAGCCTGCTTGGGAAGAGGCAGTGTTTGTCCAATAACACGAAGGCGCTTCAGACTCCTTCCAAATTCCCGGTCATGGCGATTAGGTCGGCGCGCATTGAATTTCATCCAGAACCACTGTGGGGTTCTCAGCTGTTGTCGCTCCCCAGAAGCTGCACATATTCTTTATGTTGTCTGAAGAACAACACATTCCTGTTTAAAATAAAGCCCAAATCCCGGGGTGAGAAGGAGACTTGCATTCCTTCGGAGGATGCCTGCGGGGCTACACATACATTGAGCTACAGGCAGCCGTGTCTCAGTGTCGCACAGAACAGATCCTGGCACAGGCAAAAACCTCACTTTCTTCCTTGACCCTTCTCATCCCATGACCCGTGACTGGAGCAGCGATTCTCAACCTGGCTGTCAGGACCATCGCAAAACACTTATTTCCGATACTCTTAGGAACCCTCTAAATTTATTTTGTTTCTATTCATAACTGTAATTTTTGTCACCGACTGGTGTCTCAGTTCCTAAGACCTTTTGGAAACCAGTGTTTTCCAATGACTGCGACCCACAGGTTGAGAACCACAGCTCTTCAGTATCTGGTAAATGGGCTGTGAGTCTGAGAAGGTGACCCCATCAATTGGTTTCATTCTTGTTTCCTTTGAAATGTGTGGGGATAGAGAGGTGGCTTAGTGCCTGAAATGCTTAGTGTGCAAGTACTGAGTTCAAATCTCCAGCACCCATAAAAGGCCAGGTATGAGTAATACATGTCTCACTGACTAGAGACAACCCAGGATGCCGTCCCCATGCTGCTTCTCACCCTAGTTTTTAGATGAAGCCTGGAAAAGAGGGAAGAAGTGGCCAGATATGTGATTTGAGGGTAATTGTCATAGCTGACACAGGACCTAGAATTTCAGATCCCCAAATGGATCACACATGTTAGCCTTCAGGTTCAGTTCAGGTCCATAAGCGGGGACCCCCTTGGCCGCAGGGACTTTATTGGAGAGATGTTAATGTCTGAAAGTGGAGGGCAGGCTGTATATAATGAGCATGGAGCCTTATGGCTCTTGTAAATCATTGTCCCGAACCATAAGTTAGTAATTTCCTTAGCAAGCCTGTTGAGTGCCAGGTCCTGCAAAGGAATAGAAGAAAGAAACCAATGTGTAAAATAGGACTTGGGTTCTTCCCATGATTGTGTCAGGCTAATATATAGATGCATGCGAACATGTATGCTGAGTGCTATGAAAGAGTGTCCTATAGACACTCAGAATCTTGAAGGGAGGATTATAACTGAATTTACTTCCAGATCACAGGATCAAATCGATAGTCGTATCCTAACCTGGATGCTGCTATCCCAGTTCGTGTCCACACAGAACCAGAATATGGCCTTATCTAGATATAACATTGTTGCAGATGTAATTAGTTCTAATGAAGCTATTTTGGAATGTCTATACAAAAGTCATGGAAAGGCAGAGTCAGAGTCTGGATGCAGTTGGTACAAACCAAGGATCTCAGCCCACCACCGAAAACCAAGAGAACCACATGGAGTGTGTTCTCCCTTAGCATCTCCAGAGAGTGACAATCGTTACACTTTTTTTTTTTTTTTTTGGACTTTGGGCTTTCTGTAACTGTAAGGGGATAAATTTATTTTGTTTTAAGCCATCAAGTTTGTTTTAATCCACAACAGTGCACAGAATGTGTTTACAGCAATATATTGCACTGAAAGGCTGTATTGTGAGAGTCACAGATGGGGAGCTGTGTCAGGGTGATCATGAAACACTGAATATTGACTACCACAGAGGATGGGGTGATAGGATCAGAAAGAAATGAAAGAACTTGAACACTTCAGTCCTGTAGGTGATTTCCGACAGGAATGAGCAGAGCCATGGGGGAGTGGGAAGGGGACACATGGGGGCAGACAGGGACAGGGTGGGAGGGTCTGGGTGCTGCATTAAAGAGTTCAGATTTGACCCCTTCCTTATCTCTTTTTCATTAAGTCAGTGGTCTCCACTGCAAAGCCTTGGGGTAATAGAAGAGCTGAAGCTGCCCTGTTCTCCAAGATCTACACGGGAAAACAAGTCATAGACATGCAGGATTCCAGCACAGTGGTGTGGACAAGTACAATGAAAAACAAATTTTGAAGAGAAAACAAAATAGTAGACCTCAGAACTCTTTGTTTACCTTCTTCATAAAATACCCAGCAAAAAGCGAGGCGGCTTTGCCTATTGGGGGTCATTTCTAATACTGCAGAAATCTCTTTTAGTCTCAGGAAATTGTATTCCATAGTGAAGTTTCTTCTTCCTGGGATCTTTCTAGGACCATTCAAATTATGAGAATGCTGAAGGGATAAACCCAGAAGTTCCACTTTACTGGAACCGAATAAACCGGTGAGTTCATCTCACTGAGCTCTCTCATAGCCTTGGATGTCAGAAGATAGCCATGAAGAGAAGGAGGACTGTGGGGGCCAGTATCAGTCATCTACCACTTGCCTACTCCTATCCACCTGCAACTCACTTTGTCATCCACCCAAAAGTAAGTCTGACACTCAGTCCTGTAGGGAATGCTACATGAAGTCATTTCTTTTGCTTTTGAGTAGCTCACATCCATCCATCCATCCATCCATCCATCCATCCATCCATCCATCCATCCATCCATGCATCCATTCATCCAATCCAAATGCCCACCACTCAACCAATCATTCACTCAAAGAACATCTAAATTTCTGCTCCAGACTAGATATTGCTCAAATGCTCTAGTACATGCAATGTCAAGCCATTTCCTTTGACCTTACAGAGAAAGTCACATCCACGTGCTTGTGCCCAACAGAAGGGAAAAGTAGAACCACTTGATAATATCATAGTGGTAGAGGTCTTTCACTCATTTGCATTGTGAGTGAAGCAGATAGACTCAAATACATGGAACCAAAACAGCTGAGGCCCTGTAATTTCTCCGGGCATACCATGGCATTCATAAAGTGTAGTGAGTACTCTGTTCTTTATAGTGACAATCAGAGGATGAGTCATCCTGATGTTACTAGACACTTGAACCATAAGCGTGTTGCCTCAGTTTCTTTGTATTTCCAGGACATTACGAAATAAAATCGGTAAAGGAAAATGACTTTATTTACACTTTGGCCAAACATCTTTCTACACTAGTAGCCTTATGAATATAGATGTCAGCCAGCCAGGCTTCTTCTGTGTGGAAAAAAGAACCTTTGCCTCAGGTTACATTATTTGTGAAAATAAGATACTGCGATAGATTACTGTAATAAAATACTGTAAAGATGCCATAGTTTTCAGAGAAGAATCTCTGGGGTCAGAAGTTGTAAGATACTCACCCTTTTCTGACCGCAGTTTTTCGAATCGTTTCTTTGGAGACCCACTTCATTACAACTCGTCTCTGCTCTCATCTACACCAATTCTGCCAGTTCAAAAGATCTAACAAGTGAAGGGAGGGGCACAGGTGCCTCTTTGGGATACCTTATCTCTCATCAGGGCTCAGCATGGTCATGGTCACATCCATATGAGGGAATCTGAATGCCTGGGGCCTCAGTGGTGTTTACGTACAAACTATCTTTGCAGTATGAACACCAATCCCACTGAAAGTGCCATTTTCTTTGTCATCTCTCATGCACAGGATGCTGGATGTGGCTCAGAAAATTCAATCATATTGTTTGAAATGCCAAAGGCTCAAATGCCTTTAGGCTAAATGGTCCACCAGTGGGAAATGGCTTTCAGTAGGACTCAGGAGTAGGCAGAGGGGTTTTTGTTTTTGTTTTTTTTTTTTTTTTTTTTTCAGAGCTGGGGACCGAACCCAGGGCCTTGCACTTGCTAGGCAAGCGCTCTATTGTTTTTGTTTTTTAATGACTTAATTTATATCCTCAGGACATCCATCCCTATTCTGCACTGGACTCAGTGCATCCTATAAGGGGCAGAGAGTTGCAACTTAGAGAAAATCTAACAGCTCATCTTCCAATCCAGCAGTCTCCACCCACAGTCGGCTTTGGCTCCCCTTGCCTATGTCTGCTGTGTTCATTAGCTTTTGTTCTAATTCACCAGAGAGGAGTTTTTGCTCCTTTCTTCCTTGATCACAGATTTGCTTTGTGTTTGCTCCATACCTTCCTCCAGGTGATAGAAAACCAGCTGGCTGTCATAGCCCGGTTGGATTTCATCACCTTCTAGAAGCTTCTCTCAGTTACATGGCCAAGGGGGTTATTATCCTACACAATGAAGCCACCACAGAGCCTCTGGAGTATCTCTTTTGAGGACGGATGAGCTGGTTCTCTGCCTCTCTTCACATTCATAGTGAGTGGGACCTGGCTTTGCTGAGTCTCCGTCCCCACTTTCTGAGGACCTGCGAGGCTGGGTACATCTGCTCAATTAGGTACACCATCCCCCACGTACGGAGCTGACTTTGCTTGCTTGAATACCTGATACATTTCCCTTTTAGTAGGATATTGGTAGCACATGCCTTTAATCCCAGCACTCAGGAGGAAGAGGTAGGCAGTTTTCTGAGTTCAAGACCCACCTGGTCTACAGAGTGCATTTCTGGACAGCCAGGGATGCACAGAGAAACCCTGTCTCGAAAAATAAAAATAAATTTTTTAAAATTCATTTAGCCATTTTGAATATTATATAGGGAATGAATTTGGTCGAAATTGTTGCTTTACAAAAGTACTATTTCCTTTATGTGTGTCTGAGCCTACAGAGCTTGGGAAGGTGTCAGGTCTCCTGGAACTGAAGTTACAGATTGTCGTGATTATCACATGGGTGCTGGGAATAGAATCTCATTCCTCTGCTAGAGTAATGAATGTTTTTAGTCGCTGACCCATTCTTCTAGTCTGCTAAGTATTTTTTCTTTCGGACTTAGGGTATGAGTAATCTTACTTCTGTAGAAGGCTACCCTTGACATGGTCTGTAGAGGCCTTTGGTGCTGTCTGTGTGGCTGTCACCTTGCTGATTCTTGTCATTTTTGTCAACTCTCTCTCCTGCAACCCTGGACTCCTCATAGCATCTTATCCAGGAAGAGCACCTGGAAGATGCATGGGGTTGTTGAAAGCAGGAGTATTTGGGTCCATGCCAAATCACAATGGGCCATTAACTAGCTATTAGAAGAGCTTCAGATTGTACCTGCCCCGTCCCTGAGTTCCTTGAAAAGCCCTTTGGCGTGAATAGTTGGGAGGACAAGGATGCTGTGTAATCAGTGGGAGAATCTGGAGGAATGGTGGTGGTGGAGGAGGTCTTATGGCTTAGGGACATGTTTGACTTGAGATGGCTATTAGCTCTGCCAAAGGAGATGTTGACATAGCCTGTTGATACATGAAGACTGACTTAACTTGGAGAAAGACATCAGAGCTATGATAGAGAGGGCAAATTGCTTTTAAATAACCATGATCACATTTTGTTTATAACAAGAACTACATTTAGATTATAGATTACAACGGTTAGCCTTCTGTGTAGCTCTGCGGTCATGTATTAGCTAACACAGTATCACAGGAAATGTTCTAAGGACTCACATCTTTTCCCTTTGCTGTGATGCTGGCTGTGAGAGCTGGTGCTAGAGTCATCTTGGACCAGGAAGATGATGGACATATCATAGAGATGGTGAAGATTGGAGCCAAACATTTTTTGCTTATTATGATGTTGTCTCCATACTTAGCCCCAATGACTGTCTACTTTTTATCTATAGGACAAGAATACATTTTTATCTTTTTTCTACTCTAGATAATACCTACAAATAAATATATATTTTAAAGTTTTTTTTATATGTATGAGTGTTTACCTCCCAAATGAGCATAGGGTGATATTAATCTTTTCAAGGATGCATAGCTCTGAGAAATTGAACACATGTAAATTTGTACAACACCAGACTCAGGGCGGATCTTCTACTCCAAATAACTTCCCGTGCAATACCCTAACCACAGCACACACAATCTTCCCCGACTTCCTGAACTATCTGGCTACCATTTGCCAACCACTATGATTTTTGTCTTTTGGAGAATGTTATACAGATGGAGTCATTTAGCAAACTCTTTGAGGCTGATTTCTTTCTTTTGACACAATGTGTGCTATGCAGTCTCAGTTCCAGTAGCTCTGTGAACTAATGACGCATTTCTCATCGTAGCTGAGTAATAGTCCATGCTGAAATGCTAAAGGCAGTTGAATTGTTTCTAGTGTCTTATCAACAGCCTTATTAAAGCTTTCATAGAAAGATGCCTGAATGCCAGTTTTTAATTTCCCAGGGTAAATAATTCCATTTCTGAAGGATGAATATCTAAGCATTGGATTGTTGACTTATATAGCAGGCATGTATTAAATTTTGTGATTAAAAATAAAAAACCTATAAACTGATTTCTGGAGTGTCGGTGTCATTTTGTGCCCCTCCTCGAAGTGTATGAGATAGCTGTTTGCTTTGTGTCCTTGTCAGCTCTTAGTATGGTCAGGACTTTGCATTTTAGCCATTTACTGGCTATGTGCATTTCCTCATTGGTGTTTTAACACATTGCCAGTAGCTAAGGGCAAATGGCTTGTCTTTTCATGTGCTTATCTGTCATATATGGCTCACAATTTGAGCCTGAATACTGTATCCTAGATGGAAAAGCTCAGAGGCAGACACTGTATGGTGGCAGGAATTGTAGCTGAGACTCTTATTGGGTTCACCTCTTGGTAGAACAAGAAACAGAAAGCAGATAGGAAGTAAGGGTGACCTACCAAAATTCAAGTCCTGCTCTTAGGGACTCAGTTCCGCTGCTGAGACGCATGCCCTTAAAGGTGCTACAACAGTGGTTCTCAACCTGTGGGTTACAACCCCTTGAGGGTCAAATGACTGTCACAGGGGTCGCATATCAGATATCTTGCATATCATATATTTACACTACGATTCATAACAGTAGCAAAATTGCAGTTATGAAGTAGCAATGAAAATAATTTTAATGTTGAGGGTCACCATACAATGAGGAACTGTATTAAAGGGTCACAGCATCAGGGAAGTTGAGAGTCACTTCTCTAGACAGTATTCAAAGACATGTGTTGGTGTGAGATGGCCTTGAAGAGGTAGATCAACCTTACAAAGATAGGCATTGTCAAGGCTTTCTCATCTTCACACCAGTGTATTAATCAGCCACAGTTTATTGCCTGGTTGGCAGATACAAGCATCAGAGCCTTAAGAGCCATTATGCACTAGGAGCAGCGTGCCAGTCATGGTCACAGTTTCCACAGAAGCCTTTTGAGATTGTTTATGAAGCACTTATCAGGAGCTGACTTGTCCTTTGTGCATAAGACAAGACTGTGAGAAAGTCATGCTCTGAAGTAACCAGCACGACAGTAAACCCATGGATAAATAAGCATGCCCAATGACCGAAAGTGAGTTCTAATAATAGCATTGGCAGATAGGACCTTGAGCCTTTGGTCTTGGGGGTTAATACCTTTTCCTTTTGTAGCACAGTCACTACACCAAGACTTATACCAGAGTTGATTTTTTCTGGAGAAGAGTTCCTATTTTTTTTTTTTCATTTCTTTTTATTGATGTCTTGATATTCTCCCCCAACCTCCACCCGCAAGACAGGGTTTCTTTGTGTAGCCTTGGCTGTCCTGGAACTTGCTCTGTAGACCAGGCTGGACTCAAACTCACAGAAACCTGCCTGCCTCTGTTTCCAGAGCTCTGGGATTAAAGGCCTGTGCCACCATCACCTGGCAACATTCTTTCTATTTGAACAAGAGCTCCGTTTTCATTTTGCGTGGGTCTGGCATTGTGGGTAGCCAGTCTTACCTACATGGCATTGTGGGTAGCCAGTTTTACCTATACTGTGCCTAGAGAGTGAAGTAAGCAGCCACCTACACAGGATATACCACACTTCACACCACTGGTCATCCTGGGAGACACACCGGGTCTCTTATCCTGACTCCACCAACACAGATCATTACGATACATCTCTGCTTCCAAAGTATGCTAGACCAAGCCTCCCCTGAGAGCTGCTGAGCGTCCAGAACTCTTTAGCATCTCTCTCTATGGCTACAGTTCCCTCCTTTTCGGCCAGATCATATCTAAGAAAACTGTAACCCTCTAGTTCACAAACATAAATGCCTCTTGATGGTGAGGTTAAATTCGGCAGCAGGTGAACATTAGAAGAATGCTAAATCAGGCAACATGTTCATTTTAGGTACTCGTCTGTACTTTGATCTCAGCGCGCAGCTCATTTGAGATGGAGGAAGTGTATCTCCAAGATGGCAAATACTGTATCATGATACAGCACTGAGAAAGATCCCTGACAGCCCTGATGAGGTGGGCAGGATGGAGTGATGTCATCATCTGGACCTGATTCTTTCTGTTAAACAGGTGAGTATATCTCCAGTTACCTTTTTGATGTCACAAACATGCAGTTCCTGCAAAAGCCACTATCCTTTTATACAGTGATTTCTAAAATCCTCTCTAATGAACTGCTGCCCCAGACTCCCAACTACAATACCAGAAGCACCATCCCAGTCCCTTCCACAGATGGGTGGTCACATGAAACATGCTATTCATAGACCGGAAGTCTCTTTCTGCCTGGAGGAGGAAGCTTCGTGCAGTCTTTGGTTCTGACTTTTCACAGGTCTGGTTGAGGGCAGACTCCCTCAGCACCAGTGGGGAAGTTCAGGCATCCTTGGACCGGCAGCAGGCTGATGGCCCATGTATTGGCTGCTCTGCCCAGCCTTTCATCCATGTTCTTCCCTTTGCCTGGGCTCTTTTGGAAATGGGTTTCCGGAGCTTGACACATGTTTCTTTGTCTAGCCCCAGCTGTTGGAATCTGTCTTCATTCATGAGACAGGAAGGGGGCTCTCCGAGCTGCTGCTGTAGTCTGACATCATGGGGCAGCCACTCAAATTAGTCCTGGGGACTGTGCAAAGCACCCTTGGAGCTGGTGTTTCCCTTCTGATGTAATCCTTACACTTTATCTCAACCTGTGTGGCAGAGACATGATCCTCAGTCAAGAGAAAAGGAAACTGAGGCTCAGAGCCCAAGTGGGGGGCAAAGTCACTAATCCCATGACTGTGGGCACTGACAGGCTCTGTAACCACCTTTCCTTTCTTACCAAAAGAAAACCTGAGCTATGGGAAATTCTGTGTCCTATTGGGGCGTATAGAGGATTCTGTACCAAGTTTCATTTACCTCCCTGCCAGGCGGCATCCCCAGGGGCTATGAGGGATTGAAAACAATAACTATATGCTTCATTCGTCAGAAGGAGTCTTGCTCCAAGTTGCTCAGCTCTCCGACTGTAATGGCAGGAAAAGCTTGAACTGAGCCCAGTTTAATTAATGCTGATCTCACAGGCGGAGCTGTTGGCTTACAGAGGGCTGAGCACAGACACGAGGCAGGAAAAAATCGCAGGGGCCCAAGAGCAGGGTGTGTTCAATGATCCCTTCTTTCTGAGACAGAGAATTGGCTTTCTAGTAAACTCTCAGGGGACGTTTCCTTTCACTGTCTCTTGCTGTCATCTCTCAAGGAAAATGTACCTTGGAACCTGGAGGGCAACTAAGCCTCTGATGTCATTCAATCTCCAGACAGGAGGGGCTTACTTGCTCTTACTCCCCTAGCAGTGCCTTCATTTCATCTAGGCTTTTACGGGAAACCTTGAAGATTGTTAAGAGATCCCTACACAGTGTGGTCAGACAGTCACCTGGGAGGACAAGGGGTGGGGGTGGGGACCAATGCTGATTTGAATCTGAGGAAGAAAACATGACATGAGAACTGAGCCTATTTCTCTTCTTCTGCCAGTGAGTCCCAAAGCTGCTGCATTCCCAGACGCCTTTGCTCAGCTCCAGGGAGGAAGTCATTATGGGATGGTGACTGGAGAATTCAGAAGGACAGGCACTGCTTGGCATCGACAGGCTCTCTCCTCACTCACACCTGCTGTCATAGCTTAGGCAGCTACCCTGACATGGAGAGCTTAGGCCACCTACTCAGCACCACACAGCCAGAGTGGGAAGGTGAGAGCATGCGCTGTGCTTTAAACGGGCCATTGACATTAAAGGAACGCCTCTTCTCTCTAATCTGAGAGGAAAGGAGAAGGCCAATGGGAGGAGCCCTGAGATTAGCCTGCCGTGTCTTAGGTGAGTGGGAGTTACACACACTGTGCTCTGTGTCAAAGAAGAGAAGCACAGAGGGGGACCCAGAATTCAGCTTCTGTCCATTCTTGCTCTTGTTCATCCATTGCATGGCCAAGTGGAGACAAGACAACAAGGTTTTCAGTCTTCCACATTAACATGCAAACCAGCCCATTAGAAACAGGTCCTGTGTGCTCTGATAAACATGTTCACAGGGAGTTCTGGGAACAGATGCAAGACAGGCACTAACGCTGCCTGATCCTACTAGGATGCTTGCTGGATGGTGGGCCGTGGAGTTCTAGCAGTGAACGGTGCATTTGTCCTTTTCTTTGAGCATATATAGAAGTCACGCTCTTGGGTATCAGGTGGGGTAGGCTCAAGTCTACCCTAGCTACCTAGGAAGCCTGCCAATAGTCATTCAGCTTCTCTGAGCTTGTTTCCCTGTCTGTCAAAGAGAGATCACATCTCTACCTGTTTCATGGTGAGGACCTACTGTTTAACTCTGAGCAAGTATATTACCAACTCTGAGGCTAAAGACTGGAGCCTCTTTTTCTCGTTGCTCTTACGTGCAAGGTCAAAGACAGCAGGTATCCCATGCTGTCATCCCCGGTTTAGTTTTTAAGAGGATTCTCCACAAACCATGCTCAGGGCCTGGATACTTCATTTGTATATCTATCTAGAACCCTAAGTAGGGAAACCTGACACACACTCTGTGATGAGAGACATGTTATCTACCGTTTCTGGTTATAAGACTCCCCACTAGTGAGGTGAGGCTAATGATACATTTCCCCCAAATTTGTTGTAAAAAGTAAACAAAATCATCTGAATTTAGGCCTGGACACATAACGGAAATCCCCTTGTGTTCTGCATGGGATCTCAGTGACTGCTTTGTAGAATGTTTTTGGATCATAAATAAATGTCTTACCAGCCTTCACTTTTGGAGTTAGGAGAGGCCATCCCACTCCACTGAGTCTTTTTTCCAAGGCCTTGGTATAGCTGCGGTCTCTCAGTTCATTATCCCTGCTTATTCTGCCTAGGAGGAATGCCATTCAGGAGCTTGGCTATTCAAAGATAAGGTGGTGCAAAGTCCACATGGCTATAGATAGGGATAGGTCTTTGTGTGTGTTGAAGTCACTCAGAATTCCTTCGAACAAGGAGAAAGAGAGCAAAAGCTGTCAATCCACCCTGAACACACCCGCTCTTGGAAGCTCAGCAAGGCGGGTCTTGGTACTCAGATGGGAGATAAGGTAAGAAAGCTTTAGTCTGTGATGCCCAGGTATGTGCTGTGTCTTTTATCATTTGTCTTTCTGGATAAGGTCTCTGGCCTTCAGAAGTTGAAGGAGAGAGAGAGAGAAAAAAAAAAAAAAAAAACGAAGTTGAAGGAGCAAAAGTTCAGCTCCCTGAAGCCAGTGACAACTGAGATCCACAGGTCCGTGCTTTACCTGTGTACGCTGTGCCCATCATTGTTTGATCCTTGTTCTTCCTCTGATCCGCATCCTTCCTATGGGCCACATCCTTCCCTGTGATGCTCATCTCTTCCTGGTCCACATCCAGTTTGACAGCCACATCCTGTCTGTGCTTTGTCTTCTTGTGCTTCCCCAGCCCCACATCCTTATTCTCTTCATGATCCACATCCACTTTCTTATCCACATCCTCCCCAGGCATTGGCACCGCCCGCAAAAGCCAGCTGTAGTAATTGCTCCTTTCCCTGGGCCCAGGGGCTCTCAGTGTTTGAATCAGCACTAGGGTGGCTTAGAGTTCCTGGCAGTGCTGTCCATGACAGTTCCACCACTCTTGTCCATGACTTTCCTCTGTTATTTCTTCTGCCCAAACGCCCATTGCTACTCTGCTTCACTGGCCGAGACCCGCTTTCTGAGCTCACTCACAAGACACTGGACTCTAGGGAGTGCTCCTGGTACCACAAATCTGGCAACACAGAGCTAGTCCTCCACTGTGGCCATCCCTCATATGTGCCCTGATGCTGCCCCTCTCTCAGACTGAGAACACTCCCAGGGCAGAGGATGGCTCCTGGTATCTCTATGTCCAAGCTGGACAGCTATTAGGGCTGGCCAGATAGGTCATTGTGATCCAGGAACATAGAAACCCAGAAATCTTAGTGGCTCAGGATTTTAAGGTTAATTCCACACATTCAAGTTCATTGCTGGTCTAGCAATTTCCTCTGCTATGTCTCTTTGAGCATTGACTGCCTTTGAGCATATGGCCTCTAGTCCCAGCTTCCCTTCTATCCAGTCCTATTGTCCAGAAGCAGCCATGTGACCTGGGCTACTCACAAGTGAGCCCTGGGAAATACTCAGGAACGCCAGACCTTCAGAAAGCTCTGGATCTCTCTGAGAAAGACTTAGGGAGGTGGTAGGAAAGAACATCCGCACAACCAGAGAGGAGGCTTCATGGCAGACTGAGTGAAATGAAGTTACATCCCTGTCACCTCAGTCAGAGACCTGAGTTCAGATGAAACTCTGCTGCTTGAAAACAAGGGGCAGGACCCTGGAAACGCCCGATTTAGCCCTGTCAGTCTCCAAGAAGCACAGTGTTCCCAGCTCTCAGCGTCCTTTGTCCTCTGTAAGCTCCCTTAGCCTGCAGAGGTGACTTCTTTATTCTCTGAGCTGCTATTTATAACTTCCAAAGCACCCCTACTCCTTTGGTTCCATATCGAGGTTCAGAAAAGGAGCCTACCCCCCTCCCGGCAGCACTCCCCCCAACCCCATTGCCAGGCCTCTCTCCCCCAGAGCAATCCCGTAAATAAAGGATGAAAGGCTCCGTAATTATTACCATTCGACAACACAGAGACTGTCAAAACCAGGAGTCCAACAAAGGCCTGTACATAAATCACAGCTGATACAATGGCTCTTAGCTGAAGGGGAGAGGGCTTAGAGTCTCAGCTCGGCTGAAAGGAGGTTTGTGTCTGGGGGAGGAGTCACGGGAGTCACGCAGCCCTGGGGAAGAGATAGGCTGAATGTCTGAACAGAGTGCCAGCCTCATCAATGTGCTAGTCCAAAGACAGGGTAGCTACTGAACGGAACTCGAGTGAAAATCCCGGGAAAGACTCCAGATGTGGCAACTCTACAGTGCTGGTGAGGTTACACTGCATCAGCAGGTTACAGTCCAGCCTGGCAGGGAGTCGTTCAAAGATATGCTGGCTTGCAGCCCTGCCAGTCGAGAGCCGCCTACAGCCAGGGCGTAGACCAGGGTTTGACAAGCCAGCAAGGGCTCTCTGGGTTTGAAGAGAGATCAAGTGGGCTGGGCTGTCGGCTGGCCTCCACAGTGTGTGTGTGTGTGTGTACACGCGTGCGCGCGCACGTCCGCCTATTCCTGTGCCTGGAGGTGAGGTTGCAGACATTTTCTGATAGGCAGAAAAGAGGATACACTCCTTGGTGACAAACGCTGAGCCAAGTAGTATCTCTTCAGTTCGTGTCTGTGGGAGGGAAATTTCTGCGTAACATGGAAAAGCGTTGTGTTTGTAGGTCAGAGAGACAGCTTCTGGGGAAAGAGTTTATGTCTTTAGGCACAATTATTGCTTTCGAATAAGTCATTTGGTGGTCCCTTAAGAATTCGGTAGTGGGGTTTGGGAAATAGCTTATCAGTAAGTGAGTCTTGTGCGCGCGCATAAGGACATTGGTTCTATCCCCAGAACACACATTTAAAAAAGCTGGGTGTGGTTGTGTATGTTTGGAATCTCAGTGTTAGGGAGGAAACAGGAGGGTTTCTGGGGCTTATTAACCCCCCCCCCCCCAGCAAGTTGCAGGAGGCTAAATTACCTGTCATTAAAAAAAAAAAAAAAAAAAAAAGGTAGAGAGCACCTGAGGACTGATACCCAAGGTTGCCCTTTAACCTCCAATTCTATTTGCATATATTTGCATAACCTGTTATGTATACAGTTGTGCCGGAATACACATGCACACGCACATACATCCATGCAAATGCACAAGGAACTCAGTGGCCTTTACAGATTGCTGGTGACAGCTCTTTGCATCATGTACTGCTTGGTATTTATGGATTTCAGATGATTCTTTTATCTGAAGATATTGTCCTTAACATAAATAGAGAAAGAGAAGGAGTTAGATACAGGGATAGAAGTCGTATGGTGGGTGACCAGTGCAGACAGACACCTTCTGGAGGTGTGCTGAGGAGCACTGACTTTGGAGACCACTCATGCGATGCTTCTGGATTGACAATACTGGGTGTCATTGACTCTCTTAGTGCTTCAACAGTATCAGATTGTTAACAGGACTATAAGGATGAAAAGGAATCCGGGGGCCAATAAAATAGCTCAGAAGATAAAGGTGCTTGCCACACCAGCTTGATGACTCAAGTTCTAATCCTGGGACCCATATAAAAGTGGAAAGAGACACACATTCATTGTACACACACACACACACACACACACACACACACACACCCCACACACAGAATAACAACAACAACAACAACAACAACAGTAAATACAATTTACAAAGGGAATCCTAATCATGTCTGCTCTGTTGTTCTACTCTATGGCATTGGTGATGTTTAAAAGCATTAGGAGAGCAGACAGTTTGTGAGGCAGGTAAGCATCACTCTCTCACCTCATTCCACCATAAGAAAAAGTCATTGACCTTCTTCAAACAATGGGGGTAGGGGTGAGGTAAGGCTGGAAGGGGAAACAGGGACTCAGCTGCTACAGACAGAGAGACAGAGCCCAGGTTTTTCTCTCATGGAGACATTCTATCTTTGTTGAGCTAGGACAGTAGAGCCCTGGGAACAAGCAGCCTAGAGATCTTGCTGAAGTGGAGTTCCAAAGCAAAGGAAGCTGGAGTCCTTTTACAGAGCTGTGTTCTCTCCTAGTCTACACCCTTTAAACTCATTCAGCGCCAGATCTATTTGAACTCATGTTACATCTCTAGATACAGCAGTTTGCTGGGGTGCAGGGTACTTGCAAGGCAAAGTAGACCTGTACTTCTGGGAGTGGTATCATTCCCACCAGTCTCTATTGGCCACATTGGCCTCATCTTCAGTGGCCAAGGTTTCTGCTTCCCATTCTTCCTTCATGATTCCCCCTATGTAATATGTCACGTGAGCTTATATGGAGTCCCAAGTGGTCTTGTAGTTCCTAGTGTCATTTCAAGCAAAGCACAGCTGGGGGTCAGATTTAAATCAGCATCAAGTGTTAATAGCTCCTTGGCAACACATCCTTAGGTGCCAATGAGCACCTTGTAGCATACTGGGACCATAGGTTATGCATGCGCATACCTGGGTGTACATGCCTCTGTGTGCATCTACATACATACCTATGTGTCTATGCATGTACGTACATTTTTCCTCTGTTCATGTGTGTGACTGTGTATGTAGCATGCAGAGCAGTAAATGTTTTGTGAGAATGGTTCTGATAAAGGAAGGAGAATTGGAGAAAGCTGGGAGCTCCAGGTGGGTTCAAGAAGCCGAGGAAATGAAAGAATTCTGGAAAAGGTTAGGACACGGCTCGCACTGCAGATCATGTTCCCAGCCAGCTGCTTAGAGAACAAGCAGGCTGAGTCCTAGACACTGATGTCCTGGTGTTGCCATCCTGGCTTCTGTGGCTGAGTGGATCTTCAGGGACTCTCAGCATGGAGATGGTCCTTCTAGAGATTGCATTTTGTGTAGGCGGCATCGTTTTCCAAACTTCGAGTGCTAATCAAATGGGTCCTAGTGGCACTTCTCCTTGTAAAGTTATCTAGATCAAAAAAACCTCAGAGAGTCTGGTAAGATGGCCCAGCAAGCAAAAGTGCTTGCGGCAGAAGCCTGATGGCCAGAGTTCATTCCCAGAGCCTGTGTGGAAAAGTCAGATGAGGTAGCATGTGTTTGCAATCCCAGCACTTCTACGGTGAGATGAGAGGCAGACACAGAACTTCTTAGGAACTTGTGGGCTAGCTAGCTGAGTACTCAGGGCAGTCACAGAAACTACAGGAGAGCCTCTCCCTTAGCAAGTTGGAAGGCAAGAGCTTCTCCTAAAAGTTGTCCTCTGACCTTGATGGCAAGCTACATTATAAAGCATATTTTTGCCACGAGGCTAGAGACATTTGCAAAGAGCCATTCTGTTCCAGCTCTGATGGCTCCTGCAGCAAACTGCCCTCTCTTGAACCTCAACTTCCCTACCTTTCAGATGAGATCAGCAAAACAAAAAAAGTGAGCCTAGCAGTCACTGTGAGGGTCGCACAAGACAGAACACGCATAGCGTGGTTTACACAGCACAAAGCATCGTGGAAGGACTCACTGGCCCCCTCTCCTACCCTAGCTGTGGATTTATATTGATATAGAATGGCTCCAGTGTGGTGGGACACCATTGCTCCCTACCATAGCCTTCCTAAATGCCAGGCTGACCATGCTATAGAGGTCTCCATGTTTTACCCTTCTCTGAAGTTAACTTCTCATTTTCACCCATCAACTTCGGATATTATAGACTGGGTACCATTGACCTTCATCCTCCTATGCATTCCTTTAAACCTGTGCTGAGTCTTGGCATGGGTGGGAGACAGGATTCATACAGCAGGACAGCATCTGTCCATCCGTCTGTCTGTGGAGCTGCATGGATGATGGACCACCCTCCACTCATCTGCTCTCTCTCCTTCACACCACCTGACAGGCTTACACAGAAAGCCAGGCCGGCCAGACCTGCCCCCTCAGTTGGTGGCACAGGGGAAGATGAGGGAATTAACTTCTGGCCCGCTGACAGTGGCACAGCCTGCCAAAGCCGCCCGGGTAATTTGGTTCCTTTCCTTTGTTGACTTGGTGCCAGAGCACAAGAGTGGATTAAGCAGGGAAATTCTGCATGGAGAACTCTCCCCCTTGGCGCTGCAATCCCATTGTCTCCTGAGAGTGACAGCCACTGGTGGAGCCAACACACACCGCTCCATTGGCACGTCCCCAGGACAGAACAGCTTCCCCGTTCCTGAAAAGAGGGATTTGTTTAAAAAACTGGAGTTGAAAGGAAAGACGGGTAGGAGACAGAGGGAGGAGGAGGCAAAGCTACGGCTGGTTTGTTAATTAAAGGAGAGTGGTCCGCTAGTGCTAAGACCTAGGTACATCTCCACTTCAATTGTTCTGAGAGGTGCTATCATGTTTGCACACATTTCATAAGTATCTCCTGGTGCCAGGCACTAGGTTGATGCAGGTACATAAGGTAGAAAAGTGCAGTCATGCTTGCTGTGAGGAAAACATCAAGTCCCTATCCCTAAGAACAAGACATTTAGGAGAACCTTGAGTAGTGAGTGCTTGTCTTGCTGGGAGCTAGTCTAAGCACGTGATTCATTTCAATCAATGGAACAATCCTAGCAACCCCATGGGGTCTGCTTACCTGTTGCTATGTCTCTGCTCTGCCCTTGGGGGACATAGACATGATTATTAGGGTTATCGGTGAGTTTGACAAAAAATAAAAATATTAATCAGTCCTGGAAAACACAGCATTTGCTGATTTCTGTGATGTCTGCACTCCTACCATACCAATGTCAGGGTCCTATAGGAATGACTCTGGACATGGTGTTGGGGATAAAAACCTGTCTACCAGCCTAGAGCAGGCTCCAGTATGTCAATGGATATGAGGAAGCATTGTCTCTGCTCATGTAATAATGAGGTTCAACATACTGAGTACAGGGTCACCTGGTTCCCAGTCTATTCTGCCAATCCCTGTTGTACCTGGCCCTGAGAAGGGACCAAGAGAAGAAACCAACACGAGCAGCAACTGTTTACAGGCACCTCAGAGCCTGGCCTTACCTCAGGGGCTCCCATTCTTTCTGCTCTTCCCCAGCAAGAGACTGGAGTCTCCCATTAAGAGTTAATCATTTTCTGATGCAGGGCATGAAATATGTAGCTACTGTCAATTTCTCAAGTAAAAACGTCTCCCACCACTGATAGTGCATTTAACCCTTTCTTCACCCATCAATCTCTTTGCATCACTGTATTCTGCTTGTTTGACATACAGCTGAAATTCTCTGGTATCACAGGGAAAATATAGACTCATGCTGTCCTGTTAGTCACTCCTTCTGTGTGCCTCATGCTTCTGTTTTATTTCTTAAATTGGGTGTTCCAAGCTTAGTCCTGATAGAAGTCTTCAGGGGCTCGTGTCATCAGAGGTCAGGCCTACGTTTTTAAATCTGAATTTAAGATTTGTTAGGCTTTTATTACATGCATCAAATTATTATGTGCTAGATTGGCATTTACCAAGAGAAATAGACCATGGCAAGTTTCTTCCTATGAACATTCATTCATTCATTCATTCATTCATTCACTCACTCATGGATGCATGTATGTATGCACTCATGTTAGTGAGCATCTATTGTGTGTAGGGTTTTGGAGATGCAAACCATGAAGATATAGATTGCTTTTGAGATCTTACATCTACAGCAAATGCACCGGCTTGCTTATGCCGAAACATTCTGTTGTTCTCATGCATGATATTTACCCAACTTCAAAGAGGCTTTCTATGTTTTCGTACATCTATTTTTACTAATTATTTAACGTAACAATGGCTCCTCCTTCATGGGTCCCCACCAAGCCAGGACTTCTCACCAGCCTCTCTGAACTCTCACACCTTTCCTGCCTCTTCTGATTCCATTCTGTCTGACTTAGATTCCCACCAGGTTTGTTCTGGGTTCGTTTGGTCTTCGGAACTTAGTCTCCTGGAGTTGGGGAGCTCACGGGTTCATATGCATTTCCTTTTCAGAGGCAGATGAACAGAATGTACCTATTGGCCAGAAGACAAAGGAAAAGAATCAGTGTGGGTGAGAAAGTGTTATGACCGTGTTTGATGTAAGAGTGTAAATAAGTCCGTTTAAAAGGGAAAACAAGCCTAGAATCATCTCCTTGTAAACCAATGTGTCTTCTAACTCCTCTCTAATTTTTCACAGTTAGCTTTATTAAACTGACAGTTATTCTTGGAAGCAAATTAATAAGTTCAAACCCAAAGTATTAGAGCTTGAAAGGGCCTGAGTGACCCTGTAATTTTAGCCTCTAATTTTAGATCTGAGACAATCAGGTCTGGGGAGGCAGAGCGGCTTACTCAGCCTACCTTGTGAGTGTTGGCAGGTCATTTTATAGCCAGCCAGTGTAATTGTTTGTAAATACACAGGCATCCCTTGACTTACTCTGCCAGCACAAAACATGTCAGGCGAAAGATGATTCTTAATAGTTCAGAGAAAGGAAAAAAAATAAATTGATTAGCAGTATAATTGTTTAGGAATATTTTCATTAAGGGGTAGCAATAGGAAAGCATACAACTGCTCATATCAGGCAAATTCCAGTTATTTGAACAAGTCACTGACCCCAGAATGTTCATTTAGCACTTTGGAGCAGCCATGAAACATGGTTTGATAAAAGTGTTAATGTCTGTCTGGTAGTGGTGGGCACAGATTTTCTCTTCCTACCCTAGTACTACCACTGTTAGTAGGGTTTTGGGTTTTTGGTGTTGTTTGTTTTACATTATAGCACCCCTATCACAAGAACAGTCTGTAATTAGTAGCAGGTTCCACGTAACGAGTCATTGCTCCGTTGATGTGCAACTATGGGTACCTCAAGTCAACTTGTGTGAGAGCCCTCAGAGATGCCTAACGATGTACGTCTTTTCCCACTGAGAAGCTCTCTCTTCAAAGTTCTCTGACACATTCCTGCAAGTCTCTGGAAAATTAAAGGAACCAATGGAAATGACTTGATCAATTTTGCCAAAAATAGAGTCTGCAGGCAATCTTGGGGTCCTAGAGGCATTAGATGTTGATGATGTGTTACAGGCCAAATGCATGTCACTCCAGGCACTTGTGCATAAAACTCACTTTCAGTCTTCCTACATGAACTTGTCATTAGGCAAATTGTCCCAAAGCATTAAATGTACCATAAAATTGTCCATTTGGGAGTTGCAAAACTTCTCCCCAGATGTGCTTTGCCGATTTTGGAGACTCAAATGGTTTGAATTCTCCTGTGCTGTTTAAATTCCATTCTTTGAAAGCAGCTTGGGATAAAGAATGACTAGAGAGAAAGGTGTCTGAGGTGAACTCACTCCCAGTGCCTACAGAATGCTCCTCAGTGGCCTGCAGTGACTTCACAACACTTAGCTTTGCGTATCTTTGTGTATATCTAGAAACAGCTATGGCGGACTAGGTACCCTAGGTTGTTTCTCAGACTCATTTCCTAAGTCTGCCCACAGTTTCCTGAATGTTATATTCCCTCATAATTTACCCTCTCCATTTGTGCGTGAGCACTGTGTCTGGAACAGAGTGGGACTGCAGGTCACAATTTGGCTTTCAATACAGCAGCCCATTGTGACATGTCTTTTATGGTGTCCCTTCTGATTCCAATGAAAACTGAAATTCAGTTGAATCAAGAACACCAACCTTGGCTACAATAGACAGCATTAGAGTGCACTTGTAAAATTCAAGACTTCAGAACAAACAGGCTTAAGAACATACTCTAATTTTCTATAATCAGTAATCAGAATAGCTTCTTTTCTTTTAGTTTTCCCATCCACCCACCCACCCATCCACCCACCTATGCACCCACCAATCCGTCTAGCCATCCATCCACTCTTTCAACAGTTATTTGCTTATGTATCTTATACCAAACACTTGAGCCCAGCAGTGGTAACGTATTGAGAGGCAAGCTAATCTCTGGCCTCATCGTCTCAGTCTTTAGTGAGACAGTGATTATTGCCCCATCATACTTGCTCATTGCCCAAGGCTATGTAATACCCTTTATCTAGAATGCCATTATACATAATCTATATTTAGAGAATTCCTCACTAATATTCAGGCTTTGTTTTAACTTATTTTTCTAAGACTATCGGCATCTGAAAGATGTGAAGTCAGAGAGGTGCACAAAGCAACAAGATGCACAAGACAACTACAACGAACCTCACAGACTCAGGCAAGGTACCCCCAAATCCAGTTTACTTTCTACAACCCATGTGACTTTGAAAAACAATCATTTACTTTCTTAGGGTCTCAGTTATCTAAATGACAAGACAGGAACAACAGGAGAACCAACTGTGAGGCTCAAATGTTTAAACACCCTACACAATGGTACATTGGGTACGAATTTACTCCTTGGAGCAGGATATGTGTTAGCCCTGGGTCCAGATTCTAGCTAGACTCTTCCCTAGGGGAGCACATACCTGAGAGGGGGCAGAGTGAGTTACAGTAAGTGGATCCAAAGCAGGCAGCATCGGGAAACTAGGGAAGATGGACTCAAACGGGAAAACCGTGTGATTTAATGTGACTACAGCAAACACTCAATTACCTTGAGTATACACTCTGCATTGTTCTTGGAGAATCAAGCTGCCCTGGACCACGTAAGTCTGTATTACCTTACTATGACATCGATGCATCTACCGCCCCCTTCAGACTGTGCAAGGACATTTTAGCCCAAGACGACATGGCCGGAACGTGTTGGTGGTAGGGCTCAAAGTTCTTATAAACCCGATTCTCTGGGAGAGAAGAGTGGGCATTCTTCATGTCTGGGACAGTGGAGGAGGTGGCTGGCATGATTACACGAAGGTAAGTAATAGGGCACACAAACTGGCTTCGTCATTTGCAGCCCTTGAGATTTCCTTAAAAGCAGGGACAATGTGGAGCTAGGTAAGGCCTCCTACAAGCTTGTTTTAACCATTTTTCTTGCCTCATTTCTCTTTTCCTTTCTGTCCTAGGAGCACAGCCATACTCTAGAACATTCATTTTGAGTGAGGCTGGCTTCAAAAAATGGTCAAAACGTAGAACCTGGGCTTTGGTTGCATATTATGACTCTGGTCCAGTTGAGGAGTGTGTAGAAGGAGCAAGTGTTTACCTTAGGTGCTTCTCTGTCTAGTGAACTAAGTGGGTTAGTGGCATCTTTTTTACTTTTGCCTGTCTGACCCTAAAAACTGAGTATTTGACATCATTCAGCTGATAATTGATACCATTTGCCTTGTGCTGATCTTTGCTAATGTTTTGCACTAGGTTAAATCAATGGTCTCTTTTCTTGTCTCTCAAATTTGTATTGCTTTAGGGAATTTTTCTTTGAAAAGCTTTTTATTGACTTTTCCTAAAAGAAGAAGGGACTTGTTGGATTCTAAATAAAATCCCCTTTCAGAGGAGCCGGGAGGTCTCTATAGCAAGTGTATAGTAACCGTGATTTAAATGTGCTCTTAGGGCTCACACAGACTAGCAGTCCCCTCCCCACCCCCAATCTGAACTCTTCCAAGAATCATGTGGAAGCTGCAGAGAGGTGGTGAGAGCTATCAAAATAGCCAGGGGAAGAGAGAGCAAGTGAGGGTCTCTGGGTGAGAGCGTGCAGTTCTGCAACACATCTGGGTTCTCTGTAAGCACAAATCTGCCCAGATCTGCACAGTTTCAGCTGAAAAACACAACCAAGGAAGCATGTGCTGACTTAAATGTAGACTGTGCCCCATAAGGGACACTGGCTTTGTGTGATGAATCAGCCTTAGGGCAGGGCTATCTTCAGAGCTGAATCTATACAGGGGGACACCTTTGTCTAGTGCTCACTAAGGCTTGTGTTTGTATAGGTGAATGTGGGTACAGGGAAGAGACTCCATATTATTTAGAATTCTATATAAGGGATGCCTAAGGCCCTCTTAGTCAAAGGAAACTGTGCCTTTGCATTTGTTCCTTTTCCTCTTCCTTTTTGTGTTAACTACAATCGTGCTTTAAAGTCTGCAGCCCTCAAAGGAGCCATTTTCTCCTTCCGGGGATGAGATTTATGTTTTGTTTTTTTTTTCTGTTTCCATCAGTCTTATGTTTCTTTGTAAGAACAACCGTGATTTTTTCAACTATTTTATGGATAACCTGCTTAGGTTTCTGTTCTACATTTGTAAAAATCTTCCATAACCTGTGTCATCCCACAGGTGGGTAATCTGCCAACCAATCAGTAGCCACACAGCTACTGATGCATACTGCCTGGCTGCCTCACTGCGCGTCAGTGAACTCGACTGCATTATAAAACGTATCTATGTTTGTAGGTGACATGATGAGGGCCTATCTGTTACTGACAGGTCGGGAAGAATTGTAAATGCTCAGTAGTTATGGTAGGCTAGTTCTTTATAGCTGAGGAATTCTGCCTGGAGTGAATGGAACCCTGACCGCACAGGCCTCAGCTACATGAAAGCCCATGGCTTCCTGTGACTTCTATCCTTTGGGCCACATGACCTGACATAGTAAAGCTCTGAAGGATAGCGGGATGGTGATTAGAAGGAGTGCCAGCTGTTGCAGCTTGTCCTTCCGTTGCTCAGAAGCCTGCATTCCTCACACATTTTGCAGTTATTCTTGAGAACCGAGTATGAAAGGAAAAGGGAAACAGGGTTGGTCTAAGGCCACCCAGGAAACTGTCTCAAACATGTCACATGTCAGGCATTTGACAGCTATTCATAAAATCATTATTCGTGCCTACTGCATTCCAGTCTCTTCCCCTGGGTGTTGAAGCTATGTGACAAGCAAAAGAGAACGTGCCTTATTTTATGGATCTTGAAGACTGATAACAGACAAGTCAAACAACGAGAAAGAGATAATTTAAGTTTTGAGGCCCAAATACTTTGCAAGGTATTCCAGGGTAAGCCGATGAGAAGATACAGTCAGGGAGACACTCATTCCATCCCATAGTTCTCATCTGCATCACTAATGCTGGGGTCAAGGCTTACAGGAGAACTCTGGAAGAAGAGGGAAGGATTCCTTTTTCTGGGATCTGACTTTGTTTACATGGGGAGAGGGCCTCTTACCCACCTCAATTAGTTTTTTTTTTTTCATTGTTTGTCCTAACGACTCCAGTTATTGTGTGGTTTGTAGGATCATGTTGAATAGACTTGATTTTGAGTCTGTGTTGGTTTTTATTTATTGTATTTATCTTGTATGTTTGTGTATGTTTTGGGGGTAGAGGGAGAATTCCAGGGAGGGGAAAACAAAACAACATGTTGCAATGCTCCACTCCAGTCTGGTGGGCCTTGGAACTGAAATAGTTTGTGTACTAATTCTTCAGCTATGCAGAGATAGGAGATATTCGGCTCCTTCAATCTAGTAGGCTTGGCAGGGCAAGTCCTCAGTAACAATGACTTCCTATATACCATCCACAGTATAAAAACTGTGGTCTATGTTTTGTCTTGCTCTGTACCCTCTGGGGCCAATTCCAGCACCGAGCTCCCTTTGAAGTTTCTGAGCCTGGATGAGCTTCACAAGCTCTGAAGCCAGATGAGAAATGGGCCCATTATTAATGGGGGTAAAGCGTTTTCACCCTCTCCACTCAGTGTGGGTGGCATTGGGCTTCTGTGTGATACCCTAGGGCACAGCATCAGACTGCTCAGAGCTCAGACTGCTAGTGCCAGGCTTGGCACTGGCTTCTTTTGGGACCTGTTGGCACTAAGTGTCAGGGGACCAGTTAATGACTTCCCTGTGTTTAATAATGAGAGGTTGCTGTGCATGGGCGATGGGCTTCAGGGATCCTATGTTCACAGCACCTATTCAGTCACTGTTTGATTGATTCTCTCATTCAGACATTTACTAAGCACCCACTGTGCGCCAGATCCTATGTCCCTGTACTTCTCAAAGAACAAAGACCCATAAGATTCTGGGGGAGAAGGATGGGCATGTAAGTCAATTGTGGAAAAGTGGAATTGTGGGGCCTGGTATAAGATCTGGGGAGTTGGAGGTAAGGCACTATGCCAGAAGTCATCTATTCTCCCTAGCTCAGTGCTTTCCAAAGGTTTCCCAGAGGAGGTGGTGTTTGAATTGCAGTTTAGAAGTTACATCAGAAACAGACCACTGACGTAGAAATCCAGATGTGCAACGTAAAGACTCTAACCTCTGTATTCCTCTCATCAAACCTGAGCCAAGCCTCTTGCATGGTTCCACTCTGAACAAAGGAGTGCTAATGATGTCCGTTCATTCTGTAAGTTGCCATGACAATGATGAGAGACATCCTGGCTTAGCCATGAAAAAGCCTGGGCATAGGTGATTCCTCACTTCTCTTCTCGGGGTTTCCCACTTTCACCTATCAAATGAGAGATGTGTTTTGGCAACAGTGCAGAATTTCTTAAGAAACAGTTGAAATGATCTATGTGGGATGGATAGCCATCTCTCCTGTTAGCCTGACCCTCCTCCTTGGAGAAGACCTCAAAAGAAAGTGAGGCTCACCATGCTCATGCTAGAGTGATTTCCAAGACTCCTCCTGACCTCACACTTGGACTCTGAACTCAGCTAAAGTTGTGAAGCCTTGAGTAGTAGATCACTTAGCTTCTTGCTTCATTCCCTCATGGGGGATGACTGGATAGCATGACCTGAAGGCTTCACCCTTTTTTAGCTTTATAGATCTAGAGTCCTGGGGGGACTCTATAGATCTCTAAGATCTATAAGCTTTATAGATCTAGGTCTGGTTCTCAGGAAAAGAAAAGGAATGGTGTTACTATCTATCAGCTGCCTCCTGGATTGTAGATAAAGGGCTGGGCTTAACCTACTCCATTGCTTTATTCCATTCAACCAGCACAGAAGTCTGTCAGTGGAAGTATCATTGTAATTGTCTGAGAGCAGTGGTTCTCAACCCTCCTCGTGCCGTGACGCTTTAATACAGTTCCTCAAGTTGTGGTGAACCCCAACCACAAAATCATTTGTTGCTACTTCATAACTATAACTTTGCTACTGTTGTGAATCATAATGTAAATATTGGTGTTTTCTGATGGTCTTAGGTAATCCCTTTGAAAGTGTCATTCAACTCCCCAAAGCGGTCATAACCCATGGTTGAGAATCCCTATCTTAGAGGAAACCAAGAAAAGGAAGGTTAATGGCTGGGAAAAAATTCAGAACAAGCAGGTAGTCATGGTCTCTGCCTCTTATTGGAAACTTGATTTAGCCATTCAAAATCTTTGACCTCAATGACAATGTGGCTCTCTTCTCTGGTCCAGACAATGGCCTTCTGTCTTGCATAAAGCCCTGGGTTACAGGAAGCTCCCATAAGGATGCCGCCCCATATAGTACAACAATATTGTGGTACTAGGTATCCTAGAATGAACCTGGGTGCAAAGTTAATTCCCACACCCAGGGAAGGACAGTGACTCCAGATGAGGAATCTGTCTCATGGGAGTTCCCTGATTGGAAGTGGAAAAGAGAGGTAGGGTCCCAAGCAGGAATATTCTGGGCTGAGAATCAGAGACGCCTACACTGCCACCTAATAGGGCAATGTGTGGAACAAACAGGCCACGGGGCTATTTGGCAACCCATCTGCAGCTTATGTTAGGAAGGAGCTATAGTGTAAATAAGAAGACAACCTAGAGAGAAACTGGCACAGTAGTGTGTGTGTGTGTGTGTGTGTGTGTGTGTCTCCTAGTGGTTTTCTTGTGCTTTTAGAATGCTTTCACATGGTTAATGCACATAGATGTACTTGTACCATGGGTCGCTTCAAGTGAATGGCCTGTGAAGGAAGTCTAAGGTTGAAGACATGTGCATCTGTGTACACAAGAGGACAATGCATGTTGTCTCATGGCCTGGGATTGTATGGAGTGTGTGGGTTCTGAGAAAGCATGCCTTCACTAGCTGAGCATGAAACCCAGCTCATTATGAAGGTACAATGATTTGAAAACATCCCCAGTCTATATTTCTTCTCAGCACCTTTTGAGATCTGCACTGCTTTGCTCACTTTTCTCATTGCTCTGAAAGCACCACTCATCAGAAACAACTTAAGGGAGAAAGCATTTCTTTTGGTTCACAGACTAAGGGGATGCACTCTATCGTAGTGAAGAAGGCATAGCAGCTAGGGTTCCATCCATGCCATTAAGAACTCGTGGTATGCCTTGCTCATATTTGAGTGTACTATCAGAAGTAAGAGCCGTTTTATAGACTTCAAGTCTGGTCTCTATGGCCTGACTTCTGCCAGCCTGGCCCCATGTTTTAAAGGTTTCCCAATATAGTACCATGAGTCAAAACCCCAATGTTCAAATACATGAACCCATGAGGGATACTCAAACTGTAACTTTCTGCTTCTGGCCCTCATACACTCAAGGTAATGTTATAATGCAAAAATGCATTTAGTCTAACTTCAAATGTCCCCCAAATACTAACAGTTTAAAAGTTCAAAGCTTCTTAGCTCGGAGAGGTATTTTACACCAAACTACAACAAGCTCTTAAATAATAAATACAGTGTATTTTGGCTATCACCATAGTCCGTGCTCTTAGGACAATCTGGACTGTCTAGAAGAGGTGGTTCATTTTGACCACAAGAAAGGCCCTTATTAGGGTTGGGGATTTAGCTCAGTGGTAGAGCGCTTGCCTAGCAAGCGCAAGGCCCTGGGTTCGGTCCCCAGCTCTGAAAAAAAAGAAAAGAAAAAAAAAAAAGAAAGAAAGGCTCTAATTTTGAACAAAGCAAGGACAGACTTGGATGAGAAGTATTTTCATTCTGTAAGGGAATATCTCAGAGCAAACTGTTGGGTTTGTTCCATAAAACTAGGGACAGCACAGTCTGGATGTCTGGTTGGATTAGGGCATGTATGATAGCATAGTAGCAGCAGCAATGCAGATCTGGGGAGATGGAAATGGCGGAGGAATCCCAGGGGTTCCTTTCCCTAGTGTCCTGGATTTGCCCTTATTGGTGACTCACCATGAATTTGACTTGTTGGGACTGAGGGCTTTCCCATAGAGTAAAGACTAATGAGGTCAGGTCTTCCTCGGCTTTCAGATCCTTTGGGAAAGTTGCTGTAAACCCACAGGGTGTTATTATCATTGAGGATGCTGAGAGGCCACTGGGACAGGGAAGTGAGCACTGCACTCTCTCAGGCCTTGGAGTACTCACCTCCTTCTCTGTTCTGCTTCTACTGAAGTCTCTGAAATCTTTAGAGAGTCCAAAGGCCTATGTGTCTCGTCCTCCCTGTCATTCTGGGATGCCTGCTCTGCTTTCCTCTCATTTACAGAAATAGACCTACATCCTCTGGCATGCTGAGCTTTGCTCGTTTTGTTGTATCTGACGGTACACAGTGAGTTCCACCTCTTGGAAACTTCCAAGCAAGTCAACTATGGGGAAGTTTAGCAGAATTGTTCCTTACACCAAATTTAAAAGAAGAAAGTAGTACTAATAATGTGATCACATTTGATTAATTATATCTAAGCAATATCTGGGTTTAGAATCATGTAGGTGCTCAGTGATCCTAACTTAACTTTACTCAAGTGAGGCAGGATGGAGGACCTTTGTACTCTAGTATAGAAGGGGAGCTAGTATGAGAAGAGCTACCAGTATAGACCATAGTTCATGAGATTAATGATTCTTTCAGACCCAGATTCTCTGAGATTGGTGTACATAAACACTTGTGCAACATCTTCATTTGCAATATTCTTCCCATATGTTGGTACCCCATGCTCTGTCGTGTAAAGCCCTTCCCTTCTTTTCCATAATCCCCGCTCCATCTTCTCTGCTGTCCCATCCACTGCAGTCTTTCTTCTAGAGCTGATTTCCCATTACAACCAGATCTACTCTTTGCCTCCCATCACGTGTCCAGCCTAAGGGACTTCTTAACAAGAGGCTAACTACCTCATTTTGCCAGCGCTCCCAAAAACTAGAAACATACTCTATCTCTCCCTAATGATCCGCAGCCTATGGCATCCAGTTCTGAGACATTCTTGTGCCATCCCCGGGGGACAAGTATTCTCTTTGTTTGCTTCTGAATTTTCAAATCTCTGGGTTTTATTTTCTGAGTGAATGAGACATTGAGTCTCTCTCCCACCCTAACCCTCATCGGAGATGTCCAGGTGGGAGTGAAAGAACTTGGTCTTAAGAACCCAGGTGTGCAGGAGGAGATATGTAGGTAACATGACATATCAGGCACATTGTCTAAGCACCCCTGCCTCTCTGGACATCTAGCTCTCAGCATACACTTGTTGTAAGGACACAGTGTCATCATTCTACCATCCAGCATGAGGCAACCTGTTTTCTGCCTTCTGAAACAATGTGTTTGAGACCAAGTCTCATGGCTGCCACACTGTACTGGGAGAGAAACTGGCCTAGCTGAAGGGATCAGGGAGAGGTCCAAAGGCTGCCAATAGCTGGATTCTAAGCCTTAGACAGGTGGGATGGCACCTACTTGGCAGAGGACAGACAGCATAAGGTATTTTGCCACCCTGAGGCCATGGAGACACCTAGCAGCCTAGACATCAGCCTCAGTACAAAGGCAAGCCAGCAGAGGGGTTGACGCTTGCCTATTTAGGAATGAGACATTGGTTAACTGCAATTAGTTTATGTTCTTCATGTGCCCCTGAAGCTGTGGAAGCAGCTAGCACTGAAGTATGGCTCCTAGAGAAAGCATAGGATCTCAGGCTATGATGGTTTTCCCAATGTATCAGCCCAGGATCTGGTTCACCATGTGCTCCTGCTTGAAGATACTTCCATATATACCGTGGGTTCTTTCACACTATGCTCCTGGCAGACACACTAGACTGCTGGCAGACAACCCTGAATCCAAGTCTGATAAAGCTCCATGTTTTCTCCCTTAAGACACGGCATAATCTCCTCGACCAAGGCTACTGGACAGTGCTTCAGTTCTACTCTTGAAGTCCACCTCAAAAGCAAAAATCACCAACAAACAAAACAACATAAAAACAAACAAACAAAGAAAAACCCAGAATACTAAAATGGGTCACCAGACTGCAAAATGGCATGCTTGTTGAGTCTGAGGGCTGACATAAGGGGTCTCTTTTCATGACAGTTGAGATGTGTGTGACCTCAGTGTTTGCTGTTCATCCAATATCCATGATTAGCAGTGCCATGGGTATCATGTAGTGGTTGCAAATAATTTTTGGACTATAGGCCAATATTATAGTCACTAAATCTGTGAACAAGAATTACTGATGATCAGCATAGGCACAGAGCCAGAAATTTTGTTTCACAAAGACAGCATTGGGCTATAGGAACCCTGAACACATACTCTCCTACAGGCATGGAAGGACCCTCCAAGTCCCTGCTCCTAGAATCATCTCCTTTGTGCTCCAGAGTCAAGCACCTACTGTCTCTGTTGTTGGTAGCAACAGTGTCCTTAGATATCCTGAGAGCCACCAGAGACTCTAGATTAGTGGTTCTCAATCTTCTTAATGTGTGAACTTTTAAAACAGTTCATCATGTTGTAGTAACTCCTAACCATAAAATTATTTCATTGCTACCTCATAACTGTAATCTTGCGAGTCATGAATTGCAATGTAAATATCTGTCTTTTCCAATGGTCTCAGGTGACCCCCATGAAAGAATCATCCAACCCTAAAGAGGTCATAACCCACAGATTGGGAACCACCACTCTGGAGGATGGAAGCTGGGCTTTGGTCAAGATTACTGCCCAGGGACTCACTGCCCAGTATAAGAGAAGTTGGGAGCAAACATGACCTCTAAGGAGTATGCTGGGCATCTTTCTATGTCATCTTCATTACGCAAGCATTTAGATTAAGTGATGTATTAAATAAGAGGCTCTGTCCCCTTGCCAATAAAGAGGAATTTGTTAAGTCAACTAGTAAGACAAGAGTGAGAGCCACAGACCCACATCCTAGATTTTGATTAGGATCCTCAGTGTGTTCCTGACACAGCAGACTAAGCTCTGAGTAGGTCTATTATTGTTCCTGGAGACAGAACTTATTTATACCCTGTAAGTAGCAGATCTGTGGCTGTGGTTGCCACCACACTACCATTATTTAAGAAACCCTTGGATCTTTATGTATGAAGACTCTCATGATCACTGAACTAGCTCTTCATTTTTTTGTAGGGTCACTTCTTGTTTGATTAAATACCTTTTCTTTCTTCTTGGACAATCTCATACATGGACATAGTATAAGTTGTTCATATCTACCCCCACCTTTATCCCTATGTCCCTGGATTCCACCCCTAAAACATTTGTCTCTTTTGTTTCCTTTTCTTTCCCTTTCTTTTCTTTTTTGCTGAATATATTTCTTTATTTACATTTCAAATGTTATTCCCTTTCCAGGTTTCCTGTCCATAAGCCCCCTATCTCCTCCCCTCACCCTCCTCCTCTCCAATAAGGGTGTTCCCCTTATCCATCCCCCTTACCACCCCTTTTCTTTCTTTTCTTTTCTTCCCTCCCCTTTCCTTTTCTTCTTTTCTTTTCCTTTGCCAATAGCTTCTCAACTAATGGTGGGCTCTTCAAGTCCCTCCTGACTCGTGCTAGAATACCAGTTGGTAATGCAAGATTCACTCCATCCTGTTCAGGTCTTATGCACATAACAACAGCTGCTATGAGTTTATAAGTCCGACCTCCACGTCTAGAGTCACTTCTTGATGCTCTTGAGTGTTCAGAAATGCTTCAAAGACTCCCTGATCTGGAGCTTGGCACACAGTCCTATGAACCTAAGTTATGCTCTCGGTCTGTTCATGGGGTGATATCATTTCACAGAGGGATAGGGACCGTGGGGCACCTGGATAGCTTTGCAATCGCCTCACTAGTCCTTCTGGGCAGGAAGACTGTGGGATTCTAGATGCACTGATCACTTTCACTCCAGAGCATAGGTCCAAGGGTGAGTGGTTGGCCACCTCTCTGAAAGCATTTTTTTTTTCTGCAAAGTGGGAGCAGAAATAGTCCCCATTTTCTCCCCAGTGTCATTGTGAGGCTCATACCATTGAATAGTGTGTTTGAGAGCAGCCTTTGGGGTGTGAAAAACCATACTGGTTTTGTTTGTTTGCTTGTTTGTTTGTTTGCTTGTTTGCTCCCTTGCTTGCTTGTAGACGTCTAGTCACAGCATCTTGCAAAGCTGAGGTTATCAGTTCTGGAAAATGATGAAAGGAACAGAGTGTTGGTTTCACAAAAGCAGGCTTTAATCTTTGATTAACAAGGAAAACTCTGTGCACTGAACTCTGGCCTCGAGTATCAGTGTTGTTATCTGGAATTTGTTTTTAGATAAATGTGATTCTGAGATGTAGAGATATGTAGTATGAATTTATGCATAAATAGACACTCGAGTATGTGTGTTTATCAACTTATGGATGTATGTTTCTTTTTGGAAAGTGAGAACATCAATGTAGAATATGTATATTTCATATATATATATTTCTAGATAGCATTTTTGTTTCCTTAGAAATTATTGAGCACATTGTCAAATATGAGACAGCCCTTGTGCACACATACAAGGTCTTCATAGGGATATTCTTGTATATGTGTGCATATACTTACAAATGTATATATGTATGTTTGTGTACTTATATGTGTATGTATGGGGGAGCTTTGAGTAGACCAAAGAAAAGGACTATTGTCTCAACTTTGGGGTGAGCAGGAACCCAAAAACAGTAAGGTCTTGCCCCAGCTTTCAAGGGATTTGAACTCTGACCTTCTGGAAGGTACTTAATTTCTCTGCCTCGAATTCCTCTTCTCCAGACTTGTCCACTCACAGAGGTGGCCATTCATTCGGGCCTTTCACTCTGTCCCAGGAGAGATGCCAACCAATCACACCAAGATTTCATCTTCTTGTCAGAAGCGCTAACCGAAATACCGCAAAGGCGAAACATGTCCTCTTTTGGAGGGTTTCTGCAGACCTTCAGGGCAGAGAAATCAGGAGACCTAGGGAGGGACAGTGACAGGAACTCTGCCTGTTTTCAATAACCAAAGGAGGAGGCTTGGTGGAGAACTGGAGGCATTTCCTCCGACAACCTCTGTTCCCGAATGATCTCCTTTACAAACGTGGCTAAGAAAACACGGGTGAGGACGCTGAGAGCTCCCTGCCCTTCTGGCCCTGCCATTTATCCAATTTACACTGATCAGACCCACATTGGCGAATGAAAGCCCCTCTTTCCTTCTGTTTGTATGAGTTACTCACGGGGGCAATTTGAACGGATTGGATTTCCCCTTGGAAATGCTGGTATTTCCATGATTTGAAAAGTCTGGCTCAATTAGAATAATCTCTGGGCACTTCCTCTCCTTTTATGCAGGTAAATCATGGATAATTTAAAAGCAAAAGAACCTTTAGGACCATTGGGCCTGCCTCTTTCATCTCCTCGCCCTCATAATTGCCCTCCATTGCAAGACCTCCTCCGTGGTGAGTTGGGGAGACTGATTAGGAGGTGCAGGGCTGGGCCATGCAGAAGGGAGGGTCGAGGGCCACCGCACATGGCCTCCCCTTCAAAGACACTTCCTCTGCAGCAGGTATGTTAAATACCAAACCTGAGTCGGGTTACACTCTCAATTGATGCCATATGATCCCGAGTGCCCAGACAAAGACGGGCCATGATTAGAAAGTTCAAGACTATGAATGCTTCTGGGGGCAGGGGGTAATCAACTGCCTAGAGATGGGGAGGGAGACAGTAAGGCGAGCTGACAGTGGTATGCGGCACTGCCCCCCCAACATGTTTAGAAGCAGAGAAATAATGCTTTTGCCTCAATGCCATGCTCTGGTCAGGCATGTGACGAACACCCACAATCCTCTACTTCTCTAGAGTGTTATGGGGATCCTGGAATCACACGGGGAAAGGCTGTTTTGACTTCCTGACTTAACTAGACATATTTGCATATTTTCTGTTCCATCCACCTTGGAGAGGGGAATGTGTTCTTGTGACTGCTACCAGGGAGGGTGACTATGAGGAAGGTAGGACTCCAGATGTTCACAGCTGGGAGAGTACCTCAAGAAAGGTCAGCTTGGTTAGCCTTTAAATTAACGAAATGGGGGGGGGGATGATGGGGAAACTGAGGCTCAAGTTCTTTGGTCTGTGATGTACATGAAGAGCTAGAACTCAGTATCTTTAGCTTCCAAGCTTCAGAGCCCCAACTGTCTGAGAGGCAGGGGCAGAGAGAGAAGCAGAGGCATGGCCAGAAGCACAGGCATAGGTACGGGCATCTATCTGCTTTCAAGCCTCACTCATTTATTTCTAGCTTTGTTTAACCTTTCACTTGCCTTCTTGTGTTTCTGTAGCCTGCACCCAAACTGGACACAGAGCTGAGACTCACATCAGAGTTGGTGGTTCCCTGGAGCTTCCCAGTGAAGATTCGGGCATAGATCAGCAAGATTGGTTGGGGTAGACAAGCCACATGTTCCAGATGCATTTGGGAACAACTTCCTGGCAGGGAGTGGGTGGGACTATACCTCAGTCCTGGATCACAACACTTTCCAGCTCAAACCTGCACTCATGTATCACTTAGGAGACATCCTTTCCCAGCCAAATCTCCATTTCCCGCCATGTAACTTTTTACGAGTAGAGCTGGAGGTGTGATCTACCCCACAAGTCCTGAAATTAGTTGTCACTTATAGGATACAACTGATCCGAAGCTTAACAAAATGTTCTATTCCCTTTTAATTGTGCTGATGATGTAAGTTTATTTTGCTTCTAAATATTTTTATTGAATATTTACATGTATTTACATTTGAAATGTTATTTCCTTTCCTCCCCTCTTGTAGCATCTCCCCTCCCCCTGCTTCTACGAAGATGCTCCCACTCCCACCCACCTACTCCTCCCTCAACACCCTGGCATTCCCCTACACTGGAAAAAACAAGGCTTCACAGGACCCAGGGCTTCCCCTATTGGTGCCAGACAATGCCATCCTTTGCTACATATGCGGCCGAAGCCATGGGTCCCTACATGTGTACTCTTTGGTTAGTGGTTTAGTCCCTGGGAGCTCTGGGGGGTCTGGTTGGTTGATATTGTTGCTCTTCCTATGGGGTTGCAAACCCCTTCAGCTCCTTCAGTCCTTTCCCTAACTCCTCCATTGGGGTTCCTCTGCTCAGTCTGACGGTTAGCTGCAAGCATCTTCATCTGTGATGCTGTAAGTTTTAAAAAAGACTTGTTCATTTTTCATTTTCTCTGTGGGGTTATTTAGCCTGCATGTATGTCTGTGAGTAATATATGTGCAGTGCCTACAAAGGCCAGAAGAGGGTGTCAGAGCTCTTGTAACTGGAGTAACAGATGGTTTTGGCTACCGTGTTGGTGCTAGGAATTGAAACCCTTCTCTGGAAGAACAACCAATGTTCTAGCTGCTGAGGCATCTCTCCACCCCCCCCCCCGGCCCTCTGGAGCTTTAATGCCGACTTTAGTGAAGCTCCATGCTGACTCTTTCTGGAAGGGTTGTACTGCTGTGCCTTCCTGGGAGCACCCTCTCTTCAAAGCAAGACTCAGACAGTAAAGCATGAGAGGAGAATGACAAGCTCAGGGCAGAACTGCAGCTACCCTCACAGAGACCCAGGTCCCCCATGGACAGACATCGAGCTCCCCAAGGGCAGAGCCCTCAGCAAAGGGAATGTGAGGGAGGCTGGCAGCAGAGAAATATGGGGTCAGCCATTGTTACACATGGAAAATGGGGGTCAGTAAAAAAGAAAGCAGTGGGTGGCTATCAGACCACGATGGGCACACCCTTACGTGGCAGTTCCCACTTAGAAAGTGCAATGACTTTGCTGGGCTTTAGGTCTCACCCACACAGTGCAGCATCTCAGGGTGTCAGAGCTCTTCTCTCCCATGGCTCTGCTGTTTGCAGCGTGTCCATTGCTTTGCCCCTCGCTCAGTCTTATAGTTTTCTCTTTGCTCATCAGCTTCTGCAGAAGATCAAGAGCCCCGGAGGCGGGAGTCTGCGGATCCCAGGGCCCCTCCTGTCTTACTCCGATGGGCTCAGGAGAGCTAGTCTCTCATATATACTGTTTGCATGGATGGATTGGATTTCGAGGGAAGGTAAGTCCCAGGGTGGTCCGTTCCACAGCAGGACAAGCTAAAGTGTCTGAATGCTTCATAAGCAAGGGTCCCTTGTGGCTTGCTGGTGGACTGAAGATATGGTCCTTTGCTTTCCACTCTTATGAAAAAGGAGCAGAATAAAGTGGTCGTCATGATAGCTGGTCTTCACTGGGGGGGGGCAGTTTCTAATTGCTGGTACTATTCCACATGCTCCCACCTGTCTCTTATTGTGACTGCCACCATAGCTCCTTGTGTTAATGCCTATGACTACCTGCACACAGGGAGGATGCTGTACTCTGTCCTAGGCCACAGAGCTAGTAGAAGAACCAGCACACCATTGTTTCCCCAGCCTAGCCTCAGAGCACGTGTTGTCGCCGCCTTCTCTGTGATTGAGGAGTGCCAGGCCTGCGTTTGGTAACAGCAGGTGCTGAAAAATGAATGCCCATACTTGGCTTTCTCTTTGTGCCACAGACCGGCGGGTATGGATGCTGGAGGGAGATGTCAGTCCCTTTGGAAGAATCTGCCGGAAAGCCCTCAGATTACCTGCTAGGAACACCCATCTCCCTAGGATCAGGGAGGCAAGATCCCTGCCACACCAACAGCCCACAGAGGCTGCTGCAGCCTGGGAGGGAGAGTTCTCCAAGTGCCTGCAGCCCCCACAGTCAGCTCTCAGCATCAGCTGTGCTCCTGCAAGCTCCTAATTGAGTTAAAAGGGAATCCAGGCCCCTGGGTGCTCCTTTCTCCAGGAAGCATTAGAAAAATGCAGGGAGGGAAAGAAGTTCAAGGTTGGGGTATGTGCTGCCCTTGGTTCTGCTCGGGAATGTCTTAGCTGATTACACGGCTCTCATTTCAACAACACCAGCTTTGTGTCCTGGCTATGGGAAGACTCCTCTCTGTCATTGCTGTCGCCTCTGGAGGGCCACCCTGCCAGGGAAAGCGCATCTGGAGAAAAAGTTTCTGCCAGATTTGAAATACTTTTGTGGAGGGGAGGGGTGCTTTCTCCGGGAATTTATGCTTTTCTTACCCACCCCTTTCTCCTCTTTTATGAGGGTTAATAGTTATCGTGGGCTCTCCACGTTTTAAGCAATCTGGTAGAGTGGTATGCTCATGGCTCCCCCTTTAAAACGGCTGGGGCTCAGGCACTTCCAGTGTGGAAGACATCGACTTATCTCCCAAGCATGGGCTTTCTGGATGAAGGACCTGGAAGCCCACGGTACCCCACCACTCAAGCTGAGAGGCACTGACCATGGGCAGAGACTGGACGTAGGTATCGCTGAGCTCTGCACAGCTGGAGAAGTAGACGGCAGCTTGTCCCAAAGTCTACACAAAACCAGTCTGAGCCTTTCTCTCTCTCTGCTTATCTTGACTTTTTGTCCTCTCTGGAAATTCCTGTACACACAACAGAAGGAGCCCTGGCATGACTCTGTGATCTTCCACCTTGAAACTCGCACAGCCCACTTGAGAGATTGAACTGGCCGATAAAAGGAAATGTTAGCCTCTTTGTGCTGAGTCTGGGAGGAGGTTCCTGGGGGTGGGGAATCGGAGGTGCATCACAGTGTCAAACGTTTACCTAGCTTTGACTCCCGTGCCAGCCATGGTACTTAACCTGCTTTACTTATTCAGTCTTCAGTGGTGTGGCCACTTCTAGCTAAACTATGAAACAGGTGCTGAGAAAGGTAACACCGGTAAATGGTCAAGGTGCAGTCTCGGGCTTGGCTTAGCTGACATTCCGAGTTGATTTGGTACCTATATTCCCAATGCTGCAGAATACCATCTCCTTACTTCTCTACCACGATACCAGGGAACATGCCATGTCTTGGAGCATCACATATGACCAGCCACATATGACCAAGCATAGCCATACACGATGAAGGCATCAATATGTACATGGGGCAAAAGCCACCAGCACTGCCACTGCTCAGAAGTGACACGCTTCTCTACGAGGACTGCCTAGAACGGAACAGAATTAGGATGGAATCCTTAGACCTTTTCTGTTCTTCATCCTGTGCTGTCCCTCTTGGCCATGTACCCCCTCTTGTGTCTTCACAGCCAACTTCACAAGCAATTCCTCTCACCTCCTTGCATTGTTTCATTCTTCAGGGGTCTCTCCGTCCCTTCGTTAGACAATAAGAGGTTGGAGAGTTGGCATCGGATCTCTTTACAGATGGTTGTGAGCCACCATGTGGTTGCTGGGAATTGAACTCAGGACCTCTGGAAGAGTAGTCGGGTGCTCTTAACCGCTGAGCCATCTCTCCAGCCCCCAACATTTCTTCATTGTATCATCTTCGTCTGCAAAGCAGAAGTGGAACCTTCCGTACATCATTCTTAGTGTCCTGATGCGAAATGAGTGGGCCCCTGCATGTATTGCGGTTAGAGGGCTGGTAAAGGCAGGCTTCAGCTAACGAGTGACTGTTTCTCAGGATAGGAAAAACTTGAACACATGTGTAAGTAGATAGAAATAGATGAATAGAAGTGGTAACTGCACCGTGGAGAAAACTGATGGAGTGAGGGTGGGACGGAGGATACAGGGAAGAGGATAACCCTGACTCTTTTGAAAGGGTCTCTGCCAATTCTCATTATTTGTAGTAGTTAACATTCTATAAAAGCAGTGTGAATTCTGACATTACTGACTTCCGGATGCTCTGCTCCTGAGGGAAATGCAAGCCTAGTTTTATTGTGAGCTTCTTTTCTCACAACTCATTTCTGTCAGCCAAATAAGATATAACTTTATTAGCTAGGTGATGGTGGTACACACCTTTGATCTCAGCACTTGGGAGGCAGAGGCAGGTGGGTCTCTGTTAGATCAAGGCCAGCCTGGCCTACATAGTAAGTTCCAGGACAGTCAAAGCTACACAGAGAAACCCTGTTTTACAAAACAAGACAAGACAAAACACAAAAAGAGATATAACTTTATTTGTTGTGTGGTTTGGGTTAAAGACATCATATTTAGTATATATATTGTTGATTCTCTAGCCTTGAATTCATGACCGCCATTCCTGCTACATGGTGCTTGTCTAGGACTTGTTATTTTCTCCATAAGACACAACATAGGTAACATCTCTGCATTGCTTTTGTGAATGACCAAAAACGAGAAATCACCAATAAACTCAGTTTACCACATAGCATCCAATTGTTTGGTGAAGGCTGAAGCAAAAAAAAAAAAAAAAAAAAAGAAAAAAGAAAAGAAAAAAAAGCCAGAATATCAGAATATGGGGTTCATTCTACCCTGGGTGTTAGGGCTCAGGTTTTTACTATATTCTGCACGTTCAGTAATGATTGCAAAAGTGTCTCAGTGTAGGGTTAGCAATTACAAATCTATTTCAGTGGGCAGCTAAACTTTCAAGCAAAGAAGCTGTGAATGACAATGGTTTGATGGCATTTAAGTCTGTAGCAAGGGGCATGAAAGCTGAGACATTGATGGTGGGAACTGGGGGACTAACTTTTTCTTTCGAACAAAAGCCAGAATCTTCTGAGAGAAGGCAAGGAGGCTAGAGCAGGCTTTTGAGGAACTATTGGCAGTAGGAGAAGTTGCTGAAACGAATGCCAGAGGGTTGAGCAGAGCAGGGGATGAGACTGGCAGGCACAGCTGAACGACCAGCTGAGGCAGGAGGAGACTGCTAGTAAGCTCTTCCCACAAGGATGCTGCCCTGTAACAGGCCTTGAAAGCAAATTCCCTGGAGCAGTTTACCTAGAAACCCAGGACAGAATGTCCACTGGAGTCATCATAGAAGTCTCTTTTCCTCCCCAGGAGGGAGAATGAAAAGCAGAAACTAAATAACTAAAACCTTATTTCCATGCATAAAAGAAAACCGAATGGGGAGGAAGCGCTAGTTCAGTTGACTGTGTGCTTACCTACCTCGAAAGAGACCCAGGGCTGTGTAAACAGGAGTGTGGTACACATTCCTGTAAATCTCAGCACTTGAGAGGTAGAAGCAATACAATCAGAATTACAAATCTGTCCTTGGCTATAGAGAGAAGTGGCAGCCAGCCTGGCCTATATGAGATGCTGTCAAAACAAACAAACAAACAAACAAACAAACAAACAAACAAATGCACACACTACTAATTAGGGCATTTTGGCCAAATATCTCTGCATCCTCACAATGAAAGGGCTTACCATCTTCACATATCTGCTTGGATCTTGAGCATGGAGTACATTTTCCTACAAGCATTGGTTAGAGTCTTAGCCTTATCCAGTAGTTGTTTCATTAGAGCCACATGGCAGAGAGAAGCCGGCCCCTTTCAGGGTAAGAAATGATTCCAGTAGAAATGCCAAGGGTAATAAGTAGAGATGGCCAGGAGAATACGCTGTAGAGGTCCACCAGCTCAGTTCTCTCTTACCAACTTCCCTCACTGGGATAGTCGCTACACTCAGGGACAGTGTATCCAGAGTCTTGGGGTATAAAGCTTTGTTCATTCAAACAGTAGTCTCAAGAACTACAACATTAGCTGTGCCCACAAACATGGTAGGCAGGGAGGGTATCAGTTCACATTATCAACCACACGAATCAGAATTGCGGTCACCATGTCTCCAGGTGACAGACCTGCCTGTGAAACTTTGAGACAGACTATCTTAAAGACCATGGAGGGGAGCTGAGCCAATGCTTTAGGCACAAAAGTTATGGGAATTGGGGCTGGGGAGGTAGCTCAATGGAAGAGTGCCTGCCTATCATGAACAAGATGCTGGATTTGATGCCCCCTTCCTCAGCACTGCAAAACAAAAATAAATATACCAGAAAACAGACTCCTGGGGTAAAGAACATAAAAGACTTAGGAGCAGATGATGTGGGGGATCTGAAATCAAACTGTGTGTTTGACTTAGCTTCCCTCCGATTCTCTCTCACATCTGTTTACTCAATCAATATCTGGCCATACCTGAAGATAAAGGACAGGGAGAAGAAACCCAATGTGTATGTGCACTCAGGTGTTGTGAAGAAAAGGAAGAGGGACCTTAGGGAAGGCAAAGAAAACATTAAAAGGAACAAAAGACAAGTCTAGACAGGCTTCTGGTTTTTAGAAACATTACTCTCAGTATCTATTTATGTTTTTTTATTATTTCTTTGGTTTTGAACTAGAGACTCAGGTAGCCAAGGATGACTTCCAACTTTGCCGGTAGCCAAGGCTGGCCTTGAACTCCCGATTCTTTGTGTCCAGTGCTGTGATCCATAGACATGCATCTCCAGTCTCTGACATTTTTATGAATTTTTATGTTAAAAGAAAATTGCCCCCCAAAAACAAGTCTTCAGAGATTGGGTTAAAGTCAACCCAAGGAGATTAAAAACAAGTTGGCAGAGTTTAGGAAAGAAATAGAAAGTAAAACTAATTAAGAGATAAAAATACACCAGATAATTAAAAAACCAAAACAGAATAAAAGAAATAGAAGGCAGAGCCATCTTTCTCACACAGGCACAGTGATGTGTGAGGTGCTGTGGGGGTCCACCAGCTCTGAGTCCAAAGTTTCCATACTCCATCGACATCAGGAGCTGGTACTCATGGGAGTAATTCCAAGAGTGAGGTCTTTGGAGGCTCCGGAGCACTCCACCAACAGACAAAGTCAGGTCTGCTGGCGTGTTCCCTGGACCAGATGTCCCTTCAAAACACAGCGTAGGTGTATTCAGTAAATTAATGACTTCAAAATATAAAATAATTCACAAGAACAGAAAGAAGTTGTAATGTAGAAAGAAAGGAAGGAAGGAAGGAAGAAGGAAAGAAGGAAGGAAAGAAAGAAAGAAAGAAAGAAAGAAAGAAAGAAAGAAAGCAGAAAAGAAGGGGAGAAATCAAAGCAAGTGTATTTCGACACCCAGAAGTCAGCACTTAAAGATCCACATTCTGCAGGTTTTATGAAAACACATTCCCTGTTTTCATCAAACAGTTGTATGTCCTAATTTTTATTGTCTAGTTAATATGGAGTGGCCTTTTAATGACTGTTATTAAGTATTCTGGTATTGTAGTATTTCTAGAATATTATATTCTATTGAAATGCCTTCATTTAAGAGGACAACTGGGTCCATGGCTCAGTTTACTAAGTGCTTAGTAAATATTTGTTGAATGACTTACATGAATGAATGCTTAGGTTTTGTTTCTAAATATTTGCGGTTACAAACATCTCAGCAGCAAACATCCGTTTAGCTAAATCATTAACACGTCCCAATTATTTCCTTAAGAGCAATCCTCAAGAGTAGAATTAAGTGGTTAGGGAGTATGGCCGTCTTTAAAGCATTTGGATAGCGTCCAGCTCGTGATATCAATCTGTACTTCAATCTACAGTGCAGGTCTGTGCATATTTTCTTTCATCTTAGCGATTCTTGGTATTTTTAAAATATTGTTTTGATTTGAAAGGTTAAATACAGAATCATATTTTTGAATAGTTTAAAGTCCTTGGGTACTTAGTGAAAGCACACATTTTTTTGCATTCTTTTGAAACATTTGTACATCTTCTGTGAAGCTTCATACGTCTGATGCTCATTTAAATATTCTGTTGTTGATCATTTTGTATGTGTGTGTACATGCTCATGTACATGTAATGTGTGCACATGCGTGTACATGCATGTGGATCCCAGGAGCTCAGAGAGTAACACTGAATGCTTCCCTCAATTACTGTATACCTTTTGTGTGTGTGTATGTGTGTGTGTGTGTGTGTGTGTGAGAGAGAGAGAGAGAGAGAGAGAGAGAAAGAGAGAGAGAGAGAGAGAGAGAGAGAGAGAGAGAGAGAGAGAGAGAGAGAGAGAGAACTTTTCAAGAGTCAATTCTCCCCTTTCACCATGTGGTTCTCAGGACTGAACTAAGGTCATCCATCTTGGCAGCAAGTCCCTTTACCTGCTGCACTATTTCCCTAGCCTTATATTTTGATACAGGATTTCTCACTGAATTTGCAGCTCAATGATTGGCTAGACTAGTTGGACAGTGAGCTCTCAGGATCTGTTCTCAGCGCTGGAATTACAGGTATGCGAAGCCATGCCTGGACTTTTTATGCATGTGCTGGGGAGTTCAACTCAGGATGGTGTGCTTCTAGGGCAAATGTCCTTTTTTACTAAACTGTCTCTCCAGCCCCATGCCTAACTCTTTCATAGAATCACAACCTGGTGCTTGCTGGATAGGTACTTTACATACTGAGCTATCCCACCCTCTGCAGTCTAATGCTTTTTATATATTAAAAGATAACTCCATTATGTACTAATAGAGTTGTATCATTTTCCTGGTGAGTAGTTGCTCTGTGTAACTGTGAAAGGCAAGGTCATTCTGCTATAGTGGATTCTAAGACAGACTAAAAACTATTCCCAGGATGACGTCTTCTCTCTGGTTTTTCGTCTCCGTGCCACAACTACATTCTGTGACTCAGAACCCACTACTGCATGGGGGTCTCCATTGGGAGGGAGAAGTTTCACTTGTTTGAGGCAAAGAACAGCTGTTGCCATATCAAGCCCCCTTGGCACCTTCATGCTACCCTCCATACTGAGTCTTGACTTTGTGAGAGATGCGGCATCATCTTCTTTTTGCCTTTGGATGAACATTTGTGAAGAAGACACCGCACCCTCGAAGAGTATGTTATCGCAATGGCAGTAGGACCTTTTGGACCCTTAATTAATCATTTTTCTCTCAGACTTAGCAACCAATAGTCTGTCTTGGCTCCAAAAATTAGACTGACTCAATAAGCTAGAGGAGAGTAACCTTTTCTGTCCTCTTATAACTTCCTTTGTGGAAAAAACAAACCATATTCAGGAGAGGCTGCATGCTTTCGATGAGCCCTGCCTGAGTGCTCCTAGTGTTCATTTTGTTGTGTTTTATTTTCATCATGGTGCTTAAAAGCCAACAAGAGGAATCTAAACAACCAGATCTAAATGATCTGATCCCATGTTGCCTAAAATACAAACTACAGAGCTGGCCATGGTAGCACATGCCTTTCATTTCAGGGCCGGAGGGGCAGAGGCAGGAGGATCTCAGTGGTTGGAGACCAGCCTGGTTTATGTGGTAAGTTTCAGCAAAGAGTTGCACACTGAGACTCTATTCTAACCAACCAACCAACCAACCAACCAACCAACCAACCAACCAACCAACCAAAATACCAAAAAGCAAATGTGAACTGAATTTTTAGTTGTTGTTTTCTCTTAAAGCATAATGATATTTCTAAAATGGTTTAGAGAATAAAGTCAAGTTTTTTCTTTTTTCTTTTTACTTATAAAAGTGAAAATTTAATATTTTACCCAAATTTATAACTTATGGGAGTGGGGACTCACCATGTAATTCCAGATTTCTCTCTGGGGACATTAACTTGGGAAGCTCCCTTAGTGTGAGCCTATGGTGTGTTGATCTGGTCATGTAAGGAAGGCATCTCTCAGCTAAGCTGCGGGGAGCTGATAGAAGTAAGGATTTGGCAGTAATATAAAACATCTTCAATGTCCTGTGTCACTTAGCACATACTGATCAAAGAATGCAGGGGACTCAAGACAGCAATTTTATTCCCCAGAAGTACTGAAGCATCTTTGTGGTAGCAAACTGTGCTGTCAGATTACAGCTATACCTGAGCCCCTGCCCCTCCACCATACATGGAACACAGACTTGCTCAAGGAAGATGTCGCTGGCCTTTAGGGGAATCATGCTGAGCTAGGGCTCATGCTCATAGCCCTGATTATTAGATGAAGTGGTATTCTTCTGATTTAAATCAGAGGTTTGCAACCATCCTAATGCTGTGATCCTTTAATACCACCTCATGTTGCAGTGACCCCCCCGGGACTGTAAAAATGTTTTTGTTGTAACTTCATAATGGTTTTGAAGTTACCACTATTTGTTTGTTTATTGATACTGTTTCTTTTTTTTTTTTTTTTTTTTTTTTTTTTGAGCTGGGAACCGAACCCAGGGCCTTGTGCTTGCTAGGCAAGCGCTCTACCACTGAGCTAAATCCCCAACCCCTATTGATACTGTTATGAATAAATAATATTGGTGTTTTCTGATGGTCTTGGGTAACCCCTATGAAAGGGTCATTTGACCCCCAAAGGGGTCGCAACCCACATGTTGAGAACTATTGATTTAGACTCTCTCCACCATTTTTTTTAAAAAGTAACTGCATCAGTAATTGGTCTTTACTATGGAAGACATGGGAAGAGAGTAGATAAAAATAACGTGTGGGTCCTCAGCTTCTCCCTCGCCCTCTCGTACTAAGCCTGGGGTAGAAGTGGGATTTCGAGGTCATAGAGGCCCTTGGATGAGTCTTTCAAACTGAGTACCCAACCCCACTGACTTGGGGTAACAGTGCCCAAGACTTGAAGAGTCTAAAGAATGAATATAGTTCTGGTTGCTTCCCACATTGGTTTCTGTATTCAGGCTACCTAGCAATCTAAGGAATGAATGTAAGGGGATCTTGATATCTAAAAAGAGAAATTATTACATTGTGTGTGTGTGTGTGTGTGTGTGTGTGTGTGTGTGTGTGTGTGTGTACATGAACATGCCTTGAGTGCTCTGGGAGTTAGTTTCTCTCCTTTTATCATGTGGGTCCCAGGCATTGAATTTAGGTTTTTAGGTTCAGCGGCAAAATGCTTTTACCAGCTGAGCCATCTCATAAGCCAGCCCATGATATTTTAGAATGCAGGTAAAATAAATGTCAAGACAGTGAAAATGGGACACTCTCCCCCTTTGTGCAGCTGCTGCACCTAGCTTCAGAAAGTAGGAAATGCTCTTGAAAGTGACAAATACAGCCTTATTTGAACGTTTCTATGTCTCTGACACTGCGTGTTTCAGTCTGTTACAGCCTTTAAGGATGTGTGCTGGTTCTGTGCTTTTGAAGCTAAAATTTGTGGAAAGTGGCAGAGGAGCCAAGCAAGCCTTGTTAGAAAAAGATGCTACAGTTGTTCAGATCTGAAGTGAAGGTCCGCTTAGAATAAAGAGAAAGAAACTAACGGATGCAGGATCTGGAGAGCAGGGTTAGTACCCGGGCTGCTCCAGGTTGACTCCTTTCTCAAGCCCCAGCCTCACACATCAAAATTTGGACATCTAAGATTTCCATTAGTAATTTTACTGACGTTCCTAGTTTTAAAAAAAATCGTCTTAACTAGAACACTTCTAACACTGAAGCTAACCAGTATCTGGGCAACCCTGGCATGTATGCCCCGGAAACCGGCACTTTTTGCCAACTATATGTTTGGTTCGGATCTTGCATATGGCGTACTCAGCATGCTCACTACGGAGCTGGAGGACAGAGGCTGGGCACTCCCGCCTGCTTTGGAAGAGTCTGGTTAGCTGCAAAACTGTTTTTCCTCCACCAAGACGTCTCAATCAGCAAGGCCTCCAACAACTTTTATTCTTTTCTTTTTCTTTAGCACTGTCCTCTCATTGCTTGTGTTCGAGGGATCAGAACTGTGAGGGAGTCTTTCATCCTGTCCGGGGAGTTGGTGGGGAGCTGAACCAGGACGACAGGATTTGGAACCTGAGAGGGCGTCTTTTTGTCTGCAGTGGCCTATCGCCACTCAAATCCAGTGTGTAGGTTAATAAGGCTTAAACTTTAAAGGAAGGTTGAACATCTGATTGACAAGCTGGCGAATACGAGTCCAGGGGGGAAGTTCTGGGCTTGGAAACTTCCCCTGTTTCCTGAGATGCAGTTGAATTTTTAAAGAGCCCTTGTCTTAAGCAGGGGCAAACACCTCGAGAGGTTAGCCTGCATGGCAATGCCCAAGTATCTCTGCTCAGGCAGTTTCTAGAGGCCCCAAGACTGACAGCTGTTTGATCAATAGCTATTGTCTATTGTCCTTAAATCAAAGAGTGGCTAGAAAGCCCCATCTAAGCCAGAATTATCAGCTGTAAATACGGTTTTCTGATTCAAGGTGGTTGAAATGACTTGTAATGACACTACACTTGGACGGTTAAAGAATACTTTTTTTCTTTGGGGGTGAGCAGTGTATAAATACATGCAGCCTTTAGAACCAGTAATGTCCAAAATAAGGTTGTGTTGTTGCTTTTCTTCCCCCCTACTTGGTCTAAAGTAATATTTGTACTATACCTGGGCATGTTTCAAGTTTTAGGATTTGCTCCTGATTATCCCAAACAACACAAAGCCACAGCAGAGACTTCCATCGAGGCAGTCTGGGAGCATGTACACAGAACCGTGACACTTGGTAGACTAAGGCGGACTCTTACTGCAGGCCTCGGAGACCCCTTGTGATACAAGAGAGGGTCTGTAGTCATACTGAATAGGTAGGTGAACTTGTTAAACATTGAAACTCCCCCAAACAAGGTTTTAATATAATTAGCTCTTATATATCTATGAAAGTGTAGTTAGTGTCTATCTCTTTCTGCATTCTCTCTCTCTCTCTCTCTCTCCATCCTAAAAGTAGTAATCTGTGTCTCAAGTTTTCATTTTTAATATTATGCTAGGAATATTTAATATTCTTTTAAAATGACCATGTTTGATGGGAGCTATTATGTACATATGTGGCTATGTGTGGTTGGCCATTTTCCATTTGGGGATATTTAAAATATTTGCCATGTTGCCAATTACGGCTGAAATTCACTAAGTTGTATCATTCATATAATTTTGAGCAATGGAAAACTGGGGAAGAACATAAGGACCCTTGCCACCTATTATTCTATAAGTTCCCACACAGGGCAGTGTTTGTTCAGTTCATCAGAATTTTACTTTGCTTTGTTATCACTGAGTGACGCTGTGGGTTTGGATACACATGTGCCTGGTGCATGTGGAAGGCCGTCTCCGACGAGTTGGTTCTCTCCTTCCCTTGTGTGAGTTCCAGGATTTAACTGAGATCACCAGGCTTAGCCATGTCAACGAGTCATCAGGATGTTAGTGCAGCAGCTACCCTTGACTGCCAGCCTTGGAGGTCATCGGATTCTTAGAACTTCAGTGACTTTATGTGTGTAGCAAAATGACGCGACACAGTACGTTGAATTCACTCTTCTTTGATATTTCTCTCTTTTCTCTTTATTTATTCTTCTCTCATACATTACAGCCAAACCAAAATTTTTCCCCCTTCACTCCTCACCCTCAACCCTCCTCTCCCCAGATCCACTTCTCCTCCATTTCCCTTCAAAAAAGAACCTGTCTCCAAAGGGATAGCAACTGACCACAGCATAGTGAGTTACCATAAGACTGGGCACAAGGCCTCACCTCAAGGCTCGATGATGCATCCTTGTAGTAGGAAAAGGGTCTCAAGAGTAGGCAAGAGAGTCAGAGACACCTCCTCACTTCCCCTGTTAGGAGTTCCTCAAGAACACCAAGTTACACAAAAATAACACATATGCAGAGGGCCTACTTCAGACACATGTAGGCTCCTTGACTGTTGCTTCAGTCTCTGTGAGCCCCTATGAGCCCTGCTGAGGTGATTCTGTGGGAGTGGTCTCTTGATGTCCTTAATTCCTCTGGCTCCTACAATTCTTCCCCCTCTCTTCTGTGGGGTTCTCCAAACTCTGCCTCATGTTTGGCTGCGTGTGTCCACATCTTCACATCTTCTCTCATCGATTGCTGGATGAAGCCTCTCTGAAGACAATTGGGCTAGGTACCAGTTACTCTATTAACATAGCCAGATATTGTTAAGAATCATTTTATTGACCTTTGCCTTTGGCCAGGAGCCCGATCTTGTCTTCTTTGATTTTTCCTGAGATAAGTGATCCATGCCTTTTATAACTATCTGTGTTTCCTGTTGGGGAAATTTCTGTCTCCCACTCTACTGTCTATGCATCATCTTTCCACCTTCACTGTGGTGTGGATACTTTTGATTCTGTTCGCCTAAAACCCTATATGCCAACCTGAGGATGCACTCACTAGATCAGCTCAGGAGTCTTGCTTCCCCAGGCATAGAAAAGAGAGTATTCTACGTGAGCACTTCAACGTAGAGGCAGCCTGGGTCTCCAGAAGGTGTTCACAATAGGCTGGGTGTTACCTTTTGCTCTGTTTTGCAGGGTTGTGCTATTTCTATGCTTTACACGTCAGCTTTCCAGAATCCAGGAGGGACTGGATGAAAAGCTGCCTGAGAGAGCAAAACACTGGCCAAATGCCCAAACTTTGCATGCGCAGACACTTGGGTATTTGGAATCTCCTGGATGCTCAATCATTTTTGCTCTCACATATAGACACTTGAAAGGAAGGCCAGAGGGTTGTAAAAGGAACCTAAGTAAAAGCAATAGTCACTAATATATGTCACAGATTGCTTAGTTAATTCTAGTCAATTAGATAATGCCTGTTATAAATAATACTGTGAACACGGATGACTGCTGTTCTGTGGTACTTGTCATTCATAAGGCACTTCATGTGTGTGGCTGTGTGAGTATCTGTGAGGCACATCTTACCATGTCTATGTTCACATGGGTAGAAACAAACCCAGGGAAGGTACCCAATGGGGACAGAGATAACTTTCCGAAATGGAAATGGAATTCATCTGTGAAACTTAAGACTTTGGGCCATGTTCTAGACACTGTGCTAAACCCAAGAGAAAAAGAGGTTTGTGTGTGTGTGTGTGTGTGTGTGTGTGTGTGTGTGTGTGTGTGTGTAGGTAGGTAAGTAGGTATTGTCTAAAAGTTTAATAAGATAGACACATGGAAATTTGGAAAAAGCATGGTAAAAGATGAGGCTCAAAACCAGGCCCAGGATGCTGGGTGAGTCAAGAGGCAGGTTCCTCGTCTGATACCAGTCATCTGTGATACTTCTTGGAAGAGATGGTCTTTTAGTGATGCATTTAAGGAGAACTATATAAGATTAGGCAGGCAGAAGAATAGTGTGAATATTGAATAGTTACAACAAATTGAAATGGATAAGTTAATCTCTAGGATTTAAAACCACAAATGAAATCTCCTAACCTATCTATTTGTAAGTGAACTGAGTATTTCATAAAATTTAAGAAAAAACAAAAACAACCCCCCAAAAGCAGAGCAAGACAAAAAAAACTTAAAACCCCACAAAACAAAACAAAACAAAACAACCCCAGAAACTTTGATTATCTCTTGTTTTAAAGATTTGAGCCAAAGACAGTGTGTGAGATAAAAAGCTTAAGAGAGAACTGTCAGACCCACCAGTGAGCTAAAACCAGGCATGGGAAGAGCAGGTGTTTTGGAAGTTATGGAGGAGGACTTTCACGGGGCGAATGGCCATTGAGTGAAATGGATGGAGCTAATTGGAGATAGAAGGGAATGGCTGCTGCTCTGGGTAAGCTGGGCAGAATCAAAGGCTTAGCCTTTCTGAGCAGCAAACACAAATGTTTGGTTTTTGAGAGGGATTATCAACCAAGTACACAGGGACAGTACATAGATTGGTGTGCCACACATCTACCATGATTACGGTTCCAGATATCTCACAGAAATGTAGTTTTGGAGATCAAAAATAAGAATATTATTTGGACCTGACAGTTATGACAGAAAACGTCATTCAAATCTGCAAGACATGTCACATCTTTTCCAAGTGCTGCCTTTTCTTGGGCCTGTCACTATCATTCCACTCCGTATTGCTTTGTTAATTGATTGACTGTTAGTGAGGAGTAATCCCTACCCACTTCTTAGTAACCAACAACGTTTTCTGCTGTGCACTTGGATGAAAGAATAGGAAAATCTCAGCCTTTTCCAGTCTTCCTAAAGCTCTCCAGTCTGTTCCTGCTAATCCTTCAAGTTGTTTTTGTTTTTGCACTTAGGAAACAGACCAAGTAGGATCTCTGTGAGTTTGAGGCCATCTTGGTGTACATAGTGACATCCAGGAAAGCCAGAGATATGTAGAGGGACCCTGTCTCAAAAAACAAACAAACAAACAAAAAAACCAAATCAAACCAAAATTATGTGTCAGATGTGATTTACTACAGATCTGAACACTGATACAAAACAAAAGAAAATGTCCATCACACTTCAACTAATGTGTATAAATTGATATCTATGTATCTATGTATCTGTGTATGTATCTATGTATGTATACATTATCTGTCTGTCTGTCTGTCTGTCCGTCTGTCCGTCCGTCCGTCCAGTGGAGTTCTTGAGTTTGTATGCCAGGAAGAAAGCACTGTGTGATTGAAGGGGGTCATATGCTCTGTGGGACTGTAAGGACTTGATGATGACTTGATTAGAATTAAGGAGGAAAGTCAGGGAGGACTGGGACACTTTTGAGACCAGTGATTATGAGACGACTATTGAAGTCCTTGAATCTTCATAGCTTCTCCATATTAATTGGTTTTGTTAACTTTAATTTGTCTAATGAGGACTGATTATTTTATAATTTCAAATTTTATGAACTATTTAAACAGTGACTATTGTTTGAAGTGTAGCTAGTTAAATGTCTGCCATATACGAACCCTTTGCTAGAAGTCCTGCCTATGTGTACTCAAAAGGTACAGCAGCCCTGTGAGGTAGGCATTCAGTCCATATTGTCATCAAGGAAACCATCTCTTAGGGCAATTGCTAGAGGTGGAATGCAAGAAAATTCCTAGTAATGACTAAGCTGGTAGTCTTTCATATGTCAGGCATCTTTCAATAGCCTCTGTAATCCAAGGTTTCTTGTCTTTTTCCCTCTTTTCTCTTCCTTCCACCTCCTCCCTCCCTCCCACTCTCCCACCCTTTCTCCTTCATTTCCTCCTTCCTTCTTACCCTTCTTCCTTTCCTTCTTCTCTCTCTTCCTTTTTGCCTGCTGTCCCTGGAAACAGGGCTAAAAAGATGGTTGATTCTGGTGTCATTCTACACAAGTGAATGGATTGGAAAAGTATAAGCAAAATCATAATAAAGGACCAAGTCTCAGAAGGGATCATTGAGGACTAACCAACAAGAAGTTTCTGTCATACATTAATGTGTCTCAGACTACAGACATGGAGGAGAATATCAACAGCCCATGAGATATCAGAGGCAGGCGTCTGAAACAATTTTGCCCATGATTGCAAGGATGGTGAAGGTTCATTCTGAACTGGTTGCTATGCTTTAGCATAGATGGGTGGCTGGAAACTTAAATGTTCTATCAGCAGTGCCAAATTTGATCTATGGCTTTATTTTCAAAAGCAGAAGGCTGCATACGCACAAGTGAAATAATAGGACCCAGACTATGCTGATGCAGCTGGAAACCAACCTGGGATGTGGAGCCGGGGGAGCCTCCATAGGTGCATGTTTCCACATACCCGATGCCAGAAGGGGCAAGAAGACTCCCGAGGCCAGAGGCTTCAGAGTCAAGTTTTTGGCTCTCTTTGTAACTTATATTTACTCTCCATGTTTTCCTAATGCCATTGATTCTTAAGTGTATCCCAAAAGCTCATGTGGTGAAGCTTGGGTCCCTGGCTGACGGCATTGTTGGGAGGCAGTGAAAACATTGGGATGGGAATCTAGTTAGAAGAAGTAGGTTATTAGGAGGATGATTTGGAAGGATGTCATTTATCTCTGGCCCTTCCTTTTCAATGATTTCCACTTCTTGCTGTTATGACAGGAGCAGCTGTGTTCACCACAATTTCAGCTTTGTCTCAAGACCCAAATGATGGAGCCCAGGGACCTGGATTGAAACCTTGAAACCCTGAGTCAAAACAATGTTTCTTCCTTTGCATTGATTTATTATCATAGGCTGGAGATTCAACTAACTCACCTTTCCTAACCATCCAATCCTTTTCCCCCAAACATTTCCTGCACATCTTCTTTTCTCCAGAGTATGCACTCTGGATATAGCACGAGTTCTTTGCTCTTGAAGGCCTTACATGCTACTCAAGCCATAATAAAAGCACCACAATGATGTGGAAATACCAAGGAGGGTCCTTCAACCCACCCCTGAGTGGTAGTGACCTCAATTTCAAGGAATCTGTTGGTTGCTTGGCTGTATACAACGGTGGAAAGGGACTGTCTAGAAAAGGGGGTATGGAGGCAAAGCAGACCTTTTCTCTTGTCATAGAAGATCCAGAAGAATTGAATATCATATTAATGGTCATGGGAAGAAATAAGTGAGGGGGAGAACACTGTAGTTTCTCATTAATTTAGGGTATCTGTTGATGGATTGAGGTGTCACTGGATTAATAATGAAACTAAAGATAGCCTAAAGCATTGGTGAACATCAGAACCTATGTTCTGAGGGTGTAAACTTTTGCAGAAGTTGACTACATTCTTCAAAAGATGGTTTTTAAAATGTATGGTTTCTATTTAGACATGGTGGTGTAACTCCTGAGGTGAAGTTCAATGCCTATTTCAACTCTACAGTGAGATCTGGTACATATGAGGTCTTATCTCAAAAACAAACAAAAACAACAACAAAAACAAAACCCAAAACTAAACCAAAACAAACCACAACCCCCCAAACTAATGAACCAACGAACCAACCAACCAACCAACCAACCAGACAGCCAACCATAACCAAACAACAACAAAAAGCTACCACTATCACCAGCATGATCAGCCAAAACCAGTATGGCTCTCTTGCCAACTCCCAGGAGCTTCTGAATCCCTCCAGAGAACTCAGCAAATGGGAACCACAGTAGCTCACAAGTAACCAGTCATGTGAAGCTAGGCACACATGTCTGAAGCTCAGTTTCCTAGCACTTCCACCTCTATAATGTTTTTTTTTCAAAAGTAATTATCCACTTAGCTGCTCCAATGAGAACTTAGATCACTGTCAGCTCCTGGGGTGCAGAAGCAATTTATTTCCCTCTGCAAACTGTGGGCACACTGCTCTTTGTTTAGACTGTCCTGTTCATTACTCCTCTCCTGAGTGTCTAACGGCTTTGTATGCCTCATCTCATTGAATTCTCACACACAGCTACCAGACTCCCCATGGTAGCATCATCCTCATTTTAAACAGGAGGAAGCAAATCACCTCAGCTAAATTTGCGGTTGACAGAGACTGGGAGCTGTAGAAGCAGGGTCCTAAGACAGCATACTGTGTGTTTTGGGGTGGAGGGTGGGGGATGGGTCATGAGGCCTCATAAGCAGAGAAAAAAGGATTCTAAAGACAAGAGTCTTGTCTTTGGAATCAAGCCTTCTTGCATGAATTCTGCTGTTTATTTATTAATTTATTTTAATTACTCATTTCTCTCTCTCTCTCTCTCTCTCTCTCTCTCTCTCTCTCTGTGTGTGTGTGTGTGTGTGTGTGTGTGTATGAAGGTCAGAAGTTAACCTTGGATGTTGGTTCTCACCTTCCACCTTGTTTGAAACAGACCTTCTGTGGTTAATCACTGTATATGACAGGCTGGCTGGCTTGTGAATTCTGGGAACTCTCTCATCTCTCCTCCTGTGTTGACATAGGTGTGCTGAAACTGCAGACATTCACTATGACAGGCTTCACATGTGTCCTGGAGGGTAAATCTTACGTTCTTACCTGCATGGCAATGGCTTTCCCCCTGAGCCATCTCTCCAGTCTTGAACTATGCTTTTACCACATGCTAACTGTGCCTACTATATCAAATTGACATAAGCTACAGTTATCTGAAAGGAGTGAATCTCAATTGAGAGAATGCCTACACAAGACCCAGTTGTAAGGGTCCTGCTTCCAGGTCCCTGCCTTGTTTGAGTTCCTGTCCTGACTTCCTTTGGTGATGAAGAGTGATACGGAAGAGTAAGCCCAAGAAATCCCTTTTTCCTCAACGTGCTTTTTGGTCATGGTGCTTCATCTCATCAACAGAAACCCTAATTAATACAAGTTGGTATCAGGATAATGGAGTATTGCAGTGACAGACCCAATCATGTTGGTTTTGGAGAGGATTGTGAAAGGACTTTGGAACTTAGGACTAAAAACAGTAATGAATGTTGAAAGCAGTGCAGATGATGGGGACTTGTGAAATTTTAGAGTGAAATAAAGACTCTACTAGGCTTCTTGTGTGAAGTCTACGCTGGTCAGCTGTGGCTGAAGAATCACCTGTGAGTAACAGGTCACCGGAACTACGAAACTGAAGCCTAGGCATTGCTGGGATGCTCAGTGCGGGTTGGCTGGAGCCGAGAAATTTGTAGTGATTAAGAAGAGAGACCAGCATCACTTAGATGAAATATTCTGGAAAGTGTTTCCTGAAAGTCAGTACACAGAAGCTGTGTTCCAGAGGCATCCAAGGTTATACTTTGTGCTGGCAGCTGAATTTGATGGTGTAAGAGCCACCCTGATGGTACTGGGTTTGGAGGCATGAAGGTCATGGAAAGCAGCTTTGGCTTGGCACTGTGCGAGGTCAGGAGAGGCCATTGGTGAAGGTGCAGTCTCAGTGGCAGTTGAAGGGATACTGCTGGGAAATTTAGGCTTTCTAGGAGAGGCTATTAATGAATGTGCAAGCCAGGGACAGCAGAAAACCCCAGCATCTTGAAGATGCCAGTACCATGGGATGACCATCAAGAACAGCAGCAGCAGTGGCGTGGAACCAGTTAGATCCTAGAGGACAAGCTGTGTGTGCTACAGAGGGCAGATCTGGAGAAGTGACTGCTAGTCTTATTTCAACTTGATACAAGCCAGAGTCTTCTGAAAGGAGGGAACCTCCACTAAGAAATGCCTCCTAAGGATCCAGCTGTAAGGCATTTCTTAATTAGTGATTACTGTGGGAGAGCACATTGCAGACGGTGCTATCCCTGGATGGTAGGCCTGGGTTCTTTTTTTTTTTTTCTTCCATCTTTATTAACTTGAGTATTTCTTATTTACATTTCAATTGTTATTCCCCTTCCCGGTTTCCGGGCCAACATCCCCTAACCCCTCCCCCTCCCCTTCTCTATGGGTGTTCCCCTCCCCATCCTCCCCCCATTACCACCCTTCCCCCAACAATCACGTTCACTGGGGGTTCAGTCTTAGCAGGACCCAGGGCTTCCCCTTCCACTGGTGCTCTTACTAGGATATTCATTGCTACCTATGGGGTCAGAGTCCAGGGTCAGTCCATGTATAGTATTTAGGTAGTGGCTTAGTCCCTGGAAGCTCTGGTTGGTCGTAGGCCTGGGTTCTTTAAGAAATCAGGCTGAGCAAGCCAGGAGGAGCAAGCTAGTAAGCAGTACCTCTCTATGGGCTCTGTATCAGTTCCTGCTTCCAGGTTCCTGCCCTGTCTGAGTTCCTGTCCTGGTTTCCTTCAGTGATAGAAGTACAAAGTGGAAATGTAAGCCAAATAAGTCCTTTCTTCTGGAATTTGCTTTTTGGTTGAAGTGTTTCATCATGGCAGTAGAAACCCTAAGACACTAGCTAGCTATGGTCTCTTCTCAGGGCACATATGCAGGAGTTTATGTGAAATAACATAATAACAGTGCAGACAAACTACTCAAAGGGACCAGTTCAAGTGATGGTCTCAAACTCAGGACAAATGGCTGCGGTGCCTATTTAACATATCAAAGTAGATGCTGGCTGCCAGTCTCTCTCAGCACTGCCCATACCTGTTACAGTGTCATCCTGGCTGGCAGGCATTACCCTCTGCCCTAAACCTCCCCAGCTCCTGAACCTCCTTTCCTTTTCCCCAGGTTCTCTTTTGGTCTCTGGGTTCCGAGGAGCCTTCATATTCTCTCTCTCTCTCTCTCTCTCTCTCTCTCTCTCTCTCTCTCTCTCTCCCCCCCCCTCCATTCAAATACTCCCTACCATTATCACAGGAATTGTTAATAAAAGCTCAATTTCAATCCTTCCAGCCTTAGGTGACCCCAGTATTTCCAGGGAAAGTTAGCAGGGGTCTTGATGGAGACCCCTGTATTGCCTCCATCTTGGGAGAAAACACTGACCAGATACACTCGAGTATATATTGATTAATTTACTCCCCAACTAGAAAGTGCACAAGTCAAGATTCTAACCCGGGCAGTGGCTCCAGGGCCAGCACACTTCACTATCTGTCTTTATCCTTGCCTTTGCATCTGTGGCCATGTTTGAAACAAGAATAAGCAGAGTGATTAGAAACCTAAAAGGGGCAGAGAGAATTTGTGCTTCACTCGTGCCTTCGAAGGGATTGCTTTTCATGTAAGATTTTAAATGACACACATTTGTTCTGAACGATTAACTTTGTGGAGCCGGGATAACACAGATTTTTTTTTTGGAGTAATATAAACAAAAATGAGATGTTAATTAAATAGTTACTTTTAAGAGCCCAGTCATTTACTAGCTTGGAAAAACAACGCTACTTATTGCATTATTCTGTTGCCATTAATTCAAATATTTCTAAATAGAAACGTGGAGATGAAATGCTTTTATTGATTTACATAAACATATAACTGCGCTGGCTGGTTAATATCCTTTATGCCATATAATCTTCATCATAATCTCATGAGTTATCTCTGTGACCGAGAACAACAATGCTCAGGGATGTTCTGTAGCTTGCTTGAGTTCACAGCACTGACAATGGAGACCTGAGGCCAGGGTCTTCCTGTTTTATCACATGCTCGCTTGAGCAGACAAATGGACTTTCAGTTTTAAAGAGATGAGCGTTTATAGTCTTGATCTTCATTCTACATACCTTGCAGATATGACACCGAGCCCATGCCTAGACATGGTCAAGAGAGACCTGGGGTATGCCAAGAATGTAGAGCAATCCTCAAAGATTAGAAGCCTCCGTTACTCCATGTGTCAACAAGCAGGACAATAACAGTTGAGGTGAATAGGAAACAGACATGGGGTGGTGACAGAGAAGATGATAATGTTCAACCACATTAATAGGGTCATGATGCTGATCTTTAGAGGGGTGACATTTGATCACAGAGTCATGAATTAAACAGATGTCTTATATGTTCTGTCAGGGTTTAGGGGAACAGTTTGGAGAGCCTCATGGTTCTGAGTCTATAAGCACTAGTGGAAAAGGATCATTGTTAACTGGGGAGTTAGAGATGTTGATAGGGAATTTGAGTTTTGACCATGGGGATGTGGAGAGGGAAAGACAGTAGTCATAGCATGAGCCTTAAAATATAGTGGGAGACTTTTTAAGCAAGACAATGATATGAATTCTGTAAAGAAATTAAGCTTCTAAAGCAGGGCTAGTTAGACCTTGATGTGATAATGGAGGATTTTCTTTTTTTCTGTCTTTCTTTTTTTATTATCCATTTTCTTCAATGTCATAGTCAATAGCTACATGTGATGATGGAATATTTAATTTGTGGATAGTGTAACTAAGGGACTGCACTCATTGCTTTAATTTATGTAAATTTAAACTTGAATTGCAGTGTGCGTAGTGATGACCATATTGGACGAAATTGCTCTATTTAAAGAAATATGGGCTAAAAGATGCAGCTTAGTTAATAGAGTATTCAGAGTCCTGAGATCTACTCCAAGAATTCATGAACTGAATGTGTGGATGTATGCCTTTTCTCCCATCACTTGGGAAATGGATACATGGGGATCAGAAGTTCAAGGTCTTCCTGGGCTACACATAGAGCCTGAGGCCAGACTGGATCAATCAATCAAATTATTTTAAAAAGCAGAAAATGTTCTAAATCCATTTTTATCAGGGGCTTGCCAACAAACTGTGAAGGTTAAGCTATAAATGGAAAAAAAAGCTCCGAGATTCCCAGGAACCATATGAATTAAGAATTTATGATGGATAAGACAGTATAAGAGAACACCCCTAATTAATTTTATTAAGTATCTGCAATTAATATTGTAAAGAGAGGTTTATTCAAAGCACTATTGGGTGGGGCGTTTACCAGGTCATTTGGCCATTGTTGTCATTTGGGGATGGGAAGGAAGGAAGAGGTTCCAAAGGTAGATAAAATTATTATTTTACCTAATATTTTGAAAGTTCATGCTAGAAGAACAAGTATAATACATATACATAATACATATAATTTATATAGTACATCACATGAATATATTATATGAAGATAATATATTACAAGATGTCTTAGCCTGGGTTTCTATTATTGCATTGAAAACACCATGACCCAAAAGCAAGTTGGGAAAGAGAGGATGTATTCAGGGTACACTTACACATTTCTGTTCATCACCAAAGGAAGTAGGACAGGAACTCGAACAGGGCAGGATCCTGGAGGCAGGAGCTGATGGAGAAGCTAGGGAGTGGTGCTGCTTATTGGCTTGCTTCCCTGTCTTGCTAAGTAAGCTTTCTTATAGAACCCAGGATTACCAGCCCAGGGATAGCACTGTCCACAATGGGCTGGGCCCTACCTCATTGATCACTAATTGAGAAAATGCCTTATAGCTGAATCTCATGGAGGCATTTCCTCAACTGAGTTTTCTTTCTCTCTGATGACTCTAACTTGTATCAAGTTGATGCATAACACCAGCCAGTATCCAGATCAACCAAAACTTCAAGCTGTTTTTTAATTATGAGGCCAGAAAAAAAACCCTAAAAAACAAAATCTTAATGCAAATGTAGAAATGTGCTAAAGGTCAAGGCTAACCCTACTTGGCTTCAGCAATGGGCAGCAGTAATAATTAGGTCTCAGAGAGCCTTACCCAGCAGTAGGTATGGTCCTCGGAGTCACAGACTTTCTTCCAGACAATCCCCCTTCAAATGAGAGCTGATGGTAACTTGGTAGGGGGAAAGATTGAGGCTCTCTTTGTACTTCCAGGGAGCTGGGGATGCCTCATTTCCTTTTGCACGAACCCTGAATTTCAAAAGAAGGAGAAGCAAAGGCTATGGGGTAAAAGAGTCTAGTGATCTCACAGCTTTTGAGGTTCCCTTGACCTCCTGGGCTCTGAGAGTCTTCCCTGGAACAGAAGTAGCTTTTTCGAGGTCTGTGAATGGAACGGTTCCTCTCTAGCACAGAAGAGCATAAGTATTTCACGTCTTAATTTTTTTATAATTTTATATCCTGGAGTAACAGTAGGGAGATGGCGTGACTTTATTATTATTAATTATTATCATACTATTATAGTTTCCCAGTCTGGCCCTTTGATATTTACAAGTTCAGACAACGTGTGGTTTCGAAGCCAGATTTCATAACCTTAAACTACCTTCCCACTTGGCTTTCATCCATTCTATTCTGTTTTAGATCTTGTTTATGTTTGGCTTGAATAACGAATTGGCGGTGAAGTTTATTTTGCCACATGGATGGAAAGCATCAGAGGAAGACAGTTTGAATGGCACCTACAATGAAGCACAGCTACAAAGTTTGGGTGTCAATGTTTGCCAGTCCCTGGCTGGGTGGCTGAGTATTGAGATGCCCACTGAATTCTGTCTGATCCCTATCAACTGCCTCATGAGTCTATAAGCATCATGTCTACAGTCTGGAGTCTCTGTTGAAACGTAGAAAGTCTCTTTGCTACCAGACCTGGCACTGAGAGGTACACATCGTAAGTGCGACTGTGTGTGGCCTGATATGAAATAACATGAAAAGCCATTCTGGGAGAATGCTCTTGAAGATCCTAGGTACCAGACTGGGTCTATACCTTTGAGAGTAGGGCTGTGTGTTCCTCAGGACAGCATTGAGGCCATCTGGAAAATTGTTACAAATGCAAGTTCCCAGGCCCTGTCCTAGACCAACCGTATCTAAGAGTGCTGAGATATCTGAACAGACCTTCCAGGAGCCTGTGAGCTACTTTTAGTCTACAAACCACTGGTGTAAGAAACAGGAGCCAAAAGGAATGTGTGAAGTTGTGAGCAAAAGGGTCATGCATGTGCATCTAGAAATTTCTCATCCTAAACAAGGAGAGACATCGGAGCCAGTACTGACTCATCAACCAACCACAACTGCAAAATGCCTGTGCAAGGACACAATGAGTGTCTGAGCCAGGATGTAGCGTTGGTGCTAAAACTCACCAAACCCAGCTAAGAGATGGCAAAGAGATTTAGTGTACAGTGCTTGGTCACTGATAATTGTTGAGTACGAGGAAGAGAACTCAGAGATGATTCCCAGCTTCTGACTTAGGGAGATAGCAATGTTATTTAACAAAATAGAGGATATTAAGAGTACCCCATTTTTTTCTTCAACCCCCCCCCCACCAAATGCCAGAGGATAATAATTCAATATACAGTTGTATTTGTGTGGTTTGGTCTGCTTGGCTAGAACTCTGGAGGAAGGATTCTGTTGAAAGGTTGATAATAAAGTATTGACCACAATGTCATGAACACAGCAAGGCTTATTGAAACCACATGCCTCCTGAATGGGAGTACATGTTATGACGGGTCTGTCTTCACTTCTCTTGGGCACCTGCATTTTCAGTTAAAGACTTGACTGTGGAGATTTCCCTGAGCCTGAGTACAGAGAGAGTCCTGTTAGCACACTGGTGCCAAGGGCTGGTTTGCGTAAAATAATGCACCCTTCACCAGGCCGTGTCAGACCTTTGACACTGGTAACTTTGCCAACACCAAGGATGTGGTTTTGACCATGGTCTGTATAAATGTAGGTATTAAGAAGCTATGCAAAAGAGTGGTTATTCTGTGTGGTCATAGACTTCAAAAGGTCAGAGCACAACAGGGTCACAGCATTTGATGGCAAAGAGCTCAATGATAAGTGATCAAACCTGCTTATTTCATAGATGGGAAAATTAAGGCTCAGAGTTGTTCAAGACGAGGGACCGACTCTTTCAGGGTAAATACAGGATGCTTTTCTCTGGGACTGCTTGCACACAACCCCTAATTTTGTTGCATATCTCACTCAATGGCAGTGATAAGGTCAAGCACGCTAGGTGCAAGTAGGCACAGCAACATGTATTTTCCATGTCTCATATCAGTCTGAACATCAGAGAACACTGGAAATTCTTCCTTTAGCAATTGGGCATACAGATGTTAAGAGCATCTGGGATCTTGTTAAATCATATGGATGGCAAGGTGTTATATGGGTCACTGTTAGGGTTTGGATGTGTAAGGCTCCTCACAGGCTCACAGGGTCCCCAACTGATAGTGTTGATTTGGCTTCTATACCTTCCCCTGTCCCCCCTCAGTTCTTGATGTCTTTGTGGATACCGTATCAGCTTGATGTTGTCCTGTACCCCAATCATTGTTGCCATGTCCTGCATAGAGTCCATTGCCCATTTGATTACAAGCTTGAGGATGAGGAGAACACACCCAATCATTTTATTCATATCTATGCATGTACCTGACACCTTTTCAGGAAGCAGAACCTCGCTGGAAGAAGAGGGTGCCCAGGGGGCAAGCCTTAAGGGTTATACCTCAGCTTGGCTATTGGTCTTAGTCTTTCTCAACTTCCTGGTTCACAGACTGTCTTAATTAAGGTTACTCTTGTTGTGATGGAAAACGATGAGCAAAGTAATTTGGGGAGGAAAGAGTTTATTTCACTCACAGTTCCATATAATAGTTCATCATCAAAAGGAGTGAGGGCAGGAACTAAAGAAGGGTAGGAACCTGGAGGCAGGAGCTGATGTAGAGACCTCGAAAGGGTGTTGCTCACTGGCTTGGTCCTCCTGGTTGCCCATACTGATTTCTTATACAGCCCAGGACCACCAGTCCAAGGGATGGCACTACCCTGAGTGGGCTGGACCTCCTCCATCAATCACTAATTAAGAAAATGCTCTACGGGCTTGTCTACAGTCAAATCTTATGGAGGCATTGTCTCAATTGAGGTGCCCTTCTCTCAAATGACTTAAGCTTGTGTCAAATTGACATAAAACAATCTAACATACAGACAAGCAGCTTTATGTTCCTGCTGACATGCCAATGGATTCTATACCTTCTCATATTCCCCCAGCCCTGGCCTCCTTTGTGGATACTGTATCAGTTGATGCTATCCTGGGTCCTCATCATTACTGTGCTCCCGCTAGAGTCTGCTGTCCCATTTGATTACAAGCTCTAAGACTGGGAGGACATAGCCAGTCCATCTTGCTCATAGCTGTGCATGTATCTGACACCTAGTAAATGCCGAGTGAATGCTTTTTTGAGAGAAGGAGTTGGGGTGTGTGTGTGTGTGTGTGTGTGTGTGTGTGTGTGTGTGTACTTTTCAAGGGCAGTGGCCATGAGATAGCCATCCCATTTTCCCCAGGCCTCAGGCTCTGGTGGCACCATCAAAAGTTTTTTCCCTGCAGAACTGAAGAAGAAGAATCATTACTTAGAGATCTCAGGTTCAGGAAGGAGATGCCCCTTCAGGGAATGAAGGCAGTTGATTCAATGAGAACAGAGTAAAGAATCCAAACAAAATGTTAGGGTGAGCTTACAGATGCTCTCCCATGCAGCACACTGTAAATGTGAGGAACAGTCTTCAGGGAAGTGAGCCACAAGGAGAGGAATGAAGCTTGGCTTTGTGTAGTACACATACTGCTAGCCTGCTTTCTTCCCGGGTCACACAACTGCCAGGCGTCAGTCCGAGGTATCTCACAACACTAGTGCACAGTGGGCATACTATAAATGATAAATTGGTGCTTGTGAGAAATGATAATTCTGTAAATGTTTGTTTAGCCTCTCCTCCAATCTAGTTCTCCAATGGAGAGTTTTTGGCTATAAAGTAGATTACCTCAGAGCTGGAAGAAACTGGTGTCCTGGGGGATGGAGATTGTGGTGTCCGTACAAATGGTAGGTAGCAAGGGGAGTCTGGCCCCAATCACATACCCTCCAACGCTTCCAAACCTCTAGATAGCTGACTGTGGGTAAAATGTCATGGAACTGCACAAGGGCCCCAGGAGCATCCTTTCCTTGGAGAACTTACTTCTATGCATTCAAGGAGCCAGAATGGTGCTTCCTGGGAGCAATTATTAATCAGCAATAACAGCAGGGAACCTAATGAAGGGTCATAGCACCGAGGTGTGGCAGCCTACAGGGCACTGAGTAATGATGGCTAGTTAGGGAAAAGCCCGTTTCCTTTCCTTGTAGGTGATCTCTTGCTCTTCTCAATAGATAGCCTAGAAAGTCCTGCCTACATAAAGTATGCTCTAGAACATATCACGGACACTTGTAGGTAGACAAGGGATTGGCCAGACTAATGGAACAGGAAGAGGGGCATCGCGATGGGAGCTGTCTCCCTAGGGTCTTCGTTCCTATCCTCTCATACTCTCTCACTGGAGACTCAGCATCCGCTCAAAAAGCAAGAACCAGGAAGAAAAGGCAGGCAGGGCCGGGTGAGACTGTTCTCAACACAATTCACTACCAATGGGCTGCCGAGCTGTGTGGTCCCCGGGAAACCCTTTCAAGGCTGGGTCTTTTGTGTGTGGAGAGGATGGTGATAAAGCTTTCCTGCTCCTGTGGACCCTGAATGAAAGTCAGTGGTTGAAAAGAGCACGTGAGCTGCCTGAGTGGGGAGGCAGCCACCGAGGGCTCCCTGCGGCATACCAGCCTCCGTGAAAGCCGGGCTGTCTGACCTGGTGTTTTGGCAGCCAAATCACTTGCTTCAGGTATATGTGTGTGCACTTGAGTGTGCAGGTGTCTGCGGGTGTTTGCCGCTGCAGACAGGGCTTGTTAGAGGGAGTGACAGTCTTGTCATCCTGTTTTTCTAACTCTGTAGGATAAACCCTGTCCCCTAAGTTTAGTCCTCTGCCTGGCACCTATCACGTGAATGTGTATTGATATATGCATGGCTACGTGCGTTCATGTTCATCGTGTTCTCTCTCTCTCTCTCTCTCTCTCTCTCTCTCTCTCTCTCTCTCTCTCTCTTTGTGTGTGTGTGTGTGTGTGTGTGTAGAAGCCAGAGAACACTTGACTGTGACTCTCGGGTACTAACTTGACAGCATGTTTTTAAGACACGACCTCTCAGCATCCTACACTGGCCATACAGGTTGGACTGTCTGGTGAGCTGCGAGATCCACTTCCCCAAGGGCTTGGATCAGGTATGTCTCAAAAGGTCAGACCTCCTTTTTACTTGGGTTCTGAATAAACTCTGGTCCTTGTGCTTGCAAGGCAAACACTTTACTGAGTGAAACATCTCCAAAAGTCCAACCTGTAGCTTTTAACTCTGCCTTCCCATGACTGAGTCCTTGTCACTCAAGTGTCTTGTCCTGAGAGCAGGGACTTGTATCCACAGTGCTCTGCAAACTCTCCGTTCACATGTGTGAGACTCACTGGGAAAATACAACTCATAGTGTAGTAAGGAAAGGAAAAAGAGTTAGTCCCGTCTGATGTCTCACTGCCTTCCATCGTTGTCCTAGACACTCTAGTCTGGAGTCTTTCCTTCTCAGATAGGATTCCAAGATGGGGTTATTCCCCTCCCACTTTACAATGCAGTCACCAAGGCTGGGTGATGAGATGTGAGCACCAGTAGGGGAACCCAGGGCTTTTATTTTGTTTTTCTGTCAACAATTCTGAGTCATGACTCTCAATGCTTCCAAGCCCACTGACAATTGTCCCGTCTCTAGGCAGGTTCCCCAGGTGGGAAGCTTGTTCCTTTCCTTTGGATCATCCATGTTTGAGGCCAATTTTCTGTATGTCCAGCCCGTTCTCATTCTCACTCTCTTATTTCAATTTTATCTGGAGCAGGGGAGATGGCCAATGTAGAATGGGAGGAGTTGAAAGACGGAGGAGTTGAAAGACGGAGTTCTTCACATCGGTCTGTACAACTGTAGAGAAAGTTCTTCTTTCTCAGGTCTTATGCTTCTCTGTTAGTGATGTAAGCTTAGTCTAGAATGCTATTGTAGGGTCTCTCCGGCTCTGCATTACATCCTTAAAACATTCTTCTTTTCTGAAATCCTAGCCTCTCTCGCTGAAGCTTCATCCCTCTGGCCAGCCTGTCTTAAAGCACAGCGCCACCTTCTGGTGATGAGCTTAATACAGATCCACAACCTGCCGCCCCCCTCCCCCAGCACCACCACTCCCAATCCTCCTCATACACACATACACACATATCCTTTTGGGTTAGAGTCTGGCTCTGGTTCCTCCCTTCTCCGAATGCCAGATGAAAACCTAATGAGTAGTCCCTGTCTGTTGGCTGTGGGCACCACTCTTCAAAAACTTGCTAGGCAGAGCCAGTGGTGAGCCACAGCTTTCTTTCATCCAGAGGTCCTGATGCCTTTCCAAAAGCTAAGTGCTGAGGCGACTGAAAGCACACTGAGTCCTGAGGCCCAGGGGTGGGGGCGGGTAAAATATGAAAGGGGTGTGTTCCTTTGGAAATCAAAGGCAAAAATAGGTAGGGTCCCCTGCCCCCACATGCTTCCTTTTTCATTTTTTGTTTGAGGGGTAGAAGTAGGAGGCATCAGAAAAGTATCCAAGGAAGTCCCCAGAGTTATTTATGTGTTTATTTATTTTATGTATGCAGTTGGAAAAAACAGTCAAGAAAAAAGACATAGAAGGGGCATATTTGGAGTTGTCTCTGGGCACTTGGCCTTTGTCCATTTGATGTCTGTCTTAAGTACAAGCACATAGCTACTCTCATGGTGTCCTACCCAGACTGGACTGAGGACTCAGCCACAGCCTGCCACAGGCTTTTGTTCCAGGAGCTGTCTGCTAATTACCTGTGGGATGAAGGTATATGTGTATGCACTTGAGTATGCAGTACGGACTAGTCTTTATGTTGGAGAAACTCAATTGCCTCCAATCAGATAGACTATGTGGCTCTAAGAACCTAGAAGTACACCCAGCATCTGTCTGGGGACATTAGCTGAATAAAGTCTAGACTGACAGGTAGGAAGGAGCTCTGGTCCCAGAATGACCATGTACTCCCTACTTTCTGTGTTTGCAAGCATCTTCCCTCTGCCGTCTAGAGCACCTTACTTTGCAAGGAGAGAGTAGAAACCCATTTTTAAGTCTTCTAAACTTCCTTCCAGTCCATGGTTCTAGGAGTTAATTACCTGTTGAATTTTTATTCCGACTCTGCCTCTTAGCATTAGGCATTGTGGTAAAGCAGGAGCAGGGAAGTTCTGGGGTCCATTGCTGTGTGTGCTTAAGCTTCTAGGTTTCCCCTGTTCGCAGGGTTCTTGGGAGAGATGCAGTGCTATGATGGGGCATTGCTATTGTTGATGGGACGGTTAGCACACACAGGTGCTTAGGCCAGGATGGAGCTGTGTATTGGGGATGGGGTAGGCAGAAAGACCTATTTGGGTTGTACAGGATTCCATGCTTAGAGTCACCAATGACCACCAAAGAGGTTCCCATCCTAGCTAAACTAAGGAAGTTGTGAACAGTTGAAGTGGAAAAGGTAAACAGTTCCCAATGATGCGGTTGCTTGTGTCCATTCAGCCTGGTGGTCCTGCACAGAAACACTTACTGTGTGCATAGGTGCTAAATGACAAGGCCCACAGGGAAGAAGTCCAGAAGGGTGATATTCTGCCGCTAGATCTTAGCCCTGTGGCGATTGGCAGGAGCTGTTGGTAAATCACTTGGAATCCTGTGGGTACCTTACCGTGTTCATTGAAGATATTAACACCTTTTGTCTAGAGCCAGAAGCCGGCAGTACATTCCCCCGGTGCTAGACTTAGCTTGTCCGGTGGTGGAGAAATTAACATCATAAAACTCAGTTAACGGAGATGCTATGGGTTTAATTAGTTCCTTAACAATTAAAGAAGAATTATGAGATCTTGAGTTTGAGCTACAAGAGCAATTTGGATGGATTGATGTCACTGGCTGATGTCTCCCCTGAAATTCCTGCCCGACCGAGTGATTTGGGGAATTATTTATGTTCTCCTGCTTCTAGGGGAATACATACACTTTCCTATAACCCCAAAGGAAGTACTTCCTGGTCACCTCCCTAGCAACTCATTCAAGCCTGAGGCTTGGGGTAAAATGCGGGGAATTCTATCTTTAGAATTCTGTAACTCTACATTCCTGCCTCCCTCTCTCCTCAACAACCTCACACTGATTCTGCCACTTTCTAAGCTCTGTGGTTAGGTGGCATTATTGGTTTTCCAACTACTTCTTTACTGTATTCATTATGCACTTCTTTAGGAGACATCATAAGTGGGAATATGGCCCTTTTGTTGTTTATCTGCGGCAGGGAGATTTAGTCATGGTAAGTCTGAGAGTGGGATAGCTAGCATGGCCAGTGCTTGTTCTGGAAGCCTATAGTCTTCAGCCCATCAGCCTTCTGCTTTCTTCATGATGGGAACCACAATTCTAAGGTGTTCTTTGGACATGAGTCTCTTCAGTCACTAGATATGGAGCCAGCCACTCTTTATAATCTTGCTAGTATGGGCTCCTGACTTTCAACCTACTATCATGTAAGGTTGAGGGCTTATCAGGAACACCTTGTCCCATATCTTCTGCATTTGACTATGTGCTCATGCAGGCTCTCCTGGCATTTTAAAGAGAATGTGGAGGTGTGAGAAGCACCGGCTATCTCCCAGATTTGCTTGTTCATTCAAGTGAAGACTGGGCAGCCCGAGTTTTCTCTTCCTTAACTCAGAAGATACTCTTTCCTCCCATACATCCCCTTCCTCCATTCCTCTCTGGCAGCAACATTGTCTCTGAAGCTTCCTTGGTGGTCCAGCTTCAGCATCTTGCCAGCCCAGGCAAAGACACCATGCCACACACTGACAGATGGCCCTAAGTAGAACAGACAGCAGAAATGAACGTTTATCAAATTTGGGTGGAGAAGACCCTGTTCTCTCAGCAGAGGCGTCAAACAGCTGTCATGTGGGAACATATGGTCCAGCGGTGAGGGCATAGGCCTGGCTAATCCCACTCTTGTGGAGATTAGCTCTGATGAGTGAAAAAGTTGCGTTGTCACCAGGGGCTACTGATGAAGGAATAGTTGGGAACAGCATTGTGGCTGTTCCCAAACTACCTCCCCTATAATATAGGCTGAAAACGACAAGGTAAATCACACCAATAGAAATAAAACAACAATAATACAAGAATAATAGCATAGTACACCATAACAATACACCTACTGCTTGTCAGTTGCCTGCTGCTGTGTGTCAAGTGACATACCAGGTTACTTACATCTGCTATTTTATTAACTTTCCCCAGGAGTACTTTTTTTTTTTAATCTTTATTAACTTGAATATTTCTTATTTACATTTCGATTGTTATTCCCTTTCCCGGTTTCCAGGCAAACATCCCCCTAATCCCTCCCCCTCCCCTTCCTTATGGGTGTTCCCCTCCCAACCCTCCCCCCATTGCCGCCCTCCCCCCAACAGTCTAGTTCACTGGGGGTTCAGTTTTAGCAGGACCCAGGGCTTCCCCTTCCTCTGGTGCTCTTACTAGGATATTCATTGCTACCTATGAGGTCAGAGTCCAGGGTCAGTCCATGTATAGTCTTTAGGTAGTGGCTTAGTCCCTGGAAGCTCTGGTTGCTTGGCATTGTTGTACATATGGGGTCTCGAGCCCCTTCAAGCTCTTCCAGTTCTTTCTCTGATTCCTTCAACAGGGGTCCTATTCTCAGTTCAGTGGTTTGCTGCTGGCATTCGCCTCTGTATTTGCTGTATTCTGGCTGTGTCTCTCAGGAGCGATCTACATCCGGCTCCTGTCGGTCTGCACTTCTTTGCTTCATCCATCTTGTCTAATTGGGTGGCTGTATATGTATGGGCCACATGTGGGGCAGGCTCTGAATGGGTGTTCCTTCAGTCTCTGCTTTAATCTTTGCCTCTCCCTTCCCTGCCAAGGGTATTCTTTTTCCTCATTTAAAGAAGGAGTGAAGCATTCACATTTTGATCATCCGTCTTGAGTTTCCTTTGTTCTAGGGATCTAGGGTAATTCAAGCATTTGGGCTAATAACCACTTATCAATGAGTGCATACCATGTATGTCTTTCTGTGAATGGGTTAGCTCACTCAGGATGATATTTTCCAGTTCCAACCATTTGCCTACGAATTTCATAAACTCGTTGTTTTTGATAGCTGAGTAATATTCCATTGTGTAGATGTACCACATTTTCTGTATCCATTCCTCTGTTGAAGGGCATCTGGGTTCTTTCCAGCTTCTGGCTATTATAAATAAGGCTGCTATGAACATAGTGGAGCACGCGTCTTTTTTATATGTTGGGGCATCTTTTGGGTATATACCCAAGAGAGGTATAGCTGGATCCTCAGGCAGTTCAGTGTCCAATTTTCTGAGGAACCTCCAGACTGATTTCCAGAATGGTTGTACCAGTCTGCAATCCCACCAACAATGGAGGAGTGTTCCTCTTTCTCCACATCCTCGCCAGCATCTGCTGTCATCTGAGTTTTTGATCTTAGCCATTCTCACTGGTGTGAGGTGAAATCTCAGGGTTGTTTTGATTTGCATTTCCCTTATGACTAAAGATGTTGAACATTTCTTTAGGTGTTTCTCAGCCATTCGGCATTCCTCAGCTGTGAATTGTTTGTTTAGCTCTGAACCCCATTTTTAATAGGGTTATTTGTCTCCCTGCGGTCTAACTTCTTGAGTTCTTTGTATATTTTGGATATAAGGCCTCTATCTGTTGTAGGATTGGTAAAGATCTTTTCCCAATCTGTTGGTTGCCGTTTTGTCCTAACCACAGTGTCCTTTGCCTTACAGAAGCTTTGCAGTTTTATGAGATCCCATTTGTCGATTCTTGATCTTAGAGCATAAGCCATTGGTGTTTTGTTCCCCAGGAGTACTTTTAGGGATGTACTATCACGTCCATTATACAGATGGGGAAAATACGTATTTGAGATGCAATTTTGGGTCTCAACACTGTCTTGGCAGATCAGGCCACACTCATGCAGACACATGCACACTCATTGTATTATGTACAGGGCCTTACTTAGGAACCTGGTGATTGTGCTTTAAATCTACTCTGTTCTCCCCATCCCCAAGGCTCAAGTCTTGAGCACTTGGCTCTAAGCTGGTAGAGCTGTTTGGGGGAGATTATGGAAACTTTAGGATGTAGGGTCTAGCTCTTGGCCACAATGGGCAGGGTTTTGAAGGTTATGCTTGCCTGTCTAATGCTAGACTTCCTGAACTGGTTGCTGGGTGAAGAACTCTGCCACACTCTCCTGCCACCTCCCAACCCTACTGATGCTTCCAGCCTTTACTGCTGCGGTAGATTGGACGCTTCCAAAACCACAAAATAAACTCTCCTTCCTTATGCTGTTTCTGTCAAGCCTTTTGTCTCAGTGATGAGGAAAGTCACCCTAGCCTTATGCTTTGCTGCATCTAGGACAATGGAAGCCAGGACTGTCAAACCTGCCCCATTCTGTCTGGTCCAGCTGCAGTGTCTATATGTCCTCATTAGAAACACAGTTTCCAGCACTCCCACCCTTGTGACCGTACATCCAAGTGCCCTCAAGCAGAAGTGGGCGATCCCAAGGTTCTAAAGGCAGAAACACATTCTCATCATGCAGCTTTCAAAAGGCAAGTTTTCTTGTAGACAGAGGTCATACAGCCTGGCCATGAGGGGTTCCTGTAAGTGGAGAGAATTAAAGTAGGGGCAAAGGAGAGAGAGAGAGAGAGAGAGAGAGAGAGAGAGAGAGAGAGAGAGAGAGAGAGAGAGAGAGAGAGAGACAGAGACAGAGAGACAGAGACAGACAGACAGACAGACACAGAGAGAGACAGAGACAGAGAGAGAAGATATGCTCCAGTCTACACTAGGGACTGGAGAGGGAGTCTTTTCAAGCCGGAGATGGCTCCAGGTGGCTGGCATTTCAGAAGTCATTGTGTTTCCTCAGCTGAGGGCTGCTCTTTTTGGATTGCCAGGTGCACTTCTCTCTTGGTCCAGGAGTGGAAGCTGAAGGGCTTGGAACCAGTTCCCAGTTAGCAACTTGCATTGAGATTCTGATCTGATTAGGATTAGTGGAGAGAGAGAGGTGAATGCAACAGCAGACATTAAAACATGTCTATGTGTGCTTTGTGCTCAGAAATAAAGATTACTCAGGCCATTCCTCAGTGAAAACTCAGAAGGCTTCCCCAAACTCCCTTATAGAGTTCAATACATTGTTCTAGAACATGCCTGTAGGAATTCATAATTGAGAAACTAGTAGGCAAGGGAACACTCTGTTCAAAGCCGTGTTTGTTTGTTTTTTACAATTATTTCTATTTGTGTGTGTGTGTGTGTGTGTGTGTGTGTGTGTGTGTGTGTGTGGTGTGTGTGTGTACCTGTGTGTGCATGTATCCACAGAGGCAAGAAGATGACACCAAATCCCCTGGGACAGAGTTACAGGTAAGCTGTCTGGCACAGGTGCTAGAAGCTGAACATAGGTGTTCTACAAGAGTAGTGAATGCTCTTAACCACTGAGCCCTCTCTCCAGCCACCAAAGTCTTTGGTTTGTTCTGCACAGTATAAAGTATTATAAGAAAAAAAGCCCTAAGGGTATGATATATACATTATTTAAGTTATAATCAGAAAAAAAATCAAGTCCATGACATATACCTTTGTTGTAACTTATGGGACATGTAACAAGGGATTCTGTAAACCTGTTTTTATTTGGCAAAAGAGGATGTTGTAGAAGTGACTGAGTTAAGGTCCTTGAGATGAGAGATTAGCTTGGGTTATTTGAACCTGCTGTAATCCAAAGAGCCCTTATAAGTGAAAGCAGAAAGTGTCTGTAGAAAGGGTGTCTTTGCTAGAATTTTCTATTGTTGTGATAGAACACGATGACCAAAGCAACTTGGGGGAAGACTGGGTTTATTTCAGCTTACAGTGTCATAGAACCTTCTGTCATGGAGGAAGAGGAGGGCAAGAACCTCGGCACAGGAGCTGACACTGAGGCCAAAGAAATGTTGCTTGCTGGCTTGCTTCTAGTGGCTCACTTAGCCTGTTTTCTTATAGCATACACTACCACCCACTCACTATGTTACCATTCCCTGTGGGATATGCCTCCTCATATTGATCATCAGTCAATATGTTTCCCCACATACTTGGCCATAGACCATTCTGGTGGGGTCATTTGGGATGCACTTTTCCTAGGTTTTTTTTTTTTTTTAATTTCAGCTTTATTTTCTTGTGATTAAAATCACCAAGAAGATTGTCTGGATCAACCCTTTTTTTTTCTTTTTTTCTTTTTTTTGGAGCTGGGGACCGAACCCAGGGCCTTGCGCTTCCTAGGCAAGCGCTCTACCACTGACCTAAATCCCCAATCCCGGGATGCACTTTTCCAAAGTGCCTTTAGCCTGTGTCAGGTTGACATAAAAACTAGCTAGCATAGAATTTATGGCTATGGTTCAGAGCACTTGATGAGTTTGATTCTTAACACCCACATGGCCTCTCATGACTGCCTATAACTCCAGCTACAGGGATTCTAATGCCATCTTCTGGTGTCCTATAGCACTGCGTTCAGATGACATACATATACATTCATGAAGGCAAAACATTCATTCATATAAAATAAATCTTGGAGGAGGAAGAGAATGAGGAGGAAGAGGAGGAGCAGAAGAAGGAGGAGGAGGAGGAGCATGAGGAGGAGGAGGAGCAGCAGCAGGAGGAGGAGAAGGAGGAAAGGGATACCACAGTGTGAGGCCAAGCCAGAAAGATGTGATGCTATAGTAGCAATTAGAAGAATACAGCCCAGAAGCTGGAAAAACAGTAGCAAGACTGGGGCCTTCAGGAGATACACAACATCCTTAAACATTTTAATTTATCTTAATGGGATCTATTTTTGAACTCTTGAACTATAAGCTCATAAATGTGTATTATTTGAAGCCACTAAGTTTTTAAATGTTTGGTATAACAGCAAAAGAAACCTAGCACAGGACTCATTCTGAATCATCCTTGTGAGAATGGCAACGGGGTGTGTCACCATGCTGGAGAGCCCAGTCAGCTGCCAGATTTCTGTCAACCCATAAGTGTTACCATGCTGGTTTGCCATCTTGGAAACAGTAACAACCCTGGAGTCTTTATAACGTACATTAGAAAGAACATAGATTTTGGGGAGTGGGCTTGCTAGAACCAAACTGAGGGCCTTGTACCATGCTAGGCTAGCACACTGTGCCTGCAGCTATGGGGGTGGGGGGATGTGGTACGTTGTGGTAGGGAAGTGGAACAGAGCTCATATAGAAACATTAAGAGCTTCTACTCTGATGAGTGTAGAAACGGCTAGAAGTCATGCTGGGAGAGTCAGAAAATGTGCTGCGTTCAGTTTGGAGGACTGATTAAAATGCAGGCAGAGTGTCAGCAAAGACTAGGACTGTACCATAAACAAGGTGTTCAGTTCTCAGAATGTAGCTGTAAGGTTCTACATGATATTTTCTGATCTGGAAGGAATCTGGACATTGCCTACAGAGAAGATAACAACACACCACCAGCTCAGCATGCTTTAGATAAGGTTGAGGAGATCAGTTTTTGCTCCTCAAATATCATATTGGCCATGGAGAGAATTACAGATGAAAAAGTAAAGGCCTCCTTGGAAAAAAGTCAGCTGCTCTCTTTTATCTAAGAGGAGCATAGTTCTTAGAGCAGACCCCGGAATGCCTCCTTTCTCTGTTTTGCTTGCAGGAGTAGGCTTTGTGCTCGACTGCCTGGCCCCTGAAGAACTAGGCCACATGTATTTCTAGGTCTGGTCCTTGGGTCAGGCCCTGCTGTAAGTACTCATACCTACTCCGAATGATCAAAAAGCCTGGGTTTGCTGCCTTCTGTTCTGAAGACTTAGAAGGTCATATGGGTTTTATAGCTCTTGTAATCTATCCCAAATCACAGTGTGAAGAATTCTGCCCTAACTGTAGAAACAGTCAATACATTTCTGTTCTATATAATGTGCAGTACCGAAGACTCTGGAGGCTGGAGGTGAAGAAAAAAGTGCTTTGCATTGGAACGAAGGCATTCTGAATGAAGCTCACTGACTGTCAAAATTAAAACCAATGCATCACAAAACACCTGCCCTTCCATTCTCCAAATTCCAGAGACAGTCAGGGATGCAGATCCAAAATCACTGTGACTTGCAATGTCAGAAACCAACAAAGGAACACTCACCGTGGACCTACTGTGGAACTAAGGAGTGGTTGCTAATTCTGAGGGGGATAGGGTGCTTTTCTGAAGTCACAGGAGCAGGATGGTGAGGGGCAAGTCCTCGGTTTATCTCACTTGGGTGCTTGAAAGACACAGGGAACCTTAGCTTCAGAATGAGTCAGAGAGACAGGAGAGCTACCGAGGGCGAACAAATAGGACTGAAAAATTAATAGTGTTAGGAGAAGTACCATATTATCATGGAACATTTGAGCTGGAGCTCTTGGCGGCCCACCCACTTGTGTATTTAATGATGTATTTCTGGGTGACTATTTGTTCACAAACTCTGTGAGAAGCAGAGAGGGTACAGGGCAGGCTTCTCTAACAGGTGTTTCCCTGGCAACGGGTCTCAAAGTGGAACAAGAAATAATGATAAACAGTAATTTTGTACCTGGCCCCTTTTCATACCTGTTAGATAGATGCTTCTTGTAGGCTCGGTGTCTTAACTTGCAGAGGGATTTCTCAACAGCTCTTTGATGGTATTTAGTTTGGAAAAGCGCTCCTTCCATTGTCATTTCATTAAGACGTTGTTTTCAAATCTCAAGATGGGTTTCGTTTTTAGACAAGTAAAAAAAAAAATCATCAAAAACTATCATCAAAAAATGATGTGCTGACATTCAATCTTGGCATCTTATTCTCAGAGTGAACACACACACACACACACACACACAACGCACATGGACATACACACATATGCATGGACAGACACACAAATACAGGCACCCAGAGGATTTCTGTCTCCGAAGTAACAGATTTACAGTTTCCAGATATTGCTGAACTTGCAGAAGCTGCCTGAGATAACAAAAGTGATCTTTTCTTTTATATTATCCATTGAAGATACCATTTGTGTGTGTGTGTGTGTGAGTACACTGTAGTTGTCTTCAGACTCACCAGAAGAGGGCATCAGACCCCATTACAGATGGTTGTGAGCCACTATGTGGTTGCTGGGAATTGAACTCAGGACCTCTGGAAGAGCAGCCAGTGCTATTAACCACTGAGCAATCTCTCCAGCTTGAAGATACCTTTAATCAGATCACTTCTTCCAAAACTATAACCTGTATCTGTTCCCATACAGTCGGGTTGTTGTGAACAAGCAAAATGACTCCAGTCTTCAAGATTTCTTTAAAGCCTCCAAAGTCAGGATACAAACAATCAAGGTTCAGCTGTGGATAAGGAAGGGCCCAGTTGACCCCCTTTAGGGCTGTAACCTATGTGACTGTGTCCTACATGTGTTATTTGGGGTAAGCTTTCTGCCAGTTTGAAACCTTTATCATAGCACACAAACCAATTATCACCACTATGAAATACTTGGTGACTTGTAAGCATTTTTCATGTAATATTTTTTTTACTCTCTGTGTTTTGCCTACATGTATGTCTGTGTGTACATCTAGTGCCCATAGAAGCCAGAAGAGGACAATCAGACAGTTGTGAGCCACTGTGTGGGTTCTGGGAATCGAACCCAGGTCCTGTGGAAGAGCAGCTAGTACTTTTAACTGCTGAGCCATTTCTCCAGCCGCACTGTAGCATGGCTCTCAGTGACAGATACAAACACACTGCTTTGCCCACATGACTGTGCTACACATATACCTTCTGGCCAATGGTGACCATTGTTCTTTCTAATTGCTCCTGATAGGGATGCTCACCCATCAGTATTAGGTCTTGCAGGAAGTAGGCTGATCTCCCTCCTCTCTCTGAGAGCAGTATTTGTCATTAGCTTTTGGGTAGCTTACAAGCTCCTTGGCGACAATGTAATCGTACCTGTGTTTGAGCTATGAAAATTTCAAGTCAAATAATGCTTCTCAGGTTTCCTTTCTCTTTTACATTTGGTGATACAATTTGTTAATTTTCTATGGAGAAATATTTTATCTAGCTTGTTCTGAAATGTTCCATTGGCTTGGCAGAAATGTCAATAGACAATGTCACGTCGTGCTCTGACAAGGTTCCATTCATTGTGCTAGGAACTGAGGATGAATAGGTCCTCCATCCAAAAAAAAAAAAGTTATTCTTAGTATAAGTCATTATCCTTACTAACTGTATCTTTTTCTTCTTTCCTTTTTTGTCCCTTCGAATAAACCATTGTCAGTGGAAGTGTCACTGCTCCAAAGTGTGTGGAAACATATTCTGAGTCACGCTTATTTGTTTAGGTTTTGTTTTCCTTTCGTCTCGAAACAAGGTCTCTCCATGTAGCCCCGTCTGGCCTCACCCTCACAAGTAGCTGGGACTGTAGACATGTACTACCTGCGCTGGTTCAGTTCATTTAAATGGTAGCAATGTAAGAAAAAAAAGAAACTCCCTGAATCTCCAAGTACCCTCTCATCACACAGAGTACATCCGTCATACAAAGCACATCCGTGAGGAAATGGATGGGGCTTTCTTTCAGTGTTCTGAGTAAGAATTCCTGATCTGTAACAACCTAATGGGTACCAGCTGAAATGTCCTAGCATTCCCCAGGTTGAGGGATACCAATTTACAAGGCCTATGAACTTCTGTTTAACTAATCTAGGCTCTTATGATCCCTTTCCTGAGGTCAACCGAATTATTCAAATGGTTCACAGAACTTGGAGAAACACATTAACTAGTTTATTAACAGAAGACGTAGGAAGATAACCAACTGAGTAGCCAATAGAAGAGGTGGCAAGGAGCGAGTTTTATCTGTGGTGCCTTAGCAGTCAATCCATAAGTCCCTTGTTCTGTCTTTTTGTGGAACTTTCACTATGTAGGCATAAATCAGTAATATCACTAGTCAATGGAAATAATCTTGACTGACCTCCAGGACTCCCCCTTTCAGGTTGAGATTAAAAGTGAATGCCAACCCTGTCTTCCTATCTTGTTCTTTCTGGACCTCAGCTGCCATCTTGAGCTACTAAGTAGAAATGCTATCAATAGTCACATAGTTAACTCACAAAAGACAGTTTTAAAATATATCGGAGATCCCAAACATTTTAGGAGCTGTGTGTAGAAAAATGGAGATGAAGATTTGCTACTGTCACGGCAGCTTATTTCCCATTTTTTCCATGCCCTACCTTTGAGCCAATAGTTGACCATTTTAAGATTTGGAAAATTTCACAACAAAACATCGAGAATATATTTCACTAAATTTATAATAGGCTGTAATAGGATAAAGGAAACGTTGCCAAGATACCCTAGTAACAGACTATCTTAAGCAAACCACACAATTGTTAAGCATTTAGTGATCATAAAGAAAAATTTCTTTGCCAAAGCAGAAATAGACTTCCACTTCAAATCTGTGAAATATGTGTGAACATCACTGGTTCATCTCATTTTCGTTTGGAACCATTCCACCACCTGTAGGCAACTGTGAGACCACTGGGGACCTCCAGGGATATGAGGACCACACTTGAGAAGTGCTGGGCTTCTTGGAGCTGCGGCCTTCCCATATGGCATTCAGTGTGGAGTACTTGGGCATCCCCTGAGTGCCACTTCTCCCGACAGCTGCCAGTATTTGTCACGGACATAATTTTTGACCTTTCAGTGGCTTCCACCTGCTCCTGGAATGAAGTCCAGCTTGTTCAAGGTAGTAGCCAAAAACTATGTGTGTGGCCTGTGGTCTCTCTATGGTGATTGCTTCCAAATTCTTTGACTCTGCTTAAGTGTCCTGTTCATGTCTTTTCACTCAGGTGACGTGTCCTTACCTCTCCCACGTTCACTGGCCCACTTGTGAATACATGATGACAGCCCCGTCTCCCTGAGAAGTACCCATGGTGATGCCACAAACTGGCATCACCTCTTGCCTTCACACAGACACACTGACATGATGGTAGGAAGATGACTGACCAGTCCTCCTCACAGCACCCTAAATACTGAGTTTTGTCCTGACTCTGTGCCAACATTTTGTGATGAACATAGTGGTCTCCTTTAATTCTGGATTTTTTTTATTTCATGAGAGTTGTGTACCTGTTCCACCTGTCCATTGCTAGAGATCCTAGAGGATCCTATAGTGACCAGAGAGTGTCACTTTGTCTAGTTCTTAATTTTCCTAATGCTGAGACCCTTTAATACAGTTTCTCATGTTGTGGTGACCCTCAGTCATAGAATTATTTTTGTTACTACTCCATACCTATAATTTTGCTGGTGTTATGAATTGTAATATAAATGTCTAATAGTCAGGTATCTGAAAGGCAACCTCAAAGCAGTTACAACCCATAAGTTGGGAGCCACTGCACTGAAAGGTCATGATTTAGAGACCAGCTGACAAGACTTTAATGGCCATTTGTATCAGGGGTGGTGGTCTTCCACTACTCAAACACATAGGCCCATTTGAATCTGTCTTGTTCACTGTCTACAAATCCTTGAACTTGACCTCATTTGCAGCGAGGACCTACTTAGTCCTGGACTCTGGGGTGTCCATGCCTCTGCATCCCCTGTACTCGCAGAACGGAGTCCAGTTTCCTCAGTGCAGCATTTGTGGTCTTCCACAATGAATGTCCCCTGCTCTCTTCCCAGGCCCTCCACACCTCCTCCCCACTAGACCCGATTGTTCCTGAGGGTGTCCAGTGCTGGTCCCTCTCCAGACCTCTGCTCTCAGATTCTTCAGGACTCTTTCTTCAGCATCATGAATCCTTTTCAGGCTCCCCCGGCTCCAGTGCCTCCTTCTGCATATGCTCTCTCAGATCCCCACCAGCGTAGGCTCTGACGTGAGACAGACCAAGTTCACACTCTGGATCTGCCTCTGATTCACCTGCATTCTTTCGTGGCTCCTGTAACCCACCTGGGGCTTAGCCTCCCACCTCTGCAGCAAGAGCAGTCATCCCTGCCTTGGAAGGAAGTTGTCAAAGTAAAAGCAACTGTTTTTCCTGCCGATTCCTTTGTCTACATTCCTTTACTGGGTTGATTTTTCTGTCTTGGTCTCTATTTAATTTTCTTCATAACCAGGAACATTATTCTTCTGGGCCTGATTTGAAGTAGGTGCCGTGTGAATTTATGATGATCATAACTGGAATCTTTGTTATCGTTTTTATGTGCGATTTGCATATGCATAATTTATGCATTCACTTTGGAGCAGTAATGATGAACACAGAACAGGTCTTGCTATTTCAGTTAAGGGCACGGTTTATCAAGAATAGCAATTTTTTAAATTTAAGATTTGGGAATGCGGTGCTGTGCAGAGAACAGGGAAGAATTTGAGCGACTCTCTACCCCAGGAGAGTAAAACAGAAAAACAAAATGGACAGGAATGTTAGAGGAAAACGTAACATAGCATCCTGAAGCTCATAGTCCAAACATCTCTACATCTCTCAGATGCAAACTATCCATGGTTCTTTAGGCAAAGAAAGGGTCAGGGTATCAAGTGAAAAACATGTCTTTTACAAGTCGATCCCAGATACTAGAGGGTTAAAGGCAAAAACATGCATATAGACACACACAACTGTTTCCCCTTGCAAGATTAGAGTTGCCTGATTTCCCCTCAGCCATATTCCTATGTGATGATCCTTCACCACACACAAGACTGTCATTGTATATTCATTCATTAGAGATAATGATTTTGAGTCTCTGTCCCCACTGACCTGTGGACAGATGGCTAGCATGAATGCCATGTTTATCTGGACACCAGATCAGCCCCGGCAGCCCTGTGATGGGTCTGATCACCGTGTGGCAGCTGCATGTCAGACCTCCTCTTTTCTCCTCTCCTCCCAGGGTGGGGGCGGCGGGGGACTGCCAACTGGGTGCACTGCATGTGAACTTCTGCAGAAACGGGCCTTCTGGTCATGACCAGTTTTGCTTTCTTTTCATGACTGTCCGATAAATGTCAGGGCTGCTTAGAGCTAATCAGTTCTGATTGGAGGGAAAACAATCTGAAGTTCTAGATTGTTGCAAGCATTAGTCAGTTCGGAATAACAATTGCTTGCCCCTCTCCCTTTCTCTGCCTTAATGTGGATGTGTTGGAACAGAGCCTGGGTTGAATGGTAGGGTTATGTCTGTGGATCTTACCTGCTGAATCTGGGCTGCGTTTGATTCTCTGACTGCTGGGGTGGAAGGAGAGATCCGTTACTGGCTGGACACGTTAAGGTGTACACGATCACTTTATCATTGTAAACACATATATTTCTGCAGTAATTATTGTTAATATTATTTTAACAAACATTGTTTCTTTTACTAAGAATGTATACAACAGGGCAGTTTAACCCAACTATTTCCTCTTAAAAAGATACTCTATGTGAAATTCACAGCAACGCTTTCCAGATTTATATGAAAAGATCAAATATATTAATTTTTGCTTGAATTCTTTGTTGTAAAACATCTTATGAAGATAGATGAACTCAGGGCTTTTTGGGGGCTGCTATTAATTTGTTAGATAAATAATTTCAGTTAACCTCTGTATGCTGAGTTGGTTTTTTTTTTTTTTTTACCTCTGTCAGGGAAGATAGACTGCTTCTCAAACTTCACCAGGAAAGGAAGAAGGGGAATTCCTGCTTAGAGGGCACCATGAATTTACAGAGCTCGTTCCCATCCATCATGGTGTATGGAGCAATTTTCTCCCCTTCAGTGTATTTTGAACTGAGGTTCTACATGTGTAAAGGACCTTAGTAGACGATTCCTTCTCCTCCCATTCTGGATCTTTTCTCGGCCAACAGTGGCTCCCCTCATGCTGAAAAAAGCCACTTGAGGAAATGCACAGCTATGGATTTTTCTAGTCCAATGTGGCAAATTTCTTTCTAGACCTTTCTATCCTTTCCTATACTCTTTTTAAAAAAGATTTATATTTTTTACTTTATGTGGCCAAGTATTTGTGTGCCCACATGTATTTGTATCCCATTCATGCCAGTCTCCATGATGGCCAGACAAGCTGTCTCATAGAAACTAGAGTTACAGGTGGTTGTGAGCCACCAAGTGGGTGCTGAGACCCAAGCTCAGGTCCTCGGCAAAATCAGCCGTTGCTCTTAATTGCTGAACTGTCTCCTCAGGACACATCCCAGTTTCTAAATTCTTAAGTGTCTGAACCCATCTGTATGTACCTTACCTCATGCTTTGAGACCTGCTCCAGGGTCACTTTCTCCATCTGGACCACATTCTCCATCTTCTCTTCTCATGTGCTTCCTCTCCTTCTTCTTCCTCTCCTCCCCACCTCCTTCCTCCTCCTTCTCCTCCTTCTTCTTGTGAACCCTTTCTCTCATGAAGTCTGCTTATGTCTCCTGTTGCCTTCATATAAGATCCAGTCCATGTACCGACGTGGCTGTGGCTTCCAGCTTAATTTTAAAATTTGACATATTTTATAATTTTCTCTTTGCGCATATGTTGTATGTGTTGCCTATGTTCATGTGGATTTACCTGCATACACACGGAGGCAGAGATTGAAGGAGGGGATCTTAGTCATTCCCCACCTTTTTTTCCCCAAGCCAAACTGTACCCAGCTTTATTCAGAATATTTTTTCATAAACACTCATGCTAATTCAGACAGGACACGGACAGGAAATAACTAACACAAGAACTTCAAACTTTTTTTTTTTTCAAGACAGGGTCTCATTGTGTTGCCCTAGCTGTCCTGGAATTCGCTTTGTAGAACAGGCTGCTCTCAAATTCAGAGACCCACATGCCTCTTTCCCCCAAGTGCTACCACCTCCCAGCTTTAAATCCTTTTCTTATATGGTCTATGTAAATCAGAAGGACACTATGAAGTCCAACCAAGTCTCCACTGGATTCTTTGAACAGGGCACATTCAAGAGCGGGAGGGCTAACATTTTGCATTTAGCACCTTGATTAGCAACTTCTCACATCTGTTCCTGACTTTCAGGAAATGGAATGAAGATGGAGGAGTTATGGATTTGTGAAGATCCATTGTCCTTTAGAAAAGGAACCGCCGTTCTCGGCAGGATTACAGTTCTGTAATGTCACCGCAGAGTCCAGATTACCCCACAGACCGGAAAATCTCAGCTTAAAGGGGTTAGATCCAGTAAGTCCTAGTCTTTAAGGGAGTTAAGTCTATGCTGAAGGGGGGTGGGGTGTATAAAATCAATTTAGAATTTTCTCACAAGACAAGGCATTCTGTACCAGGGTGGCCAACATGTGACATCGGGAAATCCTTCCTGGGTCAAGAGGAATCTTTTTGTCCCCAAAAGGTATTTTTCTCCTTCTTATCCTCTTCCTCCTTCTCCTTAACGCTATTGTTGTGTGCATTCAGGTAGGCACCAACATACGCACGTGGAGAGCAGAGAAGAGCTTACTGGAGTTAGTTCTCGACTTCCACTACGTGGATTCAGGGAATGGAACTCCGGCTTCCTGGCTTAGGGACAAGCCCCTTTGCCCGCTGAGCCATCTCCTCTGCTGAGGAGTCTTTCAAAGCCAACAGGAAAAGGAGTTTCTCCCCCATATCTACTCAGCTTGGGACACATTCTGTGAGCTATGCCTGCTCCTTCCTCCGAAACAATGGAATGTTCTGTGTGCCAACAACGCAGCTCCTTTTAAAAATAAATAAATAAAAGGAAAACAAAATCCTGCATTTTTGTAAAGCTTGATATAAATAGTCTTCCATACTGTGCAGTCCCCAGAAGCACACAGTTATCAAAAATGCATGCCTCACACGCAGCTTCTGCCTCGTCAGCTTTCTTCGCCGGGCTGCATTTGCATTTTCTGCAGGGTTGTTCCCACTCTTGCCCGCATCATTCGCCCTTTGGATATACACTCTCTCCTCTTGGCAGGGGCCTTTACGGGCTAGGGCTTCCGCTATGTGGGAACAGGTATAACAGATAACCTTGTGGTTCTTCTCCGTGGCCCCTCCTTCACCTTGGCTTTATCGCCTTCAGCAGCTCCCATCTTTGGGGCACGGGGGAGGAGGAGGAAGAAGGAGTCTAGGTGCTGAATTGAAGGATGCGGCAATGCTGGGCTTTTGTAGTCCCCCCACCCCCCGGGCTGTTCTGACTGCATCACGCAGCTTTTCTACACTTGGATTTCCGAGAGTCTCTTACTGAACGGGAGCTTATTCATTCCTCTGAATGACTGGCCACAGAGTTCCAGGGATCTGCTCTTTCACATCTCTTGGTTTCGGACAGGGCCTGCACACAGGTGCTGGGGATCCTAATTCACATCCTTCCGCATATACGGCAAGCCTACCAACCCCCAGCATACTTTACAATTTAAGCACAGTTTTAAATTCTTAGAGAGGCTGATCTGATAACACAGGGCCTCTCACATCACAGTATATATGTTATTATTAAAAAATGAGCATTGGTTCATTATTAACCAAATTATCAATCTTGTGTTTATTCAGATTTCCTTTGTTTATTGGTGATGATCTCCTCCTGGACACCACATCGAATTTTGTCATCCTGCCTCCGAGGTCCTTGTTGTTGCTCACTTTGTCAGTTTGGGGAATAGAAATCTAGTATTTCGTAGGGAACTTTCCCCTGGGATTTGTCTAATGTTCCTTTTCACAATTAAGCTGAGAGGAAGACTACAGAGGCAAAATAACTATTTTGTGGTAGTGTATCGACCACATGATTTATGACTGTTGACACTGCCCTAGCTCACATGGTTGAAGTAATATTTTTCAGGTTTGCCTATTTTAAAATTACCCCTCCTCACACTTGATATTGTGTTCTTTGTGATGAAGTCACTCTATGTAGCCCCTACCTAAAGCACTGGTTCTCAACCTTCTTAATGCTGGGACCCTTTATGGTAGTAAAATTCCTCATGTTATGGTGACCCTCCTCCCCCGACCATAAAATTATTTCATTTCTACTTCATGCCTGCAATTTTGCTACTGTTTTGATTTGTAATGTAAATATTTGTGTTTTCTGATATCTTAGATGACCCCTAGGAAAGGGTTAGTTGGACTGCAAAAGGGACCACAACCCACAGGTTGAGATCCACTGACCAAAGGCATGAAGAGAGCTACACACTAACCCTGAAGGGCTAACTCATACAACAGAAATTTGACTCAGTGAATTCTCCACAGAAATTTTGAGTCTTTTGACATGGGCTTTGCATGTTCCAGGGTCAGCGTTCTCAGCACTTTCTGTATGATTCGAGGACCACTATGTTAGGGTCTCATATGGGCAACCAGCCCTGTAGGGGGCATCTTCTATCCAGCCCATTCGCCAAGTTACACAGCTCTGGAGCATCTCACAGGACAGCTTTCTACAGCCTGCAATACAGAGCTAAGAGCTTTTGTATGCAAACAAGCTCTCTAGTATCTGGCATCCAATTCTAGTTTTCCCTCCTTTCCCTAGTCAGGCCCCTCACAATTCTGAAGCCAAATGAATCATCACTCCACCCAAAGATCACACCATTAGGGAATTCTCTCACTTTTCATTCATACTTCCTTTCCTTGGACCACTATTAAAGCCTTCAAGACAGCACAGTTTCCTCACTCTTCACAAACTTTTCCTCTCTTTGACTTGAACGTGAAATACTATTTTTATCTTTGTGAACACTTGGTTTCCAGTAACTGGGGAGGTTGTGGAACCTTTGCCCACGAGGCCCAGATAACAGCAGTGGACTGCAGCCGGGCAAGCTTTGAAGGTGTTATACGGACGTCTCTGTTTCCCATCTTTTGCCCAAATGGGACTAGATGTTTTACACTCTTGCTGTCTTAGATCAAACCTACCCAACTGCCGTGCCTTACCTATAGTGATAAAGTGCCCTCTGAGTTATGAACCAAGCTAAACTCTACATTCCTAATCTCATTTCTGTCAGGGATTTGGCCACCATCAATGAGCCAAATAATAATCGTTGATATCAAAATTGACACAGTTGCTGTGATGAACCAGTGGGGTTTCTGGGCCTTTGGGACTTGTTTTGTGGGAGGAATGTGGAAGAGTTTAGAGCTATAGGCAATAGAAGCCCAACAATGCTGTCAGCAGAAGCTAATGTGCTCTTCTGGTGGGAATGTGCATGATCAGGATGCTAATAGAAATGCTGGGAGTATGGACTTAGTTCTTGAGGTGTTGGGTAAGAAATGTGCCAAGAACTGGGCTAGAGGCCATTTCATGTTGTATTCTGAAAATGAATTTGGCTGCCTTCTAGCCATGTCTTAAAACTCCGAGTGAGACTGCTTCCCCAAGTAATGGACTAATTTACTTGGCAGAAGAAATTTTAAGACAGCATAGCATTTGGGCTGTGGCAGAGTTATCACTGCTTTTAGCCAGATTTACAGTGAGCAAAAAGTAGAACAGAAAGTTGTAAAAAAAAATGTGAAGTTTGTCAAGGAAAGGGTTGTGAGAACATTTAAAGTTTGCAGACAAGGCAACTGAGGACAAAGGAGTTGTTAAAAAGATAAACAGAATAAAAAAAAGGGACTTCATGCTCTGTACCAAGACAACAGAAATTGAAGCTTTGAGGATGAGACGAGTCACTGAACCTCGAGATGTAAAACCATGGAGCCACTTGCAAACCCTTTCCACTCATTCAAATGCCCAAGGAAACGAAGCCCCCTGACTGTCTTGCTTCAACAGCCGACATCTCTAGTTTCTGCTCCAGCCCTTGCATAGCCATAGCTTAAGTGAGGAAGGGTATGTTTCAAACCGATAGCAGAACCTGGCACCATTCGTGTGATGTCCCATTTACTGTTACATGGAATCCAAGAGCTGATGAGGCCAGGCAATGTGTAGCAAAGTTGGGTTGTGGGAGGCCCATGCAGGAAGTTATGAAGGTGAAATCTTTGTTGTGGCAGTGACCTCAAGCATAACAGAGATAATGGGAACATGAGAGCTGTGCCGATCAAAGCTATAAGCACTAAACAGAGCCAGCACAAGAGAGAGCCCATGCGTTCTACATGGGACAATATTATAAATGGACACGCAAGCTGGTTGGAGCCCACATGATATTGCCCCAGAGTCAGATGCTGGATGTGGAGCCACAGGGTTCCGTCCTTACCTTGCTGGCTTTTATTCTGGTTTGTCTCATCCTTCCTAATTCTTCTCTCCTTCTTTTTTTTTGGAATGGGACAGTTTACTTTATGCCATTATATATTGCAAATATGCAGTTCCCTCCACTCCCCCCTCCCCACGCCCCTCATTCACAGCTATGAGTTTGCTGGAAGAGGCTAGACTTTTAAACAGTGTTAGGACTCAGATGGCAGAGACATTCTTGAAATTGTACCAATGTGTTTTATGTCATGGTATAGGATGTGGTGGTGGAGGTGGAAGGTTATGGGACCTCTGGAAACAGTGGCCTCGCTAGCTGGAGTGGGTTGTTAGAAGAGATGAGCCTTGAAGCTACGTCGGTTTCCGTTCTGGTCTGAGCAGTCTGCCCTCTGCTGCAATGTGAGAAACTGGCTTCTGCTCAGACAGCCATGGACCAGGGTGAATCTAGTGATCTCTCTGAACTGTGAGGCAAAATGAAATCTGCCTCCTTTAAGTTGCTCTTTCAGATAACTGGTCACTAACAACGAGAAGAGCAACCAGCATAGCACCAGAGACTTTCTTGGCGTGCTCCCCTATATGTCACAAGTGGTATTTTCATGACTTGTTCACATGCCTGTCTCTATAGAAAGAACACTCTTAAGTGCAAAGGTTTTGCATTGATTTCTCGTTTCTCTGTTACTAGGTGTGGTAGCTGATATTTCACATCTCCAGAGAACAACTGGCTGAGTCATTATGCAATGGCTTTGTGTCTATGGGGGCCAGAGGTAGGATATTATGGTTTAAGTACAAAATGTCCATGCTGGGCAGTGGTGATGCACATCTTTAATCTCAGCATACTGGAGGCAGAGGCAGGTGGATCTCTGTGAATTTGAGGACACAATGATCTATAGAGTGAATTCCAGGACAGCCAGGGCTACATAGGGGAATCATGTCTCAAAAACAAACAAACAAACAAACAAACAAACAAACAAGCAGGCAAACAAAACAAAACCAAGCAAGCAAACAAAGAAATGTCCATACGTTCATATCTTTGAATAATTGGTCCTCAGTTGACAGTGTTGGCTAACACAGACACACCTATGATTGTCTTACTGCATTGTAAAGTGCAGTGTCTCTGGCTTACTGTTCTTAGCATCCTCACTCTCTGCCCAATGGCCTACCTACACATAGCCGGCCACTAGCACCTGCTCTCTGGTAGCCAGTAGTGACGAGCTGAGCTAGTGTGCTGCCTCCCTTAAGGTTGGATGTGCCCTATGCACAGAGAGCAGAGGAGTATAAACGAGCCATTGAACGAAGTGGCTGCTTCATCTGAAAGTCAGTCTTGGTTGCTGAAAAAAAAATGCTGACCATCCCTTAATACCAAGACAGGAAAGCGGCACTGCAATCAAACATAATTGGAAAATTACAGGATCTCAGAATTACCCTATTGCAAAAAAACTCTCTTTCATGCTAGGCGGAGAATCCCAGGCATTGATTTTTTTTTTCTTTGCTTCCCTCTTAACTTCATGTGAGGAAGCCTCTTGAAGATAATCAGATTTTATTGAGATGATACAATTTGTGTATTTCTCCATTACAATAGTACTTCAGTGGATGGACATTCAGAAGCAGCGAGGGAACACATCATGAGGGAAATTCAGATTTATGTAAATCGGACTTGGCGATGCTGTCGTGTGGAACTTGCTCATTCTTGGGTTGCTTTTCTTGTTCTTCAGGTATTAAACCCCAGGTGTGTTGTCACAACCGGGCTATAATATTCTGTAACAAGCCATTAGTCTTCCTAAAGGTATAGGCCACCGAGATATACACATTTTTACGTACATGCTAGTGACTATATATTCTCTTAAAACATTATATCCTCAGCATTTTTTCATGCCACTAGCAGGGCTATAAATTGCTGCGAGCTTTGTAGAAAGCAACTTGACAATGCATTTTAAATACCCTGCAAGCGTTCGTAGCCAATCATTTTATTTCTGGGTGCATATGTTCAATTTTTTCCTCCGAAAAACTTACCATAATGAGAAATTTCAAGCTAATACAAGAATAGAAGAGAATAATGAACTCCAATACAGTCAGTCTCTGGCTTCAATCACTCTCGATTTGTGGCTAACCTTGTTTTCTGCACCTACCACCCCTCCTCAGGGGTGTTATTCAGAAGCCCGTGTAAGACATCATACCATTTATATAATTTATTCTGGAAATACTTCAGTACACACTTTTAAAAAGATATACGCTCTAAGAAAGTGAACGTGATGCTGTCATCACACCTTAAAAATAGTCACACTTTTCTCAACATCATTGGGCATCGTCAGTCTTCAAAATTACCTGATTATTTAATAAATATTTTATGGTAGATTTGTTCAACATGAATTTGTTCACAGTGCATTAGGCTAAATATGCTTGTTTTTTCAAAATGATTTTATTTTAAATTTTAATTCTGTGTATATGAATGCAAGGGAGTTGTATATGTCGATTTAGTGTGCCCATGGAGGTTAAAAGAGGGTATCAAGCGGGGAGTGGCTGATTGAAGTGAGTTTAGGATTGATGCAAAGTTAGTATGGCATGGTGGTTCATGCCTGCCTTTAACGCCAGTGCTTGGGAGGCAGAAGCAGGCAGACCTTTGAGTTCAAGGCCAGCCTGGTCTACAGAGCAAGTTCTGGTACAACCAGGGGTACACAGAGAAATCCTGCCTTAAAAAGCCAAGTATGTAAGGAAATATGCAAACACATAAGTAGAAAGTATCAGATTTCCCAGAGATGGCATGACAGGTGGTTGTAAACTGAGTGATGTGCTAGGTACCAAATTTGGGTCTCCATGTTCTTTGTTCCTTAGCCACTCATCTCTCCAGCCCCAGCTTCTTATGCCTCTTAAGGTTTTGCGGTTTTGTTTTGCTTGCACTGCAACTTATTCGTTGGAGAATTTAGAGTGCTCTATAACTCCCCATCCCATTTTGCTGCTTGTTCTAGTTAGCTTTCATTCTCAACTTGACTCGGCCTAGAGTCATCTGAGAAGAGAATCTCCACCAAGGAATGGCCTGGATCAGATTAGTCTGTGAACATGTCTGTGGGGTGTTGTCTTTATTATTAATTGATGTAGGAGGCTTAGCCTACTATGGCTGGGTACCATTCCTTCACGAGTGGTTCTGAACATATAATAAAAATGAATGAAGATGAGCCTGTGAGTAAGCTAGTGAGTTAGCCAGCAAGCCATGCTCCTCCATTCCTCTTCCCTCCAGGTTCCTGCTTTGAGCTCCTGCCCAAGTTTCCTCATAAGGAACTGAGACCTGGGAAGAGTAAATCAAGTAAACCCTTTCTTTTCTAAGATTTTGGTCAGTGTTTTACTACAGCAACAGAATCAAATCAGTAAGAGGTGGAGTGGGAGAGAGAGAGAGAGAAAAAGGGGAGAGAGGAGAGAGAGACAGAGAGAGAAGAGAAAGGGAAAAGGAGAGAGTGAGAGAGGGGAGAAAGGAGAGGGGAGAGATAGATAGATAGATAGATAGATAGATAGATAGATAGATAGACAGACAGATAGACAGATGATGGAGAGAGAGAGAGAGAGAGAGAGAGAGAGAGAGAGAACGTTATTGTTTGTCCTGTCTCTGTGCCACCTCCTCTCTGTTCCCTTATCCATCACACACACTGGAAAATTTCTCTTGAAAACTTTTACCTAGGCTTGTTTTCGTCTTTTTGTTTTTGACAAGAATACCTTCAAGATAATGATACATACTTGTGATTTGGATATAAAGTGTTCCCCAAAATGATCATGTGTGCTCCACTTGGCCCTCAGTGGTGGCACTACTAGGGGGCGAATGGGAGATAATGGCATTTCTTTGTCAGTTGGTTTGTTGGTAAGTCTATAGTTGAATGGGCCATTAGAAGGTAGGGCCTTGGAGGAAGGAAGCAGGCCATTGAGGCTGTGCTTTTAAGGGTATATCATGTCCCTGGGACCTGTTTGCTTGTTTGTTTAAACCTCCTGTCCTGTCTAACAAAACCAATTAGCGTCATCATCTGCTCTCATCATAATGTCTTGCCTCACTGTTCAGGGACCTAAAAGCAATGGAGCCAAGGGGCCATGGGCTGAGACCTCTGAAACCATGACACAAAATAAATCTTTATTTCTTTGATCTGGTTTCATCAGCTTCCACTGACGATAACTAGTAATCTCCTTCCATACTGCTCAAAGTGATCAACATACATCCAGATGACCGAATGACTGGAATGTTTACCAAGAGCTTTAAAACTGGTTAGTCATGCAGATTTTAAAACATAATTTTCCTTCACCAAATGCCAGACTATCATTTCTACCCTACTCCAAGCTATCATTTGTACCTAAACAAGAGATAAATACTTCATCCATTCCTTTACCCACTTTCAGGATAACAAGTTGTTTCTCTGGTGTCCTAAGATGGTGATTCGTGGTCATTAGAATAATGACCCCAGAGCTGTCCACAGTCAAATCTATGGCTATGGTGAACCTGTTTTCTTACGTGGCAAAAGAGACATTGCTACTGTGATGAAGTTAAGTACCCTGAGATGGGCTGATGTTCTTAAATGGTTCTGATGGATATATCAGAGTCAGTCACAAAAGACAAGCAGTACATGTTGGTCAGGGTCAGAGTCGATGGGGACATAGCAGAAGTCAGAGACATATGGGACTATTAGCCAAAGAAGAGAGGCAGCTCAGAAGCTAGAGAAAGAAATGATGGGAACCATTTTAAGTCAGAGATTTTGATTTGTTGATCTCTGTGTGGAATCATAGAGTAGAAGAGGTGCTTGGTGAGTGTTAAACACAAGGGGATCAATCGGGGTAGGAAAAACTAGCATGATCTACACAGACAGAGGCGTGAGCAAGTGAACTCATGATCTACCAAGTGAACCAGTGATTTAAATTGGGTTCAATCAAATGTTGACAAGCAAAAAGTCTGAAAGTTTCACTAGTCATCATAACAAGGCAGGAAGTCTCATGGCTGCATCTACAAAACCCAAACATAGCTTCTCTGTGAAACTGGCCCTCGATGTCTTTGGGTTAAGGTCCTTGCATGCTACTCATATGACTTGGGATGACCATTAAGGAGCAGGACTATCTGTATATTTCATCTTTTTAATTCAAATCAGCCTTGGTGGAATGTTTACTCTGTCGGCTTAGAAGGCCACTGAGAGTTTGGGTATCTGAACACAGAAATCAAAGAAGAACGATGTTTTCTTCTCACCAACGTTTGAATACTGAGCTACCTATACACCCCATGCCTTTCTCTGTTTTCGAGGCCATATGCCACATCTGACTGCTTATCATTACAATGTTGATAATGAACAAATACAGCTTTCTTTCACTCACGTACATTACATACTTAATAAAATTAAGCGAGCATTATGAACAATAGGAAACAATAAGAAACAGCCTTCCCTTGCCCCCACCCATATCTGGTCCAACATTGCAGAGTACCTTTTCTCTACCGCAGAGGTCGTAACCCTGGCCAGCATGGTCATCTGATGACTCTGAGTATGGCCAGGAGGTGCAGCTAGATGTTTCCAGGTCAGGCCTGTGTTCTTGGTCACACCTACTCAAGTGTCTGTCTCTACTTGGACAGATGCTAGGCTCAAAGCATAGTAAAAAAAAAAGTCAGGGTGTGTGTGTGTGAGAGCAGAAATCAGGTATTCTGGTTAAAGAAATAGTTTGAGAGAACAGAGAGGGAAGGAGCAGACACACTGAACAGAGCTTTAGATATTGAAGATTTGATTTTATTTTCTGATGAGGAAACTAAGGCCAAGATAAGCTGCTGCCTCAGGCAATGGCTGAGTGCAAGGATAAGGACTCTACAGTTTCTAAACATGAACTTGTCTCCTTTTCACCACACAGTATTTCCTTCAAACAGGAAGAAAGGAATAAGGAAGTCTAGTCCTAAAGGGGAGGGCTACAGGCAGAGACAGTTCTACTACCTTGCGTGAGAGAATACACCATTGAATACACCATTGTCCCAGAGGCAAACCCCAAGGTTAATGTGAGTATTTAGTTAAACAAGTAAGTCTGATTTTGTCACCTTCTTGATGGAACCCAGTGACACTGGGACAGCAAGAGGAGACATCAATAGCCCTTCTAAGGTAGTGGGGCTCTCAGCATGTGACCCTCAAACAGGAGCCGGTGAGTGTATCTCTAAAATGGCTTGGCTGATTCCATGACAAAAGATGCAGAGATTTCAAATCTCTGGCATTTCACCCATCCACTCACCTGCTATTCAGTCTTTCTTTCAGAAGAACATTTATTTTTGGAGCTGGGGTTATAGTTATATCAGTAATGTATGTGCCATGTAAACACCATGACCTAAATTTGATCCCTAACACCCATCCTTTTAAAAAAAGATAAAATAAAAAGCCAGGTGTGGTGGTATATGCTTTTAATTCTAACACTAGGCAGGAAGAGACAGGCTGAGCACTGAGACTTGCTGGTCAGCCAACCTAGCAAGTTCCAGGTTATGAAAGGAGACCTGTTTGTTTGTTTGTTTGTTTGTTAAAAATACATGATGGATGGCTCATGAAGAATAGCACCCAAAGTTGTCTTCCTTCTGACTTCCACTTGAATGTGCACACAAACGTAACCACATGTATAGGATCTACACACACACACACACACACACACACACACAGAGAGAGAGAGAGAGAGAGAGAGAGAGAGAGAGAGAGAGAGAGAGAGAGGAAGGGAGGAAGGGAGGGACATCTAGTTGAGAACCAGTGAACTAGAACTTAGTATTCAGATCTGCCAGCTTGTGTGATTAATGCATATTTGTGAAAAGAAACCATGGACTGTATTGGTGGAACATGAGCATGTATAGACTGTAAAACATCTTGCTAGACATTTGTTAGAATTGGACCCTAACATCCCAGTCTCAATAAAACATCTTGAGTGGTCTTGGGACCATAGGACATGGCATCTTCTGTGAAGCAAAGGAGGAGAAGGTGTGGAATTGGAGGAGGGGAGCCTTTCTGGGTGACAGGGCTGCTGGACCTTTGCTGTTGTTGAAGCTTCTGTTGTGTGCAGGTTCATTTCCCGTCCACAGTCAGGGCCCAGCCCTGTGCTCTGCTTCACTTTATGCTGAAGAACAGGTGAGGAGATGCAGATTAAAGCATTTGGTGAAGGGAAGCTACAGGCAAGGAAAGGGCCAAGTGTCGAACACTGCATCAAACCCAGAGGCTCACCAATGGATCCTCTAGATTTCAATACCAATGGTTATTGTTATATCCACCTACGTTCATACAGAGACATGTTCGGGCTCCTGATGAGTGCCGAGCTCTGTGTTCTATTTGGAAGAATAAGACAAGATCCTTGACTCTCAGGAATCCTTGCTGAAGAGACATTGGGATGGTGAAACCAGTTCACTCACTCAGCGTTCTCCTGATGCTGTGACCACTCCGGGTATCAGAGGTGATCCTGTCTCTTTGAAGATGGAGTAGTGAATGAGAATTGCTGTCAGCTCAGGAAGAATGTTTTTGTTCAAACAGCTCTAACACTGAGATCTATCCCTGGCTCAGAGAATGTCTTTAGGTCACCAGGATCAGAGTAAAGGAAGACTGATACCTTGAATATTTCCTGGGAGTTCAAAGAAACAAACAAACAAACAAACAAACAAACAAACAAACAAACAAACAATCAAAAAAACCCTTGGGCCTTTTCTAGGCTGAGTGTACCACCAGAGTCTATCATCCAATTGGTCTTCAGATTAGAAGACTAGAATCTATGGACACTGTTGATGATTGAACTGGATGATTCTTTGTTGAGAAGAAAGGGCTGTGCTCTATATATTGTAGAATACTTATGTGCATCCTTTGTCTCTATCCACTAGCATGTCCTTCCTAGTTATGAAGCCCGATATTGCTGGACATCAACAAATGTTTCCTGATGGGCAAAATCACCTTATCATCGATAATCACTGTGTTAGAGCAGGGCTTCTCACAACATGGCCCCTGCCTGCCACCCAAACACTCATGGAAACCTGTCAAAAATGCTGATTTCCAGGCCTACCTCAGATCTGCTGAGTTGGTCATGTTTAACCATGCCCTACAGCTAGTTTTGGGAACATTAAAGGATGTAAGAGTCACATGGCCCTGTCCCCAGGGTATCAGAAGACCATTTGGGAAGCTTTGGCTGTGTGTGGTACATTGTTCCTCATCCTACACCAATGAAATGAGAGCACTGGCAGTTAGGAGCAGGTAATTGAAAAAGCACAACTCAACTTGAGAGCCAGTCAAGCCAAACCCAGGAGGAGGGGTCCATCCAGATTTATAAGAGGAAGCTAGCAGGGAAGAACCAGACCCCGAGGTTCCTGACTTAGTTAGTGTTCCAGGGGTCTTGCCCACTAGGAAGATTTGAAGGTGACAGACTGAACCCTGAGTAATTCCATATCTACGCGGCATGTATAAATACATCTTTGATCAAGTATGCTAGTCGTGTGCAAAACGCTATCAACTCTGACATATGTGGTCTGGCAGCTTTCACATGTAAGTTTTAAACAATCCATTCTTTCTCATTTTCTGGACACCAGTGAGGAATCCGGGACTCAGAGGTACTTCTTTTTTGTCCACTGTCTCCACCCCCAACACCCTAAGGTTAGAACATTTGTTGATTGCTTCTCACAGGGCACCATAGGTGATGTGGTCCTATCAGGAAACACCAGAAATGTCAGCACTCATATGAAAATGTATGTCGTGGGTGATAACCCATGTAGTCACTCAAGTACCACAGGACAGAAATAGCTGAAGGAGCTTTGGAAACTCTTTAGGGGAAGATAGGTGGTAAGTGGGCTCCACAAACTTTTCTCAACCTCCTCACACACTGTGCAAAACAAGATCAGAACTTGACTTCTGGTGAAAGTGGACATTATCCATAGAAGGTTCTCATACTCTGTCATAATCTGAGTCCAAATGCCACACGCACTGCTCATACCAACTAACTCAGTATTATCCCCAATGTTCTATGGAGAGGAATTCATCCCTTCTTTGCAGTTGTGCAAATTAAGACCCAGAAATATTTTACTCCTTCCTGTTCAGTTGGTTTGTAAATGTATTTTCGATGTGGATAACTGAAGCTCTTAGTCATGCAGTAGGTACATGATAGCTTTTGACAGTCTTCATTGCCAAAATCAAAACAAACAGACAGACAGACATCACATCATGTGGGATCGAGCCAGTTATTCACTATATACTTTGTAACGCTTGAGATAGGGTCTGAAAATAATGTTTTCCAGCATGTCTTGATAGATGGCTACATCCTGGCACCAGTGGGTGACACAGGGCTTCCATTTTGTTTCTGTAACTTTTACAATAACAGTAGAGAGCTCCAGCCCTAATGTTTTATAGTAATAGAGGGTGCAGTGTGTTCTCTACATTACACTACACTTGGCGTCAGTCATGTAGGAACAGCAAGATCCCTAAGCCTTGATGTTCCCAGTGACCATGCTCTTGCCACACTTAGATGTCCAACCGCTCTTTTGGGTCCTTGAAGAGACCCTGGGCACACCTATGTAGCAGGTGTTTGGTGGTCAGTGTGTGACCCTTCTTGAAGTTCTAGATCCTGGTAACCACACTTATTCCTTTTTGTTCCTCAAACCTACAGCTCATCATGGCTTGCTGAATAAACTTGATACCAATTTTGGAAAATCATGTTAGCTTTTCCAAGCCCGTCTAACGTGTATTAAATAACCTTAGAGTGGCGTAACCTTCTGGGTTCTCACTGGACCTTAACTGGTCCCTTAACAAGGTTAAGTAAGTTAACCTTGGGGAAGGCCTTCTTAAGAAAGTGACACAACTGATAATTAGACAATAAGGAGGAGGAATCCAGGTGAAAGAAGGAAGAAGGGTGGCAAGAAGGAGGAAAAACAGGTGCCAGATCCCAGCAGTGTGAGGGTGCTTGCTGCAGCATGAAGTCACTTCCTGTAATGTATGGAGACTTCCTACAGTATGAAATCACTTCCTGTAGAGTGAGGGCACTTCCTGCAGTATAAACGTACTTTCTCATTACCAGAACAGAGTATGGAATATGGAAGAATTAAAGGTTAGAAGAGTATGTGAGGTAGGCTGTACTTTGAAAGGTCTTGGGCCTCTCTGTAGGGCTATTCAGTATGTCCCTCTAAGTGGCCCATCCCTTCAAAAGTTTGTCATGTGATGTCCTTGCCTGTAGGTGAAAATAGTGATGTTGGAGAACCATCAAAGGTTTAGAAGAAGAATTGATCTTGTCTGTGAAGAACATGTTTTAGAAATGCTATATGAAACTGAGGTGGCTATAGTCATCTATCCTGGACAAAAGAGAAGCTCTCACAGGGTCACCTAGCTAGAGTGAGACCCTTCCTCTTTGTGTTTAATCATTCCTGAAATGAGGAAGTTGGACCACATAAGGGATTGTTAGCCTAGGATCTGAGACTCCTGGGTGAACATCCCTGGATGTGCAACAGGGATGCCAGAGATGCTGGGTTTATGTAGTAGTATGTAGATTGCTCCACTGTCTACATACTACTCCTTTGTCCCACAGGGAAAGGGGATGTCCCTCATATTCTCTAGAAGGGTATGAATCCCCTAATGCCCCATCCGAATAACCCTGAAATACATTTGCAGTGATTGCTACTGACTTGAAATACTGGGTTCTTCTGGGAGTTGGGGGTCTCAGAATTCTTGTTGACTGAGAAGTATGTGTTGATTGTCTGGAGGTGACTGGTCATTTCTCAGAATTGTTTTCTGCTCAGACACAGAGACAGCCACTTCATTGCTCTGGCCAGTACTTAAAGACTGGAGGATACTTGTTCACTAAGACCCAGTGAGGCAGGAGATGAGATGGCCCTATACTGGCCTTGTCACTTGTCCAACAGTTCTGGAGGCCACCATAATACCCACTATCTCATGTATAGTGTAAGATTGCCTTTGGGAAGCTGATCCTGACTACTGGCCACTACCTCTACCTGCCTCACTGCCCCTCACCACTGGCCGATGCCTAAGTACAGATTGTCTCTCTCTCCTCTCTTGCCATATAGCTGAACTGTCCAGAGAAAAATCAAATCCAAGACAAACTCACCCTCCATTTACGTGAACTGGGCTCACTGGGGGGATGCAGCTTGGTCCTGCAGGGTAGAAATTATCATCCTTTTAGCAAACTAAGTAGGGTACTAGAATGTTTGCCCCTGACACCAAAGCTGGATGCTCTGAGTGAGAGTTCTTCATGTCCTGCTTCCCCAGCTGAAGCCTGCATCCTCAACCAGGCTGACAATGAAAACTCAAATGCCTTTCCAATCACTCCTGCAGGCCCCGTCTTGCTGGGATTTTTAAAATTTCTCTGTGGAAGATCTTTACGGCCTATGACCTTGGTCACTGCAGGGCTGAAAAGACAACAAAGTTAGGACAAGCCTGGAGAACAACAATCCTCGGATGCATTTCCCCAGCTTTCAGTTGGTAATTTATTTTTAAATAATCTTTCTGTTATTTATGGGTCTCAGTGGCTCTGATGGCCACAGTGAACTGTCTCTTATCAGACTAACAAAACGAACCCAACTAAAAGAAAACTATCGAGTTTCATCACAGGCAAGACTCAGAATTCTGGCTGCCGCAGAAATACAGCTTATGCCTTGACTTCTTTTATCCTTGAAGAGCAACTCTGCTCAGGGACACTAGGAACTCTGAATGTATAGGGATCATACCTTCCTCTGGTTCTTTAGTGACTCCCAGCACAAGCACCACTCTGAGTTGAATCTTGAATATAAAGTTCATGACACCCACTGTGATGCTTGAAGCAGGGGATGAAGAATTGCAGGAAACATCTGGCCCTTGAGTATTCACTAAACACTACCTGTAGGACTGTTATTCCTTTTTCTTTCTTTCTTTCTTTCTTTCTTTCTTTCTTTCTTTCTCTCTCTCTCTCTCTCTCTCTCTCTCTCTCTCTCTCTCTCTCTCTCTCTCTCTCCTCCCTCCCTCCCTCCCTCCCTCCCTCCCTCCCTCCCTCCCTTCCTTCCTTCCTTCCTTCCTTCCTTCTTTGCTCATGGCTGCCCTTTGAAAATAAACAGTCCGGAACCCAGGATGGGAAGACTTTCATTTGCACATGGACTTGAGGCTTTCACAATACGAATGTAGACAATAAACCCACTTGGAGTTCTGAGCCCTGATGTTCCAATACCATCAGAAGGTAGCGAGGCGAGCAAGGATGGCGATTTATTCTCCCCTAGAAGCAAAGACTGGCTTCCACTCCAGCATAATTACAGTTAGCAGGGCCTTGTCTGAGGCTGATGATTCTCCCAAGTACACAACTGTCTATTGTTCTCCTGCAGCTTGTTACCATGGCGATCTAATTAAAGCAGCATTGGATGCTGCCAGCCCCAAAGGTAGGGGCTGAGTGTGTACATCTCCTAGTGGTTGGGGGCACACATCTTTCTCCTCCTGAGGGGCATTCCAAATTCTGAATGGGAGTTCAGAATACGACTCAGAAAAAACGCCTTCATTTTGGAGAAGGGGCAGTTACGTGTTGCTCTCTCTGTGCTTTCTGAGGGGAAGGTGGTGAGCCAGATACTGAACCCTTTGTGACCTCCAGCAAATTGCTTACAATGCTTCCTTCTCAGGTCCTGCTCGTATAACTGGGGTGGCAATATCTGTCTCCTGAAGAAAAGAAAAGGCCGTGAAAGCATTTGGACAGAATGCAAGGGAGCATGCTATGTTCTCACACTTCTGCTGGATCCATTTACAACAGGATGAAGACAGAGGGGTCAAGGGCAGGATTTTGATTGCTTGGTCAAGGTCTAGATTATGGCTTCGAGGCTGGGGGTGAATGAAATTTGTGGATTTCTTACCTAGCATATATGATGGAGACAATAGTAACAGTTAGTGTAGCAGTGGCCACGCTATACAACAATGTGTGATATGCTCAATATACAACAGCTTTTCAGTAAATGTAAGGCAATGGGAAGTCCTTCCAGGGCTTTCAGTATATGGGCCGTTACCAAGATGCTCTGACCTGGCCTTCTATTAAGACCATGGCTTGGAAGGTGCTTAGAGTTCATGTGCGGTACTCAGTGTGACCCAGTTAACTTCTTCATGCTACTAGTCTCCAAACTTGTAGAAGTGTGGAGGGATCACAGCTCAGCCTCCACACTCCTGTCTGTCAATGCTTAGAGTTCAGTAAACCCCTTCTTCTGGACACCCACCTACCTCTTTAGCTCCAGCCACTTTTCTGAAGAACGAGAGATTACTTGGTGCTGACAGACATGTGTGTCATCTTATGTACCCCTTAATATCCACCCTACAATGTGAAGACTGTCTTCAGCCCACTCCTAAGAAGCATGGCCACAGTTTTGGGGAGATCAGCTGCCTCATCCAAGGTCTCTTCTTGTAAGTGGACCGGGATTCGAGCATAGGTGTCTGATCACTTCATCCCAAGCCTGTGGTTTTTCTGAACCCCTCTACTATTTGGTCATTCCCTGGATCAATGAAATACGTGAAGCAGGCATCAGTTCCCTACTCTTCCTTTGAGACAGGATTTCATCATATACTCCAGTTATGCACAGACGTGAATAGGTATTACACGAACTCTTCCTGGGGAGATATGAATAAATGTATAGTCACCCCAGATTGGGCACCAACCACAGGCCAAAGTAACATTTCCCTCAGAGTCCACCTGGGAAAAACCAATGAGTTACTTACAGAGCATGGTGAGAGATGACTTACACGAGTGTCATGCCCAAACACCTGTGCCACTAAAACATCTCACCCCAGCATGGATGTAGCCTTGTTCATAGTTATACAAGTGCCTAAACTTCATATACTGCAGTACCCACTGAGACTACATGCAGATGGGGCAGAATTATATTCAGCTGTCACTGGGTGCAAAAGAGACTATCTGGACTCTCAGGTACAGGTCTTATGACCCTGTCCAACCCTTCTTTCTATGAAGGAAGAATGGTAGTCCTGATGTTGAGGGGATCTTATGAGTAGTCACAGTTCTTTCAGTAAAGAGGGCAATGGCTGCTCCACTCAGAGGACAGCTTTTCATAAGGACACATTCAGAGAAAGACAATGCCTAATACAGTGTCCAGCCATTAGTCAATAGAATAGCAAGGCCTCCATGTTGATTTTACCCAAATTCCAGGATAAGCATTTCTCTTACTCCACTGCCTTAAACAGAAAATGTCATGTCTAATGTTAGCAACTGATCCAGTTAGCCACCTGCCAGTGTCTCCCTCCCTGCACCTCTCCTCAGGACTTCCTCTAGCATTCCTAGAGTCCTGTGGGAGCTGGCCAGTGAACATACGCTTTTGATTATTTCCCAGCTCATCAAAGGCCCGATCTCTTGCCTTGTAGCCAGAACAGCTCAACACCTCGTCCACCCACCACAGCCCTCACTTCCTTTTTATGAAGATTGGGGAGCAAAATCATTTCAAAGGCTACCAATTAAATGAACCCTGCCAGGCCTGTAACCACAGTGTACCTTTGGAGAGCCAGGGAGTTACAGCCTCTGTAACTGACAGGCCAGCACATGTGGTCTTTATGACCCTGTAGCTCTTATCCCCAAGACACTGACTGCTTCCCCCTCCATTCCTGATGTCTACTATTCTTCCAGGCCATTCAAAGGCAGGGCTCTACCTGGCATCATTTCTCATTAGATTCTGCTAGACACACATGCTTACCTATAGGCCCACAAGCCAGGGCAAGTTCCTGGCCCTAAAGTGGTGTTGACTTTTATAGAAGGAAGATAGAAATCTCTACCTTTGATCGCCCTCTGGATAGCTGTTGAGCCTTCTCCAACTCTTCTCTCCAACACCACCTGTCCCTGTTAAGGCTTCACTGTTCCCCTTCTAAGGTGTGACAATTGTCTCTAAGTGACCTTCTTTCTTCTACCGCCAACTCTAGACTCCACCTACCCTTTACACGGCCATTAAGAAGGTTTTCTGGGATACTGAAACCCAAAGCCCTTAAATCCTGTCAGTGACTCCCTCTTGTCTATGACAATCTTCCATTGTCTATGACAATCTTTTGGGGCTGGGATACTGGGATCTATGATGGTTCTCAGCCCACTTTCTGTGTCTGCTACTTCCTAATTTGAACTCTGACCCAGCAGCACCAAACAGCATGGTGTCTATGCACACTAAGCCCTTTTTGTGTCTGTACCTTGCTTTATGATCTGCTCTGTCTAGGAAGCCCTTCCAAAGTTCTTCACAAAGCAAATTCGATTTGCTCCCTGAGTTCATGGCCTTCTTTTTGTGCTTCTTGGGGGGTTTCTTTCTGTGTAGCACTTTTTTAATACCATAATGATCTGATCTTTCATTCTTAACTTCTGGAAGGTTAATAGTCTTCTGTGAATAGGTTCTATTTCTTATTAATCATCTGGAATTCTGATCCCTCATTCAGTTATTGTCTCAGAGTAGACACTCAATAAAAGCTTGGTAAATTGATTCAGTTCTGAGTTAGCTCAGGTAAAAAGGAAGAGCTAGCATTCTGGGAATGAGATGTTTAGCATGTTGAGGTCATCTATGTGTTTGGCTAACTTGAAGATAAAGAGCCAAAAAGGAACTCATTTATCGCTGTTCACAGGGAGGCTAATTCGACAATTTCTCTGTCTGTCTCTGTCTCTGTCTCTGTCTCTGTCTCTGTCTCTGTCTCTGTCTCTCTCTCTCTCTCTCTCTCTCTCGTGTGTGTGTGTGTGTGTGTGTGTGTGTGTGTGTGTGTGTGTTTACCGTCTTAGTCTTAAACCAAGAAAGAGCTGAGTGAGCCTTTATAGGATCTGGATTCTGTGAGTAAGTCATGTCTCAGAGTGGGAAGCATCTTTTTCAACATTTCCATTCCTTGCCACAGGAATGCCAAAGCAAAAGACATCGTTTCCCTAGAGTGGTAGCTTTGGAGCTGAACTCAGTAAACGCATCATAAAATGAGCATTTGTATTGAGTAGAGCAAAAGGAAGACCTTGGGAAAAGAGGAATGAATGATCCCTGACCTTTGCCCATAGATGTTTGTAGTTAGGTGCAGGGTAGGATAGGCCATGGTTAGGTGGCATGGAAAATAATACTACCTGGGGACAGTACTATCAGCAGAGAAATCCCAGGGTAAGAGGAAAGTCTCAGTGTCTAACTGTGTGGTCTAGAAGAGGGCACTCATGAGTACATTTTCAAAGGACCATTAGGAGAAACCAAGGATGTGGGCAGACGGAACTGCTTCAGTCAGCAGACCTGTCAGCCTCTGTGAACACTGTGTCATGCTGCTTGGAGTGGTTTTAGGCAATGCAGGCCATTCCCATGTTGACTGCCACACAGAGAGAGGATCTGGAGGCATTTTCCTGGATCTCTTAGAGGTTTCAAATATCCTAGCCTTCTGCTCTACCCTGCAGCGGGGTCCTTGCCAATGTTCTTACTTCCAGATACTACTTACTCTTGATGCAAGGGCACAGTGGGAGTATTTTGCAGATGTGCCTGCTTGTGTGCAATGTTGATTGCACCATTGTTGACTTCTGTAGTTGACTTATTTGACATAAGTCTCCCTTAAGTCTCCCAGCCATAATTTCCCAGATTCCGACCTCAATGGCCCTAGGGGAAACTCGCTATCAGTTGGATGTGGGAGGGGTATGAGACTTTAAACATGGTATGCTAGATGGAGGCAACTACCCCTGGGTTTCCTGTTTGTGTCAGGCAGGGCTGTAGTTCATTGGATGCATTGCAGCTTGGACTGTCACTTCAGTCACAAAGCCTCAGAATTACCCTGCAATGCACACAGGTCATGAAGTAATAAAACGCCTTTTAAAATGTCATCCACTGCACTGCAGATTCCAACTAATAAATTTCCGTGACCTAGAGGTACCTGGGGGTCAAGCATTTGTAATATGGCCCCTGGAGCTGCCCTATTCCCTGGGAGATGAGCCGGCTTTATGAGTTTGTTGTTTGATGGTTGCCATAGAAGCCAGAACAGTGGAGAGGGGGACACAGGGCCTTGGTAATGTCTTTCCATTAGTACACTGTTGCCAGTGAATCATTTTCCAGGATTTGAAGTTTGAAAAAAAATTGGGAACGGAGACTCTCCAAGGACCAGCTATTTGCCATGCAGTGTGGTTGCCACCTAGGCCAGGAGAATAGGATGTAGGTTTTGGCTCAGTCTTTAGAGAGTAGAGAAATAGAAGAGTTACTGACAGCATCAGAGAGAAAACTGACAGAGGCAGGCATTTCCGCCATGAAAGGATGCTGAGTCAAACACCTTCTCATCTCCATGAACATCTCAGCACTTCTTAGAAGTAGGCACCAGGGAAGCTTCGTAAGTTGATGACTTGTAGATTCTTGCAAATCCTTGTACATTCTCAGGACTTCATGAGGAGTGTGCAGGGCCAGGATCCCTTGGATTTCCAGGCTGAGTTGTTGGGGTTCTTTTTTCCTGCCTTTACTCCTTTGTGATACTGCCACCCAGTGTAAGGGATGTTTCCTTTGTAGAGGTCAGTCTTCTTGCAAAGGTCGTTCCTCTCATGCTGTGGATGAACAAATGATGGCTTGGACAGTGGAGGAGGACCAGCTGAAGCAGCCTTGGAAAGGGATCGAGCTTTGGGTGGTCTCTAGGGGACAGATTGTCTCTGGCTAGGAAGGCAAAGATCACCAGTCCAGGAACCAGCATTCCAAGGGATCTGTGGATCCTAGAGAAACTGTTGGCGGGAGTAGAATGATTTGTTTCTGTGGTCTCGATTGGAAACTGTAGTTTCTGTGGCATGACATTCCAAACAGAGTTGGAGGCTCTCATAAAATCACCTTTGTAGGGTACTCCTTGGTAAACCTTCCGAATATAAGTCCTTATGCTACTGTTCTCTCCCAACATGTACCTTGCTGTGGTCCTAGGCCAGGTTCCATTTCCCTCACATAGCACCTTACTTCTTCTGATGTGTTATGATAGTTCTTGTCCTTAATTCTCATCCCTTAGAGAGTCTACTTTCCACAGGTTTGTCCAAGGCTTCCAGGAAAACTATCTGCATCTATTGAAAACTCTTTGATTTCCTTGATATACTCAACTACCAAAAATTAGTGACTCCAGTAGTATTGAGGTGCATGACGACCATACATAGTATAATAATTTAGTCATTGAATATAATTGATACATAACAATTTCCTATTCTGACTTGACACTGTCCCTCTACTGAATTTTTGGCTGTACCCTTGTTGTATAGAGCACCATGTGACAAACAGTGCCTGATAAGTTGATTAGAAAACCAGGTCTCAGTTGATTTGGTGTTGCCATGGAGACAGAGAAAACAGAAAAAGGAAGGGTGACCATAGTGTTTGTGCTTGATAGAATGATTGTGTCATTGAACTGCTTTTTGAAGATAATAAAAACTACTGGAGTAAGCCTTCTATGGCTACCCATTGCTTCAATCTAATGGGTCCCCAGAGATGGGAAATCTACTTATTGGAACTCATGTGTTATGCAGTCCTAAAAACAAGTATCTGTATAAGCAACAGAGAAACATTAGTCCATATGCATTCTGCCTTGATTTGCCTTGTTTTGTTCATGACCTCAGTTGTTGCTGTTGTCATTACTGTTGGTCTGAGACGGGGTCTCACTATGTAGCTCAGCTGGTCTGGAACTCATTATTTAGACCAGGCTAGCTTTGAATTTCTGTCTACCTGGGCCTCCTGAGTTCCAGGATTAAAGGTGTTGACCTGCAGTTGGGATATCAGCTTATGTAAGGTCCTAGTCTCTGATTTCCCATGGGCCTAGGAGGCCTGGAAATGGTGCTGGCGTCATCTACTCTAAAGCTTCCCTTTTGTTGCTGCTACAGAAAATGGAAGGAGTGGAGTGTCACCACTGCTTCTTCCTAGCAGAAAAGATGGGGTGTGGGGATGCATTAGATTTCCTATGCAAATGTCATGGGTTAAAGCAGACTTTGCCACAGGGAAGCATTGATGAGGTTTTCAAAATAATGACCCAGTTAATTAATGGTGAACTTTAACTGGCTTCCAGGAGAAGTCCTCTGAACCGTTTCATTAACAACATGAATAGGAAGTGAGAGTGACTGAGAAGGCTGGTGCTCCCAGCTTCCACACCAAAAGTTCTAGAAGCACAGGCAATGGTCATTCTGTCTCCTCTATAATACCTGGGCTAGTTGTCATTGGTCACACAATGGGTGGTGGTATTCTAGGTAAAATACCCAATCTGGGATCAAATGTAGTAATTCAGGGTTGGGAAGCTGGCTCTGGGAATAAAGATCTTACAGAGTAAATATGAGGACAAGCGTTTGAACCCCCAGCATCCATATAAATGCAAGGTAGATGTAGCAGCCCATGTATAATCCCCCACGTGCAGGTATAATATCCATATGTCTGTGCAAGTCACAGACAGGGATCCCTAGATAAGCTGGCCAGCCCTGCTCAATTCATAAGCTGTGTTTAAGTGAGAGACATTGCCTCAGAAACAAAGTAGAGAAGGATAGAAGAAAATATCCTCGATTAACTTCTAGCCTCCATACCACATGCTCATATGTACATGTGTACCCAACACACATGTGAACACACACACACACACACACACACATACACACACACACACACACTTATGCATATCACACGGCACAACAGAGAGCATGGAGGTAAAATACCGGTTTAGCATATCTGAGGCCCTTGGTTCCATCCTCAGTAATTCTGAAACAGGAAAAAAGAAAAAGAAAATTAACTCCTAGTTTCAAAAGTAAAACCCACAGGTAGAAAGAACCCACAATGTGGAGCTGGTGAGACCCTGGGCAGGTAACTAGCCTTCTTATCTGGATAGTTAACCATTCAGGATGGATGAAAATGGACCCAGGGAACATCTGAAAATGATTCCACTCAAACAGATGCTTCACACAGATGCTAATGTACACACCCAAAGCCGTCTCTATCACTTGACATTCACATGACACAGGATCCCTTAAATATTTGTGAAGATAAATTCTAGACTTCTGTTAGAGAACTGCCTGTCTTTAGAAGCAGATGGCTGGTGGTTTAGTAACAGATAGATTTTAAAGGGCCGATGGAGAGCAGCACGGAATATACTTCTTAATAAGTGCATTATTACTTTCTCAAGATACTTTTTCTTACCACTCAGCTCTCCACAAACTACTCTCCTAAGTTCACTACCAGTTATACTGTTCTGTGCTTTTAGGAGGAACTTGAGCCACTTCCCAGATCTGGATTTGATGTTAGAAAGCATAGGCTCTATGTAGACCCCTGAAATAGCATCAGTATCCATGGGCATGATGTGGACATTAAGGAACTATTTTTCTTTCTCCAAAGGGGGGAAAGTGATTATATGTCCACAGTCATGTTCAGCTATACATACAACGGGTGCTTCTGTGAGGCCTCTGCAGGGGGCTCAGAGCAATTTACCCAGAGTCCTCCAGCTCTGTGGGCCTTCTCACCTCCAGGGATCATGACAAACCACACTTGCTCACTGTCCACTTCTTTCTCTGTTTTATTTTTATCTGCGATTTGTGAACTTCCCTATTTTAGTAGACATGTCCTGGACATTTTGGAATTGGATCACTCTACCTTTATGGCAAAGTCACCTTTATTACTTGTCCCAGAGGCTAGAAGTCCCTCTATGAAGAAAGATCAGTGGGGACTCTTAAATGGAAGTAAAACATGGGCCATAACAAGCAATACATAGAGCTTTTCATTAAGTATCTACTATGTGGCAAATTCTCTGCTAAGCCCTGTATAAACACCGGCATCCTCCATCAATGTAATCTCCCCGACCCCATGCTGAAGAAGAAACACAGTTACACAATCATCTGCTTCCCTGTGCAGACTATAGGAGCAGCGAATATGGTGGGGCTGGTTTGGACCCAGATCTGTCTGGCCTCTCTGAGAATGCAGTTTTTGTACAGTTGCATAGAATAGGACAGTTTGGTGGTGGTGTCGCACAGGAATGCACCTGCTATCTCACAAGGCCATCTTTTCCTATGGCGGCTGCTCACCACAGAGAGGTGGCCTTTTCAGCTGTTGTGATCTTTCCAGTCTCCCGCTGTCTTGAACTTAGATGAAATCAAAAGAAGCTTGTTTTGGCTTCTGATTCTGAGGCTCACAAAGTCGCATTCTTTCTCTGGTGATTGAAACAAATCAGTAAGGTTCTCTTCTCTCCTCGGACTCTCTACACCTCCCTAATGAACCTGGGAAGCACCAGCAAGGCAGCCAATGGTTGTTCTTACCACCTAGGCTCCAAGTCGTTGATTGACAGGCAGTCCTGGCTTCCAGCATACTTACCAAGGTGGGACCCCTGGCGGCTTGAGTACTCCATCTCCAAAAGGGTCCCCCAAAGACAGGACCCACAAGGGGAGCTTTTGGCGGGCCTGATTGCATGACAAACACCACGCATATTGAAACACTCTGGCAGTTTCCCGGTGCTCCCAGTCAAAGGCCTGACCCCTTTTGACCTCAAACATCTTATTAAAGCCCCTAGAGCCCCAGCCTCCGTGAGGGAGAGAACCAGCAATCCCTGGACTCATTCTCTTCCCTAATTCATTCAAGTAAGCCCGGCTGAGTGGGGCCTGGGCCTTTGATGTTTAAGGCCCCTAATTGGAAGGAAGTGAAGTGTTAGCCTGTCAGCCTTTTAGTCTCTCATCAAATACTTTAAGAGGTATCCACACAGTGCGTTCTCACACTGGTGCGGAGCAAGCGCAGAGTGGACTGCTTTCTGTTAAAATGTTTAAACTTTGCATCTGTCTAACATAAAGTTCACCACACATGTCACGGTTCCCGGTGGGTTCTCTTCCTACCCTCCTCCTTTCCCTTCCCTCGGGTGCTGGAGTTGGGGCGGGGGGTGGGTGGGTGGCTTGTCTTGGAGCCCACAGCTCACCCACAGGAGAGGAAGGTGGCGGCAGGAGCTAATTACCGACCCCAGACACAGGCTTGCAAGCTCCTGGTTGGGGCCTCTCCCGTGGAGCCCCTTTGATCTCCCTGTTTGGGATTGTGTCACTCCCCAGGAATGTGGCTCTCCTCCCCCAGCCTCCCCCAGTGTAACCCTTTAGTCTCGCCTCTCCATTTCACAGCCAGCACCCCTGAAACCCTGAAAGGGAAAGTGGCTTGCTCAGATTTTTGTTGTTGTTTGTTTTTGTTTTTGTTTTTGTTTTTTTCAGGGAGCTGGTGGCAGTCAGGTCCACAACCCCAGAAAAGGGACAGGCTCTGCGTACATCTCTTTGCCCCTCTTCAGTCAAAGGGGGTGGTGGTGTGAGCAGCTGCAATTTGACAGAATTTACATATAATCCCTAGAGTAGTGAACAATAGACTGGATTAAGTCACCCCAGGGGGCAGAGGGCCGAGCCCGAGGGTGCAAAATAGTAGAACAGCTTCTTGTCTTCATAGAGTGACACCCCACTGGGAGAGAAGGCATGGTTGCACTCGTGGATTGACACCACAGAGAATGCAAAAGAGGGTACAAGACAGAAAGAAGTCTCAGACACAGAACCTATGGTCAGCAGGTCACCCGGGTATGTATGTTGGGGGCGTGGCAGGAAGTATAGTCCCCCTCCACCCACAACAAGGGCTAGAAAGAGAAACCGTGAGAATGGTGGGTGGGAGAGGAGAGCAGAAATCTCTCTTCTAGGGGTCTGACACTTTGAGGCATTTGAATAACAGGACTTTCCAGGGCTCTCCATCATCAAGTTCCCCAGTGTTTCTGCCAGGGATGGACTGCAGACCCAGGGACAGGGCCCCCTATCCAGAACATTAAGTTCCCGAGTCCTTTAGACTGATGTGGAGATGGTTTCTAACTTTTTCCAGGTTGACGCAGAGACCAGGGAACCGTCTACCTCCCAAGGCCCCCTGAGGTCTCTACAGGTGCCATTGTGTGGAGTAACACCAATTATATATTACGGAGCCACACAAAGGCACTTTCTTGTTTTGATTTTCTGCAGTTGAACTCAGCTAAGCCAAAACCTGAACCAACTCAACCTGTACAGTTCACTTCTGGTCCTAAGGTTCTTTCTTTTGATTTACAAAGGCAAATGAATTGGTTATTTTGAGGAAACTCATTCACTTACTCCTTTATTCATTGCTCTCCTATTTGAGGCTAGAATGGAGGACTTCACATCCAGCGTTTTATAACATTACCTTCTGTAAAACAGAGGATGGGGTGGGGTGGTTAAAATCTGCTGTGTTCTGATCTTGCTTGATCTATCTATCTATCTATCTATCTATCTATCTATCTATCTATCTATCTATGTATCTATCTATCTATCTATGCACGTATCTATCTATCTATGCATCTATCTATCTATGTATCTATCTATCTATGTATCTATCTATTTATCTACGTATCTATCTATTTATCTATGTACGTATCTATCTATCTATCTATCTATCTATCTATCTATCTATCTATCTATCTATCTATCTATGCATCTATCTATCTATGTATCTATCTATTTATCTATGTATCTATCTATTTATCTATGTACGTATCTATCTATCTATCTATCTATCTATCTATCTATCTATCTATCTATGTATCTATCTATCTATGTATCTATTTATCTATGTATCTATCTATCTATTTATCTATGTATGTATGTATGTATGTATCTATCTATCTATCTATGCATCTATGTATGTATGTATGTATGTATGTATGTATGTATGTATGTATGTATCTATCTATCTATCTATCTATCTATCTATCTATCTATCTATCTGTCTATCTTCAAGACAGGGTCTCACACAGCCCAGGCTGGTCTTGAACTCGCAGAAACCTCTCAAGTTCTGGGTTTATAGTCATGCGGTGTCTTGCTTAGCCTAACCATAATATCTGCCATTTTATGTATGAGGATTAAAAAATGGTCAAAGGGGGCTGTGATGCCCATCCCGGGCCTTTGATTATTTGATTATGGTCAGAGATCATTCCTACCTGATACAATCTGAACCTGTGTTGTTGTTTACATTTTAGACACTGTTTCTGCCTTGTGTTACCAACTGTACTTCTCCATGACGATGGAGAATGTATTTGACCACACACTTTCCAGGCACGAGTACGGTGGTGAACTAGAAGTGATGGACCTGAAAGATCAGCCTTCACCAGCAAAGCCCTCAACTCGGCTAGGTGGTGGAGGACACAGTTTGAGAACTGAGTTGAATCTGGCTACATTTGTCTCTGAGATCTGACAGCCTAAGGAAAGAGTTCAAGAAGGAAATAGTGGCCCGGGCAGTGAGCAAGGCCTAGGCTTGCCCAACGAACCCTTTTATCTGCTGTACATTCACCTTCATCCCTCGGTGTCTGCAGTTTGAGAGGCCGTTGCTATACTTAGGTCAGAGGAAACTCTGGCCAGGGAGGGAGAACCGAGCTGCTGTCCATACATTCCACATGTGCATGTGTTTCTTCGTCCCCTAAGTCCTCAGAGTATTTCTAAAATGAAGCAATTAGAATAGATTAGCCTGAAGATCTGTTCCAGAGTGAACGCTTCATGATATGACTCGGGCACCAGCACACATGGAATAGTTTAATTATCATTATTAAATATGATAGCCCCCAGGTTGCCAAGTATGTGAATACCAACAGAAAGACAAGCCCCCCCCCTTTTTTTTTTGCTTGAGTCTGTTTTTGAAAGCTCCCCCATCGTCTTTGCTTTTAGGCTTCATCTGGATATTTTGTGTCAGCGTAATCCAACTCTGACAGACCTTGTGGACCATCCAGCAAAGTCTGCATCCTCACCTGTCTCAAGTGAGGAAGTCAAGGCAAAGAGAAAGAGAACCGGCGTCAAATCTCGCAGCCACAACACCCTTACTCCTGACGTCCTGAGCACTGTGGCCAGCTGTCCGGTCACACAGGCTATCTAGAATCCTGATGAAAACCCACTGTTGTCATGTGGAAGCAGGGCCCGCCACTTTCACGTTCCTCATTCTTTTGAATGTTACAAACAATACCAGGTGTTACTCTTCTTTAAGGTGGTACCCAGTGACTGTGTAGCAGGTCGGATGTTTTCCTTGCGGTTCTAATTGCATGGAAATACCTTAATCTCACCCAGCCAATTCACTTGTAGCTTCTAAGACTTTAATCGACCAAAATTTCTGTGTTAAAGCAAAACCAAACAAACTATGCTAAGATGAGAAAGAGTCATATCTAATCAGCCTGACTCCCACTTAAGGTATTTTTGCGAGAATCTTCTTTGACCCCTCTCTAATTGTCTAATTAATGCAGTATTAAATTGACACCAAGCAAATGGGAGCTGGATTGTGTGCTAACAGTTTGGGCAAGCTGAGAAGAAGTGTAATTTCTGCACGTAAAGCCAGATGGGAGGAGGGGACAGGAAGAGCCGCGTGCATGCTAATTTGCAGTTTGACGGACTCTCGTTGTAAAAATAAACACTTCGGCAGAAAATCTAAGGAAAGCAAATGCCACCCGTTTCACATCACACAATGCCTACTTTGGAGACAGGGAAGCGCGCTCATTTCCAACTGTGTTTTGCAAGTGTCACATCGAGCTAAAGCAGAGAAATTCGCGGCTTTAGAGTATTGCTGCCATATTGGCTGCTGGCTGCAGAGACTCGAGCAGAAGTAGGAGGTACGCCCAGCATTGTGCTGGGAGGAAATGTTCCCGAGATCCTTGTCCTGGGACTGGTCAGGGATTCAGAGGGCCACGCAGAACTCTAGGTGACCACACTTAGCAGATGCAGGCATGTCATTGGTCGCAGCTTGGGATGGATACAATTATTCAGGCCATCCTCTCCTATCAATCCTTCAGCACCGGGTCGGATAGAGACGGAAGAGTTACAGAAGAGGCAGTGGTAGAATCAAGGGCAATTAAGAGGGCCAATGACAAACATAAAGATCATCTCTAGAAGAGGCAGACATGGGGACATGCACCTAGATCCTTCAAGGAAGCTCCTGCTGACACAGTGATTGGGATTGAGACCAAAGGACACCTCTAGCTACATGAAGGGCTGCTATGGCTGCAGAGACCTGCTTTGTGCCAGGGTTACACCTTTTCCAAGTATCTGTGTCAGGTGCTAGTGCGAAACAAGAGAAACATGGAGACCCAGCATGGATGATCTGAGACACAGCTCCCAATGAGCCAATGCTGGACAGTGAGCCTACATCAGAGCTTATCATCCGCTTCTGCCCCATGTCTTTTTTCCTTTGATAAGTGCCCCTCTCTAATAAAAGATCTTCCTTTCCAATCCCCTTTCTCAGTATCAGCTTCCAGAGTACTCAATGAGATACAGTGCAATTCTATTCATTTAGCCCCTACCTATTTTCTGTAAGTATTATTCATAAGATCCCCCCAAAAGAAGACTCTTTGCTTAGAATGTTTACAAAGTAGAGACTATTTTTGTCCCTGCTTAGGACTTTAGGCACTTAGGGGTGGTTTGGAAGACCCCAGGATGCATGTTTTGGAACTGTACGTTGTGTGCCTGGACCCATGGAGTAGTGGAAAACAGGGACTGACAATGAAGTCAGGAGTTAACTCCCTAACACGGAGGTGCTAAGCAGACTGCTCTGAGTAGAGAAGCCTCTGGGGATGCAAACAGATGAATCTAGATAGCCCAGGCAATTGCTTCTAAATGAATTGAATTAAGCCCAAAGGCCAATTCAAAGCTGAAAAATAGCCTGGAGTTGGAGAGGGCGTTGCATTTCCAAAGAAAACAAACAAACCGAACTAAACGGCTTGTGTTCCTTAGGGAACAGTAGATCCCGGATCCTCTGAAATGGGATCTACTCTAGAGCCAAGTGTTTCACTATACAGAGATAGAGACTGCCACAAAACACCTAGCGGAGACTAGCGGGATACTAGAAAAACCATCACAACTTCAAAATGCCCTGCATAAGTGGTATGGGGAGATCCATCCTCTAAGTGTCTCTGCCTCTCATCTCAAGTGCCACAAGGAGCCTATTTAAGGAGTCCTGCTTAGGGAATTTGATGTAGCCATCCATAAGGAATGAAAGCTCTCACACCCAGATGGTTCACTAGGGCAAGCAGAGGCCCTTACCAGAACACAAGAACGAAATGCCATAGTTCAATATTTACATGAAGCTAATTGTTATTTGGGCTTTTTTTTTTTTTTTTTTTTTTTTTTGTGGTTTCGAGAGATGGCTCCTAATTAAACCTGAAGTGTCTCAGCTACCACTGCCATGGCAGAGAGCTTCAGACCCAGAGGCAAAGGAAGTTTGTTAATCCAGAAACTGGCAGAGCAAGAATTATTAGAAAACATACTGGCATCTGGTGATTAGAGGAGAGAGGACCCTAAATTGAAAACAGGAGACAAAACCACTGTGGATTTTTTTTTTTCTACAAACCACAGGGTGGGATGCAATTTCAGCTGAACTGAAACAAGCAAGACTTAAGAATGGAAGGAAGATTAAAGATAGCTCATTCAAGGACGTTCCAATGGTCCTGATTGGACACTTGATGGTCCATTAGAATTCTTGGAAAGTATAAAGGGAGAAGTAGGTTGTTGACGATTACCACAGGCTCATCAGACACACACCTCTGGTCTGCCTTCCTGGTGGCCATTTGGTGCCTGGATTTCCATTTTTTTTAGTGACTCCTCAGAGAACCACAGAATCTTAGAAGGATAGGGGTTGGGGTAGGGATGGGGGCAGAGGTGAGGGGGATGAAGATCTTTTGTGTCACTGATGAGGAAACTGAAGGGGGTGGGCTTTGCCCAACTCCACCCAGCTCTCTCCTGCCATGTGGGTACCAGTCTTCCTTCTTTCAAATCCATAGCTCTTAAGGGCTTCAGGCAGCCAAACAGAGTGCCTCTTATGATGTACCTAAGTCCTCTTGAATGTCTCAGTATACCAGGCAGAAGCTAGGGTCTTGCTAGGCTTAGGAGCAGTGACTGTAGCCTGTCTTACATCCCTCATACACACTTTTGTCTTACATCTCTACTTACTTTCGTTTGTAGAGAGCAGCTTGTTTGATTGGATTTTGGCTATTGGTGTCCTCCTTCTGGTGGGCAATTTTGCAGAGAGCAGGGCAGGTGAGAAGAGGGTTGAGCCCTTTTGCGTGCCCATAGATAAAATGGTGTAACACCCTTTTGCACAGGTGCGGACAAATTGAAATACCCACTGTCTTACTGGTGGAAATTTTGAATGGTGAGGTATCATGCAGTAATCCTACAGTTCTTTTATAAAAAGTGGAATTACTGTATTATTCAGCAGTCTTACATCTATATTCATACTCCAAAGAAATAAAAGCAGGCGCTTGATGAGGTATTCGTACATCTGTGTTTCCTAGCTGCAGTTCTTGTTATAGCAGACAGGAAGAAGCAACCCAAATGTTGAGCAATGAATGCAAGCATAACACAATATAGTGCATTCATTTCAGGTATTCCTATTCAACCGGGAAGAAGAAAGGCATTCTAATAGGTGACACAAGTCCAATCAACCTTGGGAATATGACACTGAGTGAGATAAACACAAATGACCACGCATTGTCATATAACATGCTCTATGTAGAATAACCTGATTCCTAGAGAAAAAAGTGGGATGGTGGCGATTGGAAGCTGGATGGAGAAGGTAACAGACAGCTGTCTAATGGGTACCAAATGTCAGTTGGGATGAGGACAAACTTCTGAAGATGAATGTACGGCAATAGGCGTACCACTGAATGATGTACTTCAAGACAGCTAAAATGGTAATGTGTATACATTGTTATGCACCTTTTACCCTGGCAGGAAAGGGAATGGGTTCCTGTGTCTGGAGACCCAGCACACCTTCTGTGGTTTTCAGATAGACAGAGAGATGCAATATGAATCTGAGGTTAAAAATGCCGTCAGGCTTATTTAGGGAATCTCCCAGCCTGAGGATCACCTCAAATTCTATTACCTGGTCCAAGTTGCAATTACCTTTATTGTTCAGAGATTTTTTAAATAAACATTACAAAACACTTACTAGCAAAGTGAGAAATGTAAAAACATATCATGCAAAGTTTGTTTCTTTGTAACTAGACAAAGCTATCTTTGAAAAAATACATATTTATCTAAAAATGCAGAAATCGGGTCCAATAGGTATGCATTGAGATTCCTAAATGTAGGGAGTATGTTAGCCTCTCTTTGTATAGTTAGCTTCACATGTGTTGAGCATATTTTATTAAGTATAAAAATGTAAAGTTGCTATAACTTCTATCTTAGCATTTTTTCCCTGTCATTTGGCAAAATCAGCTCCAGGGAGGGTTTATTTCAACCTGAAGTCCATCGTGGTGTGGAAGTCAAGGTAGCAGGTGTTTGAAGTAGCTAATGGCATCACACCCACAGTCAGGAAACATAATGATGAAGTCTTGTATGCAGCTTGCTTTCTTCTTTTTGTACAGTCTAGGATTTCAGCTTAGGGAATAGTGCCACCCACAATGGTCAGGTCTTTACACCTCAATTAATCTGATCGAGAGAATACTCCATAGGTAAGCTCAGATGCTTGTGTCCAGGCAATTCTAGATCTCATCAACTTGACAATTGATATTAACCATCACATCTTCTAAATTAGTTGAAATGAAGGTCCTCCCCACAAAACACAGGAAATAATCTCAAGAACTGAGAAATGAGATTGCATGAAATTCCAAAGCTTCTGCACAGCCAAGAAAACAGCCTATAGCATGGTGAAAGGTCTTTGAACATCAAGCAGGGTATTCTGCTTCCCTGTCTGCTGCTGTGACAAACATCATAATCAAAAGTAACTTAGGAGAGTAAGAGTTTATGTCATCTTAGCAGTTAAAGGCCATTACCAAGAGAAGTTATGGAAAGAACTCAAACAGAAACCTGAAGAAGAAACCATGGAGGAAGGCTTTCTGCTGGCTCATTCACTAGCTCACTCATGGGCTCTAGCTAAGCTTTTTTATATAGTCCAGGGCCATTTTTCCAGGAATGGTGGCACCCACAGTGGGGATAGGTCTGCCTACAGTAACTAAACTCAGACAATCCCCTACAGGCATGCTGCCCATAGGGCAATCTTCAGATGAAGCTATCCTCTTAAATGACTGTAGTCTATGTCAAGTTGGCCATAAAACCAAATGATGGCATTTGACAAATACAATCCCTTAAACCATAACTTTTCAGTTTCCAGTTTGCAAGGTTAATATTACCATATAAAATACAGTATACCCTTAAAAATCCCAAATCCCTTTAAAAATCCAAATCTCTTCACCACGGACTTCAGTTCTTTTTAAAGCCATATATATTTTTATTGCAAAAGGAAAGAACAATCGCATCAAAGCAAAACCCAAATTCAGCCATGTAAATCCAGCCAAGTGAGTGCAACTGGAAATCACTGTGTTAAGTGAAATTAGCCAGACCCCTCCACACCTCCCCTCAAATCCTGTGTTCTTTCCTTAGATGTAGGACCTAGATTTAAAATGTGTGTGTGTGTGTGTGTGTGTGTGTGTGTGTGTGTGTGTGTTTGTGTGAGTGTAGGTCACAAAACTGTAAGGGGGATCATGAGAGGGGAGGAGGTCTTAAGGGAGGTAGGAAACATAGAGGCCAATGAAATACATGCCAAAATAAAACAGTAAATGGGCAAAGGCAGCCAGGCAGCCAGAAGGCATATCTACTTGTGGTTCCTCTACGATCTCATTTTATGAATTTCTTCAAAGGAATTGTCTTTACTGGGCCTTTCTGCTTCTTCCCTTATATAAGGGAGTTAACATGAATAGAAAAATTTCTCTATTTATTTCTAACTTAAAAAATTTTTTTCACATCCAGAAAAAAAGTTGACTTTTTATTGGATATTTTATTTATTTATATTTCAAATGTTATCCCCTTCCCCGTTTCCCCTCTGCAAACCCTCTATCCCCTCCCCCTTCCCCTGATTCTATGACAGTACTGCCTCACTCACCCATCCACTCCTGCCTCACTGCCCTAGCATTCCCCTACACTGGGGTATCGATCCTTCACTGGACCAAGGACCTCCCATTTTATTGATGCCAGATAAGGCCATCCTCAACTACATATGCAGCTGGAGCCATGGGTCTCTCTATGTGTACTCTTTGCTTGGTGGTTTAGTTCCTGGGAGCTCTGGGGGATCTGGTTGGTTGGTATTGTTGTTCTTCCTATGAGATTGCAAAACCCTTCAGCTCCTTCAGTCATTTCTCCATTGGGGTCCCCGTGCTCAGGCCGATGTTTGGCTGGGAGCATCTGCATCTATATTGGTCAGGTTCTAGCAGAGCCTCTCAGGAGACAGCTATATCAAAAGTCAAATCTTTTACAGTACTATGATGTAATATTATTGCAAAAATATTTTGGATATGCTATAAAGCCATTTTGATCCATTCTTCATGGCAGAACCATCATCATGTGACTGTGTTCTTTTTACTATGGCAAAATACCTGGCAAGAAGCAATTTGAAGAAAGAAGTGTTCATTCTGGCTTACAGTTCAATGGGCTATATTCTCTATTGTCACAGAAGACATGTGGTGAGCGGCCAGCTGCTCATAATGCTTTAGCAGTCAATGAACAGGAAGTGGGATCAGACTGTAAAACCTTAAAACCCTACCCTAGTGACCTCGTTCCTTCAGCAAAGTTCCATGAAGTTACACAACTTTCCCAAACAATAACACCTGCTGGGGAACCCAGTGCTCAGACATATGAGCCTCTGGGAGACATTCCAAAAATCTTGGCTTTTCTGGTTTGGTGGCTTCAAAGGAGATCTTTCTAGGACATGCAAGTGTGCATTAGCATCAAATACACAGTACACACAGGCAGACCTTACTGCTGATTGGACACTGACCATGATCATGTCTATTCATCATCCAGTGTTTGCTTACCAACCAGAGAAGTCTAGCAAATTTATAAAATACTCACACACACTAGTGCATGTTGCTAAAAAAGCATAGCTTAACCTATGGCAACGTTTTGCCGTTTAACAAAAAATGGTTTCATTTTGCCGTTTTATTCCTGATTGAGCATGTTGATTTTCCATCAGGAGGAAGTTTTTATAGTTCTGACTTTTATGGGAATTTTTCCCCACAGTCACGGAGAAGATTACTATTGATCTGTAGATAACCATGGGAAATTCTGCTCAATACAGTCCAGTTAAGGGTTCATGTTCTCGGAGGCAGAACTTTTCCTGTGTTCCTCATTAGTGCAAACAAAATTCCCCAGTCCTGTGGGAAGCTTCCTAGTGAGTTGTGGATTGCAACCAAATGAAAATTGATTATTCATGTAACACAGTTAAAAGCAACTGTAAAAATCACTCTCTCCTGGCTTAAGAAACTGTCTCACTCAGGCACCTCAAAAAGATTAAGCTAAAATTAAACATTTTCTAATTTTGGCATGGAGATTATCACCAGCATGGATCTTTGAAGAGCGATGGGATATTGATGGAGGGATGTTGACAGAAGATAATTTCTTCAAACAATAGTGACCAAAACATCTGTGAAAAAAGACATGAGCACAAGACATTTTTCTAAGTTATGATGTGTAATAGCAGGCCATGTTGATTTGAAATGTTGAGCTCAATGTTAGAAAAGGAAGGGCTGTGATCACACAAGAGAAAGGGCTCATGGACCAGGCTTTAAAGTTCACACTGATGGATACCCAAGGAAGGGAGGTTGGAAGATTTGGGGTTGATCAGAGAAGCTCTGAGTCACAGTTGAGGACACATAACGGCATGAATGGCTTTGGTATTTTGCCTCACCTCTTGACTCTCCCGCATCTTTAAATAGTAGACTTTCTTCATCTCTAAAAGAAACACTCTTGTTATCTGGTTCATGCAGTTTCTCCTGTGTTGCACTTTCGTGTGTATTGCAGGATGTTTGCCACCCAGAGGGCTCTGCCACAGAGTGATATCATTAGTACAACCGCAGTTATGACAACTGAAAAATGCCCCCTACAGAGTGGTTCTTCCTCTAGCTCAGTGATTCTCAACCTTCTCAATGCTGTGACCCTTAATATGGCTCCATGGGTGAGGTAACCCCCACCCAAAAAATTATTTTTGTTGCTATTTCATAACTAATTTTGTTACTCTTATGAATTGTATTATAAATATCTGTGTTTTGCAATGGTGTTAGGTGACCCCTTTTTAAGGGCTGTTGGACCCTCCAAAGGGATTGTCATCCACAGGCTGAGAACCACTGCGCTGATTACCACGAGCATGTCTTGGCCTCTGCAAGCTGTTTTGCCTCCAAGCTGTGTTAATTTCTCTCTGTGTGTCATACACTTTTACCACATAGCTACATATGCTAGGGGACATGGACCTATCACATTTCGGATGGTTTGAAAGTGTCATTCCAGTTTCATGACTCAGGTCTACCAAGATTACTATGTCCTGGAAACTGTCTCTGTTCGACCTTACAGGTGCTGCCCGAGACCTGACCTCTGTCCCTGTGGTATAACAGTTGCCATGGTGCCCAGGTACTACCCAATCCATCTTTTTCTGGGCCTCAGGCTGTGAGTTCAAGGAGAATGCAGACTGTACCATGTTTATCCTCTATCATCAGCAAAGAACATAGCTCTAGCATACAGAAACGCCCTATAAAGCATTGATAAATGATGGAGGAATACTGAAGTGAGAGCCTTTTCTTTTTCCTTTTCTTCCTCACATGTAACTTGTAGTTTGGAGGCAAGAGGGGTGACTGAGTAGATGAGAGTACTTGTTGTTTTCTTCCAGAGCTAGAGTTCAGTTCCCAGCACCCAGGTTGGGCAGGATAGCTCAAAAATGCCTGAAATGCCAGCTCCAGGGGACATGACACAGTATTCTGGCTTCTGTGTGCACCTGCACTCATGTGGTCAGGTATATGCGCACACACACACACACACACACACACACACACACACACACACACACACACACAGAGAATAAAATGAATCTTTGCAAGAACATTTCATTTCCCTCTAAAGGAGTTTTTACTATATTATCACATTAGAACAGAGAAACAGAGAGCTGAGGAATCATGTCCGATGATAATAACAGCAATTCGACCAAAGCAATCCCGAATAGCCTTAAGTTGGAGCCAAGTCATAATTATAAATATTGTTTCTGAAGGTCTCGTTCTGGGTCAGGCTCTTTTGCAATCCTCATTTGCTCTGTTCCATGTTGGAAAGTGAACACAGGCTTCATTCTCAGCTGTTGACCCTATACTTAGAAGGCCCTGAGCATGCGTGCTTGGCTTACGGAGTCCAGTGTGTCTTCCAGAACTGTGACTTTCCTCTCGGATAATTTTTCTTTGCATTGGGAACTAAGGGATAAGGGAACTAAGGCTTGGAGAATTAGAATAACTTGTTCATTCAAGCAGGCAGTGGGCAGCAGAAGTAGAGTTCAGATCTAAGCTCACCTGACTTGGAAGCATATGCTTTTAATATAGGACAAAGACTGGTATGAGGATGGGAACAGCATCCTAGTGGTCTAGTTTAGCGGTGTGAGAAACTGGAGAGAAAATAAGAAGCTCTATAGCATCTTGATGTTGTCCTTCCCAATCCTATGATCAGTGTTTGCTTGAATAGATTCCAGGTGACATGGTGTGGGGAAAACAAATGAGCAAGCTGGGTGACTGGTCCTTGACAATCAGTCAGACTGAGAAGCATTGCTTTGGGTAATACCTGAGACATGGGGGCATGCATTTATTTTCAATTATTTACTTGCTGTTATGAGATGAGCATATTAAAAGAGTAAAGGCAGTAATGTGAACTTCTCAGGCATTATTTGAGTTATGTAATTTTCAGTTGAAATATTTACTTATTTTGTGTGTATGTGTGTATATGTGTGTGTGTGTGAGAGGGGGGGAGAGAGAGAGAGAGAGAGAGAGAGAGAGAGAGAGAGAGAGAGAGAGAATATGTGTGCGTGTGCTTTGTGAGCACGCACACATGTAGGTTAAAGGACAGCTTTGTGGATTTGATTTCCTCTTTCCACTCTTACATAGTTTCCAGAGATTGAAGTCAGGTAGTCAATGTTTTGCATAGCTCATTTCCCTGCCCAGTAATCTTACCCTTCCTAATTCTCACCTTTTAAAAGACATGGTTGGTATCTTATGTAGATGGATTTGAGGGCGATGTTCACAGTGCAGTTCACACTGTGTAGGAGCAGTCTCAGTGTCACACATGACCCTCTTTCATTTTATTGGGTCATGTATTGCTGTAACACAGTATAATAATGGTGTACACATGTGTGAGTCCCCTCTCAGCTCAAGAGTCAAGAAAATTCTGTGGGGGTTGGGGATTTAGGTCAGTGGTAGAGCGCTTGCCTAGGAAGCACAAGGCCCTGGGTTCGGTCCCCAGCTCCGAAAAAAAAGAACCAAAAAAAAAAAAAAAAAAAAAAGAAAGAAAATTCTATGAACTTGCTCCAACCTAAACAGTTCTCACAATTCTAACTGCTTCCCTATCTTTAAATAAACCTCTATTACGTTGAAACTTTGTATGGATGTGTTTGTGTTAGTGTACATGTGTACAGGTAACATTGGAGGGTGGTAGAGGGCATCAGATCCCTTGTAACTGAAGTTAAAATTATGAACTGACTGATGTGGATGCTGGCAGCTGAACTCAGGTCTTCTGGGAGAGCCCAAATACTCTTAACCAGCTTGCCTCTCTTATTTCCCAATATTATATAACCAAGAATTAACTACTTTGTAGCTATGGACATTGTGGCTCTCCATTCACCTTCATCATCACAATATTCCACCATAGGAATATCTTCATTTTCTTCTGGATTGACACTTTTGAATGTCACCTACATATCCACTGCCTCATACCATCCTCCATTGCCTTTCCCACAGTAATGGATCTATGAACATTGTACCTTCATCAGAACTGGTAAAGAAGAAAGACTTTCTTGCACTGTTCTTAGAAGGCCTTTGCTTCGTACATGTATTCTCTAAGGACATCTAATAATCCGTGGCAGGCCAGCAAGATGTGCCATTGCTCTATGGAAAGCTTCCCATGGATCCCTTTATGTGGCTTTGCAATATGCTAAACACCTTGCCTCATCAGATCACGATAGTGTCTCAAAGAGTAGTCAGCCATTAAAGGATTAAAGTTACATCTCTAGCAAGCCATAGCTCAGACCACTCCGTGAAGCCTCAATCTGCATTTCCCTTCTTCTGTGCTAAGTCAGCACTAGGGGCAGTGGCCGTTAGTCCCGCCCCTTGTGGCAGTCAGTATCTTACACAGGCTTAATGTCCTCTGTTCCAATTACTGAGTTGTTACTTCATCTCTTGAAGGATACTGACTGGCATGGTTTCTTTCTGCAACTTCGCTTACTGTGCATGTGCTTCTATGACTATTCTTACAGAGTCTCCTGTGCACAAGAGCAATAATTTTGTGTTTGTATAGAAATGCAACTGCACCACCATAAAGTATGCATAAGCTAAACTTGATGAGATCTTTCCAAATTACTATGTTAGCGTGATGAGAAAGCCGTGGTGCTCATTCTTTCCATCCCTTTTATTGTATAACTTAATTTTTGTCAACCACAGGGGCAGAAAATGACCACGGTCCCTATTTGTATTCTCCTGATTAAGTATGAACTTGTACATAGCTCGACATCCTTACTGATCATGTGTTTCCCCTCTTCTTCGACTTACTCTTTCACACTGCTTATTTTTCTTAAATTTTATTCATATGCATCCTCATCCCACCAACTTTGTCTGCCTCGAGGGTTTTTGTCTAATTTACCCTTTAAAAACTTGAGGACAGAATTTTTACATTTTATTACTGTAAAAATTCATCAATCCAGTTTTATGGGTAAGATTATATCTTGAGAAATTCTTATTTATGCTAAAGCCAAATATGTTTGCCCCTAAATTATCTCCCAACTTTTTGCAATTTTGATTTTGACATTTGGGTTCAGAAGGCTGATATTTGTATATGAGACTGTAACCTCATTTAATCTTTGCATGATATATAAGTATATAATTTACCCTTCTTTTCACTAGGCTTGTTCATGCCTCTTTGCCATATGTGAAAATTCCTTACAGGACTGGATCGGTTTCTGTATTTTCAATTTTGTTCTTTTAAGAACTTTATTTTCTGTGTATGAGATTAAGGATACCGAGATGATGATAATTGGTTCCAAACGGGCGTTGACAGCTATGAAGAGTCTATGAAGAGACAGCACTGTATTGGGCAAGTCGCTTGCATTTTATCCTTTGGTCCTTGGCAGTGTCCTCTGAATTACGCACCATCATTCCTACTTCACATATGAGAAAACTGAAGCTCAGGGGCTTGTGTGACTTGTCTCATCTCATCCAGTTTGTAAGTGGTGGAGGCCAGGATGCAGATCCAAATTCTGTGGTTCTTTCTATGATACTATATTGTTTTTCCTAAATCATCCAAACTGAATTAATTCACATCTTTAAGAACTGGAGCTGGAGTAAGATCAATGTAAGAATAATTCTATAATTTAGGCATTTCTTATCTTTGGAAGACAGACTTTGGAACACGAAACCGAGCTGAAGCCTGTGAGCATCTGTAAGCTTGTCCTTGGCATTAAGAGAGTGGGCTATGGGCCACAGGCTCATTCTGTCACCTACCAGCTGGTGGAGTTGGATAGTCATATACCATCCTGTCTGTTCCATTGGCCATGGGAGTAGATAGGGTGGAACCCATGGCATGCGAAAAGAGCAGAGACCAGCAAGCTTGGAATTCAGATTCTAGCTCCCCCACCGCTTGCATAGATGTGGAAACATCATTTTCTGCTAACTGAGCCTTTGGTTTTACATTTGTGACATAAGGGAATGAGACGTCACCTTCTATTTCTTTTATCAAGCAGGAAATCTCTCTTGAACATCTAGCACCGTGGTTGGTTCACAAAAGGCAGTACATAGATAAAAGCATTCTATTTCTCCTTACAAGTGAGTGACAAGAAAACCAGAGAAGACTCTTGAGACAGATAGCAGAGCTCCTCTCTGGAAACACGCTTCTCCATAGGGGAGTTTTGTCTTGTCAGGAAGGACTTCGGTTCTTATGAGGACCAAGACCACTAAACACAGTATCTAATACTACCCAAAATTTCAGACACTAATGCCCCTTCAAAGACAGGAAGGACAAAGAGAACAGATCATACCTTCAAACTTGCCTGTTTCAGAGACTGATTAAGTTGTAAGGTGAGTGAAGAAGGAGTTCAGGGGTGACTGATGCTGGTCTAGTGATGCTGAAAATGATGAGAAACACATCTGGGGATGCACGAGATAGTAGATCTGGTGACGTGAGATAGTAGACCTTTTTGGTCCAGCTGCTACTGTTACCATGCCATTCTCTAACTTCCTCTTTCTTGTTGCTCCAATTAAGATGGTGACTAAGAAGTTCGACAGGGCTATGGTGGCAGTCACACACCCCAATCAATAGTCACCATTTTCAAAATACTTCCTATGCCTGTTAAACTGTTCTGGAAGTCTAATTCACAACGGTACAGTGGAGGTACTATTTCTGCCATTTTCGAAGATGAGTAAGCAAACATTGAAATCTCATTCAACCTGCTCAAAGCTTGCTTTGCTTCTAAGTTTACTTAAAAAATATTTATTTAGGGTTGGAAAGATGGTTCAGAAGCAAAGAACATTTGCTGCTTCCTGAGAATCCAAATTTGGTTTTCAGCACCTGTATCAGTAAGTTCATAACCACCTCCAACTTCAGCTCCAGGAGGATTTGATGCCCTCTTTTGGTCTCTATTGGCATCCTCACAAACATATTCTGAGATATACATCTAAATGTACTTAGCCAACACAAAATGGATTCTTCGTGTGTGTGTGTGTGTGTGTGTGTGTGTGTGTGTGTGTGTGTGTACTTTTAGATTTTAGTATTTTTATCATGAATTTTCTTTTTCTCTTCTTAGTTTGTTGTGATTTTTTCCTGTTTTTTTTCCCTGGGAGTGAGAGAAGAGGAGGGGGAGATTGGGTGAGTAAGGAGGTGAGGGGGATCTGGAAAAAGCTAAAGGAAGGGAAAAATATAAAAATATATAAAGACTATAATAGACATTTAAATCTTGAAATTATTGTTTGTTTGTTTGTTTATTCTGATGCCTGGGATCACACCCAGTACCTTGCAGACACTATGCAACATATTCCTACTTATTTGGACTTTACATTTTTAAGTCCCTTCATGCGGGTTCTTAATTGCTCTGGTGCAAAGGTTACAATGGGACTATAATAACAGAATGGGATCCAAGCGATTCATTCTTCAGTAAGGAAGGACAAAGCAACTTGGGTGAGCTCAGACTTACTGTCGAGCATCACCACTACAGCTTGCTTCATAGTTCCCCCAAGGACTTCCGCAGGAGTTTGCAAACAAATGGTAAAAATGCTGCAATGAATGACTATCCCAAGGAAGAGTGAACGAGCTGCCTTCTAGAAAACTTAATGACATGATATTATTGAAATGAGTCCAGAGGGTCAAATGCAAGATCTAGGTAGTGGACAACATTAAGAATTAAATGCCAGAAACTCCAAGTCTTGTATAATTTCATTAGTAACTGCAAGTTCATAGAAGTAGGCATAATTTATGTGCACGTCACTGGGTGTCATCTAGGTAGGACTTTATAGTTGTCAGACCAGAGTGGATTATTTAGTCTCATTGCTACATCATTTCAAAGGGAATGTTTTGTTTTGTTTTCCAGATAATCTTACTATGTGACTCTGGTTCTTGTAGAACTCAACTGTGGAATAGGCTGGCCTTGAACTCACAGAGATACACTTGCCTCTGTCTCCCAAGTGCTGGGATTAAAGGCATGTGCTTTTAATAGGTGCCTTTAAAACAAGTGGGATGACAAGTCTGTGACTACTCTTTTGTATTTAGTACATTTGTCCTTTCCCAATGCCTTAATAGCTGTTGTTTGGTTGTTATTGTTTTAGATACTAAGTATATATTATAAACTTTTAACTACACTATCCAAATCAATTAAACAATGAGTTAGTCATTAAAAAAAACTGTAAGATTTCACAAAGCAGAGAGAAAATACTGTTTGGGTCAAACACGAAGCTCTTGGCCAGTGAGTATATGGCAGAGAATGCACTGCAGAAATACCAGAAAGTAAACAAAAAAGAACAGATGTCAAACAGAGAAATCTAAACATCAGAGTCCTTGGAGAAATGGGTAAGGTTCTTAACTTTATGTGTGTGTGGCTTTTCAAGATAGGGGTCTCTGTATAGCTTTGTAAACCAGGCTGACATCGAACTCACAGGGATCCGCCTGCTTCTGCCTCCTGAGTGCTGAGATTAAAGACAAGTGACACCACTACCTGGCTCGGAGTGAGGTTCTTAGTTTTATTTTGCTGGACAGTATCATCATCTTTCTAAAGCAACAATCTAAATAAGGAATGGAGGATGTTCTTGGATAACAAGGCACAATGGATAATTTTGCTTGGAAAAACAAAGCATCGCAGGCACTTGCCTAGCATGAGAGGCTCTTGGGTTCGATCCCTTGTCCTACATAAATCAAAGTAGTGATGCCTGCCTATAGTCACTCATGATTGAGTGAGAAAGGAGAGTCGGAAAAGTTTATGCTCATCCTCGACTTCATAGCTAGTTCAAGGCCTATTTGAGCTTCCTGAGAGTGTTTTTTAAAAAGACACTAATTTTCATTACACGTCACATTATCAATCCCTTTTGCTTAAGCAAAGGGTGAAAACACATTCTGATTGGTTTTAGTTTAGTATAATTTACAAACAAAAACTTGCCCTTTTATGTCATGAACTGCTTCAGTTGGTGGAGCGCTTGTGGCTACACAAACACATGGACCTGAGTTTGAATTGCCAGCACTCATGTGACTAGCTGGGCTTGGTGGTGCATGTTATATGTCTGTATTCCTAGCACTGGGTGCATATATAGAGTGAGGTGTATATAGACAAACCCTTGGAGTTCATTAGCCAGCCAAACTAGTGTGCTCAGGTTTAGTGAGAGATCCTGTTTCAAAAAAAAAATAAGATGGGGAGTTATAGAGGGAAACATTCAATGCTGATCTCTGACTCCCACTTCCTTGTACATACATGTGTACATGAAACCACATACACATTTACACACACACACACACACACACACACACACACACACACACACATACACGACAGATACTATTTTAACAAGTAAGTTCATCATGGAGCTATGACATTTTGGTCAAGTCTTGTTGATGATTTCTGCACCACATGACTGAAGGGACCATTGATGTCGAAATTGGCTGGGAGGCTTCTCGGAGTCAAAAGGGGACACTACTTGTGATTGTTAGCTTTAATGATCAATTTGCTACAATGTAGCATTTATTCCCTGGGAAGGGAATCTCATGGAAAGACTGTCCAAATCAGGTGTCCTGTGGGCCTGCGTCTGTGGAAGGTTTTCGTGAAAATATTAGTGGAGGTGGGACGATCTGCCTACAGGAAGAGACATCATTCCTTGGGAAGTCGTGAAAACAAGATGATCAGCAGTCATGATCTCCTGCCATTATAACTATGACTTTCCATAATAGTAGACGGATACCTGGAGTTCTGAGCTGAAACAAATCCTTTCTTGTCAAAGTTGCTGTTTTTTTTTTTGTTTGTTTTGTTTTGTTTTTGTCAAAATATTTTATCACAGCAGTAGAAAAAAGCCTAAGAAATTATTAATGATTACACTTTGACTGTTGTGCTGCTGTGGGTAAAAGGGATGTGTGGTCACTGTTTTTAATAGCTAGCTCAGAGGAAGGAAGCCCAGGACCTGTAGGGTGTAAGTCCTGGTGTGTGGTTGATGCCCACATCCTGCCCATTAAAAGGGAGGCCATTACTCCAAAGATTAAGACTTTGTTCTGTGAAGGCAGAAACTGTGCCAGCTTTACTTAACCACTACACAATTAATAATCTAGCATAGCTTAATAAACCATGCAGTTATAATGGTATGGAACTATACCTATCATTTGCAGGATGGGAAAACATGCCAGCTTCCAGTTTCATAAATCTAATAACTTGGCAACTCAGATGTTCATTTTATTATGATTTTATCGTGATTTTTATCAACATGTTAGCTAATACTTTTAAGGAAACAAGCTTTGTCAAGCTTTTGTTGGACAAACACTGCCTTTGTGAAATTCACGCCACCATACCCTATCAATTCTCTGGGTTATTAAATGTACAAATGACCCTGGCATTATAATAATATCCTGGTCTGTCCCTTGCACACTGTCTGGGTTTTGTTTTGTTTTGCAATATTTTTACTATAATGTCTTTAATCTACATGGAGTTTTTTTCAATGTAGGATGTGACATAAAAAAAAATCCAAGTTCTTTTTCTTTTTAAATTTTGTATAGCTAATCAAAGGGCCTAGCACTAGTCATTATTCAATGACTCGCCTTTAGTCACTGGGTTCCAATGAAAGGATCATAATTTCTCATTTCTGCTTCATCCTTCTTATCTATTAGTTAATCTTTGATCCAAACTCAAAATATAACGTCTAATTTACTCAAGTTGTATCGTCTCACAAAAGACTTAGTTACTTCTATTTTATGCGTGTGAGTGTTCTGCTTGTATGTATTATGTATGTGCATCGTGTGTATGCTTGCTGCCCACAGAGGCCACAAGAAGGCTTTGGATTCCCTAGAACTGAAGTTACAGTTTCTTAGGAGCCACCATGAGGGAGAAGGAAACTGAATCCAGAGCCAGTGCTCTTAACTGCTGAGCCATCTCTCCAGCCCCACTTTAGCAAGTATTGATAATGAATTGAGAAGGTTCTCCTGCGTCCTGGTTTATCTTTTCTGTATTACGCTTTGAAAATTTTCCCACATTTTATTTTCGAATCACTTATGTCCTGTGAAATTTTTGTTCTGATTTGTTTAAAATTGCTACAACTCTCGCATTTGATATCTTTTTGTCCCTTCTAAGTTATTGTTATCTGTATCTCTCTCTTTCACTCACACAACACACACATACACACACACACACACAGAGACAGATACAGACACAGACACACACACACAGACAGATACAGACACAGACACACACACACACAGACAAATACAGACAGACACACATGCCCACACACACACAGATACAGACACAGACACACACATACACACAAACACAGACAAACACAGACAGACAGACCGACAGACAGACAGACAGACAGACACACACACACACACACACACACACACACACACACACACGCACACGCACATTCTATATGCTGATAGGTCTATCCTACCCGGAACCACAGGGTGCATTAAGGGCCTCTGTTTTTCCTTACCTACAGTGTCTCTTTCCAATGCAGAGAAACTTTGTTCTCTCATTTCACACCCATTTGCTTCCCTAAGTTACAGTTTTCCGTACAAATATCAACATTTGCTACATTTTGAGGTAGTTCTTTTTTTTGTAATCATTATGTAACTGGATTTATTTAAAAAAAAAAAACAACAACAAAACACCAAACCAGGCTGGGTGCCTTATTAATATATAGTACTTTCCAGCCCTTTTGCATTCCCTGTGACTATGACTCTGTTTGTTTTGTTTTTATTTAGTGCTTTCTATTGACTCTCCTTTCTCTTCACCCCTGTCATTTTCTGGCAAAGCATTGTTTTTGTTGAAAAGAATCATCTCACTGCGTATGGCAAGAGCTCTTCAACCTTTCTCCATTTTTAAACTCCTGAAGCAAAGCTGTATCACATATGCAAATACTGTGACTTGCAGGGCAGTGAACGCTTAACATAGCTCTTGAACATTTTTTTGTGGGGGGAGTTCTTCTAAGCCCAGGGCTCATCTTGTGCCTCAGGAGCTTTGAGAACCCTGACTTTTCCCTAGACATAACTAAGTTGCCTTAAATCTCATCATATTTATCCTGCAGATGCATTCTAAAAGAACAGACTTTTAAGAACTGACATCTGGGAGGCATTTGTTCTTAGAAGGAGTATATCTGAATTTCAAATGTCGGATTTTGGTGACAGGGCAACCTTGGTGAGAATGGAAGCTAGTGCCCATGGAGAATAGACATCTTCGCTTGGACCTTGTTCCTGAGGTGAGGATTCAAACTTATTCTGCAGAACGTTCTCTCTGCCATTTAGATCCATCCTCTGCTTTTACCTCCCTCTCCCCTTCTTTCTGTTTACCTATCCTCCCTATCTCTTCTTTCGTTTCTTCCATTTTCCTTCCCATCTCCTTTTGCCCCTCTTCAGTCTTCTGTTCTTTCTGACCTTCTCTTCTACTTCTTGAGTTCAAATCTCAGGTCTTCCTCTCATTATCTCAGCGAATTTAGGAGTTAGCTAACTTAAGTAACTCGAATTATCTTTTACTGTGAGATACGGTCTCCGCTCAAGTCATTGAAGAGTTTGTGTGAGACATAGACACATGCCAGACCATAGGTATTGAATAAACATGGTAGGCATAATCATAGCTGTTTTCTCCTATCAGTCTCTGTTCCCTGTCATCCAGTTGCTTCTGGTAGGTTGAAGGCAAGCCATGGAGGTCCCCAGTTCTGGTAAATTTACATCTGCATATATCCCACCAGGGCCAGAGGGATGGGAGTGGTAATTTTCCATTTGTCTACAACAAACAACTTTGAACTCAAAGGACTAAGACTGAAATTAAAGGCCTACTTAAGAGCCTGCTTTTGGATAATTATGTCTAATGTGATGAATTACAGTTCAGCTTACACAGCTCAAGAAGGTGTTCTAGACACTTAAAACAATGAGGGTTTAAAATAAGAATCCATGAGAAATTATTTAGCTCCTACCAGACAATGTTAGTGATCAACTAATAATAATTTACTATCTATAAAAGCCCTTAATGCTGCTGTTTTATTGGGTATATTCAATAACATTATGAGGCAGTCCTTATTATTATTACTATTATTATTATTATTATTATTATTATTATTATTATTATTATTATTCTCTTCTACAGGGAAATGAAATTCAGAATGAAAAAGTAGTCATGCAACCTAAACCTTGGGCAAATTTCTGGATTTTACTGCAGACAGTCGTTGGCCAGTGTCATATGGTGGCTCTTTTACCTTCAAACTGGGAAGAAACATGCACAAAGGGACTGTTGTGTGACCTTGCGAGCAGGCCCACAGAAAGCCATAGGATGAACTCCCATTAATATCTAGGCACTATCTTCCCATGGAATGAACCCTGACCAAGTTGATGGGAGAAAAGTACTGGTTCATTTTTCTTCAATCTTTTCTCCCATACAATTTCATACCATGCTGTGTTAGTTTTCTGGGGGCTTCCATAATGAAATATCACAGACTGAGGTCCTTACAAACCAAACAGACAGCTGTTTTCTCCTGGGTCTGATGACTGGACATTTGAGATCACAGTATGGTCAAGGTTTATCTTTCTTAGGGTTATCAATGCCTTCATTGTTACCTTGTACCTACACATTCTTTTCTCTGAGCATTCACATTCCTGATCTCCTTTTTTCTCCAAATTTCCTTTTCTTATGACACCAGTCAGATTGGATTCAGACAGTCACAATGTCTCATTTTAACTTACTCACACCCTCACTAAGAACACTGTGTCCAAACAGCCACACATTTGTAAACATTGGCATATATATATATATATATATATATATATCTTTAGACATATCTATCTATCTATCTATCTATCTATCTATCATCTATCTATCTATCATCTATCTATCTATCTATCTATCTATCTATCTATCTATCTATCTATCTATCTATCTATGTTTTCTTTAGACACACCAGAAGAAAGTATTACATTTCCTTACAGATGGTTGCAAGCCAACATGTGGTTGCTGGGAATTGAACTCAGGACCTCTGGAAGAGCAGTTATGTTCTTAACTGCTGAACCATCTCTCTAGCTCCACTTAACCATCTTTTAAAAACGTCTGTATTCAAACACAATTACATTTGGGGGTGCAGGAAGGCAGTTAAGGCATGTTCTAATTATTTTTGTGTCACCTTGACTAAGATAACTAGGAGAATAACTTACAAGGATGTTCATGATTTCAGGGGGTTCAGTTCATGGATTCTTGGCCCCATATCCTTGGTGAGAACATTATGGTGGCAAGCACACATGGCAGAGGAAAATTATTATATTGTGCTGGACAGGAAGCAAAGAGAAAAAGGGACTGAGTATCTGCTCTACAATATACCCAGAGACGTGCTTTCTCTGGCAAGGTCCCTGCCCTAAGTTTCTACAACTTCATAATAGCACCACGAAATGGAGACAAAATGTCCAAAGCATGAGCCTATGTGAGGCATTCCATATTCAAACCATAATATTTTGTTCTTGACTCTCAAATGCAAGGTACTTTAAAAAATCATTGTAGGCCAGTGGTTCCGAGCCTTCCCAACTCTGTGACCCCTTAATATATAGGTCATATCATGGTGTGGTGCATCCTAAACATAACAGTATTTCATTGCTACTTCATAACTGATTTTGCTTCTTTTGTGAGTTTTAATATAAATCATCTAATATGCAGGATATCTGATATGCAACCCTCCAACAGGGTCACCACACACGGTTGAGAGCCACTGTTATAGGGGATCATAGCGGCCAGTTCTCCTTCAGTCCCAGAAGAGACTGCAAATACTTGGTGACTCCTAGAGATGGACTAAATGTGTTTTACTTTACAAAATAGATATAATAGTTGTGAGAACCAAGAAGAGGCTGTTATAGTTTGAGTATGAAATGTCCCCTAGAGGGTCATTCTCAGTCACTGGAACACTAGCATTGAGGGGCAAAGAATAGAAGGAGAGTTTCAGTACGCTATGGCCTCACACCCTCACTAAGAACACTGTGTCCAAACACCTTGAACCCGCCACACATTTGTAAACGTTGGCCTTTTCTCTTGTCTTTTCTTCTGCCCAGGATGATCTCACACCTCTCTATTCCTCCGTCTAGTGTCTACCAATCTTAGACACTGCTTTCTGTGACCTTCTCTGTAAAATCCTCCCCCACATACCCTGCAGCCAATTATCTCCTTCTCCTCCTCTCTTCCCATCACTCTTCTTAGCAAAAATTGACAGAATAGATCAATAATGCTTTTTTGACTAATGATACAACGCTTAGCATTTCATTAGTGGTAATTATTGTGTCCATGTTGTTCTTGTTTTCTCACTTTACATAGTTCCCTCGGGTCAACCCTTGTGTGTAACCTGGTCTTGTGCCATCATTATATGCAGCTGGAAAATATTGGGTTGGGGGGAATGTGTACAAATGCAGAAAGAGTTGTGAAGTTAGCATGAAGCATGCTCCACAGGCAAGAAAAGGCTCACGAGCAGACAGAACTAGTGGTCATAGGACACGCACCCGGAGAATGCCACTCAGTGTAGAATAAAGCTAAATCATCAATCGATGAGGGGGAAGCGTTATTTAATGGGTCGTGTGAACCAAAAGGTTTGATACCAGAGAACATTCTCAAATAAGATTACATCTAATGAAGCACAAGGAACAGGGCGTACCTCCAGAATGCACCTTGCAGAAACATTGGGAAAGCAATAGCTGAGAATTTTCCAGATTTGGGTAATGATATGAGCCCTCGGGTAAACTATAGCTAAATTCTGATCAGACACATCAAAGTCCATAGTTAGACATGTCATAGAAAACTTTAGAAGACCAAGAAGAGAACGTAACACATGACAGCAACTAAAATAGTTAGAAGTCATAAACATGAATTTCTCTTAGACTATTTCCATGAAGACATATTTCCCAGACTTGGTGGTGATACTGTGTGCATGACTAAGAATGGCAAGGTGTAATTTAATGAGAAGAATGGATTGATTCTTATATGTTTGGTTGTGAGCCTAGTCTGTAATGGCTGAGCCATCTCTTCAGCCCAAGAATGGATTGATTCTTAAAGGAGAAACAATAACTGGGAAAAATAATTATGACCCATGGGGCAAAAGCAAAAGAATACCTGGTTTGGAAATTAAGCGGGTTGGGGATTTAGCTCAGTGGTAGAGCGCTTGCCTAGCAAGCACAAGGCCCTGGGTTCGGTCCCCAGCTCCAAAAAAAAAAATTAAGCAGAGCATGGGAAAATTATTAATAGAAAGTAAGAAAATAGCCGCGCGGATCCCGGCCCGCAGCAGCTCTCTGCTCCCAAACTCCGTGGGAGAGAGACCTCACCGCCTGATCAGGTGGGCACTCCTGAGGCTGCAGAGCGGAGGAGACCACCAACACTGCCCACCCCTGCCCACATCCCTGGCCTAAGAGGCAACTGTATAAGGCCTCTGGGTTCCCGTAGGGGAGGGCCCAGGAGCGGCAGGACCCCTGCGCCTGAGACACCGCCGGAACCTGAAGGAAACAGACCAGATAAACAGTTCTCTGCACCCAAATCCCGTGGGAGGGAGAGCTGAACCTTCAGAGAGGCAGACACGCCTGGGAAACCAGAAGAGACTGCACTCTGTGCACATCCAGACGCCAGAGGGAAACACCAAACGTCATCTGGAACCCTGGTGCACAGAGGCTCCCGGAAAGAGCGGCGCAGATCTTCCCGGTTGCTGCCGCCGCGGAGAGGACTTAGGCAGTACCCCAGGAGCAAACTTGAGCCTTGGAACCACAGGTAGGACCAACTTTTCCCCTGCAAGAAACCTCCCTGGTGAACTCAAGACACAGGGCCACAGGAACAGCTGAAGACCTGTAGAAAGGAAAAACTACACGCCCGAAAGCAGAACACTCTGTCCCCATAACTGGCTGAAAGAAAACAGGAAAACAGGTCTACAGCACTCCTGACACACAGGCTTATAGGACAGTCTAGCCACGGTCAGAAATAGAAGAACAAAGTAACACTAGAGATAATCTGATGGCGAGAGGCAAGCGCAGGAACCCAAGCAACAGAAACCAAGACTACATGGCATCATCGGAGCCCAATTCTCCCACCAAAGCAAACACGGAATATCCAAACACACCAGAAAAGCAAGATCTAGTTTCAAAATCATATTTGATCATGATGCTGGAGGACTTCAAGAAAGACATAAAGAACTCCCTTAGAGAACAAGTAGAAGCCTACAGAGAGGAATTGCAAAAATCCCTGAAAGAATTCCAGGAAAACACAATCAAACAGTTGAAGGAATTAAAAATGGAAATAGAAGCAATCAAGAAAGAACACATGGAAACAACCCTGGACATAGAAAATCAAAAGAAAAGACAAGGAGCTGTAGATACAAGCTTCACCAACAGAATACAAGAGATGGAAGGGAGAATCTCAGGAGCAGAAGATTCCATAGAAATCATTGACTCAACTGTCAAAGATAATGTAAAGCAGAAAAAGCTACTGGTCCAAAACATACAGGAAATCCAGGACTCAATGAGAAGATCAAACCTAAGGATAATAGGTATAGAAGAGAGTGAAGACTCCCAGCTCAAAGGACCAGTAAATATCTTCAACAAAATCATAGAAGAAAACTTCCCTAACCTAAAAAAAGAGATACCCATAGGCATACAAGAAGCCTACAGAACTCCAAATAGATTGGACCAGAAAAGAAACACCTCCTGTCACATAATTGTCAAAACACCAAACGCACAAAATAAAGAAAGAATATTAAAAGCAGTAAGGGAAAAAGGTCAAGTAACATATAAAGGCAGACCTATCAGAATCACACCAGACTTTTCGCCAGAAACTATGAAGGCCAGAAGATCCTGGACAGATGTCATACAGACCCTAAGAGAGCACAAATGCCAGCCCAGGTTACTGTATCCTGCAAAACTCTCAATTAACATAGATGGAGAAACCAAGATATTCCATGACAAAACCAAATTTACACAATATCTTTCTACAAATCCAGCACTACAAAGGATAATAAAGGGTAAAGCCCAACATAAGGAGGCAAGCTATACCCTAGAAGAAGCAAGAAACTAATCATCTTGGCAACAATACAAAGAGAAGAAAAGCACACAAACATAACCTCACATCCAAATATGAATATAATAGGAAGCAATAATCACTATTCCTTAATATCTCTCAACATCAATGGCCTCAACTCCCCAATAAAAAGACATAGATTAACAAACTGGATACGCAATGAGGACCCTGCATTCTGCTGCCTACAGGAAACACACCTCAGAGACAAAGACAGACACTACCTCAGAGTGAAAGGCTGGAAAACAACTTTCCAAGCAAAGGGTCAGAAGAAGCAAGCTGGAGTAGCCATTCTAATATCAAATAAAATCAATTTTCAATTAAAAGGCATCAAAAAAGATAAGGAAGGACACTTCATATTCATCAAAGGAAAAATCCACCAAGATGAACTCTCAATCCTCATCTTTGGTTGGTTTATATACAAGTGTGCAATTTCTAGGCTTGAAAGTAAAATGATGCTATCTGGTACTGGATAGAGGAGCCTTATTTTTTATTATGGCAGCTTGCTATTTTTGTAACATGGTGATTTGGTTGAACACAATAAAGTACAGTAGTAACTGAAAAAAAATGGTGGCCCAGGTTAGTCCAAGTGTCTCTAAAAACAATATAGACTATTGCTGTTGCCCTTAGTTGCTTTCCTAAATGATGACGTTAAGTCCCAATTATTGAAGACATTACACATTTTGAGACAATGCTAAGAAGATTCTAAATGTATCTGTCCTGAAAGCTTAATTCTTGAGTTTGTTATAGTACTAGAAGGCATTACACAGCCTTCCAATGGAGGAAAGTAAGCAATAGCCTTACCCAGCTGTGACGCTTATAAACCACAATAACCAACATGGCAAGATATCACTAAAGGTGCACTAGTGGCCCTCCTAGATTGCGAATTAATCTAGTTAGATATAAGGTCAGCTTAACAAGAGGAAAATAATACCTAGTATAAAAACCTAGACAAATAATTGCAGCTAGTGTGTTCCTGGATCCTAAAGTAAAACTTACTATCATGACCTTGCTAAGTCAGTATAATTCTTAATTACATTATAAATATTTACCCTTACATCCACATATAAGTGTAGCTCTTGTCCCTCATCAAGGAGGCTTCTCTCAGAAATATATGCAGTGTATTTCAGAAAACCACAACTAAACAAAATTCAGAGACCAACTGATGTATCTTCAACACAACTCCTGTACCTGAGATGGGACGCAAGTAATATCACAGAAGATTATGGGAGGGTTGTAAGAACCTCAGGAACAGAAAGTCAGCTGTGAGATTGTATCACCTAAAAAGGACAGGGATGCTACACCAATAACTCAATGATATAGCCACCTAGAAAAGAAAACACCAATAGACATGGTAACCTGAAGGGTGAAATCTCATGCCCCATCCCCTAGACAAATAGTATAGGCAAAGAATGACCATTGAGAGGGGGAATTAGTATGCATGAATTCATTGTTCTACTGCTTTCTAGTTATGGATGTGATGTTAATTTCCTTGCTAGGATAGGCTGTGTGTTTAACTGTGAGCCAAAATAAAATTGTTCTCCATGAAAAAAAAAAAAAAAAAGAAAATAGCCGGGCTCATCAAAGTAATGTTGACATTTTCCACCCAATAATTCTTCGAAGAAAGAATTAAATTACTTAAATTGGTAAAAGTGCAATGAAATGGCCCTTTACATGCATTCATTAATAATCAAACTTTTGGAAGAATGTTTGGGACTAAGTTTAATATGTTCAATTAATTAAAAGCCATTGAGTCAGCACAGTAGTTTCATATGCATTTATTAATCATTGGGTAAAAATCAGCTATAGAACAGTTATTACAAATCTGCATATATATTTTTGTGGGTATCTATTTTTTATACAGAGAAACACACATGCACAAACAGAAATAATAGTATATTCTTTACTCAAAACTTCTTAAATGGTTTTTATTATAGTTTTTCATGTGTGTGTGTCCTTCATGTGTGCATGTCATGGGTGTGTTTGAGTATATATACATACATACATGTGTGTGTGTGTGTGTGTGTGTGTGTGTGTGTGTGTGTACACTGAGTCTGTGGAGATTACAGAACTTAAGAGAGCATCTGTTCTCTGTCTACTTCAGCCATGTGAAATCTGGGAATCAAACTTAGGTTGTCAGGCTTGGTGGCAAGTTTCTTCACTTGCTGAGCTCTCTTGCAACCTTTGTTAGGTATTTTCAATGCACAAAGTTTCCTTTCAATGTGCATATCACACATTTTCTCATCCCAAGGCCCTTGCTTGAAAAGAACATTCATATGGAGCTGGTGTGTATTTTCCTATCTTTACATACATTCAAAAAATTCTTACTATTATTTTATTTTCATATCAGCTACATGCGACATGTGATTAGCTACATACTTGCAAATTTTCTAATTATTTCTCAACCTATGGGTCACGACCCCTTTTGGGTCCAATGACCCTTTCACAGGGGCCACATATCATATATCTTATATATCAGATATTTGTATTATGATTCATCAAAGCAGCCCAATTATAGTTATGAAGTAGCAATGAAAATAATTTTATGGTTGGTGGTCATCATAACATGAGGAACTGTATTAGATAGAGGGTTGCAGCATTAGGAAAGTTGAGAAACACTGTGTTAGCTGATGTTTTTCAAGCATCCTCTATGTCCTGTGTCCTGGTTGTGTTCTGGAAACCTGTGTTGCATCAGTTAAAGAAGCAGAAAATCCTTTTTATTCATGAAACTTACATTTAGTGCAAGCAGATAGACTCTGTCCACATGAAATTTTAATCAAGACATTATGTAGAAGGTAGTCATACTATAAGGAAAGGGTAAGTAGAACAGAATAAGATGGGTTTAGGGAGCTAGAGTTCCATGAGCAGGTGAAATTCTCAGTGGGATGATCAGGGTAGACCTCTCAAAAGGTGATACCTGAGCCAAAACTGGAGAAGGGGTTGCCTAGCAACCGTTCCAAGTGGGAACCAAGTGGGAACCAAGTGGGGAGCCGCAAGCAAAGGTCCTGGGCAGGTCAGCAGGCCTGGCTTAAGAACAGGGAGGAGACTAATGGGGTTAGAAACCTTACAAAAGGCTTACATAAAGGGGCTGTATCGACTCATAAAGAAGTCACCAAGGAAGTAACTGAAGGAAGTCTGAGTTGATGAATGACTTGGTCGAACTGTTTGAAAAAAATCACTTTGACTGCTTCATTGGCAGTAGACCAAGGAGAGCAATCGTGGAAGCAAAGAAGCGTGTCCCTTTGCATGGGATACATTGATGAGCAGTCAGTGTATAGCAGCACGCATGATGAGAACTAGTTGAATTTTGGGCTCATTTTAATGTTTAAGTTAAACGAACAAACAGGACAATTTCAAGGATTTCAGCCTGAGCAACTGAATCTAGGTGGATAGAGTTGCTATCTGCTGACCTGAGGAAGGCAGCGGGTCCCCCAAAGCCTTTGGTTTTGTTAAGTTTAAGCTCTCTGCTAGTCACACAAATGGAGAAGAATCCATTCCAAATTAAATTTTGTGTCTGATTTGCTTTAAGCCTTGCTTTCCCAGTACAGCCAGAGTTCTTCATGTCCCCTACACAGTAGTCTACCTTCTCAGCTCTGACATTCAGTACCACATCCATAGCCGTTTAAATGCCCACTGGTGCTTGGCAGTCACCCACATGTCAGTTAGTGCCCATTGGTGTTTGGTAGTCACCCCATGCTAATCGGTACCCACTGGAGCTCAGTAGTCACTCACATGCCCACTGATACCCATTGGTACTTGGTAGTCACCCACATTCCAGTTGGTGAGCACTGGTGCTTAGTAGCCATCCATCTGCCCACTGGTACCACCTAGTGCTTGGTAATTACCCACATGCCAATTGATGCCCACTGGTGCTGGGTAGTCACCCAAGTGCCCATTGGTACCCATTGGTGCTTGGTCGTCACCCCTATGCCAATTGGTGAGGGGTAGTTGCCCACATGACAATTGGTGCTGAACTCAAACCACCCATTTTCTTCACTAATTGAGCTGCCTTGACTGCATTCTATTACTTTAATGTGACTTTTGATGTTAGATTGGATGGGGTCTTAATCTTGTTTTTATTTATTTAATTCTCTTGACAAGGGTTGCCAAGGTTTTACTGTCACAATAACATAATTAAGAATTGTGTCCTTAATATAGTTAAGGACAGCCAGATAAAGCCGTGTGTCCTAAAAACCAAGGAGTACCTGGAAAACTAACACTGCTCCATTGAAGGAATTTAGCCTCTTATCTCATCTTTGAATATCACAGTTACTAACGACATGTGGATGCCTGTTTGCTACTGTACAGTTTCCCAAACCTTGGTCATTTCTGTGAGGTTTTGCTCTTTATTATAGCAGCCAATGAAAACCCAACTTGTCAAAAATCATGCTACAGACAGGAGTGTAGTCTCACTTTACATTGAAACAGGAATTGACTTCTGACAGGAATCCATGGACAGGCTCAAAGCTGTTGTCAGAGTGTGTATGTGTTCACATGTGTAGAGCTCATGTGTATGCAGGTTTGCATGCATGTGGAGACCAGAGATTGATATCAGGTGTCTTCCACCATGCCTCTCCACTTTATTTATTGAATCAGGATCTCTCAATGAACTTGGGGCTAACCTATTTGTGTAGTCTAGCTTCCTATCTGGTCTGAGGGATTGCTTATATCTGTCTCCCAACTGGTGGGATTAAGATGGTCCTCCTTCAGTGTGAGTCCTGAGGGTCTGAACTCTTGTTCCCTTGCTTCTTTCTCTGCCGAGCCATCTCCCTAACTCCTCCTTTGAAATTTAAAATGTTTTAAGGCACCCCTATGAATTCATTGAATCATGCTAAATGTGCAGTTTGAAAACTGCATGTCTCAGTCATTGTTGAATATTTCTTGAGCATTTGAGTTTGCCAATTTCCACTAAAAAAACAAAAAACAAAAAACAAAAAACCAAACCAAACCAAAACAAAACTCTGCAAAATTTGACTACTGACAAACTGAATTTGCAAAGTAAATTAGAGATAATTGAAATTTTTGCCTTTAATACATGGCAAAGATATTTTCACTTTTATTCTTCTTTTTATACAGGTAAATTTTGTTTCTCTTTTCTTTTATGCTCTATAATCTTTGTAGCCATTACAAAATGGAAGTCTTTCTTCCCACCCTCAAATTTCATGGCTGTTTCTTTTGTATATTTATATTTATTTGTAGTCAATGATGTTTGGAAATTCTCTTCTTAACTTCGCTACTTTTGGATGCTTTTCTAGGTGTGCTGTCAAATTATAGTATCAAATATTGAAGGGCATTTATCTTCTCTTGTTCCTGTTTGTCTCTTTTCACTCTAATCAATGACAGAGACTAGCAGCCAGCATCTTTGTTTTGCTTCTCATTTTACTGGAAAAATAATGAAATGTGATCATTTGATACAATGCTGTGATAGTTTTCTTTTAGATTAAAAAAGAGTTCTGTTTTGCTTTTTTTTTTAAAGCCCCAGAGGAAGGCAAGGTTAACTTTAAAATATCAGTAAGAATCTCTGAAAAAGTCATAAGTAATCATACTATAAAATATCTAATCTGTTATATATATAATATATATATTTGTGTGTGTGTGTGTGTGTGTGTGTGTGTGTGTGTTGTTTTAATGAAAATTTCCTATACGGGATGGCATGTTCCCTCTAAGAGCCAAAGATCTAGCAAAAACTCAAACACTAGGATGAGAAGCCTTCTTTTAATTTGTTGGTCAGGGTTGTCAAGGAGATTTCTAAAACATAACAGGCTATTACTACTGCCCTTGATTGCACATCCCCTCCCCTCTACCCTGCCCCTTGCAACTTGGAGTTGGAAGGGAAGGACCTCTTTTTGAAGACACCATATACTTGAGATACAGGGCCCAGAGGCCCTTGAGCTGGAACTGACTTAGAAGTCATAGATTCTGATTTCCACATAAGGAACCTTCCTTCTTCGTGTTCCAGTAGTATTGTGGTTAAGAGCCATTGAAATGGCAGCCCCAGGTGCACAATGTACCTCATGGCCAAGCACACATGGCAGACATGTTTGTTCAGTCGTCCATGTTAACCCTGTACATGTTTGACTTTTGGCTGCTTCTGTATACTTCAGATTCTGGCGGCCAATGAGATTATGTATTTCTGTGATTAATGGCTCATAAAGTTGGTAGTATTATTTTAAAGCATGACTGTCTTTTTGGCATGGTTTTCACCAAGCATGTACTGTAGTCTGCATTGGGAGTGCAAGGACAGGGTGAAATGGTTTATTTGGGAACACTCAAACCTATCTTGACTGAACGCCAGCATTAATTTTAATAACAAAATGTTTGAAATGACCTAACTCTCAAGCTTAAGGAAAGGCTAACTAAATTATAGTATTTTCATAGTGTGGAATTCCATGCGGCTCTTTAAAGATTTTAAAACAATTTAATGACATTTTAGAATCCTAATGCTGATGGGAAGAATAAGGCTTTTAGACTGTGTGTGTTCTGTAGCACTAAGTGCACACTGCTGTGCAAGCAGGCTGGAAGGAACTATTGTATCAGGATAGCCACCATTCGTGTTTCTTGCTTGCTGTTTCTGAGTGATTGAATCGCTAAACACTTTCACAATTTTGGATTATCATATGGAATATTCATCCCACTGGTTAGCCGATAAATGTCAGAAACATGGTAAGAGCACCAGATCACTTAGCACTTTCAACTTTTCTGCAGATGCTCTCCAACTTGTTTCTGTATCCAACCTTAGGGACCCTCAGTCCAAATAGTACTATCACTTAAAGAATGGCAGTAAGACTCTTAGGGACCATCATGACATGACTTTTCCTGGGAAGATCTGAACAGACATCTATCCACCCAGATGGAGAGCCAATAACAGACCAAAGAAAAATTCCTCCCAAGACTAGCTTTGTGAACTAGTCCAATGGGTTGTTTATAGGCTCATGAGCTAGGAGTTACCTACATAAAACAGGGTGACTTACAGTCAGGTGCACCACTGAAAAAGTCCATCAGAGCAGAGAGATGGCCCACAAAGCTGCGTCTCTGCACCTCCCTGGAAAGTTTTTATATGGCTCAGCAAGTCACAGCTACTCCTTTCCCTAGCAAATTATTGTCTAGTGTGTTTCTTTTACTTCCTGATTCTTTTTTTTCTTTTTTCTTTTTTCTTTTCGGAGCTGGGGACCGAACCCAGGGCCTTGCGCTTGCTAGGCAAGTGCTCTACCGCTGAGCTAAATCCCCAACCCTTACTTCCTGATTCTTGCAGCCATCCCTCCTCTCTCTAGAATGGAGGGAATAGACTATAACAACCCAGACTATGGGGAAGCTCATACCAGTCTGTCCTGTCTTTTAACACTCTTCGTTTCCTTGTGCACTGCACAATCTGTGACTCATGTTCCTCCTTGCTAAGGAGCCATAAAGCTGTGGATGTCATCTCAACTACGGCACAAAAGAGAGAGAATGTGTATGTTCTAAAACTGGTGTATACCATAGGAAAATAATTCTCCATATACCAAGACTTAAATAAAAAAATTCAAGACAGGATCTTGCTATTTAGCCCAGGCTGACTTTGAAATTGAACACCTCCACCCCCATCCCCTCTCTAGTCTACCCAACAACTAGAATTGTTGACATTTCCTACTATCCTTAGCCTTACTGAAATCATCTTCACTTGCAGAATCAGCTAGGCCGATAATGCATTAAAAGTTTAAACATAAGTAGTTAAATAAACTAATGGCATTCTGGGTGGTTCTATATTGCAATTTAATTTTTTTCTAGCTTGATTAGGTTTTAAAGTGATTTTACTTTTTCTTTTTTTTTTTTTTTTTGTTCTTTTTTTCGGAGCTGGGGACCAAACCCAGGGCCTTGCGCTTCCTAGGCAAGCGCTCTACCACTGAGCTAAATCCCCAACCCTAAAGTGATTTTTCTAATTATTTTGATTTCTTCATAATTATGAAAAGACTTTGTCCCATGAACCCATCAGTTATACTAAAATAATGACAATCATATTGTCTTCGAAGTTTGTGGAAACTGTCTTGTACCTATGTGAGAAGATTCACCACATTCCTCCCTAACCTTAATCCAGGTAAGGATATGGAGTAGGAATACTTTGGGGTTCACGGAGCAAGGGGACCTTTGCTGCAGCTAAGAAGCCTTCAGCATGAGGTTCAAATGGTATTTTGCAGAGAAGCACACACTCCTTTGGTGACCTCTGGCTTCTCTGAGGACACATACCTCAGTGCACCAGGAACCTGTGCTTCATGTTGTTCCCGTCGAAGGGACATTCCCTGTGATTACCCAGAACACCTTTGTCATTTCTCAGACACCTCTGCCGCCGTGTCTTTCATCTTAGGAGAAGAGACTCTGATTGGACCTGTCAGCATCTCTAAGGAGGCCACTTGAGAGTCATTTGAAGAATTCCCAGGCCGAGTCACATCGCTGAGCCGCTGGAAAGGCCTCGGTGACTTGGTAGCTCCCATCTGTACCTTGCCCCAGACTCAATCTTTTAAAAGGCAAACAGCTTGCTTCCCATAGGATTGTCAATGAGATGGTTCTGCTGCTATTACCACGATTATTATCACTGTAGAGAATACCAGAGCCAGTACTTAGATAGGACGCTCTTTTCTCATGACGTCACCATCTTAATATTAGAAGTATGTAATATATGAAAAATGATATCAAGTCACCATTGTGTTCTGAGCTCCTTTATGAGTGATGACTCAGAAAATCTTGAATCCCTCCCTGGGCTTCCATGCACAGGCTGCAGAGAGCTCAGTACTCAGAGCCTCTCTCTTCCCTAGAAATTGTGAACTGCGTATATAACCTTGGGGAGAGGTTACGTATGTCTTGTAATTTCCAAGATCTTCCTTGGCTTTTGTTTCATTGGCCTTGTGCATTTTACTTACTGTTCGAGTCTTATAATACGAAGCTTAGTCTTCTCTGCCTTATACCGACTCCTGTAATGGACCAGCCAAGCAGGAATTATGGCTTCTAACTCTTGCAGGTGAAGAAGTGAGGTTCCCAGAGGTCCAGGGCTCTCCAAAGACTATTGTCAGAGGAGCCTGGATTAAGGTATAGCTCTGTTTTCTTTTGAATCTTGCTTTCGAAAGAAGTCAATCTGCTGCTGAACAAGCATAAAGATAGTTTGATGAGAATGAAATATGGGAAGTTGCTGATATCAAAAGCCAGGACAGGGGGAAAAAGGCCAATTTCCCCAGGCTGATGTTTGAGTTAAAAGGTTCTGGTTGGTATGCGGTACAGTTAAACTGGCACCAATTAGAGTCAAGTGTAATGAAAAATAAACACAGCTGAGCTGTTAGACTCGCTGCTATGGTCCAGCACCTGTCAGCACTTCTATTATACATTGAGGGTTTTCAAGGAATTATAAGGGCTGTAAAAATGTGTGCTATGGTGGAACTTGACAGGAAAAAAAAGTTTCCATTTAAATAGCTTTTCAAATGTATTTTCTAAAGTTTCCAAAAATTGGTTTGGAACTTGAGTCATGAAGTTCACAACCATTTAAATAGCCCAACACCCTTCAGCTGTCGGCTGGAGTGACAAAGCACTTTAGAGCCCTGGGGGGCTCTACCTCACTTTCTTTCCTGTTCTCGTGGACCCCACAAGAGTGCTATTAGATACCATATGCCAGGCAGCTTAGCGGAGAATGGGAAGGTCTAGAAAAGATCAGAACCACAGATGCCACTGAGAATTCTAGACCCAAAGTTAGAAAATCTCAGTGTACATAAGTTTTTTTTTTTGTTTTGTTGTTGTTTTTTGTTTTGGTTTGTTGTTTTTTTTTTGGCATGTGCATTGTCTATTTATTTTAGTTACAATGAATCGGAATGGAAGTTATAATGCTACATATCCCCCTCTAAGGGCTATGCAGTTGAAGGAACAGGTACAGCTTTTCCCTGTGAATCTGTCCCTTACATCCAGGGACTATGCAGGAGAGAAATGTGAAGAACACAGTATCTATCCACAAAGGCATCCAAAAGCAAAGATGGGCCAATGGGCATATTGGCAAAAGATCGCATCTTAGGTATAAGAGGTAAGGCAGGACTCAGAGGGGGAAAGCAAGCAGTCTACTCCCATCTCTGAAGTTCCCGGTATTCAGAACTCAGACATTGTATGTCAATGTATAGCAAAATTGACATACACAATGCTCTTGTATAACACGGGTGTTGTGTCTCCTTAGGAAAAGTTTTGTCACACATGTGACCTCAGTGTTTCATGTCATGGCTAATGTCATAGTAGACACTCAAATAGTACTTTGGCATAAGCCAGACAGAGGCAGTGTGTCTAAGCATGAGTTAGTGACTCTTGGCTGGATTTTGTGCAGGACTGCACTTATGACCCAACCCTCCCCCCCAAATTCAGACTCCTATAGTCACTCAAAATTTGACTTTCTAGGAATTTCCTGGCTGAACATTTCAAGAAACGTTCAATTTAGATTTCTTTGAAATGGCCCCACATAAACTCAAAGGATCAGAAAGGAAGTCAGTCTTCTAACTTCCTCTTTTTTCCCCCTTACTGAACTGTTGGTTTGTGGTCACTGAGTACTAGGGTACATGCCAGACTTCACTCAAGCATTTAATCTAAAGCCACCTCATGTCCTCTGCACGGTGCCAATGTGTTCCCATCTCAGGCATTTCCCCTACCCAACTGAATCCCAGGATTGTTTCTGTCCCCAACACATGGGCATCTAAAGTAACAAAATTAGAATCCACTCCAGCCAAGTTTAAGACTTTCTCACAGAAAAGCAACCCCCTGTGATAGTCTCAAATCTTCTAATCTCTCTAGAATCTCCCTTCTTTTATTCCCATTCAAATGTCTTGAAATAATATTTTTTTCTCCGCTCTTACTGTAAGAGGTAGAGCTCTGAGAGGATAGGCTTTCCTAGTGCAAAGGTTGCAGCTCAGAAAGGAGAGGCACTCTGGCCACCAGGAGCCAAAGAATACTACAAAGTCATACCACACAACCAACCTCACGTAAGAGATTTATTGGGGAAAAACACAGGAGGCTGGTTGGCTCTGTTCAAGGGAGAAGCAGCAGAGAACTGAATGAGAGGGAGGCTTATGTAGGGTTTCCGGGTGGGGTGGGGTTGCAGCATTTCCCAGGGTGCCAACTGGTGGGATTTCAAGCTAGGGGCCAGTTCAGGGATTGGTGGGATTTTAAGCCTTGGAGTTGAGCTCGGGCTTTCTTATCACTTATTTCTCTCTTACACACTAGTCAGCTTTTGTTGCTGCTGTGTGAGAACACTCAAGAGAAGTGACCCAAGGGAAGAATACTTATTTCTGTTCCTGGCTTCAGAAATGTCTATCCGTCACCCTCTGGCTTTGTGGCTTTGGCACCTGTATATCACGGTGAAAGAATGCTCAGCGGAGCAAAGCTGCTCACTTCACAGCAGCCAGGAAACAGAAAGATGGGGGAAGGGAGCTGAGATGAGATACTCCACCCCGCATGACCTACTTCCTCCATCCGATTTTGTTTTGAAAAGTTTTAACGGGTTCTCGACAATGCCAACATTGTGATCTGTTGGCGGGTTGATTCACAGATAACATCAGAGCCCTTAGGAGTCACGCTCTCAATATGAAGCAGCTGGGGACCAAGTGTCTACAGAACGCAGGATTCTCAAGGGAGGACTTTCACTTCCAAATTGTGATAACTCATTCCGGTAGATCTCTGAGTCATTTTCCCTTAGTGAATTTCAGTTGTTAAGGTCACCATTGATGTTCTTGGGTCCAAGTCCAGTGGATCGCTTTTTTGATTCTTCTCTTATAGAGAAGATATTAACACGTACAGTGCTGTTTTAGGAATGAGTGCATACAAGTGTGGAAACTTTAAATGAGCATTCAGTAAATACTTTTCTTTTTCTTCCTCACTCCCTTCTCATTGTGATTTCTGCTGCAGCTGTACTGACGTTGCTATTTTCAGGGCCTTCTATTGTACTGACAACCATTATTATATTTTGGATGATTGTTGAATATCATTTGCTGTGGTCAGCTTCCTCATTTTCTGACCCTTCCTCAACCCATGCCCTGGGCCTCTGTCACCCTGCTCCTGAGATCCACGGTCCCTGGATTCTGTCTTAGGATTTTTCATTTTTTACTCATCTGTTCTCCTGGGGGAACTTCAGCACTCTCATGCCTGCGGCTGCCATTAAATGTCAATAAATTTCATCTCTTTCTGCCACTGAGACATGCCCCTGAGGCATGTGTCCAGCCTGCTGAACACTTCTTTTCCCACAGGACCAGGGATGTAGAGGATGCTGCCAAGCTGCTGCATCTCTAACATCCTATCCATTATCTCTCTCTCTCTCTCTCTCTCTCTCTCTCTCTCTCTCTCTCTCTCTCTCTCTCTTCCCCTCTCTCTCTCCCTCTCTCTCTCTCCATATGTGCTATATATATGTATAGGCATATGAAGGCCAGGGATCAATGCCAGCTCCCTTCTTCTTCAATTACTCATATCCTTCTATTTTAACACCAGGTTTTTCAACTGAACCAGGGTCTCATTGACTCAACTTGACTGACCAATGAGTTCCAGTTGTTTCTGTGCTGTATCCATTGGTTTATAAATGTGTGTCACCATATCAGGAATTTTATATAAGTCCCAGGGATCCAAACTCAGGTCCTCATGCACACACAGCAGGTATTTTAGCAACCAAGTCCCTGCCCCACCTCGTCCTGGGCTCTTACACTGTATTGAACCACAACAACCTTGAACTCCACCCAGATGGCCTAAAGTCCCATACATTGTGCATGAGGTTTATGTACCTATGTTTGTGCATTTGAACTGTGTGTGCACAGGAGTCCGCGTGTCTGTGTGTGTATATGACAGTGCTCTGCCTTCTGTCAGAGATGGAGCACATTTGACAATGTGAGGTCTTGGGTACAGCCACCAGATGAGCCAGTTAGAGAGAAAGAAAGAAAGAAAGAAAGGAAGGAAGGAAGGAAGGAAGGAAGAAAGAAAGAAAGAAAGAGAAAGAAAGAAAGAATAGAAGAGAGTGTAGCTGAGGAGATCTAAGCTAGTCCCAGGTAGTAGTGATTCAAAACTCCATCATAATGATATGGAGGTCCTTGGGCCCTGTCTAGCAGGAATTATGACAGAGGAACGAAATAGATTTTTAGAGCTTGAGACTCAACAGTGAACAATTTGTTTCTCATTTGATTCACTGTGCTTGTTTCTTACATGTTTAGTTCTTAACTTTTCCATAAACATGTATATCACTTTATACTGGTATGTGAAATTATCCTATCCAATAGCTTGATGAAGGACAAGATGTTAAATGTTTAAATCCCAAATTCAAGAAGACATAGACTTAGGTATGGGCCCTTCCTATTAACGGCATGGCTGCTTTTGTTACTTAGTGTTCTGTACCTTGGGTGTTTATAATAGGATGATAGCATGTGCTTCAAAGAATTAGTCACTCATGCATGTGGCACAGAGAGCCTGTGTGAGCCCCTTGCACCAAGCAGGTTACTGACTGCCTGAGATGAAGCCATGTCTTCATTCTCAAGGACTTTGGAGAACAGAGGGAGTATCCATGGGAAAGAGCAGCTGGGTGGCCTGAAGGGACCATGCAAGGATGCCAACCAGACAGGAAGGCTCCGCTTCTGTCTGGTGCATAGAAGCTCTGTAAATACACACACAGGATCCTGAGCACAAACACTTCCAGGGAATCTCTGGAAGGGTGAGTGATGCCCAGATAGAAGGTGGGGTGAAAAAAATCATCATCTTAACACTGTAGGGAGGAGGACACCCAGAAAGGGGTCACCACAGAGAAAGAAGAAATGAAGAACATGGTTATATAAAAACCAAGGGCAGAGAGGACACTGGATGGATTTTGTTTGCAAATGAGTGTACAAACAATGGGTTCTATAGTGACATCTTCACATATGCATACTATATACTTTGTTCATATTTACTCCCTCATTACACTCTCAATTAGTCCCTATCCTTCTCCAGACACTCCCTCTTTTTTTAAATTTATATCATTAATTTTATACAACTTTTTCCAGTATAAGAGTTCAAGAGTTTAATCCAATTGGCAGATCATATCTCTTAAACTTTCTTCATTCTGCTAATGGGATGAATTAAATATCCTTACTTTTTAAGTAGTTGGTGCCTTACTATAAAGAAAGGAGCAGCAAATCCAGATCTAAAGTACACGATCATCATAGCCAGTAACCACCACTTGTTTTCCACTGAAAATGGCAAATTCTTTCCAGGACCCTCCTCATAGTGGCTGCGATGGACCACGGAGGTGGTGGACCTCCAGATACTTTGGCCCAACATGCCACTGCTGGAAGTTCTCCGAGAGTCGCTGAGACAGAAGGCAGAAGAAATGTCTGTACCACCTCACTTTACTTTCTTCACAACCTTGCTATCTTGAATGAGAAGTCCCTCTTCTATTTTCACGTCTCTTTCTTACACATTCATATACATATATATTACATGATATATATATATATATATATATATATGCTCTCATGATGATCTTTAGTTTCATGCATTTTTCCAAAGATAATGTAACTCTTCTTTATGGCTAAATGAACCACATCTCTCTCTCTCTCTCTCTCTCTCTATATATATATATATATATATATATATATATATATATATATATATATATATATGTATGCATCCTCTATTTCTTTATTAGTTGATGGCTGTCTACCATGAATCGTGTTGCAATAAACGTGGATGTATAGGTATCTCTGTGATGTGTTCACATTGATTTCTTACCATTCTTACCAGTGGTGTATAAAGGTGCTCCTTTCCCATACCCTTACCCACATTTACCACCACTTTGCTGTTGTTTCTTTGAGACCTTTGAAACAAGGTCTTGCTTTGCAGCCTGAGCATCATCACAGCCATCCTCCTGCCTCAGCTTCCCAAGTGCTGGGATTACAGATGTGTGGCATTTGTTTTATTGATGATAGCCATTCTGATTGGGACAAGGTAGAATCTTAGTGTAGTTTTTCATTTTTCTAATGGTCAAGAATGGCAGACATTTCTTCGCATATGCATTAGACATTCACACTTTTGAGACTTGTCTGTTGAATTCATTTACAGTTGGATATTTTGACCCTTGCAGAATTCCATGAAGAAGACAGTGGTATGTTCATCTCAGATTATTTAACAAGACAGAAGTTTTCATTGACTCTAGTAGGAACCATAAGACTGGAAGACGTGGTTTGGACAGGACAATTCTTGCCTCTTCCCATGGGTCCCAAGGAGGTCATAAGGATAGAGTTGGAGCAGAACTTACAGGGGGTTCGGCAAGCCATTCTAGGTAGATTTTTCTTTCTGGTAGTTCTGATTCATGATAATGTCATGATTGGCATCAGCTCCTAGTCAGGGCAAGTTTGTGAAGTGGGGGATCTAGGAGAGGGTGAGGCTGGAGAACCATGTGGTTGTCCAGGAGGTATGGGGAATTCAAACACTATTACACATCTGGATGGAGAAGAAGACCATTGATGTGGAGTGATAGGAACCTATACATTTTCTGGTTTCTATACTGACGTTCCACATTCCCAGTGTGGCTGCAGAGAAGGGGGCTGGAAGCAGGATCTTCATGTATCCACACAAGTAGAAAGAAAGAGTAACTGACGTCAGGAAGGGTCAACTGATGATCAGGGAAATAAAGGGGCCAAGAAACAGGTCTCAAGGGGTCCCGAAATGTGGTCTGTGAAGGGATGGAATGAAAGAAGAAAACTAGAAGGGTTCGGGAGGGTGGTCAGAGGAGGCCCACGTGTATTCTTGCTTTCTAGATAACGCACCTCTATGTAATGGCTGACTCCTATATGATGTCATGGGTATGAATGGCTGACGTAGAATGGAAGGAAAAGTGGCAGAAACAGAGATGATCAGGGAGCTGGAAGATCAGCTGTAGCTGTGTCACTATTGTTGAGGACTACTCTGGAGTGCGAAGAAACCCTGAGATTGGAGAGTTGTGATCTTCAGGGGGAAGAGACAGCTAAGGAGCCTGAGGTCTACCAGACAGAGGTGGATGTGTGTTGAATGTGAGTCACCTGTGCATGATGATGACTCATTCTCAATCACTACAGTCATTTAGCAATAGTGTAATCCTGCACTGCTACACAAAGCCAGATTCCTTCTAGGGCCTTGACTACTGACTTGCAGACTGTCCCATCACCAGCTATCCAGGGACCGCCTCTGATGGCAGCAATTCATTCTCTCATGGAGCCAACAGCAGGGGCTACCCACATGGTTGAATAGCCATGATTCCCAAGTAGGCCTGGACTAACAAGAGTGAAGATGTCAGCTCTTGGCACTCAGAATCAGGTTTTAAAACAGCTTGAGTACAGGCTGGGAGACATATTTCAGAACGTGCTCCTGAGGACGGGAGGGGATGGAGCTTGGTAAGGCTTCAAAAACCATTTCAGTGTCTGGCCCCACCCCAAAGTTCATTGGCAGGTGTGGTGTTTCCCTGCCTCCCAGTTGAGGTTGATACTTGATTAGAGACCGCTAAGCAGCCTGTGGCTCATAAATGGAGCCGGGTTTAAAGTTCAAGTAATAGTTGGCTGGTGACTATTTGTCTCTGACCAACACTCGGCACAAAAAAAGGTTGCACTTCTCTATAAAATGCAGCAAATGTGGACAAATATTAGCTCTTGGAAATAAAGGGGGAAGTTATTCATTCACTCAGCAACATTTTCTAAGCCATCAATCTTCCGGGGATTTCTATTGCTTTAATCATCAAGGTTGTTTATTTGGAGCAATTTCTGCAAGAATAAAAGTACCTTTGGCCTTTATCTGCTGTCATCAAAGCATCCATTAGGTGATGGGAACCCTGTAGGGAGGCTCAAGGGATTATTCAGAAAGGTGCTCCAAAGTGCACAGGAATCCTGCCTTTCTCCTCCCTGGGCGGCAGTGGGGTTTAGACTGTAATCTGAAAGGTAGGTTTATCCTCAGGTCTGTAGCATTTGAACAGGATTTTGTTCAAGGCTAACCTATAGATGAAAGCATGTTAAGAGGGCTAGAACAAAGGCTGGCCGCCTGCTGATCTGCATAGAGGTCGCTGATGTTCCCCAGCCTGGGCCTTCTGACAATGGGCCCAGGAGGCTTGCAGAATCACAGGGAGTCATCTATCACCTTCAGGGCAGAGGGCACTGGGAGAATAATGTACAGGCAGCCTGCTGGAAGGAGAGGGCTGATTCTGTTTGGTGAACCAGTGGAATGAGAGAAAGAAAGTGCATAGATCCTGTGAGAAAACAAACATACAACTTCTATGTATACAAACACGCAACACACATACACACCCAGAATACACAAGCACAATCCACACACTGTCTCACACACCAAAAGAGCATTTATATATAACATACTGCACATATATCCCATACAGGCATAATAGGCACATGCACTCATGTATGTACACATGTATGTATACAGGCACAAACTTTGCCACCCAGTGCTGCCTACAGCCATTACTTTTAGCTTCCTCTTCAGCCTCCTCGCCCCACCTCTTGATCTTCTCCCCCTTTACAATACAGACCTGTGTTATCCCTTTCAGACTGGCCCTCATATGACCTTGCGCCTATAAGAACAACAGCATGACTCCATCTCTGTGGTGCCTTAAGCCACCCTTGTCCCTGCTCTGTAGGACCCGGGTAGTGAGGCCTGGGAAGGTCTTTGCTGCCAGGAAGACTTTTGAGTAACCATTGCACTTCACAGTGAGTCTTTGTAGAACTTTTATTTGGCATGGTTTTCTCCCAAAGATTGACTCAGTGTTGTACTGTGTAAGCTGTATGCCCTGTGCTCATGGGAAAGCCAGGTCAGCAGTAAATGACAGGTTATCACATATAGTCATAAATGGGCACACACCCACCATAGATCTATAACTACAGACACATAGAACTCCAAGACATCTGAAAATGTAGCCCAGAGTTCTTACCTCTCAGACTTGTACATAGCCCACCCATTATACATTCATACTACACACCCCAGCAACAGACTAATACTCACACAATACCCCATATATACCATAAAATATCTATGCAAATAACTCAGGGACATGTACCAACAAAGCCACACCACACACAAACAAGGGTGGCATGCATACACAGACACACACCTGCGAGCAAGAGCGGACACACCCAGGACTTGACTGCGCATCTCAACGTGAGCACAAGGGAGGCACACAACCACTGGACAGATGCACCTACATGCTTCTACTCTTGTACACTAAGTGTAGAAACCTCCACAGAGTCCCATACTGCCTTGTTGGAGGAATTTCTGGAATAATATAGACCCAGAAGAGAGATAAGGCAGCTCTGGGACCACTAGGCCCAGTAAGAAAGGCAGGCAGTGATCAGTAGGATTGTACTAAACTAGTGTTTCTCAACTTTTGGGTTTCAAACCTCTTGGGTTTGAATATCAGATATCAGATATCACATATCAGATATTCTGCATATTAGATATTTACTAACAGCAAAATTATAGTTATGAAGTAGCAATGAAATAATTTTATGATTGCGGTCACCACAACATGAGGAACTATATTAAAGGGGCCCAGCATTATGAAGATTGCAATCCACTGCTCTAGAGCCTGGAGTGGCCAGACTCCTAGACTGAATCAAGAGCGGGAGGCTAGGCCAACTGATGTTTGTAGTGTCCTCAACTCAGGCACCATTATTAACTCTCTTTGTGGTCCTGAGTAAGAATCCCTCTTCTGACTCTCAGGCTGCCTATCTGTAAAATGGGATTGATGACCCAAAGCAAGTGAAGGAAAACCAGGATGCAGGTGTGTGATAGTTCCCTTGCAGCCCTGGCAGAATAGCTGATGAGAAGCAGCCGCTGAAGAGACAGTGGGCTGTTTAGCTTGGCCTTTAAGAAGGATGTATTTCACCTCTGTGAGGAAGTAACAGGAGCTTACTTCATCCCAAGGAGTCAGGAAGCAAAGAGAAATGAATGCTGGTGCTCAGCTGCCACTCTCCATTTTTGTCCCTCTGGGTCCCTAGCCTATAGGATGGTGCTGCCCACATTTAGGTCACCCCCACCTTTTTTTTAACCTTAACTGAGTCTAGGCAATCTTTCACAAACATGCTCAAGGGTTTGCTCCCTACCCCCACCCCAGTGACTGTAGATCTTGCCAAGATGAAAATTAATTACTATAACATGTTTGAGAGCATTAAAGTATACTGTCCCGAGATGATTTTTCAGGGCTTCTTCACAGGGGACATGGCATAGCTGCTATGACTTTGGGCTCTGAAGATCCTATGAATGGTCTCGTCTTTTCTCAATAGGTCCTGACTGCTCAACAGAGCTTTCCAAGGTCAATGATTTGTCATTTCATGGAGTCTCTGGAGTCTTCAAGGGAGTGAAGGACATAAAGGGAGGGAGGAAATGGCAACGTTGCTGGAGGTAGGCTTTGGGGGGTGGGGTTTGCCCAGTCTCAGAGACTAGAGTCTGAGCAAACTATGGTGTTTGCGGACAATGAGGGATCTGACTCTTGCTGAACCTTTAGTCCTAAAGTACTTGCCCATGCTCTCCAATCTCCTGGGTCTACAGTGTTGCTCAGTGTACCTCAGCTGATACCCAATACTCCCATGGTCTGGCATGGTACTGATACATCTTACATAGAAGATATTTTTATGTCATGAGCATTGAGCCAAGTTATCTCTGAGTTTTAGCCAATCCTTCAAAAAACCAAGCTAATTAGAGGCTTGTCTGAGCACACTGGGTTCCCAGTGTCATCCACAAAACGACACCATGCTGCAGGTATTCCTCTGACACAGCACTGATACTGCTGACAACAACAGATTAATGTATTGGCAAGCACATTTTCTTTGCTAGACACTAAACAATTTAATTAACTCTTAATGGGTGTGTGTGCATATGTATATATGAGAAAGAGTGCACATATGTATATACCATTGTATATGTGTAGCGGTCACAGGACAATATCAGGTGTCAGTCCTTCCTCCTCCTCCTCCCCTTCATCTCCTCCTCCTGTTTTTTTTTCATTTTAATTTTTGAGACAGTTTTTTTTTCTGTGTACCTTTGGCTATCCTGGAACTCACTCTGTAGACCAGGCTGACCTTGAACACTCAGAGCTTCCCCTGTGTCTGCCTCCTGAGTACTGGGATTAAAGGGGTGGGTCACCACCATCCAGTTTCCATCTTCTTTGAGACACGGTCTTTTGTTTGTTGCTGTGTAAGCCAGACTAGTTGGTTCACAAGCAATCAGGGATCTTCTTGTTTCTGCCTTCCATCCCTTGGCAAGCATGCTGGCATGAGAGCCATTGGTTAATGTGCCAGCTTTTTGAGGGCTCCAAGGATCTGAAATTAGGTCTTTATGCCTTTGTTGCAAGTGTCTTCACCCACCAAGTCAGCTCCCCAACCTAATTCTGAGTATTTTAATCTCAAGCTCTTAGAGCTTCTCAGATTTTGTATGCAGTAAATGTAGAGTCATTAAATATTATTGCATTTTTGTGGTCCTAACTGACTCTGGCTGGAAACACTATGGATAAGGGAATGGCCCCAAGAAAGCTAGTGTCATGGAATACGTGACAGAAGACATAGCCAAAGAAAGGACTGTGGAGTTCCAAGGAAGAGAGGTCACATCTGCTTGAAGTCATAAAAAGTTTTGACAATAGTTGCCCTTGGGCCGAACTGTGCATGGTGACTATCTTGCTTTCAATCTTCCCTGTTGGGAGTCAGTGACTACCTTGTTTTTGTTCTTCAGACAACTCATTGTCTCCTGGAGTATTGCACAAAACGGTCTCATCAATTTTTCTAACCCTGCTTTCTCTTGGCAAAGAGATCCAGCAGACAGGATGTTGCTTCTTTGGATGCTGTGTTCCTTGTTTGAGTGGGCAGCTCTCTCAGAAGCCCACACAGCACTGTGTGCAGAGCATCACAGCAGCCCTGGGCATGCAGTAGTAGTGGCTGTTTATGTATGTGCAGTTTTCTTCTTCAAGTTGTGAGTTGCTTGTGGCCATCTGCCCAGTCACCTTCATTTCTCTGCACACAGTAGAGAGCTGATCTCTAGAAGGTACTTAAGAAAACCTGAAAACAATAAGACAGGGAAACTTTTCTGAAGACTGTGGCTCAGAAGTTCTAGGTAGTTCCACAAGGAAGATGATGTTTCCCAGTTGAAGTTTGTTGGCAAAGAATTTTTCTTCCCTACCCACATGAGCTTACCATTCACCGCACAGAGAATTTGATTTTCTTATTTCAACAAGAATTGAGCAAATTATTAAAAAAAAATAGGACTCAGTCTAATAAAATTTTATCATCTAGAAAATATGTCAGCATTGATTTTTGAGTTATTTAAATTGAAGGGCACCTTTCTGAATTAAAACGTATGACTACTTTAAGCAGTCTAAATGATTGCTTACCCTCCCACCCCACATTTCACTTCTATGCATTCTGGAAAACATAGGGATTACCCATTAAGTAACCATTTTTCAGCAAGTTCTGAACCAGCAGCAAAAGTTCTAAAGATTCTATCAAATCATTGCAGTTCTTCTCTGGGCTTGTCTGACAGGTAACAGCCGAAGATGAAGTGGCCTCAGACCACATGGGAGCAGTGGCCACTGTCTTTCCAAACAGTTTGTAATGGGCATGATGTGGGCAGTACAGGACAGAAGTAAAAACAGACCTCAAATCTTGGATACACATTAGACTGGCTAATGAACTTCTTAGAATCTGTCTTATAACCCATCTAGTGTCTAAATGAGTATGGTTGTGTGGAGCATTGAAGAGAAACCTAACATTGTACTTGGCGGATAGTAGACGTGTGGTAGAAATTTCTATCACCATCATTATGTGCGGCTCAAGAGAAAGTCATAGAAATTCACATAACCTTTGGTTCTGTCATGGTTTGAATGAGATGTCCTCCACAGTCTCAAGCATTTGAACACTTGCTCCACAGTGCATCGTGCCGTTTGGAGAGGTTTTGGAGGCCAAGCTGTCTTGGAAGAGGTCTGTCATGGGTACTGGACTTTGAGAAATTAAAGACTGCCATTTCTAGTCTACCTTTTCTGCTTTGTGTTTGTGGACCAGGATGTGAGCACTCAGCTTCTCACCAGCTCTGCTGTGCCTGGTACCTGCTGCCTCTGCTCAGTCGTCATGGACTCTAGCTCTCTGGAACTGTAAGCCCAAATAAATTCTTTCTGCAATAATTGCCTTGGTCATGGTATTTTATTATACTGACTAGAGAGGGAACTAATGAAGTTCACAACTCACAAAATAAATATAATGTCATACAGAAGAAGTCAGAAATATATTTTACACATTTAAAAACTTGATTTAAGTCCTACAGACTTTATTGCTTCTTAATATGATTTTTAAATTATAATATCATCGTCAGTTATGTCAGTGTAGAAAAGTAAATATACTAATCAGATCAAGTTTTGAATCTTTAAGGCAGATATAACTTTTCAGATCCTAATTAGACATAGGTGTTTATATGAATAATACACATATACCTATGCATAAAAGAATTATCTGGAACACCCATAAGGAAGGGGAGGGGGGAGGGGGATGTTTGCCCGGAAACCAAAGAATTATTATTAAGTATTAAATAAATTAAAAAAAAGAAAAAAAACAATAGAAGGAATGTGGGGTTGATCGCTAAACATTGTGAATATGTATCTGGTTATCACCAGGTACTCCAGAAGACAAATATTGTCCCAGTAGAAAAGATATCATAAATAAATGATGTGTGTCCATAGTGAACAAGGAGTCTTAATAACAAACTATTAAATGGGGGAAAATTGGAAATTTGGGGAGGCTGAAGTAGGAAGACCTCAAGTTCTAGGCCAGAGTGGGCAACATAGCAAAACTTGGTCTCAAAAGACCAAACAAAAAAAATTATCTGTAGCTTCATAAACTATATGTATATTTGAACACATTTATTCTTTGTTAATATTCTTTATTAAGGAAAAGACTATTCTTAATATTCAACTTATATTATTGTACTAATGATTCAAGACATACCAATTGCTTTGTACGTCAACTTACTCTCAAGTGTTAATTGGATTTAATATTATCAAAAATTGTATTGAGGGAAGTGAGTAATCATCCATGTAATATGTAGATTATTATGACTATAAAATACATACTTCAGGTTTCCATTTATTTTTAGATGAGTTTAGATAGCCCACTGATAAAGCGTATAATAAATTACAGCTTCCATTGTTCACTGTAGGAGGCCAAGAGCAGCTCAAGACACAAACTACATAGAAGATTCCTGAAACATAGGGTCAAACATATTGATTCCAAATGGGACTCGGTTTCTCAGAACATAATGGGGGTCTGTTACACCAAGCATAAGGATTGCTGGAAGCCATCAGACAGAACAGGAGATGAGCTATCTGCATAGAATGGCTGCAGAAGTTACTTTCTGTGGTTAAAACCTCTCTCTTTCTGTAACTTCAGCTCATTTCCTTCTCTTCTCTCTCCAGGGAGACTGGAAGAGCAGGTCATGACCTTTCTTATATTCAGCTGGGCCCAACGGGAGCCATAAAGATAAGCCCAGCTCTTCAAAGCCCTGGGACCACTGACAATTACTCAGAGGATTTTCCTGGCACTTACTGGGAAGAGGTTTGGGGAAGCTGGGGTGCTTATCAGCTCGGGGCTGTTGCCTGGGACTGGGCTTCCGTGAACCTTAAAGAATGCCCAGCTCCTAGAGATAACAAGGCACTTCAGAGTGGTACCTCAGCTGGGAGACATCATGGGGTAGCCACAGACAAGGGGGACACAATCTTACAGCCTTGGTTTTTGTAGATGTTTTGTTATTTTGCATTGCTTTCTTTCTTTTCTTTATTAATAATGTAGCAGTATTTTCCTTGTGGTAACTAGAGGGATATGCGCCAGATATTTAAAGTCACAGATAAAGCATTTTCAGTGATGAGACTATCGGAGCTGAAATCCATAAATGGTACTTTTAAGCTAGGTATGTAAGGAGCGGCTAGATAGGTTTTTTCCCTCTGGATAAAGGGAAGAAGACCATACTTCCATTTGTACTCTGTTGAGACTGTAATTTCTAACTGCATTGGGCTGACAGGAGTTTACCTTTAAAGATATTTCATGGAGAGAGAGACCCAACCGCCTGGTCAGGTGGGCACTCCTGAGGCTGCAGAGTGGAAGAGACCACTAACACTGCTCACCCCTGCCCACATCCCTGGCCCAAGAGGAAACTGTATAAGGCCTCTGGGCTCCCGTGGGGGAGGGCCCAGGAGCGGCAGGACACCTGCCTGAGACACCGCCGGAACCTGAAAGAAACAGACCGGATAAACAGTTCTCTGCACCCAAATCCCGTGGGAGGGAGAGCTAAACCTTCAGAGAGGCAGACAAGCCTGGGAAACCAGAAGAGACTGCTCCCTGCACACACATCTCGGACGCCAGAGGAAAAAGCCAAAGACCATCTGGAACCCTGGTGCACTGAAGCTCCCTACAACAGATAGAGGCCTTATATCCAAAATATACAAAGAACTCAAGAAGTTAGACCGCAGGGAAACAAATAACCCTATTAAAAAATGGGGTTCAGAGCTAAACAAAGAATTCACAGCTGAGGAATGCCGAATGGCTGAGAAACACCTAAAGAAATGTTCAACATCTTTAGTCATAAGGGAAATGCAAATCAAAACAACCCTGAGATTTCATCTCACGCCAGTGAGAATAGCTAAGATCAAAAACTCGGGTGACAGCAGATGCTGGCGAGGATGCGGAGAAAGAGGAACACTCCTCCATTGTTGGTGGGGTTGCAGACTGGTACAACCATTCTGGAAATCAGTCTGGAGGTTCCTCAGAAAATTGGACATTGAACTGCCTGAGGATCCAGCTATACCTCTCTTGGGCATATACCCAAAAGATGCCTCAACATATAAAAGAGACACGTGCTCCACTATGTTCATCGCAGCCTTATTTATAATAGCCAGAAAATGGAAAGAACCCAGATGCCCTTCAACAGAGGAATGGATACAGAAAATGTGGTACATCTACACAATGGAATATTACTCAGCTATCAAAAACAACGAGTTTATGAAATTCGTAGGCAAATGGTTGGAACTGGAAAATATCATCCTGAGTGAGCTAACCCAATCACAGAAAGACATACATGGTATGCACTCATTGATAAGTGGCTATTAGCCCAAATGCTTGAATTACCCTAGATCCCTAGAACAAACGAAACTCAAGACAGATGATCAAAATGTGAATGCTTCACTCCTTCTTTAAATGAGGAAAAAGAATACCCTTGGCAGGGAAGGGAGAGGCAAAGATTAAAACAGAGACTGAAGGAATACCCATTCAGAGCCTGCCCCACATTTGGCCCATACATATACAGCCACCCTATTAGACAAGATGGATGAAGCAAAGAAGTGCAGACCGACAGGAGCCGGATGTAGATCGCTCCTGAGAGACACAGCCAGAATACAGCAAATACAGAGGCGAATGCCAGCAGCAAACCACTGAACTGAGAATAGGTCCCCTATTGAAGGAATCAGAGAAAGAACTGGAAGAGCTTGAAGGGGCTCGAGACCCCAAAAGTACAACAATGCCAAGCAACCAGAGCTTCCAGGGACTAAGCCACTACCTAAAGACTATACATGGACTGACCCTGGACTCTGACCCCATAGGTAGCAATGAATATCCTAGTAAGAGCACCAGTGGAAGGGGAAGCCCTGGGTCCTGCTAAGACTGAACCCCCAGTGAACTAGTCTATGGGGGGAGGGTGGCAATGGGGGGAGGGTTGGGAGGGGAACACCCATAAGGAAGGGGAGGGGGGAGGGGGATGTTTGCCCGGAAACCGGGAAAGGGAATAACACTCGAAATGTATATAAGAAATACTCAAGTTAATAAAAAAAAAAAGATATTTCATTAGTTGCTTGAGGATTTCATACAATGTATTTTGATCATATGTGTCTCTCTGTCCTAAATTCTTCCAGAGCCACTCCTGTCCTTAGCCTTTTAACTTAATGCTCCTTTGTTTGTTTTCTTCGTTTTTTAGACATTCTCCTTACAGAACGCGGAGAAACCGAGCTGGGATTCCCTTCAGATGCTCCATCCCTGCTGGTTAGATAGCATAGTGCCAGCAGGTGCTATGCATTTCTACCAAAGGAGCAAAGTTAGCATCAGTACTACCCAGCTCTGAGCTCAGTGAGCTATGCTAATGGCCTGTCTGGAGAGAAGTACACATTGTCGTAATGGTGGCACAGACAGCACAGAAACATCAGGCCACTTTCTGACAAGATGAAACCAATTATGAAGCCAAGAACCAGACAGGTCATAAGCCTTACTGGAGAACCTATCACCATTTTCCTGCCAAATGGAGTACTGAATTGACTTTCAATAGCTTTTCATTATGCCCAAAGAGTAGTATGTATCTTAATCCTTATCACCAAAAGCTTCTCTTGCAGTAGATGGTGATTGACACAGAGACTCACAACTGTTCAAGGTGCAGAAAATAAGAGACAGTAGAGTGTTCCTCCATAAGGAGTACATCCAAGTATCACGCACCAAGGATCAGGAATCATTGCGGAAGAAGGGGTGGAAAGATTGTAAGAGGTGGTGGATGACACCAAAGAAACAGTGTTTTCTAGATACAATGGGGGCAGTGGCACATGTAAACTCATAGCAGTTGTGACAGAATCCACAAGACCTGCATAGGCTCAAGGCAGACAAAATCCCAGCAAGGAGAAGGGATGTGCTATGAAGTCCCACTCATTGCTAAGGATATTAGCAATTGAAAACTGCTGGGAGAGGAAGGGTCAGTTTTGTTGTTTGTTTGTTTGAAGGTATTGCTTCTAGTAGGTCAATCGTATTCCAACGGACAACCACACATCTAGAAGAATAGGAACAGCACAAACTGCACTTGACTGGTTTAAAAAAAAATGAACAACAGCAAAGTCTAGTTTTCTTTAGGGGGTTGGCAGAGAGTAAGTCACGCTGAGGGAAATCTGATTCTGGTGACATTAGAAGTTTTGCAAAGTTCTCTTTTGGTCTGGGATCAAAGAGGTGGGGGTAGAGGTGCGTTGTATCTAAGAACTTACTTTGGTGAAATGTCTCTCTAAGTACCTAAGAAGACAATGATTATACAAGTAACTATACATGTAACACACACACACACGCATGCTCACATGCACATGTGCACATAAACATATTTGTGTAAGTGCCTCCCATGTGCTAGACACTTTAATGGCTATTGTCTCAGCCTCTCTTGATAACTGGGCTCCATCTACTAAGAGTCTCCTTCTCTGGCTCCCAAATTGTGCTTACTGGTTCCTTTAGACCCCTTTGATTGGCGTGCCATGCAACAGAGAACAAGCCTTTCTCTGTGGTCCCAGTTTAAATATCTTAGAGTGGGGAACGCCCTGTTGCCTCCAGTGGACCATGTGTCTATCCCAATACCTGACAAAGATGCAGAATGATGCTTGGAGAAGACAAAGCTGCCGCATGGACATCTGGATCTATTAGCTAAAAAGGAGGACATTTGCCAGAAGGAAAGGCATGAAGGATACATAATGCATGTCTTCTATAGATGGTCGCTCAGTTCTTACTTTGTTACAAAGGTTTGAAGTGAATGCCACCCTTTTTGCACCATCTCTGTCAGCTTTGCAGGACAGAAATTATCATCCTGATTTGACAGACGAGGAAATTGATCTCGAAGAGATGAAGCTGGGCCAGAGGTCACAAAGCTAGTAAGTGTCTGGGGAAGTATTCAGATGCTGATTTTCCACATTCAAATTTCATATAGTGAGGAAACCTGAAAGGCCTTCTGAATGTCCTAAGACAAATTCAGTTGAGCATTGTGTAATGATAATGGTGTGTGTGTGTGTGTGTGTGTGTGTGTGTGTGTGTGTGTGTGTGTGTAATCCTAGTTTAGCTTTGGTAACATCTCATTAGCACATTTGTTGGATTAATAAAATAAATAGGATTCCTGTTCAAACTAGATAGCTCATATTTTGCAATTACATGGTAGTTTACATGGTAGTTTTAGGTGGCCCACTGAAGAAAGAACGAACTATTTTATCGTGCAGGGAATTCTACCTCTAACATGGTTATAAGTCAAAGGGTTTTGTTTGTTTTCCGAGTGTTTGTCAAGATTCCAGTTTGTCAAGCTTCCACTTATTTCCTCATCCATCTATTCGTCCATCCATCCAAATATCCCTCCACTGTTATATCCATCCATCACATCATCCATTCTCTCAGAAGTCTACAGACGGTGTGTGCTATGCCAGTGGGCTAACCACTGAATGGCATAGAGATAATGGAGCACAAACGCAGTCTTTACAGAGTTCACAGCCAAGGTTGGGAGGCACAGTTATTGACAAAGAACTGCAGTAACACAGGCAGCTGTACTGAGGCCACCCATGATGCTCGGACTGAGTGAAACAAATGAATACTCAACGAACAGTAGGTGGTAGAATGCTCCGACACCAGCAAGACCTGTCTCTTGATTATAATTTGATAACACATTCATATATTTTCAAAACGATGAGAAAGAGAAGGGCCATGGCTAAGAGATACAAATATCAGCATTTTCCTCATGGTGTCCAAGTGATACACATTGGAGCTTGTCACCATTGGCTCAGTCTAGCGGCACCCCATCGAGGATCAGTGCACTCTTCTCTGATCATTCTGCTTATGCTAACCATGCCACATACATGGAAAAATAATAGGATTGTAGGATGAGGCAGAGGTTTGGATTTCCGGAAGTTCTCAACTACTTCAGCACCTGCCTTTCAGTATGCACAGTTATCAACAAACCAGTTCCCATCTTAAATCATGTAAAAGTTTTGAAGGGAGGATTCTTCAGGCATGAGACTGTCCTGAAGGAGTCCTGCTCGGAGCCATTTTTTTAAATATCTAGAGAACATTTCCATCTATCCAGCATCTTCATCATCAGCTCCCTGCTCATCCCCCACCACTCTGCCAAAGAATAACAGGTGCATAGGTACATGGTATGATTCAAGTAAATGGAGGAGGAGACATAAATTATTAACTAGGTCAGGAAGGACTGCAGACAGAAAGGGAATTTGAGCCGAGCCTTCAATGGGAAAATAATTTCGATAGGCAAGGAATGTAGGTGACCGCATTCCAGGCTGAGGGAACCACATGAACAGCCTGTGCGAGTCAAGGGTAACTCTATGAAGAGCAATGTACAGGAATAGATTGGTGGCAGTGAAAAGCAGTAGCAAATGTTGGGAATGTAACTGACTATACTCAAGAAATTTCCAGTTAAGGAATTAGGAAAATTTTTTTTCCTGTAGGAAAACAAAGGGATTACTCAGAAGAAAGAAAAAAGAAAGGATCTGATTTCTGTGTCTGCATGATCAGTTTGAAAGGCAGACAGGGCTGGAGGCAGAAAGTACTGTGAGCAAATAGATTGGCCCAGGACAATTGATGTTAAGATGTGAGGCAGATTTATAATTTTAGGTGTTTTTCTGTATTTCTTTTTATATAGGAGATAATATTTTCTTCTGAGTCATGAGAACTCTGTCTATGTTCATGAATTATTTTGTGCTTTGGTTTCTTTAATCATTTCTTCCCATGAAACTGAAAGTGCCGGTAGGCTGTTTTCTGTGTGCACTCCTTGTACCCCAACGTAGGAGAAGTTCAACTTGGGTCATTTGTGTTTACTGAGCACAGACTCTACACACTGTATGCTGTCAGAGACCTCTTGGATGGTGAAGAAAATGTGTCAAGAAAGAGGTTTACCTTTCCTTCAGTTTATTCCTGTCTTGTGAATGGAAGAAAGCTAGAGCTTCCTGGACTCTGAGCTAGAGCTGACAATGTTCTTAGCCAGCAGGTAGCTTATATCAGAGGCAGAGTCAAGTGGAGAAAAAGGGCTTCTGGGAGCAGGGACTTTGGGAATCCTTGGTAGCGCTGGGCTTCATTCTGAGCAAAGTCCTTCAGTGGAAGTGATTCTGGATTCAGGAGTTCTCCTGGGGCTGTGTCCTACTGGAAGACCTCAGGATATGCTAAGGTGCAGACACTTCATGTCTGTCTCACACAGGGCATGTGTGACACAAGTGCTAGATCATCCTTACCTCTAGATGGAAAATAGTGGCTTATGTGCACACATCTGGACAGAGTGGAGTGAGACTTGCCTCTGGCTTGTCCACACAGAGCAATTGATGAGTAGATTCCAAGGGGTCTTTGCAATTCCCTTTTTTGAAGTTTGAGTAGATTTGAGCTCTGTGTGGTGGATCTGGGGCTTTGTGTACTCACAAATGTGACATCGCAAGTGACAATGAACGGAGAGGGTCGAGGCTGCAAGTAAATGGCTTATGCTGCCTGCAGGTTCCCCTGTATGTCATCCAGGAGATCTGCAGACATGGGGGTGGGGACCTCTGTAGCATTCTTGTTACAAGACACTTTCTTCTTACCCTCACAGTTTTCCAGATGGGAGGACTGAAACTTCCAGAGCACATTGCATGGTAACTAATAATCTACTTATAAAACGTAGACCACAGCCTCTACCCTCTGTTTGCAATGATCACATCCTTTCTGCACAGATCTTTCTGTGTCTTCCTGGTATGTATGCACATGTCCCAGACACTTTTTAAGAGTCTATGATGGGTAAGAGTCTACTCATATGACCTCAGTCTACCTTAGAGACCCTTTGTCCAAATACATCCATATGTTGAGATTCTAGGGGTTAGAATGTCAGTATATGGACCCAACGGCAGCATTATTTAGCTCATAAGAGTGCTTAAAAATGCATACAGTATTAAAAAAAATCTACTTAACACAGTTAAGGGAGCTTCATGGGGCTCTAGTGGAGAACACTCATTTATTTAACCACAAAATGCTTCTAAATTCCTCCTCATTAGACATGTGGAGTGCCTCAGACCCTGCTGAGTGGCTTTGAATCTCCTTAGGCACACAGTTCTTATCTTGATTCCATAGGTCAGAGAGGGGAAGGCTTCTAGGAGGTCATAAAGCTGTCCCAGAAGCATCATACATATAACATGCTCAAGAGAGGATTTGAACTTACATCTTGTCAGCCCCATTCTCTGAGCAGGAATGGGGAATGTTATGAGGGGGAGGCTAGGGAATGTAGTTTAGATTTAATGGCAAGCTCGTTCAGTTCCTTTCTCACTTTTGCTCACATTGAAATTATTAAACTGACAGGGGAGGGGTAGGAATGCAGATAGTATTGCTTTCAGAAAATGAGGCTCCATTGGGCGACCCTTTCTTACTGTCTCAGTTGAGAAAGAGCCCCTAGCCAGAGGGAATCAAATACTTTTCAAATGTCTCATTAAAATATAAAGGTGATTCTTGCATTGGTGCTGTGATAAAGACTACAAAGCCCGGCTATGAAAACTCCCTGGTTTACCCTTCTGAATAGGCCTCAGCTCCAGCAGCCGAATGAATTAGCGGCCACCCCATTATCTGTAACCCTTAGAGAGCGCAACTCAGGCTTTGATCTGCCAGTGTCAGGGAAACTGATAAAAACTCGTTCTGTTTCTAAGCTTTCCAGGCCTGAAATTCTCCTTTCCCTTCAGCGCGCTATAAATGACCCTCTGAAGTGGCTGGGCATTCTTTCACAGTCTTGTTTCCAATCTATTCATAACCACGGTTATCAATTATTATGCCAGCTGGAATTCCTGAGGGCCAGGAGGCTGTCGGGAGCTCTAATTGTGGTTCAAGGATAAAAGCAAAAACCACACAAATTTTAGCCAATCATAATTAACTTATTCTCCAAGTGCAAGAAAAAAAAGAACTACCCCCCCAAAACAAAACAACACAAAACCAAGGCCTATGAATCCCCTTCTGCTAATCACTCTTGAAAGCAGCCAGAGAGGGGGGAGGGCGCTTTTATTACCATGGTGGCTCTGGATTGGCTCCCTTAGGAAGGACCAAAGCCAACTGGCAACCAGAGAACTTCTCAAATCATTGGGGCCCCCTTCTTTTTAATCTTAAAAAAAAACAAAAACTCATTTTTCAAAGTAGCATGATGTTTTCCAAGCTCCTGACAGGGCTTTGAATAAACAGGCATCGATGTCTCATTGAACCCAAACAACTGATTGAGTGGCCCCAAATATTTCATTAAATAAGAAGACCTGTGGTAGCTATCATATTAATAATGTGGGCACGTGTGACCTGGAAGGGGGCCTTGAGTCACCCTATCACCATGCACCAGGTTAGGTAACAGATGCCCTGACAGGCCTCAGCACAGGGTTTCATTCTGGGTAGGAGCTCATCATGTTAGCCTGGGTCCACACCCTGCTCCTGGGCTTAGACTGGCCAGCTGCCAAATGTCTCCAAGGCATCTGGCTGGTGGCAGAGGCATCTGAATGGAAGGCCCATGATGTCATGGAACAAGCATGGCTTGGAGGGTGACAGGTCTCCATTTTTCAGTCTCTGTGAGACTCAGTGTCCTCCCCTTTCCAATGTTGATAGCAGGCACGATTTGTAGGATTGCTCTGGGGCCTGAGAGAACAGCCCTCAGGGACATGGCTGACAGAAGATGGCTGAGAAACTAACGTTTACTGTGCTTCTTGATGACGTTGGAATATATGGTCTCAATAAATGCTATTTCTCCGAAGACTATAATTTTAGTAAGTACCAACACAAAAATCTTTTTGTGACCCTTAGCAGGATAGCAGATCCAAGGTTTAGCACTTTCTATAGCAAAGATGCTAGAAAGGGCTCCCCAAGAGACATAATCAAAATGCTCATCAGGGCTAAAGGAAGGGGAATGATTCAAATGAGGTGATTAAATCATATAATTATTTCCACGCAGAGTAACTGATGACCGAAAAGGCTTATTTGTATTTTGGTCACTGTTATCTAGCACTTTACAAACAACTCAAGAGGATCCAGCCACTGTGGGGTTTTATTGTCTATGAGGTCAAGAATCCCGTTAGATTTGTGACATTTGTTAATATGATGGTAAGCTCAGGGGTTCAAAACTTTGATTTATGAATGAAATGCCCATATTCTTATATTAGCTTTAGCTTTCCATTGAGGCAGAACTGTATCATATATTTCCCCCATACTCATTTACATATGTAGAAGTGGGTGTTTTCAATAAACGTTCCACACTGTGCATAAGTTGGGGGAGTGGTTCCAGAATCCACAAAGTGAAGCCCTGTAATTACAATGGCTGGACACAGTAAGGATTATTTCTTACTGAGGTGACATCAGGGGTGATCCTGACTCCATTATGTGAGCACACTGTGCGGAATAATGCACCTAGGAGTTTTAGAACTTGGGAAGAAATGGATGAAGGAAACACAGGAGCTCTCAGGGCTTCACCAGAGTAGTGATGCAAAGTCTCCTGCCTGCCCTGCAGGCACCTATCATACAGCCATTTTCTAACAACCAGGTAGGCTAGGAAAGGTTGGAAAACACATGAACTATTGATGAATAGAGATTACCCCTGCTCTTAGAGAACCATGGAGACTGGCTATTGGATGGCTGTTAAGACAAAGTGATGAGCTATTGGGATAGGGTCCCACATACAAGAGCCTAGGGACATTGATGTGCCTTTGTCTAGGGAGAAGCGGCACAGATGCCTATTTGCGTAAGACAGGGAGCTGAGGAGAGGACAAAGTAAGGAATTTATCAAAGTGGTGATCAAATGAATTTATTTGGCTTGCTTAGGAGCATGGATGACTCTTGTATCAACACATAGTCCATCTCAGCCTGTGTGATGAGATCACATGAGCTGTATCCTTGGAGTTCTGTGAGCAGTGTGCACACACCTCAACAGGTCAGGAAGTCTTTTCTCTCCAGCACGTTGTGTTTCTATAACTACATGGAGGAAGCTTGTATATTTTGTTTTAGTTTCATAGGACTTGGATGGTTGTTCACTACTGAGACCTCTCCTTCTTCTGAAAGGAAATACTTCAATTTAGAGGAAGTTACCACACATCATGTCTCCCCTTGAAGTTTAAAGTCTCCGAGGGGTCTGGGGATTGTGGTCAGTGGCACGAATTTGGGGGTGGTTCCCAAATGTGTTTTTGACACTAGCTGCTTTTAGCATCAAGTGAAGATTTTTTGTGCCTAACACAGACACAGATGATGCATCATTGACCATAGTATAGACTCTGGGCTGAAAGAACTCTTATCAAAGTCAAGTATGCCGGTTGACCACCCTGAAGCTCAGAGGTGCTTTGCTTAACTTGGGACTCAGAGTGGATCCAGCAGTTGTTGGAATTAAGAAGACATGTCCATATACCCAAATGGTTTTAAACTCCTGAAAGGAAAGTATAACAAAAATCAAACTGTACAAAGTTGGGAATATCATACCTGTAGTTCCACTCCTATTACCTGATACCCTTCCAATTTCATGTGTTCTCTTTCTTTCTCTCTCAATGATACATGTCTAGATGGAGACATACCATTTTCTCCTCCCTTAAGAGTTACTTCTGTTGGGTGGGTCCTAGTTAAAGGCTGCCCTTCAGGAATATGAGACCACTCCTGGGAAGATAAGGATCATCTTGAGTGATGCTAAAGAAATAGGTGGAATAATAATCCCTTTAATGAGATCACATACTTTTTCTTCCCTTAGTTCAAACACTCAGCACAGTATACAAAGCTGTGGGCACACGTGAAGCTTTGTAAACTTACCTGCTTTCATGACTTACAGGGAAAACCTCAACTTCCATACCTCTCTCCTATGAGACAAAGTCTCGCTATGTAGTTGTGGCTGACTTGGGACTTGCTATGTAGACCAGCTTAGCCTTGAACTCAGAGCTCTTCTTGCTTCTATCTTCTTAAGGCTAGGACTAAAGGTGTGCATCACCATGCCTAGCTGTTCAGTTTTCTGAACTGGCTTTTCCTAACACTTTGGTCTTTACTCTTTCTAAAGCTGCCTTCCTGCCAGTTGCAGGACTTCCTAGAAGTCTAAAGCTGACTTCTAGGCCAGTTTAACTTAAACATGGTCCTTTTCCTTCTCTCCTCCATTCTCTTCCTTAGGATCTGTGATTTATATCTTGCTTGCCCTGAGGTTTTTCTTCTAAACTTTAATAAAATTGTTCTGGGGGGGAAAAGTGGCAATCAGTTAAACAACTGGTCAAGCAGGGAGACAGTGATGAATGACGAAGGGCAGATATAAAGGTGGTTGCAGATGTCTTAGTGGGTACCATCAACAAAAGCAGCAAACATATTTCTAAAATCTGCTTGAAGAGAACACAGAAAAATACCCCAGCACACCAAGATGGCTGAGCTTACAGGGGGAGGTTCTTAGATGTTTTACTGTTTCTAAGTAGGGCTGGCACCATTACAACATATAATTGTACCAATAAGGGTACTGCCTGAACTGATGCTAACTCTGAGTAACTTAGAACTTTTTGCTCATCTTTTTCTTTTCAAAAGCAAAGATCTAGAGAAAAATGAAGATCCTAAAAAGAACATGATAAAAATTCAGTAGAGAAAAGGTTAAGACTTCTTACTTGTGTGTCTGGTGCATCAATGTTTTTTATTTTCCTGCATGAGAGTTTGTCTGTCATCAAGAGTCTGTAAAGTATGCAAGATTATATTTATTACTCTTCCATCAATAATGAAATTGAGAGCTTTTCAGGAAGTCTAAGTTATTTGCTCGAGGCTGCACAGATGTAACATTACAGTCATGAAGTACCAACGAAAATAATTTTGTAGCCAGGGTCCACCTCAACACTGTATCAAAGGGTCACAGCATTAGTAAGGTTGAGAACCACTGATCTAAGAGATAACACCACCATTTGGAGGTAAGTGCTATTTCTTCTTTCAGTTTTTCTCCTAGTGGTACCATGTTTGTTTTAAATATTTCGTCATTGTTTAAGAATTAGATTACCTTGACTTGTGTGTGCTTTTGTGCACATGCATGCCACAGCATTAAAGAATCAATTATGTCCTTCTACTACATCTTAGAAATGAAACTCATATCATCAGGCTTGGTGGCAAGTCCCTTCACCCTGAGCCCTCACACTATTTTACCTGAATTCATTTATTAAAAACCTTCATCTACTTCTAACTAAGAGCTCTTCTCAACAATGAAAGGTAATTATTCAATAAAAAATGATCAAAATCTTTCCATTGAGCCTCATTTCTTCTCTTTGATCCTTCCCAAGAGGCAGCAAAAATGTCCTGATTTCATTTCAGAAACTGGGGAAACGAGAATGTATAATTATGCATTTACTCCACCCACAAACAGTTCCTATACCACATGCTAACTCTACAGGCAGCAAACAGAGTACCTGTTGCATGTACCATGTACTGGCCTTGAACTAGCTGGTGTTATCATAGAGAGGAGTGAGTTTTGTTCCCTCCTGAGGAATCTATCACCAGATTAATATTTCCCAAATTTCCCTGTGAGATCCACTTTTCAACTTATCACTGGCATTTCAGTTTAATGGAGAAAATCCACTATCTGATGAGTAAACCAGGGATCAGCAAACTATTACTCAACAAAACACCTATTTACAAGTCAGTTGGATTTGAAACAGTCACGCCACTGTGTGTGTACTCCCTATGGCTACTTGAGCCCAGTGGCTAAAGCAGGAAGCACCTTTAAGATAAATGGTGGCCATCTGACCTTAGGATGGCCTTTAACCTGGACCTGAACTTAGAGTCTTTTCTAACAAGTGAACACTGACTCTGCTACACTCTACTAAACTGCTGCCATTCTTCTCTTTCCTACAGTGACCCAAAGCCTTCTCTGACTGCTCTGCCCACTGCTCAATACTTCTCTGCAGTGCATGTTTTCAGAGGAGTTGTGAAATCTGGTTACACACATCATGTTCTCAAAATTACTCTTAAAATTACGGAAATGATAAATTAATATCATGGATGACTTCCAGTTTGGAAACCACAAGGTCAGTTCTTTGTTCTCATCTTACTCAACCTCCTTGCCACAACAGAACCACCAGCCCTCTTCCCCATCCCCTTCTTACTCATCTTCTTCTAGCTTTAAGAATAAACCAGTTTCTGGACTTCCTCTACACCCCAGAAGTTGGTCCTCAGCCACTTCTGGACTTGGAGAGTCCAAGGTGTGGGTCTTAGCCCTCACCCCTCTTCAGTCACTAGCTTTATTTAGTATTGCTTGGTCAGCAGAGCTTCTATATAACCAAACAGTATAAACAGCATTAATTTCTCAGGGATCTGAAGTCCAGAAGGCCAAGGTCTAAGGTATTTGGTTCTTGGTGAGAAACTCCTTCCTACATGTGATTTCACAGGACAGGCGAGGGGAAGAAGAGGAGACAGAAGAAAAGCGAAGGGAGAGACTACTGTCATCATCATGGGGCCTTGTCTTGGTGACCATTTCTAAAGTAACTAGTCTCCAAAGTCCCATCTCCAAACACAGTCACATCAAGAATCAGGCCACCATGTATGGCTCCAGTGTAGACACAAACCTTCAGTGTAGAGCAGCTTTCTTGGCTTTACTGCAGAACAAAAGGTTCTCAGGCTTTCATCTCAACCCCAAACCTCCCTTCTGTCCTTTAGGCTTGGATCTCACTGTGTCTTTTCTAAAAATGCATGATTGTCAATGAGATGTGTCAAATCAGAATGACCCAAGTAAAACCTTAATGACCTCCCCAATACATACACAGTATTTAGACATTTACGATATGCAACCATCCGTGGCTGCTCTATTCTTTCAATCTTAATCTAATTCATTAAGAAATAATGCTAGGTCTTCCACTATGCCCTTACACTACTTTGGATCTATTGGACTCCAGGTGTATCTATCTGGATTACTACACGTTTCCTAACTGGTTTCTTGCTTCCACAGAGGCACATACACAGAGTGAGTGTGCCCACACACACACACACACACACACACACGCACGCATGCACGCACGCACACTACCAAACTATTCTCTATGAAACAAAATAGATATGTATCTTGTCTTCCCTTCTTTTTTTCCCACAGCTCCCCATTTTTGTCAGACCAAATGTCAGATCCTTAAAAGGACCTAGAGGACCCTATGTCACTTGGTTTCATGTAAGCTGACCTTTCTTCTTTAAGCTCACCTTTATTCCCAGCAGCTCTAACCCTCCAGTCCACCATCTTTCTTTGACTTAAGCATCTTGATACCACAGGACCTTTGGTCTCTATTTAAAACTCTCCTCCTGTAGATGTGCAAGTTCCTGCTTGAACATTGTCTGTTGAAGCACAGTAATTGCCTTATTCTCATTTTTTACACATTGCAAACCTCCGCCTTCAGCATTCTTTCCTCTCTAATCGCTCCCTAGCCCTCTGCTGCCAGCGCTTGCCCTCTTCTGTCATGCTGTATTCTCCACCCATTTGTTATGTCTGTTATTGGCTGTTTGTTTTCCTTTACTAGACTATAATATCTGCTAGGGAAGGAATTATTTATTGTCTCGTGTCCTCGCTGATTTATCTTTAAGCAACATGAACAGAGCCCCACTCAGTGAAGGTACTCAACAAATATCTGTCCAATTAGTGAATCTTTGTGTATGAGGTAGTGACTAACACAGATAATTGGCAGTGCTCTCGGCTCTTAAAAAGAAAACACTGGGAGGAAGAGAGAGACTTTGGAAGTCTCCAGGAAGAGGCAGACTCAGAGGAAATCAGGATATTTGCCTTCTATGTTAGAGCTGATCAGAGGTTCTCAGGGCATGTGGCTGAGTGGGGCTCATTGTATGAGTGTCCTGCATGCCCCAGATAAGCAAGCATCATGTGCACTGGCCCTAGCTATGATGAGGGCAGGGACTATTTTTACCCAGCAGAAGGTAAGATAATCCTATAGACGTGATGTAAAGGTCTGAAACATGTTGTACCACCCGTGGGGCTGGCAAGCTTTGTTGTCGATCCCCGGGATGTCTAACTTTTAGATAACATTTGAAATCCCAGAGAAGGAATTTATAAGTTGCTTCTAGTCCCATCTGGATACACACACTTTCTGTCATTAGAAAACAAATAGGATTCTCAGGGATAACAATAAAAACAAATAATAAGATGAATCAAAAACTAATATGTTAGTAAACAAAACAACCAGAAGTAGAAGAGCCCAAGAAAGGACATGTAGTTTGTTCAACACTATTTGTTGAAGATAGTGTCTTTTCTCCAATTTATTTCTGGCTTCTTTATGCAAAATCAGATGTCCATAGTCATGTGACTTATGCCTGGGTCTTCAATTAGATTCTGTTGACCAACATGTCTGTTTTTGTGTCAATGGTATGCTGTTTTTATTACTATAACTCTGTTGTAAATTGGAAGTCAGGGATGATGTTACCTCCAGCAATTCTTTTTCTATTCAGGATCATTTCTGTTATTCTGGTTATTGTTTATTTGCTTGTTGTGTGTGTGTGTGTGTGTGTGTGTGTGTGTGTGTGTGTTTTCATATGAAGCTGAAAATTGTTTTTTCAAGATCTGTGATGAAATTTTGTTGAGGATTGCATTGAATCTATAGATTGCTTCTGGTAGGATGGCCATTTTTACTACGTGAATCCTACCGTTAACATGGGGGAACTTTGCATTTTCTTATATCTTCTTCAATTTCTTCCTTCAATGCCATTACAACTAGAGTTTAACATTGGGTATCCACCTCTATTACTCTTTACCCTACTTTTTTGAGAAAAGCTCTCTCACTGAACCCAGAGCTCACAGATTTGGCCAGATTGGTTGGTCTGTGAGCCTTGAAGAGCTTCCTTTCTCTACCTTCTCAGCACTAGATAGCCTGCATGTACCACCATCTGCTTTTTACATGGGTGCAAAGGATTTGAACATGTCTCCATGTTTTACCAACTGAGCAGTTTTCCCCTAGCAAGACAATGTGTTGTACTCTATGATACCATGTGCCAAAGGTGGCATACCAACTTTATGAAGAGTTGAAATGATGCATTCGGCAGCCTAGACTTGAGGATATCTTCTTCTGGTTCAATTTGAATCTTCTCAAATCTTAAAGCACTGAGCTGCTGTTGGACTTCTAAACATTTTGAGTAATTTTTACCTTTGACTGAGCTCAAACATCTCCACTTTTAACATACATTGGAATCAGCTTTTCTTTCTTTGTACAGAAATTGCTATTTGCTCATCAAAATCTTATTTTATTTCCCATGGATCTAGGTGTTGGACTTGCCCCTAATTTGGGCAAACTGATGATTCAGACAGATCTGGACAATGAACTTCTCCAGTCTGAATTCTCCTATACCTTTTCCTCCTATATCATGACAGGTAAACACAGATGTTGACGAGGTCCAAGAGGCAGCAGACCCACAATTTGGCATTCATGACGGGCTCCAGAATGATTAAGGAAAGACAGAAAACACATGCACTATTTAGTTTCTAACTTAAATTAGAAATGGGCTTTGATTTTGTAGAGCCAATACGTGTCATAATTCCATCCCAGGACAGTGTTGTGCTAATGTGTTTTGGTTTAATGCTGCAGCAGTTAAGTCTCCCATGACTAATATACCCTAGAACAGTACAATATGTCTGCTCAGCATAAGCATTTTTTACACATTTCTGATATCATACTACATTGATTACATTAGAAAACTTAGACTTGGGTCAAAAATCATTTATTTTTGTCCCAAAAGACAGAATAAGGGAGACTACAAGTATGTGGCTGATCTCTCTTCAAGAATGAGTCAGCCTGTGATGATAAAGCAAGTGCTTAATATGTGTTATGTATGAGATGAATAATCATATAGATTTTATATACCACACACCTGGAGAGTAGCGTGATGGGTCCATGTTTTTGCTTATGAACATGTACTGCTCGGTATCATCTGAGACCCTGGACATGGTGTAATCCCAAAGGAACACTGTATTTTATTTTTGACTAAGCAAAGATGGGAGCTCCAAATTATTTTCTCCACATACTTTTCCATGGAGGTTTCAATGACACCACTTGAGAAGAACCTTTAGGGAAAAGAGTTTGGATGCAAAACTGTGAAACTATTGCTTTAACACTTTGATATAGCCTCTTTGGGTAGCCTGTGACATTGACACGACAGAGAAGGGGGTGCCTTCCTTTTGGAAGGAAAAAGCAGAGACAGTGCTTAATGCCCTGTGATAGACATAGTATAGTACCCTTCCCAAACACACATAAACAACCCTTTCCTCTCCTTCTCACTAGACAAATAATCCGCAGTTCTGGACTGCAACTGGAACTGGTTACCTGGGACATGATAAGCAGCATGTCACAGAAATTGTCTAAGCAAAGCTGGGTAGTCAGGACCCTGGGGATTTGGGAGAAACCTGGGAGGTTTACTTCTTTCTGCATAAATTGTTTCTAGGCCTTGACTGAATGCCAAGTTTCAGTGAGGGCTGTACCATGGAGTGATACACACATGCTAATCTCCTTATTTTTTATTTACAGTCAATATCTGAAGTCATTACCAAAGATGTGAAAAATAGAACATGAAAGTAAAATACCTTGGAAGGTTCCTGGTTGCCAGCACCACAACACTTACAAACTGAGCATAGAGAGCACTGGTGCCCAGTTGCATATTCGAATGCCTTGCCCAGCCATTTATGTTATCTGTCGTGTGCACTCTGCTAGTTCAGGAGAAAGAGGAACAATTATCCAATTCAGTCTCAAGATGGAAGGACATCCCTTCCTCAGGAAATGTACTTATTTTTAGAAATTGGGCATAGAGAAATCTCTCCCATAGGATTCCATAAAAAATATGGATTCATTGTTCTGGGCCTAGGCCTCTGTAGGGCTTTTACAGAAACCATCATAGGAAGTGTGTGGAAGCCCTTGGTATTGATACAGCTACAAAGCTAGGGTGTCTTCACAGCACTGGTGTAGAATGAAGGCCATACGAGGGTGTCATAGGGACTTTAACTCTCTGAGATGTAAAATAACTTAAGCCTGATAAAATACATTTCCTACTTCACACAGTTCAGATATATAATTTCCATGTGAGCCCTGAAGGGCAGAGAAGAAGTGGTTGTGTTCCAGACCCTAATTTGAAGTGTCTGGGGTTGAATGGTTCATAATGCCAGTTTCTTTTTATTCTTCCTTGCACACTCCTAGGGACCAGACTATAGAGATTTCTTTCTTTCTCTTTTTCCTCTAATAGTTCTTACTCTTTGAAGACTAAGGATTGAGAGTCAAACCTATTCCTTACCTCAAGGACAACAACTGTTTTTTTTTTCAGCTTTCAGGAACTTTATTTTCCTTCCACCTTTTTTCCCTTCCCTCAGGCACCTGCAAAGGAGCTCAGGACCACTCAGTGGTGGCTCCAACCCACTCAGTAGCCTGTGCTGTGGGAGCTGCTGACCAGTCCTCAGTGGCCGGCTGTGCACTCCAGTCTTCTGTGGGGAACTGCTGGATGGGCACAGAGGGCATCTGCACACCCTCAGACCAGTCGGCCACCTCAGGCTGAGCAGCAGTGAACTCAGGCGCTGGTGCAGTCCAGTGGGTCTCATGTGGTGGATGCTGGCCAGGGAAGTACTCCACATGCGAGGAACCATCTCCCAGGAGCACCCATGGGAGGTTATGCCTGATCTTTACTTCTACAGGGACCCAGAGGAGATTGAGAAGGAGGAGCAGGCTGCCGCTGAGAAGGCTGTGACCAAGGAGGAATTCCAGGGTGAATGGACTGCAACAACTGTTTTTTAAACCATTTCGCATGTTTCAGAGAGTCCCTAATATGAGCCATTATTGTTATATATGAAGAAGAAGGCAATTTTGAGTTCAAGAAGATGGTAGAGGGAAGTCCATCAGTTTTAAGTTTTAGTATGAAGCAGAGCAGTTAGATTCCTAGTCACAAATGAGAATTGTTGTTCTAGAAAGAAAGCTGGGCCACTTCTTTTCCTCCTACAAGCTGCCATTTATGGTTTGGATACCCACAAAACTTCTGCAAATGGGATATATAAGAAGGACCATTTAGAGGACACTGGTGTCGAAGCTGAAGCACAAATTCACATTGTGGAGACATAGGTAAGGGTCAACAGTAGGAATCATTGCTTATCTTTACCTTGGGAAAAGGGGAGAGACAGAGACTTCTTATGTACTGTGGTGACGTTAGCATTCTGTGCTGTCAGGGTTGTTCAGGACATATAGTTGGGAGTACACTAGGAAGCTGACAGTGAGAGGGTAAATAGGACTCACTGTAGAAAGTGGGTGGTCTCATTAGGATGCTCTAGCCTGCTGAAGGTGAGTCACATGAACTTGGGCGAAGAGTTGGGTAGAGGACATCAGGAAGGTTCAAGCAGCACAGTAGTTCATGGAGAACTGCTGCGAAGGAGAACCATGCTTTTGTGTCTATACAAAAATCAAAGAAAATAAAAAAATTGTTTTAAATTATTAATGCTTCATTACCATAGAAATAATAGGTTTCTTCAGTATATGTTTTTGATCTTTTCATTCATATGTGTCAAAAACCAAAATATAAAATACTACATGGCTATTCTATATTTCAACCATACGCAAATGGGATAATCAAGAAATTTAAATAATCATAATCATGGTAATAGAAAATATTCAACAGCAATGCAAATAAGAAAAGTATGAGAATAAAAAACTTTACCTATGTATTTGAAGACCTACATGAATGAAAAAAATAATAAAATATCATAAATAGATCAATTTTCTTATGGTGATTTACAGTTTAGATGCAATATTTGTTATTTTATGTGTTTTGCCAGATTATATGTGCACCATATGTGAGCTTGATGTTTGTGATAGGCAGAAGAGGGGGATCAGGTCACCCCTAAAACTGAGTTACAGATGGTTGTTGCTTTCTGCTGAAAGTGCCAAAAATGCTCTTAACCACAGAACCATCTTTCCAGCCTTATCAGGAAACAGTGTTTTAAAATCTTATTGATTTATGTTGTTGTGTATGTATGTGTGTATGTGTGCATGTGTTTGTTGTGAATATGTATGTTGTGAGTATGCACTTGCATGTGCTATGGTGCATGTGTAAGAGTTATTGGACAACCTGTAGGAGTTGGTTCTCTTTATATCATGTGAATCCTAGGGATCAAAAGCCGGCCATCAGGCATGGTGGCAAGTGCCTTTACTTCTTGGGCCATCTCATTAGCCTTCAATTAATGTTGTAATAGAAAGTGAAGATAGTATCTTGAAACACATGGTACTAGACAGTAAAAGTAGCATTATCATTTCACAGAAGAATCATTATGTAACGGTGCCATGAATTAACATTATGATTTGCAGGAAAAACTCCAGCAATCATACTTTTTCCTGATCTTTTTCTTTTGTGTTGAACCATGGTAGTTGATTGGCATTATCATGGTAAGAAAAAGTATTTGTGTGGGCTAGAGAGATGACTCAGAGGTTAAGAGTACTGGCTGTTCTTCCAAAGTCCCTGAGTTCAATTCCCAGCAAACATGTGGTGGCTCACAACCATCTGTAATGGGATTAGATGCCCTCTTCTGGTGTGTCTGAAGACAGCTATAGTGTACTCATATACATTTAAAAAAAAACTAAAGAAAAAGTAATTGTGAATCTTCTGTTTTGAATTTTGCCCTATGTACCAAAACTCACTGTACTCTTTCATGATATAGACAATAATGCTAAACTACTTGAGCCCTTTTCCTGAAGAGAGAAAGGGAGAGTCTTCACAACACAAGGCCTTTGTAATCTTCCTTCTCAGCAGAAGGTATTTCCCAAGTTGGTTATAACACCTATTCAGTCTGTAGACTGAATCTCTTCTTTATCTTTTCTAGGTACCCAAATATCTTTACCTAATAATTTTGCATTCTTCAGATATTTAAGAAATGGTTTCTCAAACAGCTGATTCATAAGTATGCTGACTTGACACATTTTGTCCAGTCTTTCATGCATTTTAATGCTACCCAGTGGGAAGCAACACAACTGAGTTTTCTCTTTCCTCTCTCTGCCTGCAGTGACTAATTCAGTCCCATAAAACATTGAGACTAATGTGGTTAAAGAGGAATATCTAAAGCTTATGCATAGCTCAGACTATTTCTAATTTTGTTTCAATTTCCCAGGAGAGTCTCCATTTCTAAGTGTATTAAACTAAGCATTTCAACAATAAATAGCACACTGACTTCAAAGGGGGGAATACAGAGTCTCAGTAAGAACAGTTATTTCATTCACAAGCTGAGTAGCATGGATGGCTTGGAGTCAGATGAACTGTGCGGTATAGAGTCAGAAGGTAGATTGTGTGTCTATCTCGTGAGTGGGTTCCTGCTGGTCTGAGAAGCACCACAGTCCAAGTAAGTGAGTCCTACACTTTCCCAACACTGTAGTTCACTGAAACTACATATGCTCTTTGCCTGTGAGATAATTGGTTCACTCTGTTCTTGTTCAGTGGAAATCACCATGAACTTGGATGTACGAGATCTTGGTTCTAGCATACGATCCTCAACAGGGTCTACTCTCTCTAACTCAACTTCATCAGAAATTTGTTTCTGGAATGAAAAAGAAGGAATCAGTGTTACTGACCTCAGGACTGAATCTAACACTAATACTAATGTCTTAATTTTTAAAGTTATTTTAGGAGGAGAGGGTAGATAGATGCCTAGTCAGAGCACAACCTACGAGAGTCAGCTCTCTCCTGCCATCATATGGATTCTACAGATCAAACTCAAGTCATCAGGTTTGTCATCGCTGAGCCTTTTCACAGAGCCATCAATACTAATTGATAATTGCAAATTAAGCAAAAGGGGGTTCTCTGAAGGGAGCTCATTATTTTGAAACTTTACAAGATTGGAAATGGAGCTTGGTTTTTGCTAGCAGAGGTCAGATTCATACTGAGAAGGTAGCTCTGTCAGCATTAGGGCCCCAGTGTGACCTCTAGAACCTAGGTAGAAAAGCTGGTCATGATAGGCACACAGCTGTAACCACAGCATTCTAGCCTAATCACTGAGCCCTTATCTCAGGAAACAAGGTGGAGAGCCCTTGAGAAATGGTCCCCAAGGCTGGCCTCTGTCTTCCACATGAACATGCAAATACATCAACTTACACACACACACACACACACACACACACACACACACACACACACACACACCCTTGCATGCACATGACCACCCTCCCCCCTCCCAACACATACACAACATACAGATAGCATTAAGACATTTCATGTATCTGAGGGTTTTCTTTTCTTTTTGTACTCTTCATTTTGGGAATTTTTGGAATAGAATGAAGAATTCAGATCACCACTCAATTATGGGAATAAGGATATATTTCTACCCTGACCCTACATGGAAAGTTGTTTCCAAGTTTTACACATTTTATTACAACTCAACTATTACCTAATTTCATGTGAATGAAAGTTTCATTTAAAGAATCATGTCAGCCTTTCCTGTCATCTTGCAAAGTCTTATCTACTCTTCACAATTAGTCTCTTAGGGGGCCGAGACCTGGATATTTCATCCTTTTGTACCAGGCCCTCACTTTTAGGTAAGTTGATTGGGTGTCGTGCATTCTGCTCTCCATTGATGTCAGATTGACTCTCATTAACTCATGATGGGGCTTGACATGAGGCATCTTTTTGAGGACACACCACAGTTTATAATTTCCACAGCACTTGAGGCTCTGCAAAGAAAGCTAGTGGCTTTGCCTATGGGATTTACCCATTTATAATGATGTAATGCTTGTGCAGGCTACTGTGTTTGCCTTTGATGCCAGCTGTTCTGAGGCAGAGGCAGCCATGACTTACATTAAAGTCATTAGGCAAAGAACTACTCATGTATCTTTCTATAACAAAAGCCGAGTATTCATTGATTTAGGTAAAGGATCAATAGCACCTTGTAGGCTTTATCAAACCCATCCTGTTTACGACTGGTGTTCTTCTGGTTTACGTAAATAAACGATGTGTGTTCTTTCCTCAAGGCTTTTAGTGTGGTGGGTTAGAGGTGTCAATCAATGAAATTTAGATGATGGAACCAAGCCATAAGTTCAGTAACGATCATTGATGCTGCCAAGTCAGGCAGAGACATGGAACTCCAAGGCAAGAAGAGTTTTGAAGGCTGGGCAAGTCCATCCGTACAACAGACAGCAGGTGCATCTTCCAAGGTCACATAGCCTGTAAGTGACCAAGCTCTTTATGCCTCTCTACTCTAAGCTCTTTAGTAGTTTCTTAGCAGTTAGTAGAGGTACACTAGTTCTCTATCTAATACCCCATATCAAATAACCCCAAATTTTGGGTTAAACCATAAACATTGACTAACTCACCTTTTCTACACGTTAGGAACTCACTGAGCAGATTGACTGAGCAGTTGTGCATTGTGATTAAACTGAGGTAGCAGTCTATAGGCACATGCCACCTCTGGCTTGGCTGTGGCACTGTGTCTCTAAGTTCTATCATGGGGTTTTTGGCAGAGGGGCTCTGGTATTTGTGGGCTTTGGGCAGGTAGCCTTGTTTCTTCCTCAAGTGGGTTTTCCACAAGGTTTTTGCGTCTCCTTGCAACATGGCAGTTGTCTTCCTCCAGAGTGAGGTGTAGCCAGACAGCATCTGCAGTACCCATGGTGACGTGTCACACATTGTCACCCGCTCCTGCATTGGCAGTGGGTCAGTGCGTTCTTTTCACTTGAAGCAGGAAGTTACTGTTGCCTCTTGATGGGGGAGCTTCAGGCATATTTGCATTTATCTCAACAACAGAAACAGTCAGGGATGGGCTGATCACACACATCACTGTCTGCAGGCATCAAAATGCAAAAATGGTATGTCTCTTCATGACAACAGTAGCTCAGAGAGCCCACAACAAAGTATTGTGGTGAGAGATCTGACCAAGGCCTATCTCTCCAAACTTCATTCGTGCTATTTCAAGGCTAGACCTACATTCATAGAGGACACCCCGAGTAGAGGGTGGCACACATTAGTGTTCACCACCTTGCCTAGTAACTCCTAACATTCTCACCACCCAAATATCCAGTTCCATTTTACTACCTGTGAGGGGCTAGAGTGCACGTGGCTGTGGCTCAAAAAGAATGTTTTCTCCATATTAGGGAATGCAAGAGCTTTTTATTAATATGTTCATAGAACTTTGAAAATTATGAGGAATGTCCAGTGCTCCTGGATCAGACTGGCAAGCATGAAGGGGCACCTCCCATTCCACACACACACACACACACACACACACACACACACACACACCTTTTTACAACCCTAGTGAGGGCTTTTGGTCCAATAGTTTCATCCTAGGGGGCGTTGGGAGAGCTGGCAAATACTCTAAACAGATAAAAGATAATTGAACAAGGAGTGAGTGGTAAAGGGTGACAAAGTGCTATTTCCATTATGAGCTTATCTCAGTAAACTTTCTCAGAGCCCCGAGTTCCCGAGCAGGGTGTGGATTTGGCAATAGTAAAGAAACAGGCCAGGCCAGGAATGTCTGGGGAGCTAATGAAAGCCCCTGAAGTGGTTGACGTTCCTATCTCTGCTTTGGATCCCTGCCACCTTGACACAAATGTCAGACGGTGTTTAATTGGCAAACAGGGCTTCAAAGGGTTGCTGGGCCCTGCTCCCAAGGCCCCAGGGCCTGTTAATGTTTAATTGTCCTGTGCAAGGGCCCACTAGTGCTTGGAAGACTTGGGCATTTTATTGCACTTTGCAAAAGCAGTATTATGAGCCTCCTTCTTGCTCTATGAGCCTTTTACAGACATGCCTTGGGTGTCACCGGCTAACCTAACCCTTAGGAAGCAAAGTTACCAAGGTATCCACCAGCCCGGAGAAATAGTTGAAAATAGTGGAAATCCTCCCTGTTCACTGAATCGGCCTGAAAATCAAGATGTATCCAGAGAACATGAGAAGCAGCAATGGCATGGAGTGGGAGTAGAGAGAGAGCTGAGGGTTTGCAGCAGAAGTGAAGGAGACTGAGGTTGGAATGACTTTGCTGGACAGTAACTGGTGCAAGTTTTTCGTTGAATGTGGATGGTATCTGCTCTGTGCAAAGGCAAAGGGTTGCTTTTTCTCAGTTTCCTCCTCTGCCCCAAACAGCTACCTGTTTTTCCATTGTTCTTATAATCTAAAAAGTCAGAGAGACTGTCTTGACGAGACTCGATTGCCTCTGTCTAATGACACAGGGAGGAAGAAGAACTAACAAAAGACAAACACCCCCTCCCCCTACATGAGGTGGAAACTCGGAATAAAAGACTGACTTCCAACTTTTGACGACTGAAAAACTGCACTGTGAATTGAATATGAATGATTTCTTTGAGTTGTCAATTGAATTCAATTCAACTGAATACATCTTCATGGAGTGAGCACTAAGCGTTCATACCAAACAATTCCTTTGGCTTCAAATTAGTGCTGGTTAGAGAACTAGTCTCTTTGTTGAATTGTGGAAATGTATTGGGTTGTTGTTTCAATCATCCTTTTGTTGATTTGTGAATCTCTCTCTAAAGAACATAAAGAGAAATATCTAATTACACCACTTATATCAGAATGGCGAGGCGTATATTTATCCTGTTTGTTAATTACATATGTCACAGCTAAAGACCACACATCAGTTAATATCAACAGCAGCCAGAAGGGCCTGGTAAACATCAAAAGGGAGGTGAATACCAAATTAAAAAACAAAATTCAGCAAAGCATCTAAGAAAGTATGTATATTTTTAATATAGTTACATTAAATCAGACTTCCTTTGTTCTCTTTCACCTGGCTCTACACTCAAAGGTTGTCTCATGGCTTTGTCCCATGGACATCTATTTTCTTCTTAGCAGAATCACTACTTATTAGCAGGTGTCAGGGTCACTGCGCCTGCAGGTCAGAGGCTATGCAGCCAGAACTCAAACATTAAGTCTCTCTCATGTAGTTCTTTTGCTCCCGTTGATTATGGTCTTTCCATTCCAACTCTGACTTCCTAAGTTCTCTTGCTTGCCAAAAGGTCAGCAGATGACCCCTTCCACCACGAAGTCTAGTCACATCCAGGAACCCCAGCCATAGACCCTTAGATACCTGAGAAAGTGGTCTTAGAAATAACTTATTGTGTACAAAGCAAGCACCTTCTGAATTTATACACACAGTTAGTTAGTATAGAGGCCTAAAGTATTATGTGATCCTTTTTTAATAGAAGTGAGAAGTAGTAAAAATGAAAGGCCTTTATGCACACTTTCTTGGCAATTTTCAGTGAAGGGAATATTATCTTCTGGATAGATCTACAGGAACATGCATTACACACCTACCTCTTATTCTCATTAATGGCAGTAACAGCATGCACACAGGAGCACGGCACTTGGGTTTTACACAAGAGGCCTCCTTCCTTTTCATTCTGTTGTTAACAATCTCTGCTTCACATTTCTTAAATATCTTCCAGGTGAAACAAAGCACTAAACATTGTTCATGACTTAAAGACTATCTTGGGTATACGTTTTTCAAAGGATGTGAGATTGGCACATTACAAAGGCTTTCAAATTTACTTTAGGATAGCAAATGATTATGACTGCCACCCACCACCCCCTCAGCGTTTCTCAAGAGGGCCTAGATTGGGGAGGGAGTTGAGGCATTTTCTTTCAGCAGTGTAAGGCTTTGTTAGCAAGGAATCTTTAACCAGTCAACCTGTCTCCCACTAGTGTTGACAAAACCAGGGCTGATGCATGGAGGAGACAGAAAATTGAGAAGAGACATTGCTAAATCTTCCAACTGTGGAGAGAGGACTAGTAAATTCACACACCAATCCACTCATTCATTAGTCTATTTATTCTGCTACTCCTTTGTTCAACAGAAATGTAATAAATACCTACGGTGTCTCCCGGTATGCTGGGCTCCCAAGATATAGTACAGAAGCACTTCAAGATGTATGCTGGTAAAACACACAGTTTAATGGGAACATAGGAATTGTATCACTAATTATGTAAGTGGCCCTCTTAACATTGTTATGCACAGGGAACTATGAGGACTTCATGAAGGAAGCGACTCACAGAAATGAATGCAGGAGCTTCGGTGTGGAAGAAACATAACTGTCACCATGGTGATAAGAATCTATTGAGGAAAAGCTTGACATTTGCAGAAAGCAGCATGCACAAGGTCCCTGAGACAGATGGACTCAAATTCTATAAGTGATTTATATAAAAATGCATGTATATTATTTATAGAAAGTGCAGTCTTATAATGTATATAGAGCACTATTAATTAATAGTAAAAGAGAAATCTTTTGGTTATCTTCAGTCAATGAAGATAACAGCATACATAGTAGTCTTTTGCCCTCTTCTGCTTGCAAACAAGGAGGAGGGCATTCAGAGCTTGGGAAGATGGCTCAGTGGATAACATGCTCAAGGGCCTCAGCTTAGATTCTAAAAGCCAAGTGGCATGGATGGAGCAGGTCTGAAGCCCCAGAACTGGAAGGTCAGAGATCCGCATATCGTGTGGTCTTGCTGGCCAGCCAGTCTCGCAGGAATGGCAAGCTTCAGGTTCAACAAGAGAACTTGTCTCAAAAAATAAAGCAGAGAATGCAATAAGAAAAGACATCTGATGTCAACTTCTGGCCTCCGTATGGGCACATACTCCTGCATGTATACAATATGCATGTGCATAGACATACACAGACACACAGACACAGACACAGACACAGACACACACACACACACACACACACACACACGTATGCATGCATGCATGCACGCACACACAGAAAATTTTATCATTTATCACGAATCAGTTTTCCACAAAGCTGAAGCTGGACTGGTAAACTCTTAATTTTGGATTAAAAATAAACAGAGATTCCCTTCTTCTCACTCCCCTCTATTCGACACTCTACTGCTCATTCCCACACAACCACCTGTGATGCCTGTGTTCAGAATCTGCATTTGCCCAAATGTTTATGAAGAATGCCCAAATTTTTAAGCTTTCTGTTTCAAGTTTGTGCTTTTACAAAATATAATGAAAATATTAGAATAACAGCTACATACTTTGATCTCAACTACTAGAAAAATGTCCATGCTATTCTCAATTGCAATGCTTCTCTCATTGGAAGGATGACAAGCAGTTTACACCAACTTCCCTTGGAAGTGTGGGTTATTTCCTAGCTTTAACCATGCCTTATTGACCTGTAGACAGCCTATCATCTGGGAATCTATTGATGACTCTTGGAATTATTCACATTTCTGGCCTGGGCCCCTCCTTGGGTAAGAGGTTACCATGCATTCCTTCCCAACCACAAGAAACAGTATTTCTTCAGTAGACCTGTGTTTCTGAAACTCTTATGAGGAACCAGCCTCAAGTCTTGGGGTTTCCAAGTTTGTGATGAGGACTCCAAGTATGTCCTGTTTTATATGATTTTATTTATTTTTGTTTTTGTTAGTTTGTTTGTTTTGCTTGTCTTGGTTTGTTTTTTTTTTGACAAATGTATCAAAAGAGCCAAATTTTAAAATTATTGTAAGAACCAAAATTTAAAATTCATAAAAATTATGGGCTAAATGTCCTCACTGATACTTGTGCCACATGAGCAGTTACTATGCCCTTGCTGAGATCCATCTCCAATATAAGTAACTATATAGGGTAATTATAAGTTACTCTCACTGTAAATATCTGTATAAGATAATACATATGTGTTTTTTTCAAGCCACTTAGTTTGTGTGATTGTTATAGCAGCATAGAAACTAATAACCTGAATTCATCCCCTGTCCTACAAAGGGGATACTCCTCCATAAACTCTAAGCTCTTTATTTTAGAAAGTGTTACTGCAACGCACACAGTTTCCAAACAGGAATATGAAGCTCATCCCGGCTACTCACACTGGCTGACCCACTACAGTAAATAGTTTTAATCGTCAAGTGGAATAACTAAGGAAGAGAATCTTAAGGAGGGACTGTCTAGATCAGATTGACATGCAAGTTTATGTGTGAAGAACTGATTTGGTTGTCAAAACCTAACCTATTGTGGGCAGCACCATTTCCTTGGGCCAGGGATTTGAGTAGTATGAGAGTGGAGAAAGCTATTTGAGATCAAGTAAGTAAGCAGTTATTCACATTGTCTCTCCACAACTAAAACTTGGAATTGTAAGCCAAATAAACTCCATTCTCCTCCAAAGATAGGACATCTGTCATCGTGTTTGATCACACCAGTAAGTATGAAATTAGAACATCTACCCTGTTCAATGGGTTTGTCTTTTTTCAAGATCCTTTCAATTTATCTCCCTTTTATACTAGCACCACCTTTTCTTCCCCAGGGTTGTTTGCAGTACGTACACGGTAACCTGTGATGTATTAGTCTGTGTGGATGCCATAACAATATATCACAAACTGTGTGGCTTACACAATGGAAACTTATTTTCCCCCACATTTCTCAAGGTTGAAAGTTAAAGATCTGGGTGCTGGTAGAACTCCTTAGCTTCTGACAAGTTCTATCTCCATGCCTTGGCAGAAGTCATCATACGCTCTCCTTATCTGATCTTTCCTCTGTGTTTGAACATCCAGGTATCTTTTATAAGAACAACAGATTTCCAGGCTTATGGCCCTACCTTGTCATTGTAAAAGCATATAAATCTTCAATTATTCAACCCAAGGATATAGAAATGGTTTTAATGAACAAATAATTCAATTCAAAGGTCTAGTTTTAAAAATTGTCAGTGACTTCAATGAAGATTCACATACACAAAGAAGCAAACATATTGCTTCAAGACTTAGATGAACACACGTGGATCCCGGCCCGCAGCAGCTCTCTGCTCCCAGACCCGGTGAGAGAGAGACCCAACCGCCTGGTCAGGTGGGCACTCCTGAGGCTGCAGAGCGGAAGAGACCACCAACACTGCTCACCCCTGCCCACATCCCTGGCCCAAGAGGAAACTGTATAAGGCCTCTGGGCTCCCGTGGGGGAGGGCCCAGGAGCGGCAGGACCCCTGCCTGAGACACCGCCGGAACCTGAAAGAAACAGACCGGATAAACAGTTCTCTGCACCCAAATTCCGTGGGAGGGAGAGCTAAACCTTCAGAGAGGCAGACAAGCCTGGGAAACCAGAAGAGACTGATCCCTGTACATACATCTCGGACGCCAGAGGAAAACACCAAAGGCCATCTGGAACCCTGGTGAACTGAAGCTCCCGGAAGAGGCGGCACAGGTCTTCCTGGTTGCTGCCGCTGCAGAGAGCCCCTGGGCAGCACCCCACGAGCGAACTTGAGCCTCAGGACCACAGGTAAGACCAAATTTTCTGCTGCAAGAAAGCTGCCTGGTGAACTCAAGACACAGGCCCACAGGAACAGCTGAAGACCTGTAGAGAGGAAAAACTACATGCCCGAAAGCAGAACACTCTGTCCCCATAACTGACTGAAAGAGAGGAAAATAGGTCTACAGCACTCCTGACACACAGGCTTATAGGACAGTCTAGCCACTGTCAGAAATAGCAGAACAAAGTAACACTAGAGATAATCTGATGGCGAGGGGCAAGCGCAGGAACCCAAGCAACAGAAACCAAGACTACATGCCATCATCGGAGCCCAATTCTCCCACCAAAACAAACATGGAATATCCAAACACACCAGAAAAGCAAGATCTAGTTTCAAAATCATATTTGATCATGATGCTGGAGGACTTCAAGAAAGACCTGAACACACTTAGGGAAACACAGGAAAACATTAATAAACAAGTAGAAGCCTACAGAGAGGAATCGCAAAAATCCCTGAAAGAATTCCAGGAAAACACAATCAAACAGTTGAAGGAATTAAAAATGGAAATAGAAGCAATCAAGAAAGAACACATGGAAACAACCCTCGATATAGAAAACCAAAAGAAGAGACAAGGAGCTGTAGATACAAGCTTCACCAACAGAATACAAGAGATGGAAGAGAGAATCTCAGGAGCAGAAGATTCCATAGAAATCATTGACTCAACTGTCAAAGATAATGTAAAGCGGAAAAAGCTACTGGTCCAAAACATACAGGAAATCCAGGACTCAATGAGAAGATCAAATCTAAGGATAATAGGTATAGAAGAGGGTGAAGACTCCCAGCTCAAAGGACCAGTAAATATCTTCAACAAAATCATAGAAGAAAACTTCCCTAACCTAAAAAAGGAGATACCCATAGACATACAAGAAGCCTACAGAACTCCAAATAGATTGGACCAGAAAAGAAACACCTCCCGTCACATAATTGTCAAAACACCAAATGCACAAAATAAAGAAAGAATATTAAAAGCAGTAAGGGAAAAAGGTCAAGTAACATATAAAGGCAGACCTATCAGAATCACACCAGACTTCTCGCCAGAAACTATGAAGGCCAGAAGATCCTGGACTGATGTCATACAGACCCTAAGAGAACACAAATGCCAGCCCAGGTTACTGTATCCAGCAAAACTCTCAATTAGCATTGATGGAGAAACCAAGATATTCCATGACAAAACCAAATTTACACAATATCTTTCTACAAATCCAGCACTACAAAGGATAATAAATGGTAAAGCCCAACATAAGGAGGCAAGCTATACCCTAGAAGAAGCAAGAAACTAATCGTCTTGGCAACAAAACAAAGAGAATGAAAGCACACAAACATAACCTCACATCCAAATATGAATATAAAGGGAAACAATAATCACTATTCCTTAATATCTCTCAATATCAATGGCCTCAACTCCCCAATAAAAAGACATAGATTAACAAACTGGATACGCAACGAGGACCCTGCATTCTGCTGCCTACAGGAAACACACCTCAGAGACAAAGACAGACACTACCTCAGAGTGAAAGGCTGGAAAACAACTTTCCAAGCAAATGGTCAGAAGAAGCAAGCTGGAGTAGCCATTCTAATATCAAATAAAATCAATTTCCAACTAAAAGTCATCAAAAAAGATAAGGAAGGACACTTCATATTCATCAAAGGAAAAATCCACCAAGATGAACTCTCAATCCTAAATATCTATGCCCCAAATACAAGGGCACCTACATATGTAAAAGAAACCTTACTAAAGCTCAAAACACACATTGCACCTCACACAATAATAGTGGGAGATTTCAACACCCCACTCTCATCAATGGACAGATCATGGAAACAGAAATTAAACAGTGATGTCGACAGACTAAGAGAAGTCATGAGCCAAATGGACTTAACGGATATTTATAGAACATTCTATCCTAAAGCAAAAGGATATACCTTCTTCTCAGCTCCTCATGGTACTTTCTCTAAAATTGACCATATAATTGGTCAAAAAACGGGCCTCAACAGGTACAGAAAGATAGAAATAATCCCATGCGTGCTATGGGACCAACACGGCCTAAAACTGGTCTTCAATAACAATAAGGGAAGAATGCCCACATATACGTGGAAATTGAACAATGCTCTACTCAATGATAACCTGGTCAAGGAAGAAATAAAGAAAGAAATTAAAAACCTTTTAGAATTTAATGAAAATGAAGATACAACATCCTCAAACTTATGGGACACAATGAAAGCTGTGCTAAGAGGAAAACTCATAGCGCTGAGTGCCTGCAGAAAGAAACAGGAAAGAGCATATGTCAGCAGCTTGACAGCACACCTAAAAGCTCTAGAACAAAAAGAAGCAAATACACCCAGGAGGAGTAGAAGGCAGGAAATAATCAAACTCAGAGCTGAAATCAACCAAGTAGAAACAAAAAGGACCATAGAAAGAATCAACAGAACCAAAAGTTGGTTCTTTGAGAAAATCAACAAGATAGATAAACCCTTAGCCAGACTAACGAGAGGACACAGAGAGTGCGTCCAAATTAACAAAATCAGAAATGAAAAGGGAGACATAACTACAGATTCAGAGGAAATTCAAAAAATCATCAGATCTTACTATAAAAACCTATATTCAACAAAATTTGAAAATCTTCAGGAAATGGACAATTTCCTAGACAGATACCAGGTATCGAAGTTAAATCAGGAACAGATAAACCAGTTAAACAACCCCATAACTCCTAAGGAAATAGAAGCAGTCATTAAAGGTCTCCCAACCAAAAAGAGCCCAGGTCCAGACGGGTTTAGTGCAGAATTCTATCAAACCTTCATAGAAGACCTCATACCAATATTATCCAAACTATTCTACAAAATTGAAACAGATGGAGCCCTACCGAATTCCTTCTACGAAGCCACAATTACTCTTATACCTAAACCACACAAAGACACAACAAAGAAAGAGAACTTCAGACCAATTTCCCTTATGAATATCGACGCAAAAATACTCAATAAAATTCTGGCAAACCGAATTCAAGAGCACATCAAAACAATCATCCACCATGATCAAGTAGGCTTCATCCCAGGCATGCAGGGATGGTTTAATATACGGAAAACCATCAACGTGATCCATTATATAAACAAACTGAAAGAACAGAACCACATGATCATTTCATTAGATGCTGAGAAAGCATTTGACAAAATTCAACACCCCTTCATGATAAAAGTCCTGGAAAGAATAGGAATTCAAGGCCCATACCTAAACATAGTAAAAGCCATATACAGCAAACCAGTTGCTAACATTAAACTAAATGGAGAGAAACTTGAAGCAATCCCACTAAAATCAGGGACTAGACAAGGCTGCCCACTCTCTCCCTACTTATTCAATATAGTTCTTGAAGTTCTAGCCAGAGCAATCAGACAACAAAAGGAGATCAAAGGGATACAGATCGGAAAAGAAGAGGTCAAAATATCACTATTTGCAGATGACATGATAGTATATTTAAGTGATCCCAAAAGCTCCACCAGAGAACTACTAAAGCTGATAAACAACTTCAGCAAAGTGGCTGGGTATAATATTAACTCAAATAAATCAGTTGCCTTCCTCTATACAAAAGAGAAACAAGCCGAGAAAGAAATTAGGGAAACGACACCCTTCATAATAGACCCAAATAATATAAAGTACCTCGGTGTGACTTTAACCAAGCAAGTAAAAGATCTGTACAATAAGAACTTCAAGACACTGAGGAAAAAAATTGAAGAAGACCTCAGAAGATGGAAAGATCTCCCATGCTCATGGATTGGCAGGATTAATATAGTAAAAATGGCCATTTTACCAAAAGCAATCTACAGATTCAATGCAATCCCCATCAAAATACCAATCCAATTCTTCAAAGAGTTAGACAGAACAATTTGCAAATTCATCTGGAATAACAAAAAACCCAGGATAGCTAAAGCTATCCTCAACAATAAAAGGACTTCAGGGGGAATCACTATCCCTGAACTCAAGCAGTATTACAGAGCAATTGTGATAAAAACTGCATGGTATTGGTACAGAGACAGACAGATAGACCAATGGAATAGAATTGAAGACCCAGAAATGAACCCACACACCTATGGTCACTTGATTTTTGACAAAGGAGCCAAAACCATTCAATGGAAAAAAGATAGCATTTTCAGCAAATGGTGCTGGTTTAACTGGAGGGCAACATGTAGAAGAATGCAAATCGATCCATGCTTATCACCCTGTACAAAGCTTAAGTCCAAGTGGATCAAGGACCTCCACATCAAACCAGACACACTCAAACTAATAGAAGAAAAACTAGGGAAGCATCTGGAACACATGGGCACTGGAAAAAATTTCCTGAACAAAACACCAATGGCTTATGCTCTAAGATCAAGAATCGACAAATGGGATCTCATAAAACTGCAAAGCTTCTGTAAGGCAAAGGACACTGTGGTTAGGACAAAACGGCAACCAACAGATTGGGAAAAGATCTTTACCAATCCTACAACAGATAGAGGCCTTATATCCAAAATATACAAAGAACTCAAGAAGTTAGACCGCAGGGAAACAAATAACCCTATTAAAAAATGGGGTTCAGAGCTAAACAAACAATTCACAGCTGAGGAATGCCGAATGGCTGAGAAACACCTAAAGAAGTGTTCAACATCTTTAGTCATAAGGGAAATGCAAATCAAAACAACCCTGAGATTTCACCTCACACCAGTGCGATTGGCTAAGATCAAAAACTCAGGTGACAGCAGATGCTGGCGAGGATGTGGAGAAAGAGGAACACTCCTCCATTGTTGGTGGGATTGCAGACTGGTAAAACCATTCTGGAAATCAGTCTGGAGGTTCCTCAGAAAATTGGACATTGAACTGCCTGAGGATCCAGCTATACCTCTCTTGGGCATATACCCAAAAGATGCCTCAACATATAAAAGAGACACGTGCTCCACTATGTTCATCGCATCCTTATTTATAATAGCCAGAAAATGGAAAGAACCCAGATCCCCTTCAACAGAGGAATGGATACAGAAAATGTGGTACATCTACACAATGGGATATTACTCAGCTATCAAAAACAACGAGTTTATGAAATTCGTAGGCAAATGGTTGGAACTGGAAAATATCATCCTGAGTGAGCTAACCCAATCACAGAAAGACATACATGGTATGCGCATACTCATTGATAAGTGGCTATTAGCCCAAATGCTTGAATTACCCTAGATTCCTAGAACAAACGAAACTCAAGACGGATGATCAAAATGTGAATGCTTCACTCCTTCTTTAAATGAGGAAAAAGAATACCCTTGGCAGGGAAGGGAGAGGCAAAGATTAAAGCAGAGACTGAAGGAACACCCATTCAGAGCCTGCCCCACATGTGGCCCATACATATACAGCCACCCAATTAGACAAGATGGATGAAGCAAAGAAGTGCAGACCGACAGGAGCCGGATGTAGATCGCTCCTGAGAGACACAGCCAGAATACAGCAAATACAGAGGCGAATGCCAGCAGCAAACCACTGAACGGAGAATAGGTCCCCTATTGAAGGAATCAGAGAAAGAACTGGAAGAGCTTGAAGGGGCTCGAGACCCCAAAAGTACAACAATGCCAAGCAACCAGAGCTTCCAGCGACTAAGCCACTACCTAAAGACTATACATGGACTGACCCTGGACTCTGACCCCATAGGTAGCAATGAATATCCTAGTAAGAGCACCAGTGGAAGGGGAAGCCCTGGGTCCTGCTAAGACTGAACCCCCAGTGAACTAGTCTATGGGGGGAGGGTGGCAATGGGTGGAGGGTTGGGAGGGGAACACCCATAAGGAAGGGGAGGGGCGAGGGGGATGTTTGCCCGGAAAGCGGGAAAGGGAATAACACTCGAAATGTATATAAGAAATACTCAAGTTAATGAAAAAAAAAAAGACTTAGATGAAAAATTCACCAATTTGGAAAGAAGTTAAGCTCAGAGATATTTAGCTGGGGAGGGGCACCAGGGAAGGTATGGATATATGGTACATAGGAATCATGGAAATGAAAAGATCAATGAATCATATTAGAAAAAACCCACTAAACCTTGAGCTGCGGAGATGTTTCAGTGGAATAAAAGTGTTCACCATGCAAGTGTGAGGACTTAAGTTCCAATCTCTCGAACTTGGATAACTGCTGGATGCCCAGTACAAGCTTTTAGTCCAACCTTTCTCCTAAGGCATAAAACACAGAAGAAGGTAACAATGCTCCAAAGTGTGGCACACACAGTGGATCACACACACACACACACGCACGCACACACACACACACACACGCACACACACACACATACACGCACACACACACGCATGCACACACACACGCGCATGCACACACACATGCACACACACGCACACACACACACGCACGCACGTGCACACACACGCATGCACACACACGCATGCACACACATGCACACACACACACGCACACACACACACACACACACATGCACACGCATACCATCAGTGAAAAGCAAGTACCAATGCTAGATCAGACTAAGTAAAAGAAAGAATGCCAGGGATTAGAGACAGGACTGACGATTTAGTACATTCAGATAAATAAGCAATCATAACCACAGCATTAAAGACCTCTAAGACAGGATTAAGAAGCAAAACTTTATGAATCTGTCCTACAGAAGAGGTACAAACTGAAGACATAAAAATTCCATTTAACAAATTTTAACAGATAATTCTCCAAATCTAGAGGAAAAATGGATATACAATTACAGGATGTAAATAGAACCCCTAGCAGACAGGATCATAAGAAAGAATCTTTCTGGGTCATACTTTAGTCAAAATGACAATAGAGGCCAGCAAAGAAACTACCAGAAGTCATGAGAGAAGTTTCAAGTTATTGGTCTTCATGTGTAATTCCTTTAGGGGGTAAGGCTATTCAGAGAGCCCTGTGTTCATACACACAGCGAATATAATGCTCAGTGATAACTTCGGAAGCAAACATACATGACATGTGAACATTTTCTAAATCAAAATCCTTATCAAACAGTTCACAAATTAGAAGGGATGTTTCCAAATATTAGGGTGAGCCTTTTGTTGACTTGACACAACCTAGACACACCTGGGAAGTTGAACCTCAATTGAGAAGGTGCCTCTACTATATTGCCTTTAGACAAGTCTACAGCATAGTTTTCTTATTAACGATTGATATGAGCTACCCTGTGGATGGGGTAAACCTGGGCGGGTGGTACTGGGTAGTATAAGAAACTAAACTGAACAAGCCATGAACAAGACAGCAACCAATGTTCCTCAGTGGCCTTTGCTTCAGTGCCTGCCTCTAGACATCTGCCCTGTTTGAATTCCTTGCCTTGGATTCCCCGGACGATAGACTTCAATCTATAAGATTAAAGACTGTGTCTGCTTACCTTGTCTTTATATATGTCTGAAATTGCCCCATTCTTTACCCTAGGAACTAAATCAGAGTGGATTTCTCAAAAAAAAAAGTATACAGGGGACATCTCTGCCACCACAAATGCCAAATGGTTCCTGCAGGGCACAAGCTAGTCCCTTCCTCAGCTCTGGGCTTTTTTGGACACTGAAGGGAATCCCTAGATATGGGCTCTAGACTTCAGGGGCTTCCTTCCATCAGTTCCTCATGACTCTGCGTCTGATGCCAGGGACATGGTAAGTTAGATGTGCAAGTCCGCATAGCTGAGGGGTAAGGCCAACCTTGTTTGCTAATCTATACATTTTCTCAGTATTGAAACAAACAAATGCAAAAATCCCTTTGGAATAGAAAAGCCATCTGGAGCCATTTCTTCTGGAGCCACTTCTTACAGGCAGACACATAGTCACAGGCTATAGAGAAGGAACTAACATGGCAGACCTCTGAGGAATGCACAAGCCTGCAAGGACCTGGATTTTAGCTCATTATTCTCACTTAGACAGGCAATGAATAGGAAGGGAATTAGAAGCAAACAAAGTAGGAGTGGGATAAAAATTCCCTGGCTGCCCTGGAACTCACTCTGTAGACCAGTCTGGCCTCGAACTCACAGAGATTCATCTCTCTACCTCTCAAGTGCTGGGATTAAAGGCATGTGTTACCACCACCCAGCATAGCCCTTGGATAGCTCTTGGATATATAGATGAGCTCTTGATTGAGCTAGGCTTTTTATTCTTCTTAAGTTTTTATTGGCCCTAAACTACTTCTGGTGAAAAATAAAAGTGTATCAGTCAGAAAAGAAGTAATGGATACTTCTCGTATTGTCTTGGGACTGCCCAGCACACTTCACAAGACACGGAAAACTTGGGGTCTGAGAAGAGGTTACATATTCTCATCTAGAATAACTCAAAGCAGAGAGGAAACACAACCTTCAAGGGGTCCTTAGCCAGGAGCCGACAGCCTACCAGCCCCATGCTGTCTTCTTTTTGTTTCTGGGCTTAGGGGCATCTATTTGTTTAAAAACAGTGCAGCCAGTGCTGGGCAGTGGGAAAGAGAGATCAGTGGGAGTCTCCTGGGAGAACTAAATCTAAAGAGGACACCTAACAGCTGGGCGGATATCATGTTCGGCTTATTCAGCTGCTGAAATATGTCACCGAGGAGCTGTCATTCTGCTCTACCAACCAGATTTCATGCCAACACAAGGCCTTTGCTGAATTAAACTGGTTTCCACCAGTAAATGGAGATGCTTACTTCCCTGTGTCGCCTTCTTGCTTGTACTCAGGACCCTTCTCTGTGAAGCCGTTTAGGTGGCTAGCACAGGGGCCAGGCTGTTTTCAGGGCCATGCTATACAGGTATTGTTTTTTAAGGCTGGGCTCCCGAATCAATCTCCAGGGTGGGCCTAAACCAGGCTTCTTTTACACTTTTTTGTTTTTGCTGTTTATGAACCATTTCTACCTGGAAAATTCTTATAAAATTCTAATATAAGTACATACAATAGATATATGAAGCAAACATTTACTGATAATAAGTCATAAAAAGAGGTTTTAAAATAACCCTTTGGTATACATATAATTTTACCATTTATTAAAGATGAAAGAACATTTGCATGCTAATTAAATGGCTATGAATTTTTTTACATAACAAATTAAATCTTGGCTGACTATTTGATGCTACCAGACTTAGATCAGCTTCAACTTTTCCAGAAGTGATCAGTATTTTTCTTATACCCATTAAAGCTGAGAAATATACATCCTATAAATATGGCAGAAAGACCTTCAGTGCCATTCAGAAATTGTTGAAAATTCTGCCCTAATCAAGTGAAAATTCATTCAGCATTTTAAAAAAATGGTACACATGTGAGCAATTCAATTATGAATTTTCAAAATCAAATATTCTAACACAATACAGGCCAGAGATATACCAAGGTGTTCCTTACTGGATAGGGGATAATGGTTGAAAAACATTATCTTTATTTGCCTTAATTAAACCATTATACGTTCACAAGACCAGACAGTTTTATACAAAAACACTGTGATTCATATCATAGCATAGTGTGGAATCTGAGGCAAAGGGACTCAAGTAGCATTCACTGCCATTGTGCAGTGTGATGGTGTGCTCAGTACCTAGTGTACACTCAGAACCGAAGCTGCAGTGAAGTCACATGTAATGACAAACAGGTCACAGCCGTGAACTCTTGTCTTATCATGTGGTCAATTCTGTATCCGTCTTTAACATCATCCTATCCATCGCCCCCATATGCGGTACACAACTCAATGTGTGCTTGTGGCTCACTGTTTAAAGCTTGGGGCTTGGAATAATCAGAACTCACAGAAGGGCAGCATAAAGCCATGTTACTGGTCAACAGTGAGAATACGGAGTCCGAGGCAGCGAGAGCACAGACCTGACTAAGACTATTTCTCTGTATTGTTACATAATTTCACTTAAAATTGGTAGCCTTTGAGCTCACTGGAAATAATCAGGCCACTTAGGAGGACAAGATGGACAGTAACTGTCAATCTCCCTGACCCTGGTCTTAGAGATCAGAAGTAGCTCCTGACAAGCTTTCTATGGCTCCCTTTGAATTGAGCTTCTTGTGTTTAGATGCTACATTGGCCTGTGCTGGTAATACAGTCTGTTCATTTCTCTAATGGCAAGGAAGGAGTTAGTGTCTTATCCCGAATCCCAACTTCAACAAACCCAAAAGGCTCTTTCCTTCTAAATTTGCACCACAGTCACTTGTGGCCAGATCAGTCAGGGTTTCCATGTTCCTGGGTTTTTAATATTTTTGAATAGTTATGAACAAGAATACAAGAATATAAGCAAAAATATATTATGTGGTCTAAATGCATCCCATGAAAACCAAAATACTTTTCTCTTTTGTCTTGCACTTTTTTTTTTTTACAAAACCCTGTTGTAGTCTTTCAGCATAATAAATAAAATAAATAAATCATCTATATTGACTGTCATGGTCAAGTAAGTTCTCTTTACCACAGGTCTTGGTGAGACATTGTGATAATTGGAGTTACTTTTAATTTTTTGTTTTAAATTGTATATTATTGGGCTAGTTGTTCTATCAGCTTAAGCCCTTACCAGGTTTTATTTTTCAGAAGCTGATGGCCATTGTCTTTAAAATATAAAGTATGTTTCATGATACAGCAGTTTCAGTTTTCCCTCTGTAAGAGTCCAATCTGAGGGATTTCAAGAAATTCCTCTTAGACTTTCTGTTCCAACTTGGACTCTCTCCAGGCCCAGTTGTTACCCAGATACTCTGTTGGCTCACCGTTCCTAAGGACTTCTTTTTCTCTTTTTTCTTTTTCTCTTTTCCCCTTTTCTCAAGAGACTATCCTACACATTCATCAGAAATTTCAAAGAAAGGGAATGTAGGAATTGTTTAACTCCTTGATATTTGAAGGTGTCTTTACTCTCCCTGACAACTGACACTTGGCTGAATAAAGAATTCTGTGAAATGAAGTGAATTGTGTGTTTTATCTCAGAATATGGGAGGCAGAAGTCTGCTATCTTTTATGCCTTCGTCTTTTCATTGTTATGTAAGGTCACTGGAAAACTCTGTACGCATGTGTCCATGCTTCCTGGTTGCCCAAATCTGCTGCATGGAGAGGGCAGGCAAGATGAATAGCTGTCTTGCTGGAAGTTCCCAGATGTCCACATCTGGAGTTTTTCATTTGAGCTGTTCTGTTTCCATAGACAATGCACCTGCTCTCTCCATCTTGATAATCATATACATGCCTCCTTGCCAGGATGAAGGAGGGCTATGCTACCCAGAGTTCATATCCTGTTAAACTTGCTGAGGTCCTTAGTGCATTTTACCCCCCAATTCTGTGTGTTTCTGAGATAACAACTCTCTATGTTATGCTGTATAATATATCGTATCATATCGTGTTATAATTATATATACTACTTTCTTTATACCCCTACTAAAATGATTGGAAGGGACATGGAGGCTCAGGTGTTTAAAATTTATTTTTTTGAATATTTGAAAGTATGTGTGTGTTGTGTGTATGTCCACAAAGACTAGGAAAAGGCATTGGATCCCTGGAAGCTAGAATAACAGGCATTTGTAAACTGGGTGACATAAGCAGAAGCATCTGAGCTCCAGACCTTATGACAGAGCAGCAAGTGTTCCTAACTGCTGAGTCATCGCTCCAGTCCCATGTTCTGACTTTCTAACCAAAGCAGCCCTTCTATCTCCATGATTCCCTAACCCCCCACTCCCTTCCTCCAGCCACCCTGTGTGACACTTGAGCCTACCAGAAGACGTTGAGGGTCTCTGTGAGGCTCTGTGGGGTTCCGTGGGGGCTGTATGGGTTTCTGTGGGGATGTATGGGGCTCTGAGGAGGTTCTGTGGGACTCTGTAGGGCTCTTAGGGATTTTGTGGGGCTCTGAGTGGCTCCATGGAGGCTCTATGGGGTTGCATAGGATTCTCTTGGGTTCTGGGGGGATCTCTGAGGGGCTCTGAGGTTTACTTCACTTTTGTGGCTTTAGAAGTGGTGCTCTATCATTGGGAACTTTAATTTTTAATTTTTGTCCTCAAAAAGTTTGTCAGAATCTCTTTCCTTATTCTTTTTTATTGTGTGTTTGCATGGCTGGGATTACAAAGTGGAAGTAGAGTACTGACAGCACGGGTCAATGTATCATGCTTACTGTGAGTCTCAGTAACCCCAGAGTAGCCTGAAGGCCAGGTGCGTGAACAGAGCTATCTGAGGTCCTAAGTGGCTTAGAAGGGGTGACCTAAGGTGTTTGCAGTAAATGGACAAGAGGACACAATATTAAACTGCAGATCAGGCCCTAGAAAGAGCAAGATCAAAGGCTCTAGAGGTAAGAAGGTATGAGGAATTCAGAGCACAGCTCCACAGTCTCCTTTATCTGGAGACTTAGATATCTATTTTCAGAAGAGATAGAACACGGAAAACCATAGTCAAGGCCAAGGTTTCTGAAAAAGGAAGGAAAATGGTGGCTTGTTTCCCATGGAAAACAGAGTGAATTGATAGAAAATCACAAACAGCAAACCTCCCCAGTGAGGATGATATTTCAGCATTTGTTAAGAAATGGAGTGATGATGGTTTGTCCTTAGCTGGTATGGAATGTGTGTAAGGACATTTCTCCTCTAGGAAAAGTTCAGGACCTAGCAATTCTGACGTGTCAGTGAGATAAACATGATTGTAACACAGGAGAAAGTTCTCAAAGGGGGGCAAGTTTGGAAGTACTAATTCCAGTTGAGAAATACTTATCTTAGGAGACTAGAGAAAAAATTTCTATCAAAAGGAAGAGATGTTGAAGTAGAGTCAACCATTGGGTTGAATAGAATTCTCTTTGGGTTCTCTGGAATCTTCTATAAGCTGTACAAGCCTGTTTTGCATTACCATGGAAGCTGGTCTGGGGTATCCTCCAGCCTTAGGACACACACACTTTTCAGTCACAATTCTAGTCATCAGAACACAGAAGACTGAGCCCCATTCCCCAAGGGCGGAACACAAAGATACACAAAAACTGTACTTTGAGTCATACTTTAGGTCAGGGATTGTACTCATGTGTTTATCTCATGAAATGCACACTATGACTTTATAAGTCAACAAGATCCGAATGCTGTTCCCACTCACTCTGAGGAAGCCTAGGGTTAGAGAAATGATATACTCTCCAAATGCTTGTCACATGTCGTAGGATTGGGAACAAAGCCCTGGTCAACCCTTCTAATGAAAACAGCCCTTCTGTCTCCAAGATTCTCTGATTCCCCACTCTGTTCCTCCAGCCAACCCGTGTGGCAACTGAGATTTTATAACCAGCAGGCTCAGAGATGTTATCCTGGCTACTGAGATGTTAATATATTGTGTCCTATCTACTAGGTTTGTTTCTGCCTCTAAAAAGAGTCAAGCGTATTACACTGGGAGCAGTGGTAGGCTAGATGCCATGGACACATACCACTTAAACAGAGTGGACTTTGCTCTTAGCAGTACAAATTGGAAGATGTTAGAGCACATATCAGGTAAACTCTAGGCCCCGGGTCTCCAGCAGTCGCCACCCAAATGAGCAAGGATTTCACACCAAGCCCCCTCCCAAGCCACAGGGCATGAAAAGGCTGCTGAGAAATGAGAGCTTTCTTCTTACTGGCCAGAATTCTGAGTTGGCTAAAGAAATTGACGGGTTAGGAGCCACCAGGCACTGTGCCAGCCCAAACTGGCACTCCCAACAGAGGCCACAAAGCAAGAGGGTGAGGACAACCAGTCTCCCTGCTTCTGAATGGCCCCACAGGAACCACAGCACTCCAGCCTCAAAGAGTTATGAGTTCTGGCATCCTGCCGTGAAAGGAACAGGCATCTTCCCTCTGTCAACTGCCCTTGACAAGCCAAAAACATGATTCATGACTTGTGAGAATGGTTGCTTTCTTCACAGCCACTCTCTGGCTTCGCTTTGGGCCCAGGAATAATTGGCCACAATCAACCCACCCAAAGAAGTGGTTCCCCCCCCACCCCCACTACATCACTCTTCCTTCTGAGGACAATGGCTTCACCCAGTGTGGTGAGGGGGAAGTTTAACCAAAGGAAAAACTGAGCCCACACTGATAAAACATCAGTGTTATCAAGGGACAGCCAGGCGTGAGAGCTGAGACACCCTTGTCTTGTGGTGACTCTTGGGATACCTTTGTATGTATTTCTCAACTGCTCCTAAGCATGGATGTGTGTCCCTCCCTAAGGACAAGTGGCAACCACAACTCTTTGGTGTTTTAAATGCCCCTCTTTATCATATTCCCATCTTCTGCTCCATTAGCACATACCCATTTTGTAAAAAGCATGGCAGTTCTTTTAGAGGGCAGCTTCGTTGGCACTGTTGCTTACAGTAGATACTAACATTGACTACTGAATACCCACTAGGAATCAGGGAATATTGTTACCAAGTGCCCATCAAACTCTGCCAGCTCAGAAGTATTTGTGCATGGTCAAAAAATTAAGTACAGTTCATAAGGAAATGTAGTTACAGATGAGCGCTTAAGCCAGGAGGGTCTTACATAAAAGAGGGTATGCAGACTGTCTTCCTGGCCTCCCTTTCTATGTTAACATGCGAACTGTGCTTAAAAAGAACAAAAATGGATCCAGATGTGCTTTTGGTATGGAGTTCAGGCAATTCCACAGTTTCTTCTAAATTCCAAAATGACTTTTTGACACAAAAATAGAGATGCTATTAACATAGTTGGTCCTTAAGTGAGGAGCATGGCCCACTCTGGCTGACAGCTTCTCTCACAGAGAGACCCTGTAAGTGCAACGTTGGAATGGTGGAGGCCAGGAGCACTGTCTTTGTTTCCACATAAAAGGGAAAGGGACCTAAGATCGGCCTTGCAGCCCCTCTCCGTGCCTTGCTAAGGAAGGTGGGAGGCATGGTGGGGGGCAGGGAGGCCTGTTGTCACCACAACCCCTTGTCCTCATAAATCAGCCTTCTGTAATTCTCAGAACACTCCTGCTTGCCTCTTCAGTATAGCTATAACCTCTTCATGTGAAAACATTCTTTATCCACATCTGCATACGTTGGTGGGCTCAAATCTGTAAAATTAATGAATTAAATGAATATATTTCTTAGAGCTGAAATGGAATGATGATCACTGAGATTGTGTGAAGTGATCTTCAGTAGTATGGGAAAATACTAGAATGTCTATTTCTTTCTTTTGGAGTTTGTTATTGCAAATGTACCTCATCCGACATTCAACAAACTCACACCAAATTAAGAAAATTGATAAAAGTAATATGTATAAAAACAAGTATATAAATATGTGAGGAGGCATATATATTTTAAGTTAAATTTGTTTTATCTTGTGTGTATATGTATGAGTCTGTGTGTGTGTGTATGTGTGTGTGTATGTGTGTGTGTGTGTGTATTACCTGTGTGAGTATTATATGAGTGTGTGCATGTGCTGGTGTGTGACCTGTGCACTCTCAGAGGCTGGAGGAATAACTTGTGCATCGTATTCTCTCTCTTTCCATGTTATTCCCTTGACTAGTGCTCTTGTGCTGAACCTGTAGCTATGTGTACAGCCAACGTGACCCTGGGATTCTTCTCCCTCTCTTGCCCTCATACTACTTGGGCTCCAGGCATGAACACAGCAGTTTTTAATGAGGAGTCTGGACATTTTCCTGAGTTCTTCTTGATTGCATCCCAGTGCTGCTTTTGTCTACTGAGCAACTCCTCTGCCTCTACTAAGTATTTAAAAACAAAACAAAACAAGTACGTATGTTCATAATGTGTACTCACAGCTAAGACCTCTTAGATAGAGGGACTAATGGAACTAGAAACCAACACAAAACACCATTGGAATAAATAAAACCTATGCGTGCATACATTACTACCTAACTGGGGGAAACAGTGTCCTTCAGTCTGGCACATGCCCAAATTACCACTATTCTACATGATTTATGTTCTAATATTACACAATGCTATAGCCTCGTTTGTTTGTAGACCTCTCTTCAAAATAACCCAGGTGCCTGCTGTTTTCCTGTCTCATACAAAATACATCCTGTCTTACAAGCCATCGTTTATGTTGCATTCCTAGACCATAGAAGCGGCTGAACACCTTCTTTTCTGTGTGTCTTCAACATCATAGTGTTGCTCATTCTTGTTGTAACGATTACCTTCTCCATTATAACTCTTGAAGGTCAAGAATCATGCTTTATCCTCTACTGTAGCAGTGCCAGACAGGTCTAAGTATCACAGTAACCCCGCTACATCCCTCCTTTCACTGAGGGTCTTTAGTGCCTCAATTCCACCCAAGATCTGGCTTTTTCTCTCTCTCAATGATGTTTAAGGGGATTCAGATATATAGTAGCTATTAACTCCAATGTAGGTAGCTAGCCCATGAGTTGAGGTGTAACATAAGGGTGAGCAGAGCCCTCCACACACAGAGATTTAGATGACAATCTTGGACTTAACAGCCAAGGTGAACTTGGATAAAATTGCAAGAACACATTTACACTCTGGGCGTTATTTTGGCTGTACAATGGAAGTCAAAATGATGGTTGACAAAAAGTGTTATTCCAGATTATACTATTGTCTTATTAGGCACTCTGAAAGAATTGAAAATTGTGATATATTTGTAATTGTTTATGTATGTGTATCCTTATGTGTCTTCTCACATGAGTGCAGTGCCTGAGGAGGACAGAAAAGGACATTGGATACCTTGGAATTGGAGTTATAGTCAATGGGGAGCTATGTGGTACGGGCTCTGTGGGAAAAAAAGCTTAGAATCTTCTAGGAGGCAGGGAGAGCTGATCTATCTCTCTAGACCAAAAGTATATAAAATTTTGAGTGATTTATTAAAGAAAATAAATTCATGGTTATACTGGAATTATCTTAGAATATCTGGAGCATCCATAAGTCATACTAACATGCTAAATGGGTATCTTATATATTAACTTAAACTGCTGTATCAAAATGGTACACACTGGGTGGCTTAAATAGCAGAGGCTAGGAACTCAAGGTTAGTGTGTCAGCCTGATGATGTCTCTCTTCCCTACTTGCAGAAGCTAACTTCTCATGTCTTCAAATAAGAGAGGCAGAAAGAGGAAGGTTAGAAGAATGAAGAAGGGGCTAGAGGAGCAGAGAAGGTGTATGGGGAGGGAAGAGGAGGAGACTCTGGCATTTCATCCTTACCTCATAAAGAAACCATCTTCGCCAGATAAAGACTACTTGAAATTCTAGATCTCTTATGGTTTGGATATAACATTTCGTTCACAAGCTCATGTTTTAAACCTGTGGTTTAGACACAGCTGATGGTATAGTCTGAAGAGGTTGTGAAACCTAGCAGTGAATCTAGAGAGGAAGTTGGCCAGTGAAAGGTGGGCCATGAAATTTATGGTATAGTCCTGTTTCCTGCCCCATCTTGGCCTCCTGGTCTGCTAGGTTGTGAGCAAGCAGCTGTCACAGAGCCATCTGTCACAGTTCCTTCCCCACCACAGACTGTGTTCCATCCAGCTATTTGCCAAATTAAGTCATTCACTCTTTAAATATCTTCTTGTTAGATATTTGGTCACAACAAGCAAAGCAATCCATAGAGTCATATAGTTCCAAATTGAACATTTCACCATGTTTGAGTCACCTTGGTGGTTTGAGCCTTAGTATACGACTCAGGAAACACAAATGTTCACTCCAAAGCCTGATCTAAATGATACTTGTTTGTGCATAGAACCTAGCACAATATGATAGCCAGCCCCTAAAATAGCCATCCCCATTTGCTAACTATCAATAATCATGTCTTCATGATCTTCCAACGCTGAATAGAATTAGTCCCTATAGACAACCAAGTGTTGCAAGAATTAAATCAATTGGTCTAGGGAAAGGCACCTGTTGTCGGGTCATCTCACACCAGCAGCCCTCCAGAGAGGTCTGCATAGCAGGAAACGAATGCACAGGAGACCTGTAAAGTGTTTTTCTTTCTTTCTTTCTTTCTTTCTTTCTTTCTTTCTTTCTTTCTTTCTTTCTTTCTTTCTTTCTTTCTTTGTTTCTTTCTTTCTTTCTTTCTTCCTTCCTCTCTCTCTCTCTCTCTCTCTCTCTCTCTCTCTCTCTCTCTCTCTAATATAGATGTACTGGCAGAAACACAATAAAGTTTGAGTGAAAAGGGAGATGGTATAACAATGCAGAGGTCTTCAATCACCAAGCTTCTAAAGAAAGAAACAGTCCACAAACAGTGCTCAACTCCAGAATGCAGTGCATTTAGTACAAAGGAATCATTACCGAGTGGGGGTGCAGCAAGAGCTCAGAGAGTGGAGATGAATGATATAGATCGGTGTTCTAAGGTAAGGGTAAAACCAAGTTCTACCTGGGAAACCTCTCTCTCTCTCTCTCTCTCTCTCTCTCTCTCTCTCTCTCTCTGTGTGTGTGTGTGTGTGTGTGTATGTGCATGCGCGCGTGTGTGCATGCGTATTAAATGCATGATTTTGCATGTGGGTGGTTGTACACATGTGGGGGTATGCATGCCCATTTGTGGTTGTTAGGAATCATCTTTCGTTCTTCCCCAACCTTATTCATTGAGGCAAGGTATCTCAATCAAACTCGGAGCTTGTTGATATGGTTCGTCTCAAAGTCTCTACTTTCTGGGGTTGGAATTACAGGTGGACAGCCCATCTACCTGACATTTATAACAGTTTCTGGGATCCAAACTCAGGTTTTCATGCTATGTGGCAAGTGCTTTAACCATTGAGTCATTTCCTTAGCCCTTGATGAACTTACAGTAAGAGTCTGTTGAATTTCAGAATTGGTCTGAATTGGTCATTCGTTTGTACTCCATTGCTCCTTTTACTGGGCACAGGTACCTACAATGGGTACCTACAATGTTCATTCCATCGCTGTATGTTGGTGTGGAGAGAGATGACACATGTCTTCAAGTCGTTAGATATAGAGAAATGTAAAAGGTCTGGGGAGATTTATTTGCATCTGAACTTGATTTATACAATCAGTTCTTGGAGGTGGAATTGATTATATATATATACATATATGTATATATATAATGATGTGTGTGTGTGTGTGTGTGTGTGTGTGTGTGTGTGTTAGTGGAAGGCTGTGCAGAAGAGGGCTTTACATGAGAGTAATACATGAATCCATGGGTGTCAAGGAGGTATGAAGAAGCATGGTAGATAACCCCCAAAAGGCCTCAGTGATGCTTGTATCTGATATCTATGTTTGTGTACTGCCCCTTCCAATTTGGAAGAGGACCAATACACTGACATTAGTAGGTGTAACAGTGTGGGTGTTTGACTGTGAGTCTTAGAAGATATTGAACTCGTCTTGGATCCCTGGTTCTGGTGGAAGACAGAGCTTGTGTATCTGAAGACACCGATCCTTATTGAATGGCCTTTTGGCAAGAACTGAGGCCTCTTAGCTTCTAGCCACTACTAACTTGATGGCATATGAAGGCTTTTCTTGGAAACGGATCCTCCTGCTCCAGGCAAGAAAGATTTGAAACTACAACCTTGTAGCAAAGTTTATAGCCCATAGAAGTTGTGAGGATCCTGTGTTGGTGCTTAGACTTATAATAAACTTCTTTAAATTTTAAAATATTTTTCATTTATAAACTAAATTGTACGGCAATTACACACACACACACACACACACACACACACACACACACACTTTGCTAATATTCACCTCCCCATTATCATCACGCGCTCCCATTCTCTTCCCTCTGGCCTCACTCTCTTTCTCCTACATAATTCCTTTGTTTTTATATTGTGTGTATATATGTGAAAGAACTGTCAAATCTGAATTCTGCACATAAAAAAAACTGTGCTATTTGTATTTCACCTTCCCTGATTACTCTTTCTTCCCTTCCTTCAAGCCTCTTTCTCTTACTCATATCTCCACTCCACATCTCACACACCCATCCATATACACGTAGATATATTGAAAATCTAGATTACACATATGAAAGGAAGCATGTAATATTTATCTTTCTGAGCCTGGCATATTTTGCTTATCATGACCTCTAGTCTCCCTCGTTTTCTGGCAAATGACAAAAGTCCCTTTGCAGCTGAATAAGTCTGTTATGTGGATGCATGTATCACGTTTTCTTTTTTTATGTACTAAAGATTAATTAAAATTGATAAAATATTGTAGGACACAAAATGAACATACAGAAATCAGTAACATTTTAGATATCTATATAATGTTTAGAAATCAGTCTCATTTTAAAATGGTTACCACAGAAAAATAGAAAAGGAAAAACTAGTATCACATTTCTTTGTGTGTGTGTGTTCATCTGTTGGTCTGTACCTAGACAAGTCATGGCTGCTTGGAATAATATAGCAGTAAACATACATGTATAAGAGTCTCCGCAGGTTAGCTGACTTCAGGATATTTAGCTGTACCCAGAGGGGGCATAATTGGATCACATTTAGTTTTAGTTTCTTGATGGACCCCTTAGCCAATAAGCATTGCGGAAGTTTGCCACTTCCCTTGGATTGTTAACCTAATTTGTTTGTTCACTAGGTTTTAGCCATTCTGACTGGAGAGAGATGGACTGTTGGTGTCATTTGAATTTGAATTTCCCAGAGAGCTGAAAATGTTCAGCTTTTCTTCCTAAATTTACTGGTGATTTCTATGCTTTCTCTTTGGTGATTTGAGGGGTTCGTAGTTAATTTTTATAGCTCCTTATGGCTTTTATCTAGAAATCTTCTGCTAGATGTATAGTTGACAAACGTTCTCTCCTGTTCTGTAAGCGCGCTGCTTCCTCTGCCACCAGGAAACTTTCTATTTTCACGAAGTCAACATTCGACTTGCTATTATTTGCCAGGCTATGTATGAGTTTCAGTTTCAGAAAGCCTCTGCCTGTGCTTATATTCCAAGTATTTTCCCCAACAGTTTTTCTCTAACAGTTTCAATGTTTCAGGTCTTACATTAAAGTATTTAATCCATTTCAAATGGATTTTTTAAATAGTGTGAAAGATAGGGGTATAATTTTATTCTTCTACAGATGGATATCCAGGCTTAAAGCACCATTTGTTGAAGAGGCTGCTTTTTCTAAAACTCTGTTTTTGGCACCCTTCTTAAAAGTTAGTAGGACAGAGCTGCCAGGGATTATTCTGAATTTACTATTGCTTTTCCATTAGTCTGTGTGTGGGTGTGTGCTTGTATGCATGTCTCTCTCTCTCTCTCTCTCTCTCTCTCTCTCTCTCTCTCTCTCTCTCTCAGTCTGTGTGTGTGTGTGTGTGTGTGTGTGTGTGTGTGTGTGTGTTTGTGTTAGTCTTTGTGCCAGTATCATTCTGACACTATGGCTCTGTAACATAATTTGAGACCCAGGAATCAGAATTATGTTCCCTATTTAAGGTCCTTCAGGGCTCCATATCAATTTCAGGATTTTTTTTCTAGTTCTTTATGTAATAATTTTCTATGCATTCTTATGAAGATTGCACTGAATCTGTAGATTTGTTTTGAAAATATAGTCACTTTCTCTTGATAAGGTTTGCTGATCAAAACTTATGCTGTAAGGCATGTCTTTCCATCTTCTAGAATTTTCTACAATTTCTTTCTTCAGAATTTAAAAAGTATTATTGTAGAGACCTGTCACCTACTTGGATAGATATTCTAGCAACTGTTTTCAAAGTATTATGAATTGGATTTCCCCTCTGATTTACATTTTTTGGTGACTTCATTATTGGTATATAGAAAAGCTATGGATTTATGTATGTTGATTTTGTTTCCTGCTATTTTGCCAATAGAGATGATCAGATTTGAGTTATTTTTGGTGAAATCTTTAGCATTTCTAAGTATAGAATCATATTTTCTGAAAATAGGGGTAATTTGATTCTTCCTTCCCTGTTTCGGTCCTATTCTCAAATTGAAACTTTAAGCATTATATTCAATAGGTATACATAGCTTTTAGGATCACCCTTTTATGTCTGCTTTCCGATGGCTTTTGTCACATATGTTTGTACAGGTTCTGTAGCTCCTCTTCTCCACCAGAGAGCCATAGGAAAAGCAGGTGCTCCTGCTCCTTTATTTTCTGTGGATTCCCCTTTCCTTGCAGTTTACCTCTGTCCCATAACCCTAGTTATGATTCTCAATTCTTCTAATTTTTATTTTCTTGAAAAAACTCTATACCAACCCAAATCTTATACATCACATTACATGGAGGCAACTTCTAATCACAATTTTATCCTAGAGTGACTGTTATACAGTAGTCACACATTATAAGCTTCTTGGTTTGATTTTTTAAGGAAAAATTAAGCAGTAAGAAAGTAAAATATGCCCCTCTCCCCTCCCTGCAGAGGGGGATATGGCACTTGAAGTGGACATCTTCTGTAACGAGGCAGAACTCCCAGTGAAGGGATAAAAAACCAACCAATCCACAAAATGTTTGACCCAAAATGTGTCCTGCCAACAAGAAAGCAAGCACAAAGATGGGTCAGAGACCAAGGGAATGGCTAACCAATGACTGGTCCAACTTGAGACCCATCCTGTGAACAAGTACCAATTCCTGACACTATAAATGATACTCTGCTATGCTCGTAGACTGGAACTTAGCATAACTGTCTTCTTATAGACTTCATCCAGCAGCAAACAAAACAGATTCAGAGATCCACAGACAAACATTAGATAGAGCTTGGGGAAGCTTATGGAGGAGTCAAGGGAAGGATTGAGGGACTGGGAGGGGTAGGGACTCCACAGGAAGACAATAGAGTCAGCCAAGTTAATGGAAAAAAAGAAAGAAAAATAAATGAGATCATCTACTTCCCAGGCTTAAGGTCAGAAGACCCACCCTCTGTGATGTCGTAGGACAGGATACACCTTGGACAAGGTACTTGCTTTCTAAATGCTAGCATTCAGTGTTCCATGTGACAAACCATGCATGGCTGAAATGTCCTGAGGCGGATGCATAGAAATTCTCTAGCCAAGCAGCATGGAGGCCCAGTGTAGTCAGTTGCTGCTAGACTCCATTAAAACCTGCACAGCCAGACTAGCATCATGCTGTGGAACTTATAAGCCAAGACACACAGCTATCCCATAACAGTGCCTGTTTAATACCAGAAAGAGATATGCCCAGAATTTCTATGCATGAGGACAGATAACTCTTAGGACCAAAGCCTCTAACAACTGCAGTCAAGTGATTGGTTTTGTAAGAAGAGTGCAGCAGCCTCTGGAACTGGGAGCCTTGCCCAGCTTCTAGCTGGCAGTGTCACCTTAGTCCAGGCACATCCACATTGATTAGCCTCAGTGTCCTTATCTATACAAGGAAGACAGTGGTACTGATAACTTAGAAGCATTGTGATAATTCGAGAAAAAAATGTGTGTGAAGAAGGTGCTTTTATGTGTCTGTTCTCCCTTGGGAAGAATTGCTTTGACATTAAGCAAGAAACTGAATACTTGGGTTAACTTTTTGTAAGGTGACAATATGTTAAGATTCAATTGTCACTTCAGACTTGAGATTTGTAGGGACATAAGATGCTGCCATGTTCTCTGAACATAACTACATTAGTAATTTCCCTCAGATACTGAGACGTGGTGATCATGGAATGGGCGTTAAATTTGTACTAAACAATTTTACAGGAAAGGCAATGTGTTTGGGCTGTGAAAACTGACCCAAATGTTCCCCAATGTTTCTCCCTTGGACTTTCTGTTAGCAATGCCAAGAAAGAAACAACTGTTTAAAAAGACTTTGAGACCTGGACTAATTTTCTTCTGTCTCCATGTTTTTGGGGTCTTTAATGATGAAGTTCCTCAGCCTACAAAGCCTCCCCTGAAGCCCTGACTTTCCAGAGCTTTGCAGAATGAACTCAAACATCACTGGTTCTGCAAGCTTCCAGGGGCATTGCCAGTCCTCCCACACTCATTCCCCCAGACCTGTCACCACAGTGTGATGATGCTCTTAGTTTATTGGTCAGCTTTCTGTATGCACTCTAGCTTGTCCAAAGCCTTTGAGCCCCCTGAACACAGAGTCCTTCTATTACTTCAGTTGTGGTCTTTCACCAGAGAATAGTGCTGAGTGGCTTTTAAGTGATATTTGTACTAAAAGATTAAAAAGGAAGGAGGAGAAAGTGGGGAGGGACATGGAAGAGAAAGGATGAGAAGGGAAAATGGATGTACAGGAGGAAGAAAGCAGTGTTGATAGGCAGGATCCTGATCTATTTTATTTCCCTTGTAGCTAATTATCACAGGTCCTGTTATCTCAATTTTACACAAGAGGGGACTAAGTCTTAGAAATTGGTGACAATTATATAGGCAGCAGGTGACAGACTGATAAGAAATGCTGCAGTACATAAGGAGAGCAGGTTGACGTTTAGAATAGAGGATAAGACAGACTAGCTATGGATTTGGGATCTTCCTTGGGGACAGTAAGAACTGATTATTGTAGTTGTTTCTAATAACACCAAACCAAACCAGGGAATTGAATGCCATTGTTAAATTGGGGCATTTTTAGGCAATGGAGTAGGAATCATTTTTATATGGCATTTTGACACATCAGTGCTGAGGTCACAAGGTTTCAACAGTGCAGGAGCCTGTAGTAAACAGGGAGGTAGCAAGTCAGACATGTGAGACAGAAGAGTTACTGATCTTGCCAATGGGTCTCAAGAAAGTTACCAGTACTTGATGCCTAGTCTTTCTGCTGGAGGTGGGTTCAATAAGTTTTCTCTCCCCACTGTAGGACATTTCATCTAGTGTCCCCCCTTTGAGGCCTGAAGATCTCTCACTTCCCAGGTCTCTGGTACATTCTAGAGCATCCTCTCAACCTCCCTCCTCCCTAGGTCGCCTGTTTCCATTCTTTCTGCTGGCCCTCAGGGCTTCAGTACTTTTCCCCAACCCAATACCAGATCATGTTTCCCTCTCCCCTGACCCCCATCCTCTTTCCCTTCCTTTTTCCCTTCCTCCCCCCTTGTGGATGCTTTCTTCTCACTCCCAAGTGGGACTGAGGCATCCTCACTTGGGCCTTTCAGCTTGTTGACCTTTTTGAGTTCTATGGACTGTATCTTGGGTATCCTGTACTTTATCACACAGTTAAAACTCTGACCCATAATTCTTCTTGTCTGAAAGAAATGCAGAGATGGAAATGGAGAAGAGCTAGAGAAAAAGAAGGTCCAGTGACAGACCCAAAGTAGCATCCAGCTCGAGGGAAGGCCCCAAGACCTGACACCATTACTGAGGCTATGGGTGTTCACAAAAAGGGACCTATCATAACTGCCCTCCAAAAGACCCAACAAGCAGCTGAAAGAGTTATATGCAGATATGTGTACCCAACCAATGAACAGAAGCTGCTGACCCCTCTCATTGAATTAGGGGAAAGCTGGAGTAAGCTAAGGAGGAGGGCAACCTTGTAGGAGGGCAACCCTGTAGGAGGACCAGCAGTCTCAATTTACCTGGACCCCCAAGATCTCTTGACGACTCCCGGGTCTGGGTTCAATCAGAGAAGATGCACCTAACCCTCAAGAGACTGGAGGCCCCAGGGAGGTTAGAGGTCTGGTGGGGTGGATGGGGTGGGGACATCCTTGTAGAGATTTGGGAGGGGGTAGAGGAGGAGGTTGATGGGGAGGAGGTATGGGATGTAGAATAGTCGGGGGGTGGACTGGGAGGGGAATAAAATCTGGAATGTAAAAATAAATACATAAATAAATATTTTAAAAAATCTTACAGGGTTGGGGATTTAGCTCAGTGGTAGAGTGTTTGCCTAGCAAGCGCGAGGCCCTGGGTTCGGTCCCCAGCTCCGAAGAAAAAAAAATCTTACAAGACAGAAAGAAAGAAGGAAAGAAAGAAAGAAAGGAAGAAAGAAAGAAAGAAAGAAAGAAAGAAAGAAAGAGAGGAAGGAAGGAAGCTACCAGTAGACTCCGTGGAGGCAGCAAGGTTGGTTTCAAATACTGTCTCCCAGCCAAAGCATGTATCTGATGGAACCCCTTCTTTGACTCTGGCTATGACTTGCAGTCCCTATACTCCAATCTGCATCTCTACCTCTTTTCTCAGTCATAGGAAAATTTTATATCTCCTCTCTATGCAGAGCTTCAACTGCAAGATTTAAACTGACGATTTTAAAAACATGAAAACTAGTTTTGGAAGTCACGCAGGTTCCTCTTGCTTCTCTCCTACACACACGTTTTCCTGCACTTCTACCTTTTGCTGTGACACAGCAGGGAAGTCTACGTTAGAGGCTGATACCTTGGCAATGACCTTTCCCACATCCAGAACTGTAAAGAGTATTTTATGTCTCTGGAATTCATCCAACCTTAAACTGATGATTTTTAACAACACACCTAGATGCAGCCTAGATTTTCCTCTGGGCTCCAGGTCCACAGGTAGAAATCACCTGGTAGGCAGAGCTTTCTTGACAAGGTTTATCTTGAACTCCAAAGGCATTGTACCAGTGACATACTGAGGTTTCATTCTCTGCTCGCCTGTACACAGTTGGTTCTGAAATCAGAGGTAGAGTGATGAGAGGGGTGATCGACATCAACCATCAAAACCCCAATATCCCAACTTCTCAGATGGAGAGACTACGTCCTGAGGCAGATACACGCTGAGCCCAGAAGGTACCATCCTCACCTAAAGTCATTCACATTAAGTAATAAAGTTGACATCTAAGCAACATAAAACATTTTCTGCAATCCCAACCTATGATTTCTTTAGTGCAGGGGGTAGACATCAGTTGGACTAATTCACTTAGCCATGCTGGCACTTCATGTGAGGCCATTTACTGGGAGCTTTGAAATTATTGAGGATGAAAGAGACATTTAAGGGTCCGTGGTCATCATCATTACCACCCTCCTCTTGGTTTGGGATAATAACAGTTGCTGTTTTAACCACCAGCTCCAACTAAGCAGCCTTCAGGTTTTCATGCTTCTGATGTGCAGAGATCAGCCTCCATGGTAACACCAGCATGCGCTTTCTTCCACCGGTATTTGAAATTTGTTTCCGGTACTCGAAACGGAAATGTAAAGGAATGCATTGTCTTAGGTAAACTGCCTTTATTTATGATAAACCAGAAGATTTGCAAGAGTATATTTTAAAAAGACTCCGAACGTATCCCTTTGTACTTCAAAGGCCATTTGGTCTTGGGCCCAACAGGCAAAGCGGTTATTATGGTCCCATGTGGGAAAAGGCGGGTGAGGCTGGAATGTGCCCAGTAAACATGAAACCCCATCCACAGAACTCCACTTGCTCCCGCTGCTCTGCCGAGGCTAATTGGAGGAGGGCAACCTTTTTTTGAGAAAGGAAAGAAACTTCTGGATTTGAAGCAGATGTCTGAACTTTGCAGAATCTACAATACAGGCTTTTAAAAAAATATTGCAATAATTAGGAGTCCGGTTTGAAGTCAATGTGTTGCTGTAAAAATTAAGGATGTTTACAACTGTGGGAAGGCTTTCTTTAAAATCCCAATTCTGATTCCAATTTGCTAGCAAATTGCATCCTGGCCCCATGGAGGGAGCGATCGGGGAAGGAGGGGGGGACCTGTTTAACAGATTAGGATGCTTGCTGTCTGTCAAAGGACAGGTATGTGCTTGCTGTTATGAAATCAAATAGGAATTCTCAGTATATGATCCAGATTTTATTTGTAGAATTTTGTGACCTAACAAATGATTTGATATTTGGAACCAAACAAAGTTTTTTCTCAATCGATTACTTACACACACACACACACACACACACACACACACACACACACACACACGCTTGGTTTTCCTTGTGTGGTCCCTGGCATAGAAGTCTAGTATTTACTAAACTGACCACAGTGTTTCAGATATTGGCTACTCATGAAACATTGCATTATATTCAATTCCAGGTTATCCAAGGACAAGAAAGTGAACAATATATGAATTTAACTTCTTGGAAGTCAAAGATTAAGTATCAGAAAATATAGCTTTTCTTCCAGATAACAGAGAAAGAAGGTCTATGAGAATATTGGTCAGGGCAGACCATAAGATGGTCAATCTGTAGTGAGAGGAAATTATAGTTAGAATGGAAGAGAAAACCTAGTTCCTATAGCTTTGCAGTCATGGCACTTAAAAACTTTCATTTTTTAAATATGTTGTAGATACTAACATCTATTTTTTGGCACTTGATTATAAGGAAGAATATGAAGCACTTCTTGTGGAATATCAATATCTCAGTGCAGGAGAACAATGTTCCTTCACCCAGCACATATATACACGGTGCACAGATTTATTTGAAATAGGTCAATGATCCTGTCAGAACAGTGCATCTTGTACAAGTTTGGAGAAGGGAAGGAAAGTGTGCTAGGTCAACTAAAGATTTCCCAGAAGCCTTTTTTAAATTTTTATAACAGAATCCTGAGTTCTACTTGGGCACAGGCTGGTCCAGCTGGAGCTGTTTCTCCCCATCTCTGGCAGAATAAGCCATACGACTGAGTTCCGTCAGAGATACAGGAGTGAGAGTGACATATTCAATGTCTACGTCATATCACTTGCTCTTCATCTCTATTTTATTGACCACTATGGGCAAGAATATAAACCCCATGCTGGAGAGTCCATTGATCATAAAGATGAAGTCATCACACCAATGAAAGCTTACATATCTCAGATCCCTGCACAGCTCCATGGAAAAGAGACTCGTGACTGTGGGACCATCTCTATGGAGCATCTATCACACTAGAGGTTCAGAAATGATTTTTAAGAAATAGCTATGTTATTTCAGATAGCTTTATTTTGCCCATTGTTAAGACACTCCAAATTATAGTCCAGTTGTTCTCAACCATACTAATGCTGCATCCCTTTAATACAGTTCCTCAGGTTGTAGTAACCCCCACCCCAACCACAAAATAATTTTTCTTCTTACTTCATAGAACTGTAATTTAGATAGTTATGAATTGTAATATAAATATTTTTTGGAGCTAGAGATTTGCCAAAGGGGTTGTGACTCACAGGCTGAGAAATACTGTTATAATCTATTGTAGAAAGTTTTCCTTTGGAATTGTCTGGTGTCAACTGGAGGAAAAGTTTTTGGTCCTCTGGGCTTGGTTCCCAGTGTAGGGGAAGGCTAGGGCATTGAGATGGGGGTGGGTGAGCAGGAGTGGAAGCATCTTCAAAGAAACAGGGGAAGAGGGGTTAAGAGAGAGGGGGGAAAGGGAGTAACATTTAAAATGTAAATAAATAAAATATCAAATAAAAAATAAAATAAAAAGAAAGCTATCCTTATGTTCTACATGACTCCCGACACCCCCCCCCCCCAAAAGAAAAGGTAACATAGGTCTTCTGATTCAGGAAATTTGGTTGTTCACCATTGGTCATCAATGAGTTATATATGAGTTATTCAAGAAAAGACTTGAGGCAAACTTACTTACGGCCCGATCTGAGGCAGACTTCATTAAGTTAGATCATTAGTAGAAAAGGAAGCAAATGTGGGGTCTTGGACTGGTGTCACTTAACACCCAGTTAAGCACAGCATTTGTATGTAATCTACTTGAATAGACAGTTGGATGTATTTATTGTTAAATAGGGTTGTGGTTAGAGGTTCATTCTGAATATGCAAACATAGAAGGGACATTTATTCTTCATAGCCTGCCTCGGGTGCCTGCCATCAGATTTCTAGTTTCAGTGCTCTAGATTCCTGAGTTGACTTGAGACACGCCCTACCTCATGTTCTAGTATAGGCATTCAAGCACTTTTAGAATTCATTAATTTAACAGACTCAGTAAGTAAATATGTGCCTGATCTACTCTAGATACTTGGAATTCAGAGATGCTTGGAACATGACCATTGTTTTCACAGATCATAGGGTATGGAATCTATTAATAGTCATTGTCAATGACAGGGTGTCCTTTCTGGGAAGGGCTTTTGGAAAGTATTCTAAATAAAATAGATAGCTTTCCTTCAGGAAACCCACAGTCTCCAATTATTATTAGATGCATGCATCCCACATGTAGTTCTGGATAAGAACTTGTGAGCACAGAGAGCTAGGGACTCTAAGCCTATCACTATGGAGTTTCCTGAAGAGAAAACACGATTATATTTCTCTCTAATCTCTCTCTGCATACCAACATTTATTTCTTGGTACATACTCTACAAACATTTGATGAAAGGAAATTCAATCCAGGAAGTAAAGCATACCATTCTAGAAGTGTACATGTCCATTCTATGTAATCAAAGAAACACGTGTAGGTCTTTTGAATTTCTCAGTCATTGTCAAATACCATCAAGCTAATTATTACCAAGAGAGTCATTGAAAAACACACAACAATCATGTCTGCTGTAATAACCTTCCACACTTTCCCTTTGTTAATGGTAATAGAAGGTGAAAATTCATTTCTTCTCAATAATTTTCAGAAATGCTTTCATAACTTCTAAAAACTTCAGTAGTTTTTGTCCCACATTTATGAGGCAGTAATGGACTAGGTGGTTTGTGCACTTCATTTACAACTTAGCAACACATGTGAAAGCTAGCTTGAACTAAGTTTTCTAGACTACTTGAATTCTCAGTATCTCAAAATTAAACTTCATGTATATAAGGAGAACATATGTTGGGAGGTGGGTTTGGTGCAGTGTGTATTCTGATGCTGATTTCTATGCCCAGACATCTCTTTGCAGTCCAGATGTTGACATGGGCAAGCATCTCTAATCTCAATGTTATATAAAAATTGTTTCCCACCCTCTCTGATTGGTTAATAAAGATCTGATGACCAATGAGTTGAGGCAAGATTAGAAGGTGGGATATCTAGCAGGGAGAATGGAATTCTGGGAGATAATCATAGAGAGGAAATTTGTTCTGGACTGTGAAGAAGTCAGACACATGAAACTGAGGAGAGATAATGAGGCTTCTAACAGACAGAATATTTTAAATGTATTATATAAGTAACAAGGCAGTTGGGGAAGGCCAAAGCTTATAGTCTAGACATTTATTCATAAATAAGCCTCCAAGACATTGTTGGGAACTTGGGTGTGATAGAAAAACCTGTGAGTCCAAACATGGTCATGCCTGAAGACATTTATTGTCATTCTGTTGAAAGGAGGGTAAAATTAGAAATTATATCCTTAAAATACACTACCATAGTCTAATTAAAATAACAACTATAATAATAAACTAGTGTCATCAACACTACTGACCAACTGCAACACACATAGAGATCAAAGAAGACTGATGTTAAGATGTATGGGCTTAGGGGCTGGGGATTTAGCTCAGTGGTAGAGCGCTTACCTAGGAAGCGCAAGGCCCTGGGTTCGGTCCCCAGCTCCGAAAAAAAGAACCAAAAAAAAAAAAAAAAAAGATGTATGGGCTGGGACTGTAACTCAGTTTGTAGAATGCTTACCTACCATGTGTAGAGCCATGAATTGAAAACAGTCATGGGATACAAGTCAATAATTCCAGAACTTGGGAAACGGAGATGAAGACTCTAAGGTTCAACAACATCCTTGACTACATAGTGAGTTCCAGGCTAGTTTGTGCTACATTTCAAAACAAAAGACAAGTACAAATATTAAGTTCTTGATGCCTACCCAACAGAGAGAAAGTTGAAGGATGAATCTTAAAGACTATATATGAGGAACTCTTAAAACATCTTTTAAAGGCCTAATGAAGCATTGTGAAGAAATTATCAAATAGAAACACTTATTTTGTACTAGACTAAGCTAAGTATAATGCCAGTGGCAAGTTCACAAAATAAAGACTTCTATAATGTGGCATAGCATAGTTTCTTTTAGTCGTTGTACATAATCTAACCTCATATTGAAAGGAGAAGAATCAAAATAACTGTTTCATAGTATAAGGAAGGAATTATTTGCTGTGGCTCTTGGTTCGGGGGGCTTTAGTTCATAGTTGCTGGCTTTATTGTTGGAGGTTCTAATTAGGTGAGCCAAAGGGGGCTTTTTAATCTTTTTTTTTTCCTCTGGAGCTGGGGACTGAACCCAGGCCCTTGCACTTGCTAGGCAAGTGCTCTACCACTGAGCCAAATCCCCAACCCCCCTGTTGGAGGTTCTATAGTGAGGTAGTGTTCCATGAAGTAAAAGCTTGGTGGGATGGGACAAAACTGTTCACCTCATAGCACCCAGGAAGTGCATGAGGCAGACAGGAAGAGGACAGAACAAGATACGGGCATAGCACCCAGGAAGTGCATGAGGCAGACAGGAAGAGGACAGAACAAGACACAGTCATCATGACCTTCCTCCAATGACCTACATTCTCCAGCTAGGTCCTCACCCAACAATGGTTCCAAAATCTCCCCAAACAACATGTCCTGGCTGTATTTTTGTTCATTTCACATAAGCTAGAATTCTCTGGGAAGAAGAACCTTAGTTGATGAAATGTCTCCCTTAGATCGCCCATAGGAAAGTCTATAAAGTTATTTCTTGATTAATGATTGATATAGGAGGGCACTAGAGGTGGCATTATCTCTGAGTGGGTGATTCTGGGTGCTGTAAAAAAGCAGGTTGACAGATCCCCTTCAACAGAGGAATGGATACAGAAAATGTGGTACATCTACACAATGGAATATTACACAGCTATCAAAAACAACGAGTTTATGAAATTCGTAGGCAAATGGTTGGAACTGGAAAATATCATCCTGAGTGAGGTAACCCAATCACAGAAAGACATACATGGTATGCACTCATTGATAAGTGGCTATTAGCCCAAATGCTTGAATTACCCTAGATCCCTAGAACAAACGAAACTCAAGACGGATGATCAAAATGTGAATGCTTCACTCCTTCTTTAAATGAGGAAAAAGAATACCCTTGGCAGGGAAGGGAGAGGCAAAGATTAAAACAGAGACTGAAGGAACACCCATTCAGAGCCTGCCCCACATGTGGCCCATACATATACAGCCAATTAGACAAGATGGATGAAGCAAAGAAGTGCAGACCGACAGGAGCCGGATGTAGATTGCTCCTGAGAGACACAGCCAGAATACAGCAAATACAGAGGTGAATGCCAGCAGCAAACCACTGAACTGAGAATAGGTCCCCCGTTGAAGGAATCAGAGAAAGAACTGGAAGAGCTTGAAGGTGCTCGAGACCCCAAAAGTACAACAATATCAAGCAACCAGAGCTTCCAGGGATTAAGCCACTACCTAAAGACTATACATGGACTGACCCTGGACTCTGACCCCATAGGTAGCAATGAATATCCTAGTAAGAGCACCAGTGGAAGGGGAAGCCCTGGGTCCTGCTAAGACTGAACCCCCAGTGAACTAGACTATGGGGGGAGGGTGGCAATGGGGGGAGGGTTGGGAGGGGAACACCCATAAGGAAGGGGAGGGGGGAGGGGGATGTTTGTCCAGAAACCGGGAAAGGGAATAACACTTGAAATGTATATAAGAAATACTCAAGTTAATAAAAAAAAGAAAGCAGGTTGAACAAGTCATGGGGAGCAGGCAAGCCAGTAAGCAGTGTTCTTCCATGGTGTCTGTTTCAGTTCCTGCTTCTAGGTTCCTGCCCTGACTTCCCTCAGTGATGGACAGTGTCCTAGGATGTAAAAGGCAAGTAAATCCCTTCTTATCCAAGTTGCCTGGTCATGGCATTTATGATAGCAAAAGAAACCAAACTGGGACCAAGTTGTGGGCCAATATTTCAACAGATCCAGAGGAGACATCTCATATTCAAACCATAAAACAATCTCTTAAACCATAAAGACCTTTTTAAAACAATGTTTTAATTTTTCTTCTTAAATTATGTGCATGTGTGTGGAGGGGGAGAGTTATCATATGTGTGAGTGTAGTGCAGTGCCCACAGAGGCCAGAAGAGTGCATTAGATAGCCCTGGAGTTGTAGGTGGTTGTGAGCCACCAGACTTGAGTTCTGGGAACCAAACACAGTTCCTCTGTAAGAACAGAAAGATATGAATCTCAGAGATAAAGAATCTCTACAGACCCCAAATCTTTGGCTTAGACTATTAAAAGAACTTCTTGGGAATTGACAAATGAACTGAGTAAATAGCTTCATTTTAATTTTTAAATTCTCCTTTTGCTTTTCATCCCATCTCTATGAGCATTCGGTGTGTGTGTGTGTGTGTGTGTGTGTGTGTGTGTGTGTGTGTGTGTGTCCCACTGCCTTTTTGGTGCCTGCAGTGGCTAGAAAAGTGTGTCAGATCCCCTGGAACTGGAGCTATGGATGGTTTTTAGCTACTATGTAGGTGCTGGAAATAGAACCCAAGTTCTCTGCAAGAGGGATCAGTGGTTTTAACCCCTGAGTTACCTCTCCAGCTTCCTTCATTTTGAAATGCTATTTAAGAATGGAAAGATTTATATATTTTCCTAAGCACATGCATGTAAAGTCACACATGTTAAAATGTAGTGGGAAAAAAAAGCCTCACCTGACAAATCCTTCTACTAAGAATAATCTTGTTAAAAGTGTGATGACAATTTCACACCCTTGTGGTAAACACAAAACTTTCTGTACAAAAACATGGAACTGAGATATTATATGTGTTTTCATAAGCTTTGATTCTACTTGCTATATATTGGATAAATAATGATGTATGTATTGTAACGTCTGACAACTTCACACTATTGTGAGTGTATATTGTTTAATTAACTATTTTCCCTCAAAAGAACGTATTAGACATTGCTAGTTTGTTTGGAAATTATAAATTCACGTTATGCCAAAGACTCTATATGTCCAGGTTTCAATACTTCGTTGATTATTTACCAAGGTTCTGTATAAGGGTGACTTTCACTAGAATTCATCATTACTGAATTGCTAGAAGAGTTTATCAGTTAGTTTCCTAAGTGGACTGATTTGCCTACAGAGGATGAAGAGGAGCTTGATATCCCATTATAACGACTTGATATCTTCCACTACAAAACAGCACCAAAACAAAAGAAAATGAAGCCGAAGTTCTACCTAAAAGCAATTATATTTGAATATTCACAACAGGAACTAGAAATTGCTAATATGGGAATATGCATATCATTACTGAGATAAATTGTATATATAATAATATCAACCAATTTAAAGAGTGCAATTCAATGTAACTACCATTGCAATCAAAATATAAAATATTCATTTTATTACCCTCTAAGTTTCCCTTAGTGGCCTTATGGTCAATCATCACATCCAGTCTCTGCAAGTCTTTATATAAAAATTTTTTTGTTTGTTTGTTTTTTCAAGGCAGGGTTCCTCCATGTGGCCTTGGCTGTCATGGAATTTATAGAGCAGACTGGTCTCAAACTCATAGACATCCACCTGCCTCTACCTCCTGAATGCTGTGATTAAAGGTATGTATCACCACTACCCCTGATACACTTCCTTATGAGCTCTGGGAACTGTTCAATGTACTGCTTTTTGGTGCCTTTACTGAACACATCATCTCATGACGATTTCCCTGAGTGGGAAGAGATCACTAGAGAGAATGTTTGGGGCTCCCCAACTCTAATTCTCTAGTGCCCTTTAGGCAGTGTCTTGTTTCAACAGTCTACCATGGAAATCCTAGTCTGATAAAGTGGCTTCCTGAAATTAGGATCTCTATTTGAACCCCCTTTCCTGGGACTGATAGCTTTTGTCTGGATTCTTCATTCTGCCATATGTCTTGGAAAAAGTCTGAGGCCAGAAACACACCGGGCAGTGTTAGGACTCACCTCCTTTGTGTTTCATCTTGCAGGGAAAACGTCTTGCTTCGTCCATTTGCCCTGTATCTGAAAACAGTTGTTTTATGTATTGGTCTGTTTTCTAGATGCTTATAATAGAAGGGCAATTCCCATAGCACGTAATGCTTCATGGTCAGAAGCAGATGTAGACATCAATATTTCATGCATTTCTTGAGGTTACTCCATCGTGCAGTTGGAGCTGAGAACCAGCTTTAGATATATACTGGTACCACTTTGTGCATCCTCATGAGTACTCAGTTTTTGTTCTTTTGTACATACTCAGTTTTTGTTCTTAAGTTATGTGTAAGGGAAACTATTTATACTTACTAGCCATTCATATATTTTCTTTATAATCAACCTGTTTATGATTTTTCAAACTCCCCTTTCATCAAAAGATTTACTGTTTTCTTACAGGTCTGCAAGAGCTCTATATTTTGTGATATTATTCTCCATTTGCCATTTGTATTGTACACAACATCCTCTCCCAGTTTATTATATGTACTTAAACCTTGTTTATAGAGTAGTTGCAGTATCAAGACTGGACAAGGGTTAGTCATAGTCAGTGTTACAAAGATTCTTCTGGTTTTCTTTATAGGCAAATGTACATCAGCTATTTTTGGTACGGTTTCTGGCTTATTATACATCTCATGAAAATGCTGTTTTGTGATATGATAGGGGAAGATTGGGGAATTATTTCCATAGCTATAGTTAAGTATATTTCTCCCAGGCATGTTCCAATAAAAGAAATTTGGTACTTCTTTTTTTTTTCTTCTAAAGATATTCTCAGGGATCTTACAAGATAAAATGGATCCCTTTGCCTCAGACAACAAATGCTTAATGTTTGTATATATTTTGGGTCTTTGGCCCTTGGAAGGTAACTCCTATTATGCCAGTTCAGTGTTTTCAAAGAAATAGAGTCAAGAGGATATAGATAGATGTATGGATGTATGGATGGATGACAGACGAATTGATCAACACATAAATGACACATAGGTAGGCAGGTAGATAGATAAATAGATGGATATGTAGATAGATAGATAGATAGATAGATAGATAGATAGATAGATAGATAGAAAGAATTTAGTTTGGGCTGTTATAGAGGCTGAGAAGTCTTTCTGTCTGCTGTCTGCAACCTAAAGACCCAGAAAAACTAGTGATATTATTTTAGTCTATGGAGGGAGGAAGACCCTAACATCTCAGCTCAATCAAGAAAATAGGAACACTTCCTCTTCCTGTGACATTTTGTTCTCTTTAAGTCTGCCTTAAGTCTCTTTAAATGCTGCTATAACAACACCGCTAAGGCTGACCAATTCATACCAGAAACTTACTTGGTTCATGCTTCTTGAGGTGGGAAGGTACAAGACCAAGGGCTCAATGTGTAGGGATGAAATTGTTGGATGATCACTTACCAAAACATATCACAGGGCAGAAAAAACATGTTAGACACAAACTTTGTCCTACAAAACTAATCTACTCCTTAGAAAGTTGTATTAATTCATTCAGTAGGGCAAATCTATCATGTCCTAATAATTTTTAGGGTTCCTCTCAACACTGTTGAACTAGGCATGAAACTTCCAACATGTGACCTTTGGAGACATATTCAGCCCATAGAGAAGCTTGCCAGTATATGAGATGGTACCCACCCATATCCAAAAAGGCAATCTACTTTATAGAGTTCTCCTATTTGAATGTAAATTTTACCCAGAAGCATCTGTATACACATACATAAAACTAATGCTTACTGTGGCACCCTAGGCATAGTCAAGATGACATAAAATTAACTATCAGACCTGAAAAAGAGTGACTATGAGAGGCAAATGTATATAGAAGTCTGTTAGTATGAAAGACAAGAAGTTCATAGAGAACCACCATGTAGTCACCTCGGTGGGCAATACTTTTACCTACGGCATTTCTTTTTCCTAATATCCCTCTATCTGTAGATATTGTTGATGTACTCTCCTGGGAAATGATAATAGAATGAAAGGTCAGAAAGATTTAGTCCTGTAGAGAAGCCTAGTTCCACCCAGGTCCTTCCCTGTATCTTCCAGACTCCCATGCATCCTGGAGGTCATAGGAGACTGACTATTCATTGACTAATTCTCTTAGCTAAGTTCTTCCTCAGTGACCCCCAAGAAGGCAGAGAGCCTGAGTGGGGAAAAATAACCTTACCCTAAGTAAAAGTAGATCTAGGGAAGAATCAGTTGTGGAAAGCAGGACTTTGTCATGAAGTTTAGCCTACTTCAAACTATTCTCTTTCTCCTAAATTTACCACATCTATGTTAACTCTTCCTTGGATCTTCTCTTTGAGAACTCAGTGAGGTTTGTGGAGATTTCTCACCATGACTCTTCTAGAAAAGCCAGTAGAAAGACCTGCCTACAAGAAAGATGGGATATGTAGCTTCTCAGCTCCAACATAGATAACTTTGCTCTGGAGTCTAAAAAGAAAGAGTTCAATGCTGAAGAGAGAGTTGAGAAATAAGGAAGATCATGAAAAGGAATTTGCCTATGTGGGGCCATCTAACACCCATCAATGAAGCTGCACGTGAAACTTTATAAGCTTGTATTTTCAAAGGTCAACTTGAACTCTGAGAAGTTGGAGTTGAAGGGAGTTAGCAAATCATTCCCTCCATCCATTTGAAGGACAGGAAGGGAGAGGCCTGGGCCAAGTGATTAGAAGTAGAAAACACAGAGAACCCAAACCTCCTCCCAGAAGAACTGAAGGGAACCTTAGCCCCAGCATAGCTAGTGTCCTCCTCCTTGCTCCAAATAGATGATGAAGAGGGCAAAGAGATGCTTTACTTTTATTCACCAGCAGGCACAAGAGTCAACGTGTTCCCAGGTAATTGCTGGGCAGTCTCATCAGATTCTAATCATGTCATGGAACATTTATTTGAATTTTTTTAACATGGGAACGGTCCTGTTATTCTATGAAAGATTGGCAAAATATAAAAAGAGCCTGATTTAAATGACTAACCTAAATGTACCAATTAAGATAACCAGTAACAGCTTATGCAACTGTTCTCCATCTGGGCAAGTTCCTGTGAAAATGGACTCTGCTGAGTGAAAAGAATGTATCCATCACAAGCTCAGATAGCATTAGAACATCTGGGTATACAGGCTACACACACATCTTCACACTAAGGTCTTCTTAGCATTGAGGATTATGAACTAGTCCCTGGATAAGTTACATGCTTTCGAGAAGAGACCACAGCTAGTCCATTGATGGTTATTACTTCACCAAGGCAAAGTCGGTCCCCTTGAACCAAGACTATCAATAATCAAGGTTGAAATTCCTTTTGAAAAAGTAAAACATTAAAAGTGTACTAGAGTTCAGATCTTCAACATCTCTTAAGACCATGTATTAGTTACTTTTCTGTTGCTGTGATTAAATGCTATGACTGTCATAGTTAGGGTTGCTATTACTGCAACAAAACACAGTGACACAAAAGCAATTTGGGGTTGAACAGTTTTGTCTGGCTTACACTTTCACATCACTGTTCATCATCAGAGGAAGTCAGGACAGGAACCTGGAGGCAGGAGCTGATGCAGAGACCATGGAGGGGTGCTGCTTACTGGCTTGTGCTCAGTCTGCTTTCTTATAGAACCCAGGACACACACAATGGGCTGAGCCCTTCCCCACTGTTCACTAATTGAGAAAATACCTTACACCTGGATCTCATGGAGGCAGTTCCTCAACTGATACTCTCTACCACCTCTCCCTCCCTCCCTCCCCCCTCCTCTCTCCCTCCCCCCTCTATGATTGACTCTAGCTTGTGTCAAGTTGACACACAAAACCAGAGGCCCATTTCTTAGAGGTTTGGTACCTGAGGTGGTGAGAAGACTTGCAAATCTGTAGGCAGGCCTTAGATCACTGGGGTTGTGCCTATAAAAGACAATGTAGAGCCTCCTATATCACTGGATCATACTGAGGGGAACAGTTTTGCTGTGACTCATACTTCCACCACAATATACTGCCTCACACACCATAAGGCATACCATAAGGAGTCACTCAGTCACAAACTGCAGCCTCCAAGGCAAAGAACTAAAGTAACCTTTTCATCTTTACCAGCTGCTTGCCCCAGTATTAGTTACCATACTACAGAATACCTTACTATATATATATGTATATATATATATATAATAGTTATATACAATACCATACCATACCATACCATACCATACCATACCATACCATACCATACCAATGCAATAATACCGTTCAGGATAAGACTTCCTTTCCTATTTGGCCTCTCTGAACTGATACTATGATATGAGTGATAAGAATATCGATATCAGGGTGATAAAGATTCAGAAGGCATGAAAATATCTACTAATCTACAGAGGAATGCTATAATTTTCCTGATGCTCTATTAACCCAAGAGACTTGTAGTTTGCTGCACTGTGGTATGTATGGTCAGTGTGGACTAAACTTTGACCTTCAGAGAATGGACGTGCTTCCTGCTGACTCATGAGGAACAGGTCTTTAGGCTCCTTTGCTGTCTTCTTTTAGATACTCATGTGACTGTTCTCAAAACTGTTTAGAAATTTGGAATTTCAAGGATGAATTATTTTATTAATAATAATTATCCAAATTATTTTTATTATCTCACTAATACTATTGTCATTATTTTTGTTGGTTTGTTTGTAAATTTTTGTTGTTTTATTTATTTTCATTTTTGTTTTTGATAAGGGATATCACTATGTAGCCCTGGCTGGCCTCAAACTCATGATATTCCTGTGTCATTCTTCTGAGTACTGAGGATCTGGGCCTATGGATCCAGCTGTCAGCACCTAAAATCAACAGTGGAAGATGGTCAAGGGAAGCATTTGTACAAGCACTGGTGAACATATTATAAACACTCCCTAAAGCAGGCTCTGCTTGCCAGGCCTCAGCTTCCAAGCAATACAATGTAGACAATTGCTAGGTTCATGTGTACTTTCTACAACTATGTACAGTGTCTTTAAACAGATGAACAGATAGCCAACCACCCTTCTTGAACTATCATAGCGACTGCACATGAGGCTCTTTTTCAACTGAACTTCCGTTGAGGGAGAGGTAGGCCAACATCCAGAGTAGGTTCTTCCCAGTCTCGTCTTGTGGCTTTTAGAGATGGGAAGCTACTACTTCTATCTTTGCTTAATCCTAACTTCTGAATATACTGGCTCCATCCTATATCAACCTCTTCCAACTGGGCACCAAGAGTGAATCACACAATCCCACTTCATAGCTCAATTTCAGCAGTAAAACAGATGTCAAATGTACAAGCTTTGGCGGCAAGGAGTCAAGGACTGTACTCCAACTACTTTGCAGAACCATGATTACAGTTTATAGTAGTAGTAGTAGTAGTAGTAGTAGTAGTAGTAGTAGTAGTAGTAGTAGTAGTAGTAGTAGTTCCTGCTGCTGCTGCTGCTGCTGCTGCTGCTGTTGTTGTTGCTGTTGATGAGAGGTTCTGTCCAAGGAGGAATAGAAATATCTGAATTTCTTTCCCTGATTCATTCTTCTACCCCTTTATTCCTCTGTCTACTGATGATACACCTGGGACTTAGTTGTTACCAGGGTTGCTGTCTGGAATAGCATTTCCAGGTTCTTGATTTTTAAGTCAAAGAATAAAAATAAAAGTGCCCCAAAATTACAAAGTAGCAAGGGAACATTCAAAAACAAAACAACAGTACAGATGAGACACAGAGGGCCATCAGAATTAAAGAATACCCGAGAGACCTAGCTATTGTTAGGGTCTTCCTTTTATGGGGTCTAGGGGAAAGATGTGCTGGTTGCTAAGGAGCATAATTTGGGTGGTTCTCTATTTTGATTGATATGTTTGAGTTATATAACTTTTTATCTATTGTGCACATTCCTCACCATGATCCCTCTAATTTCTCTTGTATATACACCCAATTATGATGGGCATAAGATGTCAGATTTTTTTCTTCTTAATGTGCTCTCAGTAGACATAATCTGCCTTACAGAGAATGTACCCAAAACCAATCTAGACAAGACAATCCCCTACCTTCCATATATGGATATACTCTGAAATACATTTAAATAAAAGATGTTCATGAGTCCTTGATGGATGTTCTGGATGGAGAAACTCATTCTGTTGTTCTGAGTATGCATGCAGCTCAATTCAGGTGGGGGGGTCCTAAGACTGCTGGGCACACTGTGGAGAGAAGGATATGGATGTATAGTATATGAAGGTGAAGGTCCTAGGTTGCCAAGTGCATTGATAAAAGAGAGATGTAAGTATAGTCCAAGGCAAGTGGAATTTCAGGTTGCTAAGCAACTCTCTATGCTTACTTGCCTCATATCAACACTCAGTACAGTAAATGTGGAGCACACTAAAGTATGGGATGTTGGAGGGGACAGGATTCAGGTGCCTGGACTCAGTAGAGGGTTAGTTAGCTCTGACTCAGGGTCTGCTACAGTACACTGTATGACCTTTCTTTTAGCATTCCAAAGATGTGATTTGAGGCAGATAAGAGTGTAGGCATCCTGGTCAGGGGTATACCAGATGGCTGTTGTCCTTTTGCTTCTTGCCATAGCTCTTGTCCTTAGCAAGTTGAGTGGAATAAGGGATTTGAATGGTGCTCTGAAGAGCAGAGGACATTCTTCATGCAGAATCCAGTCTGAGTAAAGGTCTGAATGGAGTATGCATAGACAGATTCATGAGGAAATTTGGAGAATAGTGCCTAAGTGAGGACATTCTGGGGCCACTGGGGCCACTGGGTGGGTGGGGGGACTTGTTTTTCTGTCTCTATCTTTCTCTCTGTTTTTCTTCATGTGAGGTATATTTCTCTCTTTCCAGCCCTCCCTCTCCCCCTCTCTTTCCCTCTCTCTTTCCCTTTCCCTCTCTCTCTCTCTCTCTCTCTCTCTCTCTCTCTCTCTCTCTCTCTCTCTCTGTGTGTGTGTGTACAGGTGTGTTATGGCACATATGTGGAGATCAGAAGCCAACTTTGAGTGTATTAGTTATACTTTTTACCTTATGTGATATCTAATCCTCTAGTTTTCCACTGTTGCATGCTCCAGACTAGCTAGGGATTCCCATGTCTGCACCTTCCTTTTCACTGTAGGTTAGCTGGGAAGACTACCACAGACACTACTGTAGTTTTATCTGACTTTTGAAGACTCACACTCATGTTCTCATGCTTGTTCAGCTAGCAGGTTGCCCACTGAGCTATCTCTCCAGCCTAAGAATCTCTATTTGTAGCATCCAAATCTCTAGACTGGTTGGAGTTTCAGAAGGCAACATCCTTTACCACTGTATGTTCACTCTTTTACTTGGATGCTTTTTTAAAAATTTATTTATTTATTTACTTCACAACCAAATCGACCCTTCCTCTCTTTCCAGTACCCCCTCATGCAGGTCCTTCCCCCAATCCCCTTAGAAGGGGAAATCCCTTCTGGTTGTTAACCACATCCCTACATTTCATCCACTTACCCTCCTGCCCGACACCCTAAACATGAAGTTGCTGAAGGACTAGGTACATCTCCCACTGAGGCGAAAAAAGGCTATGCATTTTTGGGACACAGCATCCACAGGCAGGCAGGTAGGCAACAGGCTCAGGGAGAGTCCCTGCTTCAGTTGTTTGGGGGACCACACGAAGATAAGCTTATCGTCTGCTTCATATGTGCAGGGAACCTAGGTACTACCTGTGCTCGCTCTTTGGTGCTCTCTGGGAGCTCCCAAGGGTCCAGATTAATTTAGTCTGTTGATCTTCCTGTAGAGTCCCTGTCCTCTTTGGATCCCTCAGTCCTTCTCCCAACTCTTCTATAAGACTCCTCAAGCTCCATCTACTGTTTGGGTATGAGTCTCTGCATCTCTTTCCATTGGCTGCTGGAGGAGCCTCTCAGAGGACAGTTATGTTATGTTCTGCATATGTCAAGCATAACAGAGTATCATTAATAGTGTCAGGTATTAGTTCTTTCTCATGGGGTGGGTTTCTATTTGGGGTAGTCATTTAGTTGGTCAACCCCTCAGACTTTGCTTTATCTTTGTCCCTGCACATCTTGTAGGCAGGACATATTTTGGGTCAAAGGCTTTGTGGATGGGTTGCTGTTCTTGTCCTTCCACTGGAGTCCTGCCTAGCTACAGGAAATGGACACTTCAGGATCCATACTCTACTACTTAGGAATCTTAGCTAGAGTCACCTTCTTAGACCCTCTGGGGTGTCTCCCCATCCCAGGTCTCTGGCACATCTTAGAGATTGCTCCCACCCTCAGCCAATTTACTTCTCTCTTCCCTGCTCTCCCTACATATGATCGATCTCTCCTGCCCTGCTCCCCTCCCTATTCCTTCTTTCTCTCAGTTCCCTCTTTGTACCAACTTCCAATATCTATTTAGTTTCCTCTTCTGAGAAAGATTCAACCATCACTCTTGTGCTCTCCTTGTTATTTGACTTCTTTGGGTCTATTGATTACAGCATGGTTATCCTGCACTTTATGGTGAATATCCACTTGTAAGTGAGTATATACCCTGAGTGTCCTTTTGTGTCTGGGTAACCTCACTCAGTATGCTTTTTTCTAGTTCCATCCATTTGCCTGAAAAACTGATGATGTCCTTGTTTTTAATGGCTGAGTAGTATTCTATTATGTAGATATACCACATTTTCTGCATCCATTCTTTGGCTGAGAGACATCTAGGTTGTTCCCAGTTTCTGGGTATTCTGAACAAAGCTGCTATGAACATAGTTGAGCAAGTGCCCTTATGGGAGGGTGGGGTATCATTGGGTATATAACTAGGAGTGGTATAGCTGGGTCTTCATGTAGAACTATTCCAAATCTTCTGAGAAACTGCTAAACTGATTTCCAGAATGGTTGTATAAGTTTGGATTTCCACCAGCAGTGGGGGAGTGTCCCCCTTGCTCTATAACCTTGACAAAATGTGCTGTCCTTTGAGTTTTTAATCTTAGCCATTCTGATGGTGTCTGGTGGAATCTCAGAGTTGTTTTGGTTTTCATTTCCCTGATAACTGAGGACATTGAACACTACTTTAAATGCTTCTTGGCCATTTGAGATTCCTCTACTGTGAATTTCTGTTTAGCTCAGTACCTCATTTTTTTTTCTCATTTTTTTTTCATTTTTTTTATTAACTTGAGTATTTCTTATATACATTTCAAGTGTTATTCCCTTTCCCGGTTTCCGGGCAAACATCCCCCTTCCCCCTCCCCTTCCTTATGGGTGTTCCCCTCGCAACCCTCCCCCCATTGCCACCCTCCCCCCATAATCTAGTTCACTGGGGGTTCAGTCTTAGCAGGACCCAGGGCTTCCCCTTCCACTGGTGCTCTTACTAGGATATTCATTGCTACCTATGGGGTCAGAGTCCAGGGTCAGTCCATGTATAGTCTTTAGGTAGTGGCTTAGTCTCTGGAAGCTCTGGTTGCTTGACATTGTTGTACTTTTGGGGTCTCGAGCACCTTCAAGCTCTTCCAGTTCTTTCTCTGATTCCTTCAACGGGGGACCTATTCTCAGTTCAGTGGTTTGCTGCTGGCATTCGCCTCTGTATTTGCTGTATTCTGGCTGTGTCTCTCAGGAGCGATCTACATCCGGCTCCTGTAGGTCTGCACTTCTTTGCTTCATCCATCTTGTCTAATTGGGTGGCTGTATATGTATGGGCCACATGTGGGGCAGGCTCTGAATGGGTGTTCCTTCAGTCTCTGTTTTAATCTTTGCCTCTCCCTTCCCTGCCAAGGGTATTCTTTTTCCTCATTTAAAGAAGGAGTGAAGCATTCACATTTTGATCATCCGTCTTGAGTTTCGTTTGTTCTAGGGATCTAGGGTAATTCAAGCATTTGAGCTAATAGCCACTTATCAATGAGTGCATACCATGTATGTCTTTCTGTGATTGGGTTAGCTCACTCAGGATGATATTTTCCAGTTCCAACCATTTGCCTACGAATTTCATAAACTCGTTGTTTTTGATAGCTGAGTAATATTTCATTGTGTAGATGTACCACATTTTCTGTATCCATTCCTCTGTTGAAGGGCATCTGGGTTCTTTCCAGTTTCTGGCTATTATAAATAAGGCTGCGATGAACATAGTGGAGCACGTGTCTATTTTATATGTTGAGGCATCTTTTGGGTATATGCCCAAGAGAGGTATAGCTGGATCCTCAGGCAGTTCAATGTCCAATTTTCTGAGGAACCTCCAGACTGATATCCAGAATGGTTTTACCAGACTGCAATCCCACCAACAATGGAGGAGTGTTCCTCTTTCTCCACATCCTCGCCAGCATCTGCTGTCACCTGAGTTTTTGATCTTAGCCATTCTCACTGGTGTGAGGGGAAATCTCAGGGTTGTTTTGATTTGCATTTTCCTTATGACTAAAGATGTTGAACATTTCTTTAGGTGTTTCTCAGCCATTCGGCATTCCTCAGCTGTGAATTCTTTGTTTAGCTCTGAACCCCATGTTTTAATAGGGTTATTTGTTTCCCTGTGGTCTAACTTCTTGAGTTCTTTGTATATTTTGGATATAAGGCCTCTATCTGTTGTAGGATTGGTAAAGATCTTTTCCCAATCTGTTGGTTGCCGTTTTGTCCTAACCACAGTGTCCTTTGCCTTACAGAAGCTTTGCAGTTTTATGAGATCCCATTTGTCAATTCTTGATCTTAAAGCATAAGCCATTGGTGTTTTGTTCAGGAAATTTTTTCCAGTGCCCATGTGTTCCAGATGCTTCCCTAGTTTTTCTTGTATTAGTTTGAGTGTATCTGGTTTGATGTGGAGGTCCTTGATCCACTTGGACTTAAGCTTTGTACAGGGTGATAAGCATGGATCGATCTGCATTCTTCTACATGTTGACCTCCAGTTGAACCAGCACCATTTGCTGAAAATGCTATCTTTTTTCCATTGGATGGTTTTGGCTCCTTTGTCAAAAATCAAGTGCCCATAGGTGTGTGGGTTCATTTCTGGGTCTTCAATTCTGTTCCATTGGTGTATATGTCTGTCTCTGTACCAATACCATGCAGTTTTTATCACTATTGCTCAGTAATACTGCTTGAGTTCAGGGATAGTGATTCCCCCTGAAGTCCTTTTATTGTTGGGGATAGTTTTAGCTATCCTGGGTTTTTTGTTATTCCAGATGAATTTGCAAATTGTTCTGTCTAACTCTTTGAAGAATTGGATTGGTATTTTGATGGGGATTGCATTGAATCTGTAGATCGCTTTTGGTAAAATGGCCATTTTTACTATATTAATCCTGCCAATCCATGAGCATGGGAGATCTTTCCATCTTCTGAGGTCTTCTTCAATTTCTTTCTTCAGAGTCTTGAAGTTCTTATTGTACAAATCTTTTACTTGCTTAGTTAAAGTCACACCGAGGTACTTTATATTATTTGGGTCTATTATGAAGGGTGTCGTTTCCCTAATTTCTTTCTCGGCTTGTTTCTCTTTTGTGTAGAGGAAGGCTACTGATTTATTTGAGTTAATTTTATACCCAGCCACTTTCCTGAAGTTGTTTATCAGCTTTAGTAGTTCTCTGGTGGAACTTTTGGGATCACTTAAATATACTATCATATCATCTGCAAATAGTGATATTTTGACTTCTTCTTTTCCGATCTGTATCCCCTTGACCTCCTTTTGTTGTCTGATTGCTCTGGCTAGAACTTCAAGAACTATATTGAATAAGTAGGGAGAGAGTGGGCAGCCTTGTCTAGTCCCTGATTTTAGTGGGATTACTTCAAGTTTCTCTCCATTTAGTTTAATGTTAGCAACTGGTTTGCTGTATATGGCTTTTACTATGTTTAGGTATGGGCCTTGAATTCCTATTCTTTCCAGGACTTTTATCATGAAGGGGTGTTGAATTTTGTCAAATGCTTTCTCAGCATCTAATGAAATGATCATGTGGTTTTATTCTTTCAGTTTGTTTATATAATGGATCACGTTGATGGTTTTCCGTATATTAAACCATCCCTGCATGCCTGGGATGAAGCCTACTTGATCATGGTGGATGATTGTTTTGATGTGCTCTTGGATTCGGTTTGCCAGAATTTTATTGAGTATTTTTGCGTCGATATTCATAAGGGAAATTGGTCTGAAGTTCTCTTTCTTTGTTGTGTCTTTGTGTGGTTTAGGTATAAGAGTAATTGTGGCTTCATAGAAGGAATTCGGTAGTGCTCCATCTGTTTCAATTTTGTGGAATATTTTGGATAATATTGGTATGAGGTCTTCTATGAAGGTCTGATAGAATTCTGCACTAAACCCGTCTGGACCTGGGCTCTTTTTGGTTGGGAGACCTTTAATGACTGCTTCTATTTCCTTAGGAGTTATGGGGTTGTTTAACTGGTTTATCTGTTCCTGATTTAACTTCGATACCTGGTATCTGTCTAGGAAATTGTCCATTTCCTGAAGATTTTCAAGTTTTGTTGAATATAGGCTTTTATAGTAAAATCTGATGATTTTTTGAATTTCCCCTGAATCTGTAGTTATGTCTCTCTTTTCATTTCTGATTTTATTAATTTGTACACACTCTCTGGTCCTCTCGTTAGTCTGGCTAAGGGTTTATCTATCTTGTTGATTTTCTCAAAGAACCAACTTTTGGTTCTGTTGATTCTTTCTATGGTCCTTTTTGTTTCTACTTGGTTGATTTCAGCTCTGAGTTTGATTATTTCCTGCCTTCTACTCCTCCTGGGTGTATTTGCTTCTTTTTGTTCTAGAGCTTTTAGGTGTGCTGTCAAGCTGCTGACATGTGCTCTTTCCTGTTTCTTTCTGCAGGCACTCAGCGCTATGAGTTTTCCTCTTAGCACAGCTTTCATTGTGTCCCATAAGTTTGGGTATGTTGTACCTTCATTTTCATTAAATTCTAAAAAGTCTTTAATTTCTTTCTTTATTTCTTCCTTGACCAGGTTATCATTGAGTAGAGCATTGTTCAATTTCCACGTATATGTGGGCGTTCTTCCCTTATTGTTATTGAAGACCAGTTTAAGGCTGTGGTGGTCCGATAGCACGCATGGGATTACTTCTATCTTTCTGTATCTGTTGAGGCCCGTTTTTTGACCAATTATATGGTCAATTTTGGAGAAAGTACCATGAGGAGCTGAGAAGAAGGTATATCCTTTTGCTTTAGGGTAGAATGTTCTATAAATATCTGTTAAGTCCATTTGGCTCATGACTTCTCTTAGTCTGTCTATGTCTCTGTTTAATTTCTGTTTCCATGATCTGTCCATTGATGAGAGTGGGGTGTTAAAGTCTCCCACTACTATTGTGTGAGGTGCAATGTGTGTTTTGAGCTTTAGTAAAGTTTCTTTTACATATGTAGGTGCCCTTGTATTTGGGGCATAGATATTTAGGATTGAGAGTTCATCTTGGTGGATTTTTCCTTTGATGAATATGAAGTGTCCTTCCTTATCTTTTTTGATGAATTTTAGTTGAAAATTGATTTTATTTGATATTAGAATGGCTACTCCAGCTTGCTTCTTCTGACCATTTGCTTGGAAAGTTGTTTTTCAGCCTTTCACTCTGAGGTAGTGTCTGTCTTTGTCTCTGAGATGTGTTTCCTGTAGGCAGCAGAATGCAGGGTCCTCGTTGCGTATCCAGTTTCTTAATCTATGTCTTTTTATTGGGGAGTTGAGGCCATTGATGTTGAGAGATATTAAGGAATAGTGATTATTGCTTCCTGTTATATTCATATTTGGATGTGAGGTTATGTTTGTGTGCTTTTCTTCTCGTTGTTTTGTTGCCAAGACGATTAGTTTCTTGCTTCTTCTAGGGTATAGCTTGCCTCCTTATGTTGGGCTTTACCATTTATTATCGTATGTAGTGCTGGATTTGTAGAAAGATATTGTGTAAATTTGGTTTTGTCATGGAATATCTTGGTTTCTCCATCTATGTTAATTGAGAGTTTTGCAGGATACAGTAACCTGGGCTGGCATTTGTGTTCTCTTAGGGTCTGTATGACATCAGTCCAGGATCTTCTGGCCTTCATAGTTTCTGGCGAAAAGTCTGGTGTGATTCTGATAGGTCTGCCTTTATATGTTACTTGACCGTTTTCCCTTACTGCTTTTAATATTCTTTCTTTATTTTGTGCGTTTGGTGTTTTGACTATTATGTGACGGGAGGTGTTTCTTTTCTGGTCCAATCTATTTGGAGTTCTGTAGGCTTCTTGTATGCCTATGGGTTTCTCTTTTCTTAGGTTAGGGAAGTTTTCTTCTATGATTTTGTTGAAGATATTTACTGGTCCTTTGAGCTGGGAGTCTTCATTCTCTTCTATACCTATTATCCTTAGATTTGATCTTCTCATTGAGTCCTGGATTTCCTGTATGTTTTGGACCAGTAGCTTTTTCTGCTTTACATTATCTTTGACAGTTGAGTCAATGATTTCTATGGAATCTTCTGCTCCTGAGATTCTCTCTTCCATCTCTTGTATTCTGTTGGTGAAGCTCGTATCTACAGCTCCTTGTCTCTTCTTTTGGTTTTGTATATCCAGGGTTGTTTCCATGTGTTCTTTCTTGATTGCTTCTATTTCCATTTTTAATTCCTTCAACTGTTTGATTGTGTTTTCCTGGAATTCTTTCAGTGATTTTTGTGACTCCTCTCTATGGGCTTCTACTTGTTTATTTATGATTTCCTGGAATTCTTTCAGGGATTTTTGCAATTCCTCTCTGTAGTCTTCTACTTGTTCTCTAAGGGAGTTCTTCACATCTTTCTCGAAGTCCTCCAGCATCATGATCAAATATGATTTTGAAACTAGATCTTGCTTTTCTGGTGTGTTTGGATATTCCGTGTTTGCTTTGGTGGGAGAATTGGGCTCCGATGATGCCATGTAGTCTTGGTTTCTGTTGCTTGGGTTCGTGTGCTTGCCTCTCGCCATCAGATTATCTCTAGTGTTACTTTGTTCTGCTATTTCTTACAGTGGCTAGACTGTCCTATAAGCCTGTGTGTCAGGAGTGCTGTAGACCTGTTTTCCTGTTTTCTTTCACCCAGTTATGGGGACAGAGTGTTCTGCTTTTGGGCGTGTAGTTTTTCCTATCTACAGGTCTTCAGCTGTTCCTGTGGACCTGTGTCTTGTGTTCACCAGGTAGGTCACTTGCAGCAGACAAGTTGGTCTTACCTGTGGTCCAGAGGCTCAAGTTTGCTCGTGGGGTGCTGCCCATGAGGCCTCTGCAGCGGCAGCAACCAGGAAGATCTGCACCGCCCTTTCCGGGAGCCTCCGTGCACCAGGGTTCCAGATCGCGTTTGGTGTTTTCCTCTGGCGTCAGAGATGTGTGCAGAGTGCAGTCTCTTCTGGTTTCCCAGGCGTGTCTGCCTCTCTGAAGGTTTAGCTCTCCCTCCCACAGGATTTGGGTGCAGAGAACTGTTTATCTGGTCTGTCCCTTCAGGTTCCGGCGGTGTCTCAGGCGCAGGGGTCCTGCCGCTCCTGGGCCCTCCTCTACGAGAACCCAGAGGCTGTATACAGTTTCCTCTTGGGCCAGGGATGTGGGCAGGGGTGGGCAGTGTTGGTGGTCTCTTCCGCTCTGCAGCCTCAGGAGTGCCCACCTGACCAGGCGGTGAGGTCTCTCTCCCATGGGGTTTGGGAGCAGAGAGCTGCTGCGGGCCGGGATCCGAGGGTTTGGGACTCCCGGTTTAGATCTTCTTCTTGTGCTTCAGTTTCATTAGGATATCCATCATCAGTTGTAGCCGGATAGCTGGGCTCTGGTGGTGCCACATTGCACTGAGTCTTATTGATTTTATTTTTATTCTGTCTTTTAGGCATCTGGTTTTCTATAGTGTTGGCTAGGTGATTCTGACAGCAGCAGGACTTTTCAGGGTGGTGTTAGGGAGCCATGGGTCAGACACTAGAAGTCAGGGTATCTTACGTTGTTGGTTGTGCCTAAATAGTCCTCTACTCTGAAGATTGCATCATGGGTGTACCCTGTTCTGCAGGCTGTCCCCCAGTGAAACCCAGCTGGGTTGGCAGGCAGATCCTTCTAGGATGGGTAGTCATGGAGGATTGTTTAGTTTTGGGGGCCCCCAAAGGTTTTAACAGACAGGAAAGACATTTTTGGTGTCCTGCAAGTCTCCTCTGAACCAGGGAGGAAGACCAGATCTATTTACTTACATTAAAAACTCAAAATATTGCCATAGTAATTATTAATGCATAACAGAGCATGGTAATTATCTAATAGACCAATCAAAAAATCTGCATCATATGAATGGTTTACAACTTAGTAATGAAACAGTGTCCAACAGTTGTTTGAAGACACTATTTGCAGTTCATTTTTTAAAAGAGATTTGCTCACCAAAATAGAGGTGCAGACATGTGTAAGCAGACAGAACTTGCCTAATGAAGTTAGTCTGTGCTCATATGCTGGAGGGCTGTTGTGCAAATGTGATTCTTCACTTGTCACTCAGTTATGGGTATGAACAAGATCTTCTTCTCTATTCAAAGTCCCAACTGAATGGAATATTGCCAAGGGTGACATTGATGTAATAGCAACAACCTACCCAGCTGGCTCATTTGATTGAAGCTACACTCAGGTAAACGGGAGGCTCTGTTGTCATCTGTGCTGACACATAGCTACAAGTGGTCCATATAAGCCATGCTTTGCTGTTTTAAGATGCAAAGGGATATTGTAGAGGGAACTATTCTCACTATAGGGATAGACACAAGAACATAAATGAATTAGAGAAATACAAATCTATATTTTTAGAGAGTTCCAAGATCAATGTTATTGAAGGAGATAGAAACACAGACCATATACCAGACCACAAAAGAAAGGTGAGCCAGGCATTCTGGGACCAAGTCAAGGAACTAAGTACTTACTGAATAGCAATCCATAATTGAATAGGAAATTTAGAATGTCTTAATTGTACCTGTTGCTGGATTTCCGTTTCAATTATTCTTTGAAACACTACCTGGCATTTAAACACACCAACTACCATGCACATCAGAGTGCTTTGCATTGTCTAATGTGAATACTTGTCAGTAATGATGTGGTTTAGGTGTGTATGTATGCTTGAGAAATAGGATTTGGATGCAGTCCCTGAAAGTTTGGCTGCATTCTGTAAGCAAAGACATTGACCTAGAGCATATACTTCCTAGGCATTTTCCCCAACCATCTATATTGCACTGATTTTTGAACAAGATATTAAACCAATCTTTGTCATCTGTATCTCTTCTAAGGTACCTTTCTCAGTTCTTTTCATAACCAATCCTTTTAACATATAAGGGGATGTACAGACCAAGGGCACAGATAACACTGTTCTGTTGAGGAGGCAGAGCGTTCCCAGGTCATGCCCTAGAGCTAGTATGTTAGACTTACCCATGTCCTCTCAGATCGTCATCACTCCTGAACTAGAAATACAGCTGCTGGGAGGAGGAGTAAACCATGCAGTCTGCTGTCATAACCCCACAGCATCTACCAGAATGACACTTTTTCCTTCTGGGTCTCTGTATTTGTTTGGAAACTCAGTGACTCTCAGTGGGTTATGATCGAGAGTCCCACAATCCCTTTGCTTCTAGGCTTCTGTCACACTTCCCTCTGTGCTATACCTACCAGCTCGGCTAAAACAATGGCTTATCTCCTAAAGATCAAAGCCACACCAATTAGCTTGTTGATCTGTGAGTGTTCTTTGCTGATCTCTCCAACCATATATGTGGCCAGTTGCTTCCTTCATGTGCTACATTACCAAATGATTAATGAGGATCACACCATATACTCCCTCCTCTCTCTTCCTCTCCCTCCTTTTTCTTCCATAAATCTTATCTTGAGGTCATTTTCCAGAAAGAACCATGTTCTTCTGGAGCATAAGAAGAGTTCAGTATTCCTCCCTGGGTCCTAGAATTCTCTATAATATCCTGTGTTTATCACCATGACATTTGATTCCCAGCACTGTATACAATTATGGATAGTGGTTATGCCAGTAATCCCAACACTTGTGGTAGGTATAGCAGAGAGGGCAGTGTGACAGGAGCCTAGAAGCAAAGGGATTGTGGGAGTCTCAATCAAAACCCATTGACAGGAGGGTCAGGAGTTCAAGGTTATTTTTTTGTTACATAGCAAGTCGAAAGCTAGCCTGGGCTGATGTGAAATCCATGCTCAGTGTGCATTCATCTAGGCTACATGGAATAATTTTTCTAACACACACACACACACACCACACACACACACACACACACACACCACACACACACACACACACACACACACACACACACACACACACACACACACAGAAGGAAACAGATGGACATAGTGGTTCAGGTCCATAATCTTAGAAACTGGAAAGAGAAGCAGGATGATCAATAGTTCAAGACCATCCTCAGCTATACTACAAGTTCGAGGCCCACTTGATGTACACAAGGCCTTGTTGAAGAGGGAGGAGAGGAAGATGGAAAAATACTTTTAAAATGATTGCTCCTGATCTATTCCATTTGGTTTTGTTTTCAAGGTTATGGCTGGAAAACTTTTAAGTCTCTAATATCTGATGTTATACCAAGTACACAGAGTATTAAAGAAACACTTGCTGACTATACAACTATCAAAATGCATGATGGTATTTCTCTGAGGTTGGCTACTCACAGCCTTCACCCCGTCAGGGTTTATGGAGATTTAAATTCCCTTCCACAGAGAGCTCCACTCCATCATGTAGCCAGAACTGCAATGAATGCCTTGTGCTAGAATCCACAGAAACAAGGAACTGGGCCATAGCCACAGCGGCTAGTCCTGCTAACCCTGGTGGACAGCTCTGCCTGCAGTGACAATGAGGCCACCCAGGCTACCGATTGATGTGGCCTGAACAGACCCAAGCATGGGTGGCCAGTCTCTCTGGCTGGCTGAGGTGTGGGTGTGTGAAATTCCGCTCTGCACTCACACAGCCCAAGATGCCCAGTTTTGCTCTGGGCATTTTAAAGAGACAGCAGCCTGTTCCTTTTGGAAAATAGTGTGGTCTGGGCATCCCGGGCTTCTGGGATCTCAGAGGCACAGCTAGAAGTTAACTGCCGAACTGCAGCGAATAGGAAGGAAACAGTCATGGATCTCAGACTGTAGCACAAGAAATGTCATTTCCCCACAGCTTCATCCACTTGTGAAGATGTTTATCTTACAATGTAGAGACCTTCCATGACTGATCTCTCAGTTTTAGCATGGTTTCCTGTACTCAGCAGTGAGACGAGATGATGGTCTAGGATGTGAATTGAGAACCAGACTCTTCCATACCCTGATCTCGAGGATGTCACTGTCACATGTCTGCAGATCTCTTACTGTCACATACTCTTAAAAGTTACTGCCTATCACATCTGACCTCTCAGGCCCATGAGGATACGTAGAAAAAACATTGGCTGAACATCTGTCTATCTTGATTAAAGATGAACTCACACTACATAACTCATGTTCAACAAGACACAAGAGAATGCAGAAGGTCAGGGAAGCTAGTCTTCCTGCATGGTTCATACCGCCCTACCACTGACTTTGGGCTCAGGCAAACCGCCTTAACCTATGTACTGGACTTCAGTTGCTGAGTCCATTTAACTGGTCATTAGTGATATGATTTTTTAGAGTTTGGTCTGTTAGCTGTGGAGAGCTACCTCTTGTTCTCTTAGCAGGTTCAAGGGCCTCTAGGCACCCCCCTAACATTAAAAAGTTCCTTGAAAAGCACACAGTCTGCTTACCATTTATTTGTATCAATTTTTAAAACTGCATGTTATATTTTTAAACCTCATATTACTTCAGATCAGCTGAGTGCATTTCAAATGATTTTTTTCTGCATATTTCTAGCATACTTTATGTCCTAACAAGGGTATTTTCTTCCTATAAGCAGTTATCCTAAGTTCCAGAACTATGGTAACAGAAACGAATTATTTACCTTAAAAACAAAGTCACAGCAGCTTAGAGTCAATTCAGTTAGATATGACTCAATCCCAGACTGTCTGTGCTCAGCTATCTTGGAGGGAGTCAGGCCTTTCTTGGCCAACTTGTAAATTTGTTCCTTCACATCTTCAGAGGTCAACTTCAGCCATGTGGATATGCTATGGTGGTAGGGCAGCGCTGACTGGGACAAGCCCTTCCAGGGACCATGCATGTGACCCATGATGGCAGAGGTCTGGTAGCAAAGAGAGAACCGAAAAGCACACAGTCTGACAGGGAGCTTCAAATTCAGGCACACAGCAGCTCAGGTTTTTGATGATAGAGTATAGAGTTCATGTTACATCTGGCTGCCTTCCAGTCAAAAGCTCTTCCCTGATTCCTTGTGTGACATCACACTTCGGTTGATGTGGAAAGCTTTGATTTACATGCATTGTCTAGAAGTGATTATTACCAGTGCCCTTTCCTTTCCCCCAAATTCCTAGATTTCACTTTGGATAGTAAGTTTAACCTGCCCTAGACCGATGAGTCATGGTGGCCCGTCAAGCTATTCTCTCCTGGTGTAAAGACTTGACATTCGAAACACATGGATATGCATCTGACAGAATTTCCAAACAGCCATGAAGAAAGTTGATGGAGTTTTATTGCTCTCTCTTTTTTATTATATTGACAATCTTTACCAAATCACATCTGTAAGGATCAGAATTTTTCTCATATTCCCTTGGAACAGAGAGACATGGTATGAAGCAGTCTTGTCATATGCGCCCTTGGCTTTGATCTCTCTCTGCAATAGTTCATATGCCAGGCTCTGTAGACATGGTGGCCAGTAAAAGGAGAATCTTTATTGTTAATTTCAGGTTCAGAGTTTCAGGCTTTTCTTCATTTCTTTTCTTTAGAAAGTCTTGCTATTAAGTAAAGAAACAAACAAAAACAGACAAAACAGAGATAATACCAATGAAACAGCCATAAAAATGTTGAGTCAGAGTCTGTCAGATTTGGAACTAATAGTGAAATAATTTCCTAGGACAATAACTGTGGGTTGCTGTCAATACACAGGTAAGGGCAGGTGAAAAATAAGACTAGACTTCTGTGATTGGATAATGAAAAAGGTAGGCGGGGCTAAGTTTTTCAGAGACAAGAGAGGGGACAGAGAGGACAGAAGGACAGAGAGGATGAAGGAAGAAGATGAACCAGATCTACTTGACTTGAAATAGCCACAGGTAGCTATGAATATTATAAAAGGAATAGAATAAAAGAGGACAATTTGTCCAATCTAGATGAGCAGCTTGTATCAATATTAATTGGCTATGAGTTCATTGTGTGGGTGTTTTGTGAGTTGAGAATTTATTGTTATAAATCTGACTGATAAATTACAAGCCTCTAGAGTTTTGATTTTACCGGGTTATGGGGATTTGTGATGGCTAGCCGTAGGGGGTGAATGTGAGCAGGTTCAGCAGCAAGCAAACCTTGAGGTGTTTGGCAGACTACTGCATGAGGTTAGCCATGGGGGCGGGGAGACCGCCAGGGCAGAAGAGTAGTCGGTGGTAGCGTGATTTGGGTTGCTTTATAGTTATTACATGCAACAGAGAACAAATGTTTATTTAGAAGTAAACTGAATGCAGGACATAACAACCTATACATGGATATTTATAGCAAACTTACTCATAGTTACTAACATTTAAAAATAATGATATGTCCTTTACTGAGTGAATGGAGAGGCAAACTGTGGTACATCCAGAAAATAGAATATTATTTGGCACTAAAGAAAAAGAGCTATCAAGACCCCCAAAAAACATGTATGAAGTTTAAATGCATCTTTCTCTGTAAAAGATGTTTATATGAAAAGCTAGTTATACAATACCAGACATGATAATGTAGAAAAGATGAAACTATGGAGAGGTTTAATAAATAAATGGTTGCCAGGTGTTGAGTGAGAATCAGGAAAATCACAAAGGATTTTTTAGGGTAGTGAAAACAATCTTCATGGTATGCAATGATGGATGGACGCATGCTGTTTTACATTTGTTGAAATATATAGATCATATGCTGCTCAGTATGAATTCTATGCTATAACATAGGCTTTGGAAAGTTGTAATGTACTTGGCAACACAGGGCGCATTGATTATAAGGAATGAACCTCTGTAGTGGTGTGTGCTAATTAGCAAGGCTGTGTTTAGGGGTGGGAATAAGTGGGAGCTCTCAATGTCTTCCTTTTCTTTTTACTACGAAGCAAAGGCTACTGCAAAATTGAGTCTTTCATAATAAAAGTTGTGAGTTTGAGAGTTTAACATTCAGTTATTAATCAGGGTCAGCTCTAATTATAAACTGGCAAGACATTTGCAAAGACTGCTGGTAACACCTGAATTAAGTAGCTCACTTCCTTCTCCATTTACTCCCTACTTCTCCTGATGATCCCCAACACTGTCAGGGGGCTAAGGAAAATACCCCAGTCCTGAGGGCTGAATCAGAGATGTTGTCAGTTCCAATCAAAGATGTAGGCCTGGGGTGTTTGTAGTATGCAAGCCGAGATCCATTGATAACTTACCTGGGGAAAAAAAGAAAGAAAGATCCAAATGGGTCATCAAAACAAGAAAGGCCTGTGGCTCATGTGCGCAATAACAGGGTCAAGGTGTGAGAGAGGCACTGAGACTGAGAAAAAGAAATCCCAGGAAGAAAGACATGTGGGAGTCTCTGAAAGAGTGTTGGAGACAGAGTGTATGGTTGAGCTTTCTTATATTCCAGAAGATTCCTTCTTATATACCCAGTTCTTATATTGGGTACTTGGGGATAGGAGTCACTTCAAACCTCACCTATCTTTATTTCTTGGCCTTTATTCCTTCTGAGCCTTCCATCCTCATGCTGCATCCCCCTCAGGCTACCTGCCCCCTGTCCTGACTCAGGTGTCCTTGCATAGTATGTCTGCTGGTATCCCTGTGCTGTGTTCCTGAGCTTTGTGTGTCATCTGCAGTAGGCCTGTGGGTGGGTTTAGGGGACAGGGCAGCGACCAGTGGGAAAACATATGAGGTTCTGGTTTTGAAAGAGCTCTTCTTTCATGTTTGCCAGAGATAGTCTTTGAGCTTCTTAAAAGCTCCTCCTTGAGATGTTCTTCTGGAGAGAGTTCAGTAGGAGATAAAGAGCCCTGGACTCCTAGCCCAGGTCTGCCAGCTTCAGGAACAATAGTCTCTGCATGTAGCACTGTCATCAAAGCTTAGGCAGGGCACATGTGAAGACACACTCCTTCTTCGGTAGGGCAGAGGCAGAGTCCCTTCCCTCAGGTCTACAGACTGCACTAAGGGCCAACGTAGAGGGACTACAGCACTCAGGAGGATAGAAAATGCAAGTTCAGCTGCTCTGGGTTTTGGGGTCAACCAGAGCATACAAAGAGGAACCAGAGGAGATCATCTTTGAGCCAGGCCCACAGCCACAAGGATGTGGGCAATGATGACAAAGATTAAGTAGTAATTGTAATGATATAATCAACATTACAAATGCCTAAACTATGCGGGCATTTTATCTAAGATGCTTTACATCCTATTATTTTCTGTTTATGCACAATACATTTCTATGAGATAAAAGTCTTTAGCTAAGATTAAAAGAACATTGCAGCTATTGTACCTTATCCAGGATAAGTCTGTGAGAGCTATCTTTGGAGGAGATTAGCAGATCAACAGACTAAGGAAATGACCCTCACCATGAGATAGGCATCTGAGGAAAGGGCTCTTACCAGTGTGGATAGGCATCTTCCAATGTACCAAGAGCCTGACAAGAATGAAAGAGAAGAGGAGGTTCATTCTCTGCTTGAACTGACAACTCCATGTTCTCCTGGCCTCAGGGTCTTGGGCTAATGGACTCAGATTGGGTCACATAGCAGTAACTTCTTCCTAGTCTGTCATACTCAGAGTGAATTATGACTAGGGCCTTCCTGACTCTCAACGAGATTACAGATTATAGGACTTTTTAGCCTTCATCCTCATGAAAGCCAATTACATAATAAATCTGTTCTCTCTCTGTCTCTGTCTCTGTCTCTGTCTCTGTCTCTCTCTCTGTGTGTGTGTGTGTGTGTGTGTGTGTGTGTCCTGTTGATTCTTTACCTTCAGAACCTTTTTATAAGATCTTCATCCAAACTCCTAAATTGACTGAAGTGAACTCAAGTCAGTCCTTTAGTAGGACTAGTGTTCCTACTTTCAAGTTATGCAATCGGCCCTTCCTTATTCATTTTAAAAAAGACATAGCCACAAAGTATCCCACAAGTGTGTTTCTTAACCAGAAAATAAACTAGAGACAGAAGAACCTGAAATTTCTTTGGGTATCATATTTCCAACTCGTTTACTGGGCTCAAAATAAGCTCTTCAGTCATGTGGTCAAATAAAGTAGACAGAAATAGTTATTAGTCCAATGTCCCTTCAAAACCTTTCACTATTGTTATTGACATGTTTATTTTAGAATCTTGGTTTAATTACAGAGGGACATATTCATTAATTCCATTTGTTTTCATAAAAGAAAGCATGTCTCTTATTAGAAAATAAATTTCATATGCTCAGATGTTGGCTGGCTTCATTTTTAACTGTGTAAGACTGGTCTGGTCCAGAGAGAGAAACTTTCCATGGCATCAGGGACATCATTGGCTAAGCCAGCCTGGGGGACCCCATCTGACCTTTTACAGCTTTCCATGGCAAGTGAAGGCCAGGTTTTATAGTACTATGTTTGAAGACCTCATCAAAGTACCAGCTCTATGATACCACAGTTAAAGAAAATATTATCAAAGTATGAACACCATGGGAATAGCATATGTGCCCAGTAGGATAATAATGAGGGATATGTGTGGGAGAGGGCATAGAGGAAGAAAGAGGTAGGAGAGAGTGAAAATCACCTCTTCTAAATGTGGAGCAAGGCATCTTGTCCCTAAATCAGAAGCCAACCTCACAGTGCCCATAAGCACGTCATGGTGTTGCCGTAGGATGAAGGGAAAAGAGAAATTTGAGACCAAACCAAGGCCACAATTCAAGGGATTCACAGGTCACCCCCATTACTTTTGAGAGCCTATCAAACTTTTAACATTATGACATGGTGCTGTCATGTACAAAGTTCATGCTTTGAGAACTGCACAAATAAAATAAAATGAAAATTTCATGTTTTAAATAATTTTAAAATTTTATGTTGGGCCACATTCATATCTATCCTGGGGTGCAAGTGATGCCTAGGTTGTGGTTGGATACTCCTGGTAGAGCCTTCTGAGACATTTATTGAAAGTCTAACTCTATGGAGTGGTCCAAAGATGATCAGTCTGGGAAATGGGAAGATGAGAGATCGCCAGCTCCCTTACGGTGACAGAACTTGCGTGCTGAGGAAAGTGGCCCAAATACTCTGTTCACCTGCTGATGACATAAGCCAATGACTGAACTCATCACTTCTGCTGCCAGAACATGCCCTTTGTCATCCAAAGAGCCAGAATGAAAGTGTATAGAAAATGAGGGTGACAGGGGTGATGGCCTTCATAGTTTGTATTGTGTACACAGTCTCAAGAGATACAACTAATTAGAAATATATCTTACCACAAGAGCAAGTAGGATGAGAGCATTCCTACTGGAGATGAGATGGACTAAGTCTGAAAGCAAAAGCCAGAAGAGTGTCTAAGGTATGTATGGATTGGAGCATCCTAATTTATGTTGGCGTGGTAAACACTAAGCACTATGACTAGCTTAGGCCAAGTCACAACTCTGTAAGAAGATGAGAAATACCATGTTCTTCTCTGACAGAAGTCATTAATAACCAGACAACAAATATGTTCAGAGATAGTAACAGATGTGAAATTAATATACCTGGCATTCTAAGCTTTGGGCAAGAGGTGGCAGGTTGTAAACAGCCGCACCCTTAAATTCGAAGGAAATAGTTGGCACCTAGCCCTCTCAATTGTGGCCATAATTCATGAACTCTATCTGTAGGTTCATGGTTTCTTTCTCCATAAGATGGGGGTGGGGAACATTCCAGCCCTTTTCTACAAAGACATTAACAAGGTTCAAATGAAATGGGATAATAATACATCTTATAAATTCTAAGAATCATGATCCTAATCATCATCAGGACCATATTCATTCCTGTCAATGCAGGGTATCCCTAGAATAGCTGGGGTGAGACTGCTACCCCCATTATTGATTCTTCCAAGAGTCTTCTTCATCTTAAGCCAAGAGGAAAACAAGCCTCCTGGTTTATATGGCCCAATATGCATACACTTGCATTTCTTAAATGTATATAAAAGTTATACTGACAGATTTATATGTCTTTAAAGATCATAGCATAAAATAGGTATTCCACCAGAGATATGGATCCTTTAATATGGCTTGTGAGTGAAGACTAGTTATCTATTGTAGGCATGTGGAGCGCCACTTCCCTCTAAGTTTTCCAGGAGGTAGACATTATGAAGACCCCAAACTGAGCCCAGTGAGAGACTATAGAGGTGAAACATCTACCTCTTTCCAATTAGCTTTGGACTCCTTGTGGTTAATGTCCAGGGATGACTTTAGACAATAGCTTCAAATCAAGGATGAGAGGCTCTGATACAGGTTCATTTTTCAAAGCTTCCCTTTTCAAAGTATGCTTATATTCTCTGTGGGACAGCATGTGCACAACAGGGGTACGTCAGGGGGAATTGTAGAGATCAAGTGTGTCTTCGATGTCCATTTTCTCAGGGTAAGACACGTATTTGTCACCTCTCTGCCACCTCCCCTCACCCCCATTAATTTTCATAGTTTCTCCAAACTTCTGTAACTGCTCACTACCAGATTCACTACCATAGCAGAGGCAGCCTTTCTTGACAAAATTCTGTTTCCACCACTTTCAGATTAAATAGCTAAAGACTTCTTGGCTAAGGCAACATTCCTCTGGAGTTTATGTCACCCCTTTTGATCCACAGTTTGAGGGGCATGGTTGTTTTTCCAAAGTAAACAGAAGGTGGTTTTACTGAAAAGTTGTAAAAAATAAAACCAGGATAAAAAAACATAAAACTTTTTAACCTTACTATTATTTTTGACTCACCCTACAAATTGAGCCAAAGTTCCCTTTAAAGATATATATATTTAAAATATCCCCCTTTTTGATGCCAAATTCTCTATTGGAATGATGTTTTTTCCCATTGTTCATGAGAGAACACAACACTGTTTCTTTTCTTTTTTTGTCCCTTTTCATCTTACTTTTCAGGATCCCCTTTATTGTTCTGACTGCATTTGTAGATAATTCATCCCACTGCTCCCATAATTATAAAGATACATCATGATCAAGAATAGTATAGTGGGAAAGTGAAAGCCAGGACATTTATGGTAGAAAGCTATGTACATATTAATATGTAAATATAACCTCACAATTGCACGAGCGCACACAATAAAGCCGTCCCAGTCTGAGCTCGAGACACAATCACCGTGTGACAAGTATAAACGCAGACTAATAAAACTCTGTTTTGCTGGCAGCCCGAGCCCCATTAGTGGGATTAGCACTGGTGATGTGATTATCTGAAGAGGTGAGCAGATCTTGGAAGAATTTCAAAGACAAAGACACTCCTCCTTTTATTTAAACACAGGACAATTCCCTACATATTAAAACCATAAACAAAGTGAATAAATATATACATAAACTACAGTTGGGCTGAAGACTCAGATAATAAACAGATTTGTCCCTTCCCTAAATGGCCAGGGGGTTGTTAAAAATGGGTAATTCTTTGTTGTGAAAGTCATCCCATGAATTTCCTATCACTTTCTTGATCTCTATACATTAAATGATAGTAATACTCCTCTAATCCAATTATTTTGACAATGAAAATATCCCTTCAAATTTCCCAACTGCCAACCGCTGGGGAATAGCTTCAGGCCATCCCAGGCAGACATAAATTGTGAAAGGGCTTTCTTTACATCTTTCTCCATTCCTCTGGCAACGACAGCATCAACTCTAAGCAAGAGGTCTATAATGGATGAAGTGCACCATCTCACCTATGGTCTTTCGTGAAACATTTGGTTAGGCACGAGGAACCCACCCTTATGGTCTAATATGGTCAAGCTGTAGCCTCAAGACACTTGAACTGTTTGCAGAACTTTAAGCAATCAGTCCCAGTCCTGAAATTAATACTTCCATTTGGCTTCCTTTAAAGCATGACGTCAGTGGGGTAGCCGCAAATTTTAGAGTAAATAGCAAAGGGGGTGAAACATGGAATCAGATACATGCTTTAAAATATTGTCTATACATTGACAGAGATGATTTTGTTTAGTGCGATGTCAAGTTTGCTTGTGCCTTAAAAGACCTCCTGGGTCAGGAGTCATATATAGGTGGCATGGGATGGGTTCCCAAGGAGAAGGCAGAGTAACTGGAACACGAAGTAGGAGCTCGGGAAAGGAGGAGGCGGCTGCCACAAGTCCAGACTCACCGCCTCGTAAAAAGATAAAAGCTGTATGAAATCCCTTTGCCAAAGCTCTTACAGCGTGTGACAGGAACTCAGGTGAAAGATGGGTGGGAGTGGAAATTGAAAGAGACCCCTTGATGATTTCCTGAGGAAACTCACCTGTTTGGCAATGACTTTGCCCTGCAAGTTTTCCTCTTGCATCCACATGTCCTCACTGACTCCAGACACGGCAGAATGTGAGTCTTGTGAAACTGGAAAGCAATATGTTTTATACACAATAGCTCAGATTCAAAAGGTTAGGTGGTTCTGCTTGGTACTGGTGCCCACCCTCCCCCACTTCTGCCCAGCTATCAGACCATCTCTAGTTCCAGCCATTCTAGTCATATAGCGCCTCACAACTCATTTCATATTTATTTCTACTGAGGCCTTAGCATCTCTCCCATGCCTCAACTCCAGCTTTCGTCCTCCAATTCTGCCTGTCATTATAATCAGTTTCTCTTAAAATAAAACTCAGTTAATAAAGTGCTTGTTATTCAAACATGAAGACCTGAGTTCATTTCCAAGAACCCACTGACTTTGAGTGGCTTGGGCTTGAAATCTTAATTCTGAAGAAGTAGAAATAGGTGGCTACCTGAGGGTCACTAGCTTTCAAGCCTGGCCTGCTCAGTGATCTCCAGGCCAGTGAGAGACCCTGACTCAAGAGGCAAGGTGCGTCATTCCTGAGGGATGACTTCAAGATCATCCTCTGGCCTCCACACACACACACACACACACACACACACACACACACACACACACACACACACACACACAGAGTAATGTCCACAGAGTTCAGCATTAAGTCTCATTATGTGTGTCTACAGTGCAGGCAGGCCCAGAAAACCTCAAAATGCAATTCAGCAAGTAGACAGATGTGCTCTCTTCTGCACTAGGCTGGGCACTGACAGGGAAAACTGGGCATGCTTTTCCCACTCTAATTACAGTTTGTATTTTAACCAGACCTCTTCATTCCTTTATAGCACATGCAGTGGAAAGCTTGGCTGCATGGATCTCATGACTCTTGCATTGTGTTCCCGATAAGTGTTGTCGCTGCTAAGAACTAGAGTGGTAGCACCTTCCTCTGATGACTGGGCTCTGTCTGTGATAACAAGCAGAGACTCATAAGACTCCTGTACGGTGCCGGAACAAGCACAAAGTCTTCCACCTCACTGACATCAAAGGAAACTGACTGTCCTTACAACACAATTATATGTATATGTATTTTATTTTTAGTAATTCAGTTTTAAACCAAATTTTCCTAATAATTGAAGTGCTGTGGCGTATGAATCTTTTTTTCATAGTCCTTTTTTGTTGTTGTTGTTGTTGTTGTTGTAGACTTGGAGGTCGTCATGCTATCAACACCAGACATCAGCTGTTAATATTTTACTGAGTGTCCTTCAAGTCTTTTATCTCGAACAGTATGTAGTTCAGAAATTTCATAGAGAATGCATTTTTAATCTCTTGGTTATTTGACACGGGGACTTGTACATTTTAGGCAAGAGTTCCACCATCACTTTACATACCTGCATCCACTTTGCTTTCTTTACTTGAAAATATTCCAGCATTTTCCTCCCCACGATGTTTCTCATTTCCCTTCTCGGTTCCATAATTAACATCATGATAGAACAGCTTTGAGTACAAAGCCTGCCTCGAGTATAGGTTCTCCCTGACTTTCCTTTTGCGCACAGGTCTAAAGGGAGGATTGTGAATAAATGTGTCTGTCTAGCCAGATCTAGGGGGAGCCCTCAAATTTCCACCTCTCAGCCTAATTTATTTCATGACTTAATGGTAAAGTTTGCCCTTTTCTTCTTCTTAGTTTCACAAGAAGAAACACGAAACACTGAAACTGGACTCAGAGCTCGCTCCTACCCCCACTTTCACTCCCGTTTACAAAGTGTGCTTTCTTGATGGGAGAGGGTGAGAACGTTAAATCTTTCTTAGGAAAAACACACAATGAAATTGGAGATGGTGGGACCCCAGACCCAGAGTCATCTTTGAATGGATGTGTTTTTCCAGTGCTTTCGGGAGGATGGAAAGAAAATCCTAATAAAATAAAAACCAAGACCAACCTCATGTAATTCCTGCTTTGAGGCAAATGGGGCTTCCTTTTAGGTTACAGGGGTGAATGTATATAGATACAGAGCACAGTGGTCTCAGTGTAAACCCTAAAACAATGATGTCTGTTGAAGGTCACTTTGCTCAAATATTCAAAAAGACTGGTACTTGGTGAGGAAGCAGTTGAGACTGAGGTGTCAACCAAGGGTATTCACTACGGGTGTCCTGGGAGACTTCTCATGTGGTCCCAATGCAAGTCAGGCTCTAGATACTGAGGAAGGGATGATGAAGAGGAATATAGTTGGAGTAGTCCACAAGACAGTGGTATTTCTCTGAGTCCTATAAATTCTAAGCTTAGAGCCCCCATGATAAAAAAAACTATAGAAAGGTAACTAGATCCTTGAGATGGTCCATTTTGTTCTGTCTATACAATCCTTGTGACAAGGGTGTGTCTATTCTAGGATGATTCTCTTTGGCTAGCTCTTGGATTTTTGCTGGTGGTGTTGCTGGGAATGAACCCAGAGCCTTGTGCACACAGGACAAACATTCTACCACTGAGATTCATTTTTAACACCAAGAATTCCTTTGTTCTCAGAGTGGAAGTGGAGTGAGGAAGGAGAAATCAGCAGCTCCATCCAGATTGGTGGGAGTAGCTGAGCTAGCAGTTACCATGTGTAAGTATGTGTCTACAATGTAAGCAGCTCAGAGTCAGTGTAGGAATGAACCCTCTTCTCCATTCAGTCATTGCCAAGCACAGGGTTGACACAGGAAGTGAGAACCTGGGAGCAGGGATGGTACTTAAAATCATTCTGAGGGCTACAGGAAAGCCAAATCTGGGTCCTATCTGTTAAAATCTCAAGACTCCAATGCATCCTTTTCTCCTCTTTGTTTCCTGTGGATATTTCTGTGGTTACACACCTGTGACCTGTTCCAGGCTGAACCCTCCTTCTAGGCTGACTTTTCTCTTTTAGTCTTTAATCATATTTGATGGCTTGACAACATAAGCAGCTCTTGACTGAACCTAAAAGCAAACATAGTACCACCCATCCTGATCAGCCACACTGTTTCCAGTTCGCTGCCTACTTTTGTATCTGCTATCCTACTTCCAGCCACTCTGTTCAGTGCTGCTACATTTATGTTCTTGGTGTCCTTGAAGTCTCTTCTCACATCCCCACAATGTTTTCTGCCTCTCCCTCATCACTCCCACTACAGTTCCCACTATGGCCAGAATGACCTTCCTATAATAACCTTACCAGAATGTTCCTCTGATTAAATATTTCAAGGGCTTCCTAATGTTCCCAGGAGTAAGGTCACGTCTTGGGACACAGCTAACAAAACTCTGCCTGTTTCTCAAGCTGTCTACATTTCTCCTCTGGTTCTTCACACAGCATATCACAGATTTCCCAGATGTCCAAGCCTGTTTCAACCCTTCAGCCTTGTTTGCAATGTTCTTCTCCCATGGTTCTTTACTTAATTAAGTCTAAACCAGACTACTCCCAAATGCCAGTGAAGTGTTTGTGCTGCAGCAGACTTAACATCCATCTTTGACCGAGCCATTCACTGAAATGACCCATCTCTAAGCTCATCTTTTTCAATGCAGTGTGGAATCTTTACAGGCAGGATCTCTTGCCCCTCTGTATTTCTTAAGAAGTCCAAGTAGTCCCCAGACAGACCACTTCTTTAACAAACAGAATGAAAGTATAAGCAAGAGAAGTGGTGGGAAAGGACACTGTGCTTGGGGATGGAGAGAAGCTGAATATAGCTTTGCACCTATGGAGGGCAAAGGCAAGAAGATGACTGTGGCTTGCTGGCCATCAGCCTAGTTTCAGGTTTAGTGAAAGAGTCTATCTCAAAAGAACAAGGCAAGAAACAATAAAACAGGGCGTCTAATGTTTTCTTCTGGCCTCTGCACATGTATGCATATACCACACACATACACACAGAGGAGGGTAGAAGGAGAGAGGGGAGAGAAACAGACAGACAATGGGGGGGGGGTAGTCCTGTGCTCTCTGTTGGTTCTCTCAATGACCTATATAGCATAGATCTCACATTCCTTCCATAAGAAAGATCTATTAAAAAAAGATTATTAAAAAAGATGTGTTCAAGGTTGAGGTCATTATAGGCATTATCTGGGTATTAGTCCAATATCAGTATATTTTGGAATGAGTGTACTACAACAAGTGCACACTTTCTGAATGGACAACTATTCATCCCCATGCAGTAAGATCACGTTGAAATGCAGTAGCTTCACAATGAAGACTTTTGATCTGTAGGTTAACCATATTGATGAATGGGATTCTGATGTGCTAGTGATACCAATGTTCAGCTTGCATGGAGCAGTTCTTGCCTGTTACATAGATTGATATTTAGGTCCCCAGAGCGACTTCTCCAATATCGTACGTTTAGCAATTCAATTAGTCACTCCCAAGCGCTGCGTTCTAATTGATTATTTCTCAGCCTCTGTTGGTGATAAAGATAATAGATGTTTTTTGTGGAGTAAATTGGCTTCTTTACTTAATATCAGTTTCTTGGTGTCATTGCCCAGCAAATAAGTGGTGAAGCACGGTGCTATAAATAGTGTTATGGTTGGCAGAAGGGGAAAAATAGCTGTGTTTCCTGACACCGCACATTTCACGCCATTTTAATTACCACAAACGTCCATGCCTGTCAGTGAGATGTGCAGGGAACTGAGAACAACCGAATACTTATCCACACTGCTCTGCCCACTGGCTTGGGATGCAGCCTCGCCCCCGTGTAACCAGGGCTCTGTAACCCTCAGACACTGCAGGACAGAAGGCAAATGTACCGCTCGTGAATGTCAACCAGATGTGACTTGGAAATTTGTGCTGCTGCTGCCGTGAATAAAAGGAGAGACACCTGTCTCCCCAAGATAAACAGAATCTGAAAAAAAATGAGAGAATGGAGTGCTGGAATTCTGCTGTTCAGCAAACACCTACACACATTCATGCAGCTCACAATCCAGGCAGTGTTAGAAAAATATACAGGGATAAGGTTACTTTAAGGTATTTTCTGAATGTTAGATTTTCTGTTTCTTTCTGCTGGGCAGGAAGGTTTATTCCCTCCAGTGGCCAGCATCTGTCCATTTCAGCTGTGGTTACCTATCTTCTCTGTACCTTCCTCACCAGCCCTAGAACTTAGAGCCTTGAACTCTGGACCATTTTTGGCTCCTGGCATCACTTTAACTTGAGCACTGTATAGAAACATTGTGTTCCAGCATTAGGAACCCAGTTATAGTGCTTGGTTCTTTTGGTTTTTTAAGTTGGGGTGAAAATTCTTTTGTCTCACGTCCAGAAATCTCTACAGTTCATGTTAGCAATAGAAAAGTATACACTGGCAGGAGCACACGCAATTTACTCGAACCTCTGTATGCCTTTCGCATAGAAAGACAAATCTACATGGATTTAAACACAAATGTCAAACTGCAGTATCTGACAATTCTTTAGAGCAGTTTTGTGGCTTAAGTAGGAAATAGAGAGGTGAAATCTTCACTTCCCATAGTAACATGGAAGAATTTTTTAAAGGTGGATGTTGAGCATCTGAGATGTAGAAAAGGTCTAGGGGGATTACTAAGGACCAGGAAACCAAACCAGCACAGTAACTGAGCAGGTTTGGAGGCAACTGTCATACCTGGCTCAGAATAGGCAGCCAGTGAACATTAACTGATTGAACAAATGAAAATCTAGGCAAAATACCAGAAAATATGGCAGCAATGATGAATAGCAGTATCACTCAAAGCAACTTAACTGAATAAAAACTTAATAAAGGCCATCAACTAGAAATAGCAGCTATGCCCAGAGAAGGGTTGTATACACCGAGACAAGTTCTCTGTAGTCAACTAAGCATGTGTGACTTCTGTAGGGCAAGAGAGCCAGACGCATCAAGGCTTGGCATGCTGTGGCACTCCCAGTCATAGATGACTTCATAGTATGGGCCCTTATGTGAAGTCATCTCCATACAACGCTCTCCCTGGCATTGTCTAGGATACTTTTTCAGAGCATCACAGGTACTTGAACTTGTTAACTCTTCCACAAAGCTGCATCCCAACCCAATGGAAACTTTGGCTTTAACATGCTTAGTCATAGGTGTGAGAGTTTCTTGTGTTTGCTATGCCAACATTATATGGTTATAGCAAAGGTTTCTTTAAATTCTGGTATCTTAGTGGATATATCACTCAGTAACTTTTTTTTTAAAGATTTATTTATTTATTATATGTAAGTACACTGTAGCTGTCTTCAGATACACCAGAAGAGGGCATCGGATCTCTTTACAGATGGTTGTGAGCCACCATGTGGTTGCTGGGAATTGAACTCATGACCTCTGGAAGAGCAGTCTGGTGCTCTTAACCACTGAGCCATGTCTCCAGCCCCACTCAGTAACTTTTTAAAGATTTATCTACTTTGTTATGTGTTTGGCCTACATGCATATTTGTGCACCTGCATGCAGTGCCTGAGAAGGCCAGAAAAGGGTATTATATCCCTTGCGAAAGATGTTACAGGTAGTTGTGAGCTGCTGGGTATCAAACCTGGGTCCTTGGGAAGAACAGACAGTGCACTAAATCACTAAATCATCTCTCCAGCCCTCATCAAACATTTTATCTTGTCCCTATTTATTCATTTTATGTATTAACCAATCTCTCAAAACTCTACTGGTTATTGACTCCTTATATTAGACTGTTCTGTTTTTTCAAATTGCTGTGTGGTTTTGCTGTACTGACTGGACCAGACTCATAACATCCTGCATCTATACTGGATGGACAGAACTTAATCAAGACAAACAAGAAGGGGAAAGATGAATTAAAGGCTTAGATGAATTAAAGCACTTAGATGTATATTTTCCATATTTATTATGTTTGGATCTTTATACCCCCTTGAAAGGCTGTGTGTTAAAAGCTTGGTCCCGAGTTGATGGCATTATTGGAAAGTTGTAGACATTCAGGAGTTAGAGGCTGGTGAGAAATGGTAGGTTGTTTGGGAAATAGTAGGACCCTGGACCCTTGTTCTTTCTTAGTTTGCTTCTTGCAAAGTGCCAGTAAGCAGTTACTTTGATCACTCCCTCTAAGCCCAGGCCCAAAGGCAACAGAACCAATCAACTACACACAGAACCTTCTGAAACCATGAGCGAAAGCTAACTCCTTTTTTATAAAATAGTCTATTTTGACTATTTTTCTTACAGCAATGGAAAACTGATACATTTATATTATTTTCAAGGGTGAAAAAAAGTTATAATTATACATGATCTGATTATAGATCCACAGAAACTGTGTCTGATTCTTGCACATGGTGTGTACCATTGTAGTAGGAGGTTGAGAGAAGAGATGCTACCGAACAATGGCCAGCCAATACACTTCACCACAGCTGAGAGCTGAAGAGAAAGACCAGTTCTTCTTGCAGGACTTTGGCAGTAATGATATATTAACTTAAAAGTCATTACTATACTAGAAAAACATTAAGCAAATGGTATGAATAAGCATTATATGAATGAGCATATAGTTAAGGGATTTCAAAACTTGCGCACATGGAAGGGGTTCTATAGTGTGTCTACATTCACACAGTAATAGGTGGCTCAAGGCAGTCTGTCTGCACTGTCACCACCCTTGGCCACAACTTGTTAACTTCACAACAAGCAAGCCACAATAACCACTCCTTCCAATGCTCTAGAGAAACGGTTGATAGTGAACCTTACATGTTAATGCCGAGAGAGTTTTCTTTAAAAATGAAAATGGCCTCCCACTGAGAGTCAGGTGGGAAGGTTTCAGAATCCTCCTGATTGACTTGTTGAGTACTGAACTGTTCTGGGCACTTACTCATACAGTGATTGTCCATCACTGGGGTCCTACCCCTGCAGAGTACTAATCTCGTTTATATCCTCAAGTGGCTGTGGTTTCAAATATCTTTAGGGAGAGTTGGAATTTATTGGCAAGATTCTTGCTGGGATCCCCAAATAACCTCTTTTCATTCCATTCAAGTTCTCTTTTGATCTTGACCATGGGATGTCATTGAAATGTCAGTCTGTCTCTCTTCTAAGTTTTCTATGTCAAGGTACTTTTTCATTCTGGAGGCTTTAGAATCTAGCACCAATACAACCCCACTTGAGCTTTAAAATGATGTGACCCAGAGTGTGCGTAATGGAGTCTTTCATGTGGAATGTTTCATTGCTCCAGTTTTTTCCTTCAAGACTCTACTCATAGAATAGAATGTCCATTCTGAGGTGTCTCCAGTCTCTCAGTAAAGTGACAGTTCTCTGGTCTCCTCTCCTTGGCCAAGATTCTTGTCACAACTTTTCATGTTTCCCTGGGACTGACATATATTGATGTCCCCTCTACAGTGAATGTCCTTAGAAGGCAGAATGGCTTCATACTCATGTTAATTTTATCACAGCCTAATGTTATGACTGGGAATAAGTAGATGCTCAATAAGTTTTTATCACATAAGTGAAAAATTGAACAGTGAACATATCATGATCTTCTCTAGTTTATTTGCTATCTGTAGACCAGGACAAATCATATCACCCCTTTCAATGTATTAAGTCATCCTTTAAAATGAGTCACTATGGTTAGATAATGTCAGAGAGACCTTCAATTTTTGGGATCTTGTGCATATATGAGTCAGTAAATATTTTCAGTATGTTGACTCTGAGTTTGCCCATGAAACTTTTGACAGCCAAGACTTTCTTTTCTTTTCTTTTCTTTTCTTTTTTTTTTTGGTTCTTTTTTTCAGAGCTGGGGACCGAACCCAGGGCCTTGCGCTTCCTAGGTAAGCGCTCTACCACTGAGCTAAATCCCCAGCCCCCAGCCAAGACTTTCTAATAGGGCTAAATGTTATATAATGACCTTGACACCAATGATCTCAGGAAACTCCTGCTCATCTTCCTTCCAGAGACTCCTGGCTCCAAATGCTAATGAATACTTTGGCTATGGGCAAGAGTCTACTGTACAGTAAGAACTAGATATCAACTCACAAATATAAACCTAACGTTCACTTGGCTCATTTGATCGTGTAATGAAGACCTACCACACCAGTCTTTTCCATTCTCATTTAATAGTAATAGCAAGGGACCAGATGCCATCTTGCTGCCTTTGTTCGAATTGTTGTAAGAAGCATCTGCCCATAATATCTAACTGAACTGTTCCCTTTTCCCTGTTTTTGTCCCGAGCTTAAGAAACAAGCAAAGCAAAGTTTTTCCTAAGAAATTTAGTTTGGGGGTTGGGGATTTAGCACAGTGGTAGAGCGCTTGCCTAGCAAGCACAAGGCCCTGGGTTCGGTCCCCAGCTCTGAAAAAAAGAAAAAAAAAAGAAATTTAGTTTGAAGCATTAGCACACAAGGCCAAACTTGGAATTTATGAGAAAAGTGCAATTGGATGGAAGGTTGAACTTACAGAGACATATGCTCTCATACTTAGGGCAAGCAGCCCAGACCCCCTTAAGTCCTGGGACCTTGGGCACCATTAGAGTATTATCACTGGAGATTTTCCATTTATCAAAAGAGATTGCCATTATGGAGATCAGTTATTGCATTATTTTATTTTAGCTTCAAGGAACTGTGAAATCATCCATTTCTGGGAAGCATGCTCTTTGTGCTCAATCAAGAAGGAAGTTAAATGTACAGTTCATATTATAATTCTATTCCCCAAGACAGGATGCTTTCCTGTTGAGTTAGAACCTGTGGAACAACCCCTCTCATCCTTCTTTCTTGCCAGGCATTGTGCAATTGCCAGCTTTTGGATGACCAGTGCCAAGGAAAGCAATGCCCTCAACTGGCCACACAAAAGAAGCAAGATGAAAATAACGGCAAAATTAGAGTTTTACTTACTGACTTCTTATTCTTGGTGAAGAAATGGCTCCTAGACATTAAGAAGGCAACATCATGCTGTGAAACAAGCAACCATAACTCAAATGAATATACTTTTCTGTGTGATGTGTTGCATGTGAACCTGAGACAGATTGCATTCTAAAATGTGTGTGTGTGTGTGTGTGTGTGTGTGTGTGTGTGTGTGTGTGTGTGTTCACGTCCATTCATTTCAAGCAAGGACTGAACTGAGATGAAATAAGAAGAACTCAGAGTCTTAGATTATAGGCACAGGCTCGCACCTAAATCCCCTTAGCCTCAGCACATCAGACTTTGTTGAATTCTCTGCTTTGAAGAGGAAGCCTGGCACAGCAGGGAGAGAGTCAGTGCTACCACTGGAGCTGAACACTGAATGTGCACTTATCAACTGATCTGTCTAGTACATTTGTGTTGCCAGTAAGGGACAGGCTCAGAGAGGACAGTAACCACATCTAATTTATTTTACGACAAGTCAATCAAGATGGTGTGTATATAATGGCAAGTATCAGGGACTCAATAAATGTTCTGTTCCTCTATGAATAGAGCTATTTAATTTTAACACTATTATCATTACAAATTGTACTCATTACTTGATAAAATTTAAACAATGCAGCGAATTAATGGAAGAATAATATGATTTTTCTCCCTAAGCTTGTTCCTTACAAGTAATTATTTAAAATCTTTTCTGATTGTTCTTATGCTGACTCCTCAGTATTTCAAGTATAGATTTCTTTATTTATTAATCTATTCAGTTAGTTTAGCTATTAAACTTTAGCTCATATATTTTTTTCTTAATCCCATCAACGTGTGGCAATCTGTTCTGTTACATAATAGGGAGACGAGACTCAGCACTCCCCATTTCTCATCCACTTATAGCTTTCTTAAGTAAATTTAGGCAATTGGAAAATTACTTTTCCTTTTCAAGATTTGCCACTCAGTGGCCTGTGGTGGCTAACACCTGTACTCCAGACCACAGGAGAAGGAGCCAAGAGGACTGCTCTGAGTCTATGGCTATCCTCTACTACACAGTGAATTCCAGGGTAGCCTGAGTTACGTACGGAGGGAGACTCAACAACAACAACAGCAGCAGCAGCAACAACAACAGCCCAAAGAATTAAAATGCAATTTTTGTTGTTACTGGAATTTAATGTTTTACAAGTATTATCCATAAATTGGCTCCACATAGGAAGAACCAATAAGAAAATTTAAGTATTTGACTATACCAATATTATTCTCTCTAATAGCAACTATTATATTTGGACCAAAAAGGAGAGACATTGGTATCTGTCACTGACACAATAACATTAAAAGAAAGATATCCAACCAATATATATATATATATATATATATTTGGTTCTTTTTTTCGGAGCTGGGGACCGAACCCAGGGCCTTGCGCTTCCTAGGTAAGCGCTCTACCACTGAGCTAAATCCCCAGCCCCCCAACCAATATATTTTGAAGGAGTATTTTTTCTCTTTTGATTCAGTAAATACCTGAAATTACCCACATTTTAATCCGATTTATGTTTAGTCTTAAAAATTTGTGGTTTAATTTGATTTATGTTTAAGTCTTAAATTTTCGTGGTATTGGAGGAACAGTCTGGGACAGGATGCTTCCAGTTTCTGCCTGTGCCCTGAGCTGACCCAATGCCACAGCACTCTGTACCCAGATCCTAAGGGGAGAGAGCCGGTCTCCCAGTAGTGCTGACACAAGGGCTTAGGGGAGGTCAGAGACAGCAAGACAAGCTAACACCAGAGGTAAGCAGATAGCAAGAGGCAAGGGCAAGAACCTAAGCAACAGAAACCAAGGCCACTTCATACCTTCAGAACTCAGTTCTCCCACCACAGCAAGCCCTGGATATCCCGACTCACCAGAAAAGCAAGATTTTGATTTAAAATCACAACTCATGAAGATGCTAGAGGACTTTAAGAAGGACATAAATAACTCCCTTAAAGAAATACAAGACAACACAGGTAAACAGGTAGAAGCCCTTAAAGAGGAACCACAAAGTCAACCACCCAGGTGAAGGAGTTGAACAACACCATCCAAGATATAAAAATGGGAATAGAAACAATAAGGAAATCATGAAGGGAGACAACCCTGGAGATAGAAAATCTAGGAAAGAGATCAGGACTCATAAATGTAAGCATCACCAACAGAATACAAGAGATAGAGAAGAGAATCTCGGGGGCAAAAGATAACATGGAAAACATTAACACAGCCATCAAAGAAAATGCATAATGCAAAGAGCTCCTAGCCCAACACATCCAGGAAACCCAGGACACAATGAGAAGATCAAACCTAAGGATAATAGGTATAGATGAGAGCAAAGATTCCCAATTGAAAAGGCCATAAATATCTTCAACAAAATTGTAGAAGAAAACTTCCCTAACTTAACCATACAAGAAGCCCACTGAACTCCAAAATAGATTGGACCAGAAAAGAAATTCCTCACATCACATAATAGTCCAAACACCAAAAGCACAAGACAAAGAAAGAATATTAAAGGGAATATTAAAGGGAAAAGGTCAAAGACAGACCTCTCAGAATTACACCAGACTTGTCACCAGAGACTGTGAAAGCCAGAAGATCCTGGACAGATGTCATACAGACCCTAAGAGAACACAAATGCCAGCCCAGGCTACTGTATCCTGCAAAACTCTCAATTAACATAGATGGAGAAACCAAGATATTCCATGACAAAACAAATGTACACAATTTCTTTCTACAAATCCAGCCCTAAAAGAATAATAAATGGAAAACTCCAACACAGGAGGGACACTACACCCTAGAAAAAGCAAGAGAGAAATGTTGCAACAAACCCAAAAGAAGAGAGTCACAGAAACATAATTCTACCTCTAACAACAAAAATAACAGAAAATAACAATCACTACCCTTAACATCAATGGACTGAATTCCCCCCAATAAAGAGACATAGACTAACAGAATGGATATGGAAAGAGGACCCAGCATTTCATTTGCAGAAAGAGAAAAACCCAGGATAGCAAAGACTATCCTCAACAATAAAAGAACATCTGGGGGAATCTCCATCCATGACCTCAAGCAGTATTACAGAGCAATAGTGATAAAAACTGTATGGTATTGGTACAGAGACAGGAAGGTGTGTCAATGAAATAGAATTGAAGGCCCAGAAATGAACCCACACACCTATGGTCACTTGATCTTTGACAAAGGAGCTAAAGCCATCCAGTGGGAAAAAGATAGCATTTTTCAACAAACTGTGCTGGTTCAACTGAAGGTCAGCATATAGAAGAAGAATGCAAATTGATCCATTCTTAGTGCCCTGTACAAAGCTCAATTCCAAATGGATCAAGGACCCCCATATAAAGCAAGATACTCTCAAACTAATAGAAGAAAAAGTGGGGAAGAGCCTCAAACACATGGGCACTGGGGAAATTTTCCTGAACAGAACAGCAATGGCTTATGCTTTAAGATCATGAATTGACAAATGGGACTTCATAAAACTGCAAAGCTTCTGTAAGGCAAAAAAAAAAATCTGCCATTAGGACAAAACAGCAACCAACAGATTGGGAAGATATCAATCCTACATCCAAGGGAGGGCTAATATCCACTATATACAAAGAACTGAAGAAGTTAGACTCTAGAGACTCAAATAACCCTATTAAAAATGGGGTGCAGAGCTAAATAAAGAATTCTCAACTGTGGAATATCAAATGACTAAGAAGCACCTAAAGAAATGTACAACATCATTAGTTATCAGGGATATGCAAATCAAAACAACCCTGAGATTCCACCCCATATCATTCAGACTGGCTTAGATCAAAAACTCAGGTGACAACAGATGCTGGCGAGGATGTGGAGAAAGAGGAACACTCCTCCATTGTTGGTGGGATTGCAAGCTGGTACAACCATTGGGGAAATCAGTCTGGTGGTTCCTCAGAAAATTGGACATTACACTACCTGAGGACCCAGCTATACCACTCCTGGGCATATACCCAAAAGATGCTCCAACATATAACAAGGACACATGCTCCATTATGTACATAGCAGCTAGAAACTGGAAAGAACCCAGATGTTCCTTAACAGAGGAATGGACACAGAAAATGTGGTACATCTACACAATGGAGTACTATTCAGCTATTAAAAACAATGAGTTCATAAAATTCATCGGCAAATGAATGGAACTAGAGTTCATCCTGAGTGAGGTAACCCAATCACAAAAAAACACACTTGGTATGCACTCACTAATAAGTGGATATAGATACAATCCACAGTCCACATGAAGCTCAAGAAGAAGGACTACCAAAGTGTGGACGCTTCAATCCTTCTTCAAAGGGAGAACAAAAATATTCATAGAAGGAAATATGGAGACAAAGTTTGGAGCAGACACTGAAAGGAAGGCCATCCAGAGACTGCCCACCTGGGGATCCAGCCCATATACATACAGCCACCAAACCCAGACAATATTGCTGATGCCAAGAAGAGCATGCTGACAGGAGCCTGATACCGCTGTCTCCTGAGAGCTCTGCCAGAGCCTGACAAATACAAAGATTGATGCTCACAACCAACCATTGAAGTGAACTGGGTCCCCAGGTGAGGAGTTATAGAAAGAATTGAAGGAGCTGAAGGGGTTTGCAACCCCATAAGAACAACAATACCAAACAACCAGAGCTCCCAGGGACTAAACCACCATCCAAAGAATACATATGGACTGACCCATGGCTCCAGCTGCATATGTAGCAGAGGATGGCCTTGTTGGGCACCAATGGCAGGAGAAGCCCTTGTTCCCACCAAGGCTGGGTGTCAGGTGAATGTCAGGGCAGGGAGACAGGAATGGGTGGGTGGGTGGTTGAACACCCTCATAGAAGCAGAGGGAGGATGGATAGGATATGGGGTTTATGGTCAGGAAACCGGGAAAGGGGATCTCATTTGAAATGTAAATGAAAAATATCCAATAAAAAATTGTGGTATCGTTTCATGTATGTCTGGATTTTTAGTTTCTTTTTCTCTTGACTATGAAAAAAGAACACACTCATACATACAATAAGTGTAACTCGATATTGTAAATATGCAGAAGTAACCATCTAGTGGTTCTCTTTGAGTACTAGCTTTCCCTGAAGCTGCCCTGAAGTTTGAGTAAGATACACAGTTTGAATTTTGTTTATATTTCCATTCACTTCTGGAGTAGTATCACTGTCTCTTGACGTGCCTTTTGCCACAGCCTATGCATATGAGAGTTGGGTTCTTATCACTTATAAAATATGTAAACAAATCAGCTGAAAGTATAGATGCATTTTGGCTCACGACTTCTAAGGTTTCAGTCACTGGTGCTTTGTGGGTGGGGCCCTTTCACAGTGAGGCAGGAGATCCTGGTGGGATGTGTGAAGTAGTGTCTCACCTCATACAGAAAGACAGAGACAGGACAGAGGAAGGGCCTAAGGTAGAGATGTAAGCTTCAAAGTCATGTAGTTCCTCTAAGTGGGCAGCACTTCCTAATGAGCCATTCAGTTATGACCTCGTTAATGCATTCATCCATCCATAAAGTTAATGAACTCATGATACCGACATCCCTCTATAAGCTCATCAGCTAGAAATTGAGCTTTCCACACATGAGGTCTATTGGGGAACATTTTCTGTCTAAACCATAATTATGTGTATTTGCTTCATGGTATTTTCAGGTATTTGGTCCTCAAAAATAGTTGGTAAAAGATTTTCTTTTGAGTTCTTGCATAAACCACATGCATTTTTCTTCCTTATCTTTAGCTGTTTCTTTTCATTTACCTCTTCTGACTTTCTTTTGCTGTCCGAAGTTCCTACCTTCGTACTTGGCATTGATCTTTCTAACTGGACATGGTGAGCCTATTTCGCCTCTCCTTCCTTTCTCCTGCAGCCTGTGAAAGAAGAGCAGCGTTCACTTGACAGCCAGTTCTAACACTCAAAAACTGTGTTATCCTAGCAATTTTTGAATTTCGTAATTAAGCTATCTAACTCATCCTCGCAAACTTTGAGTTTCATAGAGGTAAATTACAGGATATTCTCTGGATAGAGGCAAATGACCCCAAAGTGCTGCCTCTAAGGAAGGGTGGTTGGGTAAGTCAGATGGTTCATTAAGAGATTTCTCCTTATGTAGCTGATATCAATGATTCCTCCATCCTTGGCTTTTTATTGAGACTTCAAGTCTGGAGTCTGTTTAGAGCCTCGGATGAGTCCAACAGCACCCACTCCTGCACTGCCTTCTCATCTGTTTTCTTCCGTCACTGGTTCCACTCTAGTTACCCATTGACTGGAATTCATCAGCATCTCTGCCAAAATCCCCAGTGTTCTGTTGCACCTACTTAGGTTTCCTATATTATTTTTTAATCACATTTATGTAATTTATGCTGATAGAACTCAGGAATAAGAAGGGGGATTTATGCATGTTCAGGTCTACATCACAGCCCCTGAAACCCAGCAATCATGTTTTAAAATGTTGTACATATTTGAAAGGATTATCTAGAGTCCTTGGTGTTTTCTCATGTTTTTCTGGCTGTGTCATTTGGCTTCCATAGCCAAATACCACAGGTTGGGTATCTAACAGAAATATGTTTCTCAGGCTCCAGGCTGAACAGTTCAAGATCAAAGGACCAACAGATTTGGTTCCTGGAGAAGGTCCACTTTCTAGGTTAGAGATACCTCGTCAGTGTAACGTCACTGACAGGAATGAGAGAAGGGAGAAAGAAAAAAGGCAACAGTCTACCGGATTACAGTTGGACTCTTATAAACTTACTAAACCACACATCTTCATTGCAAGAGTTTTGAAAGAGGCCTAACTCATTCCATCCCAGTCTCTAATCAGTTTATTATGAATAAACATGTGTAAATATGAATTATGTCATTTAAGTACAAAGTGATAGCACATTTGGCTAAAAACTAGTGTTTGGTACTGAAACCATTTCTAATATAAACCACTGAGATGAAACAAAGACAAGGAACTCAGCGCAGGTGAGCGTAGATGAAGTTGGGTGTTACACACACACACACACACACACACACACACACACACACACACACACGTATACAAAGCATCCAGGAGGAGACTAGCTCCCTCCCTTCCTCCTTGTGGGTGGTAGGTCCCAATGAATCCCTATGTGCCACTTCGAGCCCATTTGCTTGGCTGTAGTCAGACGCTGATGGGCCTTATCTTATTGGCAAAGGCACATGGCAATTAAAATGGCATTGACAATCTTCTGATCTGTCTTGTGTAACAGAAAATTCAGATTAAGGGAAGATTATGCTAATGGGAGACGATCTTAGAGCAGGAAGTGCTTTTTGAAGACAGCTTGTACAGTCTCCTGACTGACATACTCTGTCTATTACATTCTGCCTAATGGTCTCCTCTTGATCATCTCCAGTAACAAGGATCCTTTAGCCTCCAGAGGCAGCAGGTTTTTCTTAAACAGCACAGCTAAAAAGCCTTTAAACATAGCCTCAACCTAGCTCTACATACTTCACAGTTGTGATTACTAGCTGTGTTCTCTGTAACATACAGGGAGAATTGAAATGGCTGTCACACGCAAGAGGGATTTATATTTTATATGGTTAACAGGACAGGTAGGAAAGATTCTTAACGTCAGTGACGGTTGTCATTTCCCTATCTAAAGACGCTACATTCCTCAGGCGGGTCTTTTTACAAAAAGCAAAACTGTTAAGTGAAAAGCTTTAAAAATAATTCCATTACCTATCTCACAAAGACAGAGTGACAGCTGATCATTAGAAGAAGAATGTCTTCAGAACTTGGAAAAAGATGAGATTTCATCCATCATAAAGCAAGATGCATGGCAGCATCCCACCTGGGGAGCTGTTTGTTCCTGGGCCACATCATCTTTGCAGTTTTGCCTCAGGAGACTGCAGAGACAAAGGACTCAGTGCAGGCGAGCATGGGTCAAGTCAGCCTCACGGTCATAGATTAGGTCCACCTAGTCTGATAGGAAAGAGCACCCACAGGAGCAACAAGCTGGGTGTTTTAGAATGCCTAGAACAACAACTGCTTCTGCAGCCTATACAAAGAACTTGGTGAGTCCAGGAAGATGGCTAAGCCCCTGCCACAGATGTTCACCAAAGGATGATGCGGGTGCATCTGAGTGCACAGCCCCTCTGTCCTTGGGATGTGTCTAAGCAGTGTTGGTCAGGTCTACAGGGAACTGAGCCAGGAGATGTGCAAAGTCATTGCCTTCAGGTGTTTACTTTATCATTTCTATGACTTAGATGTCCACAGCCATTGCCTAGTCAGGAGTAGCCTATATTAATATTTTGAAGCATTAAACTATGCTATACTGTACTATACAGTATATGGAAGCTTTGCTCCTGGATACACAGAGATCTTTCTCTTCCCCTCTCCCATTATAGCTTGTGCTTCTTCTTGACCTGGTCCCCTTCACCATCCCACACTCTCTGGCTTATTTCTCCTCGTCCATCCATCCATCCATCCATCCATCCATCCATCCATCCATCCATCCATCCATCCTGCTTCAATGACTCATCATCCACACCGTTCTTCAAAGACTTCAGTAAACTCCCTACTAAGGGTCTTGTATCTTACTGTGGCTGCTCTACTTACTTCCTGCTCCCTGCAAGAACCAGTCCCTCTCTAAAACTAGGATTCTTTTGTCTCTCCAGGTGTGATCTCCTCTCGCGTACTTTTCCCAACTGCTTTGCATAAACTACAATTTACTGTCCCCTTATTTCTCCTTGTCCTGATTTTACTCCTGCATTTCTGTATTTCTTGATACTCTGGGAATTTAACAAAGACCTCACATTCTAGCGAAGATTAACGATATATATGCATGTTATAAATGTATGCATGAACATACATAAGTATTGTACTATGCACATTCACAAATGTCCCTTGACTCCCCAATCAGTGAAAGGTTCATAGAGTTCAGGGACTTCAGTGAATTTGTATACTTCTCTATCCCCACCAACTAGGAGGTACAGATATTTCTGAAAGCTCACTGAAATAACACTTGTGCTATTTATTGAAGGATGAGGAGAGTCTTCAGAGGGTAGAGTGCCCCTCTAAGAGTGCAGTTCAGAGCCTACAAACATAATGGTTTGGGGTTTTTTTGTTTGTTTTGTTTTGGTTTGGTTTTGGTATGGTCTCTGGCCTGCTCTTGCAGTCCTCAACAGAACCCACATAGTTGCCTAGCATCTGCTGTCCTGTGTTATTCACCGCTTGAGTCACAGAGAAATCAGTTTCTAGAAGCCTGTTGAGTGCCTGTTAGTTCAGAGAGGCCACATAGAAGAAAAGAGGACTCCAGATGGCTTTGTGAATTCAGAGGAGAAGAATTAACAAGGCATTTCCAGGTGGGGAAACATGTCAGAGAGGAGCCTTACAGGCCTTCCCAGTCAATGTGGAGGGAATGTAAGCTGGGAGAGATCACCCTGGGAAGGAGGTAATAACATTTGACATTGCTGGGAGCATTTAAGAAAGTGGATGCAGAAGCAGCAGCAACTCAAAGGGTGACAAGGAAGGACAGATCATCACTGCAGATAGTTTCTGATGCTCCGAACCCCAGGAGACACCATGCTGTCCTGGTGATTTGGCTAAGCATGTTTGATTCTCCCTCTGCTGTTAGCAACTTGCAAGGACGATTGGGATCAGGTCTGCTCAGACTGGCTACCTGCCCCACACACTCAGCAGATATTTCTTTTGCTTATTGATAAGCGTAGGGATAGTGATTTCAAGGGCACCCTTTAGTAGGCGAATGAGCACAAGTGAGGATATAGGACAGTGAGAATGTTGGCCTCCACTGTGGCACCAGGGATTAGTTTAGGCAAAGCCTGAACCTGATGCACGTTGTTAATCTACCACCCAGTCTTTACCAGGCCCCAGAGACCTTCCAGTTCTGAATCTCAGAACATCATGAAACATTCTCTCCAGCAGTTCCCTTCTCCGTTGGCGAGTACCATTGATTTTGGAAGCATGTTGTACTTGCATCCTTTAGGAAAACTGTTTCTCTGGTGATGGCCCAGGTCTTTTCAAATAGAGAATCGGCCAGCCTACAGTTAGAACCTATTTATCGGGCTGGAGAGATGGCTCAGTGGTTAAGAGCCCCGACTGCTCTTCCAGAGGTCCTGAGTTCAATTCCCAGCAACCACATGGTGGCTCACAACCATCTGTAAAGAGATCTGATGCCCTCTTCTGGTGTATCTGAAGACAGTTACAGTGTACTTATATATAATAAATGAATAAATCTTTAAAAAGAAAAAAGAACCTATTTATCCACAGGCTCATTTCCCAGCAATCTGACTCACTCAGGACCTTTTGATCTTGAACTCATTGGAAGGGCCCTCCCTAGCATCCACAGTAGCTGGCAGCAACTGCCACCCTTAAAGATCAGATGCACTATCTCTCATGACATTCTTTTCCTAAAGCTGAGAGTTCGGATTCCTGGTTTATATCCGTTAGTCCCTTCTTGGGCTGCCTCTTCTTCCTGGTGAATTCTTGTACATTCTTAGGCCTCATCTGAAATGTCTTGCACATGCTTGCTCTTCACAGAGTTATGGCTCCAACTTGTTTATTGTTACTGTAGCACATGCCTGCCTTTATTGCAGCCATTCTGTGTTAGAGACGTGCCTGTGAAAATGTGAGGCTTGTTGAGGACACTGCCATGCTTTACTGAATTCATTGCCTAACATGGAGCCTAGCTTCTCCATGGTATACAGAAAGCATTTTCTGCAGACTCGTAGGGATCTGGCTTACTGGAAAAGAAATACAGTTCCTGAAAGACAATGGTGGGTAAAAAGCATTTGGGAGAGGCGAATGAAGGAGTTTTGAATATTAGCATAGGTGACATCACAAAAAAATGAGACGAGAGGGAGAGAGAGAGAGAGAGAGAGAGAGAGAGAGAGAGAGAGAGAGAGAGAGACCTGAAACCTGCAACGGAACAGTGATGTTGCTGAGGATGCTAACGGGCTTATAGTATGACATCTCTGCCTGATTTTGAAATTACGTAGTTTGGTGTGGCAGATGGGAATTGAGAATTTCTGGAAATGTCAAATACATTTCAAAAAGATGCTTATTAAAAAGAGCTCACTATATTCATTTGGCATTTGACGAACTCAACTCCAGTTATCTGGAAAACGCCACACTAACAGATGACTGAGATGTGACTTCGAATCACAAACTGACAGGATCTAATGAAAGACTACCATTTGGCCAGTGCTGTCCAAAGTGTGCCATAAGAATCCTAAGGCTGGGTTGTCTAGGGAGTGAAGGGAGATCGCTGACAAAGCTAGATCAAGAGCAAGTTAGCACTGACTGTCACAGACCAGGCAAGTGCAGGCCTTGATAGATAGAATAAAGGCCTGCCTAGGCTAGAAGAGAGACGAAGGGAGCCTTCCTGTGAGACTTGTGTCAGCTCTTATACACTAGAGATGGGTAGAAGTAGCAAAAAAAAAAGGTTTTCTGGTTGAATATGGCTACACAAGCAAAGGTCCTGGGGAAGAGACAGAAAGAACAAGTAAATATAGCTCAGTTTAGTCCAGTAGAGTAGCAAGTGGGATACCAGAGAACATAATATGCCAGACAGTAGAGACCATTGGGAGAAGGGCAGAAATGCCATGATATAGACATCATGGTCAAGGTAAAGACACAAATGAGTTGACAAGTGAATAGCACAATTATTTTGTCTAATTTTAGCTATGTCATCAAGTCAGAAGTAGCTTGATTGCACTAGTATGCTATTGTCTCGGTTCACATTACTTTTCTATATGCCTTCCCCCAACCACTTGCCCCAAATAGTGAGCAAACTGTATACACTGCTTTGTGTGAACTTTCTTCCTTCCTTGATGTCCCTTCATTGATATCAGCAATGTTCATTTCATTGCACTATAGAGAAACAAAGACTTAGAGGAACAAACCCAGAGAGGACTAGTGATACAGACTGGCCTCTCAGTTCTCATTCCTATCCTGGCTCTCCCAGGAGTCAGGCTGACTCTTTCAAAACTACGGATAAGTGCACTCCTTCCTGGAGCCTACTACCTTACTACTGGTAAGATACCATTTATTTACAAAGGCTTGGGACCCTGATGACCTGGATGCCATCTTACCATGTACTTTCCTGCCTAGACTGGAGCCATACTAGCCTATGTGGCAGCCTGCCTTATCAAAGCTTTTATTCTTAATTTTCATCCTTCTTGGAATTCTATTCCTGTTTTAATATGATCTTGTTTAAATTTTGTGTCTACAAGGACAGAGAGAGAGAGAGAGAGAGAGAGAGAGAGAGAGAGACAGAGACAGAGACAGAGACAGAGACAGATAGAGACAGAGATAGAGAAAGACAGAGACAGAGACAGATAGACAGAGACAGACAGACAGATATCTTCTTACAATCTTATATACATAGTAGCACCATAGGTCTCTAGATCTCTCTTTGAATGATTCACTTTTCATTGTTGGACAGTATCACTAGACAATGGTGTACATATTTGTCCCCCTTACTGTTGATCCCCTACATCCAACCATCAGTGCTAGTTCTTAAAGTGGTGAGATTCTGCTTCTCACCATGTTCTCTGTCCCTGACGTAGTACATACCTCAAAACGTGTAGTGACAGGGAGAAAGGAGCTCACTGGTAGACCATATAACTAAGCATGCAGAGGCCCTGCGTTTAATAGTTAATGAATGAATGAATGAATTGTGTTAATAAATCCATGGGCCATATTTAAATTTGTGTCCTAATTTTCTAAAATCATATCAAACGTTTTCTTGACCGGCAATTTGAAAGATCGCCACAGGACATAAATAGATACCAAGAATCCTGAGGCTTGTTCTTGGATGGGGAATTTCACTGAATTGGGACCCAGTTTCTTTCATTTACAAAATGGGCATGCAATACCTGTTTCATTACATTTACAAAAGCTAAATCTGTCAAGGCTTCCCCTGTGCATATTATTGTGCTCAGAATGTAAACATCTGTTCTCCTGTCTCAAAACAATACAAAGTTCCTAGAGGGCACAGTGATAAGTTACTTCAAATGTGAGGTCCTAATAAGATTCAACATGGGCATTTTTATCAGATTATACACATACCTGCAGCACACAACATCATATATTATGGCCATACCTTGCAATGTTATTTATTTTTAACTTTAAATGAAGCAATTAAATAATTGAATGGGATAAATTCTGCAAAACCAGGATCTAACAAAACCAGGAATAAAATTATTATTGCTGATGTAAACTTGCTAAAATTTTACCAAAGGTCTGACTATAGTGGAAATAGAAAGTAGTTGGAAGGTGAAAAGATATGGGAGGGAAGAAGAAAAATTTTAAAAATACGATTTTTTTGGCTTCGTCTACTAAGCCATCTGTATTTTATATATTTAAATGATCAGACATTTAATTAATACTTTTGGATGTGTAAGACCCATATCCATTACTCTGAGCTATGTTTTAGGAAGCATTACTAAGATGCATGTCTAAGAAATACTAAAGGAAGGTTAGACTGAAAGCACATATCAAACACATGTTGACTAAAATAACTGGATGGGCTAAGAAGATGACTCCAGAAGAGGTGGTAAAACTCTTCAGAGGAAAATGAGATAGGTTTTTGGTGATGTGTGCTTATTACTTTGTAACTTCATATACTCAGTTTCTTTTTTGCTGGGTTCTGCCATGTCTACTAGTAATATCACCGTTATGATCAGCTGCACTTGTTTCTGTGATTCTCAGGTACCAGAAATAGTCTTAGGAAGTGTGTATTTGTTACTATAGCCAATATCTGGGAGACTCCTGTCACGAGCCATTGTCATTCTCATTCTGCAGGTACAGAAGACGGAGTCCATAGGCAGGGTTTAACATCTCCCTCCAGCCACACAGCCAGGCTGCGATGGGTTAAGATGGGTTGAACCTGGATTCAAGTCTCCAGGTTCTGAGCCTGTGTTCTTTTCACCTCATCAGATATGACTATGCTGTTGTTTATATCCCTGAAGAGGTCAAAGTCTCACGAGCTGAAGGTGAGGGGCAGACATGATGGATAGTTGCAACAGAAGTCTCTCAGAGACTTAAGGGAAGATGTAAAAGGAAATACACTGGTGTTTAAGCAATAGAGTCAAGGATGTTCTTACTACGAATTCTCTAAGAAGGCATAGCAGGTGCCGGGATAGTGTTCTGGTTGTGCCCCTAAAGACTGAGGAGGGATCTACTGTTGACTCTGTGATTGTCATGCTGTGTGGTTTCAGGTTACTGATTTTTCCTTCACCAAGTCCAAGTTGCTTTCTTTCCAACACCCTTGGGTCATGGCTCCTGGTGGGGCTGAGTGAAAAAACTACTTAGAGGCCAATGCAGCTAGCCTTCTCATCAGATATATTTTCTACTGCTTTCTCAAACATCTATAAAATGTGAAACACTGAAGCAAAATGTCCAGGCCCTGTCTGGAAATGTGTCTGTGAGGAGACCCAAGCAAGGATGAGGAAATCTTGGGCTAGCTTTCTTCTGTAGATCATGTGACATCATTCATGTCTCCTTGGTGTGTAGGGTCACAATGTTGCACTATCTAGACAGAGAGAGATACAAAATGAAGATACAAAAGTTCTCCTCCTGCTATCATAACAAAATACTGGATTAATCGACATGAATAGCAGACTACAGACATGTATTTCTCTCAACGCTACAGGTTGCAAAGGTCAAAACGATGCTCCAGTCTTTGAAGAAGGCTTGGGATATACAGATGTGCCATGGATGGATCCTCACATGACAGGAATAGCAAGAGGGCACATAATGTCTAGCCCTTTTGCATGGCATTAATCTTGTTTATGAGAGCAGAGCCCTCCAGCTTCCAAAGGATCCATCTTCTAATATGATTTTATTAGGGATGAAGTTTCAGTATAAAATTAGGACAGGGCACAACCTTGGAGACATAGCATCATGAACAAAGAGTGGCTGCCTGTTGTTCTGCCCTCGAATGAGGACAGAATGAGCCAGGAGATGGGTGGGAGGGATCAGTTGTGGAGAAGTGGCCACTTCTCCCAGCTGACAGTGTCTTTCTGGGTGCACTCCACGTTGGTGAATGGGGAAGCTGAATGCCAGCCATAGCCAGAGGCTGAGCTATTATACACGTCTGGGCGAAAGCAAAATTGGGGCATAGAATGGACTTCTGTTGAGGCAAGATTTTCAAAGCATTTGGTGCCCACGCTGATAGTTTCTGTTGGCACAAATGAACTCTGTTCTGCTGAGACCAAATCTCTCCTCATACTACTTTTCTTCCCCCTGTCTTTTGTCTCTTTCTCCATATACTTCACTGAATACCAAGAAACACATTTTTTTTAAAAAATTCTAGTTTCAACTGAAAATAAATTAAATGGCTCATAGCCTGATAGTGAAATTTCCAGAAATTTTGCGACCTAGTGGTTAAAGTTGTTGTTAAAATTTTTAATTATATATCTTATAATTAAGTGGTAGTGAAAACAGCAGTAAGTGTAAGGCCATCAGTTGCTCGTTATTTTTCTAGAGTTTATAATTTATTTTCTTTAGTCTCAAGTTTATTTGAACTATATAATGAGGCAGGCATACCTTTCCAACTTTGATTTAAATCGGTTAAAGGTGGAAGTATTCACATCATGCACATATTCAATCCTTACAGATCAAGGCCAGATTTATTGATTTGTGATTTCTCTAGACAGAAGGAAGTGATGGATAAGGTGCTAAATGCAGATTACATTGTGAATAACACAGACACAGTTTGAAGAGATGATACTTCAGTGTTCCAAAGCAATACTCTGAATCAGTTAAGGAGTCATGTGTGTGTGCCTGGGGAATGAATGGGATCCTACCACACATTTTCAATATTTCACTTCCATTTTACTCATTAACTGAAGTGAGAATATCAGCTAACATTCACATCTATGCTACATGCATTGTTTATCAATAGCTATCATCGACTGGCAGCAGATACAAGAGTTTGGCAAAAATCAATGGAAATGTCATATCTCATAAGAGTCAAATGACTAGGGGCTGATATTGGAATGTAAAGTGAATAAATAAATAAACTTAATAAAAATTTGGAAAGAATCAAATGACTATAAGAAATTTATCACAAAATTCCATATATTTATCACATACACATTGTGTAGTGTGTATACTTTACATTAGCAAATCCATATTCAACTAATATACCAATCTGTATAATACACACACACACACACACACACACACACACACACACACATCTTTTCTCCTAATATCACCAATTCTAAGAAATGTATGTATACACACACATGTATATGAATATGTAATTGTTATATGATATATAATGGATATAATGGATACATTAAACATACTATATATAATGACTAAATAATAGGTATATACATACATAATATTACTGTTTATGACTTTGCATATAGAAGAAGCATGATGGATAATGGAGATTTGATCAAGGTTCCATAATGTTATAGTTATTATTATAATAATTATAACAAGATTATAATAAGAGCTCTATCCTTTTCACTTTTGCGGAAAAGTGTTTTTGCTCACTTCCTATCATGGTCATTCCTGATCCCCAGATAAGAAATCTGTGACTTTACTCTTTGACACTGAAGACATCTAGCAGGGCAGAAACAACAGCACATGGTGAAGGCCAGGGTAGAGCTCAGAAAGGAAGGAGCAGCCTGGGAAGAAATGCATTCTGGGTCAAACTCTCACTTCTCATTTGAAAGAGTCAGTGTTCTAGGAGTGAGATTCCATAAAGAACAAGCAGGTGGATATTTTAAAAAGCTAGCTTTCTGGAAGCCCTCTGTACCAAGCCATTGTACTCCTGTGAGATACATGCCAAGCACTCTGTAATGCAATGAGGGCCATGCTAACAGAGACAGACTTATCAGAAGTCTCTACTTTTTACTTCGAGCAACCTATATCTTATGTAGTTCTCCATGCATCCCACACACTAGCTTTTGCTTAGTGTCTCCATGACCTTTATTGTCATCCACTTCCTCTTTTAATAGATAAATACCTTTTGAATAAGTATTTTAGTTTGAATGAAAATGATCGTATAGTTTCATATGTTTGAGTGCTTGGTCCCTGCTTGGTGGAACTGTTTGGGAAGGATTAGGAGATGTGGCCATGTTGGGGGAGGTGTGTCACTGGGGGTGGGCTTTGAGGTTACAAAAGCTCATGCCATTCCCAGTGAGTTCTCTCTGCTTCAGTTTCATGGATTGGAGAAAGGAAAGCTCTCTGCTACTGCTTTAACATCCTGCGTGCTGGCTGCCATTCTGCCCACCATGATGAGAACTCTATTCCTCTGAAACTGTAAGCCAGTTAAACCCTTTCTTTTATAAATTGCCTTGGTCATGGTGTTTTAGCACAGCAATAGAAAAGTAACTAAGACAAAAGTAACATTTTGCTAATTAAATCATCATATCTAAACAAATTTTAGCTGACCCCTTTATAGACCTTTCCAGCTCCTAGCTCATTATGGGGAAGAAGCACACAGACACACTGAAGAGAAGGTGTAGGTATAATACACATGATGGTGGATGATAGATTGAGGCCCTTTTCAAGCATCAAAATACTACAATGAGCCTCTGGAAGAACTTGCTTCCATTGAACATTGCTCATGAACAATGACCCTAAAGAGATACTCCTAGGTCTGTGATCCTCCTAAATTTGCTGGACTTGGGTAAGGAACTGTATGTCTCAATGCTTCCTAAATTATCCATTTCAGCACTGGCTGGAAATCCCAAATGAGATTCCCAAATCTTTAGTGAACACTTATGAGTGAGAAAAACAACAATAAAAACAACAGCAGATATTAACAAAGAGTAGCTGTTGGGCCAGGTGTTGTTCTTAAGTATCTCATGAACTATTAAATTAACTTCATTCTCCAAACAACCTTGTAACATTGCTGTTGTGAGAGGCATGGCTGAATCCTGTCTCCATAATCTCTCTCTGAGCACAAGGCTAAGACTATTTCCCAGCCTCCTCCTGAACTCTGTGTGTCATGTGACTTGGGCAGTCAATGGAATGGGGGTTGGGGTTGAAAACTCTCTCTCTTCCATGTTGCCTCTCTATGTTTTATCTCAGAGGTCTTCAACATCAACTCTTGGAGTTGTTTGAATGACTCTAAGCCTTACTCCCTCAGAATGGTTAGAAGAGAGTCCCTTGCTCCATGGAAAGTACCCTGGAGGACTTTGTGGAAGAAAAATAACTTCTCATGTTAGCATGCTCAGATTTACCTGTTGACACCACGTAATGGTGCTGCAACCGAACTTTACAGTTAAAGCCACTGAAATGCAGGCAACTCACCCTGATCACACATCTAATACAAATGGAATACAGTCTGGTGGATTTTAGGTAGTCTGGTCCCCAAACCCCTCCCCTTAGTCACATATTACACACAGCCTTATGGACTGGAAGGAAGTCACCAGTAAGAACACAGACTGTGAGAGAGGCAGAGGTGACACTAGGCACTATGTAGTCTGGGCCCCTTGCTTCATGCCAGGCTCTCTCATACCAGAGCTAAGGAGACAATTCTAAGACTCTGTAACAAGATGATCCAACAGGCTGACTAGGAACCCCTTGCTGAACCCCTAATCCCTCACTGGCTCCAGCATTTAGCCAGGTTCTGGAAGGGAAATGCAAGCCTTAAAGCTAGCCGACCTGTTGGCAAATGGATAGAGCAGAATCCATCAATCTCGGAACTGTTCTTATAGCTATCATACGGCTTTGCCTTACCTGAGTGAGAGGCACTGAAGGCACCCATGGACAAGCTCAAAGTGAAGAACTAACGGTAGGAAAAGCCTCCAACATTTAGCCACTGGTGCTCATTGCTCATTTGGAAGTCATACCACATGTGAGGTAGCCATGCCTTTACCAAGGCACCATGAAAAACAGCTTCCCAGTGGAGTTTCCTTTAGCCATCTGCTTTGAAGCACAGGCCTTTAGTCTCTCTGCCCTGAGCTTAAATTAAAAGCCTGAATTTAATTCCCCAAGGAGATACCTGAGCCCAGAGCTCCTGGGTGGGCAGGAGTTTGCCTTCAAGAAGGGGTACAAAGTGCTCACTCAGAGGAACAGCGGAGGAGAGAGGGAGCCGGAGGCTCTATTCCCATTTCACAGACAGGAAGACTGATGACAGTGAAGAAACTCTGCTGCTGCCTATAGACTCTCACAATAGCCACTGATCTTTCCCCTTATTGCCCCACGTCTATGGATCTGCAATTCACCAGAGTTAAAGCTAGTGAGGGCTTTCTAAAGCACTGCCCCTCCAGCGCCCAGTAGGAAGGAACAGTCCTTGTGGCAGCTTATTGGACCTACTGCTAGAGCGCTCAGCCCACCTGCTACCCTGCAGGGCGGTGGCAGTGACAGGGTACTGCACTGTCCGAAACCCTACCCATGTCCTTCCCTCCCGATGGCTTAGGGGTCCCCTCTGCTGTGATCCACAGCTCTCATTGCAAGGGTCCCCGTGGGCCGTGGGGTCGCCGCGCCCTACGGCTTCCTTTGTCCCTGCCCCGCCGCCGCCTCGGCTTCTGCAGCAGCCTCGAAGCTGGAGCAGCTAGGCAGGGCGTGCCGGGGTGCTGCTCGGTGCACTAGCACCATCTAGGGGTGGCTGGATGCAGCCCAGAAAGCAGTGGGCAAGCTGACACCCCAGCCTTGGACCAGCTTTGGGTTTTGTGGTTAGCGAGGAAGTGGCAACCAGCCCACCCTCTTGCCTTTCTCTCTCTCCCTCTTTCTGGAGGTGGCGTTCTATCTCCAATCAAATTGTCTTTTAATGGTCGCTGACAGACAAGGAGTGAAACTGAGGCTTTGGAGGGTTGACTTAAACTTTTAATACAAATTATGACAAGACAGAGGGCAGAACCAAGTGTTAAATCTGTGTCTTTGACCTCTACTTCCTGTAGGACCTTAGCCAGATCAAGTGACCCCAGGAGACCTAACTTTAACATTAGGAGCCATCCATAAGACTTTCCTTGGTCCTACCTGCAGGGAAGGGCAAGCCAACCACGGGAAAGGACTGTACAGTAAAACCCTGCCCAAGCATGTAAATCAGAAGACGTGAGTCATGGTCAGGGTCAAGAAGAAAGGATGTCTGAGAAAAGAGCCTGCACCATAAACTCGCCAAATTATCCTGCCCACAAAGGCAGTGCTCCATCTCCCTCCAGGCAGAGGCAGCTTCCTTTAGACTCTGGCTTTGAGGCTCACGGCCAGGGTTATTATCTCCATTTTACAGCTGAGAAAATCGAGGCAGAAAGAGCCATAGATATTTTCTCAGAGTTGAGTCCCAGGGTAGCCAAGAGTGACCTCATCACTTGCTCAGGCTGAGCCCCTCTGAGTCTGGGTGGGAAACACCTTAGGGAGATTCTGAAATGGTCTGGAAACGTTAAGTGTGGAAATTGTGTGTGTGTGCGTGCGTGTGTTTGTGTGTGTGTGTGTGTGCGTGCGTGGATGTGTTTGTGTGTGTGCATGTGTGTGCGTGTGTGTGCATGTATGTGCGTGTGTGCGTGTGTGTGTGCGTGTGTTTGTGTGTGTGTGTGTGTGTGTGTGTGTGTGTGTGTGTTGGGTGCAGGGGAGCAGACACTTTAGTCTTACCAACCATATTGTACGTCAGGAATTGTGTTAACATTGCATTCTATGACATTTACCAAAACACTAAATTTGAAAATAGATTGAGTAGGTTGATACATAGACAAGCTTACACAAGTTTAATAAAACAAATTTTGTTCCTATGTGACATTAGTCGCAAACCAGGATGCAGGGGAGGGTGCTTCCTTGAGGACTCTCTGCCATCAGAAAAGACCCAGAGTACAGTGAGGACTTCCTGAGAGTCCAGGAGGGTAGAGACAGATGAGTAAGCCCTGGTGAAGCAAAGAATAGATACCCGTGGAAGTGCAGAGATGGCTTTGGTCGTAAAGGTGCTTTCCCTGCAAGCCCTGCTACTTCTGGTCAATTCCCAGAAACCACGTAAAGGTGGAAAGAGAGAACTGAACCTATGAATTTGTCCTCCAACCTCCACAGGCATGTGAAGTGACAAATATGATGCCCACCCTTGCTCCCACATCACGTGCATCCATGCGGATGAGCACACACTCACAGTAATAATCATAACATTAAAATAGCTCTTTTGAGCGAAGTGATATGCATAGTAGAGGATAATGAAACCTGGCCAGGTAGTCTTAACACAAAGAGCAACAGAAACCCCGCAGCCATGTGACTTTTGTGGTGATCTCTTCCCCAAAGCCACTCCCTGTCCCTCCCCTCTCTGATACGATACGATACGCAGTGTCCCACTGGTTCTCTGCTTCTTGGGCTTCCCTGGTGCCTCCTTTCAATAGTATACTGACAATATTCCTGTGGCTGCCAAGAACTAGGACAGTACCTGTGAACTTCCTTCCCCTAACTAATGCAACTGTGCCTTACCCTGCTGTACCTTGAAGCCAGGCCACCTTGGAACATGGTGGGCCAGTCATTTCTATAGCCTGCTATGACTGTCCTCACCTCTGAGCCTGCTCTTCCAGGTCAGTAAACAAAGAGGACTTATTTCTTATCCCTGGGATCCTGTGTGACACAGCCCACATCAATTTGTCCTTTATCAGATTCGTGTCCTGAGGCTCATACATGGTATGCTCTTGCGACCCTTGGCTGTGTTTAGTCTGTGCCCTATATATCCTACACCACTCGAAGACAACACTATGCGATAGTTTTCCAGAAATCCATCTTGTTGAAGTAATGATCATCTTAGACATTCAGTGTGCTGGGGGTTAGACCCACTGGCAAACAATCCCCAAATGCCTGTACAGGCAGAGTGCATGAATCTCATTACATGCATCCCTTATAGTAACTATGGAAACAGATTGGGAATGTATAAAACTTCATCTAATTTCTATAGTTAATAAATATGCCCTGTTTTTGCAACTTATCAGAAAGTTCTTTATCTACCCCATTGATTGAAAACCTTTCTAATGTTGCAACTCTTGAGTTCAGCTTTTCATGTTGTGGTAACTCCCAACCATAAAATTATTTTCATTGCTGTCAATTTTATAAGTGTAACTTTGCTACTGTTATGAATCATAATGTAAATATCTGATCCCCCAAAGGGGTTGTAACCTACAGGTTGCGAACCACTGCTCTAGACTCACGTTCTCCATAGAAACTGACAAATTACCTCATAAGCTTTGAGGGTAGGGATTACACCCATTATGTATTTATGGATGTGCGCACTTGTTCCGTGTGTACAGAAGTCGGAGGTTGACATCTGGTGTCTTCCTCTATCACTCTGGACCTCAATCATTTATGTATTTTTGAGATTTTTTTTTTACTTAACCTGGATTTATTTTTGTCTGTTTCCCCGAGTGCTAGGATTACAGGCATGAACAATCACACCCAGCTTTTACCAGATTTCTGGGGATGCGAACTCAGGTACTCATGCATGGCTGACTGATCATCAAATACCCTTTAAGCCATCTTTCCGGTCTCCCATCAGTGAAGGTGGTTGGTTGACTTGGTGGGGATGATCTGGTGGGCCACATAGAAAGAGAGAACCTTGTGTTCCTCTCACTAAAATAGAACACGAGGTGCTCGGCCTCCCTAGACAAGGGATCACAGCGTATGAAGAAGCTGCAGCTAGGCAGGCTAGGAGCCTTGCACAGGGTCACCAAGCTCATTTGGATAGCTGGGTCTAGACCTCCAGTTCAGAGCTTTAGTATCCCTGTCATCAGCTTTTCCACAGGTCTTCCTTCTGTGGGGGGGGATTTCACTGTCTTAAGCATGACCTAAATTTGCAGTCTGCTGGAGACCTTCTATTTTTACTCCCAATTCTATTTAAAGCTCAACTCTCTGCCCCATCTCACTCCAACTAAAAGCGTGTTAAAGTCAATGACCCTCGTTTTGATGTCTGATCCTCAAGCAAAGTCTACGGTATCCAGAAAACATTGCATCATGCTAGCCGATTAGATATTTCAAAATGCTGCCCTAAATGAGGACTGAGACAGTAGCATTGGCTATCCAATGGCGGAAGGGTTAGCCCTAGACCTGTCCTTCTCTGACAGGTCAAGTGTGAGAACTCATTGTGTCCTATCTTGGGAGGGTGTGGACATCTCATGGGGTAAATGGACAAATCACATTGGATCTTGCCAAGAAACCAGGTACGGGAAAAGAGCCAAATTGAAGGAGATGCTTTTCTTAATGACCAAGCAGGCCTGCAGACAGAGATAGAAACAGAAGTGTTGTGTATCACAGGCATTCTGGTTAATCAGTGCCCTCCTCTAGGTTTTATCCTTTAAATATATTGTCACTGAGAAATATGTAGGGCACAAGTTAGTATCCCCAATTTATTAAGGAGACTACAGTCTGGGGAGTAGAAATGTCTTATTTAGGATTGCTTGGTTATTAGTGGAGTCACAGCCAGAATCTAGGTCTCTTTCCCTGGATAGAAGTAATGTGCGAGAAGATTTTTAACCTTGTATGTGTGACTGCTTTCAGACTCTCTATTTCAGGGAGGAAAGAGGGATATTTTGGCATCAGACTTCCAGGAACTGGCTGAGCAAGACCCTGTCTGCCCTTTGCCCCACATCCACTCTCCTTAGATACTGCATTAAGGCTAAGGGCAGAAGGACTCCGGTCTGCCATCATAAATGCTTGAGATAAGATCCTGACTACCTCTCATTTCTGGGCACTTCCGTGATTTCTGCCATAACTCTTTGAACCCGGATGGTGCTTCCAGTTCCTAACGGTGGTAGACATCTTTGTTCCTGAGCCATTGCTGCTTTGTGTCTATTACAGTGTCCAGGTTCATGTTATGGGAGTTGAGTGTCTGTGGCTAAGCCATTGTTTGGAGGTGAAACCTAGCATGCTTTCTTCTAGGTATGACACGGAGCTTAGGTTGGCATTGGCCTTAGACTCATGGGCATCTGAGTAATGGCTTCTAACAAATGAATTAGGCATTCATTGGTTTACCATATTTTAATTAGGACATTGGCAACATAGGTTGATTCTAGTATGACAGTCTCATTGCTCAACTGTAAAGCCTACCCCATTGGCCATGGCTGGTCCCTGAGGACTCCTAGACTGTGTGCTACCCCCTCTGCTTAGGTATGGTTGAGGACACCTACCAGATCCTACATTAGTACTAAGGTATCTGTCATTCATCCTGTTCTTTGTTAAAGTAATGGAGTTTTTTTTTTCCAGTCTTGCATTAATTGAGGGGGTGAATCAGCAAGGAAGCCAAATGAGCCCAGAGAGCTGTCTCTGGGATCCTTTAGGGTCAAGAGATTCTGTCTTTTTGTCCTGGGTTGTTATGGCCCAATCAAATACTTCACACATTTCCTGCTGACTCCAGTTCTACTAAGGAGACCTTTCCCATTCTTCACAAGTCCCTCTGCTTATTTACTGTGTGGTTGGGTCTGAGGGTATCAAGCCTAAGGACTCTTTTCAAATTAAACTAATAAGACCTCCTCATTCTGCAGAAATAAGAGGGACAAATGCTTAGTCAATGCTTCTAGCAGGTGTCCCAATTCTTGACCACTCTTTCCTCTGTCAAGCACACCAGGGGAAAGACCATTGCAAGCTTTGCTAGAAAAGGACATACCGGACAGGATAAAAGAGAGGTGCCTTGGCCCATTAATGAGGGGATGGAGACAGTCACTGAGATGCTGTGAGAATCTGATCTATGCTTAGGAGGGGAGGCACAGTCATGGACTACACCATTGCTCTCTGACACTGAATTACTAGTGCCCTGATAGTCTAAGAGGTGGGAACAGAGAATGCTACCACCACCCTCGTTCCTTCCTTTTTTATGCCCCTTGTTTTTTTGCTGTTTGGTCTACACAAACTCACTGTGTAGACCACACTTCCATTGTACTCAGCACCATCATGCCCAGCCTCCCGAGTGCTAAGATTATAGGCATTGTCACAGCCAATGAACTCGTGAACTCACAAAAGCCACTCACAAGGTTGCAGAGACTCCACACGACACTGTAACTATTAAGTATCCCATCATGGATGGAGGAGGTCCAGTTAGCTCCACCATGAAGCTGTTGGCAATAGATGGCTGCTGGAGGAGTGAGAAGCTACTGTCTGTACTTGTGTAGTAGCTGATGACTTACTCATACTCCAGTGGGTAGCTCCACACCCATGCTCATGAGGCACTAGTGGCCCTGGCTAAACTCAGTGGAACTTACAAACAAAACAAAACAACAAAACAAAAGGACTCAATAGTGAGAAGGGGAGAAGGTATTAGAGGGATGATAAGAGAGGTAGTGTGTGGGAAGCAGATAAGATAGAAAGTGTGACCAGTATGTATCATATTATACTGTGTGTGTGTGCACACACACATGCGTATGCACATGCATGTATGCACGAATGAAATGGTCAAAGAATAAATTAACCTGAATTCTATTCCACTGATCTATGTTGTGTCTCCCTTCAAGCTAGCCCGACTCCTGGAGGCCATCTTGACTCCTGGAGCTTTTTCAGATTCGGAGGTGGAGACCGCAAATCCTGCTGTTCTTCTCTAGCTGACCCCATAGAAAGTCCTGGAACGCTGGGATCTAGCCATCAGAAAGGAAGCTTCCCATTCAGTTCCAGCTAGGTTTCTTTCTGTCCTGGATCCAAAGTGTATAATGCTTTTTTGTAATCAGGTTTTACCATCTGGTTCTGATGGGTGACAGAGAGCAGTGACAACAATATGAATTGTTTTGGCCTCTGGGGCTTGGAAGCTATCTTGTACTTGACATTCAGCTTTTCTTGCTAGTTTTGGTGAGACAATAATTTCTTTATAAAACTAGTCACAGTGGACAGGATCTATTTTGGTCGTTCTGTATGACTCAGAAGACAAGAGCCATCATCTTAAGAGAGAACCTATTGTTTGAAACTTGGGAGCCTAAGAATGGAAAATAACCGTCAGTAAGGGAGGCTGGATTTATTCTGCCCAGCTCCAGGCCATACCTGGGAGGCAGCTGTGGAGAATAAGAGGGCCAGATGCTGACCATCTGTGAAGTGAAGCTGACAGCAGGGTCCCCTCAGGCAGTAAAGTTCACCGGAGAAGGTAACCCTGCCCTCAGTGGCTGAGAGAACCCATCCACTGAGAATAACTTTGGCACTTGATAGTATTGAGCCAGAGGGCAGCTGGTGGCTCAATCTCTCAGGCTATCTTCGATTCACTGCGATATAGCCCCCAAACTAAATCCTCAAAAGTGTGTCCTCCCAGCTGGGTGAGTGCTATAAGTCGATGCCTGCTCAGCTTTAAGTGCTGTGGCAGCTTTCCATGCTTCTAAGGACCTTGGTAGATACCTCTGAGAACAAGCAAGCATTTCAGCTGTGTACCAGAAGGAAGAAAATGCTTCGCCCGTAAAGATAGCAAAACTAAGTGTGGCCAGCAGAGGGCAGTGGCATGCAAAGAGCAATGTCTAAAGTGACTACAGCTCTGGCCCACATTGGACACTTGTCCAATATGGAGTCAAGCAGAAACAAGAGGGAAGACAAAAGTCTACAAGTCCAACTGACTGACAAAATGTGCACGCTACCTTCCAGTTTTTGATGATCAAGAAAGCAACTGCTCCAACACTATATTCCCCACTCTGTTCTTGCCAACCTCATTCTCCCTTTATTACAATTTTAGTACTATTTTGACTTCTCGATATTTTTAAAATATGGCTTTCTTTATTTATCCTTCATATATTCACACACTGTTGTTTGGAAGGTCCAGACACAATAATAGTGAGTGACTTCAAGGTTCATCTTTAGATAGGCCCTCCAAATGAAAAAGCTGTGAAGAGAGTTTACAGTTGTACCATAAACCAAATAGGCCTAAGAGACGGATATCTACAGAGCAGAATTGCATTCTTTTTTAGCTGTCTCTGGAAACATCTTCAAAATAGATGCCATTCTGGGTCACAATGTAAGTCTGAACAAATGCAAAAGAAACGAAAGAATGTCCCAAGTCAGGTGCCAGAGTAGAGTTATAAATCCATAGCTAGCGAAAGTACACAAATCCTTGGGTATGGTACAAGACACTCTTGAATGATAAAGGCATCATTGAAAAAATCAGGGAGGAAAGGAAGCAATTTCTAGAATCAAATAAAAATGAAAACATGACTTTTCTGAATATTTGGGCTACAGCTAGGACAAATTTTAAGAAGAACATATGTATATGAATTATTTTAATAAGAATCCAAAACTATATTAAATAAATAATGTAATGATGCAACTCAAAGATCAGAAAAGCAAAACAAAGACAAAGGAAAAGTAGAAGGCAGTGATAAATAATAAAAATCAAGCCATAAGCTCATAACATGGGGAAAGTATCTTATTGTCAACATCTTCAAAGAATACCCAAGGATAAACCTAACAAAGATGTGAGAGATGATAAATGTGGAAAGGCCTCTTATACGGTCATAGATCAGCAAAGTAACTATTGGAAAAAAGTCACATTGTTGAAAGCTGTGTATAGATTCAACATAATCCTCATCATAATCCCAGTCAGATTCTTCACAGATACAGAAAATGCATGTAAAGTCATGGAAGCACAAAACAAGCAAACAAACAAAAAAGAAGACCAGTTAAAGCAACCCTAAATAGAAAGAGGAATGCTGAAAACATTCATAATACCTGATCCTAAACTATACACTAGAGCCATCATAGCAAAACAGTATGGTGTTAACACAAAGCCAGATATGTGGGTCAATGGTATAGAAGACCCAGAAATAAAATCACACAGTTACAGCTATCTAATTTTCTGATTAAGTCACCAAAAGCAGCCTTTTAGACAAATGGTGATGGGGAAACTGGGTATTCACTTATAGAAGGGAATAAGTATATAAAAATAATATGAGATTCTTAGTTTTCATAGAAAGAAGACTGAAAACCACCTTAATGCAGCTTTGATTGCTAGAGTAAACATCTATAAAACAATTCAGGACATTTATAGAACTGAGACACCAATAAGCTCAGTGGGTAATAAAACAAGTGGACTGACCAGTGAGGTGCAACAAATTCAAAATATGTCTGCGGAACTGAAGAATGTTTCTCAACTGTATATCAGACAGGCATATAAGTTGGATTTTTTAAGAGTCATTTTCTCAATGGATGTTCTCCTCCTTTCAGATAACTCTATTTTGTGTCAAGGTGACGTAAAATTAGCTTAGTGTGTGTGCATGTGCATGTGAATTGTGTGTATGTGTGTATTGAGAGAGGATCATGAGTAGGAAGGGGTCTTAAGGAGAGAAAGGGGAGACAAAGAGACAATAATAGAATGTATGTGATATGAAGACAGAAAGTGGAGCTACCTAGGGAGGAGTAGGAGACTAGCAAAAGGCAGAGGTACAGGGAAAGGTCATTGGGAGAGATGAGTGAAAAATAAAGAAATTCTATACATATGTTGCATATGTATAAAATACCATAATGAAACCCATTACTTTGCATTCTGACTTAAAATGAAAATAATTAAAACATGACTTTTTAAAGAGGATGGGTGGCAGCAAGACCATAAAGTACAGTGGACAAAGTTTCTATCAGTCATTTGTTGAGACTTTGTTTATGTTCCTCTAGGTAAAGATCCCCCTTTCTTAATCCAAGTAGCACTTTGACATCTTGGTCCTAGGGGCCAGTAAAAGAAGACTGTGACTGGGTCTTGATCTCTCTCACCAAGGGAAGATGCGTACACTTCAAACACACATGTACCCTGTTGTCTTAGTCCCTTTATTGATTGTCCAGAAGTGAGTTTAATGAAGACAGAATGTCTCTGGTAAACAAATCATTATCCATGATCAAGGAAGTGTAAACAAAACCTGGCCTGGGAAACAGGCTCTTTGTTTCTCCCTACCACAGACCGAACCACTTGGGCCCTAGGGATTTACTGAGATCTGGAGTCAATAACATACTTCTCAGAACATAGAGGAAGAACCTAAGATCAGAGGCACTGAGATCTTCAATGGTATCTTCAACATCAGATCATATTACAAAAAAAAATGGAAAAGGGGATTTAAACAGGACTAGGTGAGTCTTACTTGAAAAATATTCAAGAATTTGGGCAATAATATAAAGGCAACGACCATAGCAATACTTAAACCATTCCATTAAATAAAGGCAAAAGTTTCTCTCTTTTTACCCTTAAACACACACACAAGAAGTCCTTACAGCACATTATCTACTTTATAAAATTTGCCTAGCTCATCTAGCTTTTTATGAAGACGAACTGTTAAGAAAATTATAAGGCAGCAGGTAAATATATGAGGTTATATTTTTTTCCAAGGTCTAACACATAGTAGGTCCCCAATAGGTAGTTGTTTTCATGATTGCTATAATCCTATAATTGCTGCCATTTTCACTACTTAATTACTAGAGTGGTGGAGGATGCAATTATGTCGTATTAATAATGTAATGCTCATTCTGTCTTATTGATGGTTAAGCTATGTGCCAAAATATCTGCCGGGTGCTTTGCATGCAGATCGACATGGTAGCTGCCTTGCTTTGAGTTCAAAGTTTCATGGTAGCTGTCTCACTTTCTCAGAGAATATTATTAACACCCCTTTACTACTGTGCAGAGAAAGCAGGCATCTTGTAAACACTCCACGGAGACATATGGGGATGTCTTGGTTCAATGCCAAGTCTGTCTGACTCTATACACGCTGCTCTTCCCATTCTCCTGAGCTGTCTGCTTTGGAGAGATTGACAACATATTTTAGAATTATTTCGAGTTATTTCCCCTGTCCCCGCCAAATGCACTTCATATATACCCACTGAGAAAGCCATCTGAAACTTCAGATAAGCCTTCTTGCTGAGAGACAAGCAAGCCTAAAGAAGATTCAAGGATTCCTTCCCCCTTTTTGTCACCTTACTGTCCCCTTCTTACGTTTTTACTCAGGCTGACCCATAGTACGTCTGGAGTAACACATGTCAGTACCAGCCACTTCTGAGCCTGCTTTGCTATGCTGGCAATACTGATAACCAGAAAAGAACCTTGTGGCCATAATGTCTCCTAGCAGCGGCAGGTGAGTGGGACCAGAGCTGAAAAGTGTTCTTGTGGGTCCTGTGCTTTCCATAAAAACCCTGAAAGAGCTGTCTGTCAGTTTGCATTCAGCCAGAGCCCCTTAGAAGCACTTAAACACCTCAAGTCATCAGAGGTTCATCATCTCCCAATGAACTAAATTTTATGACTGTAAAATTCTGCTAACTTGGATGTTGGCAATAGATGTTTATATTTAAACATTTAGGGGGAAAATGGCACCACTTTCTGGTGGTCAATGTCTCAATGTATAGCAAGAGTTTTTAAACTGTCCTTACCTTTTGTTCAGCTAATCTCATTCCTGGAAATTTATACTACCAAAGAACAGTGTTGAGGGATAGTCTCTTTTTAACATTGCAATAAGAATTGTAGTATCTCGCATGTAAATGAAAATATGCATCATTAAGAGTTTCTGTTGGCTTAACTGTTGCTCAGGCAACACGTGTATAAACATAAAAGGCTCCTTCTCGAGGAGCGTTCTCTCTCTCTTCAGTAGCATGTCCTAGACCAACTAAACGGGAAACCCTGGGAAGAAACCGAGACACAGGCATCTCGTTCAAGCTGCTTGGGTAACTCTCATGAATAGCCAAAGCTAGCAACTGTTGTTTTAGGAAGAGATTTATAGTCACACAAAAGCCTTGTTAAAGTAGATCTTTTAGTATTCAGAAGGGAAGGAATTTGGGTGTGTGTTTCAGCTGCTTTCTTCAGGGCCATGATACCCAGGTGACTGTTCAGCACTGCCATCTTTGGGCTCAGCACCTGGGCCATCCTGTAACCACACACACACATCAGCCATCCACGACTACTTGTTATGCCAGATGGAGTTGAGCCTCCCAGGTCTGCTGCAGAGATTGTCATTAATTGTGATAAGAGGAAGCTCGGGTGTGATCAGTAGGTTTACTCTCTAACTGGCACCATGATTCTTCACTCATCCCTTGCAAAGCGTGAACCTTCATTTCTTTTTGTAAAATGAAGTTGATAACTCCCACTTCACTGGAGGGCTGGGAAGGTGGAAATGGAGTATGGATACAGCTACCCTGTGCTGTGTACAGAACAAATTGCCCATGTCTTTGGAAGGTCAGTGGGGAAGGAGAAAGGGTGCTTCACGTAACCATAGTGTGGGAGGCTGAGGGTGCTGCTGTAGGAGGAGCGAGAATGCTCCCGAGGTCAGTCCTGTAGCCCTTTTCTCATCCTCTGTCTGGGGAGCTCGGTATCTGTCATTTCTTCTCACTACTGCCTGATGTGATCAGAGCCTCCTGATGGTTTCTGCCACAGCTTTCTCTGCCTCGCTGTCACTAGCATTCCTTACAGGTACTGACCTCTCTCTAAAATTACATTCCAGGAGTCAAAGCTCCTACTTTTGTCCTCTCCAGACATGTCTCCTACACAAATTGACAAAGTGACCCGGTACTTTGTTTTTCTTCCCAGTCCAGTTTCTGTTAGGCACCATTGCTGAGGGTCCCATCGGGTTTCTGGTCCTTTGAGTTCTCTGATCCTCTAGTCAGTAGATGATGGCCAAAGTAAGATATTGGGAGTGTGTTTCTGAGAATCACTCTTGGTCTTCTGTTTGTTTGTTTTGGTTTTATTAAAAATAAAAGTCATTGCTGCCTGATGCTGTGGCTTCAGGCACATGTATGTACTCTTGCATGGGCTGTGCTCTGGAGTCAGAAGACTATCGACTAGCAAGTGGGAACAAAACACAATGAGAATGGAGACATCTTTTTCACTGCTTCTTCCACAGATAATATGATGCGAGCTACCACTCGCATCAGGCAAGTATGTTTGCTATGTATACTACTCAGGCAAGTATGTTTGCTATGGTTTATTACCCAGTGTAGGACGTTAGCTGAGGAGGACCCTGATCTGAGTTTTCATCACACTACTTGGTTTTCTAGCCTCCAAAAGAGCAAGCTAAATATTCCATTATGGTAAAGAAATGCTCACAGATGCAATGGTAGCTTTGGAGATCCCCTTTCACTGGTCTACCTCACTGGCTAGTCTCAAAGAAGTCAAAGTTTATATGATAGGTTATTTATCCATGCTGTAAACTCACAGAAACGTACCATTTAACTGTGAGCAGAAGTTCTAGTCTTCACTAGGACTGAAAAGTAACCCAGAGTTGCCCCACCTAAACCTCTCCGACTCACTGACCACCAGTCTTGTGCTCATGTCCTCCAGGGCATGCTCTGACCTTAAGGCCTTGGTTTTACCTCCATCCTCCTTCACCTGTATTTTGCTATTCCAAGTGGAACACTGTATATTTGCAGAGCATTTGAGTGAAGTTAGCTGTAGGTAGAGGAATCATCAAGAGGTCAGGCGTGTTAAGAAACACCCGTCTGTTCATGCAGGATCCCCTAGTCTGCACTTTACCTGAAGTCAAACATCTGGATAGAATATGCAAAAACCAGACCACGTATCTGGGTGTTCTGCACATGGGGGGTGTTTGCCAGAGAACATGGACCATCTGGTGATTGTTGCAGCTCTCACTTTCTGTTCTTGGGTTAAGGTTCACTGACGTTCAATTCCACAAACATTTGTTTATGCCAAATGAGTTGCAGGGAAGGTATAGATTAACAAGTCCCACTGTGGAGGAACCCTCAGGCCAAAGGAATGACAATGAATATACAGGCAAAGAGAGCAAAGGCAAAAAGGGCTTTGCACAAACCCATATCAGGGGTTGTTCATAGAAGGGCTCCTGACAGCTAGTCATGGCAACCAGTAGACTGGAACTGGAGCTGGGAGAGTTGTGCCTTAACAAGGCACAAGGCAACAAGGTAGCCTGAGGTTTAGGTATTGAATCTCTGGACTGGAAAAGATCTTCTTTTTGGGGGTGGTGTTCAAGGTTATGACTAGCAGCGAAATAAAAACTTGGACGCTTGTGTAAGAAATTATTATTCTTATGGAGAGTATGTGCACATTATTAAAAAAAACTTTTCTGTGTGAAAATATGGTTTGACCATGAATTAATTAAAGAGAAATTGTACCTCTTCAGAAAATAGACCCTACCCCTCTTTTGGGTAAATATTTACTCATCGATGACAAGATGGCTTGACTTCACTACTATCCTAGATAGGTCTTTTCCAACTGCAGGCACACACATCACGTTGGCCTTCCTAAGCCACCAGTTTGATCTTCTCTGTTCTGAGACACCTAAATTCCAGCCCCCTTTAAATCCTAATAGGGACTCTTTGCTGGAATCTTAACAAGGATTCTCACTTATTCCCTATTCTAAGGAGTATTAGCCTTGTTAGCTGTACCATAGACTTCGCCGTCACTATATTGTTCTGCCTATATCATTGCCATGACTACAGAGCCCAAATCACCACTGCTCCACAATGGCTGATGATGCTGTCAGGGCTACTGGAAATAGCTTTATCTAACAACCAAGCATTTAGTAGGATTCTTTCTGGTTGCTGCTCTTCTACTACATATACTGCTTTCTGGTTTTCTTTTCTCTTGTCTCTTCTGTTTTTATTTATCCTTTTCTTTTTATCCTGATTTAAAACAATTCTTAATTTCTACATATCAATTTTCATTTCTCTTGGTTTATGATGCATTGGTGTCCTATGAGCAAGAATGGAATACGGGGAAGTGAGGAAGGGAGCCACATCCTTACACTTATGGGGAGCTTACCATCTTTCTAAGGGGTTTCCATACACTGTACCAAGTATGCCCACCCTACACCGTGCCTAGCACAGTTCCTTGTTCTTACTTTGTTGAGGAGGCTGAAGAGATCAAAGAATGTTACCAAAGTGTAGAGGGTGGCCATGTCGTTTCTCAAGTGTCAACTGAATACAAGATCATGCACAAGCCTAAGACCATAAAAGACATCTATTGGCATTTACTATCAGTTTGCCAATCCAGCAGCATCAGAGCCTCTGAGACCTACTTGGCATCAGCTTAAGCACATTGCTGATTACGACTACATCACAGCCTGGGGAGAAACAATACCAGTTAAAAAAACTGTCCACGGGGCCATAAAGGAAGCAAGCACAAGAACTCATTGCTGAGTGCTGAACTTAAGTGGTAAGTTATAGGATGTTGATGTAATTCCTTCATGTAATACTTATTATTTGAACATCTTCATGTCACCTAATTTATGAGTGTATATCCACAGAAATAGGGTGACAAGTTCAAAATGGAACATCTCTTCCCAGAGAACACGAAATCAAGAGACAGAAATCCAAACTAGTATGTCTCTCTGAGCCCTGGGCACTAGAGTGGGCATGACCTTAGGCAAAAGAGGATATTATGTCAGGAGCATCATAACCTGGTACCAGAGACAAGAAGGCCACAGGGAATGAAAGGTCTGTTCAGCTTGGTTATCATGAGGTTCCTGCTCGTCTATTTTTTAAATCTCTATGATTTATCACTATTCGTGATGATTATTTTTGACTATACTAGGCAGAATTATGGCTTCCCCAAATACATGAACAACTTTTCTTCAACATTATGAGATGCTATTCTCAGCAATACCAAAGTATCCATTTTTGAGAAGATAGAATAATCTATCCTTTACGTTGTTATTTTGCACACATGAAAAAGGAACTTGGCTACTGAACACGGAAACAAACAATTCCATCTCCCATCAGCTCTGAGCAGAATTTCTGCCTGCCCATGGAGGCTTGTTGATGACATAGGCTCATCCTCATTGAGGTAGATGGCGAAAGTTACAGGGATCTGGTGTTGATGTCAGGTCTCCTCCCACCCAGAATGCTGCTATGTGACTATATCAGAAAGTTAGCTTCCCAGCTCTGTCTGCAAACTGTATGACACTTGCTGACATGGTACTTCAGCTACCCACACAAGTGGAATGCAGAGCCTGGCCAAACCCAGTTTTCTTGGTGGCCAACTTGGTTAGACAATGGAACATGAGAAGCTGTGGCACCCATCGGAGCTTTTGCTCAGAGCCCAGGGAAAGAAAGAACATGATTTCAGCCAGCCTGAATCTGGGGAGACAGAAACAACACAACTCAAGCTGAACCTGTTCAGTCAGTAGATTTACTCAATATTGCCCACAAACACACTTTTGGAAGGCTATCTCATGCCAAATCCAGTCACTCCTTTCCAGAGACTTGGACCCATGCAAGATTCTCTTTCCCACTCCCCAGCCCCTTGCCAGGTAGTCAGTCACCACATCCTCTGCATTAGATTTGCCTACGATGTGAGCTCTCCCTGCAACTATCTCCCTCTCCTAACCCCCTTCCCTGTGTTCTCATGCCTTCCTAGCCTTCCCGTCTTCACTCCAGTCGCCTTATGTGATCATGTGAACCTTTCTTTTCCCAAGCCTGTCAGTCATACTGCATGCCCCTTCATGTCAAGCCCGTTCAAGGCATTTGGAAGTTAGGTGTGTACCATGGCATAAACCCATGAGAGATCTCCCACTGAGATCACCCACATTCCCTCTTGGAAATCAAACTCTTAACTCCAGATGCAGGAGTTTTCCTGAAAACTTCTTTCTGTAATATATCTCCCTTTGTCCAAATAATGTCTGTCTTTTATATATACCCAAATGATGACTCTTCCAGGAAGCCTTTCTCATCTAATAGTCTGGATCCTTTCCTTTATGTCACATATAATAAACATTATATTTCTTTATATTACAACTTCTTCTTGTGGAAATCTTCTAGACAGAACAGAAGTCGTGCATAAGACAGGCTCAGGTTTGAAACTTGATTAGGATACAAAAATGGCCATGTGCTCCTACAGAGTTCACACCTCTGACCCCAATGTCTTCCTATGTGAAGAGAAGAAGGATATGTCTCCTACATTTGCTGTGAGGATCAGAGATTCTATGGGGAAAACTACTACACAGTACAATACACACAGTAGGTCGTACATAAAGTACAGGGATGGATTAATTAACCATACCTTTTATTATGACTGTGTTCAAGTTGGTTGGGTATTAGCCAATAGTCCTGTTTTCTGAGGGAAAGAGTTGTAGCCCCACGGTCATAAGCTCTTGAGGATGACCTGCTTATTTAGGAGAAACTTTCTCTGGGGGATCTAAAGAGGCACAGAAGTCACAGAAAACAGAGACTCTCATCAAAGGGCTGAAGCTCCTGCGAGGTTCAGTTCAGTTAAAACAAAAGGAAGGGCTTCCTTCAAAACCCCACTCCTCCCCTCCCCCACTCCTATATTCCTCTGGGCTGCTTTTGTGGCCACACATGTTTCCGATGAATCTATGTTCAAATGAATTTCAGCCGACAAATACTCGATACAGCTCTTTGGTGGGAGAGAATTCCATCAGAATGAGGTCATGGTTTGGCTACAGTAAAATTAAAAATAACCCAGAGAGCCCCCCCCACCCCCATCCTGCTGCCCAACCTGGCATCAACCCAGGGCGGTGCATTTGGGAACCATTATCGGGTTTATCGGGGTAACGTATCGCAGAAAACCTGCTTCTGTTTATAGACCATTTTATTATTCCGTTTTGACATTTCCCTTTTTTCTTCAACCCCTTTCCCCCCTAAGCAAATATCTATTAGACTGAGTTGAAATATGATCCAAGCAAATGTACTCTTTTTCAACTTCGGGCTAAAACAGGTCTGACTAGAAGCAGAAATGCTTAAGTGAAAAGTTATGATTTACTTGCTTTCTAAAAGGAAACAGTGTCAGAGGGAGAATTTTATGTGACAAGGGAACTTGTGCGCCGGCTGGCAGCTGACTGAGTTGTCCTGGGAAAGTATTACTGCCTAGGAGGCTGGGTCTTGGCCTCGAGCGCCCCCTATGGCAGAATAAAGACACTGCACCGGAAAAACCAGATGGCTCAGAAGATTAGGTAGAAAGTGTAGAGATCATGTCTACCCTCACCCCTTCTATTTAACTGTTGGATAAACTCAGGGCCAATAGCTTATTTTTCAAGGTAACTTGTATAAGAGCATAGTGTAAGCTAGGGTGCACAGTGGCGCTCAGAAGATACCGATGTGAGGAACAACCGGATCACGTGATTCTAAGATTATTTTTTATCTTATGCTGCCTTGAGCATAGAGTCTACAAATGGGATTATACTTCTTGCCCTGCTCAAGACACACAGTTTTAGAAAGATTTGATGGAGAAGCAGATGGCAGGGCAAACACTTGCCCCACACTTCCTATGTGCGACATCACCTTTACTCAGCTGATATTTAGAGTAATCCAGCTAGTGAACTAAGGGAACATTGATCTAAACCTTGAGGGTCCTATCCCAGAGCCTGTGTGTTATTTACTTTCGGTCACCAATTAAAACAGCACTAAGATGTGCAAGTGAAAGGTGAGGTCCAGAACAGGACCAGTCTAGAATAGAAACTCACCTTCCTGTTGCTGCTTCCCTGTCTTTTCCTGTGACCTCACTTCTGCTGGAGCTGGGGTGTACAGGAGAGACTGAGAACTTTCAGACGGCTTTCTGGTCTTTCTTTCAGGCCTGGGGCAACTATTATATTATAAAAATGGAAAGATGGTTTGAATTCTCCTTGAATGCATCAAAGAACAGACCTGAAAGGAATATGTGTTGGCGAGGGACCACGGGCACAAGAGGCAGCACCCTGCCTGCAGGTTGACACAGTCAACAGCATTTCACGCATGCTTGACTGGAGGTGGGGAGGCCCCACTGCTGCTCAGGCTTCAGCTCTTGCATTTTCCTCCTGCTTCCCCTCTGACTTCTGATTAGTCCCAGGCACTGCTACCTCTAGGCTGGCCTCCTCTCTAGATCGTGAAAACCCTGTTCCCCCTTCCTCTTTTACTCTGGTTCTTTCTGAGACCCTCCAAGTTCCAGCCTCTATGGCATGTGCACGTATGTGCGTGAGTGTACGGTGGTGTGTGTGTGTGTGTGTGTGTGTGTGTGTGTGTGTCTGTGTGTGTGTGTCTGTGTGTGTGTGTGTCTGTGTCTGTGTCTGTGTGTGTGTGTGTGTGTGTGTGTGCACTGTTGTTGATGCATTTTGACTTCTCCATGAACGTATCAATGTCCCCCGAGGACTATTGTCCCTGTACAGAACATATCATAATGCACTCTGCCCACCCCACCCTTCAGGACTTCGTGAAAGTACCCTTTCTCTAAGAGCCTGTCAGACTCTCATCTAAATTAATAATCTCCCCCACAACTTTTGGTTCTTGCTTTTTTTTGTGCTTTGAATATAAATATGTATACATGAAAGGGGGTTATTAGTCATACTACTACCGAAATAAGATATTTAATGTGGTTCATGCTGAGAATCATGAGTTGTTTGTCCATATTGAGCAGTTACACTTCAGATGGCTATATAAGCACAGATAATATCATCAATCTTATTAGTATTAATTTCTCTTCTTTCTTTCTTCCTTTCTTCCTTTCTTTCTTCCTTCCTTCCTTCCTTTCTTTTTTTCTTTTTTTGAGACAGGGTTTCTTTTCATTGTCCTGGCTATCCTGGACCTTACTCATGTATACCAGGGTAGCCTTGAACTCACAAAGATCCACCTGCCTCTGCCTCCCTAGTGCTGGGATTAAAGGCATGTGCCACCACCTTCTGTATTAATAGTAATTCTTATCTTCCAAGGTAGTTTATCAGTCTTTTCCTGCCTATAAGCTCTATGTGAGCTCCCACAGTAGTATTGTGTTTGTTCTGCATACCTAGAAAAGTCTGCTATTCAGGCTAACAGAATTCATTCATGTCTATAGGTTCAACCAACCTACTAGAAAAAATTTTTGAAAAAAATTGAGTGCATACTGAACATGTCCAGATAGTTTTCTTCTTACTCCTCCCAAGTAGTGTTTGCATGATATTTATATTTATATTAGCTATTTTAAGTAATCTAGAAATTATTTAAATATATAAGTAGATGTGCATAAATTATATACAACTGTTAGATGATTTTATATGAGGAGACTGAGTGCCTATAGGATTTTGGTTTCTTTTTATTTTTCAACTTCTTTTTATTTTACTTTTATTAATTAATAAATACATTTACTTACTTTACATCCCGATTGCTGTTTCTCCTCCCAGTCCCTCCCTCTCTCCTTTCCTTTCCCCTCATTCTCCTGTCCTTCCTTTTTCCTCAGAGAAGGGGAGTTCTCCCAGGCATGTCAATCTGCCTTGGCATATCAAGGTGCAATAGGACTAGGTGCATCCTCTCTTATTGTGGCTAGACAAGGCAGTGCAGTTAGGGGAAAGGCAGGCAAACTGAGCCAAAGGAAGCCCCTGCCCTTGCTGTTAGGAGTCCAGAGTGAAGACTGAGATGTGCAACTGTTACATTTGTGCAGAGGGTTGTCCTATGCCAGCTCTCTGCTTGTCAGTTCAGCCTCTATGGGCCCCTATGGGCCCAAGTTAGTTGATTCTGTAAATTTTCTTGTGGTGTCCTTATCCTCTGTGGCTCCTTCAATCCTTCTCTCTCTTCCACATGATTCTCCACACTCCTCTTAATGTATGGCTGTAGGTCTTTACATCCGTTTCTATCGGTTGCTGTGTGAGGCCTCTCAGATGATGGTTTGCTAGGCACCTGTTTGCATGTATAGCAGAATATCATTAATTGTGTCATGACTGAGCTCTCTCTCATGACATGGATCTCAAACTGGGCCAGTCCTTGGTTAACCCTTCTTTCAAATTCTGACCCATCTTTACCCCTTGTAGGCAGGACAAATTGTGGGTTGAAGGTTTTGTGGCTGGGTTTGTGTCCCAATCCCTCCACTAGAATTATTTTCTGGTACTGGAAATGAATGTTTCTGAACACTGACAGCTCAGGCACTAAGATTAACAGTTAATAAATGGACCCCATGAAACTGAAAATCTTCTGTGTAAGGTGAAGGACACTGTCAAGGAGACAAAACTGCAGCCTACAGAATGGGAAAAGAGCTTCACCAGCCCTACATTCAGCAGAGGGCTGAAAACCAAATTATATAAAGAACTTCAGAAACTAGACACAAGTAAACCAAATAACTCAATTAAAAAACGGTACAGAGAATCCTCAAGGAAGGAATCTCTAATGGCTAAGAAACACTTAAAATAAATGTTCAGCATCCTTAGGCATCAGGGATGCAAATCAAGAAATGCAAATCAAGATCACGCTGAGATTTCATCTTATATCTGTAAGAATGGCTAGGGACATAAGGGACATAAAAACATAAGGGACAGTAGATGCTAGTGAGGAAGCGAAGGAAGGGGAGCACTCCTCCATTGCTGCTGGGAGCGAAAACTCGAGCAACTACTTTCAAAATCTATTTGGTGGTTTCTCAGAAAACTGAGAATAGTTCTACCTCAATGCTCAGCTATAGCCCTCCTTGTCATATACCAAAGATGCTCCACCACACCACAAGGACACTTGCTCAACTATGTTCATAGCAGCTTTATTCATAGTTGCCAGAAACTGGAAACAACCTAGATATCCCTCAACAGAAGAATGGATAAAGAAAATGTGGTGCATTTATGCAATGGAATATTACTTAGCCATGAAAAACAATAACATTATGAAATTGGCAGGCAAATGAATGGAACTAGAAAATACCATTCTGAATGAGACAACTCAGACCCAGAAAGACAAACATGGCATGTACACACTTACAAGTGAATATTAACCATACAGTACAGGATAACCATTGCCATCCACAGACCCCAAAAAAGCTATGTAACAAGGAGGGTTTGAGGGAGGATGCTCAAATAGGTAAGTGGAGGGACAGTCTGGGAGCACCACTAGAGCAGGAGAGATCTAGGGGGCAGGGAGAGGATGGAGGGAGACAGTACTGGGACAGAGAACTGGGATCAGTATGTGTGGGGTATCTCTGGGATGAGGTAGAAATTTAGGACAATGGAATCTATGAGGGTGACCCTAGCTAAGACTCCTAGCAAATGGTGGGGGGGGGTATGCAATCTGAAACAACCATCTCTAGGATTTTGGTTTCTTAAGAGTCCTGAGGTCGGGGTGGGGATGGGGGAGGAACGAGGGCTGGATAGATGGCTTAGCGGTTAAGAGCACTAGCTTCTCTTTCAAAGGTCATGAGTTCAATTCTCAGCAACCACATGGTGGCTCACAACCATCTGTAATGAGGTATGATGCCCTCTTCTGGTATGTGTGAAGACAGCTACAGTGTGCTCATATTAAATAAGTAAATTAAGGAAGGAAGGAAATAGATAGATAGGTAGATAGATAGATAGATAGATAGATAGATAGATAGATAGATAGATAGATAGATAGATAGATAATCTATAAGAAGAGCCCCAAGGTCACTCTCCCATCCCTCATCCGAAGACTAGAGATGACATACCTGAAAGTATTAACAAAGTCTCCATTTCTTCTAGCACCTCTGTGCCTTAAATAAACACAGTAAGTTCAGTAGTGGGAATTCATGTTACATATAAAAGTCCTATGTGAATTTCAGTTCTATTTGCTGGCTGTGGGATGCTGAATGAGTGAACTTACTTGAAACTCGGTACGTTTGACTTTCAAATGAGGTTAAAGGTTGGATGAATATATAAGACAACTGGATCAGAGAAAAGGATTGCATAAAATGTTGTGAGTATTTGGTATTACTGTGACATATATCCAAACTCCAAATCTTTTTATTATTTATTTCTGTGCTAATGGAGCAGAGGAACCTTAACTGGGTTAATGCCAGCTGTTGCAATGCTTAACTTTCCCAGTAGAGGGCGCGGGTGGAACACACCAATACATGGCTTAGTTTTCTTCTGGGTTCTATTGTGTTGCCTCTTGCTCCCATTTTGCAGGGAACACTGCATTTCGTAGGAAACCCACTGGTTCTCACGACAGTTAAGTTTTGTTGGCCCCCATGTAGACAATTTCGTGGGGTAGACTCCCCGGGTCCCAGGTGCCAGGTCTACAGGCTTTGCCTAAATCATGGAAGGTTCCCAGCTTGTCTATCATGGGTTATCTTGACAGCTTGGGACCAAACCCAGCTTGTGACCCCTCAGAGGGGAAATTGCTACTTGCTAGCCTGGGTATCTCTATCTGTAAAGGCTACTTTGTTTTTGGCATTTTCAACTACAGTATCAGGTCTGCAAGGCTCAGTGCGGTGACTGTGGACCAGCCATGGTCTTGCGGAACACAGTGAACACGCTCACCATCGAGCGGAGGGCAGAACACATGCCTTCCAATGAGATGAACCATCTCTGAATACATTCCTCTGCTTCTGAATTTTATTGTTCTTTTGATAAGTTGCATTGAGCATATGCTATTCTTTAAATATTCGTTATCCCCTGTGGAGGAATAGCTTATAATCCTCGGGTTTAATTTAATTTCACTTTTCAAATACCTGTAAGGCTTCCGTCTCCTGATAGGTCCCTAGCTTGTGTTGAATGTTACCGAAGGAGGTCTCTGAAGACAGCTACATAAAGCTGGAATTTCTAAGTTAGCCTGGTAATGTTTTTGTCTTGTGGGCAGTGCTATGGTGTTTGCCAATAGAAAGTGAGTTTCCGGTCACCCATGGCACACAATTACATCAAGATGAAAGGAGCTTGTGGTTGAATGTGGTAAGGTGGCTTGGGAGTGGAACGGGACAGTGTACTTGACCGTTGTCATGTCAGCAACGATGACTATAGTGACTACAGTACAGGATGATTCCTTCTGAGTTTACTTCAACAATTACAAAAGGAAACTGGCAAGTTATTGACCTTTCACCATGAGTTAATGCCACAGGTTGTAGATCAAAGAGATTCTAAGATGACTCCAGATTATGTATTTATTTCCTGGAGCTACAAAGGTTGCTGATATGGCTAAAAGGTCAACACAGAGTTATCGGGTGCATTGCTGAATTACAGTGACAGCTGAGTCTAGAGACGTTCCAGTCTGTCACATGAAAGTTAAGACATCCCACGGGGAATGTTAGTGTGCTAAATGTGAAGGAGAACATGTGATTGAAGCTATGAATGGGCAAGCTTGAATTTCCATGTAATCCAGGGGCTCCTCTACCACTGAGATCAGCTTGCTCTACGCTATCTGAGGGGGATCCCATTCCTCTGCATGGAACCCTCATTCTAACCTTGCTGTAGGTAGATGGCTTAAAAAAGGATACTCGGTTTCTTCAAAACCACAACCATAATCTGCTGCCACTAGATTGATGGCCACAGTCATCTCTCCACGTGTCCTAGAAATGCAGGTACACGTCAAGTCTCAGGAAGAAACAGTTTACACCAAAAAGAATCAAAAGTATTCTAATAGTTATTCGGGAACTTGGGAACCATGAGTGGCTGTGGTTTTATGGGTATTTGAGAAAGAAAGATAGAATGTAATAATATCCTTAGCTGAACTCATTGACGTAGCTGGACAGTCTACACAATGTGTCAGCCATGCACTTCTGTGTGGTTCTATTAACTTGCTTGGTTGGTCAGCTGGAGTGACTTCTCAATTGACATTAGAAGCTGGCAAACTCTATCGAACTGCTTTTGGAAAACAGTCACACTTCATCATTTCAGTATTGGCTATGGCCATTTTCATGCTACCACAAGCTGAGAGAGTAGCAGAGGCATATCTGATAGGCTATCCTTTAAGCAAAAATTTTGTGACCTCAGGGTCATGTTTAAGGAGAATGAGATGCTGTGCTGGCTGGTTTTTTTTTTTTTTTTGTCAACTTGATACAAGCTAGTTATCTCAAAACACAGAACTTTGATTGAGAAAATGCCCTCATCAGACTGGCCTGTGAGTAAATCCTTAGGGTATTTTCTTCATTAATGGTAGATGGGAGAGGGCTCATCCACTGTGAGATGGGTGGTCCTAGGCCTGATGATGATGATGATGATGATGGAGGAGGAGGAGGAGGAAGAGGAGAAGGAGGAGGAAGAGGAGGAGGAGGAAGAGGAAGAGGAAGAAGAAGAAGAAGAAGAAGAAGAAGAAGAAGAAGAAGAAGAAGAAGAAGAAGAAGAAGAAGAAGAAGAAGAAGAAGAAACAACAACAACAAAAACAACAGCTGAGCAAACCACAGGGAGCAAACAGTATTTGTTTCTCTGTGAGCTCTTTCTTTGGATCCTGATTTCATGTTCCTGCTTTGACTTTCTGCCCTGACTTCATGATGGACTGTGTGGCATAGGATGAATAAACCCTTTCTTTTAAAGTTGCTTTGGGTCATAGTGTTTTATTACAGAAATAGAAAGTAAACCAAGACAAATGCCATAATTTCCCTATGTAGATATTTGGGCAGATGGCAAGTTGGGTGGCATTTATCATGGGTGATTTATATATTCATTTCCTAGTTGTGTTGAATTAAGGGATCCAGAATCCAATTCTTTAACAGATAACAAGGACAGATACATTGTCAGTTGGAACTCCTAGAGGGAGATATCTCCATTAGCAAAGTGCTTGCCTTCAAGCAATGAGGATTTGAGTTTAATTTTCAGATCCCATTTTTTTTTAAAGACAAATATGGTGACATAAACTTGTAATCCCAGCACTGTGGAGGCTGAGATAGGTAGATCCCTGGTGTTCACTGGCCACTCAGCCTAGTATACTTGGAGAGTTCCAGGCAAACAAAAACAGCATCCTCCCCCACCACACACACACACTTGCACACACAGGGCAGTGCCTGTGGTTGTCCCCTCTCTTGTACTCCCACATGCACACACATAAGATAAATGCTTTCATGCCTGAAAAGTTGCAGTAGCTGTCATTTGTAAGACAGCTGTGAACAGAGCAGATGCTTCTGCTGCTGCGAAGTAGAGCTCTACAGGAAACAGTCAAATGGCCACATCTCACTGTTAGCAGTGTAGAGACGTACCAGAGATCAGAATAAAATGATCTAATATGGCATCCAGTATTGTTTGATGACCAAAATGTGGGGTTGGGGGCTGCATATTATTAATCTGATAACCAAAAACGTAACAAAAAATCTATTTAAATTTCATGGCAATAGTGTACAATCACTGACTTTTATCCAATTTCTGGACATCAACCACTTCACAGACTTAGAGCCCACTAATTAAAGTGAAGTCAAGGCAGGAACATAAACCATCATTTTTAAAGACCTGGTGTAAATTGTTTTTTCAGGAATCTTCGATGGGGGCTGTAGCCTGGAGTGCCTATGCTCAGGCATCTTGACAATGGTTAAGCCAGTGGTTCTCATCCTTCCTAATGCTCATTTAATACAGTTCCTCATTTTATGGTGACCCCCAACCATAAAATTATTTTTGTTGCTACTTCAGAACTATAGTTTTGCTACTGCTATGAATTGCAATATAAACATCTATGCTTTGCAGTGGTCTTAGGTGACCCCTGTGAAAGTGTAATCCAACTTTCAAAGGGGTCATGATCCACAAGTTGAAAACCACTGTGTTAAACACTATCTCTCAATCGAGGCTAACTCTCGAGCTTGCCAATGGCTGCAGTATCTTTTTATACTCATAGTGCTTCTAGTGGGCAGGTGACAAGTGAGGTCTTAGCTCAAGTCTGACCTTCACTGGGCTCAGTTTGACCAGGAACTGACAAGTGGTTATCTCTTTCTTCTCTTAAATTTAAAATTTGCCGACTAGGGACCAGAGAGATGGCCCAGCTGTTAAGAGTACTTGCTGCTCTTGTAGAGGACCAGGTTCACTTCCTGGCAACCACATGGTGACTCATGACCACCACTAACTCCAGATCCAGGGGACTGATGCTGTATTCTGACCTCCACAGGCACCAAACACATACATAGCTGCACATACATACATACATAAAGTCGAAGCACTCACAACAGATAAATAAATCTAATAATTAAAGGCAACATGACAGCTGGCCACATCTTGACACTGGCTCTCTAACCCAAGGGTGAAACTTGTAGAGACAGACAAGTAGCGCTTCTGCAAATTCCCTGACCTGTCAGGAGAGTAAAGGAGAAATACTGCTATGTGATTGCAGAGTTTGATGTCACCACTAAAGACCTGAAGGAGAATAGGTGTTACCCACCATCTGCTCATCCAATTCAGCCAAACTCTCAGCTACTGCACGTCTATTTAACTCAGCAGGTTTTCCTCTACAGATGTCAGATGGGTCATGGAGAACAGCTTCATGTTGCAAATTTACGCAGATATTGATTGCGATTTCACCATCCCTCATGTGGAATTGTTATTGCAGTAAATCAACACAGCTTCTAGGACACGATATAAAACTACTGACAAAGACAATCCCCTTCTCTCTATACCAAACTGCAAACACTATTACCACTAGTTGGCCTTTGTTTAGCATGGCCAAAATTATATTGTCACAGTTTCGTGAAAAGGCTATGCTCTCCAGTCTTTGACATTCAGCCAAAGAGTATACCAGTATATTGATGAATCTGTATTAATTAGATCTTGTGACAAGAAAGTAGTAAGAATTTTTGGGCACTTAGTAAGACATGTGAAAACTAGTAGGTAGAAATAAAACCTATAAAAAGTTATGGCCACTACCTTGAACTTTATAAAGTGTTTTTTCTTTTAACTAGTATGGACCATGTAAAAATACCTATTTTAGACAAAGAGAAGTTGAGTCACCTGTAACATTATAAGGTTGAAGGTAGGAAACTACAGACTCATCAGCACCTTCTTCTTATGGTCCAACAAATTCAACTGTATTTAATTCACTCATTCATTCATTCATTCATTCATTCATTCATTCATTCATTCATTCATCTCTCCATACAGTCCTGGCTGTCTTGGAGTTCTATGTAGACTAGGCTGGCCTTGAACTTACCTCCTCCTCGGTTCTGGGAACAAAGGCATGTGTCACTACACCTGTGCCAGTGGAAGAGGAGGAAGCTCCGTGGAGCATCTAAAAACCACCTATCACCAGATCACAGCAGTCTCGCAGAATTTGGGAGCAAGGCTTTGGTCTCTGTTGGGCATCATTTTCCTTTTGAAAAATAGCTTCTGGCCTGTTACTGGATCCTGGTAGCCCTGGGCTATCACTTCCTTCCAGGGAGCTTGCCTTTCTTCCTAGAAGGGAAGGAAGGAACTGGCACTGTGTCATGTGAAGCATCATGTAGTTCTAGAGATGCAGGAGTCTATCTTCTAAATCCTTCAGACCGCAAACTATGCAAGCTATTCCCCGGTAAGAGCAGTGAGTTCAGGCCACCCTGTTCTCCTAGGTGGTGACCATAGGTACTTCAAAATGGAGTGAGATTTTTAGAGTTAATTAGTGCTTTGTTGGATGAATGAATAAGAAGGTAGATCAGAAAGTCAGATCTAGAATCAAACAAATGTAAGGTAAAAACAAGACATCCTTTATCTAAATATAACTTCACTAAAAAAAAAAAGTCATTTAATTAACCAGTGTCTCTGTAGACATATGCTCCCCTATCAGTAGAATAAACAGACAAACAGGGAGAGACCTTCCCATACACATGCCATAAAAGGCACTTCTTCCCTTGGAGTACGTGTCAAACAGTCACCATCTGGATTCATGCTGGTCAAGTTGTGGCACTGATGGCGGTGGCCACTTTGGGCAGCGTTATGCCATGGATCAAAGTGGAGACTGAAGACTTTCTTCCACAGCCCCGCTCTGCCTATGATGGCATGTCTATCAGTATTTTAAGCTTCTTTCTTTGGTACAGATAAAAAGAAATAAAAGATGACATACAAAGCCTGGGTGACTGCCACAAGGCTAAATTGGATATGTCACTGATGATAAAATAAAGATGAAGTATTCCTTATTATTTGTGAGTTTTCTAAATCATCAGAATATTTAATCACAGCTATAAAAGTTGTCATCAAAATGACCTATCATAGTATGAACATAAAAAGATTAAGAAGGCCCATGAAGTCTTCATTACTTAGTTCAAATTTCTTAGTTTAATGATGTATAACTGTGATATTCAATGCATACCATATGCCTTACAGGTTACAAATGAAAACCTCGAAATAGGAGTGATAGAATAGTGTCTTGTTCATTTATTCACTCGCTCGCTCACTCACTCACCCATTCATTTACCTTTGTCCAATGCTCTCACAGTTTAACATAACACATGCTATGTATCATTGATACATAGAGTCAAAGAGTGAGTGAAAATCAACATCATTGCCTACAATAATAACTTACTTCACTGTTCAATCATGGCACACGCAGGGTAAGAAAGTAACATCTTCCTATGGATATGGTGGTATTATAGATACAATCTGACACGTTTGGATGGATTATCCTGTATGACTAACAGGATGTGTTGAACTGAGCCTGGAATGTGAGAATGAGGATGGTTCAATGCCTGCTTCTGCATTATTCCTGACTTGTGGTCATATCTCACAGATTTCAAGGTAAGTTTACACGTATTATTTCACTAATAAGAAAAGTCCAGCCTAGCTATTGATGCAGGTGAATGAAACAGTACTGGCTCTTGTAGGAAAAGGGGCTAGAATCAGGAGTCCAGCGGGGGGGGGGGAAATAAACAAACAAAATCAGCAATGCTGTGCCATGGTAATGGTAGTGTATCCAGATGGTTTTGACCACGAGCTTGCTTTTTCTTCCAGTATCTTGGAGGTCTGCAGTCATATTTTGCATAGTGCTATGTCAGTAGCTATAAATTGGTGATAGTGACACAAAGAACCTGTATGTGGGACACTGTGGCATGTCGCCTGTAGGTTTGTCTAAGCACATTATCTGTTGTTCTCACACCAAAATCACCTAATAATGCACTCTCAGAATGCATCCCCAATATTAACTGACATGTCTAAGTTTCAGCTGAGCTGATAGTTGTCTGCACAATCTGGGTGAATGACTCTTACATCCAGTTATCCAACGCTAGTGATTGACTGAAGCCACCATTTCCGAACCTTCCATTCACATCTCCTCATGGCCTCAGGAAACGGTGTCCTCATTTTTACTGCCTGTTATAGGAAGCCCAATGATATAAGTTCAAGGTTGCTCAGGTCTATGGCAGCTTCCCTAAACTAGCATGTTGAGAAGACTGGGAGATGAGTGAAGGGAACCCAACAAACTGAAGGCTTAAAATGAGGGACAATTGAACTTAATCACTTCTCATTAGCCCCAGGGTCATTGTCACTGGAGAATGGCATGCTGCACAAGGGATGTGTTCTGTACCTTTGTACACATCTGCTGTCATACTATAAGCCTTACTTCCAGATTCAAGCCATCCACTAATCCAGCATCCAGAAAAAGTATGGGAAGGCCAACATTTGACCATATGCCTTTTTAACGCCAAACTGGTCATGGTGCTGAGTATTAAACAAGATACTCATATATTATCCCCCTCCAATAATCAGGCAATACATCAAAAAATGAATGTAAAAGCTAAGCACTCAAGAGGAGAACCATGGAATGGTGTCTTATGGGCACGATACAGCTGTGACACTCATGAACTCACAACAGCTGCAACCATCTGCATAGGACCTGCACAAGAACAGGGCACTCCATAATCAGTCACAGACAGGGGAGGGACTCATAGGAGTTCACCTTGTCCAGAGGAACTATTGGCAGTCAAAGATGCTCAAGAAGAGGAAGTCATTGACTTCAGTGACATAGCTTTTAGAGAGTTACCTATGTTCTAATGTGGGTTCACATCCATGCCCGTGAGAGTGGCCCTGGGTGAGATAAGGAAGTGGTAGAAATGTGGGAGAATGATAAGAGAAGGAAGAGAAGGAAGAAGGATGGGTGTAACGAAAACGTATTATATACATATGAGAAAATACCTCGGAATATATTAATCAATAAAAATCCTTTCCATTTTCCATCAGCTCCTTCTACATTCTTATCCAGCTTCAGTTCTCACCAAGTCCCCATTATTTATCTTCTCCCTCACCCCCCCAAACAGAACTAAGTGTGTCAGCCATAGACCATCCCTTCAGGAGTCCTGCCTCACTGCCTATGTTGGTACCCCTATCAGTTAAGAGTTTTCTGCAGTCCTTCACTATTGAGTATCCCCTTCTTGTCTCCACAGCCGAACTCAGCAACTAACACAGAGAAAATCTCTTGACTTTGCCCCAACCTGACCTTAACTAGGCAAGATTTTCCATCCTTCCCATCACAGGACTTTGTACTCTTCTCATCGAAACAATCAGCACATAGAATCGTATTTCACAGGTCCCTAGAACATGGGAAGTCTCTGACTTTCTAAAGCATATTGTTAGAGTTTATAGTTAGGGAGGGACCCAGTTATTTCGCCATGCATGCACAGGTGACAGAGTTTTGGAGGAACCAGAAAGGATGCTTTTCTGAATGCTTCCTTCCTTTGCCCTGGGTCAACAATCTTCACTTGCAACCACAGGAATTCAGAGATGCTAGTTTGACATCCTCAGAGAGAGTATACAGACTCCTAGGGGGGTAGAAGCGGATGACTACCTTGAGGGTAGGCGGGAAGTTAATAGCAGGTAGTTTAAGTCAACATGCCACACATGGCTGCTTCTCAAGCCCCTTAACTCTGTCTGAGGGTAGAATGGGATATTTATTAAAAACACCAGCAAAGTCTGTCAAAGTGAGACCTTTCATATTCGTAATTCTTACCATCTGTAACATCTTATATTACACAAGATCCCCAATTACCAGTAGCAGTGTTAATCCATCATCTGTCTTAGATATTTCTGGATGTTCTTTAGGTACTTGACTCAGCCCCCCTTTCTATTTTTATGAGTGTATGCTCTCTGCTTGCAATGATTAATTTTATGCTGTTTATTATTGTGTTGTGGGACTATCCAAAATCTTTTGGGAATGGTTTTTTCAGAACCAGAATAGTGTGTAATTGAAATTTATACTGAAACAAAAAAAAAAAAACTAAAAAAAAAAAGATGAGTCTTTCAATTAAAGAAAAGAAATCAGTTTTCCTTTTCTTATCATAGGTTGCAATTATAATTCCCATATGGGTGGCGATCTCTTATCAAGGTGGAAGCTGATGTAGCAGCTGAGTGTTATTATTTGTAAGAATATCAAAGATGCTACGTTTTTAGAAAGTAATTAATGGTGCTTATTTCAGTATTTAATCTGTCCTGCCTTAATCAATTAATTAATTAATCAATTAATTAATTCTTAATATCTAACTTTAACACCAAAGAGTCATTTACTCTTCAAGTTCAAGTCACATGTAAAGAAATTCTTAATCAAGGGCCATTGAGATGATAAGAGAGGATTGACCTCAAGAAGTTGTTCTCTGACCTCCAATAATGCACACGGATACATAATAAATAAATCAGTGGAGTAAAAAGAAATTATCAGTAAAATAAACATAGTTCTTTTCTACTTGTGAAATAATAAATTATAGGCATGTGCCTGCTGCTGGTGTAAGTTTAAAATGAGATGTTCACTTTGGAAAATTGTCTGACAGTCTCTTAGAAAATCTAAACACATAATCCAGCCACACTACTCATAGATAAGGGAGGCATATTGTCATACAGAAACGTGCTGATACCTGAGTGAGCTGATGAACAGCTAGACAAAACGGAAGTCACAGCATAGACTTCTGTTTGTAAAAGCTATATGCACTAAAAAAGAACCCACAGTGACAACACACACACATGGTTCTGAGGACAGTAGTGCGAATGTGGAGAGAAAAGGGCTACAAAGGAGCCAAGGAAACTCAGGGCTAATGCATATAGAGCTATATATACAGTGTGCTGATGGTTTCAAAGAATGTGCATGTTTGTATGTGTCAATATGAACATAGACATTATAAATATGTTTAGTCTATTGTGTATCAGCTAAACCTCAAAAAATCTGTTTGAGACATGAACTATAATGATTAATAACATGAACCTCCTCCCAATTTTATAGTGTGTGTGTGTGTGTGTGTGTGTGTGTGTGTGTGTGTGTTTGCACTCAGCTTCATCCCTCTATATCTCTATGTATATACACACTGGCTTGCAAAGTACTTATTTTGTATTCTACAAGAAAAATCAACGTATACATTATTTATAACATGACCTCATTTTCACAAGATAAAAAAATTCCTATTCTATGGAACCAATCAAAGTAATGTTTAAAAACATGACAAAATATTGAAAGTAAAAATTTAAAGGTGTCTATCACAGGAAACAGCTAATTTTATTTTTTAACCTATTTTTCATACATTGCTTCAATCAAACCTGAAAATATACATTCTAGGCTGGGGAGTCTTTAAAGAGAGTCTTAAAAATGCATTTCAAAACACCACGTGGAGCTGTTTAATCTGTTATGCCATATTTCCAATAAACCTGAAAACAAGAAAAATAAAATAAATAAAGCCTTTAGTCATGCTCCCCCTGGTGCTGTGTCTGGTTCTCTATTGACTTGATTCACTCAAGCAACACCTACTCATGGTTACTTAGAAAATGCTGCCCTTTATTTGGGGTTGGGGAGGTTGGGGGAGGCAGGGTCTATAGCTCAGATTAACAGAAAATTTTGTGTAGCTAAGGATGCTCTTGACATTCTTTTATGTCGGGGTTGGGGATTTAGCTCAGCGGTAGAGCGCTTGCCTAGCAAGCGCAAGGCCCTAGGTTCGGTCCCCAGCTCCGAAAAAAAAAAAAAAAAGAAAAAAGACATTCTTTTATGTCAGTGTCCATTTGTATGTACCTGTGTGTGTGTGTGTGTGTGTGTGTGTGTGTGTGTGTGTGTGTGTGTTCCCATGTATCACCTTTGTACACACTCATTTGGAAATCAGAGGTCAACATTGGGTATTGTCCCTCAGAAACCATCACTATGCTTTTATGAGACATGGTTTCTCATTAGGACCTGGGGGTGTTTTCTAGACTAGGCTGCTCAGCCAATCAGCCCAATGAATTTACCTGTCTTTGTCTCGAGGCGTTGGGGTAATATAAGTGTGTGCCACTACACCTGGCTTTTAATGTGGGTGCTGGGGATCCAACTGAAGTCCTCACGTTCATACACAGAGCTGCACCCTCTGAGCTAGGTTCCCAGCCCTACCTGGCCAAGATACTTTGAAGATGTCTAAGTTGTGTGAGCCAATGATGAGAACATTTCTATAAGCATGTTTTCCACAGTGAAAGCAGTCTTCTATAACAGTTTGTTCATATTTCTCTTCTTTTTAAATAATATTTTAAAAATATTTTTAAAATTTTATTTAATTTTCAATTTTATTTAATGTATGAGTGCTCTGCTGCACATACATCTGCAGGCCAGAAGAGGGCATCAGATCCCCTTATAGATGGTTGTGAGTTACCATACAATTGCTGGAATTTGAATTCAAGACCTCTGGAAGAGCAGCTCTGAAATGCTGAGCCATCTCACCAGCCCCTACATTTGTCTTCTTTATTGTGGACAACCACTACCTTCTTAGGTGGTTGAATGCTATTCCACCTGCCAAATGTGTCTCCATGTCATATGAGCATGACTAAGGGGACTGGGATGCTGTGATACATTAGGGCTGTAGAAGTTATCAGTTCTGACATCCTGACAACCTCAGCCTGGTCCAGAGAACTGTCAGTCTTTAACGGTTGCTTTCCTGTTCCTACACTTAGTATTTGGTCACGCAGAAGAATTCAGTTATACACGTCTGTGACTGGAATTCTCAGTCTTCTTTTGTCTAAACTTGTCATTGAATAATAACCCATATTTGAGGCATTAGTTTGAATGTTTTGGATAAATGTGTTCTATTAGAGTGTTCTGCTGACATCTTATGGATTCTGGGAAATTGATGTAAGAAATTAGAGATAAGAAGATCCAAATCCATGGTAGGAGTTATAATGGGCCAGTGTTCTAAGTAGACTGGAACTCGAATATTATGATTCACATCCACTCTTCTGAGAATACAAGGTGGATCTGGTTGACATAGTCCATATATGATGTTCATGACTTGGGAAGCAAAACAAACAAAAAGAGTTTTTTCATTATTTTTATTTTTATTGAATATTTTCTTCACCCTTCATTTCAAATGTTATCCCCTTTCCTGGTTTCCTCTCCTGCAACCCTCTATACCACCCCCTCCCCAGCTTCTGTGAGGGTGCTCCCCCACCCACTACCCTCTATCTCCTTCCTCCCCACCCTGGCATTCCACAACCCTGGGCATTGAGCCTTCACAAGACCAAGTCCTCTCTTCCCATTGATGCCCAACAAGGCCATCCTCTGCTACATATGCAGGTGGCTCTGTGTGTACTCTTTTGTTGGGGTTTAGTCCCTGGGAGCTCTGATCCAGACACTATTGAAAATGCCAAGAGCAGCAAGATGATAGGAGCCTGATATAGCTGTCACCTGAGAGGCTCTGCCAGAGCCTGACAAATACAGAGGTGGATGTTCACAGGCAACCATTGGACTGAGAACGGAGTCTCCAATGGAGGAGTTAGAGAAAGGACTAAAGAAGCTGAAGTGGTTTGCAACCCCATAGGAAGAACAACAATATCAACCAAACAAAAAAATTTGAAGTTATGTATGGAAAATAGATACAAAAATAAAAAAATAAGTGTTTTCCATAATACAGACGTTTAAATATTTGACTTTCAATATTTTGGCATTTTTCAAACATTATTTTTGTTTCCTCCTCAATCTCTTGACAACTATTCCAAATTGTATGTAAAGGTCTTAAACTGAAATGCTTGTCATGGGATCTCATGAAACTGCAAAGCTTCTGTAAGGCAAAGGACACTGTGGTTAGGACAAAACGGCAACCAACAGATTGGGAAAAGATCTTTACCAATCCTACAACAGATAGAGGCCTTATATCCAAAATATACAAAGAACTCAAGAAGTTAGACCGCAGGGAGACAAATAACCCTATTAAAAATGGGGTTCAGAGCTAAACAAACAATTCACAGCTGAGGAATGCCGAATGGCTGAGAAACACCTAAAGAAATGTTCAACATCTTTAGTCATAAGGGAAATGCAAATCAAAACAACCCTGAGATTTCACCTCACACCAGTGAGAGTGGCTAAGATCAAAAACTCAGGTGACAGCAGATGCTGGCGAGGATGCAGAGAAGGAGGAACACTCCTCCATTGTTGGTGGGATTGCAGACTGGTAAAACCATTCTGGAAATCAGTCTGGAGGTTCCTCAGAAAATTGGACATTGAACTGCCTGAGGATCCAGCTATACCTCTCTTGGGCATATACCCAAAAGATGCCTCAACATATAAAAGAGACACGTGCTCCACTATGTTCATCGCAGCCTTATTTATAATAGCCAGAAAATGGAAAGAACCCAGATGCCCTTCAACAGAGGAATGGATACAGAAAATGTGGTACATCTACACAATGGGATATTACTCAGCTATCAAAAACAATGACTTTATGAAATTCGTAGGCAAATGGTCGGAACTGGAAAATATCATCCTGAGTGAGGTAACCCAATCACAGAAAAACACACATGGTATGCACTCATTGATAAGTGGCTATTAGCCCAAATGCTTGAATTACCCTAGATGCCTAGAACAAATGAAACTCAAGACGGATGATCAAAATGTAAATGCTTCACTCCTTCTTTAAAAGGGGAACAAGAATACCCTTGGCAGGGAATAGAGAGGCAAAGATTAAAACAGACACAGAAGGAACACCCATTCAGAGCCTGCCCCACGTGTGGCCCATACATATACAGCCACCCAATTAGACAAGATGGATGAAGCAAAGAAGTGCAGACCAACAGGAGCCGGATGTAGATCTCTCCCGAGAGACACAGCCAGAATACAGCAAACACAGAGGCGAATGCCAGCAGCAAACCACTGAACTGAGAATAGGACCCCCGTTGAAGGAATCAGGGAAAGAACTGGAAGAGCTTGAAGGGGCTCGAGACCCCATATGTACAACAATGCCAAGCAACCAGAGCTTCCAGGGACTAAGCCACTACCTAAAGACTATACATGGACTGACCCTGGACTCTGACCTCATAGGTAGCAATGAATATCCTAGTAAGAGCACCAGTGGAAGGGGAAGCCCTGGGTCCTGCTAAGACTGAACCCCCAGTGAACTAGACTGTTGGGGGGAGGGCGGCAAGGGGGGGAGGATGGGGAGGGGAACACCCATAAAAAGGGGAGGAGGGAGGGGGATGTTTGCCCGGAAACCGGGAAAGGGAATAACACTCGAAATGTATGTAAGAAATACTCAAGTTAATAAAAAAAATAAATAAAAAAAAGATGCATGAGTAAGATGGATGAAGCAAAGAGGTGCAGGCTGACAGGAACTGGATGTAGATCTCTCCTGAGAGACACAGCCAGAATACAGCGAATACATAGGCAAATGCCAGCAGCAAACCACTGAACTAAGTACAGGACCCCCGTTAAAGGAATCAGAGAAAGGACTGAAAGAGCTGAAGGGGCTCGAGACCCCATATGAACAACAATGCCAAGCAACCAGAGCTTCCAGGGACTAAGCCACTACCCAAAGATTATACATGGACTGACCCTGGACTCTGACCTCATAGGTAGCAATGAATAGCCTAGTAAGAGCACCAGTGGAAGGGAAGCCCTTGGTCCTGCCAAGGCTGGATCCCCAGTGAACGGGATTCTTGGGGGGAGGGTGGTAATGGGGGTAGGATGGGAAGGGGAACACCCATATAGAAGGGGAGGGGGAGGGGCTAGGGGGATGTTGGCCTGGAAACCGGGAAAGGGAATGTAAATAAGAAATACCCAATTTAATAAAGATGGAAAAAAATAAAAATGCATGAGGATATATGTTTTAAAATAACATTTTAAGGGCTGGAGAGATGGCTCAGCGGTTAAGAGCACCCGACTGCTCTTCCAGAGGTCACGAGTTCAATTCCCAGCAACCACATGGTGGCTCACAACCATCTGTAAAGAGTTCTGATGCCCTCTTCTGGTGTATCTGAAGACAGCTACAGTGTACTTATATATAATAAATAAATCTTTAAAAAAAATAACATTTTAAAACTACATTTATATCCATGTTGCATTTACTTATTTATTTAAAAAAAAAAAGAAATGCTTGTCAGTGAATCCATAATCAGGGAAGCATGGCCGGTGAGACTGCAGTGTGCGTAAGTGCATGAAGTTACTTTGCTTTTAGTGGCAAGGTCTGTGTTTCAGCTGTAGGTGAGATGAGGAAATTCAAATATGACTCAAAACGCATTGTATGATGCAAATCTAGAGATTAGCAAAATAAAATTATGTACAGGCATTGCTTTTGGGAAATCTACTATTTTGATAAAGAGGAAAAAATGTAAAATATAAGGTAAATACTGACATATACCTATACACACACATATATGGCTATATACTTATGGATAAATGGTAGACAGATAAAGCTTCATTGTTGTTAGAACCAAGAACACTGACATGGTTTGATATATATATATATATATATATATATATATATATATATATATATATATATATATATATGTGTGTGTGTGTGTGTGTGTGTGTGTGTGTGTGTGTGTATCCTCAATTGAAAAGTGCCTCTGTAAGATCTGGGTATAAGGCATTCTTAATTAATGATTAATAGGGGAGGACCCAGCCCGTTGTGGATGGTGCTATCCCTAAGCTGGTAATCCTAGTTTTTGTTTTAAGAAAGCAGGCTGAGCAAGCCATGTGGAAAAAACTAGTAAGCAGCACCCCTTCATGGCCTCTGCATCAGCTCCCACCTCCAAGTTCCAGCCTTGTTTGAGTTCCTGTCCTGACTTCCTCCAATGCTGTACTTTGATCTAGAAGTGTAAGCCAGATAAACCCTTTCCTCCCCAAGTAGCTTTGCTCATGGTGTTTCATCACGGCAATAAAAACCCAAACTAAGACCATATATGTCATAGCAAAGGTGCAGTTGGGCTTTTAGTCTTCATATACAGAAGGAAAGGAGGGAAGGAGGAATAAGAAAAAGGAAGAACAGAGAGGGACGAAGGGAGGGAGAGGAAGGATGGGAAAGAGGGAGAGGAAGTGGGGAAACAGGAAAGTATACCCAACTTTGCTTAGGCAGCTCATGGAAAGACTCAAAGACATCTGAATAATACTATCAAGATGACCAGGCCTCTACATAGCAGATTAGGAGGGAGAATAAACTCCAGCCAGAAGGAAGCAGTATTAGTGTCCACACATAAAATAGGAAAAACTGATGATAAGCTAGAAAACTGAGAAGGGCTGTGTATGTAGGAGTGTGAAATGGCACCTTTGACATATGATGAATGAAATGGACCTAGGAAATTAGATGAAGGGATTAAAGAACTAGGGAGCTTAGATGGTTTGCCTATTGAAAGGCCTTGGGTCTCACACTCCTGGGTTTGCTTTGGTAGTGTTTCTTCACAATGATAATGACCATGAGAAATTAATGATGTTCTGTAAAACATAAAGGAATTTTATAGACAAATGCTTCTGAGAATTGCTACCAATTGTTTAGTCATCCCATTTGTGGAAATTCATAATACGTGGGTGGGTGGGGGGGTCCTGGTGGTGAAATGAAGAGGGAAATAAAATAAAGTCTTTAATTTTATATGACCAACACTTGACTATTATCCTTCATTCCATGGAGAATGCTAGTGAATATCTCTAACAACATATTACAGGAAACTTGCTAAAGATACAAACATTATCAAATATGTGCCACAATAACGTCATCTCCTACGTGCAGAAGAGACCAAAAGAGGGGCTATTATAACCTAGTGATCTTGGGAAGAGGCAAGAAAGATAAATAAAACAGAATTCAGAGAAGTTAGTAAGTGTTCTGAGACTCTTGTAGAAAGGATGTGTGTTGTGCTTTGTGATCATAATTAATAAAAGGTATAGGGCTTAAGAATGAATATTTGTAATGCACAGAATTGGGGTGAGCAAGACTGGAATCACAGAAAGACTTTGTCCAATTTTTTTTTAAGAAAGGAAGGAAAAGGGAAGAGGAAAGTAGAAAGGCCATTTTTGTAAGTTTGCCTTAGTTCCACATACCATAAATGTGAAAAGCCAGCATGATTCCTACGCATGTCCCAACTGCTCTCTATTCTATTTATGGATTGCTCAGAAGTCACAAGAGGAAGAAAAATGCCTTGACAGTTAGCCAGTGGCTATAGATTTGAAAGTTACAAACCTTTAATGTTCCGACTTCTAGAAACAATCTGGAAATAGCTAACAAGACTTGGTGATTTTAGATTCCAAACATTCTTAGAAGGTGCATGATCTGCTATCCAAGGTGCTGAACCGAGTTTTGTAGCCGTTATCTCTGTTTCATTTTTGTTGTTGTGGTAAAATATCCTTAAAAAAAATGTAGCTTAGGAGGGGACAGGTTTATTTTAGTTCACAATTACATGTTATAGACCTTTTGTATTGGGATATCAAAGTGCTAGAAGCTGAAATTAGTCACATTGCACCCACAGTCAAGAACAGGGGGAAATAGACATATGCATGTTTATTTGCTTGTGCTCAGTCCCATTTTTTCATTCTCATACAATCCCCTGCCTAGGGAACGGTGCCACCCAGTGGACTGAGTCATCCTAGGCAAATAAACATAATCAAGATAATACATCGTTCATACAGGTACAGGTCAACTCAATGTAGACACTCCAACATTGAGACCCATCCTAGATGACGCCAGACTGTGTCAAGTTGACAAATCTATTTTGTACTGAGTTGATTTGTTGTCCGTTGGTCTTCTGGTTGGGTCAAATTCAGCATGCTCACCCAAGATCATCCTTGTCTGAGACTATCCGCTTAGTGTACTGGCTGCATTCAGTGCCAGGTCTAGCTGATCTAACTTTTAATCAAATCCAGTGTGTTTCCTCATTTGGGTTCTTGGCAGATGAGGCATAGGGTACAAGCTTTCTGTCTTAAGAGAGGTTAAAATATTCTGACTGTAAGTAAATATTTCTTCCAGAAATAAAATGGATTGCCCAAGTGAGCAGATAATTTAGGTCTGTGAATGGATCCTAAGTTGGGTAAACTAATTCTCAAGGTTAACTTCAACACACCTGGGGTTCAAGGCACTGGAGTTTCACATCAGCAGGAAGCTTCTGACCAGTGGACTATATTAAACTCAGTTGACCGAGAGGCTCATTATTTGTCCTCAGAAATTCAAGACTCAGTGAATAAAGAAAATATACATTTCCAAATGCTGTGCAATGGCATATATCTAGTAGAAAATAAGTTAAATGCAGCAACAATCCAGAAGAGAATTTTTAGCATGCTGTAGGGATGGGGGGAGGGTATTCATGGACAACTCCATGGAGGAAATAAAAGAAAGAATTGGCCTTGATCATCAGGCAGATTTCAAACACATGCAAAGAAAGATGGTACACCTGATGTTATCATTGTGGAAGGGCTGTGTCTCTGCATCTCTGTTTACATATAAAACCATCAACCACATTCCCTTCCCCATGCTTGTTAGAGGACTCTTTTCAAAGAAAGTGGAGACATTTTTCAAAGTTATTTGGAGGATAATACTTTGATGGCTTCCCTCAAGTACTTTCATGTTTATTTTAAAGTGAACTTCAAGGTAGAAGGGGCTACTGAGCCCTTTGTTTCTCAAATTAGACCACCGACACCAATAGCAGCCTCAGAGTGGTCAGCAAAATGTGTCCCTCATCTTGAAACAAAACCAATTGTGGGGCAAGCAAGTAATACCTAAAACTAACTAGAAAAGGGAGGTAGGGAAGGAGAGGCTTCCAGAAACATGGTGTTTGAAGTTTGCAGAGAAACCCTTAGGGTTTCTAAGAATTGTCCACTTAAGAAACTCACTCTTAAATTCCAAGAATCATCTAGAATTCTACGCAGCATTACTTCAAAGGTCAGTCTCTGGAGGCATTTTGTGGAACCTATTTTCAGGAATTGCTGCATTTCTAGATATTTGGGAACCAGATGGAGGGAAGAGAAGAGTCACAGCAGGGAAAACACTCCTGCCAGACTGAATGTGACCAGAAAGCAGAGCTCTCTATTCTGAAGATCATCTAGGGGTAGACACGCTACTCAAACCCTCTATTTACTGTGTATGAGTCACCACATGGGTCAGATGAGTGGGTTCTTCACTGCTTTACTTCGACTTGGGCATGAAAATCAATGTACCTAATGAATACAGTTCAAATAAGTTCACCAATATTATTTAGCTGTATTGATTTTTAACAGGTACACACATACTTTATTCCCTACCTCATGATTCTCAGAACTTATGTTAAGTACAGACAGACAGACACATACATATATACACACTCAGATTCTCCAAAACTTTCTTTCCTGTATAGTTTTTCCAGTCTATGTCCACTTATAATTTATCAATTTGCAGAAAAGACCTCATCCCCTTTCCTTTCATACCCCAAATCGACCTTTTCACTAGCTGTCACAGAAGGTCCCTCTTGGAGACTCAGATTCATCGAGTTTAATGATTCTAAAAGCAGGCTCCTTGGGGAATTACATGCCAAGTTGGAAGAAACTATGATGTCATTTCCTCACAGCAGGATGAGCAGACTTCTGTGCGGGGCCACCCATTTTACCCTATGCATCATACACAAACATGATTTTAAACTGTGTATGTACCAAACTTTAATTTTCATTTCACACTCAAAAGTTCTGTACAAAAAGAGGCAATGCAGGCAAAAGAACAAAAAATTACAATGAGTTCGGCAAACAACATACAACCGCTTCAAAGCCCCTTCTGATGTGCAACCATTTTTACAGATGTACTATGACAATGAAGTTCTGAAGGCTGGGGCTGGCAAAGATAAAATTCCAATGTTAGTTATTAATATCTAGAACACTTGAGAGATGTCTACGATAGAAGATTGAATGAGAAGTCTGAACTCTACTGCACAACTGGATCCCTAGATTGAGCAGGCTTTATCTTGCGCTTGCAAAAGCATAGCATTATTTTGACTTAATTGTGATGGTGTTTCACGAACTTAGGCTTGCCATTCTCATTTGGCATCATGATAATAACTAAGAATGTATGTTCATGTCCATGAGGAATATATTAACTAAATATTTAAAGACACCCAACACTTTCTTCATGGTTGTTAGATAATATGCTGGCTCTAGTGTGTCATCTCAAATAAAAATATCCTTTTCCACCCAACTTTTGCTATGAAAGCTTCGGTGACCTTGAGAGTAGCTACCATGCTAAAAGTAGCAACATGGCTGGGAAACACCATTTTTATCTTCTTTATTGCCTCAAATTAAATATCTGAGTCATAGAAAACATTTTATTTGAAAGCTATATCAATCATGAAGTATTATTAACATTGACATCGTCACTAGTACTTTCCCCCAAACAACCCATGAGTGTTGGATATCTGTGCATGCAGCACAACAGAAAAAGGAAGAAAAACCAAATTGTTCAAGGATTCCTGATGTCTACTGGACAGTCTGTTAAGAGAATTGGTCTCCCACAACAGTTCTGGAGTGGATTTAAGGTCCACTCCCTGTTAGTGATCACAGACACTCAGTCTGTCCCCCTGATGACCTCAGGCAATTATTTAAACCCTGGGTTTCTCAAAATCCAAGTCCTGTTGAGTCTCATCTTAGAGACAATGGACTGGCTGGACTGAAGCAGACTGACAGCACCCATACACACATTTGGTCCCATTTAATAGAAAGTCTAACTAGAAGTTACAAATGTCCTAAACTATTTATTTATTTATTTATTTATTTATTTATTTATCTATGTATAATCGGACAGATGATCCCTAATGTTTTCTCATATAGCCAGCTGAGAGGCAGCTATGGTGCAGATACGTGGCTTGGCTTCATGGCTCAGGTCTATGTCTTAAGAGCCCAACAGAAACTGGGAAGTTCTTTGTTCTTTGAAATCCTAATCTCCTCTGTTGAGAAAAGGGCAAATGGACAAATGCTTATATGTATTGTGCATCTCTGCTCTTATAGACTTGAGAGTTGCCCAACTAAGCATTGCCTATGGCTGCCAAATAGAGAAAATCCCTAAAGTTGAACATTGGAGAATGTCTCACCTCCACAGGATCATGTTTTCTGGCTTCCTCTGGATTTTGGAATTCCTAGGTTTGACAAGGTCATGGAAGCCATCTAGCATGACTCTCTCTGGGTGAGTATGCTCAGGTTAGTCAATGGCTGCACTTCCTCGGCTGGTAAAGCTCCAAGTGACAAGGCCTTTTCCCTCTCTGTTGACTACACTGACATAAACTGGAAAACCAGTTCTCCCACTTGTCTGCATTTTGTGTTTTGAAATAAACCAAGTGTCCTCTTTATTGGAGGATTCAAACAAGAATGTTGGATGGCCACCCTAGTCTGGAAGCATTGCCTTGGGATGTTGCAAACCACATGAGATCACACCCTAATCAACTAGACCTGACTTCTAGGATTATCATTCATCAGTTGTTTGGAAAAAGTCTCTCCTTCTAGCAGAGATATGCAAGTAATAAAACAGGCTAGACTGAAAATTTCTCTGCAATGGTCCATACACTCCACAGTATTTAATCTTAGGCCACATGGTGAACAGGAAAAGAGTAGAGAGTAAGGTGGGAAATACTCAGGGATCTAGTCCTATGTACACTCACCTTGTATGCCCATATCTTTTCATTCAAGGTCAGAATATGCTTCAAGACTTCATCCTAATTTAGTTCTTACCTATAGGCAGAATGACTATCTTGGCAATGTTGATATTCATCAAGATGGGTGGGGCAATACTCATTGGAATTTATGCATGAAAGTTGGTGGAGTGGCCCCTACTAGCCTTCCATTTTCGATTAAAAAATTTATTTTCTTTTATGTGTATAAGCATTTTCCCGCATTTCTATAAGTGTACTGTGTGCATGCCTGATGTCCACAGAGATCAGAAGGGGGTACTGGGTGCCCCAGAACTGGAGTAATGGATAGTTATGAGCCACCATGTGGGTGCTGGGAATTGAATCCAGGTTTTCTGCAACAGAAACAAGTACTCTTAACCACGGAGCCACCTCTCCATCCCCAAGACTGTCTATTTTATATATAAGGCAGGAGAGACTAAAAGTGAATTTGCCAAAGTACTCATACTGATGGGGACTGAATCCATGAGTCCAGGTAATCAATGAGAGTAGTTTTCTTCTCTCCAAATTCCTCCAGTTTTCCGCTAATTGACAAAGTGCTTTAGTTCTCAGCTCTGACACAAACACTCCATTTTGATAGAGAATGAGTATTTCCTCATTAAGATGGGTTGGTGTACCTAGAACTCTGCAGATTCCTGGGAGGTGACTGATCTTATTTATGACCTCTCAACCAGAATTTCATTCATCTGTCCTGCAAGCAGAGGGTTGACACAGATATGACTGTCCTTATGTGCTCTCTCTCTCTCTCTCTCTCTCTCTCTCTCTCTCTCTCTCTCTCTCATACTCAAATATTCACTTGTCTCAATCTTCCTGCAAGAAGTCTTCTATCTATCCCACCATCTCATTAGTTGATTAAAACACAGACCAATTTTTCCTCTTGCAAATACTAAAAGGGAATGAAAGGGACACAGACCGAGACAGAAGGAGAATATTCAGATTAATAAAACACCTGCATATAGAAAAGCTGCACATGATGTTTGCAGGCATCAGGAGGAGGGCGGGGGTGTGTGCTGAACTCAGAAGCTTGTGCTCCGCACTCCACATGCAGTTTTCTTAATCTTACTTTCTCCTCTCTCTGCTCTCTGTCAGGGTAACAGTTGCATGTGTTTCTTGTGTCTGAGCTGACACAGGAAATCAAGTACTTTGTGTTTCTATAAATTATACTCCCAGACAGATAAAACACTTAGAATTAAAACAATACCACAAGCGATTAAGAATTTCTGATTGTTACAGATATATCACTACTGGACTCCAGCAGCCAAGGTCGAAATTTCCCAATCTGGCCCTTGGAGAAAGGAGTTTCACTTCAGACATCAAAGGTAAGGCTCTCAAGTCAAGTTATGCTCTGCTGGGTTGAATCAGTCAGGATACAAATTAAGGTCCATATATTTCAGTGACAAGAAGGAAATGGTTATGTAAATACACAAGTATTAACATCAATCTGTATTAAATTATGTAAACATATACATCTGAGGTCAGCACAGATCCTCCTCTCTGAGCAGGGTTCTACTGAAGCATCGCTCGAATCTGTTTGGAAGTCGATTCATCATTCAAGTGCTTTGTAGTGAACCTAAATGGGGAAAGAGAGTTCGATGTCAGGGCTTGCCTCATTAAAACTTGTCCATAAAAAAACATGGGCTCATTTTCTTAGACAAAGACTCATATTTTGATGTTCCTTCTGTTTATTCCCTGCAGGTTCTTGATTAATTAGTTTTGCTGTGTACCGCAGGCTGACATTGCCCTCACTCTGTCACCCATAATGGCCTTAAACTCATGGAAGTCCTCCTGTCTCAGCCTCCCTATGGCTGAGATTATAAGCACACAGCACAACGCTAAGCTTCTAATCAGCTTTGGTATTTGATTCCTCTTGTGTGAGGATCATTAAAGTCATTAAAAAAAATCTCATCAGACGATTACACCAAGGAGACACCATTGACCTCATTCTCGAGGAGATAAAGTTCACAGCACCTACTTCAGCATTTTGTCCTTTGAGGCTGACCAGCTGAGTTACAGAATTCAAATTATGGCATCCAGAAATTTAAACATTGATGACTATCTATTCTAGGGGCTGTGCTTGTCTCCACTGCTACCAGAGGGCACGTGTGCAGGCACACAAACAAAAGTGCAACTTATGACCTCTCATTCATTACTCAATCTTGTGTGCAAAGGAATGTAAAAAGGACCCGTAACAAATCTTTGAGCACATGTCAGGCACTCTGTGTAAGAGTCCGTTCCAGTTAGAAATATCTCTTTGAATGAGGTCAGTGACGTGATTTCACAGGTGAGAAGGATAAGGGGCAGAGAGCTGCAGCGGCTCACTGTGAGTCTCACAGCGGATGGTTTGGATTTGTGAACAGTCTGTGACTTTTGACTTGAGTCTCTGTCTGCTGCCTCAAAAGCCCACCCTCTTCCCAGTTCATCACAGATCTCCAGGAAATATGAATTCCCACACAGGGCTGGGACTCATGACTTGACACAATTCCCTGATCTCTAGGCTGTTTTGGCAGCTAGAAAAAAAACTGGAAAGTTTCAGAGATTCAGAGATTAAAGTCTTCTTCTTTTTTCTTTTCTTTTTTTTTTTTTTCAGAGCTGGGGACCGAACCCAGGGCCTTGCGCTTGCTAGGCAAGTGCTCTACCGCTGAGCTAAATCCCCAACCCCGATTAAAGTCTTCTTAATGAATATAGAAAAGGCAGTCTGGCTGGCTTGCAATCTCCTTTGGAGAAAACATAGCATTCAGGAGGCTCGTAAGCCACCCACATTCTCAACAATGATGAATGGCAACTCAGAAAAAATAGCAACTTCAGTGTCTTGAGACTGCTGATTTCTTCATCTATTGAGGGAAGATAATAGGTCAGCCATGGGTCTAAGGGTTGCCATGGTTGCATGGGATGTGACTGAAGGTGGAACCCTGCATGCAGCAATGAGTGCTGCATCCTTTCTCTCAGCCTTACCCATGTTTACTGCATGCATTTATTACATTGCCTGGAACTGAGGGGAACAAAAGGCTAAGACATCAGGGTCCATAAGACTTCCTGACTGAGATCCTGCATAAGGATGATTTGTGCAGTTCAGCAAATTCCTTCGGATGCAGCACGGCTAAAAATAACAATCTCTTCCTTGAAGTGGATTAAGCAAATGTATCCTTGGGAGAAGTGAACAGTGCCTAAGGAGTGGAAATCAGCTACAGCTGGCTAACCGTTCAGGCGCTCAGCAGTGAATGACGGGATCTCAGGTTCTCGGCTCTGAGAGCTGCATGTGGGAGCTCCTCGGGGAGCCAGGAAAACACACACACACACACACACACACACACACACACACACACACACACACACAATCACACACACAATCACACACACAATCACACACACATACACACACACAATCACACACACAATCACACACACACACACAATCACACACACACACATACACACACACACAATCACACACACAATCACACACACACACACACACACACACACACACACACACACACACACTGGAGGTGCCTGAGCTTCCAGGTCAATGATTTAATTTACTTGACCTCCAACCTCCATGTCTGGAAACTCCCCTCATCTTCCTCCCACGAAGCCAGGGTTGGGAGTCCTGGTGAAGACAGACAGAACTGGATGCTTTCCTTCTCAGGAGACTCTACTCATGGCCAAGAGTCATGCCTCAGACCCGTGGGGCCACTCAGATCCAGGTGTAGGTCCTAACTTGACCCATTACTGTTATGACGTTGAAAAGTTATGTGAGCTCACATAGCTGCCTATGGAGGCTCACGCCTGTAATCCCAACACTCAGGAGGCAGAGAAAGAGAGATCTGTTAAGTTCAAGGTCAGTCAGGACTACAGAGCTTGTTCCAATACCGCCAGGGCTAAGCAGAGAAATCCTGTCCCGAAAACCCAAAAAGTTGCCTCAAATTCTCCCATCTGTAAAAACATGAATAATCAAAATAGTGCTGACCTCCAAGCCTTGCTAGGGAGAGGAATGATGTTAAAATGAGTGAAGGGCTAAGACTGATGGGCTGGTGCTCAGGCCTGAACGCTCGCATCTGCAATGGTGTGCAAGGCACCTGCGCTATCTATCAGCCTACCGCAGGGACGGGCTCACCTGAGAGCATTCAGCAGCCCTTCCACACTGTCTGGCGCCTGTTCCTTCAGCACCTTTATGCAGCCTTTCATCTGGAAGAAGAACAAACAGCATTTTGTTACTACCCTAGTGATCCTGTCCACACTGGCAGCCGTTCGTACGGAACGGAAGCAGTGGCACATGCAAATCACGAGCAAACTTCTCTGCTTCCTCAGGCTGGTGCATCGCTCCTCTGGGCTTCTCAAGAGTTCTGTATGACTGCAATCGCTATTCCTTTTCATCCTATATCCCAACTGGACATCTCACTTACTTTGGGGAGAAACATCTTGCCTCGTACTCTGGAACTAGGACCAGGAATAAAAAATGTTCTCCCTGGTCCTGAGTCGAGATTCACTAAGTGCTCTATACACTCATTAATTTAATGCTTTGTCTGCTAAGGATGGTTTTTCCTCTTTGAGCTGTGGGCTGTCACACCCTCAGTATTTTGTAAAGTCTCAAGTTCATCAGCCCCAGAACATGTGTATGCCTATGTGTGTTTGTATATGCTTTTGTATGTGTGTGTTCGTAGATAAACATGTGGCATGCAGGTACAGATCAGAGGACAAGCTCCGCTGTCACTCAGAGGTGTTGTCAACCTAATTTTTGAGGCAAGATCTCTTTGCTTACTTTGTTTGCAGAGTACGCTAGGCTAGTTGACAAGCCAGTCTGAGGGATCTCCCCATCTCTGTTCTCCCAGGGCTGGGAATGGGAAACATACAGTTTTCTTAAAAAAAGAAAAATGGCTTCTGGAGACAAACTCATCCCTAGTGATTGCAAGGTAAATACTATACGGACTGCACTATCCCAGTGGCTCCCAGAAGTCTCTTTCCATTCCACTGTCCATACCAAAGACAGTCATGACCACTTATTTGTGACCCCCAATATGGCTTTGTACCTCTTAGATAACTCTCAATAGACTTGTCCCCAAGTGAATAATTTGTCCCTTGTACTAGACCGGAAACTCTTAGAAGTTCAGGGCTGTGTCTTAACTGTCTCTGAGAAGGCTGGCGAAGGGCAATTGTAAAGCATTATAGAGGTCAAATGCCTAGTTTTTACCCATGCTGTTTTGTATTTGCATGAAGTTCCTTAAGTTTCTAAGTTTTCTGAGGCCTTGGAATTAAAGTTATCTACATGTGCCATGAAAAGTAAAATTTACATAGATCCTGTTATTTTATGCATATCCTAGAGCGTTTTTCTTCTCCTTTGCGGAAAGCAAAGATCTTTCTATAAAAAGCCAATCAGTTATTTTAATCTTAGACATTCATGAAGTGTGTGGGCATCTGACGAGTTTAGTTGTACCAACAGCTACTTGCAGAGTGGTAACTTCACGACATCCCCTGTGGTTATCCTTCTAATATGCAAATGTTTTATGGTAACAGTTTGATACACCCAGCCAACTGATGAAGGTAACCAGGACTGAGAAGCATGTGGAGGTCACAAAGTCCTGGTCAACTGCACCTGTCTATTAAAGATACAAGTATGCCTTGTTATTTGTCAACTTGGGTCTGTGATGGCATCAAGCCCAGAGATGCAGAGAATTTTGTCCTTCTTCCATTAGAGCTGGAGGTCTAGTGAGAGGAGAGAGACAGGTAGCTCATTATCACGGTGTGATAGGTGTTCTTGTGCTGACATCCCAAAGGGGCAGCGAGAGTATAGACGGAGAAGGAGGCAGAAGTGCGGTGGGTACACTCTGGAGGAGTTTCTAATTCTATTTCAGGATGATTAAAGCCGTGGGTGTGAACAACAAGCAACTGTCAGAAACGCATTCAGGGCCAGAGCCAGTGTGGGTTTAGCAACACAGTAGGAACTTGGAGGCTTTTCCTTGTAGAAAATACCCTTGGCAGGTGTTAAGCATTGCACAAATATAGTGAAGTATAGAAAATGATGAGAGAAGCAAAGACAGAAAGGAAGATGAGTGGAAAATCCCCAGGATATGAGGGGTGGGGTAACAGTGAGCTGCAACACAGTTGGCGAGGATGGAGGGTCAATCCCTAGTAACTTATGGGGATGAAGAAGGGGGGGGGGACAGGCAATCCCTAGGATCTGAGGATGACAGCTCTGTGTTTTTTCTAGCTTAGATACTCAGTGAAAAAACAATATCTGAAGTAGGGTTAGCAAGGGAACGAGAACCTGTGCTTGAGAACTAGCCAGGTTTCATATACAAATGTGGTCTGGAGTTATGGGCAACATTTTAGCTGGGGATAGAGGTTAAGGATTCTCTGGGCATCAGTTGAGAACACTACTTCATCCTTGCCTTTCCTGCCACCAAGACTGCCACCTGATCTCTAAGTAGCTCATCGTCTCTGTGTCTTGGTGATTTTGCTCTGACTGTTCCTTCCCTCTATATATCTGAAAATAAATCCTTGATGGACTACCTCAAATACCATCTCCTTGGTTTCTAGAGCTCTCTGCATGTCTCTTCTGTAAACTACAGCTCAATCTTTGTGCACACAGTACCACTTCTGGGCCCTTATCCTATCATCCTCAGGACTTATCAACCCAGTACCTATAACTGCTGGTTTAGGAGAGTGGTACCTGGAAGGACAGACCCACCTTGAATGTGTGTGGTGCCCAATAAGCCTAAAACCTTCTTGGAGGCACATGCTTCACCGTTCAACATCTACTACCCTTTCCTAATCTACATTAATCAACAGACTTGAAGAATGCCCCTTGAAAACCAACATACTCTTTGGTTGGGAACAAAACAGATTCAGTAAATAGTATAGAAAGTCACACTTGTAGGAATTGCGGTGACAAGGGCTGGGTAGATGGCTCAGTGGATAAGAAAACTTGCTGTACTAACATGAGGACTTGAATCAAAATCCCCCAACAGCCACATACAAATGTCATTTCTGGTTGCATGTGCCCATGTCCCCAGAACTTCTGGGTCAAGGTTGGAGAGTACCAGGAATGCAGGCCAGCCAGCCTAGCCAAATCTGCAAGCTTCAGGTCATGTGTAAGAGTCTGCCTCCAGGAAATAATGAGAAGAGGGATAGCCCAGGGAATCCTCACATCTTCCTCTGGCCCCTATAGGAGGGTATGTGGGCATACAAACCCACAAACAGATGTGAACACACACATGTACAAAATCACAAAGAAAAAGTTAGGGGGATAAAAGCCTCATTTGTCCCAGCATAATTTTAGTTGTTGACTCTGTGGCAAGTTAACAAATGGCCAAACCAAAATGCCTTAGGCACTAAACTCAACTCACAGTCACATGAAATTTAGATCTTTTCTGTAGTTACTTATACTCAATCTGTAGTATAAAACCCACAATGAATACAATCAGCCTTTTTGTTGCAAGGTCGTCATAATATACTCTTATGTAAATGAAATATATTTTGAAATAGTGCACATGGCAGGATTCTAATTTGCTAGGTACATCCACTCCTCAAAATACAAGGAGCTGTATTCATTTCTCTCTGCTTCCTAAATATGAATGCATTACACCAGGTCGCCTCCAGGCCTGCTGCCGTCCCTCCATGATGAACTGCACCCTAAACTATGAGCCAAAATGAACTCTTCTGGAAGTTGCTTTTGTCAGGGTATTTAATCACAGCAATAGAGAGAGTAATTAATACAGTGCTATAGGTAAATTCTGGCTTAAGGTAATATTGTATTCTAAATGCTGGCTTAAGGCAGTAATGTTTTAGTCTACAATCAACAGGAAAGCAACTGTAGAGATCACGTTTGCAAAAGTTTCTGCATGTGTATTCAAGCTTTCTCTCCTTCCTTCACTCACACTTATTCATTGGCTAGAAGCTCTGTGGGTGCATCTATTGGTGTCAGGCACAATATTTCAGGACATTAGACACACTGATCATTGTCCTTATCCTTTTAAAAAAAAGCTGGAGTCTATGGGAATGTTACCAAAACCAAATCAGTAAATGAGCGGAGGGCCAGAGGAAAAGGAAGGCGTTAGTTATGTGGGGCACAGGAGATGTGCTTCAGGGCACTTATTACAATAAGAATGGATAGGATGATTCAGGGAGGGGAGGCGACAGGAGAGGTATTATAAGAAAGGAGGTTGGTAGGTCATTGAGTCTTTGGCCGTCACGCCTTGTAACCTCGAAGCTCTCAACTCTGTAACACACAGAAGGACGTACTCTACAAGGTACAGAAGGTGCACTGACAGGGAATCTGGGGTGGACGAAGGGCAGCGTGAAGATACAGGTGGATCAGCTCTGCCCATAGGAGGCCAGATGTCTCCTCTTAACCATGTGATAAAGAGGGCATTACTATAAAAATATTTGCCAAGCATCTCCAAAGTATGAATCTTGGAGAGAGCTTTCCAGTGAGGGATAGAGGCCAGAGGAAGAGAAGGCATTCTACTTGCTGGCGTTCATGGGCTTCTATGGGGAGAGGGCATTACATGGGTATTCTTACATCAATCTTAGATGTCTTGCAGAAAGCTCCCACGGGGTGCACATGGTCATAGAGGATGATGACCCCCACCATCACCCTCATGCAGAACATCAGTGTCTCCTCACTTGTAAACCTGCTCCTGTACTCCCTAAAAGAAAAGACATAGTCAAGACATCACATTCTTCTTAGAACTCATGGATTCTGACATTCACAACCGGATACCACTCCACCCCTCCATGCCTCCAATCCCCCCTCCCAGAGAACTCATCCAGGACCTGCACCAACCAGGTTAATATGCTCTTGAAAAGACCCAAGATGATAATTTCTCTTGAAACTATCCAACCAGCAATTTAGTGCAAAAATACGGTAAATTAGAGGGCAGTAAATTCCCTTCTCTGCTTCCCCTCAGCAGCTAGCTCACCACGTACATCAACCCCTGCCCATCAATCCTGAATATTTTATAGCCGGCCCCTCTGGCTGTCCAAGATTATAGAGAATAATGGCTTCATTACAGAGAAAAAGAATCAGGCTCATTTCTACACAGCAGCTCTCTTGTCTCTAGCTGGAGTCTCTTCCTTTGTTAAGAAACAGGCTGCAGGTGAACTTGGACTGGCAGATATCTCAGAGAAATTATGTGCCTGGGAGTTATTTGTGGAGTTTAAATTTTGCTCACTTACCTTGATAGGGGCCCTGATGATTGCAATAATTTAGGCCAATGCTAGAGACATTTTTAGCATCAATTTCATTATGAATTAGCGCCACAATACAGACAATTACTATTTCTGTCTTGAAGTAAATCTTTACTTTGCTATGAAGGAGATATTTAAAATCAATACCCTTTTATGGGGCAGGAGAGATGGTTCACTGGGTAAAGCACTTGCTGCACAAGGGAGAGGAAATGAGTTTGGCTCCCTAGTGCCCATATATGTACGAGGCGGACATGATGGTTGTCCTGGCTAGTTTTATGTCGACTTGACAGAAGCTAGAATCATTGGAGGAGAGAAAGCCTCAATTGAGAAAAATGCCTTCATAAAATTGGGCTGTAGGTAAGCCTGTAAAGGCATTTTCTTGACTAGTGATTGATTGGGGGGGGGCCCAGCTTAATGTGGGTGGGGCCATTCCTGGGCAGGCGGTCCTGGGTTCTATAAGGAAGCAGGCCGAACAAGCCATGAGAAGCAAGCCAGGGAGCAGCACCCCTTCACACCCTCCTACTTCCATGTTCCAACTTTGCTTGAATTCCTGGCTCAACTTCCTTTAATGATGGACTATAGTGTGAAGTCTAAGCAAAATAACCTTTTTCTGTCCTGAGTTCCTTTTGGTCATGGTGTTTCATCATAGAAATAGTAACCCTGACTAAGACAGTAGCCCACCTACAATCCTAGCTCTTAGGAGGCAGAGATAGGACATGTCTATAGCAAGCTGACTAGCCAGCCTAGTCCCACCAGCCAAATCTCGGTTTGAATAAAAGACACTGCCTCACTATACTGTCAGAAAGCAATCAAGGAAGACACCCAAAGTCAGGCCTGGCTTACACACACACACACACACACACACACACACACACACACACACACCACGCTGCATATATATAAACACATGTGCATATTCACACATATGAATATGAGCACACACATGAACACCACACATATACATACATGCAAATATATGAGGACAAAAAATTTATATTTGGAGACAGTCAGTATTTATATTTATAAGGTACTTGGGGTACTTTTGGGGGTCCTAAACACTCTAGAGAGCAGATGGTATTATGGGAATTACATTGAGTATCTGGTAACAGTTTAAGAATAAGGAAACGGACTGTGAAGAGAGATTGGGGGAAATTACTTTTGCAATGTCTTATCATTGTTATTCTTGGTTCTAAATCTTTACGGTATGTTGATAACACCCTCACATCTAGCCTATCTCTCCATTCCTTTGCAAGTCCTATAGCCTCAGACAAACTGATAAAACTTTGTGAGGTCAACAAACCATCATTGCCTCAGCTATCTCAGCTATAAGATGGCTATAACATTGACACTGACCATCCTAAGTTCCTTATGAAACTGAAGCAAATGCTGTACACGAAAACTTCAATATGACATCTGAAAAGGGACACGCCACCATCATCACATCTGAGCAGGTCTTAGCTTGGTGAACACTTAGCCACGCTCGCACATCTGGTTTCACTTACGGTGTCTCCAGCATGACTTTACAGACACTTGTCATCGTACTGAGGCAGTCTGTGGTATTCTCTATGGGCAGGGTTTTATTCTAAATGGAGAGACAGAAACACACATTAGCCCCACTAGCAGCACGCAGGTGAGCTACAGAGAGGACCCCCTGTGCTGTCCAACTTCACTTACTTCTGAGACAAAGTGCATTGTGGCGTTGCTAAGAGTCTTCAGCATGGGCGTGGCTTCTGCATAGAAGAGGGACATTCGATTGGCCATCTCATTATTAACTTCATTCTCAATGTCTAGCTGATGAAAACAAGACAAGGTACAGTTGTTAAAAAAAAGTCACCGTGTCTGCACACGGATAAGGACTCGGCCTTCCCTCTGTGCTCTGCCACGTGCAGAAGGCAAAACAGTCACAGAGCGACCACGATCCCAGCCATGGAGTCCCAGGCACTCACGTGCATGTTGTTGATGCGGTTACGACTTATTGTTCTTCTGTAGTAACTGAAGTCATTCTGAATAGCTGGGTTCCTCATCTGAAAATCCAGGAGAGAAGAAGGAAGGTTAGCTCCTAGAAACAAGTAGGGAGCAACATCAGGAGCTCAGATACGAGAGAGAGTCTGTAAACATGGCAGGACATTTCCTTGTCATTCAAAAGCCAGAGCAACCGTTAAAAAAAATAAGAGCTTATAACTCCAGTGTTCTGAAGTATGTCCTGTTCTTACTACGGGCTGTATTTCAGGGGAAACATGTTTGTCTATTGAGAAAAGACACTTAGTAAGGGTTTTCTCTCCACTCACTTGACAGATTCCAAATTTCCACATGTAAGGCATCCTCTTAGATTACGCTAAGCAACAAGAGGGCAAATATTTACCACATTATAAGTCTCCTCGGGGAAGGGGTTACATCTTACTCTCCCAACCCCACCACACAGCCTTGGCAGCATAGCCATAAGGCGGTGGTACCCAGTTGAACTTTCACAGGATGTGTGTGGCCTGACCTTCAGCTCATCGAATCGAAGGGTAAAATGTAAGATTTCTGCAAATTCCTTTGCCAGGGCTTGCTCCCGTTCGAGGTGCTGGGTTGGTGTATAGGGTGGACACGTCAGAGATTCCAATAAACTCTGTAGTGCTTTCTCTGAAAGTCAAGGGGAGAGAGAAACGGAGATATGTTTTAGGTGGACCAGAGACGTCCTTTAGAAGCACAGTGCTGAGTTCAAGTCGACATTCTCAGACAGGATCTGTGTGGCTATTCCCTTTCTTGTGTCTCCAATGCTCAGTTCACTTAGTAGTCTCAACTCCTGAGCCTTTTAGAGAACCAGGAATACATGTACAGCACTCGTGATTCAGAGGCCAGATGATTTGGGGGAGACGGTGCCATCAGTAAAATGTCTGCTGTGCAAACATGCAGACCTAATTTATACCTATAGACCCATAAAATTTCCCCAGGTATTAGGGTACAGGCATGTAACTCTAGCTTTGGTGGTGGGAATGAGGACAGAGGTAGAAGAATCAGAGCTCTCTGGGGCCAGGCAGCTTAGCCAGTCAGTGAGCAACAGAGGTAGACACCAGTGCCCGTCTCGGCCCTGTCCCCATATATAAGAGTCCCCAACACATGGGTTAAGTTACAGTGGGAGTCTGCTCTTTGTGTTCTGTGCTTCTCTGTTTCTACACCCCAGGATATTTCTCTACAAACCTACCACCATGTTTACTTTAGTTACTGTTCTCACAATAGTCTCATCCCTCCCGTTCGCTCATTTCTGATCCTTCTCCATTCCTTTTGCTTTCATATTATTTTTAACAGCGGAGTCGTTTAACTAATCCTCTATGGCGGGGGTTGATGCTCTATGACCCGTAGGACAAATCTCGCCCACTGCTTTTTTGTTTTGTTTTGTTTTCAATATAAAAATTTTATTTAAAAGGTAGATATACTCATCCCTTCCTATACGGAATAGGGCTACTGGTGTTGGTACTCTAATGTAAAATCTAGTAAAGACAAGACAGCTCAGAAGATAAAAAATATCTACTGTCTAGCGTGTTACAGGGAAATCTGACATCACCGCTTTTATGTAGTCCTCATAGGGACTATGTCCTTACAGGGACTACCTCAAGACTTTGTTAGGCAATCCCTCCAATGGGAACGCTCCATCCTCAGATCAGAGGCAACGAGGTGTACCATAGCCCGCTTTGATGGATGCACCTTTCACTATCTGTTGACGGAGAACCCAGCTCCTTGGAATTTCAGCTCACTTCCTCCAGATGCACACCGAGGAAACAGAGAATTTGATTTCTCTTCTACCTGAAAGCCCGGGGCATCCTTCTTTACCTGTGAAATCTGTTTGCCTCACCCCCTTGGCTGGTCACCACAGAGTCTTCTAAATATCACGATCATGGTTTTCACTTCGGTTTTCCTCTTATAGTGTGGCACCCGTTTTAGTGGTAAATTAAAGGAGAAGTTGATGACTACCCTTTCCATTCTAGATATTCTATATTAAAAACAACAACAACAAAAACCCCAAGTACTGGCAGTGATTATGTCACACTGCTGGTGGCAAAGAGCCAGTTTGTCAACCTCATTTGCCTCCACTCGAGCTTCTGTAGATTCATCCTATTTGCAGCTTTACTTGTTTTTAAAGCTAAAGTAAAAAATGCTACATTTGTTTTCTTACATTTTATATTCAGCTAATCAAGTTGTTTTTTGTTTTTGTTTTGGTTTTTTTGGGGGGGGGAGGGGATGAGGAAATTGTAGCTTCAGATAAATTCTATCCTCCAATTTTGTTTTTATTAAGAACTGAGACCAGGACTCAACAGTAAAGAGCACTTACTACTCTTACAGAGGGCCAGGGTTTTGTTTCCAGAACCCTCACGGCCGCTCGAAACCATCTGTAACTCCAGTCTCAAGAAATCTGACACCCTCTTCTGGCCTCTGAAAGTTCTTCTATACAAATGGTGTGCCCTAAACGCACACAAGCATACATGGGCATGCCTAACAGAAATAAATATTTAGGAAATGAGATCAGTAAGCTTCGAAGAGCAGATGAACACAGTGACAAAGTGACTGTAGAGGTCCTCAGTGTGCCCGTCAGTCACTCCCAGAGAAAGCACGTGGCAGATGAAAAGAAACAGGAATGACAGAAATTGCTCGTGAATTGTCTGATAAGATATATGGCAGTGCGTGACTGTGAGGCATTTTCTGACATGTAGAGCTGTTCATTCTCAAATGGCAAAGAACGAAGTCTCCTGTGGACCATGAAAACTGTAAGCATACACTCACCAAGACGAATAGAAAATTCGTAAAACCTCTTCAGCCTCACGACCAGAGGACAGACTGCATTCCAAGCCTTTTCCTGAAGTTGAATGTCATTGGGATTTTGAATTGCCTACAGGAGAGAAGGGGGATGGTGGTGAGTTTACTCTTTACAAAAAGCAATAAGCCCACATCAAAGTGCCCTAAATGATTTTAGTTTAAAAGATGCAATCCCTGGTGTGCTTTGAGAATTAGAACCACCTCAGTTGACAGTGATTGTCTGAACATTCCCCAAAGGGCCCATTTCTGAAGGCTGTTTCAACACTGGAGCATAAGCTAATGCTTCTCAGGTAGATCCTGTCTCATCTTACTTGGCTGTGTTCTCGGGTAAAAATCTATTGGAAGAGGAACAGACTTAGCTCTCTCCATTAGCACCCGATTCATCTCAAGACGGCTCATCATGAGGAGTAGAGGCTGTCAGCTACTGTGCTTGTTCTGTACTGTACTGTGCTTGATACACGTTCTGTTCTTGCCAGTCTGTGGTCATGTCTATACTTAGGGTAACCCTGAAGCAGACAAAACACATCTCAACAGGCTTTTTTGAAGTAGCATCCTGACAGAGGTATATTCTCCTGAGGACGGAGGCAGAGGCACACTCCAGTGTATGCTTTCCTAAATACATGAGCACAACCTTTCCAGTCTATACACAGCCACTCCTAACCAATCGGTGTGCTCACCCTTGAAGAAAACTATTTCTCACGCTCAGGATTCCTTCGTACTCGGCTATTGTCTTAGCTTACGTTTTTATTTATTTCTTTTAACCTCAGAAGACATGAATCGGATACTCTCCTCAGAGCAGGTGGTTTCTGTTTGTCATGTGTGATGCTATTGGAATCACAAGGTTTTGATTGCACATGTCACCTTAGATCTCATGACTCAGAGATGCATGGGTTTTGTGTCAATATTGCTCTTACAGGAAGCCATCTACTGGCATTATTGGTCAAACATGAGTCCCATATTATTCTGCTTTGCACTCTAGGAAGAGCTAAGGCTATTACTTAACCATCATGTGTGCATTCCTCTCTTTCTGTCTCTCTGTCTCTGTCTCTCTCTCTGTCTCTCTCTCTCTCTCTCTCTCTCTCTCTCTCTCTGTGTGTGTGTGTGTGTGTGTGTGTGTGTGTGTGTGTGTGTGTGTAAGCTTTTTCCTTCTCGAAGGGTTTAGTGAGCTCAGTGTTATCCTTGACTTACATCTCGAATCTCCGGTCCTGCGCCTTTGTAAGCCTGCAGGTCTGAGAGGATGCTCTCGGAATCTTGGAGGACAGCACTGATCTGGTTCCATATTTCTCGCTCTCCTTCCGTAGGCTGGGCATCTAAGTGACAGAGAAACCAAGAGAAACAGAAGCTGCTGTTCACAAACAGCTCTCAAAAGGCCACACACAATTACTGCTATCAGTTCTTCCTGCAGCTTTGGAATGCATGTTGTACTATTGCCAGCTGTTAGGGATGGAAAATGAATACGACTCCTGCCCAGGACTTAGTTCAGAGCACTCAACAATCCCTTCATATACATTAAACCTCGTATGGTCAGATGATCCCAAGTGATCACTTATAAATTGACTTATGCAAAATGCACTTCTGTACACCTTGGAAGTACACTGGGTAACAGGTGGAGTAAATGTTGTTTGGGGAGCCAACCTCTTTTTAACGACCTTTTCACTGTGTTTGTTCTTCCTTGAAACTATCACTCTCATTGTGGTCAAAATACATGATATAAAATGTACCACCTTAGTCACTTTTAAGTGTAGAGAGCAGTTGCACCAATAAAGTTGTGAATCCTCCCCACCATGCAGATCCATAACTCTCCTGACCTTGGAAAGCCAAATCGCTGTGTAGTGTATGCTTTTCAACAGGAAGAAGTACAGGATATTTCCATCATTGAAAGCCTGCAGACTTGGGTATACATAAAAGTGATCCCCCTTTATACATATTTGTTTTATTTTATATATTTATCTATTTTTATATTTATCTACATTTATATTCTGTTCTTATATGTTTATGTATTTATATATTGTTTTTATATATTTCCCTGCATATTTTTATATACAAATCAGCCTTAAAGCTCACATAATTTGGAACTGGTGTGATGACTCAGCAGGTAAAGGAATCTGCAGCCAAGCCTCATGACCTGAGTTTAATTTCTGGGAGCTCTAGAGTGGAGGAGGAGAGCCAACTCCTGAAAGTTGACCTCTGACCTCCACATGTATGTCATGGCACATCCTCTCCCAAACAAATGAATTTAACCACCACCATCATCATCATATCATCATCATATCATCATTATCAATTTTGGGTTCTTGGATGATGAACCCTTGAGTTCATGGCAGCAGCATATCATTCCAGAATGCTGGCATACAGAAAACACCAAGACATCCCGATATATTTATACATCCCGTATAAGACCCAAAAAGTGCGTAGAGTCTCTTGGGTATTCATCAGTTCGAGGAAATACTCTCAGAAAAGGAAATCCATGAAAGTGGGAGAGGCTAGTCTGAAAGAAGAAAGAGGTCCACAGGAGTAGATAGGATGTGCGCACAAGAGTTTCTCGGCAAAAACATCTAGGGAGTTTGCCGTCAGAAGGCCTGCTCTGCTAATCTTTGGTTTTGACTGTGCTACCCACAGAAGTGTGTGATGTGCTTAGATCCCGATAAACAAAGGCATCACTCTGATAGCAACAATGCGCTGTCTGAGCTCTACATCCAGTTCGCAGTCTCTGGAATCGCTGGAGCTCATGCAGGTTCTTACCCCAAGAAGCATTTCAAGGAGGCAGGGGAAGAGGCTATCAGTGTAGAAATTTGGCTTTCATGGCCCTCAGAATTGCTATGAATCAGGCCAGTTTCTGTAAAACGATGCTACTGCTCAGGGAAAGAGGGGCAGACATCAGGTCATGGAACTGTTTCCAGGTATTTAAATCCTGAGAGACCGGATGCTGTCAGCAGATTTCACTGACAGAGTGACAAGGGCAGAGCTGCATGAAGCCTGACATTCCTCTGACCAAACCTCAATTTTATTTAATCTTTCCACAATACAAAGGGCAGGTGTGTCAAACATGTGAGGTGTACTAGTCACTTTGGGGTATCAGTAATAGATTCATTCACAAGATGGCTGATGGTAAAGCGAGCCCTGCTGAGTGCGTGAGCAGACTGAGCACCAGGGGAGAGTTGATGCCAGATAAACCCAGAAAAGCTGTAGTCAACCTCATGAGGAACGATACCCTTAGTGACTTGAGTTTCAGCCTAGTTTATTCAACAGGTCCTGCCAAAGACAGAGAAATTGGTGGTTTCCAGGGAAACCAACAAAAAGAAAAGAAAACCCATAAACTAGGAGGGGGAGAGTTGGGAAGAACAGAGGGGGTTAATGGCAGTGGGAGGGGAATAAGGAAGGAAATGGGAGTGCTAGGATCATAATAGACTGTATGTATTATGTGTACATGTGTGAAACTGACATGTTAAACAGAGAGCTAACACCTGAAAATAAGACAGGAAATTATAAACCCTCATGGGATTTCTGGACACCAGGGGAAAAAAGTTTTCTAGAAACAAAACAACATCATTTAGGGAATGAGGAAATACTAGGTTCAGGCAGGTTAGCAAATGATGAATGTGGTTGGGAAGGAATTGGAGAAGGCAGGTGTCTAGAATGGTGGCCGAGGTGGGAAGGAGGTCCATCCACAGGAACCGGGCAGCCAAGGGCCTGGTGGCTTGAAGAAACACAGCTAGGTTGGGAGGGGAAGAGGTGTTGGGAGAGGTCAGAGGCTGACCCAGGACAGCACAGGGAGAACACCCGATTTCTCCCAGCTCTCCAAATCCTTTGTTTCTCACAAACCCTGGGTAAAGATCATCAGGTCTGATGTTTTCCATGATTTGAGTCACTTCATATGTGTACTGGTTGGTTTTGTGTGTCAAGTTGACACAAGCTCGTTATCACAGAAAAGGAGCCTCCGTTGTAGAAATGCCTTCATGAGATCCAGCTGTAAGGCATTTTCTCAACTAGTAGTCAAGGGGGGAGGGCCCAGCCCATTGTGGGTGGTGCTGTCCCTGGGTTGGTGGTCTTGGGTTCTGTAAGAAAGCAAGCTGAGCAAGCCAGGGGAAGCAAGCCAGTTAAGTAACATCCCTCCATGGCCTCTGCATCAGCTCCTGCTTCCTGACCTGCTTGAGTTCCTGTCCTGACTTCCTTTAGTGATGAAACAGCCATGTGGAAGTGTAAGCTGAGTAAACCCTTTCCTCCCCAGTTTGCTTCTTGGTCATGATGTTTGTGCAGGAATAGAAACCCTGACTAAGATGTTATCCCTTTTTGCTTCTCCAAGGTTTCCTCAAAACAATAGGGATATCATAAACAGGGAGTCTACATATCCATGAGCTAGACAGCCTGTCACTGCAGAGAGAATGTCAGGGACATTTCCATACTGCAATAGTGGCAAGGAAGAAGACATAGGAAAAAACAAACAAAACAAACAAAAAACCCACAAAAAACCTACAAGGCAAATAAAAATGAGACCCTAGGAATGGAGAGATGGCTCATGGTTAAGAGCACCAGCTGTTCCTCCAGAGGACCTGGGTTTGATTCCCAGCATGCCCACAATGGCTAATTATCATTGTAACTCCAGTTCAATGGCTCTCAAAGGATCTGATGCCTTCTTTGGTTTTCTTGGGCGCTAGACACATACAAGGTACAGAAACATACATGCAGTCAAAATACTCATACATATGAAATTAAAATAGTAAATAATAAAAAAACCAAAACTAAAATAAGACAAAGAAAAAAAATGAAGAAACGCCCATTTATTCAAATTTAGGAGTACATTGTGTATAGGGTTAAAAAAAATTTCAGATCACTTATTTAGAGAAGGGACAAGCAAAATAGAGTCTATGTCCAAAATTCTGAAGGTTTAGAAAATTCAACAGAATTATGCAACTGTTTGTGGAAGAAGGTTGCCTTAAAAGGCCAGAGAAGATGTGTCGAGTCTCCCATCACATGGACCCATCATAACAAGTCAGAAAGGAAGAGTCTCATATGAGACAGAATTAAAACTAAATGGGCTATCAGAGAACAGATAAAATCCAAAAAGCATCCTCTTGTTGATCACTGACACAAAAGGAGAAAGCTTTCACACCACTTTGTAGAAAATGGAGGAATTTCTTAAGTGCTTTCAAAATAAACATCCCATAGAGTAGCCTCCCCGTGGTACTGCAGTTGGAGACAGCCAGCTCCTGTCTCCGTGGCAGGTGAAGTGACACTTTCTTATATAAACTGACATGAACATTCTTGTGACCACAGAGTGTTTGCATGAGTGGCTTTGTGGTGGGGCAGGTTGGGGTGGTATCCTTTAAGCCACAGGAGGTGGACTTGGGATGCTGGGTGAGGGCTTTTTACCTGACAGAGCTGCTCTCTTGGCAGCTCCAGGATGTGTAAACATGGACCTTCAGTCCCCAGCCTCCTCTGGGTAACTGTTCCCTTTGGCAGACGTCCTGGAGTCCCATTAGGAATGTTTGCATAGTCCTGATTAGGGGGTGGGGTACAGAAACTCAGCCCCTCACTCCCTCTTTCCCCAGGGTTTAGAGGTGTGTTGGCCCATTCTCTGCCATAATTTGTTAGTCTCACAGGATACCTGATTTCTTCCACTGTTATGGAATTGAAGTCATCTCCTCCCGAGCCAAGAGTTAAGCCCCTCAGGCCACTATGCCTTCTGGGCTGGAATGAGAAATATTTTCAAGGGATTCAAATCACCAGTGGGGCTATGTTCTCCAGTGCAGAATGACAGCTGAGAGAACTCTAACCTCAGGTTCGTCCAAACATCTGATATTGTGGCAATGTTGTCACCTAAAAGAGTGTACGGACTGTGGCTGTGTGCTGCATGTGTCTTTCTTAGAGTCTATCTCATTATGAAAGTGGGGAAGGAGCTGTGTAAAGCCAAGGGACATTTAGCATCGTCCCAAATCCCTGTGGAATCCCATGCTTCATCCCACTTTTATCCCACAGTAAACAAAAAACAAAACCAAATTAGTGAGAACTTTATCCATTATAAAGAGAACTCTGATCATATTTCTTTCACTTGATTGCATGTTTCCATGCCTGGTTAGTGTATAATATGTGCTCATGAACATGTGCTGATTGATAGCTAAAAGAATGATTTGTGTATACTTTTCACAAGTTTTGAGATGACTTTATTTGAGACGGCCCACATGTTTCTGGCTAGTCTTGAACTCACTATACATGTATATGTATGTATATATATTGCTATCTATCTATCTATCTATCTATCTATCTATCTATCTATCTATCTATCTATTATATCTACCTTCCTTCCTTCCTTCCTTCCTTCCTTCCTTCCTTTCTTTCTTTCTTTCTTTCTTTCTTTCTTTCTTTCTTTCTTTCTTTCTTTCTAACGATTTGCTTTGAATTTCTGATCACCCTACTTCTGCCTCCCAAGTGCTAGGATTACACAGTGCCACATACCTGGTAATTCTGGGAATGGATCCCAGGGCTTCAGGAATGTTAGGTAAGCACTCTACCAACTTGTTACACCCCCAGGCCAGTTTGGAGATGGTTGGCTGCTGTCTTTGAGTTTTGAGCTCTGGATACAGGGTTTACACACTTATCTTCAGTACTCTTACGATAGCATATCTCATGGAGATATTCAAGAAACGTGTGGAACAACAGTGACTCGGTGGGGAAATGCGCCAGGTGGTGGAATGTGGGAGCTAGGAAGCAATGACGTAAAGGTTCCATCCCCACACCTGATTCTGCCGAACAGCTCACCCTGTTCCGTGTCTGCCACTACGACGTCCATATTCACCTAGGCCCAAACTGACTCTGTCCTTCAACACTTGTGCTTAAATTTCCCACTGCTCAGTGCCCCAGTGTGGCTGGCTACTGGGACCTCTGCTCTGTCTAGGAGAATAAAAAGCTGTCAAAGGTCCACTCTTACAGTCCTGTAACTAACCCCACCTTGCTTTCTCCGACAACTTTGGGGGAGGCTTTGGGTACTCTTCCGGCACTCTCCATATTCAGACTCAACCATTGACCAGATTTTAAAAGTTTATTGAATGTTTAGATGTCGAGAAATGACATCTTGAAAAGGACCCTGAAGAATTAGTGGCGGGAAAGGTTACGGTGTTTAATCCTCCGGCAACCTCAAGAGCATTTGCTAAGTGAATAGCGACTCTGAACTATGTTCTTTGCTTTTCTATTTTTAACAGGAAGCTTGACTTTTTATGAAAATGTACACACACAAACACACACACATTTATCACATTCATGTACATAACAGAGATACACACACATATTCACATACACATACACACACATATCCACTTATGCGCAAACACACATGCATGTCCACATTCACACGCACACATCCAGATTCACACCATTGGGCTCTTATTTCCAATTGTAGCCAATGAAGTTTTGGGTGATGCTTCTTCTTGGACTCACACCCTAAATGTCTAATCACCTTCAGTTATTTTAGTGAACTGAGAAGAATAGCCACATGAAGAGAATGCTCATCCTGTCTGACAATGCAGCTGTAAAAGTCCTTGTGATTTACACAGGCAATTTCAGAAACCAATACTCCTAGGAGGCCCGGAACACCTGTATCCAAGCCATTATTGAGGCGATGATTTAAGGCTCATTTCGGACTCACTGCTGTGGAAAGTGTGGAAACACATCATAAGCATCGTGACCTTACGCACCCACGTTTGTTGTCAAGAACTTACTGAATTCCATGTGTCTACAATTTTTAATAGATAAAACCACCCTTTTATCAGTCAAGATGAAGGTATTTTTGTTCATGGGAAGGGACTATACTGACCTCGCCTCCTTGGGCTGTAATTGCTAGTCCTGATGCATGTTAACTGCCAATGTTTTGCGTGTCACTAGAGGCTAGGTAGAAGGCATCCCTGTGGAGGATGCTGATGCTTTGCTCAAAGCAGAATGCTTGGCATTCCTCGGCGCTAATGGGGGAGGAAATAGTTACCTTTGTTTGTCAGAGAGATTTTCAGTAAAGCTACCATGGGGAACAACAGCAGGCCTCAAACTAGAGAGAGGCTGTCAAAGGGAAAGACGTTATCTCTATAAATCAGCCAAGGCCTCATCCTGTCTTCAAAGGCAGCAGGGATGAGCACCCCTTTTCCCCACAGCCTACTTAGGCCTGTAAGGACAATCTGACAGAGAAGCAAATTAACCTAAAATAATCTGAGGAGAAGACACAATTTACGAGATGTCTTTGGTCTTGAAGGCAGCCCTGGCATTTCATCATGAGGATGTATGACTATCTCTGTGCCCCGATGACTGCTGGGTAAACACTGGAGGGAGGAACAGCAGAAAGGATTTACCCAAACCATAAATTAAATCTGCAGCCCCTCTTCCCACCCACTTCCTTACTCTCGTAACTCCTCCCGCCTTTTGAATAAACTAAGAGACATAAATAATTACCTGGTGTTAACTTTGGGGACGTCTAATGGTAATAACCTATAGCAGGTTACTGTTTATGGAAGCAGCATGAAATTGCAAAAGTCCATTGGAAAATGTAAGTGGGACCAGGCTGACACATTTGTTTGGACAGGGCATTAGTCATTACACACCAGAGCCCAAAGATCTTTCCTTGGAACAATCACCCCAGGGACTGAACAGGGTGGGTGAAGGATGGTGAAGGGTTGTCTATTTTGCCACAGGATTCCTAGGAGGAGGTGGGACTCTAAGGCTGTTTTGAGATTAAATTTAACACTTATTGAATACCGCCCTCAAGGCAAGCCAGCTAACCTCTCTAAGCTCCAGATTAGATCTTGGGCCTAGAAGGGGAAGTTAATAATAGCCCTGTTTGTTTCCTACCTGAAGTGATGTAGGGGAAATTTAGACAAGGTTAAAGGTCTTAGAAAGTTGGAATGCTAGAATACTATGGAATTTAAAAATTTTTCTCTCTGTGTTGGTTTATACATAAGAATGCATGTGTGTGTGTGTGTGTGTGTGTGTGTGTGTGTGTGTGTGTGTGTAGGCACATAGGCACAGAGGCCAGAGGCCAGAAACAGTGACAGTCCTTATTTGCACCTTGTTTGAGAGAGGGTCTCTTGTTTCCACTGTGAACACAGGCTGGCCAGCCTGTGAGCTTCCAGGGATACCTGTGTCCTCCCACCTCCAGGTGAAGGACCCTGGGGTTGCAGACATGCATTACCACATCCAGCTTTACTTGAGTTTGTAGAATTCAAATTCAGGTCCTCACACTTACATGACAAATTCTTTACCCAGAAAACCACTTCTCCAGGCCCTATTAGAGCATCATTGTCCTTGCGGACTTGTGTCCTATCCAGAATCTGCTTTGTGGGTTTATTCTGTTTTTTATTTTATTTTATTTTATTTTATCTTTTGTCAAGTAAAAGGCATTTGGACTAGAAAAAGACATTTGGTCATCTAATAAAAAAAATTTTTTTCCCTCTTTCGGATTCTCCAGCCTCCTCTAAGCCACTTTAGCAGATGCAAAATTGGCAGATGGCAGGTGAAAGAAGAGATCAGTTGTGGCAGGAAGTGAACCCAAGTCCTCAAAGGGATCCCAGATGACAGACTAAGCTGATACCAACCATTGTTCTCATGAAGAGGAGACTGAAGCCTTTTGTAAGTAGGACGATGGGGTGATTTTTATAATTTCCTTATTAATCACTCCCTACACACCACTTTTATCCCTGGATTAATTTATGAGACATGAATTTGCCTCATAAGAACATCATTTTTAGAGATTTATCTTTAATTTTTAATTATGTAGGTATGTGTATGGGGGAGGGGGACATGTGCACTTGCGTGCAGGTGGTCCTTGGAGGCCAGAGGCACTGGTTTCTTCTAGAGGTGAGTTACATGTGGTTATGAGCCCCCTGGTGCTGGTGCAGGCACTTGAACGTGGGTCCTCTGTGAGAACCATGTGTGCTCTTTACTGCAGAACCTCTTCTCCAGCTCCTCCATTGTGTTTTGCTGCTCTCTACTAAAGAGTATTTCTTTAGCCTAATTTAGGATATGTTCTTCTGGCTAGCACAGAATTTGATCTCCGTTGAGATGTGACTAATTCCTGTACTACTGTCTCTGTTCTACTTGCATCTGATTTTCCCAGTGAAATAAAAAGTGCCATCCAGAAGGGATAAGGCCTTCTAATGCCCTCATAATAATGTGGCATACCCCATCTTTCCAGGTTTCTTTGTCCCCATCAAGAATTTACCACCATAACTGCAGCCTCCTTAAAAATGGGAGGATTCTTTGCATATGGCCACTCAAGTACTGTCCGCCAAAACTACTGAGAATATACTTCATGCTCAACAAGATGGCAGACACGGGATGAGACAATAGTCTTAAGACTTGATTTTCTATAAATCTTCATCTCAAGGAAGTGAACACTAGTGATGGGGTTAATATACAGCAGCAGCAGAAACCTACGTTGTTCAGTTGTTGACAGTGTGTCACACAATGCCTGAACCGACACTACATCACAGATGGCAGCTTCTGTGTCTGCCTCCCAACCAGACTGCAATGCAAGATCTTCAGTCAGTTACACCATGACTAAGAGCGGCTGGTACCCAGAGTACCTTTCAAGATCGACTGAAAAACTTGATTGTAATAACCATAAGACAGTCATTCTGCTTCCATTTAACATGAACAGAGAATGAAAAGGTTGTATAAATGTAAGTACAATGGTGTTCAGCTTTAATAACGATATCCTGTAATACATAAAAATACGGATGAATCTTGAAGGTGTTATATTCGTTGAAGTAAGCTAGTAACAGAAAGATGTACACTCTGTGATCTCACTTAGGAGAAGTACATAAAACTGTCAACTGATAGATGCAGAGTATAGAGTAGCATCAGGGGCACTGGAGGGGGTGGGCAACATAGCTGCTAATTAGCAGAAAAGTAGCTCTTGTTATGCAAAATAAGTCTGTTCTAGTTGTAGGCTGCAAGGACTGGGCTAGTTAAAAACAGCATATTATACAATTAAAAATCTGGTGAGATGATAGAACTCATGGTGGAACAGAAAATATTTTAAAAAAAGGAAAGTAATTAAATCTATGTGTGAATCAGTTTCAGCCTTGATTAGTCAAAAGCCTGTTAAATTTTCAATTTGAGGAAATCAAGGAAACCTCACTGTGCTGACTATATATTCAAGGACACAAAAATTAATGTTAATTTTGTTGTGTGGAAACTCACAGTGCTGTGACAAATTTTCATACTGATATGGAAACAAATAAAAGTCACGAAGAATATTGCTTTCTTTCTAATGAAGAGAACAAGTCACATAGTATACAAGCAAAGCCTTTGTGATTTTTATTGTAAGAGCTGAGGCTATGTGTGGACTGAAATATAATCATAAAGGTAGGACAATGGGGACAGGTGATTTCAGGCTTAGCAGAGGGTAGGCAAGAAAAGGTAGGTTCCACAAACACAGGTAACAAGCAAATAATGGAAATATTCACATGTTTAAACCATGCACAGATATTGGCCTGGAAGCCAAGAAATCCTAGGAGTTCATGTCAGAATGAAAGTTGGTGTCATCTTGCCAGCGTGGTGCCATGAAGCCAATGCTGACAAGAAAGAGTGAGCGCAGGATGTAGAATGTAAGAAGATAACCCTGGCTGTGGAGCTCTGGAGTCTACCCAGAGGCATAGGAGAAAGCTCAGGTTTTAAATAACCCCACGCTCTGCGTCCTATGAGAGTCCAAAGCAGTGACCATCCGTGGGAGCATTCTGTGGAATCATGGGAGCCAAGGCATGACTCTGAAGCACAGCCAAGGCACAGCTTCTATTGGAGTCAATGTGGGAGATACAGAGCTGACTCAGCGAGGCAGGGAACACCCATCTACAAGACACCATCAGATTAGGTGGTCTGTCTACATTATAGCATATTCCACTAACTGGCATCTCTTAGTGATTACTAATATTTCACTGAAGAGATAACATATTTTATTTGCCTATTCATTGGCTCATGAGCATTTGGGTTTTATTTTTGAGCTATTGTGAATAATGCCACCTGTAGTACTCAAATACAACCTGGTGTATATGTTTTCATTTTGTCGGGCATATACAGCAACAGTCTGACCATACAATAACTTGAACCTTAACCCCGAGTCACTTCAAAATCTCTTTTAAAGCGGAACTGCCATTTTACTTCCTTACTTGCCTGAGGATTCCAATTTCTTCATAATCTCTCCCAGACTTTTATCATCTCCACTTTGATGATACCCACCCTGGTGGGTATTCTCTCATGGTAGTTCTGCGTTGGCTTTCTCTCCTAGTTAATGATACTGAATATTATTTCCATGGATACTTATCTTCCTTGACGAGATGTCTGCTCAGATATCAGAACAATCTTTTGAATAGTTTAAGATAGTTATTCTTGTTGTTGTTGTTGTTATGTGTTGTTGTTGGTGGTGGTGGTTAGGGTGGTGGTTTTGGGGTGTGTGTGTGTGTGTGTGTGTGTGTGTGCGCATGCACATATATGTGTGTGTATTTGTGTGTTTGAGACAGAGTGTTACTTTGTAACTTAGGCTGTCCTTAAACTTACTATATAAAGTCTCAACTTGCCTCAAACTCACAATACTCCTTCTTCTAGTTCCTCAGTTCTAAGGTCACAGTTACATAACTACTATGCCTTGCTAAGCTATTTGAACGTCTACTGTCTTGGAGAATATCACTCAAAACTTTTAAAAGCTTGCTTGCTGTAGCTCACCTGGTATCAAGCATAATGATGGCTACCTGGATCCATTAGTTAAAGAGGGTGACCAAACTGGCTGAGTATAAGAAGCATCTAGAACACATCCTTACAGACTAGACCACTGAGTCAGAATTTTGGGGTGAAGCTTTTATAAAAAAAAGAGCTCATCATATCTAATCACTGCAGTCTGAGAATTACTGTAACCACTTATGCGGAAGGTTGATGCCTGTTGTCAACCTTGGAGGTCATTGTGGAGGCTCTGACTGAGCAACTCCATAGGGTTTCAGGCATACTTCTTGTGTAATGTCCTTCAAACCATCACTCATGAGAGAACATTCGTTCATCTCCCTCACCACAACCCAGCCTCCTGGCTTTCAAAGAAGAAATGGAGACACAGTGAGGAGGCAGAGAGAGAAAGAGAGAGAGAGAGAGAGAGAGAGAGAGAGAGAGAGAGAGAGAGAGAGAGAGAGAGAGAGAAAACACAAAAGGATGAAAGAAACAATGAAAAAAGATATGGAGGAAAATATATTGTGGGAAAATATAAGCATAAAGCATAGAACTAACTGCTAAGGTCAACAGGAATTTAAATCAGATCTTTGCCACTGAGGAGCTCAAGGACAGATGTATCTAATTTTGTATTATGTTTTGACCCAGCTTAATTATGTCTCTTTGACCCAGTTCAATTATATCCCATCACTGACTTCAAAAAGAATATTCAACAGTGAGAGTAGATGTGCTAAATTCATTTAAGCTGTTACTACATGCCACTCCAGCCGGCCTTCCTCTCTCCACCCCTCACTCCTTTACTCTTTACCACCCAGCCTTTAGATAGAAAGCAACAAGTCTCAAATGTCTTTTCCCAAGGTGACTGGTGACACCTGACTTACTCAACCATCATCTCCCATTTAAACTGTTCTCTTCCTAAATTGTTCTCTGTGTGTCTGCATTTGGATCCATTTGCACTCCCAATGTTCTCCCCACTGCCTAAATTTGGCCTACTGTGTTCTCCTTTTACAAGACCATCATCCATGCCTGATGCTCCTGTAGTACTCAAACCCCACCCCCCAACATAAGGCCAGTTTCTGGGTCACAAAACAGTAGGGCTCAGGCTTTGACCCCAGAAATCTGAACATAGAATATTCTTTTATCTTTATACTGTGGCATCTTTCCAGGACTCTGTAGTTACTGAAGTCCCTTTCAGTGTAGGGCCTGAAGTTCTCATCTATTCAGCTCTCATCTGTTTTCCCATCTCCGGAAGGGATTTTAGCTCTTCTGTATGGATGCGAGCTCTAATTATGGGCCTCCTGCCTTGGGTTAACAACTGTACTTATCAACATCTAACCCAACCAGACTTCCATTCAAGTCTTCCGCCCTCCCCCTTTTACCAACAGGTTTTTGGTACTCTGTCTAAACTGGGTTTCTTGCTGTTCTTTGAACACAGCCTTTCTATTCTAATCTCTGTGCCTTTCATCATAATGTTTCCATCTGTTGGAAAACTCCTCACCCCATCTGTGCCTGCAGAAAAACTTGTCATTCTTTAAAGCCCACTAAAATGCCACCTGTTGCAACATGCATTCTATTCCTTCTGTGGTCCTCCAATTCTAGAACAAGATGCAAGTTCCATTCCCTTCTGTCCTCTGGTGGCATGCTATGCCTTTCTAAAGTCTCCTAGTTTGTCCTCAACTAAATGCCAATCTAGTTTTCCACATCAATTCTCATTTAGCTCCATCCTCTGCTGGTGTGTGGCTGACATGGATGTCATATTATACTCAACATACCCTTTCTTGATGGGGCTGCAACCTACAGACTCAAGGGAAAATTCTTCCTCAAGTCATTTTCTACCTTTCTAACCAATCATTGTTCTTTCTTGGAAACCTCTTTAAGAAATAGTGTATCTAAGCCAAGGGTAATAGTGTTGCAGTCCTTTAAAACCAATACTCAGGAGGCAGAGGCAGGTTGATCTCTGAGTTCCAGGCCAACCTGGTTTGTAGAGCCAGTTCCAGGACCGTCAAGACTACACAGTAAAACCCTGTCTTAGGTGGTGAATGTGAGGCTGGGGATATTTAGGACAAAGTGAATGTATTTGCTTGTTTCTTTGTTTTGAATTTTCATGAGATGTGTTTAGTTTGTCGAGGAATAAGACACGTTTTTCCTAGTGAGGAACAGAATGATGGTAGGGTACTTCAAAGAAGCTGCAATGATGAGCATTTCGGAACAACAAACCTGGGGGTGGGGTGGGGTGGGGTGGGGCAGCGGCTAGAGGAACCCAAGTTCCCATATCACCTTCCTAGTCATTCCCTATGTGGCTTTAGCTCAGTTAACTCTCTTCCTAGAGTTTAGGGAAATAAAACTAACCTTGCAGAGAATACAAAAGGGATTTGTTTTCTCCGTGGAAAAGGAAGCAGAAATTTGTACATTTTGTTAAATTTATAAGTTATTTCTAGATTATATTTATAGTCCTCAAAGAAAGCCACCAGGCACAGAGATCCGGTGCTTCTTTCCTTGTCTTGATAAAAAAATTATAATATCTGTAAAGAGAGTGTTTGTATCATGGACATCAAATTTTAATCTCTCCAAATGTATGATTTAACTCCCAGGATCTTTCCTGAAATAGTACAACAGTGTCCAAAGCATGTGTCTGAGTGTAGTGACCATAGGGAAAAGGAACTGAGCCCTCTCCAGGCGACCTTTCCTGCTAGGCAGGGGAGAGGAGCTTTCCAAGACAAACCTTTGAGCCCAAGGGAGGAGCAGTTGGAAACAACTGTTTTAGATCCTTGCAAGTGTTATTTGTACTCTTTCAAGGTTCTGAAGATTAACCCTCACAAGTAACTCAATATTCATGACAGGGTAGAAAGCCAAAAATTCAAGACAATTAGACAATCAGTGGTGGCCACTGAATTCTAGCAGGTAGGTGGGAGTCAGGGCAGATGCATGTGGCACTTAGGACTTCCCAGCAAGAAAGTACATGGAATTACTCTGGGCTTTAGATGTTCTAAAACTGTGAATGAATGGAGTCTTTAACGTCTTTAACTACTGTATGTATTGAATTCGATAATTCAAAATGCATGTTATAAAAATGGAAAAGAATGGTTAAAGTAGCAAAGTAAGGTGGTTAAGATTATAGACAGCTTGATAAAGGCTAATACTGATGAATCTCACTTTAACAATGATATATGCACATATGTGTGCACCCATACATACAGACAGGCAAAGATTTCAGGAGGATCACAGGTAAATTCACCTCTTGAGCTCAAATCCTTATCAAACCAAGTGGAAATGAAAACATGTTAAACCTAACCAAGTCAAAAGACAACAATCAGGGTGAATTGAATTAGATCAGAAGCGAACTGTATTTCGGGAAACACGACTAAGATAGTTTTCAGAATTCATGAGTTCTGGAGACATTTTCAAGGACAGCACACAACACCTGTAGAGAGCTTTCACTGTGCAACTTGGAAAGGTCTTGTAAGATTTAATTAACAAAATCACTAGAAAGGCTAACCTATATGTGAAGATGTTCTGACCATTTTCTTTAACAGAGATAAATACTTGACAAATTGAAGTTTCAAACAAGTTAAAGCCGGCAGCAGATGTGAGTACAAAAGAGATATCTGGCTGTTGATATTGTGGGTTGCAGTTTAAAACACAAAGACTGCCTTATGACCTGGAGTCTACATTAAAAGAAAAAATAGGGAAATTCTAGGCTGTGGCAAGTTGATGATAAAAACTCAGGTAATAACCTTTTGAAAAAAAATGCATATGTACATATAAAAAAATCCTGAAATAATTTTACACAATTAAATAATACATAAAATAGACTGCACTGATGAGAAATAATAAGTCTGGTTTCTGGTGGTGGTCACCTCTTTCTTACATGTATAGTGATATTTAATGCTAAGTCATGTCAGCTAATGTGCTTGCTGTTTTTCTTTGTAATGTGGAATAGTGTTATATACCAAATCATAGGGAAAATTTTGATGAGATTTATGCATATTCTACCAAAGCTAATCCTTTTGAAATCAAAGAAAATTATGGGTCAATTAAAATAACCTTCCTTTGGGTTTCTAAATATCATAAAGAAATGGTGGGGGAAATTGTTTAGAAACAATGTCAGGACGAAATGCATAGTACCATTTGGATTTGGTTTGAGTCTCATACAGAATCTCTATAATTTCCCTATGAACAAGCTGCAAAGTTTCCATTATTGTGCTGTAGTGCTTGGAACTTACTTTCAAAATCCAGGAAGAAGTGTGGATAATTCTCAATTTCCCGGGTCAGGACTTTGAGCAAGTTTCCCATGCCAGCAAACCTAGGAAAGACAGCACAAAGGCAGACACCATCAGGGATGTGAAAAGCTGACTCAGAACCGTCACCTCACAGCTCATCCCTGAGCTGCTGGGTGATAAGTGTCTCTGAGGTGAGTCTCTCCAAAGCACAGCAGTGGGGGAGGTGTGTGTCACGGGCCTCTGGAGAACACACTTGTACCCTGCATCCCATTCACTAAAAATACAAACTGAGTAGTATCCTCTTAGAAATTAAGCATCTTTGAAGCAAAATTCGGTTATTTCTATAAAATGTTCCCTTTTCCTCTTACAAGCCATGTCACCATATACTTGATACCTCTGCGCTGCTTTGTTTCCTGCTGTCATAGAGCACATCACTGGACAAGTATGACAGAGTGTCACTAAAATAGCTGCTGGGAATGGCCAGGGTTTCTTTTTTCTTCTCTCTTGTGTTCTTGTTTTTCTTCCCTGCCTTTCTTCCCTACTCTTTCCCCATCTCTCTCAGACTCGCTAGGTAGCCCAGATTTCCAGGGTCTAGCTTTCTGGTCCGTGTTGTCCTTGAACTCAGGATCTTCCCACCTTAGTCTCCTAAATGCTGAAGCTCCAGGTGTAAGTCGTTGTGATCAGCATACATTTCCTGAAGTTTGAGGCAAAGAGTTCAGGAAACAGATTTAGGGTTCCAGGGACTCTCGTGATGTGTATAAGAAGCAAGAATTTTCAATGTGTAACTCCTAGACCTGTTCCAGATTTCTATTATTTGGTGTTTTAATGATAAGACACTACTACATCAAATACAAACGTGTAAAGCTTTGGGCTGGTAAGACAGCTCAGGAAAGTAAGGCACTTGCCGCTATGTCTGACAACCCGAGTTCAATTCTCAGCTCCTACACAGTAGAAGGAAAGAACCAACTCCATTTGCTAAGGTGTCACCTGACTTTTGAACATGAGAGCATGCATACACGCACACACACACACACACACACACACACACACACACACACAGAGAGACAGAGAGAGAGAGAGACAGACAGAGACAGAGACAGAGACAGAGACACAAAAACAACAATACATTTCTTTTTAAAATACAATTTAATACAATTTAAAAAGAAATGAAAGTCACATTGTCAAGAAAGCTATTCTCAATGAGACAGCAGCCCAAGGGGTTGGGGAATTGGCACAGGGATTAAGAGTCCTCATTGCTCTTGCAGAGGACATGTTTTGAGTCCCTGCATCCACACGGTAACTCCAGTTCCAGGGAATCTGAGGCCCTCTTTGAACTTTCATGGCTACCAGATATGCATATGGTATATTCATATATACACACAGGCAAAACACTCATAGACACAAAGTAATAGTATAAATAAAATTAAAAGAAAGCTTTTAAAAGAAAGGAATAGTAGCAGGGACATGTGCAAGCGCAGGTAAAACCACCAGAGAAATACAGCTTTGCTGTACATCTACAGTCATCAAGCTAACATGGTTTTTTGAAGTAAACAGCAAACTCTCTACAGCTCTCATTAACTGTCCTTCAGGGAGGCCACTCACCCACACATCCCATTCATTCAACATATTTGTGGGGCTGAAAGCAGGTCAGGGCCTGAGCTCTTCAGAAGGTCTTCGTCTACCTCTGCCATAGAGATGATGGTGGTACTTAGTGTCATTACCACCACCATCATCATTAGCCTAACAGCCTTCAGACGCACTCAGGATTTTCTTCTGCAAGACAGACTTGGTAGGGTGCATGCAGCTCTCCAGAGAGGACCAATGGAGGACTGCACTATAATTCTCTCTTCTGAAGGAACATCTTCCTTATTCTTCCTGCCATTCTGATTTCCATCTCCTGCCTCTACACACTTTTTTTTTTTTTGTGAAAACATATCTGAGCAAGTCCCATGAACTGCAAACTCGGCCAGACGTAAAGCTCAAGATTGGTATGGTCCATCCAGCATGAGGTATTCTCAAGCCTCTTGGAGCTCGTTTTTAATGAGCAGTTCCAGTTCTTCCAGGCAGACGATTCACTTAATAGTAGGCTGGCTTTCATACCTAATAATGTAATGGAAGTTAAATATTATTAATTTCCCTACTTTGCTGTGATGAATATATCTCAGGTTCACCTTCCTCCTGAACTCCTGCTTGGTACATGACTGTCCTACCATAATCACGACATGGGAAGTATGCTAAACTTTGAAAATTTATAGAAGCCCCAAAACAAACAAATCTGGAGACATCTCCAAATGTTAACTGGAGAAGTATAACTCTCCACGAGGTTATTCGAGATGGTTGGTTAATTATGGTAAATATTTTGGGACACAATTCTAACATCATCCATGGCCAGTTACCTGGAGCATTTGGGATTCTAGATGTGTGGACTCTCAATTCAGAAACACTTGGAACAAATGACTTGGAGGCATGGTGCACTGTTAGGCGTTAACTCCATTCCGATGGAAACTTGGAAGCATGACTTTCAAACCCAATGCAAGATTCCTAAGTTTCTATAGAAATATTTCATCTCATCTTCTTCATGGGGAAAAGATGTGATGCCTGCTATGTTTTTTTCTTTGTCAATAATACCTGAGATTTTACTCTTGTTTATGCAAGTCCATCAAGTTAACTGGTGAATCAGATGATCACCAAGTACAGTCATCTACTTATTTGATTGTTTGTTTATTATTTATTTATTAGTCACATGTCCAGAATCGAACCCAGGGCCTTGACTACAATATCCTTGAGCCTTTGATATATATCTCCAGCCAACCACAGTACTTTTTAAACTGAACCATGAAATCCACTTAGAAAGGCCCCTCACCTACATGCTTCATAGCAGGGCCTCTCCTATCTGTTCAAACATCTCCTTCATGGTCACGTTGCTACGTACCACAATACTACAGAGATAGTTTACTTAAGATAGATTAATACTTGAGATTAGACATGCTTTATGCCAGTCAATAAAAGAATAACATTTCATCCCCTCCTGGAGGTTTCAGATACTGACATATTTAAGTGTGAGCAAAGAGAATGTGAAGGGCTCATTGGGGGCGTGAAGGGTAGAGAAGCAAGCAGGATGTGAAGTTGAGTCTATTGGGCAAGTAAGTAGCCAGAGAAAGAGGCATTTTGCATGTGAGCTTTTGCAGAATCGAAGAGCAGGGAGTAAAAATAATAGTTCCTTTCAGGATTTAGTATTCAAAAACTAAGACGACGAAGATCACAGTGGGCAAATATAGACATTATGGCTAAGAGCAAGTGAAGACAAGGAAAATTCCCCTCTGGCTCAGAGACGCTGCTTCAAAGAGGATATCTGAGGGCACACGGAGTCACCGTTCCTGTGGCAGAGCAGGACATATGGGTGACAGAGCTGACTGCTCTGGTAGTCCAGGGGTATACTCTGCAGAGCTGGGAAGTCTGGTTTGCACGTTCTATTCAGTGACTTAATGGTTGCCCTCCTTCTGTGACTCGCTGCTCCTGTTTCAAGGATTGTCATCTGCTTGTCATTCCTCCCCAGCTGGTGGAGCTTACGTCACAGAGAACACAGCAACGCAGGAGGTGCCCAGTGCCCCCAAGGAACCTTCTTCCTAAAAATGGTCATATGAGAACAATGTGACTACAATTTGTTCTTGCTCTTTGGTCTTACAGAAAACAGGCCACCATTCATAACTGCCCTTCAAGAATTGATCAAGGCTATGTTAGGCATCCTCATGTACAGAACATGTAGTGAGGGAAGCGATGATTTCAAAGACACGTGATACCCAGACTACTTATAGCTTAGCATTCACCTGGGAGTTTAATCTAGCTGAAAGTCTATAAACACATCCTGACACATAGAAAATGCTCAAGGATGTTCATTGACTATCCATCCATATGTGGAAATAACAGTATGTACCTGGTTCATATAAAGAGAGAATAATATCTACCTAGTACTTATGAATAATAGTATGTACCTGGTCCTTAAGAAGAAACTCAGCATTTTATAGAGAACCAACTATGTGTTTATAAGATTTCCCATACTAAATTTGTTCAAATTTTACAACAGCTTGCAAGAACCTATGCTTATGTTCACATTGGTTGACAGAAGCAGGAAGGGTTTAAAAATGGATAACCGGCAAATGACTTTGAAAGTCCTACACACTTGATCTTGAAAATCTTAGAACGCAAAGTTCAAGCTCTTCTCTCCATCAGAGACAAAGTTAGCACACTAGACTCTTTCCAGGGCTCCTGTCTGGAGATATAAGAAAATTTATAGCCATATATATATTTATGTGTGTAAATATATATAAACCATATATATGTAAATACATATATAAATCATATATATATATATATGATTTTATTACAGACACACATTACTTCTCCATGGAGAGACTCTAGCTTCTATTGAAGACCAAATGTGCTTGTTCTATGTCAGCTCTGCTCAGTGGGATGTAGAAGACTTTGTTCTTCAGAAATTCAGAGAAGACATCAACCAAATGGGGCAAGATATCGTACACATGCCTTTTTCACTCAATAAGGAAGACCTGCCTCCAGAGATCTGGAGAACATAGGTTGAGAAGGGTTCTTCCATCTAGGGGATATTAGGCGTTAGGAAATAAAAGGTATATAAAGTGCGTGACTGGCCTAAATCCCTCTAAAGAGTCAAAGCACATGGTATTTCTCTGATCATGTTGGTATCTGTAAAGACAATTTGCATGTTCTTGACATGGGAAGCATCGTCTTTAAGGGCTGGAAATTTTGGATATACTTTTCTTTTAATATTATCACTTTCTTGGCTCTCGGTTCAACTGACATTTACAGAACTGGCTCTATTATCACTCAGTGGAAAATCTACAACTTTCCAAGAGAAATTATTCACTGCTAACATTTTCAGTTTCAAAAAAGGAGAAAATTAATACATACACGCGCACACACACACACACACACACACACACACACACACACACACACACACACACACTTTGCAATTCTACTTTGGTTTGGAAGAAAAAAGTTTAAATGTCAGCATTAGCTGTCTTCCCAGAATATAAAGCCATGTGGAAGTAACCACGGCTTGTTTTTAAAAAGCTATGTCCATAGTTTAAGGGATGTAGTCAGTGGTTAGAATGCGTACTGTCATCCATAAGCTCATGCATTTGTATGCTCGGTCCCCTATTGGTGGCACTGTTTAGGGAGTAGCACAGGCGTCCTGGAGGAACTAAGTCACTGGGGGTGGGCTTTAGAGTTCATAGCCTCACCTTAGTTCCAGCTGGCTCTCCCTGCCTTCATGTTTGCAGCTGAAGGCAACACCCCTAACTTCCTACTCCTCTGCCGTGGCCCCTGTCACAATTGACTTTTATTCCTCTGGAACCGTAAATCTGTAGCTTGTTTTTGGTCATAGTGTTTTTACCACAGCAACAGAAACATAGTGAATACAAGGAAACTCTGTTTTCCACATCAGTACAATACGGGCTATGGGGAAATGTGACCTGTGAACCATGTATAACAACATCTCCCTGCTCAATTTTTGAGAGATGAATATTTTATAAAATCATCTAGACGTCTTTCTTTTAAAGTTATGAAAATGTAGAAAATGAATTTCTATAGCAAACCACTTTCTAGCAATCTGCATGGACTCAGAGTAATCAAGGACAGAGGGAGAAAACAAAAGGGCGGTCTTAAAAGTCTTGTTTTGCAACCATCATTTTTTTTTAAATTCTGGTTTGTTTTGTTGCTTTGAAACATCTAAGGCAGGAACTAGTCAATACCTCCTTCAGAAAGGATAGTATTTGGTAGCACTTTGAACGAACTACTACCTCCCTGAATCTAGGGTATTTAGTCTTTTGGTGCAAAGACTTTAAGAATCAAAAATTCACATCATCTGTAGCTCCATGTTTTGGGAATTCGAAGTTATGAGTGATATAACGTTAGTTTTTTTTTTCTGTAACCTAGTTCATAAACCATAAATAAACCATGGATACATATATTCATATGAACGGCATCTATTCATATGACATCACACTGTTGTTCATAATGCATCTCGTCGCATTTGTCTTCAGTGTATGCTTGTAAAACTCTGGATACCTACATGATGAGACTCATTTTACACAGTAGAACACCATGACTTGGGAGATAGTAAGTGTTCTATTCCCAGGCACTACATATGGAGCCTGGACTTCCTGGTCTGTAGTCTCAGTGTATCTCAAATTCTTCCAGAAGGCACTGGGCATGAGCACTGGAGCCTCTTTTTCAATATCTGAATTTAGAGGACAAAAAAAAAATGGGCTCTGTCTGTGGATTAAAGCCAGGAGACCAGATGTCAAGGACCACAATCTCACACTTTGTTCCCTGCCATAAGAGTAACGGGATGCCCCCATTTAAAGACATAACATCGTAAGCTATGGCATGCTTCTCTCTCTCAAGGGTTTGTACTCCCTGTTAGAAGTGTCTCTCCCAGCCCTGCTGACTGAGCAGGCCCAGTTCTCCCCCTGACATGAACACCCTGAGTGGGAATTCAGAAGCTTTGCACACCGTTCTACTTCCCTGGGGAGCATGTGCTCACTGCAGCTCCTCAGTAGGGTTTACCTGTGTCCTGCAAAGAGCATCTGGCCCAACCATCCCAAGCTAAGCCTGTCTTTACACCTTCCCATTCATTTCCACACTGCTGACTACACAACTTCCCTAAATGTAAGCCTTCATAAGTTTCCATGGACACCCACTGTCTGCAGGGCAACCGGACCCCAAATGCATGCCCTAGACACAGAAATCCTGGCCTTGGCTCCCTTCCTCTGTCCCTTTTCTTTCTTCTATGTGCTCCCTCCACTCTGGCCACAAGCAATACTTTCCTTATTGCTTCCTCATTGCCCCAGGGCCTTTGCATGTGCGGCTCTTCTTGCTTCACACTCTCACTCGCCAGCAGGTGGTGACAACACTTCACGACTCATCATGTTTAACTTTCACAACCAATACATTAAGTAGAAACCATCGCCATCCCAATTCCCAGTACCCTCTACCCCAGCTTCGAAGCTACTGATAGCTGACGGCTTCCAGGAGAGGTGGAGGCAGCTTCCTTTGGAGTGTGGCTCCGAGTAGGTAGACCATGGTCCTGAGGATGGTCCTACACCCATGTGTATATGAGCAGCACTAATTTCACTCAGTGGGTTATGGAAGAAAAGAGAAAGAACAGCTGTGAGGGGAGGCTCTGCCTTCTTGGAAAGAAACCCCAAATCATCCTGATTTCTCGCCTCATTGCAACCCAGACAAACCCTTATGCCCTTGAGCAAGTTGCTTCTCTTTGCTCCCTTACCAAGCTATGTGCGGCCTGTGACACAGCTCAGGACCCAAACCGCATGCTTTCTCATGGCCTGTTCTGAATGTGAGGTGTTCTGGGGAGAGCTGCTGTTATAACACCTCATTGCATTCCTCGCACTTAGAGCGGGGGTGGGGGGGCTGGCAGACAGTCAATACTTTGTCTAGGGGTTCCCAAACATTGGTTCCCCCCAAAGTAAATGAGAAAAGCAAAGGCCGCAACAGGAGCTGTTTAGAGAACCAATGCTAACCACACACATCTATATTTCTGTTTTGATTTATTTTACAGACTGAAGGTGACTGTCATATCTTTCCTCCCCAGTGTTTATCTTAAAGTTTTACTGGCTTATAAAATGTGGACATCTGGGAACTGCGCACGCGCGCGCGCGCACAGACACACACACACACACACACACACACACACACACACACACACACAATGACTTGCCCAGGACTGAGGCAAAGCTACATGTGGAACCTGACCTCCCAACTTGCAGCATAGTGCCTTTGTGCGTCCTGCTACCTCATTATCTTGCTTTGCCTGGTAACATCTTGCTTTGCCTTAAGTCTGGTGATGCTGGTGGTGATTCCAGTGTCTGAGTTTGCTGAGGTCTACAAGCAAGCATCTGAACCTGCTTCCCACCAGCTCCTCTTGCACCTCCTGTAGCACAGAAGGGGAACACCTTCCACAGCCAGGCGTGTTGTGCGAGCTATTGTCGATGTTTCGGACTATTTGTCTTCCTTGAAAATCACTGTTTTCCGTCAGTGGACAGCTCTCGCTTCCCTCTCCCCTACAGAGAAGGTAGTTAAGCTCCAAGTGCCTGGCCCTCCTTAGTGCGCCATACTTGGCCTGACTGGTACACTTTCCCATTCATGAAATGCGTGTGTCTCGTGTGTCCGGAGAATACGCTCGTTGTCAGCTTGCTTCAGTCCACACGTGGTGGGACCTTTAGCAGTTAGAGAAAAGAGAGTTCCCTTCCATGTTGAAACATCCTCGGGAGACTGGAGAAACGTGGACAAGTTTTGACTGGAGGGTTATACCAAAGGACAAGATGCCACTTTAGGAAAGCAGTAGGGACGGTGTAGTTGCCAAGGCAATCAAGATTCAGAGTGGCACCATCGGGAGAGTAGTGGCTGTCACTGTTATAGAAGCTTCCCAACACTATCCTATAAGGCCTGGACACCTTGGCTCCTCTGCTGGCATCCCAGGAGCTGCTCCTGAGTGAAAGGGTCCCACCCTGATAAGTCTGATACTTAGTAGAGATATTTTTTTTTCTTAATGATAACAGCAGAGCCTCCCCTGCTGTTTAGAATTGCAAGCGAATTAAGCTACAGGCTTCCCTTTGCTTTAACCCAACCATATGGGATACAAAATGATAGATGGCTGTAAAAACAACAACAAAACAAACAAACAAAACATGCTTCTTAGGTTTGTGTTTGCCTGGTGTGATGGTTTGAATAATAATGGTCCCCATAGGCTCATTTATTTGAGTGCTTAGTCACCAGTGAGTGTGTCTATGTGTCTGTGTGTCTGTGTGTCTGTGTGGAGCTCAGTATGACACTGCTTAGGCTCAATCTGCCTTGTTATGTGAGACAGAGTCTCCAACCTGGAGCTTGCCAGGTAGGTTGGGTTGGCTGGCCAGCCTGCCCCAGAATCCATCAGTCTCTGTCTCACAACCTTTTTGATGCTGAGTCCTCAAATGAGATTTCAGTACCTTGGAGCTCTAATGCTTCTGGGACTGTAGTATATGGAATTGCTTTTGATAATGTTTTGATACTTATCTAATGCATGGAATTTCAGAGGCTCTTTTCTCTGGTACTACCTTTCCCCTGCACCTTTACGGCTTAGCTCATGTTTCGCCTCCTGACAGAAAGCTAGAAACTTCAAGAAAAGGTTGGGGGTGTGTGTGGATGGATAGCTCTTGGTAAAGCATGAAGACCTCGGTCTGTTCCTCACATCCCAGTTGAAGAAGACAGATGGGGTAGTGCATGATTTTGACCTTAGTGTAAGGCAGAGAAGGATTCTGAGGTGTGGCCTTGTTGGAGTACGTGTGGCTTTGTTGGAGGAAGTGTGTCACTGATGGTGGACTTTGAGGTTTCTAAAGCCTAAATCAAGCCAGGGGACTCTTTCTTTCTGCTGCCCGTGGATCCAAGATGTAGAACTCACAGCTACTTCTCCACACTATGGTGCCACCATGCTCCCTGCCATGAAGATAAGACTCTGCAATTGTAAGCCAGTCCCAATTAAATGCTTTCTTTGAGAAGAGTTGCTGTGGTTATGGTGTCTCTTCAGAGTAGTAGAATGGCTAAGACACCTAGCAAGCATGAAGACTCAAGAATGATCACCCAGAACTTTGCAGAAAAATCTGGGCATGGTGGTATGCATTTGTAATGCCGGTGTTGGCAAACCAGCCTAGCCTACTTGGTGAGCTTTATTCAGGCCAATGAGAGACTGTCTCCTAAAAATAGCACCTGCTGTTGTCCTGGTCTTTACATATAACACACACGTGTGTGTGTGTGCACGTGCGCCTTACAAATCACTTCTCAATGAAAAGTAAGTTATATTCCTTTAAGGGTATAACTAGATGCACTTCTGGTATGTGTGTGGGGGTGGGGTGGGGTTGGGATTACATCAATGCAATGAAAGAGTTTCAGCTTGTCAACTCTAGGAAACTGAATTTGCCAGGCAAATTAGTAGTATAAAATAGCCGGGCTGGGTGGTGAGTCTTCACCAATCTGCCATCTTGGGGATGAAGTCATAAGGCTTTCAGTTCCGTTGCGGAATGAGTTGCCAAGAATCCAGCAGACAATTTCATTCCAGAACGAAGGAGGAACAGCGTAGAACTAAGTCTATTAGGCTTTCATTTGACCATAAAAATGAGTTAATGTCTTAAATGTGTTTTCAAAATGTTTTAACACTATAAGTAATGTTGCTCAAATGGGGAAATGTCTTGAATACTCTCACAATCATTAAAACTGAGGTGTTCCTCAGAAGGGTTTGGTATCCTCTGAGGAATCCAAGCTGCTGGAGTCCAGTTGTGAGCCAACCCACAGGAATTCGAAGCACACACACACACACACACACACACACACACACACACACACACACACACCAAGAAACTATAATGGAACTGAGCAATTAAGTGCAGGCTAAAATAGCCTTTTCAATATCTGAGTTCAGCTTTTTAAAATAGACTTTTACCTCATCACAGTTAATTCTCCCATAAACACCAGTATTACAGCAGCAAAAAATGTCCAAGAAATGAGGGCAAAATTAGGCTCATTTTAGTCAACGTGCCCCTCCCTGCATTTTAAATCCTAATGAGTATGGAAGCAATCAATCTGGGACCCTGCTCTGGACCAACTGTGGTTGAGAAAGTATTAGTGAATTTGTTCTGTCTCCCCATGGAATCCAAAAGAAAGTTCTGAGAAAACAGTTTGAAGTGTTTGCCCCTTACCTAAGAAAGCTGAGTGTCAGCTCACCCAGGCCAGACATGCTGAATCTCATGTGGAAAGAGACACCATGGGTGGGGTAAGGAGCCTCAGAGGCTGGAGCACTGGACTTGGAAAAACCTTGGACTTAACTCTGCTGTGTTGGGAAAGTTGTTCCCACTGTCTTCTGATGGCTTCAACTTCAGTCTAGAAAATGAAAGGACCACCAAGACGTTGCCTGCAATCCAGGCTGCTCCAACTAATGAGATGACGTAGACCGCCAGTCCTCTGGGGTAATCCCGAGATTCTTTCCCAGCAGAGCACAGACAGGACTCTCCTCCTGGGAGAGAGTGCAGGGACAGAGGCAGGTGTGTCATGTGTACCGCTGGCCACACCCTCCTCCTCAGAAGATACTGCAACACCCTTCTCTTCTATCCTTATTCGTCCCTAGGAAGGGTCCAGACACATACATTCCCACCATCTTTCTTCACACCTCCTCACCCTCCATGCTGAGATCTCCCTAATTCCTGCTTCCCTCCACACAACACTGTCATCTCAATTCTGGTCTACAGCCACGGGCCCAAACATCTGGGTGAACTTCCACAGGCACAGTAACTTGGCTAAGCGATAATCCACTCACAACCGATGTTCCCTACACTCTCGTGTTTAGAGGATTTAAGACACCTGCATCCACCTCATGACATCAGGCAGAAACTATCCTCTGCCACATTCTCTCAGTATAGTCTCTGGGCTTACCCTCCATACCCCCTACTGCTTTGGATCTTTCTCTGTTCAATGTTTTCTTATCAGCCACGGTAACAACACTATTTCCCTAGCCTCTCACACAAGCTACTGCAGGTTTCTCAGATCAGTCACTAGTTTTGCGGCACATTATGGGACATAGGTTATGTGCAAAATGAAGGCTGGTGCATTAAACCCAGGAACATTTCTAGTTTCAGTCCAAGGGCAGATGTATTATGTGTATTTGCCCTCCCCCATCCCCTGTGTCTGTCTGACTGTAAAGGTGGAGCTCAGTATGACATCCCTCAGGCTCTATCTACCTTGTTATATGAGACAGAGTCTCTGACCTGGAGCTTGCCAAGTAGATTGGGTTGGCTGACCAGCCTACTCCAGAATCTACCCACCTCTGCCTCACACTGGGGTCACAAGCATGCACCACCCCATCTGTCTTCTTCAACTGGGATGTGAGAATCAGACCTAGGTCTTTATGCTTTACTGAGAGCTATCCATGCTCTGCACCAATCTTTTCTTGAACTTTCTAGCTTTCTGTCAGGAGGTAAAACATGAGCTAAGCAGTAAAGGCATAGGGAAAGGTAGTACCACAGGAAAGGGTCCCTGAAATCCCAAACGTTACACAAACATCAAAACATTATCAAAAGTCATTTCATACACTACAGCCCCAGGAATATTAGCGCTCCATTGAGTTTGAAGAGTGTAGAATGCCCAACGTACTGAAATCTTACTTGAGAATTCAGAATCAAAAAAGATCGTGTCTTTGTCCCTGAAAGAAATAATCATATTGATTTGAAACCCTCTTTCCCACAAACAAAACTAATGTCTTAAGGTAAAAACACTGGCTGGAGCCCTAAGCAGCTGTGCAGACCAACAACTCAAGCCTGGGGGAGGAAAGGGGGTTGGAAGCTGAGCTGGCACTTGGGGCTGCTTCCTGAGTGAGACCCCACAGGGGCATCAGGGTCAGGAATCAGCAGGGCCCAACAATGGCTATTTCAATACAAATGCCCCCAAGATATTCTGGTGTCCTAAAAGCCCATAAACTTGGCCCAAAGCTTCCTTCCAAATTTCAGTCCTGGAGAAGCTCATGGGAACATGGACCCGGCACAGAATTCTGCTTCCTTCTTGCTTCTTTTTTCTCTGTTCTTTCATTGCCAGCGGCACCCTATCCCCTCTGCCTGTGAAGGTCTAACTTGGCAGCCAAAACACCCTCAAAGATCCCTACCCCTCCCCCTCCCCCAGGCAGAATTAGCAATCTTTCTTGCTATGCATTTTAAAGAGGCTGTTTCCTATTCCTTTGCAGTGTGTTCTTCATTCCAGCAACACCCTGTCTGCACTCGTGCATCATGCATTGGTCCAGACAGACAAGCGTGCTTTACTGGTATGCTCTGAAATGGATCACACGTACTGGCTACGTTGCCACTGAAAATAAAGGCAATGGCATTCATTACAAACAGACCCAATAGTCAGTTGTAATAGTTGTTAAGAAAGGGTGGAAAAGGCCAGGACTTTAATCCCAGTACCGGGGAGACAGAGGCAGGAGGACAGCCAGGTTACACACACACACACACACACACACACACACACACACACACACACACACACACATATACATGCACACCATCACCACTACCAACAGCAACTAAAACCAAACCCTGTGGAGTTAGGGGAAGAAGGGGAGGTCTGACCAAACAAACAAACACCCCAAAACAAAGGATAGTCACTTCCTGAAAACGGTATGAGATTCAGAGACCATGGGGGTGTCATTCTACTCTAGATTCTTGGGTTTTCCTTGTCCATAAAAACCATATTGTTCCCTTTCAGTTTTGACACACGTAAGGGAATGTTTGTAAAAGATCTAAGGTTGTTTTTGGAGCCCTGCTCCTCCCAAAAGCAAACGCTAGTTGTGTGTGCCCCCTGCTTTGCATCTGTAGAACTGCAGCCACAGTGAGAGCAAGTCCTTTTTCCTTTCAGTAACAGCTGTAGCAGCTGCTTTAGCGAAGGGAAGAAAGTCGATGCAGACCACCGCCAGGGGAAGGCGGGCGCTGAACGGCTGCACTGGGCTCATTCACAGGGCTATTAATCATACAAGAGCCCATTTATGACAAACACAGTTCACTCCCTTTGCATGACAAGGCGGAGGGGTCCACAGAGGCCCATTATCCTCCCCCAAAACAGAGCATTGTGGGCGACGTGGGAGAAGCCATGTGCTCACACACAAACGGACATTGTAAGGCTGTTTGCACAACCCCGTCCTGCTCCTCGCGGATTTCCTGCCAAGGAGACATTTAGATCTCACAGAGTCCGCACAGCAGACATTGGCTCATTCAATATGGCTTCAGGCAGTGAGCCCCAGAAACCCGGTGCAAGGTTCCCTCTGCTGGCCATACCTGGAACTGCAGGCCAAGGATGCTGAGACCTGGAGGATGGATGTTCAGGACCTCAGGCTCTTTTTGCCATTTGCTGTAAAACGTGGGTGGGCACGAACTTTTGGAAATAGGAACCCTGCAACTACAACCCGTACAAGCTTCAGCACTTTAGACACGTCATATAACCCTTCAAATACTGTTTTATAACCTGAATTCGCGCCACTCATGCCACTCATTTAGCTGCTCTAAGATCAAAAACTAAGGAGAGAGTGCCTGCCTGACACCTGACAGGGTGATACGGTGGGTCTTCTCTGCTTGCTTTCAATAAGACGGGAATGGTCACATCATTCCTATGGGGTCGGAAGAGGAAAATACAATGTCTCCTGATAACATTATCATCTTTTGATCAGAACAGGGACCTTAGCTCCTGGAGTCTGAGTTCCCTTAGCACTGTTGTCACCTCTATTTTAGACATGGCACCACTGTTTGTCATGTGTTGGTGTGGTCAGCTCTGTACATGCCCCTGGATACAATGTTTCACCAGGTGTTGGTGTTGTCCCACCTTAGAATAGTATTTGGATTCAGGAGAGCTGTGCAGGAAATAGCACAGCAGCCTTTTACCAGATCGGCAGTTTAAACCAATACATTTCATTAACATTCACTTAACCTTTCCTGGTCCGCACTTCACCGGGAACAACTGAGGCCTTCAACTGCTGCCAAGCACAAGAGTGGCTGTTGCCACAACTGACATCTCCCATAACACTGGCTACTCTGAGTTCTGTCCTGACTAATAGGAGTGGCTTCTCGTCACAGTTGGTATCTATGAAGACTATAAATGAGATCTCCAAGTAAGGGTGCTGATGACACCCCCGTTTGTAACTCACTGTGTCCTCATTCCCTAACGTCCACACAATGAGGCGATGCTTAGATTTTTGCAGGGAACCTAAACTTAACTTGTCCATAAATAAAGACTTGATTTCTCACCTGGGAACCAGCCTTTGCAATCTTTCCCTAGCTTGGCAGATGGCGACTAGGAGAACTTCCAGGTGCTTGGTACAAGGTGCTGATGCTGACTTGACTTTGATGGGTCCCATATGCCACACCCAAGCCAACAGATCCCATAGCTCTACTTTTGAGACAGGTCTTGAGAGTTCAATCTTTTTTCCCCATCACGAGTGTCTCACACAGTCCTAATCAGGGTTTCTATTGCTCTGACCAAAAAGCAAGCTGGGCAGGAAAGAGTTTACTCAGCTTACACTTTTGACTCACAATTCAGCATCAGTGGAATGACATCAGGACGGGAACTCACGCAAAGCAGGAACCTGGAGGGAGGGGCCATGGAGGCGTGCTGCTTACTGGTTTGCTCCACATGGCTTTTTTTATAGAACCGCAAACTATAAGCTCAGGTATGGCACTGCCCACCATGGCCTGGACCCTCCTCCATGCATCACTAATTGAGAAAAATGGCCCACATCTGGATCTTATGGAGGCATTCCCTCAAGTGAGGCTTCTTCCTCTCTGATGACTCTAGTTTATGTCAAGTTGATACACAAAATGAGCCAAAACAGACCTAGCTGGAATCCATCATCCCTTGCCAGAGCATCCTGAGTGTCTTCCTGCACAGGTCTCCAAGCCCTACTCTTACCCACTCCCAACCACTCAGCTACCTGTCCCATCTTGCTACTATAGCCTTGTGTTAAAAATTATCTCTCGGCTAAAATCTCTTCCTGGACCTCCACTTTTCTAAAAGTACTGTGACCGTCACAGTCAGCAAGATCCTATGTAGTTTGCTCACTAGCTAAGGCTTCTCAACTATGGTTTGGCTACTCTGGCCTTGTCACTGTGTTTGTTCAGGGTTGTCCCCCACCTCTAGCTCTTTCTCATCCTTGTTAGTCCTTAGGTTCAAATGCTTTCCTCCAGCTCTCTGCTCCATCTGCTTCCCTGTGGTCGTCACCCTAATAATCATGTCCATAATAGTATTTTGCCACATGCCACCCCCAGGACTCACTCTCTTTTTATATCTACTTCTCCTAATGTATATGCCTTTAAATATCCCAAATAGAGCCCATGACACAGTCTGTCTGTCTTATGCATACATCTACCTGTCTCTCTGTATGTATGTGTATATATATATACACATATACATACACACTTCTCTCTCTCTCTCTCTCTCTCTCTCTCTCTCTCTCTCTCTCTCTCTCTAAGTTCTATGCCTGCAGGCCCTCAAGTGTGGTCCGAGCATCAGGCCTTTATCTTTACTCCATTTCTGTCCTACATTTCCACTGACAAGACCAGGATGGTCCTGGGAAGTTTTGGCAATCAGAAAACATGGTTCATGTGTATTGCATTAAAGCCAAGAAAACGTGAAACTGAGTATGTATTCTTACCTAGGGATCTGGTTAACAATTCTAGTCCCATACACCGTGTGCATTCTCTGATCGACACTGTGCTGAATAATTCACGGATATCGTCAAATTGCACCTACAGGACCACCAGTGTCTTACACGGAAGAAGGCAGATGTAAGTTGAGTAGCTCGTATAGTTATAGCCAGCAACTGGCAAAACAAGGGTTTGAGCTGGGGTATCTCAGAAAACTCACACTTTCAGCCAGTATGCTAGCCACCTTGTCTGATGATCCAGTCTGACTGCTCAATGTTTGGAGAAGCAGAAAATAGCTCAACACATGGCTTGTGGCTTCTGGCAAGAGAAGGAGAGTGACATTGCAGAAGCCACACCCAAGAAGTCATAAAAACAGCTTGTGCATTCAACTGTATGACACTGAGTATGATTTCTTTTTAAAAATCATGTAAGTGGTGCTGACCAAGCTTCCTGGATGCCGGGCTAGGATGTGGACTTCAGAAAAGTAACAGGAGGCTCATTTGGAGAGAGAAGTCATCCCAGGGGGAGAAAAGGAAGGGCATGTTGTGTTCATGAGCACAGTACATCACTGTAAGGTCTGTTCTTCTGTATCAAAGCAGAGAGGTCAAGAGAGCTGGCTGGGGATTGGTTGTACCATAAACCTGCATCCCAACTAACAGGGCAGGAATGTGGCTCAGGCCTTTGAAGCAAGGTATCGGTGACTACACTGATGCTAAGTCAGAGAATTAAACTGTCAAAATCTCACTTCAGTTAAATGTTGGCCAAGTTGTTGTTTAAGAAGGTCATATTCTCAGGGGTGCGGGAAGGGGGAGTGGTTGTGGATGGGGAACATGCTTATAGAAGAAAGGGAGGGGGATGGGATGGGGGACTTAAGGCCGGGAAACTGGGAAAGGGAATAACATTTGAAATGTAAATCAAAAATATCCAATAAAACAAACGTCATTTTCTTGCACTGAGTCTCGGTGTTTACCATCTATAACCCAAAGACTGGATGGCCACAGAAACATTCCCCTGTCCCAACAGTCTAGATTTTACCCAGTGAGCATGTGCAAATTCCCAACATAATCGAAACAGCTTAAAGCCAAACCACCAGCTATGCTAATTGAAGAGGGGACCCCACTCGGGTATAAGAAGTGAGCTCAGTTTGCAACCCCATAAGAACAACAATACCAACCAACCAGAGCTCCCAGAAACTAAACTACCACCCAAAGAATACACATGGACAGACCCATGGCTTCAGCTGCACATGTAGCAGAGGATGGCCTTGTTGGGCACCAATGGGAGGAGAAGCCCTTGGTCCTGCCAAGGCTGGACACCCCCCCCCAGTGGAGGGGAATGTCAGGGCGGGGAGGTGGGCAAGGGTGGGTGTGGGAGAAAGGGAATAATATTTGAAATGTGAATAAAAATATCCAATTAAAAAAAAGAAGTAAGAAAAAAAGATTAAAGGAGCTGAGTTTTAGTCACTTCTTTTCCATGGTTCAGGTGGTCTGGGGTCATTTGGAGGAAAAAAAAGAAAAAGAAGTGGAGTGAGGAGCAGCAGCAGCCGTGCAGAGCATCAGCACGTCTACCTCCTGCAGCCTCGAGCAGTTTTAAATCCCCTCCCCACAAAAGCACAGTGGTGCTAGGGTCCCTTACTTCCTGTACCGTGATGCACCTACACAAGGTACAAAGGACGCACAGGGTGCAAAGAGGGAGGAAGACACACACAGAGAAGTCACTCTCCACCCCTTCTGTATATCAAAGTCATCACACACAAGCAAAAACAAATATGCTAACGACAACTCATCTTTATGTATTTCCATAAAGTTGGTGCCACTACCAGAACTGTCCAGCTTCATCTAAGGGCTAAGACAATGCCTCTCTAATGCAAACGTTTCCTCTCTGGGATTCTCAAAGTAATTGAGGACATGCCACATTTCCAGCCCCAGGAACTCAAATGATGTCTCCCTGTCTTATAATAACAGTAAATTGTAGCAGAAAGGCACTAAGTCAAGAGTGTTTTATAAGTATCAAAGCGGTGATATCCAAAGAACTCTTAATAGTGACCCTGAAGCCTTCAGAACTACTTACATTGCCCAGGGGATGGCAACACATACTTGGAAGAAGTTGTAATCTTGGCCAAAAGGTCCAGAAATTATAAGTGTATTGAAATTTTGATCTACTCATATTTTAGCTCATATTTAACTCCACCCACCTCTCACTTCCACTCACACATAATGCCCCTCCTTACTCTTGCCTTTTGTCTCCATGATAGGACTAGCCTTCTCCTCTTCCTCCTCCTCCTCCTCCTCCTCCTTCACACACACACAGACACACACACACACACACACACACACACACACACACACACACACACACACACACTTGTATGTGTCTGGTGAACTCTTTGAGGTGGGGCTCACACAGCTCCGGCTGCCATTCCTAGAGAGTAGGTGCAAAGTCAAAAGTCTAAGTCCATGCACACCGGCCCTACACACAGAGTAGAACGAGTGAATGTTTCCTAGACGACGACGCTGTCCCACAGTGTCAGCAGGCGGCAGACTTGTGGCTGTGCCTTGAGAAGGCATCAGGCTGACACACCCAATGCTGGTTGCTTTCTCCATCTTCAGGTAAGTGGGCTCTGCTCACAGTTTTGTTCCAGGTGAGGACACATATTCTTCAGAGATGACAGGGCGTGTCCTGCCATTGAAATCCCAGAGACCTTCTCCTTGCTACTTCCACAAAAGTCAAGTGTGCCTGATCAGATGACCAGCCAGTGACTGTCGGCACTGTGCCCAATGTGAGGTGGATTACACAAAGCGTCTCACTTAATTCTTCCCAGAACCCTCAACTCAAGGGGATATGTTTGAACTTTTTTTTCACTTATTCACTTTACACCCTGCTCACTGCCCCTTCCCAGTCACCCCTCCCACAATCCTTCCTCCCCATACCCCTTTCCTTCTCCTCTGAGGCAGTGAAGACCTCACTGGGTATCCCTCCCCTTTACGGATACGTCAAGTCTCTGCGAGATTAGGCGCTTCATCTCCCACTGAGGCCAGACAAGGCACCCCAGCTAGAAAAACATATCCCACGTACAGGCAAACGCTTTTGGGATGATTCCTACTCTGGCTGTTCAGGACTCACATGAAGACCAAGCTGCACATTGGCTATATATGTCAGGGGAGGCCTAGGTCCAGCTGAAGCGTGCTCTTTGGTCGGTGGTTCAGACTCTGAGAGCCCCAAGAGTCCAGGTTAGTTGACTCAGTTGCTCTTTTGTGGACCCAGCTATACTCCTCCTGGGCGTATACCCCAAAGATGCTCCGACATCCCACAAAGACATTTGCTCAGCTATGTTTATATTAGCGTTATTCATAACAGTCAGAAGCCACAAACAACCTAGATGCCCCTCAACTGAAGAATGGATAAAGAAAATATAATACATCTACACAAAGGGGTTCCACTCAACTATTAAAACTATTAAAAACAAAGACATCATTTTGCTTCATCAGCAAAGAATTTTGCTGGCAAATGGCAAGAGCTCAAGAATGTCATCCTGAGCGAGGTAACCCAGTCCCCAAAGGACATGTATGGTATGTACTCATTTATACAGATACCCATGCTACACTTCGCAGAGCCAAAGAAGCTAAACAAGAAGGAAGGCACAAAAGGATGCTTGAATCTCACTTAGAAGGGGGAATAAAACAGTAATGAGAGGCAGATGCAAAGAGGGAACTGGGAGGGAAAAGGGAGGGAGAAGGGAATGGGGGTTCAGGATCAGGTATGGGGAGAGACAGGAGAGATGCCCAGATGGCCATAGAATGAATGGAAATCTGCAACTGACAGGGATTTGGAGGTAGAGCACATCTCCAGGATGAAACAGAGACCTGGGATAAGGGAGGCACCCAAGAATCAATGGGGGTGACCTTAGCTGTGACTCATAACATTTGGGACACAGAATCTGAAGAGGCCACCTCCTGTAGCCAGGCAAGAACCCCAGTGTAGCGATAGTGACACCTACCCGTGAGACTTTCGACCCCAAAGTTATCTTGTCTACAAGAAATACAGGGATGAGGGATAGAGCAAAGACTGAAGGGATGGCCATCCAATAACTGGCCCAACTTGAGACCCATTCCATGGGCAAGCACCAATCCCTGACACTATGAATAATGCTCTGTTATGCTTGCAGGTAGTGGGTAGCATGGCTGTACTCTGAGCTCTACCCTGCAACTGAGTCAGACAGACGTAGACCCCCACAGCAAACAGTGGCTGGAGCTTGGGAACGCTTATGGAAGAATAGGAGGAAGATTGCAGGCTCCGAATCTAGTATAATTTTGAGGGTTTTTTGTTGTTTGTTTGTTTTTAGGAAGATTGCCTTTCAATAAAGTCTTTTGTTTATTTTTATTTTTTTTATTATTGGATATTTTTTATTTACATTTCAAATGTTATTTCCTTTCTCGGTTTCCTGGCCATAAGATCCCTATCCCATCCCCACCTTCTTCTATAAGGGTATTCCCCCTTTTCAACCACCTCCCTTCCCACCTCCCCCCCACCTGACATTCTCCTATACTGTGGGGTCCAGCTTTGGCAGGACCAAAGGCTTCTCCTATTGGCATCCAACAAGGCCACCCTCTACTACATATGCAGCTGGAGCCATATGTCTGTCCATGTGTAGTCTTTAGATAGGTAGATTAGTCCCTGGGAGCTCTGGTTGGTTGGTATTGTTGTTCTTATGGGGTTGCAAGCCCCTTCAGCTCCTTCAATCCTTTCTTTAATTCCTCTAACGGGGACCCCATTCTCAGTTCAATGGTTCACCTCTACATTTGACATGCTCTGACTGCCTCTCAAGAGACAGCTATATCTGACTCCTGTCAGCATGCACTTCTTGGCTTCATCAATATTATCTAGTTTTGGTGTGTGTGTGTGTGTGTGTGTGTGTGTGTGTGTGTGTGTGTGTGTGTGTATCATATATAAATACAGATACATATATATCTGTATTTCTAGGTGGGGCAGGCTCTGAATGACCATTCATTCAGTCTCTGCCCCAAACTTTGCCTTCATATCCCCTCCTATGAATATTTTTGTTCCCCCTTTTAAGAAGGAGTGAAGCATCTGCACTTTGGTCATCCTTCTTCTTGAGCTTTATGTGGTCTGAGTTCTTATACTAGATATTTCTGTTAAAATGAGGGCCTTAAATAGACGAGTTTGCAATTAAGCACTTAATCCACTAGAGGGCATTATTGTCTCGCGTGAAAAAGGACAGTTCAGTTTTGTGTACAAAATCAGTTAGCAAAGAGAACAAAGCAGGATCCGCTTCAACACCTGCAATATCATCCTAAATAAAATATAATTCTGGAGTAAAGTTTTTGAACTCAAAGCTTAGCGTGGACACTCAATTCCTGCTCATATGTAGTTTCAGAACCATGAGTCTTAAAAGGCTAGTTTGCCAGAAATGGAGTCACGATTTTAGAGAGGAGAAAAATGAATAGATTTAGCCCTTTGGCCCAGTGACTACCCTAGCCTGCCTTTTTGATTAATTTGTAAAATCATATTTCCAATGAGGAAAACATCTGTCTTATGGCTGACCTGACTTCAGTTGGGAAGGGTACAAGTTCGAAAGGGCATTTCAATTCTATTGCAGGATTAGCACAGCATGTCTCCCCAGCTCAGGAATATTGGGATCTGGCGCTGGGGAGATGGCTTAGAGGGTAAGAGCCTTTGCTATGTAAGCATGAGGACCTGAGTTTGAATCCCTAGAACCAAAGAAACACCAGTGTGGTCATAAGTGTGCGATCCCTGTTGACTGAATGAAGCAGACCATGGGGGTGCTAGCTGCAGAACCTACCTGCAAAATAGTTTCAGGTTCAGTGAGAGACTCTGTCTCGAGAGTAAGGGAGAGAGTATCGGGGCACGAAATGGGCTATCCTCCTCTGGCCTCAGCATGGGCACCTGAACATCCCCTCCCCACCACACACACACACACACACACACACACACACACACACACACACACACACACACACACATGCATACATTCATACATGTAACACACCCAGGCACACAATACTGATACTGGAAACATCTGCTTGAAATGCCATCAGAAGAAGAGATTTGTCCATTTAGAGTCTATCCCAGACCTGTACTTATGGGTAGACAGAGCCCAGTAGCTTCCACAAAAGACGCCTCTGCAGGAAGCTTTGGGATACACAAGAGAAGCAACACAGTCCCCAAGGAACTCCCCCCTGTTCAGATGAATGAACCAAGACCATGACAGAACCCAACAAACAAACCCTTGAAGTTTATCTCCGGATTTCTCCTCAGGCCCAGCCCAGCAGCTATTGAGGACTTGCTGGCCATACTCCGTCTTGTCCCCAGCCGCTAGGCTTCCCAGGGTGGTGTCTGCAGGCCTCACTGAGCACTCAGGCAGTCTGAATGTTTTGCTTCCCACTCTCGGCGGGCTCTGCAGGCTGTGCAGACAGCTGGAATGCTGTCGGGGCTATTCTTTAATTCCACTGGAAGATAGCAATCGAGCTCCTGGTATGGAGCTGGTCCTCGCTGCGTTCTTTCTGGGAGTCGGGCTCAGTGGAGCATCCTTGTAACCAGAGTTCTGGGACAAAAAGCTCTGGCTTTGGCAGAGCTGCAAGCTACACTCAGCCAGTGACTCTGATTCCTCTACAGAGGACAGATAAGAGCTTCAGGTCTAAATAGAGGAAGAACTGGACTAGTGTTTGGGAATATGCATAGGCAAGCCATCCTGGAGGAGGTGACATCACACCCACGGCTACTTCAGCTTCTGCCCTGTAAGGTGGGGGACCTATAATCACTGTCCTCACACAACAGGGCCAATCAGGTTCTCATAAGAGGGTCTTCTATACAGTGTAGCCTCTCCATCATCTGGGGGTGGGGGTGGTGCATGGGGTACCTTGCTATTTCCTGTGGGCAGCTTTTCACTTTTTGTCATTTTCAGATAGGGTCTCACAGCACAATCTGGCCTCAGAATCTCTGCACTTCTTTGCCAAGATTGACTGTAGGGATGATTCTGACAGACAAAGTGGTTTTCAGGGGTTTGCGTCTTAGTTACTTTTCTTTTTTCTCTTTTTTAAAGACTTATTTATTTATTTCATGTATGTGGGTACACTGTCACTGACTTCAGACACACCAGAAGAGGGCATCGGATCCCATTACGGATGGTTGTGAGCCACCATGTGGTTGCTGGGAATTGAACTCAGGACCTCTGGAAGAGCAGTCAGTGCTGTTAACCACTGAGCCATCTCTCCAGCGCCTTAGTTACTTTTCTATTGCTGTGCTAAAACATCATGACTAAGGCAGTTTATAAAAGAAAGGATTTAATTGGGAATGCCATGGACATTTGTAACCTCAAAGCCTAGCCCAGTGACATACCTCCTGTAACAAGGCCACACCTCCTAATGCTTCTCAAACAGTTCCAACTGGGTCCAAGCAGTCACCTCTAAGAGCCTATGGGTGGGGGGGTTACCCTCATCCAACCTACCATAGTCTATTTCAACCTCAGGCTACTTTGTTCTCAGTGGAGTGTAGAAACAAACTGAAGGGACAATGGAGGACACATGCCTGCTATCCCATGATTTAGGAGACCCACCAGGGTTACCACATTTGACCCCGTGCACTCAGAAAAAAAAGCGAAAGAAAAAAGTCAATTTTGTTCAACATCTGCCACTTCACCACCACATAGCCACATCTCTCTTCCTGGCCACCTTTACCTGGAAGCTGCTGGGTTGCAGATCTCTTTTCTGGCTTTTGCTAATTCCTCTGAAAAGTAGATTTTAAAAATTATTATGTGTGTGTATGTATGTGTTTGTGTGCACGTGTGTGTGTGTGTGTGTGTGTGTGTGTGTGTGTGTGTGTGTGTAAGCTAGAGGACACCATTAGGTGTCATCTTCAGGAGAGCCATTCTAGTCTACCAATATGCTGAAGTGGTTGGCTGGTAAGCCCCAAGGACCTTCCAATCTCTGTCTCCCCTGGATTACAAGCTTACAATTTCCATGTAGGTTGGTTCTGGATTTTGCACTCAGGCCCTTAGGCTTACAACCAGTTTTTCTTGCCCATAAAGGATTCTAGAAAAGGACTTCACTGTATTTTATTTCTAGTCATGAAATACAAAACATTTTTTTCCTCAGAGTTTTCTGGATCCTTGCTGCTCTAAGCCTAGTGTAGCAGCCTTGACATCCACTCACAGATTCATCACATCTGCAGAACTGCAAGCCCTGCTTCTGTATTAACGTTCGTTCCCTAGGTGCTTTAAGGCCAGGGACCACAACCCCCGACCCAGGACAAGAAATTCCACCATCAAATTCCCTTTTTATCCTTGTCTCCCCAGATCACTCTCATGCTGCCTTCATTTGCATTTAGTCTTATAAGTGGGCTCATTGATGGATCTTGCTTTGCACGGATGAAAATGTACACAGGGATAAGATCTGTGAGTGGGTCTGCAGGCTGTGCTTTGAGCTGTCTCTCCCCATACCATTTTATCCCCTGAGCCTGAGAATGCATGGCTATAGTCAGAACTCTTTCCATTATCAACACTGCTGACTCTCCTATCTACACACACCACACACACACACACACACACACACACACACACACACACACACACGCATCAGATAGAAGTGGTCCCTGGCGATCTCCATACACTCTACACAGTATACTTTTATGAGACTCCAGGCAAAACTCTCAACATACATCTTTGCTATAGAAGGAAATCCAGGCTGGCTTGGTAACACATACCTGTCATCCTACCACTTAGGAGGCAGCCACAAAAAAAAAAAAAAAGATCAAGTTTGAGGCCAGCCAGGGCTGCCAAGTTTGACCCTGTCGCCTCAGAGAAAAAAGAAAAAATGTCAATTTGCTCAACGCAATACTTTTAAAAAGCTAAGAAAGCAGAAAAGAAACAGTCCATCGTATGAAGCAATCATTTCATCCAGTCTTAACATTTTATACTCACTGACTAGGCAGCTGGGGACAACCCCAACAGAGACCAGTGGCCCAGCCCCTGGAACCTGGCCCGGGTATGAGCTGGGAAAGCACCCCCAGTAGGCACCATCTTCCTCCCCCTCCAGGCCCAGCACGTTGGCATGGTGATGTCTGCGACAGTCTTCACTTGATTCATCTCTTCCCGTTCCTTCTATTATCACTGTGTGAGATCTCGCCCCAGTAGGACAGAGAAATCCTGAGGGTAAGATCTGATGTCATGAAGGGAACAGACAAGTCTTTGTTGAGCCCTTCAAGGGTCCAGGCTAGCCGGGCTCAGGCTGCACAGGGAAGGGAATCTGCTGGACCAGTTCAGGAGCCTAGTGCTTGCAGTTAAATGCCTCCTGCTGGGACCCTGCTCCCCCATGCCCCCAGGCCCCACCCCGGGTTACATGCTATGTCCTCCTCCTCCAGAGAAGAGGGATTACAGCCAGAGCTCCAAATAGAAATGATTGTCCCAAAAAAACTGAAAAAAAAAAACTGAAAAAAAAATCTCTCCACAGAATAGTTTCCCTTCCTGGATGATCTTTCCCACTCGCAATGGCACCCTAGGCCTGCGTCACCCTCAGCCCATCCCCTCCACCCACCGCTCCCTCTCAGCCTACTGATTTTGTCCTGGCCCTCAAGCTCCACCCCTCCTCTGAGAACTTCCTTGCTCAAGAATGCTCCTGCCTCTGGTGGCCTAACACCCTCCCTGGATGATGTCCCAGGCTGCTGATACCTGACAGGGCCGCCCATCATCGCCGTCACTGTTCATTTCTGTGCGTTCATTCCCTAGGACTTCAATATTCTATACACAGGAGCTGCCGGATGGGCAGGCATTCAAAAGCTGAATGGCTCTGCAGCCCAGAAGCCTACTACAGGCTTTAGATCAATACCCAAAGACCAAGCACTAGCTGAGCCCTTCCTGTAATCCGGACGCTGCTGTGAGCATTTGCATGTATTAACCCATTCAGGGATGGGAGCCTTCATGTATATGCGTGTGTGGCTGTTTTCTAATTTTATCTCTGTCTATGCTCAGGATTCAAGAGCTTGGAAAACATACCTATAAGTGCCCCCTCGAAGTGCCACATTATATCTGAATTATGTAATGGCTGCTATTTGAACCAATCCCATTCGTCCCCTAAGGTGTACACCATTTGTAATGTGGGAATCCTGGGAAGTAGGTGTAAATGACTCTGCTAACATCATCAAGTTTCCAGGCTGTCTGTAACCCCTGTGTCTGCAAATACAGACAGATGGCAGACTGTGAAGCCTTTGCTTCCTTGAGCTGGAATGCTCAACAGGGGCTCCGGTGGGAGGCAGTGATGGTCAAGCCAGAGTCCTTTGCTGAAATCCAGTTGGAGCTATTCTGTGTGGCATCTGCCGGCTTGCACCCACTCCCAACCCCAGAACGTTTTCCGACATTACAAGTTAGCTAATATCTCCATCCCGGGGCCAGGGGGTTGGCATCTTAAATGGCTCAAAAGACAGACTGTCAGCCTCGGGCTTACCAAACACCCTTAATAAGCTTCTACTAGCTCCTAACTCAGAGGAGGAGAGACAAACATAGAGCCTCAATGTGTCCAGGGGCTCAGCTGAATGGGGACTGAAGGTGAACTGCAGGCTCCCCTTGGCAGTATCCCCTTCACCCCTTCAGTTTCTCTACTTCCTGTGTCCTGTAATACTGAGAAGTGCCACAAGGGGGCAGAACTGTTAGAGGGGAGAAAAAACACCTTTGTACCTGGGTCATCCAGAAAGGGATACTTTGAGGTGCGTTACCTGGGGTGGATTTGGGGGGGGGGTTAAAGGAGTATATAGCAGGTTGATCAGGAGAATCCTGTGAGAACTTGCCTAAGTAATGTGAGGGTTATGGTTAGTTGGGGGTTGGGGGCTCTCCCTAGGACTTCATAGAAACACCCGAGGAGAATGCTGGCCCCTCCTTTCTCCCTATCAGTCTTTCTTCCTGGCATCCTCTCAAATCCTTTTGTCAAAGGAAGACCTCACTCCTCATGAAGAAGTGGGAAATAGAAAGGTTGGCCTTTCTATTCTCTCGGGAGGAGAGACTTCACAAAGCCATCTGCAACCTCAGCCCATCCGGGTAACTTGGATGTCAAGAAGCAAGAGTCAGGTATGCCCTTGTTGTAGGGAGAGAAACAAGTCTTAAGGAAACACCATCAGAACACAACACAAGGCAGCCTTCGGAGCCTCACAGCTGAGCTGCTGGGGGCCATGAGAACCGAAGCCTGGCTGGGCTCAGTATGACTCCGAAAGAATAGCAGGCTGCATGGAAGGCATCCGGGGCTCCATCCAGCCTCCTTGTGTGGTAGCGAGTTTCCTATCCCTGGAGGCCGTGGGCAGACACCTGCATGGCAAGATGATACATTCAGAGTTTTCCGGATCCGAGTCTCTGCCATCGCTCTCTGCAGCTCTCCATCTGAGAGCATCAGGTAAGACGTGCCCAAGGACACGAAAAGACCTCATCTGACCAGAAGCTATTTGCAGAAAGGGTGACATTCTGTGGAAGAGGGGGTATGATTCCAGGGTTTGGATGTTGACTTCCTAAGAGCTGTAGACCTCGGGTGAGCTATGTCACCAGTCAGACCTTCAGTTTCTTTGGGACCTATCCTACTGTTCTCTCTTAATGTAAAAATAGCACTCAGGGTACTGACCTTGGCGCATCTAAAGAAGCATGGAGGTGTCAAGGTTAATTCTCACCCACCTACTCGTCTTCCTGCCAGCAACAGCAATGGAAAGTTGATTTAACCAGGCTCTGTGCTAGGTTCTCGAATACATTTAATACAATGCATGTAAACACACATATACACCCATATACAGCATGTATATAGAATGTACATGCACACACCTATCTCTTATATACATGTATATAGACATACTTGTCTCTTTGTCTGTCTCCTTTATCTCTGTCTCTCTCTCTCTCTCTCTCTCTCTCTCTCTCTCTCTCTCTCTCTCTCTCTCTCCTAGAGAAAGAGAGAAGGGTTGGTTTGCACGCTCACAAGGCAGCAGCAGATCCCTCTCTGGGATGCTGCATTTTACCACTAGGGAACTATAGTGCAACCTGGAAAACAGAGATGGCCACTATTGCTGCTGCTGCTGGCTCTGATATTTCCTCCTTTCCCCTCCCACTCTCCGTCCTTCTCCTCTTCTTCTCCTCTCCCCCTCTCCCTTCTCCTCTTCCTCCTCTTCCTCCTTCTCCTCCTCCTCCTCTTCCCCCTCCTCCTCCTCCTCCTCCTCCTCCTCCTCCTCCTTCTCCTCCTCCTTCCCCTCCTCCTCCTCCTTCCCCTCCCAATCCACTTTCTCCTTCTTTTCTTGGTGCCTCTTATCTCATTATGCTCATAGATTCCTCCATGGGGTCAGAGAGGAGATCAAGGCAAATTAGTCAATTTGCTGCTTGTTAGTCACTGTTAGAACAGGTGGGAGGATGAGGAGGCAGCTCCTAATGGATTTTTAAAAAGCGAGTTGAGGCATGATCTTTGCATGACAAGTTCTCTCCACTCTTATCACAGAGACTTGAGCGTCGGTCTCTATTTATAGACAGTGTTTCTGTACCAGGCGTACTTCTCACCCAACTCCCAACTCCTACTCATTCTTCAATGCCCAGCTCCTATGGACCCTACAGAGACCTTCTCCGATGTCTGTGGAAAGAGACAGCATGCTCCTCAGCCTGCCCATACCACTCTGGCCATGTCAGGGTTCCTATCTACGAGCTGCTCCTCTGACTATTGGCTCCCTTGTCTCTGTCAAATAATTGCAAACTTCTTGAATATGTCCAGTTGTTGGTATTCACAGGCCAAACTCAGTGCATGCCTGAAACAAAAGCACAGAGTGCGCTCTCTCTCTCTCTCTCTCTCTCTCTCTCTCTCTCTCTCTCTCTCTCCTTTTCTTTCCTTTTTTTTTAAATGAATAGCTTATAAAGAGAAACTTCTATTTTGGCGTCAGTGGATAGAGGGTTAAGAGACATAATCATGCATTTATTTTCCAACTGAAGAAAAATGTAAAGGACTCGAATTCTATCATCTCTGCCTCTATAAGAATAGTAAGAATGTTAGCCAGGCAGTCTGCCTATTAGAAAGAAGGCTTCAGCTCCATCTGTCTCTCACAGCAACCGGTGCACTAACACAGAACTCCAATCCTATCAGACCATGTAAATACGTATGTGACTGTGTGTGTTTATGTGTATTTGGTTACACATATATTTCTGTGTGTGTACTGTGTGTATGTAGATTCATGTGTTTGGGTACACATATATTTGTGTGTGTATGTGTGCAGATACATGTGTGTGTGTGTAGTGTGTGCGTGTTCATGTGTATTTGGATGCACATATTTGTGTGTATGTATACATGGGGGAGATGTTTTGGTAGAGCACTTTGTGTGTGAGTGTGTGTGTGTGTGTGTGTGTGTGTGTGTGTGTGTGTGTGTGTGTAGGATACAGGGTTCTACTAGTCAAGAACTGATCACCTAGTTTTCTGTTTTTACTTTTCAGAGACAGGATTTACCCGTCTTTGAACACACCAAGGAGGCTAGGCTTCCTGGCCAGCAGGCCCTGTGGACCATCTGTCTGTGATCCATCAGTGTTGGGATTCTAAGAGTGGGTCACCACATCTGGATCTGTTTCACATGGATTCTGGATCTCAAACTCAGGTCCTTGTATTTGCATGACCAGCACCTTGGCAACCGGGTCATACCTCCCCAGCCATGGCAATCAGGTTTTGTTTAATATCTGTCAAGAGCACTACACCATCCACAGGTAAGTTCAAACTACCTGGCCTGGCCTTACAAGACCCTATTCTGACAGCTGTGCTCTGTAGAGGGTTCTTAAATTCCAGCTGCAGCCACTAGGAAAGCAGAGTCCACACCAGAGCCAGGACTATTGCTCCCATTGCTCCAGGTCCTAGAGATTCATCGCATCTTACCATGAAGATGCTTTTTACCTGTAGATTTCTGGACTAGGTCTGAGAAGACCCCCCCCCCGACACACACACACATACCGGGAGCTTCTCCACTTTGGCCTTTGGTTGCACTGAGTCTGAGTCAGTGCCTTTCCTTGGCTTCCCCAACACCTTTTTGGCCTTACTGCTGGTAACTATGTGTTGCATACTATAGGACCCAATAAGCCCACAAACAAGCCTGGCATGGGCGCAGACTGTAATCAGCAGTTCTGCTGAGGACTGAATGTAGGTGCTGACTGAGAAGAACCTTGGAGCATTTATGGAATGAATGGATCTCCCCTTGGCCTGAAGGCAAGTCCTGGCAGAAGCCTGCTATGTAAATGGGCCGAGAAGCACTGGTAGAAATGATCTTTGGGTGGTTCTGGGAGGGAAAAAAAACCTCAATTTTAGCAAATTGCTTTTACTGTGATCCAATTAGGGTACTTATTCACTACCATCTAACCTAGTGAAGAACTTCTCCACAGAGCTGTGGAGGAGCACCAGGACGACTCCTAAGGCCAGGGCCAAGACTCATTCATCTCCAGTCTTAGGAGTCAGAGCCCAGAAAAAGGCTTGATGAATGGATGACTAATACTCCATGAGGTGAGAGCACTTATCTTTGTGTCTATTTAGGGATGAGGCTCTGACGTGTACTGGGGACGAGAGAGGAATGGCAAAGGCAACGCTAGCTAGGACATAAACACTGCAGTCCTGACAGTGTCCTGCAAGGATCCTCATTAGCTGCCCACACTTTCCTGCCTTCCCCTCCTTCCACTCTGCCTGCATTCCTCCGCTCCAACCCCCACTAGCTACTTTTAGCTACAGAAAGGCCAAGCACAATTCCCCTGAAGCCTTTGTCTCAGCAATTCCTTCTCACCTCACGGATGCAGCTGGGATAACTCTTTATCAGGAAGGAGTCTCTGGCCCAACCTGTTGGAGGACAGCCTGACCCCTCTGGCTCAGCTTTATTAAGCTATTTTTGTCTGCTCCATCCCCCCACCCCTTGTGTTGAATGTGTCCTCTGTAGTACTTATACACATGCTGATCATTCCTGATCCCTGGCCTTACTCAGATGCCAGTTCCCTGCAAACAGGAACTTTGTTTCCTTCTGCACTTTTGGCCTTAGTGCCAAGAGACACCTGCCACGTGCCGCATAACACATGCTCTACAAGTATTTGCTGAATGAATGGATGGCTGGGGGGAGTGTATGTGGCAAATGCCCCTAAACAGTTAACAGCCATGGAAGAACTTCTGGAGGACACTGGAGTTGGAACTGAACTTTCTGGCCGAGTCCCAAATGAGAACACCTGCCCCAAATCACATGTCACATGATCCTACTTCTGGACCATAGGCGTATCCTGATTGGAAGGGAAGAGATTTCTGGAGGGGAGAAGGTTTATAATTGGTAGGTCAGGGAACCAAGGGTATGGTCAAGGGGTTGGGAGGGGGGTGGGTCTTGAAATTGCATATGGCGGTGCAGACAGAGAGCTTTACAAATGGTTAGGCTGGTGAGGATGCCCTGGCCCAAGCCAAAGAGAAGCCTTGGAACACAAAGCCTGATGACAGGTTCTCCTTCTTTAACTGCTGGGGACTGACTGATCTTGGGGACAGCGTCTGCCCACAGATTATAGGCACACAGTTCACAGAACCCATTATGGGACTAGAGTTGTGATTAAGTAGCTGTGCAGGAGTTGGGTGGAGAAAGGGTCTAACCTTTGCTGTGGTTCACTGGAAACTATGTCAATGGATTACATCCTTCAGTCCTCACTGGCAGCTCCTGACACAACCACTGACTCTTTACTACAGGTAGAGACACAGGCTGGGCACCTTAGCAATGATGTAAGCAGAGCCACTGAGTCAGTACACAGAGCTGAGTTCACCCGGCTCATTCTAATTCACAGCTTACAGCACTCTTCTCGCTCTTTGGGATGGTACCACAACTCAGGGGGCACTATGGAGGTAAAAGACAAGAGGTGGAAAGGAAGGCAAGGAGACCAAGGCTAGGCTATTCATCACAGAAACAAGAAACAAGCATGGAGCTGAAGATTCTGGTACCTGACCATGGGGTCACCTTGGTGGTCACCTGACTCAGCTCTGTCCTGTCTTATGCTCATGAGCTTCTTCTAATTTAGCTTTCAAGGAATCCGAGGACTGTTTCTGTGAAAAAGAGCTTCAGCACAGAGGGTGCAGACAGGTAATGCCTTTCAGTGTAATAATGTTGCCCTCAGCCTCCCTAGTCTTATCATGTCTTCCTGAGAAAGATGTGCTAATAAGTTAAGAGTCCAGAAAGCTTAAACCCATATAGATCTTTAGTCAAATGGGAAGGCTTGTTAGCCCATATTGTATGCAAATTCAGTGGAGAAATTCAAATAGACTATGTACTACTCACAGGAAGACAAAAACTGTCCAAAATTGGTGGGGCTAGGTAAGGGACAGAGGCATAGGAAAAACACATATGTAATCAGGAAAGGGGCAATGAGAATTGGTACACACACTACAGCCTGTGTATTACAAGTGCCCTTGGATGACACCTCCATGAACTGCATTTCTCCCTAAGACTGTTGCAAATAGGATGGAAACCAGGTCTCTCACAGGACATCAAAAAATCTCACCTCTGGAAGCTGCCTATCAAAGAACTTTTGCTGGCCTAAATCTGCTTAGCCAAGAAAGGTAGAAAGGGCTTCAACTGTGCTTCATCTTAAATGGGTGATACAAGGGGAAGTAACTAAAACTTCAACTAATATACTCCCTCCCTGTGTGTCATGGTATCTCCTGCTTCATGCCCAAATATTCCAGACACCATTGAGCATACAACTAAAAACGCCCAGAGGCTTCAGACCACTTCCTAATCACAGCTTCCTTGGAGTACATGTCAATTCTTACTTACGTCCCTTTTCATTTGGTTTTTCTTGAGACACAATGGTAGGAGCCACAGCTTCTAATCAAAAATGACAAACCGAACTTTGTATTTCCGAGTGTCGCACAAATGTGCCCATTACACACTTCCCACTGAAATGCTAGTTACCACGCCCAGCCATCCTCAAACACAGCAGTTCATTACCTGGAAATATCTCCAGTGGTTGCGTGTCACCAATCCAGACTGAAGGGGCAAACCAGCAGAGCAGCTATGAGGCCACAGGAAGGAGCTCTCCAAATCAAGTCTGGTCCCGGCGGGTCTGGTCTCTGTGCTTATGGGAGTGGTACTGTAGAAAGGGAACCGAAGTTGTGTTACGATGACAGGCAGTTTCTAGGCATTTTCCCATCACAATGCAGTTTTTAAGCCAAGCACAGAACATCTCAGAATCAGGAATGAGCGATGTTAAAAGACACCCACGAGATAAACTTGCCCAATTCATTCATTCTGTAGTTGGGGGCAACTAAGGTTCAAAGATGAAAATGGCATCTTTCATAAACTTGGGAGTCGGATCCAGATGGGAGATTCTGACTCTCTGGTAACTGGAACTTTAAAATATGCAGCCTAGTGGTCAGGCTGATTGAAGAGTGGCGGCTGGCTCTGAATGGGAGGGCTTTTTACTGTGCATGTGTGTATGCATGTTCACACACATGTGGGGACACCTGTGTGCACATGTGTTGTGTATACATGTGTGTGGAGGCCAGAGGTTGGCACTCGGTGTCTTCTTCAGTCAGTCTGCCCCTTAGACACTGAGGCAGGGTTTGTCACTGACCCCATAGCTCACCTAGTTGGCTAGTCTATCTAGTCAGCTTGCCCTGGGCATGCTCTATGTCTGCCTCTTGAGTACTGGGGTTAAGGAGGTCATCATGTGGACACAGTAGAATATGAATACTGAACATGTGACATAGGTCCTCATGCTTGCACAGCAAGCACTGTACACATCGAGACATGTCTCAGCTCCCCTTTAAAAACAGATTTCACAAAGGGAGGTGACGCTTTCCACAGACTGCTGTTTTTGTAGCTTTTATGGTTTTACCATGAAGAAACTAAATTGGTAAAACAGTCCATCTCGGGTATGTGGCTGGGATGGTGTCCATGTTTCTCATTATAAAAATATTGTTATGAAAGACATAGACAGGGACACAGCAGTAGGTGGCCTCTGCATTTTTAATGGCAACAGTTCTCTCTCCCCCCTCTCCCTCCCCCCCCTCCTTCCTCCCTTCCTCCCTATCTAGTACAAAAATAGGAAAAGATATGGACATTTGGCTTGAGTACCAATTCTTAAAAGGATTTTCTAACCTACCTACCTGTGTATTTATTTGATCAGCCATTTTTCTACACAGAAAATGAACCAAAAGAAACAATGCGCATATCTAGCATCTAACATTTACTAACCAAATCCTATCTGCCAGGCATACCATGTGAATTGTATACCGATGTTTCCCCAATTTGGCTTAAAACTGTCCTTACTAGGTACATTCACTCTATTTGCCCAAACAACCAAAACCGTGAACTTTTTACAGCTACGCTTGTTGAGGCATGAAGAAAGTGCACTATAGAACAAGAGATGAGTAGAATTTGCAGAAGGCTTCTTTGCACACTCATGTTCCCACCCACATGCATATACACAAACACATGCACACATATACACATACATGCATACATACACACACATGTACATACACATAAGCAAGGAAAAAGGAGGAAGACTAATTGGGAAGAAGAGAAAAAAAGAGTGTAACCAGTAGAGGGAGGGATTAAGAGGGTTAGCAAGATGAGTATGGTCAAAAGTTAAAATATAAAAAAGAAAGAGAAACAGGACCACATTTAACTATCAGATCTTTCTGTTCATATCAATTGGATTATAGTTATTGGGGTGAAAAATCAAAAGTTGTCTATGCGTTCATTGTCTTCCTCAAATGTAAGACAAAGTGTTTTGCAAGCTGTCTTGTTCTAAAGACAGGGAGAATTATTCGTACTAGGTTCTGTTTTGGGTAGGGTGGAGGGGTTTTTGAAAGCCAAGGGTTACTGCCCAGCTCCCTGCCTGCCCCGGAGGCTGGACTCCTACCCTCAGCTCTGAGCAGCTGCAGCCAGAGGGCACCACAGGAAATCATGATTATCAACGCTCTGGGCTCTGTTCCTGTTCTCAGACAGCGGGACAAGCCAGGAGAGATGGGGTGGGGGCGGAGAAAGAGGAAGAAAAAAAAAACAGGAAGTGAAGTGGGGGGAGGAAATGATAGAGAAAACAGTCACTTTGAAACGCCCTCTGTGAGAGAGTGTTTCTGAGCAGACTTGTGGAGCTGGAACCTGTGTTTTTGGAAAATAGGGTGTGGTGTAAAAGAGGAAGAGGGTCCTGTGGGTGAGTGCCCATAAATTTTATTTCCAGAACGATAGTCTGGCCTTTCCAACACAAAGCTGCATGTAAATGATAAAGAAAGTGAGTTTCCAAAGGGTTGGAGGACAACACCATCTCCTCTTGGCAAAGCCTGAAAAGACCAGGTGAGTCAGAAAGGTTCTAGAAACAAAAGAGAAGCTGTTGAGTGACCAGACTCTAGGAGAGCGTTCCCATGTCACCACCATCTGCTTTCTTTCTCAGCCACTTTCAAATCATTAGTGGTTTCAGAAGGCATATGTGAATCTCATTCACCCAAAGGGGATGGGGTACCTTCATCCAAACAACCCAGAAGGTCAGAACACTGAGTCTTCACGGCACGGCTAAGATCCTGCCAGGATGTCTCCTACCCATTTTGTTGACTCTGATACTCAGAGCTTCCCCATCTCCAAATACACATCATTAAACGTGACATCACCTGGTGATGGCTCAACAACCTCACAAAAATTGCTCTACTATATAGAAGAGGGTCAGGAGGCCCCACTGCTCCCTGAGGGAACGTTGGTAGCTAATGATTACTGCTGAGCAAGTATCCTTTTCTTCCACAGTCCAGCCACTGGTGAAGTTGTTCATGAATCAGTAAATGACACCCCCTACTCATGCTCTTTAGAAGCAACCCTAATTCACATCAGGTCTGTCTCTGAGTCCTTCTACCTCTGACTCTCTCTATCCCTCTGTCTTTCTGTCTCTGTCTGTCTGTCTGTCTGTCTGTCTCTCTCTCTCTCTCTCTCACACACACACACACACACACAGAGACAGACAGACAGACAGACAGACAGAGAGAAAGAATAGACGTAAGTTTTAGCACTACTCTTTTTTTTTATTGTCAAATTCTTTTATTATTTTTTTTATTAACTTGAGTATTTCTTATATACATTTCGAGTGTTATTCCCTTTCCCGGTATCCGGGCAAACATCCCCCTCCCCCCTCCCCTTCCTTATGGGTGTTCCCCTCCCAACCCTCCCCCCATTGCCGCCCTCCCCCCACCAGTCTAGTTCACTGGGGGTTCAGTCTTAGCAGGACCCAGGGCTTCCCCTTCCACTGGTTTAGCACTACTCTTTAAGCACTACTCACGGGCACCGTGACTGAGAAAGGCAATGTGTCCCACCACTCCAGCAGTTTCTACTAATTGGCTGTGCATCAGCAAAGCTGATAAAAAGTACAGTCCAGACCTCAAGAAGGCACTGGGAAGCTTGTGTCTATGTGGCTTTTGCAGCCACCAACCTGGCCTTAATCCATCGGCTAGCATTTCGATAACAAGGGTATTGATTGCTCTCATTATGGCCCCATCTCCTCTTTTCCCCCCTTAGATATGATCACAAAGACCCAGAGAAAATTGTCTCAAGGACTAACATCAAATGGCCTTCTGGGGATCTGTCCTGGATTCTCTAAATCATTTTTTAAATATTCAAACAATCATGGAATAACACAGAGTAAGCATATCTGTGTAAGGAATCCAAGGTCTTTGAAGTGGTAGCTAATGGTGGACCATAACAACCAAATATCCACAGGGAGAACAGCAATGAAGTGAGGAAAGCAACATCAAACTCACTGTTTCCAAAGCAGCCTACCATACTCATTTTCTTCTGCCCCTGGGATTATGGACACCATGGCAGCCAATGGCATCATTGGCTTCTGCCCCTAGCACATGGTGACCAGAAATGTGTTTTCCAATACCATAGCCTTTGCTCAGTTGAAAGAGTTTGCCCAGAAACGAGAAGAGCCCCAGAACGGAACCAAGGCTTGACAGCCATCTACTGATGACATTCAATGCAGTGACCCTCTCACATCATCCTCTCCTTCCTATCCAGAGAAGGAGCTGGGGGATAGCTGCTGACAGCTGTATGTCTTCTACACATGGGAGTCTCTGGTCGCAGGACAGGGCAGGGACAAAGTGAGGTAAGAGGGAAAAAATGATGAGTCCAAACACCTGAGAAAATACAGATAGGGATTCTACAGCCCAGTATGGGAGGAGGCTTCTTTAAAATGCCCCATTCTCTGAAGCAGAAAGAGGACTCCGGTCCAAAGTGCTACACTCAACCTCTTTCCCACAACAGCAGAAGTTGGGACAGAACAGTGTGAAGAAGGGAAGGACAGAGTTAGACAGTGTTATTTCACGAACTTCCTGTGTCTCGAGCTTTGATTATCTTGTCACCCCTAAAAGTCCCACAGAAAACCTATCGGCCTGGCATTGCTTTTGTCCCTCTTATAATTAAGGGAACTGAGATACATCGTGGCTTGGCCTTTTGTTTGAAAGATTCAGTGTTTGAGACATAGGGTCGATTGATGAACTTGGGCAAGCTGGCTGGAATTCTTGCTTCTAATCACTTCCTAAAACGCCTTCCCAAAGCAGCTATATTAAAGGGCAAAACACTGGAAAGAACTAAATAACAGCAGATCACTTAGGAACAGAGGACATTTCATTCAGAAGGGGAAAGCTCTCCAGGCAGGGAATACCATGGAGTACTCAGAGCCAGCTGGAGAATTTAGTCCCTGGTCCCTCTTGGCTGGCAGCCCACTGGGGTCAGCCAGCACCAATAAATGACATCCTGGTCTGGGTGTTTACATAGTCCCACTCATGGGAGAAGGAAGTGGTTGGACCCTGGAGGCTTGAGATATATGGATCATGAGGGTGGGTGGACGGGATGAGGATGCTTTAGGAAGTCAGTTCTTAAGTCCCAGAGGATGGAGTAGCTGGGACTGGCAGGGTGGCACAACTCTGCTCACTGTCCCCAGGCTAATGGCAGATATTCTCCCAAGGATTCCTGGATGCCTGGTTTCAACCTCACAAAGAAGGGACAAGGTAGGACAGGAGTCACGTCTCAGCATTTCACAGGTACTGAGAGTACAGCCCAAACACCACCAACCTTGGAACAACTCATAGTAACAATGACAACAGCAGCAGCTGCTATTGTCCTACATCAGGAAGTAAGCTAGATGCTGTCGGCCTAGATCACTATTCAAACTCTTCAACGTCCATATGCATACTGCCCGTTCATAGTTGAGATAGCTAAAGTTTTTATAAAGGTCAAAAGTAGCAAGCTATAAGGGCTCTGAGCCACAGCTCATGTGACATTTCAGCACAACATCTCACTTGCAAGCCACATTACTAACAAATGTTCAAGGGACTTGCCCATGTGAGAACCCATAACCAACTTCTGAGCCGTGAGGGCACCCTGCACAGGACTTCACTGAAATGTGTGGCCCACCCTGCACAACTATGCTCAGTGCTATTAACCCGGGCTGCATGTATAGGTCACATGGAATTACAGTGTCCTTATGCTCTGTCAGCGGAACTTTGATGTTTCTGAAAACACAAAGCAGCCTTGCTGTTAATATGGTTGAGACAAATGAGAGAACCCAGGACTGACCCAGACATATCGGGACACATGGTCCCCAAATATAACTCGCAGTCCCATGGTACTGGGCATTCTCTTGTCCAATTACACAAGAACTCTTCTGGATAGTTCTCTCACTTCCCAATCCACCCAAACCCTCCTCTGTAACAATTACTCCTCACTTTGCTCCCCAGACTGTTTAAACTTCTTAAGTTCAGAAGGCTTTGTATCATGAGTTCAAGACAGTTGTGTGACTGGAGATGTAACGGTTTAGCAAGCTACCGGAGGGGCCCGGTTGGATCATTGTGCCATCTACAAATTGAACCACTAGTTGTTTTGATGATCAATTAGTCTCCCAGAAGTCAGGGTTTGGTGGTAGATCTATAACCTTAGACAGACATAGGATGCTGGGAGGACTGCTGACATATATAGTAGACATGACTATTTTGCCTTCATCTACTAGATAGAGTGGAGCCTACTATAGGGATGAACGCAGGTTCCTTCGAGGTCAGTATATAACTCTACAAGTCATAGCCTTCTCCTCTACAAGGAGCATCCACTCCAGCCTGGAGAATGAGCAGCGGTAGTTTCTCTGCCTGTCCTGGGCCAGAGGAGGAAAGAGCCATTACTTAAGGAGTAGTTTTGTTTTCTCATCTTTCCTAAGAACCCCACTTCTTAAGAATCTTAGGCCAGGAGAAGAAAAATATCTTCCTTTCTTTTGAAGCCAGGAAATCAGCCATGAATTCAATTCACATATCAACACAGGTAAAATGAAATATTAATGAGAGTAACCGCCATTCGACCATGCTTTGATGGGACTGGGTTTCCAGCATGTGCCCAGGGGATATTATAGACTGAGGAGTGGCTGAGACCCAACGAAAGCCTGCCATCTCTGAGCAATCCCTGTCACCATACATGGCTCCCAGTGTCACCTGAGACAGCACACAGTGTAGCTCTTCACTATTTCCAGAGGGACATTCTATGTGCATGTTCCCTAATTCAGAGATGTCTGTCCTATTTACCAAAAGTCATACCTGTCCATACTGCTCTGTGGTGGGGAACCTCGTGACTATTTCTCTGTCTCTCTCCTTGAGATTCAGATCCATCTTTCTGGTAAAAACAGTGTATCCACACCACACGGACAGGACAGGAACAACTAAGAGAAACTGAGACTGTTATTTTTAATGTTGGGATAGGTAAGTGTGTATCCGGATCCCCCTGTCCCTGGGCTCTGTAAAGAGATCCAGGCAGCCTTAGGGGTCCAAGTCTCAGGGTGGGGAAGGAAATACTAGTGGCCTAAGGTAGCAGAACAAGAATAAGAACTACAGAGCTGATTTTAGGTCCATAGTGGCCTGTGATCTTTGTCACCTGTATGATGCCATTATAGTGAATGTCTCTATCAAAGAGGATAGAACCTTGAGAAAACTCCACTCATCCTTTCGATGAGGCCACAACTCATTCTCTCTACAAAAAGGGTGAGTCCTGGAAACAGCTTCTAAAATGTTCTTTACTAGATGTATTCCAGGAGAATGAAGGCATGGGACAAGTATTTGGCTTCCTTCTCTGACAGCTCTGAGTAAATTAAAGGCCTGGTGTCAGACATCTCCTCCTCCCTCTGCTCTCTCTAGGGAAGCAACTCCAGGCGTGTAACCTTTGGGAAGCAGTAAGGAGTACAACTCAAGGAAGTCAAAGATGTCAACAGCTGACATCCTATCCTGTCTCCAGAGGGAAGGTACACAGTAAGACAGACAGAAACAGTCTAGTATACAATCTCTGTGTAACCATCGCCATCTAGTACATACTAGCCAGGGTGATGATTTAATTTGAACATTGGAAACTTGGGTCTGTCCATGAACTTGGCCATGGTTGGGCAGTCCCTAGTCAGCCAAGTATTAAAATGAAACTCTGGCTGAATCCAGTTCGTAGAGCAATGATGGCATACTAGCAAGCCTCTTTGGGCAACTTCGACAATCAAATGAGTTTTCTTTTCCAAAAATCACAGCCATCTGTGTTCATTCTTTACGTGCACCATGGGATGAACAATCCTTAATAGTAGAGCCTGCATTTTACCCCCCCCCCCTTTACTGTGACTACTCAAGAAGAATGTACAAAAGAGCAGTGTGGCTATCCCAGTTCATCCAATGCTCCTTCACTGAGGGCAGGGAGCATTCAGTGACTCCTGAGAAGGAGGGCTTAAGGGCAGCAGAGTCAGAAGCTATAATACATAGTGCAAGGAGGACATAGTTGTGCCAAAATGTGAGTTGCAGGTTGAATAGTTGTAGGCATTAATCCCAATCCCAGCTTCATGGAAATGTATATTCTTTTCCCACAACAGTACTACTAACCCCCTTCCAGAGTTATTAAAGCGATTTGGAATTTAAAGTGACCATTTGAAAATCAGCAAACAGGATTAGCCTAATTTATTGAGGCAAAGCTACCTTGGGCCATCTGCTGTATACATAGGTTTTAGGAGTTTGAATGCCTTGCCACTGTAAAGTATACAAGTCAAAAATGTTGATTGGTTGTGCGAGCACAAGCTGACAGCTTTGTGGCGATAGGCATTTGCTATTAATGGTCAAGCTACACCAGTGGACTGCAAACTCCACCATACCTGTAGTCTTTTAGTGTTCGGGAACCCAAGGCCACAAGGGTCTCATATAGCAAACAGCAATTGAATCCCATAAACCATTCTGGAACTCCTAAGGCCCTGGCCTCAGTCCACACTCTTGGAAGCTGTGTCAGGAGCTTTGTGTAGATCTCTCCTATAGCACAAGTCTAGGTTAGAGTTCAAGCAGGTGAGGCAGTATGGTCTTGCCCCAAAGAAGGAACTAGGGAAATAGGACATTGCATCCTTCCTGGTAAGGGACAGACAGAGAGAGAATTCACCCACCTATGACAGCTGGAAGCCAGCTTATCTGTGGGGCTGACAAGGCTACCCCTGTCTCCCAGACAAACACTGGAACGTGCTCTAGACAAAGGCTCTGGGATCTGGGATTTCTGCTGTGAGGAAAAGCCAAAGGGAGTCATGTGGTCAGCATTCAGCACTTCACTCGCCCTCAGAAACCAAAGTGCGATCCTGTCCCTGAAGAACAGGGAACAAGATCTTTTCATATCAGGACCCTTGGTACCTTGTCCCTTGTTGAAGAGAGGAAAAAAAGAGGAAGCAGAGAGATAAGGTCTTCAGAGCCAGTGACAACAGCCAAACATACTTTCCATTGTATGGGATTGCACATGCATTGTTAGCATTTTTCCAGATTCATCATCCTCTAGCTGGATCCATTTTCTTAAACCAATTGTTCTCATCCCTCCATAAAGGAGTCTCATTGAGACTCACGCGAAGTCAGCCTAACCCAAAGGTGCTCAGCAAGGCTTCGTGTTTTCTTGGCTGAGATGTTCCCTCTGTCTTTCAGGTCATCCTTGGAAGCCAGCAGCAGACACTTCTTCCAGGAAGTCTCCTCAGGTTCCCACTGCCATTGCAGCTCAGACTCAGCCCACCCTTTGACCCCTTGGCATTGAGTGCCCATGAGTGCTTCACCAGTTTTCAACTGGATGGTGTCCCCAAGCTCATGACCAGTTTCATCCCTCTCAGACTGTTGACTGAGAAGGGAACCTGTCAAGCACACAGTTGATCATATGCCTTTCCTGCTTAGATGTTTTTCAAGGAGCTCCCATCATCTTCAGGATAAAATCCCAACACTCAGCACCTACCTATCTTTTCCCCAAAGCTATCCATTTTCCAGTCACAGTTTTCTCCCCAAGTTGCACAATGCTGTGACACCAAAGAGAGGAGGAGAACGCCCATTTCTGGTTGGTCAACTATGTCTAGGAGCACTTGGAACGGAGTCACGGGCCCGAGTGAAAGATCTAAAACCAGCTATACTCTCGGGATCACTCAGGTTGCATTTCTATGACAATCAGCCACTCCACCAAGGAACTAAGGGACGAGAGGCACCTGACGTTCAGACATAAGAGTTCACTTTATAACCACAGCAAAAAGGATTATTAACTCTTTTGTTCTAGATCCCACGTGATCCCTCCCAAGTACCTTACCATCAACATAGCACTCAAGTCCCTACCCAGAAGTGAGTCTGTCTAGGAGATCCTATGCTGTGGTGAACACTCTGAGGCTTCTTATCTAAGATTGGAGCTATCATACTGCTCTTGCTAAACAGCATAAGTATGAGGACTGGAAAGAAACAGGCACTTCACAAAGGAGGGAGAACAGCCCAGCCTAATTCTTCCATACTTAATAGAAGAAATGGCCAAAAATCCATTATGGGCTAAAGCTTCTCCCCTCAGAGTATCCTAGCAGTGAGTAGCTTGTCTTTGGAATAGAAGAGTAAGAAACAGAAGAGAACAAAAGAGAGCTGTGCTGGTCACTATACGAAGAGCAACACGATCCCATGGCACTCTGAAGCCCTAATACCAGCTCAAAGTCAACTGCTTCTCTCCCCAACTTCATGTTCAATGATGTTATGCAAACACTTGAGGGCAGCCATGATAGGAGTGTTCCACTGTAGAAATGGACAGATGCCCTAATCGATTTTATATTTGTTATTCCACAGAATTAATTCATTACTTAATTAAACATTGACTGACTACCATAGTGCAGAACAGGGTTGTGAGAAGATAGGCTATTATCTCCCCCCTTTTTGCTTTTAATTTCATTTACTTTTATGTTGTATGTATGGCTGTTTTGCCTGCATGTATGTCTGTGCCCCATACATAGGCAAGTGTGCCCTGCATATGGATGAAAGAAAATAGACATGAATCTCCTGGACCTAGAGTTACAAACAGTTGTTAGCCACCACATGGGTGCAGGGAATGGAACCTGCATCCTCTGGAAGAGCGACAAGTGCACTTAACCACTGATCCGTCTTTCCAGCCCCAACATAAGCTATTTCAATTGTAGATACATCGCTGTCCCCACTTAACTATTTGAAATGCTTACACTTCTCCTGGCCATGAGGTTTCTTTTAGGAAAAGAATCGAAGAGAACTTTGGTAAAGGTAAATATGGATCAGGCATTTGTCAGTGTTCACAGATATGTTTGGTCATCAAAATTGAAGTGTGTGTAGTGCATCTGCCTGGGGAACTGCTAAATATCCTACAGCAAAGGCATGTTTTGCACCAAATGTTAGCAATGCTAAGGCTGAGTATATTAGTAACATATTTTCTTGCTATGATAGCACATCATGACCAAAAGTGACTTATAGAAGGATTTATTGTGCCTTATAGTTCCAGAGGGATAGAGACTCTATAAAGGTGGGAAAAGCACAGCCACAGGCAGCCAGAAGGGGGAACTGAGATGAGAGATCACATCTCCAGCCACACTCAGAACCATCTGTAAGTGGGGTGAGGCTATAAACATTCAGAGCCTGTGACCTGCTTCCTCCAATAAGGCAATAAGTTCTGTAAGCTTTCCAAATATCCACCAAGGACCAGGTTTTCAAACATGTAAGCCTACGGGAGATATTATTTCTCATTCAAATAGTCACACTGAGAGATCTTGCTGAGAAGATATTCCAGCTCGGGAGAGAGAGCAAGTTTGTGCATGCATGCATTAGCCTCTAGAAGGAAAACAAAAGAATCCAAGGTTCGTGGCAGGAGCCCTGGAAGGTTCAAACATTGATGTATGCTCTGACAGAGAGTGCTGGTGAGAAACAGCTCTTCCCTTAACACAGTGCTGGGCACACCACAGCTTATGGGATGCTTACTTGGAAGGTAGATGGGTATAATCAAGTCATGATATATACTCTTACACGGAACGGCCCGCCATTGTGTGTATAACCTCCTCAGTGACGCCCTGTGAAAGATGGACCTTCTCTTCCTCTAGCAGGTGTTGGAAGGGTGATATAAAGTTGCAACCTAAGGGACTCAGCTTAGATAAATAATCACTGCCCTGCCGACTCTGTCAGCATTGGTCAGAAAGGCAATTTTATTTAAGTCCCTTTCAAACGGGAAAGATCAGGTTTCCCAGCATTCCTTTGGGGAGGCAATTGTCAGAGACGCGCAGCAGGCAGCCTTGCTTTCAATACATCCACACCCATTTTTAAAAAGACAATCCCTTTATGCTTCGTACCACTGAGGACTGAAAATGCTTTTAGCACAAACCACCCAAAGTGGAGCACCGTGTTGGGTTAAGAAACACTAACAAACTGTGGTGAGCCCAGGGAACCCACAAGAGAACTCCCTGGGGCCAGCTCAACTTCAGCCCTCACAAGGAAAAGACCAATAGCAGGCTACATACCTACTGCCTTAGAGCCTCCGGGGCCTGGTGTCTAACAGAGCTGGGAGAAGAAGGTTAGCCACAGGCCCTTCCTGGAAGTCTTTGTGAATCTTCTGATCCACATCCTCACAGCAGAGAGGCAGTAGATTTCTAAAAGGGAAAATGACAGAACAGCGACCTCCCTCTGTGTCTCCCTGAAGATGTGGGGCTAACCATAAACTATCTGACTCACTCAGCCCTTTAATTAAAAGCCCAAGGGCTCAGAGCTAATTCTAGATGTGACAGGATCCAGTAGCTTCCCAGGCACCAGAACTGCAAGCGGAGTAATGAAGATAATTTTGCCCTTCCTGATCTATGAACGGCAGCTAGCTCAGCTATAAATTACACTTCCCGAATGCTAGAGCTGGAAGGCACCTGAGCAAGTACCTTCCCCTCCCTTTTCCCTGGGGATGGGGCCTGTGGCTTGATCAAGGTAGAGGTTGAGGAGGCAGCAGATGCCGCAGGCCTGGCAGTCTTGGCTGCCTTCCTCATAGACTCTTAGACAAATGCAGGCTTTAGTGCAGCCAGCACTGAGTGCCACACCTTGCCAGAGAGAGAGAGAGAGAGAGAGAGAGAGAGAGAGAGAGAGAGAGAGAGAGAGAGAGAGAGAGAGAGAGGTTTTTAAGTTCTCTACACTCCCCCCTGAAGGTTTCCCTGGGACTCAGAACAAGCTATCTATAACCCAGGTAAGACTTGGGCCATGGAGGAAGTGGGATAGCTTCAGAGAAAGTAGTTTCCAACCACTGTGTCTAGAAGGTTAAATGTGGCCCCTCCCACTCTTTGCTCTCTCATTCCTCCTTTAAATCCACATTCTAGTGAAGAAGTGGGTCTTATAGCCAGGTAAAGGGAAATACGTCCCTGTGTTGGCCAAACAGCAAACAGATGTCCTTGATTCCACTACTCAGGCCTAGATATATTTTTTAAAAATTATTTAAAGTTGTCATAATTAAAGTAACAAAAGAACAAGAACTAGGAACTAAAGGTTCGTTATCTCCTCAGATCCATGCGTCGAACACTACATTCTCCAATGCCACAGACTATTGAGGTGAGACGTCAGGAGTAACCAGGTCGCAAGGCTGGAACTCTATGACTGCGTGAGTGGGATTCACAACCCTTAAAAAGAAAGACTCTGATGGGCTGAGATCCCCATTCCTCATTTGAGCGCACAGTTAAAAAGTGGCCATCTGAACATTAGGAAGCTGACTGTCACCAGACACCAGACATTGTAGCACCTTGACCTTGGACTCTTTGGCTCCTGGAACCATGAAGAATGCATTTCTATTGTTGAAGTCATGGGTCTATTCTGTTTCAGCATATGACAATGGGTCCCCGTGAGAATCACTTTACTGATTAATGATCTCTCCACTTACTCAGTTGCAACTGGTGATTTCTTCTTTCTAATGTTGGCCAGTATCTATGCATATCTTTTATGAACTGAGCACTTTACAAAATAATATCTCCTTATCAAGGTAACTTTTCATAGCATGCTTTGGTTTGCTTTACTGATGTGAAAACCCAGAGCTAACAGGCAAGTATTAGAGAGTGACTAGCCAGTTAATGAGAAGGTGTCTCAATCAGACAGAGGGTGTTCGTTCCCTCAGTGGCACCTCCTTCCTTACCAGGGATTGTGCTAACTTCGCGGTAGGCTAGAAGTCACCTCCTTCAGGATGTCCGCTGGGGATAGTAGTGAAAACAGGGTCCTGGAGGATGGACAAGGTGCTAAAAATGGGCTGATCTTAGGTTCTAGGCCCAGTCACATAAGGCCATCCTGGAGTCCCACGAGTGCATGGGACTATTTCTCTCTTACATGTGTAGAGAGAACAGGGCTTAGGAGGATGAATCTCACTGAGACCCATCTTCAGATTCTTACTAACTTCCTATGCTTTCCATTCCTGGTAGGAAAGTTCTGAGAACAAAGTCTGACAACCTCATCTTCTTTTGCTGATAGCTGATAGGCTACCAGAAAAGAATACATGACTTGACATGACAGTTAAATACAGTGTGGCAGACATCATGGTGGGAAACAGAGAAGGTAGGAGGCACAGTGATAGGCACAGGACTCCACCTGCACAGTGGTGAGTGAGTCTCTGGCTGACAAAAGACTCTTGGAGGGATCAGTGGCTAAACTGAGCCAAATAGCCTTTAGCCAAGCTGATGAGGGATGTAAGAATCTTGTCCAGGCAAAAGTCAACCACACAGATGAACAGAGGTGGCTCAGTGGTTGAGGCCCACGCCATTGTAATTCTGGTTCCAGTGGGTTCCTGCAAGGGCAGCTACACTCACATGCACATACCTCCCACTACACATAATTTTAGAAATGGATCAAAGCGATCGAACTCACGGGAGTAAGAGAAGATGATGGGGTATATCTGAGAAGAGTCTTGGACACAACATGGCACAGGCCCTGAGACCACAGGAACCCAGAAAATCCTAAGGAATCTACACACTGAGTTAGGATTTTAGCTTTCTTTAGACTAGATGAGACAAGGCTTCCTGGTGTGTATATACATATGTTACATTGTCAACATCTACATCCCTGCTCTAGCAAGAGCTGCATCTTGCACCCTCCACATCCCCAACGTTAGAATAATACAAAGTGAGAAGCCAAGGGCTGGAGAGATGGAGAGTGGGTAAGAGTGAAAGCAGAAGGAAACCTCCCAGCATCCTGGTTTGTTTGGTTTGTTTGTTTGTTTGTTTGTTTAAAACCAGGCATGGCTTTTTGTCTCTCTAAGCCCAGCTTTAGAGAGGGCTGAGACAGATGGATCCTGAGAACTTGTAAGCCAGACAGTCTAGCCGAATAGTGAGTTTTAGGATCAGTAGAGACTCTGGTTCAAACAAACAAACAAACAAACAAACAAACAAACAAGGAGCGTAAGAGACTCCTCACATTGTTCTCTGGCTTCCATGTACGCATTCATGTATACAAACACCTTCACATATCCCTCTATATTAACACAGGGACACACACATACTCACACACACTCAGGAGGGGGGAGAGAGGGACGGAGAGAGAGAGAACACATAAGGAATCCTTAAATCTTATCAAGGCTGTTAGAGGAGCCAACTCCAAGCTTCCATTTCCACCTAGGCGAGTGGGCTAGAAAGTGACTCTGGTTCTTAGAGCAGGGAAGGCCACTCATGTAGCTATGGCTCTCACTGCCTAGACCAGGGTCTCTCTCACCACGTGACCCCGGGCATATAGGTATATCCACTAATGGAACAAACCAAGCATTTACCAATAGTAAATCACAAAATAATGTTAAAACAAGTCATATATAAAAATTATCTTATCATGTATTAAAAACAAAAGCAAATATACACACCCTAGTAAGAGGGATGTATGTATGTAGTTTGTATGTATGTATGTATGTATGTATTTTTTTCTAAAACAATTCAACCCAATGATACACTAATTTGACAGACGCTAAGAAACAGCGGTCGGGCAATATTAAAGGTCTTTGTTTCTCATAAGTAAACCCTTGTTTCTATAAGAGGAGCACACTTTGCATACACAGCGCAAGCCCCGCAATTCCATTTTGGGAAGACCTGTTTCAGCCAGCTTTCCTTGGCATTTCGTGGCTGCACATGTTGTGTGCTCAAAACCAAGAATGGAACAAAGTCTCATAGTGTGACATGGGCCAGTGCCAATGGAAACACCTTCTATTCACGGTGCGTCTGATTCCGATCTAACTCTTGGTTGTTGCATATTCATGCATTCTTTCCTGTCTCCACATGGTTCCGGACCCCCAACTATGCAACCCCATAGGTGACCCACAGCTTAAGGAGCTTTGGTCTAGAAGTACTGCGCCCTGCCCCCACTGCTTGCACCTGCACTGGGGCTAATTCTCCCACAAATACATAGCAATAAGGAAGCAGAATGGCAACATCCCCAAATCCTCCGTTCTTATTTACCCAAATGAGCATTTCCAGTTTCGGGTGTAAAGAGGATTCCCACAAAGCCTTTCTGAACCTTAGTGAGTAAGGTAGGTGAAGCACGTTTGGTATTCAAATGAAATGGCAGAGGCCCTGCCACCAAGGGTGGGCCCAGAATACCCGGCTGGTCCCAGCTTCTCTCTCTCATTCAGCACTCATTCTAGATGTCTTTAACTCCGAAGAAATAAAGGCAGGGCAAGTGGAGAACACCGGTCTAAGTACCTGACGTGCAGGCAGTGTGTTGGGGGATAAAAGCCCTCTTTCAGAAAGAAACGGTTCCCAGCCATGGAACGTTCACCTTTATTAGCATAAGGTCTCATTGTGCAGTTTGCAAAAAAACACTTTCTGAGTCCATCCCAGGCAAAGATTGCTGCTACTAGGTAGGGGAAAGAAATCTGTAAAATTTAAACCATGGGGCATGTGTTCAAGGCTCCTGGGTAATGATGTCCCTTGATATATAATTCATGATCGCCTTCAAGCTTGGCCTACTTCTGACAAGAGATCATATATTTTGGAGAAGTTGAGAAGGGGGAGGGGGGGAAAAGGCCGCTTTGAAATGGTTCTGCTGAGTTTTCACCGTTCAAACAACGCCAGTTGAGATTTTGGATCACTCCTTTGTAGCATAAGGGCTTCCCTTGAAAAGCTTTTCTATTCTATTTTATTTTTTTTCCTCCTCCTTTGAATCCAAGAGGCAGCCAGACACTCGGTTTCAGTTTTATCTTCTGTAACACCGGATAAAAGACGAAGCTGGATCCATCTGTTAGCACATACAGAAAGCAAACTGTGCGATAGCAGGCACACCCGCGCACGCACGAGCACACATCCTTGCAAAAAACGGGGAAAGAGCCACACTTTTTAAAAAATGTATTATCAGCCATCATACCCAATGCCGACCAGATAACAGCACTTTTATCCTTTTATGGGCAGATTCAGGAGGAAGCCAGTCAGCCTGCCTGCCTGCCTGCCTGCCTGCTGCCACAAAGGCTCTTTCCCTGAGCTGCCACAGGAATGGGGATGCTGAGGCTTGGCAGCGGGCCAGACCCTGCCTGCCTCCATGTCCCCTCCCTCAATGAAGGGGTTCTAACCTCTAGAAATCCTTGTGGAGGCCCCTATGGGTGACTACCTACCACATCCCAGTGTTCCCTGCTGATGAATGACAGAGAGAATGCAGGGCATGGGGTAGGTTTCCATTCTCTGGCACAATGGCCATTCTCCAGGGCCTGTTCTTCTAGGGAGATGAACAGGCAGGCAGCCTGGGCTGTGTTTCACAGAGGCAGAGTGTAGAGTCCCATCTGGTTGGTTGGCTGTCGTGATGGTACTGTTTGCTGGTCTGGTGGGTGCTGTGTGTTGCCCTCTCTGGGTCTCCAGAGGTGCTTTGCTCAACAATTCCTGACCGACCAGTGCATGCACTTGATCAGGGCAGATGTGAGAGAAGCCAAGAGTGTTCAGACCTGATGGTCAGTCTCCCAGGCTCCAGGATTGCCTTGTTAAAGTGGGCGGGGTGCAGGTGAGGAGTCTGAGAGGCATGGGGTTCTTTTGTTTCTTTAATAGTGAAATGGTGTTAATCACAGAGTTCCCCCAAATAAATAAGCTTCCATGTCATTAATGAGACTGAGCTTGAAGCATAGGGTGGGCGGAAGGTGGGGAAACAGCAGAGAGGCAAGTGCATGTGGTGACCGAGTCCCAGTTACTGCATTCATAAGGTTTGCGTGGTTTCTTGAAGGGGTTGGGGAGTCTCAGAGCCCTGGCCCCACCACATTGCTCAGAATGGTCCCCATCTGTCTCCGGCCGTGATTCAGGACATCATTCCATCCTGGTTGCCTAGCGATCCACTTCTCCTAAGGCAGCTAGAGTAACAATACTAATATTTAGATACCATTGCGACCCTCCTCTGGTCTAAACTTAGGAGTGATAGTCTTCTTCTCCCCTAAGAGCCCTCTGATGTGACCTCTGCTCCCCTTTTGCTCTCTGGATTCCTCAAATCAATCAGTCATTTGGACCCCCCCTTCCTGGAACATCTCGTCTAAAATATCATCTGTTGCATGAGAAATTAAAATTTTTCCCATTGTTGTTCTGATGGCTTGAGAAGGAAACAAATACTACTCTATTATCTTCCGCACAACTGTTCATGACCAAAGCCCGACAGACAAGAAATAGAACACAGCCTCCTATTTCTATTTCTTCACTAAGTCTCTGGTCAAGACTATACCCTCATCCTCCACTCCTGGTTCTTCTCCTCAGAATCTGCTCTCAGCTAAGCAAACCCTCTGGCAACTCTTATCTGCATGCTTTTGGTCACATCCTGCCTCTGTGCCAAATATTTGTGGTTTCATTCTACCTCTAAAGTTCTCTATTCCACTCATCCCTCAAGAACAAATTCAGATCATACTGGCCATGGACTGGATCTTGGCCTCTAGAGACAGGTTGTTTTCCCTTTGAACCGTGTAATTTTACTGTGTCTCAATCCCTTTCATCCCAATCTGCCGCCATAGATCCTATTCACCTTACTGTTCTCTCAAGACCTGTGGTTCTCAACCTGTGGGTTTCAAGCCCTATAGGGTTGCATATCAGATACCCTGCATATCATATATCCTACATATCTGATACTTACAATGTGATTAATAACAACAGCAAAATTACATTATGAAGTAGCAATGAAATAATTTTATAGTGTGTGTGTTGGGGGAGGGAGTCACTACAACGTGAGGTACTGTACTGTATTGAAGGGTTGCAGCCTTGGGAAGGTTGAGAACCAGTGTCCTAAAGTGTAAGATATACAGGGTGGAGGGATGACTCCTTTCTCTTTGTGTGCTCACTGGAGCAAGGGCTCTTCCTGGAACCCAGGAAGTACTTAGCCTGCACATCAGCTATGGGTAAGTGAATGAGTGAGCGAGTAAGTAATTGAGGGACTGAGGGAGGTACAGCTAGCTACATGAACTAAAGTCACATGAACAGGCAGAGGAGACATGGTGGACACCAGTGCAGAACGTGGTGGGCTCCAGAACACACTAAAGGTAAAGATCTACTCTTGGTCTTCATCGTTACCAAGCCCACCATACCAGCAACACAAGCACACACGTAAGTCACCATCCTTTCTACAAGGTTTACGTCTTCTTGGTCTTTACAGAACCAAATCTCTTACTGTCCTGTAGCTAAGGGCTGTTCCTCCTTAGTCCACTGGGGTCAGCTGACTCCTCTTTGTCCAAATTCTGAATGCTAGCATTCCCTGGAACTTTCAGCCTTTATGTGCCCCACCAGGACACCCTCTTTTGGTGGTGTTTCTTTAGTTTTAAATATCATCCCCATTTTGATTAATTCCAAATGCATACCCCCAGCTTTGATCTGCCCTTTGTTTGTCTTCACCAGCAGTCTCTGATGTGGAATGTACACTCAGATGTGTAACTCTAGCTCCAATGGCTGGAACACCTCATCCTTCCTCCTGGGTTTCTTCATCCAGGGACGTGCTCATTTCAGCTAATAGCAATCCCAGGCATTCTGGATCTTAGGACAAACACTGAGTCATCTAGCTTGCTTACTTCATGACCCACATCCAACCATTATGGGAATTCCATAACCTGATTCTCAGTCTAGCTAGACTATCCATCCACTCATCAGATCTCTGCAATGCCATCTTTATCCCCTGACGGTGTGGTTTTCATCCACCATCCAGAGCTGTATTGATACCAAGATGTCATCATGACTCTCCTATGGTCCAGGCTCTCTAGTAGATCCCACTTTGTTCATACTAAAGGGGTCATACCTTCCTTCAAATCTCTGACATCATCCCCTGCTTTCTTTTTGCTTGAGGGGCTCTATTAGCCTTTCCTTGCTATTCCTCAAGTACGTTTGTTACACTAACCTTCTTCCCTCCAAGAACATTTTGTGCACCCGAGAATATACTTGTGCCCCTCATTCTCAAATATCAGTTTCTTACCTTTATGCTAAAGTTATTATCACCACCCCCACCCTTCATTCCCTCTCTATTCTCCCACAATTGGAGCTCCAGCAAGCATGCTCTCCGGGCTCAGCTATGTAGGTCTTGATCACTGTCAGACCTTCAGTGATCAAGTAAACGCAACGCTGGACAACAGAGTCCATGATGAAGAGATGCATGATGCTCGATACCTACTTCCTGCTAGGACTAGTTCCATGATGGACCTGTGTGTTCTAGGTTCTCAACTAAATTGACCTTCAAAGCACACAAGCCATGATTCTCATCCCCTACCTTGGTCCCCAGTGCCTGGGGACCTGCGTTTGATGAATGAAAATCAAGTTCATCTCCCTCCTGGCCTAAATGCAGTTAAGGGAATATCTTGATTCTTTGGGGCCAGCCTCTGGCTACTCTCCTGCCTCTACAACTTTTTGGGCCCTAATGCTGATATGCATTGGAATCAACCTTCAGGCAATTACAGTAAACACTTCTAATGTGTGGAAGTTAGAAGCAAGTCATAATGTCCCTCATCTCAGGTCTGCCCCTGCAGTGGATGAGCTGGGTCATGTAAGACTCTGTCTTCACCGACAGAGGATTTTAAGACCTTCTGAAACAGAGCCCATGTCCTGGCCTCAGATGACCATTTCTGCTGTGAAATGTCCCGGGAGCTGAAGCACAGCATGTTCCAGAGGCAGCTGCCCAAGGGCTGCTGCGCTTAACTACTGCTGTCTGTCAAAAGCCTCCCTGACTATGCTTTCGTCCCAGATGTTTGTAAAAAGGCTTGCCATTACAAGTTCAGAAGGCATGATTAGGGGCTTTCGGGCTCTGATTAAAGTCAGGAATTAACTGAGCTCCAGAAGTAACTTCCTTGGAGGCCACACATAGATACCACATGGAAGATGATGCTGGCATCACTGTGTGTGCCTTCGTCTACCTTTGGGGGGCCTTGAATATGGAAGGGGGTCAATTACTGCTATGGGAAATAAGAAGAAAGTAGAGCGGAAAAACAAAGCAGAAAGGATGTGCACATCACACACACACACGTAAATATTCCCATTACTAGGAATAGCTCATAAACATTTATTCAGCAACACAATTAACATCAAAATGAGAAAGAATAAATTCTTATTTTTCACTGTAGTAGCATATCAAGGGGAAGAGAGGACTTGGCGTGTGGTCACATTTTTTTTTTCATCCGAAAGTTGTATTTCAATCGAACTTGCAGACGTTCCAGGGGAGCTGGCAGGCGAGCAGAACTGGTCCATGAGAACCACAATTCTTTCACTTTTATGTTGCCAGCGATTTCATAACCACAAACAAAAATTACAAATGACTTAAGATTGCCATTTGGGCGCCTCTCAGTGGACAAACCCACCTCTTCCTGGTTTGAATCTATATCCCACAAACCCTCGTTAAGGTAAGCAAATAAATGTATCAATGGCAGACAAAGGTGTGGTATTTGGAACTACAGTCTATGCTCCAACTTGAGAGTTGCCCAGAACATGGTGCATGCTCACATAGGCCAAATGAAGAATCTTAGGAATCTAGAGAAGCCAGCCAGTATTAGGAGCTGATGGGGCTGTGGGACAACCGAGCTCAGGCCTCCCCACGTGACCAAAGCAGCCCCAGAAAAATGATGAAGCTTTCTCATGGTAAATTTCTGCTTTCTTTAGTCCTATTTTATTTTTTAAAACGCTTTTCGTTATGGTTAACTGTACATATCAACTTGCCTGGGCCACAAGGATGCCCATATATTTATTAAACACACACTGATAAACAGGTGGTGTGTGTGTGTGTGTGTGTGTGTGTGTGTGTGTGTGTGTGTGTGTGTGTATGATCTTTGAATCCACAGATGAAGTAAACCAGTATGGCCTCCCACAAGTGAGTGGGCCTCCTCTAATCTATTGAAGGCCCGAGTTAAAGAGAATGTAGAGAATACTCTCTTTTTGCCTTTAAACTAGCATATGGGGCTAATGCATTTAAACTTGGACTAGAACTGGAAATCACACTGTGAGCTCTCCTGGTGCTCAGTCTTGCAGATCCAGGCTGGATCCAGACCATCAGTTCCTTTGGCACTCTAGCGTGCCAACCGCAAATCTTGGGAGTTCCAAGCTTCTACAGCTGCATGAGTTAGTTCCCTACCTGCCCCCTCTCTCCCTCCTATCCGTCATCATCATCCATCGCTTATTTATCTATCATTTTTAGTCTATCTCTCCATATTTAGAGCTACACCTAGACCTTCATAAAACAATATATCAGGTAACAGAATTGCTAGTATTTTTTTAAAGCAGTGTAACTTCATTGGCTAGTCTTCCTTCCAAAAATATGTTTTGTAAGTGTGGTGTAAGTTTAGCCCTGATGCCTGAGGCTCTCTGCACCCTGTCATTGTCATTGGTGAATTATCTAATAACAGATAAGCATTTGTCATGCTTGTTCAGATATACTGCCTATAGCAGATTCTCTTGCAAAATTATTAAAAAGGATTTGACCCAGGACAGAGCTGAACATACATAGTATTCTCTGTGTTGGTTTTCTTCCTCATTTAATATATATCCTGTGATGTCCTTCAAATGGGGTCTAGCTTCTACCTCATCCATGACCTTTATTTTATCCCAGACAACTTACCCTCTTCTGGAGATCTTTGAATTCAAAAACCATGTTCTCCTTGGTGGAGGAGGCTCTCTCTAATTTCCTTTTCCTTCTACTTTGTATGTTCTACACTTTCCCTTGAGATATCCACATGGTTCAACCTGACCAGCTTCTTTTATCTATCCAGTCACAAAATTGTCTTCCCTGAATCACTTGGAAATGCTTTTCACTCCTACTTCCTATGTTCTTATATCTTTCAATGATAGTTATCACTGCCTAACACAATGTGGACATTGGCACAGACAGACACACGGATAGGAAGACAGAGAGGCAGACAAATGACAGATCAGGGGTTTTACTTGAGATGCTAGTAACATAGCATGCACTTAATAAATCTTTGTTGATTGAATAAGAAAATAAATGATTGTACTAGGCCCAGTATCACAATCTTGATACAACTACACATGCTCAGAAGCATCTGGGGTAGACAATCGACTGCAGGAGATGCTAACAAGGTTTCCATAGGAAGAAGACCATCACTGGGACAACCAGGCTTAATCAGCACTTGTTCTATACATAAACACATGCTGGCAAATGGGTAGGGACTGTCTAGTGGGCCTCTCCTGGTCACCGAGAACTTCCTGACAATTTCCTTAGGCTATATAACAGAGGGTTTTGTCAACATTATTCCTCAGCCACATTGGCCCGGGTATATGGGGAGATGAATTTCCTCAGTACTAAGTAGAGGGCATCAGGCCACTGATCATTAGTTGTACAAAGCAAAAACATGTACTATGGACTGGACACACTCAGTACTAAGGGTTTCAATACTTTCCCCTCCAGCTATCAGCTGTCAAACCTGGGACATATTCGGACATGTACATATGTGAGTTCACTTTCTGTCCTCCATAAATTGGGGCAAGTGGTAATGAAATTCAATTGCCAAGATTACTATGAAGATTACAGGCTACAGGGTAGGGTTCTCAGTTCCACATGTAACTTCAGAGCTGGGTATTGAATGTTTCCTTACTAATGTCAGCAAAAGTTAAAAACACTTGATGTGCCAATAAGGCTTACAGTTTCTTTCTTAATCCTAAAATATACCCACACCAAATTTTCTTTTCTTTTTCTTCCTCTGATGGGGAGCCATTTTACATGTTTGGGGTTTTTGTTTGTTTGTTTGTCTTGCTGATATTTAATAATCCTGGTAAGCAAAAGATGAGATGATGTGGTGGGTTGGGAAATCTCTAGATACTCAAGGCAAAATCATTTCATTGAAAGGTGCTGGAATGTCCATGCCAGCATAGCCAGAAAAATGACATTTTATTATCCTCAAGGTCATCTCACGAATCACACTGGCTTCTCCGGCTGTGAGGTCGTCAAGATCATAGAGAGAAATAGATTGACAGAGTGGCACCACCTCAGAGGATACATGAAGATGCTTCCAGTGTGTGGATAGCCTTAGATGGCCAAGTGTTTGTCTACACAGGCAAACTCTCCCTGTAAGCATGTTTCTTCTCCTGGGATGGCTCTTAACATACCATGGTTCCTGAGGTATACTTGGTGCTACAGTTTCTATAGACTAGCATTGCCTGACCCAGGCCAGTAAGAGACATAATACAGGGGTCTGTGACAAAGAGAGATAGGGTCTTTTGTGCTTCAATTGAGCATCACTACAGAAAACTTCAACAAATCATTCCAAGATTTTGAGACCCCAATCCTGTCCAACTAGGATACTTACACAATACATGTCCCCACCCCAAATGTGAAGACTTCAAACTAATCTGTCATTTCACCCAATCCTCCTAAAACACAAAATAGCAATAGGCAATGCTGTCCCCAAACTGCTACAGTAAAGAGGCAGCAAGAATCAGAAGCATTCAGGACAGTCCCAAAGGGAGATGCTACCATGGTAAAAAGCACTATATGATTGCTGTCCCCGTCAAAGACATTGATCATCAAGATGCTGGAACTCTGAGTTAAGTTTATAGCATTGAAATTCTTTGAATAATGATGAATTCTAGCATAGGGCTAAATACTTGGTGAATTGGATTATGCTTTAATTTAAGGAATAAGTTGATAAACATGTGTACCTTCCTATCACACAGCTGACACGAGTGTACTGTCAAATTTTCTAATCAAGTAGATTGCAGAGAGCCTAATTACATAGTCATCCTTCAGCATCTACTGGGAATGTGCTTCCCAAGTTCACAGATGTTCAGTCCTCCTACAAAATGGTTTACTATGTATGCATAACTTACATGTATGCTTCCTCTTACTTTGAATCACCTCTTATAAAACACAAAACAATCCAAATGCTATCTAAATCAGTGCAGAATGCATTGCTTCGGAAATGATCACAAAGACCAGCACAAGTACACATTCACCACTGTAACTCTCTGGGCCTAACAGTCACACCGATGGGGATACATCAGCTGGAATGCAAGCTATTTTCAAATGCTTTCCACTTATGTATGGCAAGTGGGATCTACAGACTGTGAATGTTTAGACAGAGAAGGACAACTGTGTTTGATTTTCTTGGGTTTCTAGAATATTGGAGCAGCTGTGATCTCATGGATTTATTCAGAACAACACGTATGTACTGGTCACCTGCTATTTACCAGGCAGAATACAAGGCTGGCGCCTAAGACTTAATAGTACATAGCACAGTTTTCCTGTGTCACAGAGCTTTGCTAGTCTAGATATTTCCCTCAAAAATACTGACATCGGATATATACATCATTCATTGGATGCCACCAAATACTGTCTTACTAAGAAGATACTGTTCACATTTTATATAATAGGTTTACTAGTTTATACTATTTTTCTCATTCTAAAGGATCACACAGCCTTATTGGCTGCTATGTCCTTGCATGTGCCACCTCCTTTTCCCTGGGTGGTTATCAGCAGATAGAACACTTGGTCACTTGTCTTGCTTAGCAAGGGGAATGTGAATAGCATGAAGCCATTGTATCCCAGCAGAAGCCTCTACAGGCTTCTCAAGTTTATGCTGCCTCCCTCACCCTTGTCTTCCTAACATTAGCCTGATACATTCCAAAAGGATTTGGTCCCAGATATAATAAGAAATCTGGGAAGAACCACAGAAGCCCACTTACAGCCTCTGAAATTGGCATAAGGGGGATACTTGTTACTTTCCACTTCTAGGACAAGGTTCTTACTTCTTACCTGCCCAAAACTGACTGATACACAAAATATTTTCCCAACTAATTTCATGCTTAGAACCATTATAATGGGTCAGATAAGAGAACTAAGTCTACTCTGTGAGTAACGTCCCTATGAACCGAGAGTCTGTAAGAAGGACCTAAAAGCAGGATAAACAAACACGTACCCATTTGAATCACCAAGTGCAATGAAAGGCTTTCCTACCTGCAGGAGAGTAAAGCCCGTATAAACTGCAGATAATTAAAACTCTGGCAAACCATAAAGGTTTCACTTGTTTCGGGGACATTTCCCAGTATCAGAGGTGATGTAGGAAGTGAGCAAGAAGTACGCAACTAAGGATGCCAGAAGCAGAGTGCAGTGCTCCTCCTCCCACCAAACACGGTGGGCCGACTCCTCAGATCGCACCCGCAGTGTGCCATGTGGTCACACTGAGAAGAGGGAAGTGTGTCAGGGAGGGGTACTGCTCCTCTGTGGCCTGGGAAATCTCCCTCAGCTCAGGATGAGGAGTGGTCTTAAGACTCCTTGACAGAAATTCCCAGAATGCTCACCACATGCCGGGAATGAGAATGGAGAATGTTAACAGAGGGTGTGTGATTTCAGCAGGACAGAAAGAGTATTGACCTCCAGGCCTCCTCGGGAGGTTATTTACTCAGGACAGAAGTTCACAGGCTCAGTCTGACTCCAGTGACTAATGCAATATTCTTGTTCCTATTGTTGCTTCAAAACCTTGGCCCTCCCCCTACCCCCCCGCTTTATTCTTCTCCTCTGTCTTTTACTTTCGATTAAAAAAAAAGTCTATCCAACGGGGGTGGATGAGTCAGCTTGATCATCAATTTAGACACACTTCACCCTGGCCCCATGCTTCCCAATCCTGCAGGCAGCCAGGGAAGACATTCTGCAGCACTTAGCCCTCTGCTAGCAAGCTTGGTTCTCAACAGCTATTTCTGGGGGCACTGGCACCTTGCATGTGGTTTCCCACCACAGTTCATATCACCGGTTTCCAATGTTAACCCAGGCTAGGCTGAATTTTGACACCACCCTCCCCTTTTGCCCACAGATGATGTTTCCATGCACTACCAGGCCTTCCTCCTATGAGCATCGCCCCCCACACACACCTCACCCCCTGCCACCTCGTTACCGCAATAGCAAAAAAAAGAATAATCACCTCCTGGTAGTCAGCTAAGTGTGCCCATGTGTCTGTTATTAAAGCATTACATTCAACTACAGAGACCAAATACTAATATAAATCAGGAAATGTAGTTCTGGAGACTGGAAGAAAGCCCAAACAGTCAGCTGGAGACATACCAAGAGGAGCAAAGTTGACACAAATTGAGTTCTGAACAAATGTTAAGACTTCATTTCAACCCAGGCATCACATGGTGAACAGAGGCCCCTGATAGGCATGTGATTTGCGCAGAACTTTAATCTGTGTCAAAGCTTGTTTGTGGCTGCAAAATACCCTCTAGAGGGAGGAAAGCAGGACAGAGATCAACGCCACCAGAGCATGAGGAGAGGAAAGCCCACGAGACATCGTTGGCAGACTCAGAATTAAGTTTGCATCCTTTACAGTCAGCTAACCAAGATGTTTTCTTGGTGGTGGTGTTGATTTTTGTTTTGCTTTGTCTTCCTGACCATCTTCACTTTGAAAGGTCTCCTTGAATCACAAAGTCCAAACCACTTATCTCAACTGTTAGGGCACAGAATTCTGTCTCCCTGAGGATCTGGAGCAGCAGACAGAGTTCACAATGGATTTGCTGGGAACCAAACTTCAGGTCCTCTACGAGAACAATGTATGGTTTTAACCACTGGGGAGCCTCTCCAGCCTCCCACCCAGGCACCTTAAGGTTCATATGCAGTCAGTTCAACCGTCAAAAACAGCTATTTAACTAAAAATAAAATAAAAAATAAGACAAATCTTTGTTTCCCCTGTATTGTATTTAAGCAAACCTTCTACCTGTCATCTACCAGTTAAAAAAGAATTCCTGTCTCCCTAACACACATGAGTGAAGCCTCTGCTAGTTTCCACTCATGGCATGCATACTTGTAATTTGAATCTGAAGTGTACTCCACAAATGCTAAGGTTTTAAAGGGTTGGTTTCCAGCACATGGTACCTCTGGCGGAAGTTGGGGAGACTATGGAAGTTATGGACTGTGGGGAGAAGACAGGTCACTGGGGCTGAGTCCTTGGGCGTGGGAATAGCCTCATTTCACATGCTCTCACTGCCGCCAAGAACTGAGCTGCTACACGCACGGTGCCTTTCCCTATGACACACGGAAACCATCTTAAACATGAGCCGAAAGAAACCTTTCCTCACTTGTCTATGTCCCAGCAAGGTAATAACGGATATACAAACATATCACATGTGTACAGACACACACACACACACACACACACACACACACACACACACACACACACAGAACACAGTTTGGTTAAAATCGCAAGTTCATCACTCCCTTGTATAAAACACCCTAATGGCCTCCCCAGAGCTTCATGATGCTCTCTCTCTCCCTCTTCAGTCTCTCCTCAACACTATCTTCTAACTGGCTTACATTGGCAAAAGTTGCCAGGGGCATCTTTCTGTCCTAAGGATATAAGAGTCAGATTGGGAGGGACAGGAAGTTGAAACAGGCAGCACAGAGGTCCCCTACCCTCAGGGTGCTCTTCAGAGAGCTCTTCTCTCCCCTTCAGCAGGCCTGCATTCCTCTGTTGCTTCCCACTGAGAATGAACTCAAGCCTCTCAGGTACTATCCTTCTGGTCTGAGAGAAGAAGAGTCCCATCCGCAGAGAAAATTCTTTTCTTCCTTGAAAGGTTTTCCCTGCTACCTCTGAGTCAGCCCACTGGTGAGTGGGAATCCTGGATGAAATCATAACACACTTAAGAGTTTCTGCAGAGCTTTGTAGATCCAGCCCTGCAGTCGCACTTTATAAACTCCAGTCCCCAGCAGGGACCTCCTGTACTGTTTATCCCTGGGGCTCTTCTTCATCCTCTGGACTCCAGTTAACACTCTCCCCTCCACGACTTTCACTTCCAGATTTTCCTGGCACCCCATTCATTTTACAGCCATCCTGCCTGATGGCTTTTTAGCAAAAATCTAGACAAGTGGGAAGTGAAGCCAGCACACCATAAAACCTCCCATGTTTCCAATGATCTTCAACTAGAACTTTATGGTTTAGGGGAAAACAAAAGGGAAAGAAACAGATCACAGAACTCTCCTCCTGCCTCAGGCCTCCAGGAGTCAGCTAGAGAGGTGATTACAGACCAGCCCAGACTCGCCCTCTGGGTGCAAAGTCTACTGTCAGACAAACAAGTTAACAGTAAATATGAAGTCTACAGTCTCAGTCAGAGGAGGCAGGAGGTACTAAAACCACAAGCTGGCTGGAAACTCACCATGTTTCCTCAGCTATGCCTACCATCCAGCCAGGAACACCTCGTCCCTGCTTGGGTATTTGCTGAGGTTCAACATGGACAATGGTTGCCCATGACTATCCACACAGGCTCACTTTCTCACTTCCTTCAGGTCTTCACACGGTCTCCACCTTCGGGTGAGGCCTTCCCTGACCATCTTGCTCAAAATAGTGACTACACTTCCTCTCAGAGAAGACTCACCCTCTATACCAGTGGTTCTCAACCTGTGGGTCATGACCCCTCCAAGGACAAAGGACCCTTTTTCACAGGGGTTGCATATCAGCTATCCTGCACATCAGATATTTACATTATGACTCACAACAGTAGCAAAATTGTGATTGTGAAGCGAGCAACAGAAGTAATTTTAATGATTGGGGGAATCACCACAGCATACACCACCACGGTATTAAAGGGTAGAAGCATCAGGAAGGATGAGACCCGTTGCTCTATAATCATCTCAGATTTGCTTGACTTCATGCAATTTTCTACCTTATTTTATTTGCTCATGTGTCATGGCCCATCTTCCTCCATTAGAATATAATCAAATCTGTAAAGACAGGGAGTTTGATCTGTCTGGGTCACTGATTAACCAAGCCCACCCCCCCACCCACACATACAGAGAAAAGTAGCTGATTATGGATACTCAATGACTACCCATTAATCAAGTGGATGGATGAATATATGGATGAATTTGGTGGGGACTAGAGGAAGGGTCTGTTAGGAGTGAGCCCCTAAGGATGTGTTATAGTACAGATAGCACCTTGGAAAGAGGATGCAACTCATGAGTGATTTGGGGCAAATCATATTCCGTCTCTTTCTCCTGTAATATGAAGCTAATACAAAATATATGCAAGTCTATGATGAGCCCTAAATCTCAAAAAAGGATTTTTCCGACAGTAAAAATCATGCCAACCACAGTGTGGGCTGATGTAACATGAGAGAGGCCAAAAGGAAGCATGTCTTTCTCCACAGCCAGGGGCCAGAGTCTTAACCACAGAAAGAAACTGGGGAAGCCCGGTACAGTGAGGGTGGGAGCTAAAGAGTCATCGGGACCTGATCCCAGCCTGTAATAAGAATGTCTGAACTCCAGGCCAGGGCAAAATACCAAATATTCCCTGCGCTGCGCTCTATGAGTGGCACCTGCAGAAGCAGGGCAAGCACTTCCTATGCAATCTGCCTCCGGGTAAATAAGGGCAAGACTGAATCTAAGCTCTGCTCTCTATATAACCAGCACCCAGCATCCTCTCCCATTACTTGACACTTGCGAAAGTTTCCAGAGCAGCGTCTGGCACTTTGGAAGCACATGGCAAACAGAAGCTACTATTTGCATGAAATTTACATACATTAAGGTATGGGCACCATGAAACTCCTTTTGGAAAAAAGGCAAATACAATCTGGGGTTGTATTTCTCTGAAGCTTAAGGGGCTAGTTATGGACAGAACATGGGCGTGTCTTCTCCTGACAACAATACGAAACAAAACCAACCAACCAAAACCCTGTGACCTAGAACCACCATGAGCTGTGTGGCATGGGAAGGCAGACAATGTTCAGAAACAGACAGACTGTACCCCTTTGTGCTGCCCACTTTGAGTCTTGTATCTTCATGCAGTTTCGGGGGAAAAATGCATTCTTAGTCATCATGCCTTGATTCTTACAGGAGGAATAAAGATGTGCCTTGCCAGTATCTGTTGTCTGAGAAGTGTATACAAGACTGCTAGCAAGATAATTAATATTCATTAGTGGCTAAACACTCGCCGAAGAACATAACTCGTTTTAATTAAAACAATGGAAGATTTAAGAATTCTTTGAAAACTTAGGGGTCAACTTGGGTTCTAGATAACCTAAAAATTATTGACTAGAAAAAAGAAAACCCTCACATGCATACACAACATAATAGGCAGCCTACTGTAGGTGTCTTAGTTTATACGAGCTATTCAAACTAGTTGCTGAATTTGAGGCTTAACAGACAAATTTGCAAAACTCGATACCTTATTAGTGAGTTCCAGTAAGTACACTGTGGGAAAGAAAGGGAAGGTGAAGAGAGAAGAGGGAAGTGGAGGGGAGAGGAGGGAAGGGGAGTCAAGGGACACCCCCCAGCACACAGAAGGTTAAAGTGGAGAGCAAGCAAGAGCTATGTATATAACATAGTACCCTTACTGGTATATTCATGTTCACCCCCCACATAAATATTTAGAGGGAACCCCAATTTCCATCTTGCACAATGAGGCTCTCCACAAGAATAACCTCAGGCTAAAGACAGATCTGCCTCCCACCCACCTGTCTCAAATTCCTCTGGGACTGGTGCACAGGGTCCAGTCTGTCTCCCGGTCCAGTCTGTCTCCCGGTCCAGTCTGTCTCCCTGTCCAGCTTCAAGGGACACTTTATTAAGCTCTCTCATTAGAGGTAGAAGAGCTGGAAAGTGGACCTTGTAAGCCGGGGCCAGACCAGATGCAGAACCAGACTCAGTATCCAGGGTCAAGATCCACACAAGCCTTCCTGTGTCCACAGCCTCTCCCTAATTGCCCCATGTTGGTAAGCAGAACTGTGTAGCTATGGTTTATCCTTGCTTCTGTCCCTCTCTTTCACAGCTAGTGCTACCTCCTTCTCCCCAGCTGATTTGACCTGTGAGAAGACATAGGGGGGCAAAGACAAATCAAGTCAGAGCTCTAGAGAGCAGAGGCAACTCAAGAGTTGCTCCTGTTTCCCCATCTTTCCCACTTCTAGCAACGGACTATGTTAAGCAAAATGGAACATATGTTTAGTCCGCTATTCTTTTAAAACCTGTATTCAAATTTCTTTCTTTCTTTTAAAGTCATATTCAAATGCTAGAATTAAGTAAATATATGTGTTTGGAATGAATTTTTACAAGGCTCTGTCTCCAAAGCAGGAGGATTAGACACTATCCCCAGGGGGCATGATTCAGTGGCCTTCTGCCACTTTAGTTTCAGCTTTGCATTTTCCTGTGGTCACTGGTGCCTAAGACTTCCCAGAAGGTCCCTCCACTTCAGCTAAAGGAGCTCTTGAGAAGCCAGTTTCTTTCATGAGCCACACAAAGGCAAGGGTTGGCTTGAGCCAAAGCCTTGTCTATAAAACCTGGGAGGGCCCCGCATGCAGCAGCATTGCCCTAGATCTGGAAGAGCACACAAACGCCCCCAAAGTGTGCACTCCACACACAACCCAACAGGCACTCCGGTTCACACCCAGCACACGCAAAGCACATCCATGTAGTATTATCTATCTCTCCCCTCTCATACGTTCACACACCTATACCGTGGCATGCACACTCATAGTTTGCACATACTCAAAGGTTGCCGCAAACCAACATACTGTCTCACAAGAACCACACAGATTACACACAAACACTCACAAACTATACGCACACACACACACACACACACTACAGTATACACATACTCATCCTACACATTTGGCCTACTCTCAAGCACACACTTGTTACATACTTACACACCTCCAACATATGCCTCACTATATGAACACAACAGGCGTGGTGAGAATGCTCAGTGGGTTAAGGCTCTTGCGGCTCAGTCTGATGGCCTAAGGTTGATCCCTGGAACCTAGGAGGTGAAGGAAGAGAATAAAGTCCCACAGGTTTTCCTAAACTCCAACACCCAAGTATCAGGGCAGGTGAGCCTGCATGTGTATACAAACACGCATGTGCACAGACACACATGCACTAAATAAATAAATAAATAAATAGAATTGTATATGAGTAACACACACTTTCACTCATGTACTAAATAACTAAATAATAAACTTATATATGAGAAACACACTAAGTAAATAATAAATAAACTTGTATATGAGAACACAAACATACACAGAGAGGCTTCTGGAACAGATAACGTCTAATACTTTAGAGTGGTACTCTGAGGTGGCCTTATTTATAGTTCTATGAACTTGAATAGTCTGTACCAGTCAAAGGTCCCAGACCACACTGTCATTTCTTCACTGTAGAAACTACTTGTTAGGCTAAAGGCACTGATCCTGTCACAGTAGTTCCTGCTGAGGGAGAATCTCCTCCAGATGATCCCGAAAGAATGTAGAACTGTAACTCTGTCAGACTGAATGGATCCTGGAATAAGGCTCAGCTTCCAACACGGTAGAGTCAGAAGGATGATGCGCGCTAAGCAGACACTCAAAAGAGAAGATGGAGAGAGACTGGGTGAAGGGTTATTTGGGCATTGGTTATAAAATTCCTTTGCCTAACTGTCCTTATTTCGGTACCTGATCAACACAGATGCAGACTTTAATACTGGATACTGCATCCTTTCATTTTCCTGAGCAAACCTAATCCTGGTCCTCTACTCCCCAAGGGGGAACTGTTTCAGCCCTCTTTGTCACCACAATGTCTAGTGTGTTCTCAACATGTTATAGAGGGCCATGCAACCACTGACAATGGCCGTATTGGGATGTGGTCACGGTCTTCTTGGTGGGTTCATAAACCAGCAAGTACTATCCCTTGGAATGACAGTCAAGGTCCTGGGGACAAACTGCATCAGAAAAACTGCAACTAAAGGAAAGATAATTACACTAAGAGACAACTAAAGGAAAGTTCTGAGAGGCCTTCTTGTGTTCCCCTGAGTCCACATGGACTGAACGGAAGCCATAGGAAGAGGCCACTAGCAGGCAGTTAGTGTGTCTCCCTTCTCACTCTTACTCCTGTCCCTTGGGGCCTTGGCATCCAGACCCAGGTCAAAAAAAAAAAAAGGACATTTAATAAACTTTGTTGCTAGGAAGGGAGAAAGGAAGTAGCAAGTCCAAGGTCACTCAGTAAGCCAAGAGCGAGCCCAAACTGAGAGCCAGGACCTTCTCACGCTCTGCTTGGGGCTTCTCACTTCCCCATGCTCCCTCTTCAAGCCCGGTTCCTCCTCACAAGGCTAAAATGATGATGAGTCAGACTGAAAAAGTCCCTTCTGTCTTCCCCTTGGTTAAAAACAACAACGAAATTCCCAGTCCTTTCTACTTCTAAGAAAGTTCTGCTTGGAAAACTGCCTTGTCCTTTTGAAACTTTTGGAAGCCATGTTCGAACAAATTGTTGGTACTGCTTTACTCTAAACAATACGTCCACATAATGCATTCTAAAGAGAGAAAAGTACGAAAGTGGCCATTGACATTTCTGATTAGAATGGAATGAACTATGTGGCTGTTGCACCTATTCTAGTTTGCTCTCTCTTGCTTCGAGAAACACCATGACCTACAGCAACTATGGACACTACCTGCTATGAGGAGGAAAGGGTTTACTCTGCGTACATGTTCCAATCATAGCCAACCATTCAGAGAAATCAGGGGCAGGGACTCAAGGCAAGAACATGGAGTCAGGAACTGAAGCAGAAACTATAGAGGAACACTGCTTACTAGGTTGTTTATTCTGCTCTCTTACACCACCCAGGACAACTTGCTCTAGGGTGGCACCACCTACAGGGAGGAGGCCTTCCCACATCAACCATTAATCAGGAAATGTCCTACAGATTTGCCTACCTGCAAATCTAAATGAGGCGTTTTCTCAATTGAGCTACCCTGTTCCTAGATGATCCTCTTCCCATAGGACACTAACTTATGTCATGGTACCAATGGCCTAACCAGTACACCACCCTCTCTCCAGAGGGGAACATGTTGCTGTTTTTTCTAACCCTAGGGATACTGTGAGCTCCTGTAGACATTTGCAACAAAAGCCCATCAGTCCTCACTGGGACGATTTTCTCACACCTGATGTGCCTCTAAATCCATACCTCTATACCTCAGAAAGGGACAAAGTACAGTACATACCTCCCTCAGGAGAGTCTGAAGCACTCATATTCCTGTTGAAAAGACTCTTGTATCCCAAATGAGACCAATACGAGATATAAATAGTCTCACATAAAATTGGGCTAGCTTTTACTTCCACAAGAGTGACGGAAACATAATTCTACCTTCAAAGCGTTTTCGATTTTCAGACTCGGCAATATGAAGATGTGGATATGTCAGAAGATTGCTTTTGACCCTATTTATTTCTTGGGAAGGTATTTAAGAGCCCTGGGCTGAAATCTCAACACACTAGGGAAAAATGTTTGAAAAATAAGCAAATGAGCAAGGAGATTGATACCAAGCATACACAGACTGATTCCTGGTTTTCCTCGTTAGGATCCAGCGATGCTACACGCAGGTTAGTGTGTGGGGAGCCGCAGCACACAGGCTGGGGATGGGAACCTGAAGGATGGGACTTTTCAGGGGGAGAGTCAGAGATGCGTCGTCAAAAAAGAGGGAAACTTTTGTGGCAACTCACATCAGAACACCAAAGAGGAACCTACGAGAGTGGCCAAAACTTTTCAAACAGATTCTATTCAAAGTTCAAGCGAAAAGAGCGCCTGGTAAATAGTTAATCCACACATCCCTCGTGCTATCCATGAAGCACAAACATTATCACCTACCATGTACAAACTGGAGAACTTCAAAAACGTAAGAAATTTGACCAAGAGAAAGGCCAAATTTCCAACTCAGCTGTTTACTTCAAAGACTCTCAGGCTCCCAGGTACATGTCATTACTCTGGATTCCAGAATTGTGAAGTGAGTCTGCCTGTCTGCCTGTCTGCCTGTCTGTCTGTCTGCCTGCCTGCCTGTCTGTCTATATATTTACATACACATGTATGTATACATATATATATATGTATGTATGTATGTATACATATATCACACTCTCCACTCCTCTTTCCCTTCCCCTCTCCCCCTTCTTACATTCACCCATCTCTTCTCTTTTTCACTTTCACTCCTTTCTCCTGTGCATCTTTCCTATTCTATTATCTCTCATCCATCCATCCATCCATCCACCCATCCAAACCCCCTCAAACCAGTATAAAGACACCAAAGGTATTCACGTACAACTGCCTCTGTCGTTCTGTAAGCTGAGAACACAGTTCTGTTGTACTCCCTGGGTTGCCAGCTGTCCCAGGGAAGAGTATGAAAAATACATTGCTCAGCACCCGCCTCAGTCGGGAGGGACCCACCACTCAGAAAGATGGAGTTCAGGCTCAGCTCATTCCTATCAGATGGTATCCTCTGACAACGTAGGCTGAGTAAAGGACACCATGGAAGACATCAGTCAGTTGCAGGGAGAAACTTAAAACAAGCTTCATTTGACTTGGTTTATTTCGGTTTTAAAGAGTGGAGGTGCCTCTGGCTACCACAGAATTGCTACCTGTCTTGAGATGAGTATTTTATGAAGAGACTTGCTGGATGAGTACCACATTCCTCACATATGTGCTGCCTCTTATTTACAGTGTGGGTGATGGAAGAAAAAGTGGCTCTCAAAGGCGTTTTACATAGGAGCAAACACCACCTTGGCCATCTTCCTAGTCAGGCAACACTATAGAAGCTCCTAACAATACCTCTGGATATCAGCTTCTCCGGCCACAAGGCGGAGTTAATATCTCCTCCACATGTCTTTCAGAACTTTGCCCCAGATGGTTATCAAATGCTTGCTGACAAGATTGTCCCATAAATGCTGCTGCCCACATACCACAAAAGACTCAGAAATTAAGTTAAATCAAAGCCCAGGTTGCACATGAGTGAGTAGACAGTGTGGACGTAAGATCCATGGTGTTTTCTGCATCCATACCCCTGTCCGCAGGATGCTGCCGCTCCACTTTGGCTGACTTGGATTTAGCTGCATCACTGCTCCTGCATGGAACAAGCCCTCACTGCCTTGAAGGCCCTGGAACAAGTACATTGTTCATTGCTCCTCCTGTGCATTTTAATTTAGCTTTAAACAGTAGCACAAGCTCCCCCCCCACACTCCCCCCAAAAGGTTTTAAGGACATCAACTCAAAGCGGAGGATGATGTAGGTGGTGAGCGGGTGAGACCAGCCCCTTCTCCACTCACCTTAAGGAAAGTCAGGAATAAGGTATCAGCTCCGTTCCACTCTTGTGACCTTCCTTGAGCCTCTGTCTCATCAGCTTTGACTTTCAATCATTTGGGGGTAGTGGGGGTTGCTCAATCAGAAAATGGCTCCCTTCCTGGGGGGAAGCAGGTCTCTAAGAGGATTCCCTGCAAGTACTCTTTTTTTTTCTTTTTTTTCTTTATTAACTTGAGTGTTTCTTATTTACATTTCGATTGTTATTCCCTTTCCCGGTTTCCAGGCAAACATCCCCCTCCCCCCTCCCCTTCTATATGGGTTTCCCCTCCCCATCCTCCCCCCATTACCGCCCTCCCCCCAACAATCTAGTTCACTGGGGGTTCAGTCTTAGCAGGACCCAGGGCTTCCCCTTCCACTGGTGCTCTTACTAGGCTATTCATTGCTACCTATGAGGTCAGAGTCCAGGGTCAGTCCATGTATAGTCTTTAGGTAGTGGCTTAGTCCCTGGAAGCTCTGGTTGCTTGGCATTGTTGTTCATAAGGGATCTCGAGCCCCTTCAAGCTCTTCCAGTCCTTTCTCTGACTCCTTCAACGGGGGTCCTATTCTCAGTTCAGTGGTTTGCCTGCAAGTACTCTTAACTCTTTTCAGCTCTCTCAACAAACTGGCTCACTAAAGCTACCCGGACACCCTTCTTCAGTGACCACTGGGTAAAATAAACCAAAGGGCGTTGGAGACCACAAGACTACATGTGGGAAAAGTCCTTTCTAGCCACCAAATCCTTCTTGTTTTATAGACAGGGAAGCAGGAGCCCAGGGGCTTTCTCCTCCCTTATCCTGGAAGTTTGGCTGGGTGTCGAGAGTTAAAGACAGTTGTTGTTCCTGGGCACATGCTTTTCTGTTTCAGCATTCAAGAGGGAACTGAGATGCCCTGAGATGATACCTTGATGAAAATGCAGAATGGACTCTGCTGTGTCACGTTACCTCCTCTCTAGTTGTTTTATGACTCTGGCCATGCCTAGGTGGGTGCTTCCTCCTTCGCTTCAAATTAGGAGTGGGGGCTACCAGAGAGCAGGAGAGGAGTGATACCACACTGATCTGTAGGCTCTCAACCCAGCACAGGCCAAGGGCAAGAGCACACATGGTAAGCACTGGTTCTATAAATGAATGATCCCATTTTTATGCTTGATCCATCATAAAACTGCAATTAAACTCTTTGGGGCACTCTCTTTCCCAGTTTCATTTTAAAAATCTAATTATCTATGCCATACAGAATTTTTATTAGAAAGTGAAGTCATTAAATAAGCAGACACCAGACTCAGGCCCTGAGATAATTGCAAATAGCACATCTGTCTGCAGTGCTCAGCTGGACCTGATAGGCACACTGCTGGGAAGTGAGGTCCCTGTCCTCAGCACTTGGAGCAGCAGGGCTCTTAAGGACCTTACCTGGGGAGGGCTAGGGAATAACGCTCAAACCGCTTCACACCCTCATCTTCCTGGACATGAGCTGTACCGGCAGACTAAATCTACACGACCTTTGAAAAGCTCCCTACCCCCATGCCTGTCATCAACCATTCCAACCATTCGGTTGTATCTCTTGTCACTATGTCTACATCCCAGGGAAACACTTGTGATATTTTCCATTCACATGTTCAATGATAAAATCCTGGCCTGCCCAGTGATTTGGGTTCTATTAATGACAAACCAACAATCCATTCTTTGTGCTAACAAAACCACTTAGGATTTCATCAACTGTTCTTTCTTGACTAAGACATGTCAGAGTCGCCCCCCTCTATTCATCACTTGTAAAAAGAAATCCCGCAGCCAGCTGCAGAAAGCCTTGTTAATGCTACACTCAGAGCAAAACCCTAATAAGCTCTCTAAATATTTACTATGAGTCTGAGTTACTACAGCCCTGACCAGTTCCACCCTCACTAAAATCCGCTTGTCTTCTCCAAACACACTTATTTTGGTTCTCTGACATACCAGCCAAGAAAATGACAAGATTGTGTGCCATGGCCCAAAGAGTAAGCAGGACCTCATTTTACATTCTGGCCCTGCCACTTACTGGCTGATGAGATTTTTACCTCACTGTCCCATTTCTTTAAACCCAGAATAGAGACAAGCGAATGTATAAACATATATTTAAAAACAAATGGGAGAGGGCAGCTAAACAGGTCCAGGATTTTTTTTTTAAATAAAACATTTATTTTAAAGGACTCTCATAGGAAATAATAACGCATCCCTGCAACTCTGGAAGTGCCTTTCCATTTCAAAAAGTGCTAGAGACTGGCACTTGTTCCGGTGGTGGTGAACATGGCTTATCTGGTGAGAGATAACTAGAAGATTAACTAGCAAAGCTAGGCGTCTGACTGTGAGCAGTTTTTAACCTTCCTAGATAATGAATGGATCTCCAAGGGCCAGATCCAGAGAGCCCTCCCCGGGGATTCTGAGAGGACCCAGAAGCCCCTTCAGAGGAGAACGCTTCTCTAATCAATACAAGTAAACAAGAGCAAGTCTATTGTGGGAATGGCACCATGCCAAGTCCTATAAATACATAAGACCATTCAATCTGGAAGAAGACAAGTGTAAGTGTAGGAGTTTTACTGCCACAGAATGGCGGTTCAGCAAAGTCAGGTAGACTTTCAGGACCCCACAGGCAGAACATACCACAACAGAGCTTAAATCCATGACTAATTCCATCATCCTCTTTCTTTCCAGTCACCATAAGACCTCGTCTTGGAATTCTTGTGGTACCATAGAGAGGTCTTTTAACCAAGGTGAAGTAGGAGGCAGAGGCTTCCATGAAGGAGTCAAAACCCCCAGAGGCAGGCAGGACATCCTTGCTGTGTGCTCACCAGAACTGGAGGAGGGGCTCTCTTTGATAATCACTTGAATCTGTGAAGGCTACGTGAGGGCCTTCCAAGATGACAGTAGTCGGTCAGCTGAATCCCAGACACAAAGGCCAGGCTACCTGATCAACCCCAAGGGATGATCTGACTAAGAGCCATCTCTGGACTCCACGCCACCTTTCACTTTGTCAGAACACCGCTCAGATTGCATGACAAAAATCTATTTCCATCTCTCCCTTTCCCACCAGACCACATTTTTTTTAGAAGGGGACGCCATGCCTCTGTGATCCCTGCCCTGAATTTGGCATGTACATATGAAGTATATAAATGAAGCTGTGCATCCCACGAACACTCCACAAAATAACTCGAGAAAATGCCACTAGCCTTGCAAGATTTTGACTTAAAATAGCGGCTCAGGCATCTCCTTAACTGAAGCTCTTCCAACAAAACCCAGGGCACCAACAGTCTTTCAGCCTTCCAACCATTCAAAACATAGCAAGTAGGCTAATCCATCCCATCTTAAAAGAAGAAGCAACACCCAACAGGAAAGATAAAGAGGTTTCAAGTCTATTTGAAAGATAGAATGAGGTCCATGTGAGTGAACTGACTTCTCTGGGTCAGCAGCTGCCTGAGAGGCTGTTGATGTCCTTGTCTGTACATGTTGCTCTAATTCAACAAGCCGGAACATTGCCATACAAAGGGGGGGAGAGAGAGAGAGAATGAACAGAATGAAAGGAAGAAAAATAACCAGGAAGGGGGTGGGGAAGCTTCACTGAAGAGTGTCACGGACAGGGGACAGTGGGTGACAGATAACTATGGATTAGGTTAGCTCTCTGGGAACTCCTTACTCAGGGCTGGCTCTGTGTCCTTGAGTCATCCGGTTGTATCTAGGCCCTGGGAGCATAAGCAAAAGCAAACTGAATTCCTCTCAGTGCTGAGTAAAAACAGGAAGTCACAAGTGGCTTCACTCTGCTTTCAACTTGGGTCCCCAGCACTTGGGGTTCAGGATGTCCAAAGGGCATGGAAGGCAGTATGTGTCGCAGGGTTAGGGGACTGGAACCCTTTCTAGTTAACTTCCTGGTGCAGGGAAGTCCTTTAGAAGACAGATCTGGGAGAAGAGTGGGATGAGAGGCAGGGGGACCCATGTATTCGCTCTATGACGTCCCTTCATTGATCAAATCTGAGAGCTGACTGCGTGCTCACATCAACAGGAGGAGCCCATGGGAAACAACTCACTTGCTCTGAGCTTAGTTGATGCAAAGTGAGAAATGGGGGCTGCCCTTCCCCCTAGAACACTAGCACACCTGTGAGCTATCACAAGTGTTCAGCACACCCAGAAGTATGCTACCAACCATGCACCGCACCTGGGATGCTACTGTCCCCTCCCCAAAGCTGAGAGCAAGGATGGCAGGTTCATCCTACTCCTTCTTATTCAGTATTCTGTCCTCACAGGAGTTAGGGGCCTGCGGGAGGTGAATTCTGCCAGCCCCCCAGCCTGGGCCCAGTGCCCATGTTTATGACTGTTTATTTCAGAGCAAGTAGAAAGAAGAAATTAGAACCATAAAAGACAGGACAACAGACCAATAAAAACCAGCTCCCAGAAGAGTCAGGGGGAGGAAGAGGCAAAACTGTCACCATAGCAACACAAGACCGTCAGAAACAGGCAGGAAAAACAGCCCCTGGTCTGCCTCCTCTCTTTGCATGAAGCACTCAGAATCAGTGTGTGAAATTTAGTCTGATTGGGAACAACTCTAACAGGCTGGTCTTCCCAAAGCTGAGGCTTGGCTGGGAGCCACCCTCCTCTTGCTGCCCTGCACAGGTCCTCGAAGTGCATGGTCCTAGCCCAGCTTTCTCTGAGTCCTGGGGAGTCAACACTGTGCAGATAGCCTGGGCCCATTTAGAGGAGGTGGTGATTGGTCAGAGTAGTGAAAGTTTCTAATAAGGAAACCACAAAGGTTCAGGAGAATCCTATAAGCCTGGGTTCTCTATGAAGCAGGCAGAATAAACATCCACATAGGAGAAGAAATTATGTCCAGAACGCAGAATGGTGGCTCTATCAGTATTGGACCCTTCCTCTTCCAATGATGGCTGACAGAATTCTGGGGATCTTCACAGAGATGGGGGTTGGGGGTGAGCATGAGAGCTTTAGTAGATTTAAATGGCAAACGCCCTAGACCGAGTCTCTGGGGACATAGGCCAAGAAGTTTAACAGCTTGGAAAAGGAATAGGGGACAGGCTGGCACATTTTGTCAAGAGGTGTTCTTGTCAGTCTCTCAGCTGGCAAACGAGACAGGTGTGTCTACCAAAAAGCATGGCTGGCCTGAGACCAATGCCTCGGGAAGTGGGTCAAATTGTTCCCGAAGCTCCAGCTTGGAAAACTCTCCTCCTGCTGGACTCTAGTTAGAAGTTCTGGCATGAGGGGGAGTGAATACCCCGGAAGCGAGGAGATCCTAGGCACAGCACTTTCTCTGCTGGCTAAGCACCTCTGTGGCAGGTGGCAGCAGAAGGGTCCAGGTGTGCAGGGGCCAGGACGGGCTTCATCCACGCCTTGGGACTACAGAAATATGGGGAGCAGAGGAATGGCCCTCGCAGGGGATCCTGGAGGAGGAAGATCGCCGGTCTCCTGAAGAATAGCTTTGGAGATAGAGGTTCGGGGAGCCTTCCTGAAGAATAGCTTTGGAGATAAAGGTTCGGGGGCGGGGGGGATAGAGATGGGAGTGGTTGAAGGGTGAAGGGACTCTTCTGGAAAAGAAATAAATCAGGAGAGAGACACGGAGAGAGGGAGCAATGGACGCACAGACCTCTGGCTCGGGAACCAAGAACAGTTCGTGAGAGAGTCGTGAGCTAGCTGCTTCCCTCCCTCGCCCGGGGCTGCAGGGCGTCGCGATCCCGGCGAGGAAAGCCACTGTCGCCTCGCTCCACCAAGTCCGGCGCCCGGGAGGCCCCCGCGCCTCCGCAGCACCTTTCCCTGCGAGTCCCAGCCCGGGTTCCCTGCCGCGCCCTAGCCGCGTCCGCACCACGCTCACCAGAGTCGCAGCCGCTGTCGCCGCCTCGCTCCTGCTCAGCCGTCCGCTCCGCCGCTGTGGATGCCTCTCCCCCGGCAGCCGCAGCCCGAGAGTCGGCTTCCAGCCCCGCCCCACCCCGCCCCCGCCCCGCCCCACGGCCCGCCCTCCCCGCCCTGGCCGGGGAATCCCACCCCGCTGTCACCAAGAGGGCCGGGTTCCCTTCTAGCCCGCTAGGCACTAGGAGCTGCACCCAGGAGTTAGCACTACCTCCCAGCTAATGGTAACCCTCTCTCTGCCTGGGTAACTTGCCTTTCCTGGGTCACTAGGAGGCCTGAATTCCTCCATCCCTATCTTTCCCCTTGAAACAAACAAACAAACAAACAAAATACAAAGAAAAACCCTCAAAAGACATAATCCCCATAGGTCACTGGCATATACTCATACTGACACTAGTGCTCATGCCAGATCACCCCAAAACACTTAGCTCCCCCTCCCTGGGCCCAAGTTACTTTGGATGGTGAACCCTGCTTGTTCTTAACACTTCCCTTGCCTATCCTAGTAACACACACTCAGCCTTAAAGACCATAGTTATTGGATGGGGTCCCCCAAAAGTCTTCCCAAATACCTAGCCCATGAAATGCAACGGTCTTCTAAACACTGATTCTAAAATTCTGCAGTGTAAGGAGAAAGTAGCTTAAACTCTCATTGTCAGGGATCATTGTTTTAAAACATCTGCCGAGAAGGTTAAAAAGCAGGAGATTCCGGAAGCCCAGAGGACTGAGCTATGCCAAACAGGTTGTGAGTCAGAGCCCCTGCATGTGCATTTGCCTTGCAGACACCTAGTTTGGCTGCTCTTTTCCCCAGTCAGCCAACCAAAGAAGATCATTATAAAATTTATACACAGTGTGTCAGGTCTTGTGCTGACAACCATGGCTTCTTTGGATAATGAATTTGAGGGTTGGGAACAGGAGGAGAGTTTGGGGGCTCCCACAAAGAAAGTAGCTTCAGGGAAAGCATTGCTCTGTCCTCTCGCTTCAGGCCAGTATGAGTCCCCATGAAGGATTTGCTCTGCCTAAGTCTCCAGAGGCTCTGACAGTCTGTGTTTCTGACAGGCTTGGAGGAGCTGCTTAGTGGTGGGGTGTTTGGTTCAGTTTTGGCAAGAATTCAGACAGGGTCTAGACGGGCACAGTCTAGTTAGAATAATAGAGTCTCCCACATGGAAATGGTCCTTGGGCTGCAAAAGTTTCTCAAAGCCTCCCTGATCTGCATTAGCCCATATTTTTTGGTCTTTCTGAAGACAGTTTATTTTATGTTATTATGATTCTATTAGAATTTTTTCTTGCCATGGCCTTAACTTTGATTTGTTTGTCTGAAACACACACACACACACACACACACACACACACACACACACACACAGAGAGAGACAGATACACAGACACACAGATACACAGAGAGATACACACACACAGACACCACAGACACACACAGACACACACACACATACACACACACACACACACACACGGGGTGGGGGGAAGAGAGACAGACACAGATACACAGATACAGACACACAGACACACACATACAGGCAAATATGCTTGCATGCATGTACACACACATGCACACACACACAATCACACTCACACACACACACACACACACACACACACATACACACACACACCTCTGTCCCTCCTTTTCTCCTTTAATTATCCTGTCTACCTTCAACTTTGGCCAGACACTGGGAAGGCCATGAATGAATCAGCCCTAGATACCAAATTCATACTTGGAGCACTATCATTTCAGAAGTTAAGCAGACCTTGTATTTTCTCCTGTCCAGCTCTAGTAACACAGCTCATGTTGGTGAGTAGAGAGTCCTGGGTGTGTGAGATTTCACTTTAGCACACTTGGAGGCGGCTTCTGTGTCAGTAATTGAGGGATACCTGGATAGTATTGCTAAGCCCATTATGAAATAATAGGGTTTTCTAATTATCAGTATGGAATTTAATAATTATGTGTTTCTTAAGACACAATAATCAGATGAAATAGTCTTTCAACTTTATCAGTAATGCTAATGACAAGTTCAGAAGCTGTCATAATAAAGATTATAGTGAAATTAAACTGTCAATTAGGTGCAGGTGAGTTCAGACTTTGTTTCGGATGGCATTCATTCACTGCATATGCTGTACTATATGAGCTAAGCACACTATCTCTATTCAATTAAATTCAAGAACCTCCTTTTTGGGTGGTGGGTTTTTAATTTGTTTTGTTTTGCTGTTGTTTGGATAGACCACATCAACCAAATGCCAGCAACTTTACTAAATGATGGACTAGGACGTGTCCCAAGCCTTTGATATGAATAGAAACGAGGTTGGAATGAAGATGTTACCCCTATAGACCTGGAATAGAAGGACTTTTCCATGGGAGCAGAAGCTTCAGGGCATCTCGTTAAATGCTGAGAGATGGACAAGCTTTCAACAGGCAGCAAATAGGACAAGAACAGCTCTCATAGGGATGAGGGAGAGGCTACAGTAGAGCCAAGTGTGCACACTGAAGTAGGGAGTGGACACCCGTGGCAGGGAGAGCTGTGCAGCGTAACCCCCTCCAAGCCTCCAGTAAAGAAACCGATGTAAGGATCCCTGGGACAAGCTGCGTGAACTTTAAAAAGATTACTCTGTCATTCGGGGCTGTTGTCTACAGAATGGGACTTAGGAAGCCAGCATTAGGAGGTTGATATGAGCACATGTATTGATGGCTTTGGAACTGTGAAAAAAAGGCTGTTTTAGAATGTCACCTTCTTTTTTTTGTTTGTTTGTTTTTTTGGGGTTTTTTTGTAAACATGAGTCTTTGTTATTGTGGGGATTAAACACAGGATTCTTGTACACATGAAGCACACTCATGTAGCTTACTCTAATCTGTGGAACAATTTTCTTAAGTACTTGCTAAATACCATTACAGCATTAACTCTTAATAGGAACAGAATTCTAATAAATGAACTTTTTTTAATCTTTATTAACTTGAGTATTTCTTATTTACATTTCGATTGTTATTCCCTTTCCCGGTTTCCAACATCCCCCCAACCCCTCCCCGTCCCCTTCTTTATGGGTGTTCCCCTCCCCATCGTCCCCCCATTGCCGCCCTCCCCCCAACAATCAAGTTCACTGGGGGTTCAGTCTTGGCAGGACCAAGGGCTTCCCCTTCCACTGGTGCTCTTACTAGGCTATTCATTGCTACCTATGAGGTTGGAGCCAGAATGTCACCTTCTTGTGTGCCCTGAATTGCACAGTATGTAAAGAGAGTGCTAGATTCAGCTGTACTGGCAGTCAGTATCTTTCATACATAGGGGGATGGTGGGGTGATGGGAGGATTCTGTATCCTGATCCACTGTAGCACTCTCTGTCCTATATGCTACAGTTAACAATACAGTTAACAGTTTCCTGTCTTAGCTCACGAGTCTCGCCAGGAATTATGTTGTACTCCCCCCCCACCCCCTGCACTCCTATAGTGGCCTCCAGGGGTGCTGAGTTTTCTCACCAATGGCCAACCAGGGTCTCTGTCTAACTAGGGGTTTCTACAGAAACATGGGTCAGGCTTCAGCAGGAGCGTATTAGATTTGATTATGAATATTGAGCCAATTTTCACAGCTGACATGCTGCATATTTCCTTGATACAAAAACTATAGCTTACACTGTGCAGAGAAACTTTGCAGTGATTGAAAGCTCCTGCCTGTGGCTTAGTTCATGACTAAAGCTCTCTGACCACATTGCTCTTTTAGATGCTCGTTTGTCAGGTCTTTCCTAGTCAAATTTCTTCACACACAGTCCTCCAACCCTTGAGTGACCTGCTACCATCCAGATCATCCATCAGACATCTGTTTATATTTTGTTAGAGACTGGATTCAGAAGTAACCCCCAACCCCCGTAATTACTTCTTCCAAGGCATTCCGCTCATACCCTCAGAGTCCCCCCACTTAACTGTGCTTAGGGATTCAGTCAATTAAATGGTCAGTTCTCCTTCTTCATGATAGCTGTGTTCTATCAAGTCATTATACTTGAGGCCGTTGTACACAAACACTGGGCCACAGCTTCTAGGGGAGACTCAGGATTTGGTGGCCGTAAGCCTCTAGGTGCAGCTTCATGAACACCTCAGCAAACAGCCATGTTTTATATTTAGGGACATCACACTCAATTTATATTGTTGGTTCTTTGGCACTGAATCCACGGCCAATAGCACTGTCCCTGGTCAGATCTCATGTGCATATTTTCCTCTTATCAAGTGTCATAGCCCTCTTGTATTGGAGAACCTTTGTGTCACACTTGGCTCTGTGCTTCATGGCCACTTTCGAGAGTGAAAGTGTCAGCAAAAAGCATAGAAATGAGGATGGCACAGTACAGGGTAGCCCCTGAGAGCTGAGAGGACAACGTCCATCATCTCATTTAGTCTTACTGGGAACATGTTCATTAAGGTGACTTAAGTTTGGTTGAGGCAAAACAGCACAAACAAACAAACAAACAAAAAATATAAACCTCAAAAACATTATAAGTATTAATTTAGGAGATATATATCAGATTTTAATATATATTTATTCATTTTATCTATGTGGGGGCGGGGATACCATATGTGTACAGTGCCCACAGAGTCCAAATGAGGGCAACGAGTATCACAGTGGTGTTATAGACAATCATAAGCTGCCTGATATGGGTGTTGGAATCAAACCCAGGTCCTCTGGTAGAGTATCAAGTGCTCAGAACTGCTGACACACTTCTTCAACCTCTACAAAATAAGTTTGCTTGTTTGTTTGTTTTCTAAGTCAGTGTTTCTCTGTGTAGCCCTGTCTGTCCTGGAGCTCACTTTGTAGACCAGGCTGGCCTCAAACTCAGAGATCTACTCACTTTTGCCTCCCAAGTGCTGGGATTTGAGGCCTGCTTCACCACTGCCTAGCTTTAAAAACAAGGTTGATTTTGTAAAAATAATTATTTTGTTTATTAACATCCCAAATACTGGATCCCCTTCTTGGTCCCCCCTCACAGAGTTCTTCCTCCTATCTTTCCTCCCCTTCATGTCTGCCTCTGAGAGGGTCCCTTACTCCTGGGTATCTCTTCTCCCTGGGACATCAAGTCTCTATAAGATTAGACACATCCTTTCCTACTGAAGGCAAACAAGGCAGACCAACAGCATCAACTAACTTGACCCCTAGGAGCTCCTAGAGACTAAGCCACTAACCAAAGAGCATTCATGGGCCACCTGAGGTCCTCTTCCATAAAAATAAGTGTTAACAAAGAAACAAATTCCAAACCATGGAGTTCTTAAGTAGTAAGCAACCTGCACATGCATCTCAACTAGACCATGACCTTTGAGAGGCCAAGGTTTGTGCTTTATCAGTAATTATAGCTTCCAAACACCTCGAAAGAATATCCAATACATAAAAATTAACATTCATTGAATACCAGTTAAATAAGTGGACAATTTATTGCAGTCTCACTTTTCTTTAGTTATTTGCCAAAAATGTATATACCTATTAATAAAGCTGTAAAAAGATATGTCTGATGTTTCAGAGGGCTGTCAAGAACTCAGTTTGGTTCTTACTAAATGTCTGAACTCTAAATATAAGGAGTACTTGGAGTAAACCCCTCCTATAGCACTTAGCCAGGCATATAGATGTAGGCAACATCTGTCCATTAATCATCCATCCACCCATTCATCCATCTATAAAAGAAAAATGGTCAATAACTAGGTTTTGTATAAACAGAATAAAATGATGGTCAGCAACAGAAAAAATTATATAGCCCAAGAATTGAAAGTGGGAAGGATGGATGAGTATTAAGAGAAAAGGAAAGTGAACACTTGTAAACCAGGAAGTCAGGAAAACTGTAGAAGCTTGACAGAATGAGTTTGCGGGCAGGCAGATCGAGACTGTCTTCTTTCTCCTGTAGAAAAGGGACATGAGCATGCTTCTCTCTTTTCACAGCCTTGCACCAAACCTAAGAAAGTGTTTATCATAGCCCTGGCCAGAAAGAGTTGTGTGTGACTGGCATTTAATGAGCACCTATTTTGTGATGAACAGAAATTGGAGCAAAGGAAGAAATATCCATGAAATGAATGAGACCAGCACAGTGTCTGATGCCACTCAAGCTACCAAATTCGAAATGTCACCGTATTTCCAATCCTAAATCTTTTTCTACCCTTTTTATATCTACTATCAAGGCTTTAGTGTACGGCTTCTTTCCTCTAAGTACGAATTCTCTAGTACTTTTAATAGATTAGTTGACCTCAATACTTGGCTGGCTAAGCAAATCCAAAATTGCTGATTGTATCAATTTTGGTGCCTTTGACAAATGAGTCAGCCTCTTTAGAAGATCCAACCTTACCACCCTTGAAGTTTACATAATCTCCAAAATCACTACCAACAAAGTAATGACACATTGAGTAAACCGTGAGCAAAGGGTTAGAGCATTTTAAAGGCATACCCCCATCATCTGTGTGGCATCACAAACAGATAAGTAGGGGTCACTTATGACTGTACCCATTTTATAGTTCTGAAAATTAAGGCTTGGTAAAACTTATTCAAGTCATCAAGCTGAATCATACTCATGAAAGCCCAACAAGGTTTTCATGACTCACGTTTGTGGACTAAGCCTTGGATCTATTGGACATCCACCTTTTCCTCCTCATTATCTTCCTTCTCCTTGTCTTCTTTCTCCCCTTCCTTCTCTTCCTCCTTCCTTTTATATTTCTTCTCCTCCCCCTCCTCTTCCTCCCCTTCCTTCACCTTCTTGCAAAGAGTTATTTTATTTCTCAAGAAACATATTAATGAACAAGTGGACAAACTTTAGTTCTGACATAGGTCAAGATGTTATGACAATCAATAAAGCTGACTCCACGGAGCTTCTTGGCAGGCCATATTGCTAACATGCAAATGTGTACGTCTACATGTATATGTACATATATATGACTGTATGTGACAAACACTATGTAAGTAGTCGTTTGAACATTTTTTAACTTTTGTGTCTGCCTCTCTTAACTGTGTAACCATGTGAGGAATGCCTTAGATTATTGAATCTTACAGGGAACTCAATATAGTAACAATTTACATTTATCTTCTATGGTGTGTGTGTGTGTGTGTGTGTGTGTGTGTGTGTGTGCATGCGTGCGTGTAGACCAAAGGTTGATGTGTGTTGTCTTCTGTCCATCTCCATCTGATTTTGAGGCAGGGCCTCTCACATGAAACCAGACCTCCAAAAACTGGGCTAGCCACCTTATTCTGGGGATTCCAACTCTCAGTCTTCACCCTTGTGCATTGAGCCTTATGCAAGTGAGTCATCGCCACAGCCGCTATCTTCAGTTTTATCTTCCCATTACCCACAACAAACCATGTATCAAAGACTTTTAGTGGCTTCTGAATGGTCTCTCAATAATATTCTTTCTTCATTAAATTCACTGTCCACCTGCATCTCCAGAGATCCTCTTTAAGGAAGCATGGTCGTAGAAGCTCCCTCACCAAAACCTGTCAATGGCTACCCATCATATTAGGACAGAACTCATTTGCTGTCTGTACTTGATTATTTTCCCCTCTAGTGTCTTCATAATCTTAAAATCAAAATATTACATCACACCTCTCTGCGTTGGTAACTTGTAGTCTTTGTAAAACATCTGCCCTTTCATATGTAATGTAACAAAGTCCTGAATTCTAGTCCATAGCACACATCACAGAATTTTAATTTAGAAATCACACACACACACACACACACACACACACACACACACACACACACACACACCACATCTGCATTCTCAAGTTAGAAAGATAATGTGTACTTAATAAGCAGCCATACAGTTAATCTGTATTCCTCTGGGTTCAAGACCCATAGATTAGGAGGATTTCCCTTTCAAATTATTGATGGGGATATGAAACCTATGCAGCTCTAGAAGAGCCAAAGAGAAAATTTTTGTTTTTACCAGAGGAGAAATGTTAGGATGCATTTTTGTATATGCATCAAACAATACACCCACACATGTTGTGTGATCCTAAAATAAACTCCCCATTAGTGATAATTCATCAAGGCTAACAAAGACTACTCTACTGATATTGAATGATCCCCTTTTCTCATATGCCAACACCTCTACATTTTCTTTGTTTTAATTATATCAAGCATCCTTTTGTTCTTCTGGGACATTTGCCTGCCAGGCTGGGGCAGACTATAAATAATAATCATCATCATTAGAGGAAATGTTACCCACACGGTCTATTTTTGGAGCTGATGACAAACCCACAAACAGGCCCACTATGACCCTGGCAGAGTAGCAGCAGTTTCTTGAGGCACATCTTGGGCTCTTGCAAGTTTCACCTGTCTCATTAGTGTCACTCATGCGGTGTGGCTGCGAAGATGGCAGCTGCTTCCTCTGATCGGCTCCATCAAACTGTGTCCCATCTGTTAATATGAGAGGAGATGGGAAGATTTTAGAAAATCTGGTGGTTTTCATATTTTATACATATATGCAGATTTTCAATTTGCATTTCTTTCATACTCAGGTTCCGGTGCATTTAGTTAATGTGTATGCAGCGGGAGGGGAGGGAGGCCCTGGATGGTAAGGGGACACTGCCTTTCATTATACATATTTAAATTTTTCAGTATCTTTGAGAGTAGACGCAGAATTAGAGGAGGCCTCATTTAATCTCTTCGTTTGACACTTTGGAGAAACTGAGACCTGGAGCTGGAAGGTGGGTTCAAGGCCTTGGTATGAGGGAACCACATAACTGGAACACAGACTGTTTGAACTCTCCTGACGTGGAAGGAATATCTTCCCCGATTCTGGTGTGGAGGTCTACAGTTTGTGGAATATATAGCATGCCAGTTTTCTTTTGGTGAACTATCAAATTTCCTCCATAATTCCCTAAGAACTCCCAAACTATGACACAGGCCTGAATTAAGTCATGTCTCCAGAATGGGATAAATACGCATGATGAATGGCCCACCAGTTCCAAACAGGCAGGGTGCCATAGCAGGAAGAGACCAGGTCTTAAAATCAAGACCCAAAGCAGCTCAGCTTTGACCTTGTATGATTTGGGGTATGTCAGAGACCCTTCACTTCAAAATTCTCATTTGTTCACTGTGGGAAATAAACACTGCGCTGCTTTTCTTACAGGAGCACTCAGGGAATCAAACAAAGCGACAGACAAGAACACTGTGAAAGACTACATGAAAGACAATTTCTGGTGGCTTCAGAAACAGAATATTTTCTCTTTGTTTACTCTTACAGTAGTATGCATAATCATTTGGTGCTAATTCTCCACAGGTGGTTAGACTTTTTTTGACCCTTATTTCTTGCCAACAAAACAAAACAAAACAAACAACAACAACCACAACAAGGAAAAAAAACCATCACTGATGTTTGGAACAAGCTTTATGCTTTTTTGTTTTGTTTTTTGTTTGTTTCTAACATGTCTAGGTTAAGCAAGATTGATAGAATGAACAAAAGCAGAGAAGTTAGGAAAAGCATCAAATATGTCAGGATGTCGGTTTAGAAAGGAATTTAGGAATATTTTTTATCTGAAGCTATGGAAACAAGGAAACTAGATTTAGATAGTGGCCACCACAGAGAACACATATTCTCTTGGCATATATTAATAGGCTTACCATAATAATTTTTTTGAAATAGATATGATGTTTTTGAGTTACTGTGGTTTGATTTTAGCATACGTCCCACTTTCTCTCTTTGTCTTGATCTGACAGATTGATAGTCTAACTCATGTTTAAGAGTAATGAATGAGAGGTGCTTTCTCCTTTCCAAGGAGTATTTAGACAAAGATGAATCTAACAGACACCCATGCTCCTATCACCCAGAATATTAGCCTTGTGTGGCTTGTGCTTCAGTTTCTCATCAAATGAACGCATATTAATGATCAACTGGCAACCGTGATGCTCCCAAATGTATGATGCTTAATCTTCAGTTCTTTACATGTGACCATGGGAGGACTTTACTTCTCTGCCTCTTTTGTGGGGTCATGGAACAAGTTCTGGTCAATGATCTGTAGGCAGTGTTAACTCACCTGTAGGTTAGAACACTTAATCTCCAACAATGTATCCCCCGTTCCTTTTGCTCTTTTGAGCTGTCATCACAGCCAACCTTACTAAGCAGTTGAGTCCCCATCCCCACCCCTGCCCTTTTTTATTTCTCACTACGAAGTCAGTTGGTAACATAAAGCTGCTGGTAATCTTTCCATTTGCATCTTCTAAGTATTCACAAATAAACATGGATGCTTACCATATAGTATCCTAGTGCATAGATGAAACATTTACCTGAATGTTTTATATTCTTATTCTTAATGCTTCCTTCCTTACTAGTAGGAATTTTCTTATAATTTATTTTAAATTTTTTAAAATTAGCATGCAAAGTATTTACTTCCATTAAAATAGAATTTGAACGCTGTTGCTATTCCCCAACTAATTCCTCTCCTCTGTCCTTCTGTTTATACCAACATTTCTGTACCCTCTTTTGAGATATATATATGGATCAGATTCCCTGGGATGAGTAACATGTCATTGTGACTTACCATGCGGATGCTGGAAATTGAACTCAGATCATCTAGAAGAGCAGTCAAGGCTCTTAACAGCCCCATATAGTAGCATGCACTTTTAGAACTATCATTTTGCTAACTATGTAATTATCTGGGTATATGCATGCTATATTCTATCAGATACTCACACATTTTCATCCTGCAAATGGCCCTAACATGCCAGTAAGCTAAAACATCCATAAAAATTTCTGTTGTCAATATGTTGAGTACTTGTGTGATTGTTTTCTCACAGTCATTTCCCTGAACGTGAGTGATACTGTCTGCCTTTGGTGGCTTTAGCAAAATGTTAGAAACTAAGTAAAGTGTAAAGAAGAGAACTTTGTGGGGCCGATAATTCTGTAGACTGAAGAGTCTGAGGGCGTGAATCTGGTACCTTGTGTGGGACTTCTTGCTGGGGCACATTATGGTGGAAAGCAAAAGGTTAAGAGAGGGAGGGTCAGCATTAAAATAATCCTCTTATGGGGCAACTGTGGCATCAATCCACATACAAATGAAAAGCCTACATCGCCTTCTAGCCTCTCATTCATACCCCTCTTTCCAACTGGTGCTTGTCGGTTAGGTTCCCAACATATGAGCTATGGGAGTATGCATAGCTAAGGCTCAGCAGGTGTTGACTATTTTTTTGTAATTGTATTAATCTTTCAGGCTTTCTATTTTCATTAATTTATTTGTCCACTTTACATCCAATTAGAGCCCCCCTCCCAGTTTCACCTCTCATCCTGCTCCCATTCCCCTTTCCCTTCAGGCTTTCTTTTCTTGAAATCACCTATCCTTTACAATTACATTATAGGACTTGCAATCTATAATTTAAAATTAAAGAGTTTGTCCATCATTTGTAAGATGTGGGAAGTTAAATTCAGAATAATTATCCATCTCCTATGCACATTGCCGCATACACCAGCGATTTGCCTTTTAACTTGTTTGTGGCAAATGTTATCTTATATAAGGGCTTCTTTGACTTTACTGATGTTAAGCTATTTTACTTCTATATAATTTTTCTTTCTAAATGTCATCATCATTAGGAAAGTATTTCCTAGTATTATTTTAGCAAAAATATTGTCCAGTCATTTCATTTATTAGTGTTATAGTTTATGCTCTACTTTGATGTGTATGAGAGAAGTTTTAAAGGAAAATTAGAAGGAAAGAGGATCCTAAATATATTTCTACAGAAAAAGTTCTTTGTTCCAATGTCATTCATTGGTTTGCCTGTAGTTCTAATATGGACTGACTTCACATTACTATAGCCCATTATTTCTGTTTTTAGATGCACCTGAATTTCTAGGATTGATGGCATACGAGTCCTATTCTCTAATGGATCTATGGACTGCTGTTGACTTCCAATTTGTTCACTTTTTTTATTTTGTGGTTGTTGACAGCATGGGTGCTACTGAAGAATTACCCGATTTTACACTAGAAACTGAAATTCCCTGGGCATACTATTTAGAACATTAAAAATTGTTTTTAATTAAAGAGTAAATTCTAAGTTATATATGAATATTAGTCCTTTTCAAAATTGAATTGCTCTTATGTAAGTAAAAGAACTGTATACTCTCCATATTTGAAGAGTTAGTAGTTTTCTTCTGGCATTTCTAGAATTCATTTTTTCCGAGTTCATAGTAGAACCTTCTTACACTAGGATTCCATCTTCAGTGATTTGAATAAAAATGATACCCATAGTCCCATAGGAAGTGGCACTATTAAGAGGTATGGCCTCTTTGAGGAGGAAGTGTGTCACTGAGGGTGGGCTTTGAGGTTTCAGATGCTCAAGCCAGACCTAGTTTCACTCTCTCTTCCTGATACCTGTAGATCCTAGTGTAGGAACTCAGCTCCTCTCCAGCGCCTGCCTGTCACCAGGCATCCCACCATGATGATAAAGGACTAAACTTCTAAACTGTAAGCCAGCTCCAATTCAGTGTTGTCCTTTATAAGAGTTGTCATGGTCATGGTGCCCTTTCACAGCAATAGAAACCCTAATTAAGACACCATCTCTTTCTCTATTTTTGGAAACATTCTAAATATTTACTTTGCAGGCTGTGCAGTGATGTTAGGGGTGTTTGCTATTTCTATTGATTGTATCCCAGGTCATTGATTTTCTTGCATAGTTTATCATTTTGGTTTTGCATACATTGTCAGCCAGGATATTGAGAAGCCCATGTGACTTACTTTACATGTCAGTTTTTTGTACATTTAATGGGATTTTTTTTAAAAAAAATTAACCACACTGTGAAAATATTTACATTAATCTAATTCTTTAGCATATAGAACTGTTCTAATGGCATCAACTTGGACCTTTTCCCCATGTTCTGATTTCTTACTGGCATGTGCATCTCCCTCAACTCCCCACCTACCCACCTGGAAATTTTACTGCAGTTTTCTTGGGTTTGATCGCTTCTGATTGCACAAGCAGTTTAGGCAGCTCAATTCTAGTTGCCCACCCTTTGGGAGTTGCTGGGGAAACTTTCCCAGCTGTGTGGCAATAATCCCCAGTCCCAGCTGCTAAGCCTTGGCCCATCTTCCAATTTTCTCTCAATATTTTTCAGCTATAATTGTCACTTCCTGTTTCTGAGATTCCCTCTTTACATTCTTCTCTCTGTCTCAAATTAGACTACGAATGTCCAGTTGCTAGCTGATTTGCTTTTCCTTTGTAAACCCATCATTTCTCTGGGGCTTTGAGTGTGTGTGTATGTGTGTGTGTGTGTGTGTGTGTGTGTGTGTGTGTGTGTGTGTGTGAGTTGTCTTCTATATCAGTTTAATTTTTCTTACATGCCAGAGTACCTAAGGGTACATGAAATGAGGTAAGCAAGCCATATGAAGGTTTTCTTGTGGGCTTCTCAGACACTTGGTATGTTCATTTGAAAAAAAAGATTAGGTTGAATTTAGCTTATTTTCATTCTTAAAATATATTACATATTTAGCAATGGTCAATCTTGCCTGGTGACACAGTTCTTGTGTGACAACTCTTTGGATTGCTGGTTACCAAAAATTGCACCTGTCTTTCTGGGACCAGTCTAGTTCTTGATAACTTTCGGTGGTTCCCAGTTGGATTTGTAAATTGAACTGTGTGTATAGTCACAGTGTAAAATTATCTCTTTAAAAGACTATGATGCCCCAATGGGTGCTGTGGATTATAGCTACTATCCTAAATGCTCATGCTTTTAGAAATGATGGTCTCTTTCTTTTTCTCGATCTGGGTCAGCCTACGGGCTTCATGACTTTAACTAGGTTATGTGATTGAAGTTAACAGTTACTGAAACTATGAAAGACTAGACCGATTTTCTGTTTTAAAATTTGTACGATTACAAAGCAAGGTTGTCACTAGGGCTTGATAACATGGGGCTTTTAGAAATGTATGTCCCTGAGCACACATTTTAACGATTTGTTTAAAGAGAATTATCCACTCCTGGGTGTTACTAAGTAATGAAAGTAATGCTATGTGAGTTCATTAGTCTCTAATATGATTTTTCTCTTCATTTTATTTTCCAATAAGGAAAGCTTTTCCAAATGATGCATTTCCGAAGTTGAACAGAAGGAACTGTGACTGGTTTCTTCATGGCTATTACCAGTCATGGGAGAAAAATCCAGCTAGTTTGCAATTTTCAAAGAAGTGGAAAGATTAGTTTGTTAATGCCTGTTCAGTTCTTTCTTCCTTTCTCTCCCCTATTTGGAGAATTGAAATATTGAGCATGGCTTCAGAGAAAGGAGGGGAGAGAGTCTTAGCTGCAAGGTAGCAACAGTGCCTCTCATCTGCAGGATTTCTTTGAAGTTGCAGTGGTGAGTGTGGGAATGTGAGAACTGTAACCTTGTTCCCAGGAGCAGAAAACGGCCCTGCCTGAGAGCTGCTGTTGAAACTCACCACTACCTCCCAAAAAGGAATCAGTGATCACTGTGAATAGCCCCAGCAAATGGCAAAACCCCACAAAGGCTTAATTAGAGAAAATGTATGCATTCGTTGATGTTATTAAAGGTAGATGAGGGTGGTCATGTTACTCACGGGATATACAGACACGTGAACAAGTGAATGATTTACATAAATGACTGGAGTATGGAGAATTTTCTTTTTAAAATAGGCTAACAGGAAGTGTTACGGAGAAACACATATGGAATGGGGGTCAGAGGACTGGAGGTTCATTCCTGCTGTGATGTTCTCGGTTAAGGATCTTGGGAAACAACCGATTTCCCTGCAGGCTTTGGTTTCTTCATGAGAACCTGGATATGGTTAGGAAGGTAGGCCACTGTTATTGAGGAAAAATTCAAATAAGGTTTCTTTCCATAGAGGCTACACAATTGAGTCTGTCCTTTAACAAATTGTAAAACATGAACATAAAGCAAAACAAAACTATGAAACAGCCTCAAGTAACAAGACAAAGGCAGCTGCAATAGTAGAACAACAAATCAAACCAGCTGTCCTTTTTTAACTGCTGCAGAGAAAAGCAGAGTGGTCAAAGTGGATTATCAGTTGTGGCTTTGAGGTGGTGGTATTGGAAGATAGATTCGGAATGAGGAGCTGGATACTAAAAAGAAAAGAAAGAAAGGAAGGAAGAGAGGAAGAAAGGAAGAAAGGAAGAAGAAAAAGAAAAGGAAAGAAGGAAAGAGAGAAAGAAAGAAAACGAAAGAAGGAAAGAAAGAAAGAGAGAAAGAAAAGGAAAGAAGGAAAGAAAGAAAGAAAGAAAGAAAAAGAGAGAGAAAGAAAGAAAGAGAAAGAAAGATAGATAGAAAGCAGACATTGAAAGCCAGAGGGATATGGGCATATTCATGATGTGTCCAACAGTAGACCACTACAATACACTGAAACTGAGAAAGAGAAGGTTCTAGAGACTCAGGGACAATAGTTACCCAGAATTCCCTGTAACCACAGAGGACTACAGTAAGACCGACATAAACATTACAAAGAAATCAGCTCTGCCAAAGAGGTGCTTTGTGTCAGGAAATGTTCAGAGACTGAGGCAAGGAACATTTAGCAGGTCTAATGCTAAATTTCCTCTTACTCACTGTGTGACTTTATATAGTTCATTATAGTTTTCTGGCCCTGTGTCAGGCAGGTGCCATAACCACTTGCATCCCAGAAACTCTGGAAAGCATTTAAAAATTGTCTTTGATGAAGACTTTTCTTTCAGAACAGCACAACTGGTGAGTTAGCTGATGTGATAGGGAGCCTGCTGCTACTCTATACATCTAATCAGGGCTATGTGGCCACTTCCCAAGGCTGCTACTGGCTTAGCTTCTATACTGTGTCAGACCCTTCCACCTTGGAGGTCTTCTGAATTAGAGAGGGAGTGCAAAGGCAGATTTAAGAGAACTGGAAGAAAGGGATTGGGGATTTAGCTCAGCGGTAGAGCGCTTGCCTAACCCTGGGTTCGGTCCCCAGCTCCGGGAAAAAAAAAGAAAAAAGAAAAAAGAGAACTGGAAGAAGAGAAAGGAGTTGCACCACGTGAATGAAAGTCCGCGGATGCACTTTTGGCAGCTACCTGAAGATTTAAGAGGTCAAAGCTATGTGTAAGGACGCTGTGGCTATCTGGCTGGTTAAGGATGAGGGATAGAGGAAGGAAGGTGATAATGAGATTGTGACAGAAAGGCAACTGTCTGAGAACTCATATACAGAAGGGAAAGGATTATAGGCTGTTCTGGGGCTAGGAGGGCTCAGAATGGGAGAATCTGACACAGGCAAGATGAACTCGGTGTTATCTTTGCCAGATCCGCTGGGTGGTGAGATAGAATTTCTTGTCTAGAATCCCATCACATACTTCCTTGCAGAAGTTGTAAAAAATTGTTCAAGGCATTTATTTATATAGGTGATAATCAGCCAGCAATGATTTAGATGGCACTATGGTACTGCAAACTCTCTAGTTCCGTGATGAACGTCCCTGGAAATAAATGTGAGGCAAAGAGACAGACCACTCTACTCTGGCACACAGAGGTAACTTCAACTGCAGGGATAGAGCATATGTTCAACCCTGGAACATCAGCCCTCCCACCCACCCCCCAAAAAACAGGATAACACTGCAAATCAAAGCTAGGTATCTTGATGTAGCCAATTTTAGTGTGTCCCACAGACCCCCAGACTTTTGAGGCTAACCAAACTTTCCCTGAAGACTCAAAGAAGGAGACTTGGGAGTGAAGTATATGTAGAAGTGTTTCTTCTGAAATTACTTTGGAAGAAAAAAACAACTTAAATTTTTATGGTTTTTAAAGTAGCAGGTAAAGTAACCATAGTCATATTCCTAAAAATCTCAAGGATTGTCTCATAATCTTCATAAAAAAGTAAAACAGAGATTGTAAATATATATATATATATATACAGAATTCTAAACCATCAGGGAGCCAAGAAAGGGTTGGGAGTAGAATTTGAGCGTTGCCAGGTAACATTAGCTTAGGTACATTATCTTAATGAAGAGTTGCTTGAAGTTTGATGGAAACTCATTACAAACTAAGAGGTTTGTGGTACCTACCATGGCATCTATACTATTGCCAGCTGATTATCTCCAGTGCTAACAAATGTTCCCCCTATTTCATTGTACACATGACACTGACACAGAGGCCTCTGATGAAACCTGACTCTTAGGCAGTATCTGGTACACAGCAGCCAACAACCGGCGGAAGTCGCCTGAGTTAATGAAACATGTTTGATGGCCATATGTCTGCACTCTCTCATAGACACCTGTTGCTGAGACCTTAGCTTGTATCACCTGCAGCCTAATGCCTGGGTAGAAAGAAAGTTGAGTAAAAAAGCAAAGCTTGAGGGCACCTGATAGCATGATCTAAAATTCCAAGCTACTTCCTGGACTCAGAGTAGTGGCTACTCCCCACAAAAGCCATTTTTGTGTTCCTTAAAGAGAGTCCTTTCTGTTGTTTCTGTTCTCATCCTTATCTGATCCCATGTTCCTGCCAGGCAGGATCTCCTGTTTCTTTTCTTCCTATCAATTCTCATTCTTTGTGTCCACCAAGGCTCAGCCTTAGGTGCCCAGAGAGCATAAACAAAGAAAGGGGAGTTGGCTTCAGAAAGGCTTTAGGATAGACCAAGGTAGGGGACCGAATGCTTCAAGAGGAGGGGCGGCTTTGTAATTGCAAAGACTCATCACACTTGCACAGAGGAGGAAGTTAGAGAAAATTAACCTTGGAAGGACTGAGCAGATTAGTGGAATATATAAGAAATAAGGTTTGTGATTATTTTTAGAAATCGGATGTAATTTGGTGACTTTGCTTCCAAATGTATCTGTGCTAGTCAGTCAAAATATGGTAACATCACACCAATACCACTATCACCACAACCTCAATTACCACCACGACTACCACTATCACCACCACCATCCCCACCCCCTCATAGTGTTCAAACACATATAAACACACAATTCATGCTTGGACACATTAAATATACATATTTAGACATACTATATCAAATAACACCTGAACCTACTTGTTGACCTGGTATAAAACTTATTCTAATCTTTGTAATAAACTTTTGAGCCATTATTTAGTTTCCCAATGGGTAAAGTGACTTCACTGTGGACCGTCTCAGCACTGCTACACTTTCCACTTGAGTAAATAGAAGTAGAAGTCACTATAGCCTTTAGGCCCTGGGATGGCAGAGGCCACTAGTATTATTCTTGTTCTTATAAATTATACCAGGTTGTACTCTTCGTTATCAGAACCCTGACTACTGCCTCCATGGTTCCCAGGAGTTCTGGTGGTCTTCACCATGTAGCAGCTACTAATGGGATGTCTAGGTTAAGACTTCAGGAGGGCTGTCATTCCTATTTGCAGGATTAACTCTCACAGGCAGCTGACCCATGGCCTTCTACCTCCCTCTGTAGAGCCACTGTCCTTTGACCTTCTGTCAGATCTTTCTGGGGATTAATTTTTCAATCATAAAAAGTTGCTGGATCTGAAACCATCAGCTGCCCAAAATAGGGATCACCCCCGGAGCACGATCCTGGGCAGGGCTCCTGGGCGGGGCTCCTGTTCTCCTCTCTCTGTGTCATAGCCTTCGTCTCTCTCCTTTTAGAAGACTGTAAGGGTAGCAAGTGTTTCTTCTGCAGGTTGGAGAAAATCCATGAATGCAGGTGTGTAATTTTTCCATATGCAAATGGAAAAGAAGAACATGTGCTTAAAATATCTCTGAAGATAATGATATTGGGAACTATTATCTTGCTTCATAACTGTGCTTTGGTCAGGAATCTGAATTTCCTAACCGAATGTACTCTTGTACTCTCTCTCTCTCTCTCTCTCTCTCTCTCTCTCTCTCTCTCTCTCTCTGTGTGTGTGTGTGTGTGTGGTGTGTGTGTGGTGTGGGGTGTGTGTGTGCATGTGTGTGTGTCATTCACTGGTTTGCTAATTTTCTCTGGCCCTCACACTACACCCACATACCATAATCCCTTGATGATATTAAAATCATAATAACTTGTAAAGAACAAGCAGATTAGTTCAAAACACCATTTTCTCCCAGCACTGTGAGGATAGTCTCATTGGACTCTTAAACCATGCAAGGGAGCTACAGATTGTGCCTCGCTGGGCTGTAAGGGTGCAAAGTAAGCAGGCAGTGAAGGGAAGAATGTATGGGGACAAGGGGAAAGGCCAGTGTGGCAGGAAAAAGCTAATGTCATACCTGAAGTTCCTCTAAGGGTTCAGGACTCAGCCTGGGACTGGCACTGGGATGGTGATATTGGTGAGCTTAGGTGGGAAGAGTACCTTATAGGGTTAGGTTAACAAGGCCTTAATAATTAGTGCCCTTAAAGGACTTGGAGGAAAGGGGAAGACAGGAAAGGTGGGGGTAAAGAGGAAGTCATGGTTGCGAGTTACCCAAAGCATTTTGGAATGGGCTGAGGGAAAAGGGATGGGTAAGACTGGGCGAAACCAGTTCCTCTTAGAAGCCATAGGAAAGAAACCAGCAGACCTTTGTGAAAGATGTATGAGAAAGTGGACTTTGACAGTACAGCACTAAAGGGCTGCATCCGGTGGTGATGATACAATATGACGCCAAGCGGTGCGTAATTAATATCGTGGAAAGTGTTACTACGGAATCAGCAGTAGTAAGAGCCACTACGGGGACAGTGTGTTTTCTGTAGCTCAGAGTTGTTCTTTGCAGTGTTCTTCCTCTTTTGGTCTAGGTTGTTCCTATTTTCCTACTTGTCTGCTATAATCTGGATGCAGTATTATTCATCTCCCCAAGAACTTCCCCCATTTCCCCCATTAACATCCACTTCTACCCTTCCCGTTGACTGAGGGAAGACTGCCTGTGTTAGCAGCTTGGGCCATCAGCTTCTTGGTTTGCCTTGACCATTCTCTTCACGTCCAGAGTCAGATACAAACTCCTTGAAAGTAATGATGCTAACTCATGCTGCTCGGAGTCCCTCCTACTTATGGCACCATGAACATGCAGGGAATGCTCCTTGCAGGCTAAGCAAATGAGAGTATAGGCATGTGTGAATCTCCAAATTCCTCTCACGAAGTTGGAATGCTCATTTCTAATGTCTTAGAAGTGACGTTGGGGAGAAACTAGAGACGTATGTCAATGTCTAGGCTCTCCTGAGGTCTGGTCAACAGTGATACTTTCTATACTTAAACAAACAAACAAGCAAACAAACAAACAGGACAAAACAATCTGCTGCATGTAGAATTCATGTTCTCTACACTTCTACCATTTAAAATAAATAGGAAGTGGATTATTTGGCTCACATTTGCAGCCCCATCCAATGGGCACCACTGACCACCAATCCCAGTCATTTTTCCTCAGTGATAAAGCCTGCCTTCTTTGGCTTTCTATTGCAGCATGACAAATCACTACACACCAAGGCCTTCAACAAAACCCATTCATTATCTCCCAGTTCATTAGTCTGGGCATGTTTGTCTGGATTCTTTGTCTCGGTCTTAAAAGGAAAGGTCAAAACCAAGGCAGTTGCTGGCTGGTCTTTCATCTAGACACTCTGAGAAGAATCCACTCCCAAGTTCATTCAGGTGTCAGCAGAATACGGGTCTTTGTGTCTGTAGGACAGAAATGTATTTTTTTCACTGAAAGTTACTTGAATTGTGTTCAGGCTCCTGAAAATCTGACAATACTTTGTAGGGACCCCATCTTAAAAGCAGTCATCATGCTACAAAGCCTGCAAGTTTCTTAATCATTGTTCCATTGCTATGAAGGGACACCATGACCGCGGCAACTCTTAGCAAAGAAATAATTTAATTGGGGCTTGTTTAAAGCTTCAGAAGGTTAGTCCATTATCATCATGTGAAGGAGCATGGCAGCACACTGGCAGTAGCTGAAAGATTTACACCCAGATCCACAGACAGCAGGAAGAGAAAGACACTGGACTGGTTTGGGCTTTTGAAACCTTAAAGTCAATTCCTAGTACCACACTTCCTCCAACAAGACTACACCTAATCCAACAAATCTTTCTCAAGTAATGTCACTCCCTGATCACTAAGTATTCAAATATATGGACCAATGATGGCTACTATTTTTAAATTTATTTATTTATTTATTTATTTATTTATTTATTTATTTATTTATTTATTTATTTATACCCTGGCCATAGTTTCCCTCCCTCCCCTCCCCCAGTCCTTCTGCCCAACCTCCCCTTCCCCTATCCACTCTTCCTCCTTTCTCTTCAGAAAAGGGAAGGCTTCAAATATTCTTCACCCTTCTCTCTTTTAAAATTTTATGTGCATTGGTGTTTTGCCTGTATGTACGTCTATGTGAAGGTGCCAGATACCTTAGACCTGGAGTTACAGACAGTTGCGAACTGCCATGTGGGTGCTGGGAATTGAACTGGGGTCCTCTGCTCTTAATCACTAAGCCCTAGGGAAACTATTCTTACTCAAACCACCATAATAAGTTTGTCTCGGCCTCCAGCTAAAGAAACACTCTGCTGTGGGAAGTTCATGAGATCTCACTAGACACACCTATACAGTTTCCAATAATAAAACTGTAGAGTATCATATAACACAATGGGGGGGGCTATAAGATCCCAGAATAGTCACAGATTCTCAGGACTGGGAGGGGATGCTCTACCAAACATACATCTTCCAAGTCTCCTCTCTCTATTTCTCTTCAGATGATGGTATGGGAATATCCATCTTTTCAGAAGAAACATCATTTTTTTTCTTTTCTTTTTTTCGGAGCTGGGGACTGAACCCAGGGCCTTGCGCTTGCTAGGAAAGCGCTCTACCACTGAGCTAAATCCCCAACCCTGAAACATCATTTTTAGAAGCTACAGAAGAAAGAGTTCCCAAACTGAAGAACTCAAGAAGGTAGAGGGTGGAAGGGAAGGGAGAGATACAGAGAAATGGGAGAGGAAGGAGAGGATGAGGAAAAGGAGATGGAAAAAGAATAAAATAGGAAGGGAAACATGCAGATACTTGCTGGTATAATCTCAGAATGAGGCAGGAAAAAACTACCTTAGAGTTTACAAAGAGGTGATGCTATGGTGAGTGAGTATGTAGTTTGGAGATGGGAGAGAAAGAGAAGTGGAACAATTTGTGCACTATTAAGAGAGGCAGGACTGGAAATGCAAAAGTCTGATGCAAGTAGACTGCATTGTCCCCATGAGGCCATGATGATATCCTGACTGTGCTGTCACTGGGGGACATGTTTCGGTTTGTGGCCCTGCAGCAGTAGGGGGTCTGTGTTACCACCAAAGACTGAGTAGATGTCCCTGGTCTGGGCTGCTACCTGTGGCTGGGAGAATGTGAGCTGTACTCACTGACTGCAACACATGGGAGAGCAGTCTGTCCTTTTCCTGTGCAAGCACACTTCAGTTGGCCCTGGTGGTGTGAGCACAGGTAAGATGGTCCCTAGGGCACGAGCAAGAGAGAACCAGTGTGTCCCTTGCTGGCTCCTACAGGCAGGAGAGCTGGCCCTACCCTTTACCTGGGCGAAGTGGGAGAGCTGTCCCCGAGGGCTTGGACACGGGGCAATTGAACAACTCAGCTACCATCCAAGCCCAGATCCAAGGCCTTGAGTTGGTACACTCTAACATTTACCTCATCTATGAACTGCTGGAGCATGGGAAAAGGCTGCTCCTGCAGGACCAAACCTACAGGATCTCCCTGACATGGGAGCAACAACAGGATATCCGAGAGGAGTCTCAGTGAGAATCCAGTATTGATAGTGTAACGGAAGCCAGAGGCCTGGAGCCAGACCAATGACTCATTGCAATGAACATTTTGCACGTAAAGCTATTTGGGCAAAATGCTATACAGTATGACACACTGCAGCTTCCATGATAAGATACTTATATCTGTTGTTATTATTATCATTATTATTATTATTGTTATTATTACTATTAATTTTTAAATTTTATTTTTGGGGGTGAGGTTGCAAGGGTGGAGGAAAGATATGGAGGCATGGGGAGATGAATTGGGGTACATGCTTCACAAAGAGTCAATAAAAAGTTTTTAAGAAGCCTCAACACACAATGAAATACCCCATCCAAGAGGTCACTTACATTTATTTTAGTGTCAATTAGGATCTTAATATAGAAGGAAGCTACAGTTAGGGAGAGGAAAAAAGATTTTATTGCACTTCTTTTTCTGGTTTTGGTGCTAGATACCAAGCCTGGGACTTTACATGTCCCCACAATTGTTCCACTACTAAACTACACTCCAGACCTTTCTACACTTACACAGGATCTCACTGAATTTAGGCTGCCTTTAAAGACTCTCCATAGAGTTAAGATATTACCCTGTCTTAAATATTGACATTTAAGAAATGAAATGTGTTCTGTTTCATTGTTACACAGTTTTACTGGGCCAGAAGTTGTGTTAGCTTGTTACCTATCTTTTGTCATTTCTAAATTCTTGGTATCTGGGACTTTGGATCTAAATTACTATAGAAAGACTGTCTCTCACTGGCTAGCTAACAGTTAGCAAAAAGAACAATTCATATTTGCCGACTAGCCAGTACAGAGCCTATGCTCTACCTGACTCTCACCCACTGGGGGTGAAAAAAATATCTCTATCCTGCTCATCCCATAGTCAGTCCCAGAGAGCAAGACAGATGGCTTCCATGCCCTGGAACCCACTGGGATTAATCTAAGTAGCAAGTACCATTTAGCTGGCTTGACCATCAGAAATCATAAAGAAGATTCTGCCCAACTCCTATCCCTAACTCCTTCCACCTTATGTTCTCGTCGTCCTGGTGGAGCCTCCCCAGTAACTGTAATTTCACATCTGTCTCACCAGGCCTGGCAACTAACATTCTTAATCTCATTAGAATAAAGGCTGATGGGTTTTAGAGAACTGATACAGGGACAAAGACTTAAGAGCGTTCACTGTGCAAAATTTAAATAGGGTTTAGGAATATTGTAAGACTAAAGGGAAAATTTTAATGTGAAAACTTATTTAAGATCAACAGAGGAGAGGGAAATAAAAATTAGGACTCGAGACAGTTTATTAAATAGAAAATATGTCTGTAAAAATAAATCCAAATCATAGAGCAATGAATATAAGAGAAAGAGAGCCTCGTATGGAGCAACCACTCGGTGCTACTTAATGAAATAGAACAGAACATAATTACATTTAAATTGAAAGTCTATCTGTACCAGGTAAGTTATTGTAGCATAGAATATAGAAGCCAAAATAGAAAGGTTACTTTACATAAGAGTGAACGAAGTGAGAACCACAGAAATAAAATATCAGTAAAAATTATAACTATAAAGAGATATGGAATCCAAATATATCGTAGATTTTGTTTTAGACTTCTAACAATCTGGAGAAAAAAATGACAGATGATAAGAGAAAGATGAATCTACATCCCTTAGGACGTTTTAGCATTTGTTTCTCTAAAATCAGCAGGTTAGACAAACAATCAGGAAGGACTTGAGCTGAGCTTGCCAATGCTTCCCACAGCAGCAGGCCACAGATGGGTCACAGAAGTGCTGCGATATTGATCCATGTGGCCATGGAGTGGCCTGTGGGGGCCTGTGGCAGCCTCAGCCAATGGCCAATTACTTCTGGCTTCCAACAGGGTTGTTCATCTCCTGAGGGGGTTGTCCTGGCGAATATCCATGAGGGCTATGTTATGACCTGAACCAATTTTGGAATGACAAAGGATAATCAAGTGATTTGTTACAAGGAATTATCCACTTACATACATACATAATAGAGTAACAAACATAGTCTTACATTATAGGCATCCACACAGATTTCTGTGAAGCCCTGTGCCAATAAAAAGGGAAGAACACATTTTCTTTCAGAGACATCAATATTTAAGATAATCTTGAATGAGAAAAAGTAAAGTGGAGTGTATGTATGTGGGAGTCATGATGAAACATTACCTTGTATGGTAGTCTAAAAATATAAATAGGACGATAAACCTCACAATAGGCAAAAGAAAAGAACATAATGTAGACAGAATTTTCAGACAATAATGTAATAAAAATGAGAGATATATTCAAAATTACTTACCCACCAATTTATATATAGTCTTTTAATTAATAGACATTCATAATCACACAGAGATGCACACCCACACTATAAAAAATAGAAGGAAATAATATGCTTCCCTTATAAAGTGAATCTAATATAGGCAACACAACGATTCGCCCAATGAAATAACTAAATGAGAGAATAAGATGGATAACTACTAAAAAGTAGAATTCACCGGCCACTTGATTACTTAGAGAATAATATTGTATTGAAGTGAATAACTTTGCTATGTAGTTGGACTGGACTCAAGACCAACAAAAAGTCTTAATGAGGTCCAGCATAATGTAGCTATTGCTTGGGACTTAATGCAAAAACATGCAATTTCATTGCTACAAAAGTGAAGTAAAAACACACAATGAAAATTCTAACAGAATTTACAAGACCTATGTAAAAATTAGAAAACTATTAAGGCATTAAAGCAACCTTGAACGGTAACAACTGAATATTAAGCATAACCTCAATGTACAGCAATCTACACATTCTAGCAACCCTTCCTGGGTCAAATTTACCTGGACTTTTCCTGGGTTATTATTTTATTCCTCTTTATTGGCAGCTCATTTATTTTCACTTTTTTCTTGTTTCCTAGTTAGTACATTTGCCCTTACAGTTTATGTACTGCCCTAACTTCTCACAATTTAACTGCAAATCTATTCACTTATAAATATTCAATTTTTATTTTCTCTTCAGTCTATGAATTATTTAAACATTATTTGGTGTAGCTCAATTTCATTTGCTGTTTTACATTTAAAATTTGTCTTAATATTTACATACAACAGAATTTTTAATGCATTAAAATATTGCATTAAATTCTCAACTCACGGTCTCCCCTATTTGTTTGCTTTGAGATCATAGAGAAGGCCTTCGGAGTGACGATTCCCAGTGATTTGTTTGGTTTTCTGTGTTGAAATATAAATCAGTGCTCTAAGGAAAGTGCCTGAAGTTGAAAGAGTGGAAATATAACCTCTTCCTGGGCCTTGTGCTTCTGTGATGTGCCTGCTCCTAAGCTGTAAGGGTCTTTAGTGAAGGTCTTTGTTCTCTGTGGAGTACTCGTGTGTTTTCTGCGGTACTGAGGGTGTGGCTTGCCCTTCTGGTAATTAAAGGATCTGATCAGTGTCTGGGGAACCATTGGATGCCACTGCCCAGGAAGACTAGCTGGAGTCTGAAGGATTGCCTTTTAATGTGAAGAAACCAGAATCAATAAATCATCTAGCTTCTCTCTCTCTCTCTCTCTCTCTCTCTCTCTCTCTCTCTCTCTCTGTCTCCTGTGGGGTGTGTGTGTGTGTGTGTGTGTGTGTGTGTGTGTGTGTGTGTAGGCTTCTGTATATATGGCTTCTGTATGAATCATTATACATCTTTGTTTCTCATCCAGTTAATTCTGTCCTCCCTATTTACATACAGAATGAAAGCCAAATCTTAGTTAATTCTCTAGGCTTGCAAGAAGCCCAGAAACTGTTATCAGTTGTGATATTGGGTTGGGGCTTAGGGCTTTTTAGTTCACTGAAATACCCTGCACTAGCTTCCCAAGAATAAATACTCATTTCTAAAGGCTAAGGGGACTTCAAAGAAAACCCACCCTCATAGAGGAAGGGGGAGGGGGATAGGATAGGGGGTTTATGGACTGGAAACCAGAAAAGGAGTAACATTTGAAATGTAAATAAAAATTTCAATAAAAAGAAAGAGGAAAAAAGAAAACAAAAAACAAAAAAGAAAGAAAGAAAGAAAGAAAGGAAGAAAGAAAGAAAGAAAGGAGGGAAGAAAGAAAGAAAGAATATGGGAAGACCTCCCATATCCATGGATAGACCAAATTTATATTGGTTTGTTTCGGTAATTTTTGTCTTATTGGTGTTTTGCCAATTCCTATTTGTGTGTGTGTGTGTGTGTGTGTGTGTGTGTGTGTGTGTGTGCATGCATTCATGGTGTTTTTAAAAAAACTTATTTTTAGTTATATGTAGAGAAAGAACATAAAGTTGGGTGGATAGGAAGGTGGGGAAGATCTGGAAAGAACTGGGGGAAGGGAAAACATGATCAAAATATATTGTACAAAAAAACTTTCTCAACAAAAGTTTTGTTTAATAACCCCTACCTCCGCAAAGAAAACCCAATAAAGAAAAAATTGGTCAACCTTAGAACTCTACCCCACAGTACAAAGTGAAATGATTAAGCTTATTGCATGCTTTAAGCTTCTGGGTATTTTTTGCCTGGAGATTCTGTTTGTCTGTCTGATTGACTGTCTCTCCTTTCGTCTTTGTCTCTGTCTCTGTGTCTCTGTCTTTTTCCCTGTGTGTGCAAGTGAGGTATGCACATGTATTCCCCACCTTCCTACCCACCCAACTTTATGTTCTTTCTCCACATATAACTAAAAAAAGTTTTTTTTAAAACACACACACACACACACACACACACACACACACACACACAAAGAAATCGACACCAGTGTCTTCCTCAGTCACTTGTCCACCTTGGTTTTAGAGGCAGAGTATGTCTCTGGACCTGAAGCTTCTCCATTGACTAGCTGGTTAGCCACTGATCTCCATAGATCCACTGTGTCTGCCCCTCCAGTGTAGTGATTAGAGGGCATGCTACCATGCTCAAGTTTTTACACAGGTATTGGGCACCCAAATTCGAGCCTTCCTGCTCGAGTGACAAATTATTTGCCAGCTGAGCTACCTACTGAATCCCTGAATTTCTACTTTTAAGTAGATCCTTGATTTGTTTTAATCAAGTATGGCATGGAATACCGACACATGTATGACTGTTGTGAAGGAAGTGTTGGCTACTAGTACCCTAAAAGTGGGAAGAATAGCCACAGTCCCAGGCTACCACACAAAGAGGTATCAGGATGCTCTGTGGGCATAAGGTGAAGTGAGCAAGGGACAGAGGTGGGGCAGAGACTTCATTGCAGTTTCTGATTGTTAAGCCAGCTGAATAGTACAGGCTACTTAGAAAAATCCTAGTGGGTTCTGGGACATAGAGGTCATCTGTTTTGCTCTTTGGTACCAGTCCTAGAACAAGCAGGACAGAAGCAACATTGTCAGCCCTAGAGTGTGAAAGTCAGGTAGAAGAGTTGACAACATGGGCACTGGCTGCTGGCAAATGGGAAGTGTGCTCTGGAGACATTCTTCTATTATCAAAACAATAGCTAGCTGGTGAGAAACAGTCGTTCTATAATGATCTAAGCACAATATCTTAGACATAAGAACCCAGGGGGAGAAAGATAGATAGCCAGCTCTTCTCATCCTTGGCTCTACTCTCTTAGCTAATGTTCTCTTTGTTCTGAAGCAAGTCACTGTGTTTTTGGTATTTCCTTCTACTGACTTGTTCTCTGAGAGGTGAAGCCCTCAGGTCTCCCTCTAGGCTCTTTCCCCTCCAGGGCGTTTCCCGTAATGATAGAATGGGCTCCTGATTCAGGAGAGAGGAAGGAACAACTCCGGAAAATCTACACAGGGGAAAAGTTTCAAAGCCTTCCTCAGTTGCTTCATCGACTATAAACTTAGAGACGGGTGGAGGGGTATAGGACAAAAGGCAGGAAGTGAAGGACTTTAATTAGTGTCAGGGAGGTTGGTGGGGTGCAGGAAGTGTACACTTTCACTTGTTTTCCCTAAGAGAATACAGTGTTTCAGGCAGGATTTCAGAGGCATTCCAGGAAAAAAATAAACACTACCATCCACAGCTCACCTTGTGTAGAACTAGGGTAATTGTTTTGACCATTTGTGAGCATTAAGTGGTTTATGCATGTACATTTTTGAGCATAGGTTCTGACACACAGTAAGTACTCAATAACTATTTTTTAATTCAAACAACTAATTGTCAAGTCAGTCTGTGTCTTTTCTTTTTCTTGGGAGGAATCAGAAATAGAAACAAGTCTTGTGGCCACCATAGCAACCTTATATATTATTCCCAGCCGGAAGCATGGGTGCTGGCACACAGCTTTCAAACCAGCAGCTTCTATCCTGTTGAGTCAACTCACTAATGAAATGTACTTCTGGCTTATACTAAAGCTTTCCAAACCAAAGCTGTGCTTCCCATGTGATGGAGGACGTTAGAGACTATGGGATTAGGTCATTGTAGGGCCATGCAGCAATCTTGATCCCCACACACTGGTAATTGGCATTTTATTGGGTTAATTGAGAAAGATGGAGTTAATTGAGGAAACAGCTTTATTTGTACAGGAATATGGACATTATCAAGTCATTATTAGTGCAGGGGTGTATAACCACTGCACAAATTTCAACAAACTAGAATACAAAATTGAATTAAGTGGTTGAAACACTCATGACTGCCTGCAACTTACTCTATTCTCCAGAGAGTCCACAATCTTCTTTTTTGAAGGTTGTGGTGGTTTGAATGAGAATAGTTCCAATAGACTCATATATTGGAGTATGTAGTCCCCAATGGTAGAACCAGTGGGGGAAAATTGGAAGGTATTGCCTTGTATGTCACTGGGTGTGGCTTAAGGTTTCACAAGACTCTCATCATTTTAAGTTCACATTCTGCATCTAGATGTGAGCTCTCACCTGCTCATGCTGCCATGCCTTTGCTCTGCCAACATAGCCTTAGATCTCTGAAACTATAAGTCCAATTATATGCATTCTTTCATAAGTTGCCTGGGTCATGTTTTGTTTCAGCAGGAAAATAACTAATTCAGGGCTGTGTCTCCAGAAGTTCACCTATGAATTTGCATGTGCGCACGCATGCGCGCGCGCGCACACACACACACACACACACACACACACACACACAGAGAGAGAGAGAGAGAGAGAGAGAGAGAGAGAGAGAGAGAGAGAGAGAGAGGTAGTATTCTTGGGTAGGTGGTTCCATGTGTATAAGGGAATAGACTGAAGAAACAGCAGAGAGCAAGCCTCTCATCCTTTAAGCATAAGCAGAAATCTTGTCTTCTGCATCAGTTTCTGCATTATGGTTCCTATTGAGTTCATGCCCTGATTTTTCTCAGTGATGGACTATGATCTGGAAGTATATGACAAATAAGCCTACTTCTTCCCACGTCGATTTTGGTTGGAATGTTTTATCACAGCAATAGAAAACACACGGGGACATCACAGCATATGTGTGGAGATCAGAGAACACTTTGCAGGAGTTGGTTGTCTCCTTCACATCATTGAGAGTAGTATTTCATACTGTGCTGGGCTGCATATATAAGGCTACTTGGGGGCTTCTGAGAGACTATCTTGTCTCTGCCTCCCATCTCCCTGTGTGAGTGCTTTGATTATAGATGTGTGTTACCACATCAAGTTTTGTCATATGGTTCTGGGGCTCTGGTTAGGATAGCAAATGCCTTTATCCAATGAGTTATCTCACTGGTTTCATAACTAAATATTTTCAAATGTTATCTTTTTGTTCTAGGATAGAGAGCTATCATAAGAGTTTAGCTGCTTTCTTCTTTAATTAATATTATTTCTATTTGTAGATGTTCCACATTACAACCTACCCCCCACCACCACCACAGAATACTGTTAGCTTAAGTTTTGTATAACTTTCGAAACAATCATAGCGTGTGTGGGTTAACACATAGCCGTTAATTTTTCACACTTCTGAGCTAAAAAGTCCATAAATGTGCTGGTTGAGTGTGGTTGTCTGTAAGATCTCCTGTTGACTTTGAGAAGACCACCTAGGATGGTTAGTTTTAACTACTAATTTGACAGAATCTAGGCTTACCCAGAAGATGGGCTTCTTGGCATGCCTGTGGGGGATTATCATGGTTCTATTCATTGATATGGGAGGACTGAATTTACTTGTGGATGGAACCATCACCTCCACAAAGGATCCTAGACTGCCTACGATGAAGAAAAAGGAGTGTGCAGTAGCCCAGCATTCATTATTTTCTGTTTCCTGACTAGAGAAATGACATGACCGACTGCTTCAGGCTGCTGGTGCCTTGACTTCTCTGCCTTGTTAGACTGAAACATGAATTATGAGCTGGAGTAAACCTTTTCTCCTTTAAGTTGCTTTTGTCAGAGTAGTTTAACTTAGCAATACAGAAAGAAGCTAAGGCACCAGCGAATCTCCAGATGTGCATAGGTTCTGAAGTAATGGGGTGAGGATTGTGAAGTTCAGAAGGGAACAGTTCAGTCCACATCAATATTCCAGTTACTACAGGATATGAATCAGTTGTTGTGCTCAGAGTGTCTTCAAGGACCATTTACAGGAGTTTTCCTGAGGACTCAGAGCTGAGCGATAACTCCAGTGCTAGACGTTTTCCATATCGTCTTCTAGAATCTTCCCACTCCTTGGCAAGATTCAGAATCTATTTTCTCCTCTCATGAAGCTTGCCAGGACTTTCATAACACCCCTACAGAACAGAGTTTGGCCAAAGTGACATTGTGTAACATATAACGTCATATAAAAAAAGCCAAAGGCTTAAATGTGAAGTGACCTCCACTGACTGACTCAGCTGTTGAGATACCCGGATGGAAGCCCTATTCTGAGAAGTTGTAGAACCTTTTGGACATTGGGTATAGGTTATTACAATGAGTTACTTCTCTACTTTCCCACCAGAATTCCTCCCTCCTTATCTGCAATTACAATGTGATTACTCCTGCAAACAGCTCCAGCCAACAGAGAAGAGACATGTTTTATCTTCCTGACTTTGACGTGCTGTACCCTCTAACCTCAGCCCTAGGAAAGATCTCCCTTTCTGTGTTGCTTCTCTCATGTTGTCTGTCACAGTAATGAGAAATGTAACAAAAAGAGGCACTATGATTTGGACCGTTCTCTCTCTTGTTCTTCCTCAAGAACAACTCTCCCTAAACCTGCTTGCCATTTTACAAAGAAATCAAGAAGAGGAAGAAGAGCTGCGGCCCTTTATCAAGGGCCAGAATCACTTCTAGATCTGAATGGACAGTCTTTTGGTTCTGTCCAGTGTTGTTTTTAAAGAGCATTCTTTTGTTATTTTGGTAGGGATTTGGGAGATGAGCTAAAGAAATGAGTTCATAGTCCATCAGCCACCTTCCACTGGAAGTCAGAGCAATTGTCTTTGTGTAATAGTTACAAATGGGTTCCAGGAAATTTTCCCAAATAGTCTCATTGCTTTCAACATTAAGGCAGAAAGAGGAAATTCTTTCAACATTTAAGTGAATTTGACAGGCAAAGATGGGACTGTGTACAGTTTGTTTGGTAAAGGGTATGGGCAAAGGAAGGTTGTTTGCAGTAGATCTCAAAAACTCTATGGAAAAACAGGTGGTCTGTTTTAGCAAACATATAGGGTATTATTGTTTCCCATTGACTGCTACTTGATAATTTACTAAAGACTTTCAGCCTTTAAATGACAAAAAGGCATTCTGACCTAGTTCAGGGATTCAGAAATGTAAAATCATTATGCCTAGACCAATAGAAAGATGTTGGCAGGGTCCTGCTTCTTTCAGAGGACCCAGAGGAGAATCCATACCTCACTTCCTTCTGTCTCTGTTGTTCAATGATCAGTAATACCAATCAAGTACCTTTCTCTAGGACCTTTTTCTTTTTGATTTCTGTTTGTGCTAAATTTTCCTCTGATTATGATTACTCATTATATGAATATATAATACACAATATATTCACATAATAAATGTACATTCATCATCCATCTATCTGGCTCTCATTTACCTATTTATCATCTATCTCTCATTATCTATTTATCTATGTATCATCTATCTCTCATTTATCTATCACCTGTCTATCTATAGATCTATCTATCATCTATCTCTTTCATTTATCTATTATCTGTCTGTCATCTATCTGTCAGTCTGTCTGTCTATATTGATAACCTACTTTTTTTTTTCAAGCTGTTTCTCAACTACGCCTGCAGAGTTTTTGGCACGTGAGTCACTACTTGCAGTTTCTATGAGTTAGAATTTGATGTTTTGGGGGTTGGGGATTTAGCTCTGTGGTAGAGTGCTTGCCTAGCAAGCGCAAGGCCCTGGGTTCGGTCCTCAGCTCCAAAAAAAAAAAAAAAAAAAAAAAAATTGATGTTTTTCATGGGTCACGACTGAGCCTACTATCTTGGCACTGGTGCTCAGTGAGATAGTTCTATCTCACAGGCCAAATGCTCCAATCTCATTCTGACATCTCCAAAAGACTCAACCCAGTGCAGCATTACCCCAAAGCCCAATAGTGCTACTTAGTGTCAGCTCCAGACCTCCACTTCGGCCTGTGTCTATCGTGTGAATCCGACACAGTGGAGACTCTTGAGTGAGATCCAGCTGCTAGCAAATCCATTTCTCTCTGTAGGACTATGAGGAACTCATGTGGTGCAGCAGGAATAGGCTAACAGCTTTAGAGATCCATATCGCAAACAAGAGGAACTAGAAAGTAAAAGAGAGTCACTGGCTCTAAATCATTTTAGTATCCACCAGGGGAAATTCCACTAGGTTTCAAGGCCTGGCAAGAATCCCCAGGCTTAAGGTCCTGTCATCTGGAACTGGGCCTAATTCTGTTCTCTGACCTTTTCTGGAGCAGATATTGAGAACACATGACCTACATCCTCTGTTCTGATCATGTCTTGTGGATCCACAGACTATGAATTGGAATTCATATGTGAACAGACAAGTTCAATTCGTCGGCGTTAGGACCCCCTCTTGTATTTACATAGTTCTTCATTTAATGCCAGCTTGAGAAACTGAAGAGATGACAAACTCATCACTCTTTCATCTGTAGTCATTTGAGAAGTTTGTTTGGATTGAGTTTGATATGCCTTTCAGAGAGGTACTGTACCATCTACCATACTGCAGTATGCTGTGCTAACTGTTCTAGAACTCTGTAGACCAGGCTGGCCTAGAACTCTCAGAAATCCACCTGCCTCTGCCTCTCAGTCACTGGGCACCACCTCTGCCCTGCTATAGAGAATATTATTGTAGACCGAGAACTATTTAAAAGCTAATCATAAAAGGAGACATCTCATTTGAGACCCAAGAGATAAGAAATAACCATGAACATTGAAATAAAGAGATAGAAAAAATTACTTTGCTGTGCTACAATAAGGAACAGAAGTCTGTAATACTAGATATTGGTGAAAGATACAGGAAGTACTTTAAATAAAAGTATATGGAGGAGCCAGAGAAAAATCATGAGGTGAAGTGAGAAATTATATTTTATTTGAATTTTAGTTGGAAGCCACTGGTGATTTTGGAAAAAAATATTATCTTCTTATGTATGTTTTAGAGACATCACTCTGATTGCTATTTAGAGAGAGGAGGAGGAGAGAGGGAGAGGGAGAGACAGAGACAGAGAGAGACAGGGAGAGAGAGAGAGAGAGAGAGAGAGAGAGAGAGAGAGAGAGAGAGCGCTGTACTACTTGTTATCATGGCTTAGCCATGTTAATTATAGGACAAGATTTGAAAAATAGAAAATTCTAGAATTTTAGAAGTGGAGTCTTCAGGAATTGCTGAGGGGCAAGATTTAAGGGTGGAGGAAAAGACTGAAATAAAAGTGAGACCTAATTTTCAAGTGTAGGTTCTGGCTTTGACTGGCTGGGGCCCTGGCATTGCTGCTGAGTGGAGCTCAGCTCCATTGCAGGAGTTCTGAGGTGAGATGACCGGGCATTTGAAGGAGGTAAGAACCATAGTATCTCCTCAGCTATTGTGTTTTAAACGTTTATGAGAAACTTAAATAAAGATACCAAGGAAGAATCGACAGGGGCTAGTCATATAAACATTTGAGCTAATATTTAAATGCAGCACACCTGCTAAATCCTCATCAAAACCTACCGCAAAACTTAAAACAATTAGAAATAAATGTATCAAGTCATAGATGGGAAGAGATAGGTCATGAGAACAGTGAGCACAAAGTTCTCCAGGAAGTGCACAGAGCACAGGAATGCTCAGAGGACAAGGAAACAGTGAGGAATGAGGGGAGGAGACATGGGGGCTGAGAAAGACTGAACAGTGTGCTTCCATAACATGAGATCCTCTTGTTTTAGGTAAATCGCAGTACCTGGAAATTCTCACACCTAAAATTAAATTTTATTTCATATTATTTTTATATACTGCTCTCAGTTGCCTCTTGGTTTCAGTTTTTCTTTCTCCCTCCCTCTCTTTCTCTCTCTTTCCTTCCTTCCTTCCTTCCTTCCTTCCTTCCTTCCTTCTTTCCTTCTTTCCTTCCTTCCTTCCTTCCTTCTTTCCTTCCTTCCTTCCTTCGTTTTATGTGCATTGGTGTTTGGTCCACATGTATGTCTGTGTGGCGTGTCCCATCCCCTGGAACTAGAGCTACAGATAGTTGTGAGGTGCCTCGTGAGTGCTAAGAATTGAACCTGAGTCCTGCGGAAGAGCATCTAGTGCTTTTAGCTGCTGAGCCATTTCTCCAGTCCCTGGTCTTAGTTATTAATTATGGAAAACATAGAGAAAAGGTCAAAGGGCATACATTTCAGCAAAACAATTTCTGCAGAAAGAGAACACATTTGTCCTGTTGGTTTGAATAGCTGGCCACCACCAGTCTGTGTGACTGGAGAAGAGACTAGGCCCCCAAGACCTTCATTTGCTTTGTCTTTAAAGTTACTTGGAGTTGTATCTCTTAGCCTATTTTCTTTCCCCTGAAAGAGTTAGCAGTTACTATCACTCTGCATTAGGAATTCTGAGTTTCTAAGCAAGTATTTTTCTTCTATCCTTATCTTTTTCTCCCTGCTTCCATTCTTCTAATATCTGGTCAGTTTTCCAGAGTCTAAAAGATTCTAAAGTAAAAGAGAGTACTGCAACGGCAATGTCTTTCTTTAAATACAATCTCATGGGTTATTTGTGTAGTAGGAGTCATCCTTGACAATATAAAATGTAGAGGCTCAGAGCTCAGCATATTAAATTATCTGGAATTTAATTTCATTTCCACAATTTAGAAACTATATCGGCTTGGGCAATTTACTTCAATTTTCTGTGTCAGTTTCTTCATTTGTACAATGAGGTAATGGTAGCCATCTCATTGGGTGGATCTAGGGGTTACATAAATTAAAAATTAAAATGGGTGAAGCACGGAGAAGAGGGCCATGTGTTCATTACTGGGTAAGCACCCAGGAACTGAGCTGCTGTCTGTCTGTTTGCAGAATTCTAAGCAGATGGCTGGATGGCCTCTCTTCCGGGATGTGGTGCCAGGGACTTCTGTCTCAAAATGGTAGTGACTTTTAGGGTCCTGTCTGGTTCTGACACTTTGGTATTTGAAAAGTAATGAGACCCATTCCTTTTAACAGTGGGCCATCTTCCAGAGTGAAGGGAGAGCCTGAACATTTACCCCTGGCTTTCAGGATGTTGAGCTAAGTTCTGGAAGAGTTATAAAATTAGGTTGAAAAGCTAAAATGATTTCCATTTTAAATAAAGTCTGTTAAACCGTTTTTAATGTCAAAACTTCAAATGCTTTTCTGGCTTGCCTTTCCTACTCAGCCTGAATTTTTTTTTCTCCAATCCGTGGTTACAGAAACAGGCTGATACAGAGAAAAGATCAGAGTTAAGAGTGATTCTAAATGCAAGTTTAGTCCTTATACAGAGTGGTGGAATGCCTCTTACCTGCAGTTTCCCAATTTTCTATAGAAATCAGAAGAGCTGCCTTGTGTCAGTAATATGAGAATAACATTATAGAACATTCTTACAAGACTCTGCAAGGTAAAAGTGATGTTAGCTTTGTTGAACTGCCCTGCCGGACTGTTGGAGCCACCTCTGTTCAATCCCAATCTCTACCACCTTCTAGAATTATCCACTCGAGCGCTTTATTGCAAACAGGGAAAGGATATCTCTGTATTGGTGATGGTGGCTGTGGGTATTAGATGGTATTTATAACCTTCTTGAAACCAGACATCATTTGAATTCATGAAAAGTAGCTGCTACAAGTTCTAAAAATATTACTCATAAAGAATGCTGTTTCCAGACCCCTCTTGCTGAGTCAGGTAACCCCGAGCCCTCCACTCAACAGGGCTCTGATCACTCCCGTAACGCCAATAGGGAAATTAGCTAGTGACAAGATATTTTTAACTGGTCTGAACAAACACATCTTCATTTGCATACAGCAAGATGTAACCTTAGCAACAGCGTGTATTTTTGGACACCCTTTCATTTAATGCAAATGAAGCCCATGGATGCACCCGGAATCTGGTGACAGAATTCAACGTGACCAATGCACGTGTGTGAGGGCCTCCAAGTCGGCAGCCAGCGCTGGTCGCCTGATTTCCTGTCACTAGTGCAGACCAGCACGGCCCCAAATGGAGTAATTTTAAAACATCAGTTGTTCCTGTTTACTTTCAAGTCACATTTGACTGTCACTCCTGTTCTAAGTGGCCTGAGGTGTGGGAGAAACTGGATGCTGCTCGTGTAAAGAATTACACTGTCACAGTGTGAGAGAGAATTGAAAGTGTGGCTATGCAGCTTCCATGCTGTGACTCAAGGGCCGTTCCCTACAATCTCTGAGCCAGTGTGTTCTAGAAAAGCAGGGCACGCATTAACTTCATTGCATCTTCTTGTTTGTGAAGTTGTTTTAAGTAAAACCTTTTAAAGGGCTCTATGGCTTTAGGTCAGAATTCTGTATTTTTCCATATCTATTAGATACAATATGATGCCTTGATAATGTATTTATTGGGGGAGGGGGAGTAAAACAAGCTAACTAATAAGAGATCTCTTTGGATATGTCTTTTGTCACAAAGACATTGCAAATGAACTGCTAGCATTTTTAGAGAGTGGAGAAGGGCATCTGTTTGATAACATGCTTTTACAGTTTGCTCCCCTCCTTTGTGTTTGCCAGCATGACGACATATATAACCTTGGTGGTGGTGGTGCTGTGTGTGTGTGTGTGTGTGTGTGTGTGTGTGTGTGTGTAGGCCAGAAGTCAACATTTATAGTCTTTTCTTATCTTTAATATTTTTTTTATAGTCCATTCATTACCCCTCTCACGTTCTGCCCTTCCATGGGGTTCTTCATCCCATTCCTTCTCCCCCATCTCCAAGAGGATGTCCCCATACTCCCACACTGCCTAGGCTTTCCCAATCCCTGGGGCCTCAAGTCTCTTAAGGGTTAGGTACATTGTCTCTCATTGAGGCCAGACCAGGCAGTCCTCTGCTGTATATGTGTTGGAGGAGCCCTCAACCAGCTAGAGTATGCTGACTGGTTGGTGGCTCAGTATCTGAGATCTCATGGGTCCAGGTTAGTTGAGATTGTTGGTCATCCTACCTATTGTTTTAAAATTACTCTTCACTTCATTGTCTTGTGATTTAGCCACACTGGCTGGTTAGCAAGATCCTCTGGGTTCTACAGATCATCGCCTTCAAATACCAGGCTTACAGGACAAAATTGCTACACCTGGCTTTATACAGGTGCTGAGGGTCCCAAGCTCAGATCTTCCTGCCTACACATCAAGTATTGGCAGTTCTTAAGATGGGCGGGGTCTTCGGAACTTTTTTTAAATAGAAGGATGAATCTATGATTTGTATAAGTATCTTATTTGACTCCATGTGCTAAGGGATTGATCCCCAGACTGGTGCTATTAGGAAGGACTGGAACACTTAGGAGGCAGGACCTAGCATACGTTTGTAGGTTCGGGAGAACCTGCACTGAATAGGGTTGTGGAATTTTGACCTCTGTTTATGTGTCTTCCGTCATGAGTTCAGCAGTTTGCTCTTCTTGCTTGCTTGCTTGCCCAATATTGCTCTCCAAGCCCAATTCAGCAGAGGCCTAAGGCAACAAGTTATGGTGTCTTGGACCAGGGACTCCCAAACTGTGAGCAAAAGTGAACCTTTATCTTTTGTAAGTTGTTATCTCAGGCATCTCATTATCTTGAGAAGTTGGCTAACACCAAGGTTCAGAAAGTTTTACCTGTTGCTCTTGAGTAACTTTTGGGTGGGAGCCTTCTCTAAGGATGTGACCTCAGGGAAAGTAATTTTTGCTCTTCTTTTTGTAACAGGATTTTATGAAGCTCAGGCTGGCCTTGAACTCCCAATCCTCCCCAGTGCTGTGTTTACAGGCTTGTGTTTAAAATTATGTCTACCTTGAAGAAAGTATAAAGCAAGAACCCAGTCAAAGGACCTGATTTGGGTTTAGAGAAACTTGGAGTCCTTCACTGCCAAGTTCTTCTGGCAGCTCAGTTATGAGTGACTCATCTCTGCATGGGAAATCTGGGTGACACACAACAAAACTACATGATAGGGTTGTGAAACTGTCTTTCCTCTGCAGCAAGCTTCCCTGTTTTAACAATCAATGGTCACCTTTGGTTCTCATGATCCAGCAGCAATAGAGTTTTTGACACTGCTGCTCTCCACACCCGGCTTCCTTCTGTGGCTGTATTTCATATTAACACAGGACCTTTGTGTGGATGTGCATACACATCCACACATGTATACATATGTAGGCATGTGTTTGTGCATATAGGGGCACAGAACTGCTCTCTGTGTGTAAGTCCCACCTCTCTCAAGGATTAGTGTTATGTTCATGTCTCAGGCATAGAGATCGCTCTTCCTAGCTACCCTGCTTCCTTCTGAGCACAGCTGTGATGCTGAGAACATCTGAGTTTTGACTCTGCTCCATTTCTATGCTCTGGAGCATGTATGGGCCCCAAACTTGACCTTGGGAGACTGCCCAGCTCTCAGAAGAAATACAGCCCCACCCATTGGGAGCATGACTCCAGCCTGAGCAGGGTCAAGAGCCGAGGAAAGGCCCCACAGAGGGGGTTTGGTCTAACAGGCAGAGCTCAGAGGGCAAAAGCTGAAGCCAAAGCCTGTTCTGAAACACTGGTACCATTCTCTGTCAAGGGGTCAAAGGTCAAAAGGTCAAACTGTAGCAAGGTTGGGAGTATTCTTCCCGAGTCCCTGAATTCAGAATCTGTGGGCATTGTTGAATTAGACTAGGGAGCACAACACCCCTCCCTAGGGAGTTCTGTTGGACAGACTTCCCTCACATTGCAGAGGTCACACAGAGGGCCTGTTGTGGAAGATCTTCCCCCAAAGAGTTTATCTTGCCTGCATAGCGTGCTTTCAGGCATAATGATGGGCCACATGATGGAGAAGCCTGCTCTGCTCTGCTGGAAACAGGGGACCATAAGTTGTGCAATATTAGGGTGTCCAGAAAAATGGTTTGGCTCCCACTTCCCCATCTTCCAACTAATTCTTGCTTCCTAGTTTAAAAAAATATTTGGTGTGTGTGTGTGTGTGTGTGTGTGTGTGTGTGTGTGTGTGTGTGTAACACTTGCAAATAGTGCCAATGGAGTTCAAAAGAAGCCATCAAAACTCCTAGAACTGGAGTTATAGGTGACGGTGGGCCACTATGTAGGTTCTGGGAACTGAACCCTGTCTGGTCTTTGGAAAGAGCAGTAGTACTCTCAGTAACAGAACCATCTCTCCAGCTCCACTCCAAGCTTTTGCTTCAAGACTTCTCACAGTTGACGTCACAGTCCATCTTATCAAATGACAGTGTTTGTCTAAGATGGTTCCGGCAGAGATTAGCACCTGAAATATGTAGGGGTGTCACCCTGGAGGGGTCTTCCTTCTTGTGAACTGCATTTCCGGCAATGAGCTGCAGTGGAATGAGAACATGTAAGATGTTAAGGTGGAGAACACTGTGGAATGAGTGGTTCAAAACCACAGGCTGCAGGCTGGACCGGCACAGCACTTTGGAGTTCATTATTCATCAGCTCCATCTCAATCTGGCTGGCATGGGACCTTTAGAAGGACAAGTGGAGAGAACAGTGATGTGTGTTTTAGATCGCTCACTGTGGGCCTGACACTGACCATGAGCCATGCCCTTGTACATTCTTCTAGACTTGCAGTGACGCTTTGAAGTTGGGCATAGCCCAGGGCTCTGTAAGATGTGGGTGGCTCAGAGATACAGCTCGGATGCCTCTTTCAAAAGGAATAAAGCTTTCCAGAGCAGGTAGTATCTGAGATGGAGTTCCCAATGGGGGATAGGAAGTTTACAAATGAGTCTTTCTCTCAGTCTTGCTGGGGACTACTCCATAGGAGTGTGGCTCTAATTAATGTTATGGTCTCCTTGGGATTACTTTGTAATCTGTAGTTCTCAGCACTGAGTAGATCAGTATTGTTTAGAATAGTTCAAAAGCAAGAGCAGAGAAAAGAATGAACAAGATGAAGAATTTACATAGAGAACAACTCCAAGATGACAAGAAAATATTATTATGCTTCATTGAACTCATTATTTTTCCTTCCCAGAATCAGAACCTCATGGGATGGCATGGAGGGAGGAGGGAGTCGGCGTGGAGGGAGGAGGGAGTCAGCAAGCAGGGAGGAGGGAGTCAACATGGAGGGAGGAGGGAGTCGGCATGGGGGGAGGAGGGAATCAGAAGACTTAATTCCTGGACAGAATTTTATACTTGTCTTTCACAAATAAAACTGCAGGGTAGAGAGAAGTACTGGGCTGGGGCCATTGCATTGCTTGTTGTCTAGGTGCTCTCAGAACTCACTGTGTGTCCTTGGGCAACCTGCTCTCCTTCTCTGGGTCTCCCTTTGTACAACCAGAAACTGAAAAGTGTCTTTAAATTATGACCCTCTATGGATCTATTTTTAACAACAACAAAAAATAAACCCACACACTCCCACACTGTCATCTTGCCATAACGACATGTGTAGCTATGCAGACGTCCCAGAATCAGAAAGAAATAGCATTTGTGAAGTGTCAGCTCATCACAAATGACTGGCAACTAGAAGCTTCCAAGCCCATCCCTAAAACCTGCTCAGTGATGTGGGGCCAGGCCAGGCTGAGCTGGCTCTTCTGCTCTCTCTGCCTTCTTGCTGACTGTGCCTTGTGTTCTCAGGAACAGAAATAGATTCCGTCTGTCACAAGACAAGTACACTCCTGGGAGGAAGGCGTATGTGCGTGTGCATGTATATGAATGCATATACACATATACACATGCATGTGTGAGTACATGCTTATGCATGCACATGTGTATATGTTTTCTCTAGATAACTTTCTGTCAAAGATGGCAGTTCTGTAAGCAATATATAAGATCTTTCGGGACCTTCTTAAGTCACCTGGTCACTTGTCATAGAATCTCTGTGTCCTCAGCTAGAGGCAGTGCCCAGAATATTGAGCATATAGTCTACCATATCTTGTTGGGCAATGGCTATAAAACTCTAACACAAAGAGACATTGCTAAGCTGTTAGGATGTGTTAGGCAGCTTGTTTGAATCCCAGATCCGGGGTCCCAGGAGCTGCACTAAACTGGAGGCTCTGACTTTAGCTGTCCTTAGCTGTGATGCCACTTATTCTGAGATCACACTTTCTGCTGCCCACTTGATTGAGTGATGCTCTACTCAGGAGACTCTGAATAGTAGCATCTTCTCAGTGTGACATTTTCTGTGCCAGTCTGCTGCACCTACTGGAGCTCTGAAGAACTTCAGACTCTTGTTATGAGGCAGATTCAGGGAGGGACTGCATTACACCCCACCATCTCTCCCACATAATGTGTGACCTTGGGTGCTCATGTGTGTCATCTCTAACTGGGGACCATGAAAGCAGTTTTGTTATGGGTCTAGTGGATTCTCTTAGCATCTCAAAGGACACCAGGCATTAAATTACCTTAACAGTGGTCTGTGCTCAGGGCTTCTTGGTTCTCTACCCTACCCCTATCTGCAGCTGAGTGATAGGAATTGTTTCCAAATGACAATTGCCAGACAGAAGTCTAGAATATGGGGTGTAGGAAATTGAGAACTCAAAGGTTCAGAAAATTCAGAGTTGTTTTCAAGTGTTCCTCAAAGAAGATCTCAATCTCTGTTCTCCCGTCTGTAGTTTGATCTCGTGGGTGGCTTTCATACTAAAGGAGCATTAGTTTTCTTCAATCCTGTTATACTGCCGAGTGACTGATCCCAGAGGTAGGCTAGAGAAGCCTGTGTCCTCTCCACTCAGAACTTCAGTTTCCATAGAAAACCGGTTTGGTCCTGGCTTCCTCTCATATTCATTTGTTCACCCAAACCTCCTGTCCTTAACTGACAAGACATGGTGCAGCACTTCAGATGGACAGCAGGGACTAAGGAAGTCAGACAGCTAGTATGGTGCTGTCTTGTGTTTATCTTAGAAGTTTCCTTAATGAGTAAATCAGACCATGTTACATAAACTTTTCCTGGGGAGATAAATTTGCATCTATTCACTCCCCACAAGACTAATAACACGGCAAAGAAGTAATTCCACCCAAGTATAGTGTAATCCAAGTTACTCACAGAAGTCTGGGCAACTTATGAATGCCTCTGTCCCTGAAGAAAATCGCTCTATCCTCATACGAGGTTAGCTGTCTATACACCCCATGAGAAGATGGAAAGGCCTCATCTCTGCCCCCTCCCTTAGGCGAATGTTTGTGTGTGCAATCCTCGCACCGTTCTCTGGAAGGTAATTATAGCCGCTGAGAGTTTAAGAGGGCAAGAGCCTGTTGGGTCATGCCCAGAGAACAACATTTCTCAACAGCCCCCTTCTAGGCTAAACCATCCCGGCTAGATTCTTGCTGAGGCTAGGAATGGAAGCAAGGGTACAATTTATACAGTTGGTGCCAGCAATAAGCATGCAGAACAATTATCTCAGAACTTTTACACATACACACAGCCACCTCTTCAATGGTTTTATACAGCTTTTCCTCATGAGAAAACCGAAATCCAGAGAGGACAAGTAACAGGCAGAACTGGGATCAGAAACAAGTCTTTTAGCCCCGGGTGGTATGTCTTCCTAATAAACTAGGGTGCTTGGGCTTTGTGAGAAGGTCAAGAGAAACACCCCATGAAAGATACAGCAAGAGAGCTAAAAATGTTCTTGTTCTGCTTGGGATGGGATGTTATTCAGTAACTGGCCATGAGTCAGCAGGGAGGCAGCATTTTCTCCTTGGGAAAAGTGTGTAATTCTGCAATTAGAGGTTCCAGTAAAAGTGGGTGGGCCACCATTTGGAAATATAAATCACTACCAATAGGAAAAGCAATAGCTGTAGTTCAACAAGCCAGGGGCAGAGTTCAGTGTGTTACAGGTGTTTCATGCCTCCTGTACGACCAACTTAGAATCTGGCCCCGATTTTGTTCAAAAACTCCTAATTGGGATTCCTTCTCTCTCTCCCCCTCACTGCTTAAGATTTATTTATTTTTATTTATGAATAAATGTGTGTCCTGGTGAGTTTATATATACCTTGTGCACAGTCACCTGCAGAAGTTAGAAGAGAGCATTTAATCCATGGGACTGGAGTTACAAATGCTTGTGAGCAGCCTTGTGTATGCTAAGAACTGATCCTGGGTCCTCTGCAAAAGTAGTAGGTTATCCTGAGTGAAGAGAAATGAACTCAATAGAATTTGCAGATAAATGGATGGAGTTATAAAAGATCATGTTAAGTGAAGTAACACAGACCCAGAAAGACACATACGGAATACTCTCTTATCGGTGATTCCTAGCATCAAGTCTTTAGATGTGAGTGCGAAAAGTGAAGTAACTTCAGAAACTGGGAAAATAAAAAGGGGACCATGGTGAGGGGAGGAACAAAACAATGGGAATTAGCAGGATACCGTGATCTAGAAGGGTAAATGAGAGGAGAGGCTTTAATTAGGGAGGGGAAGAAAAGAGGATAGGTAAAATTAGAGTATGAATGTTTTAAAGGTTATCACTCATCACACTATTATGTATTTTGTATAATACATATAAGGCTGTTCATAAGCATACATAGAAACTTTAAGGAAAAATATGCCATCTGGGCTGACTTTGCTCCACTCAATAGATAGTTCCAGTGACTTTCTAACAAAACTCCAACAGCAGGCACAAGAAGCCCTACCTTTGAGTTGCTAGTCAGGGCTCTCCAAGAGACTCTTAAAACATTACGAGCATTTGCTATTCCTCTTGGTGGCCTCTGAGAGGTAGAAAGTAAATCCCTATTGCTGAGGACACCATGCACTTCAGACACAGGACCAAGAGAACCTGAGCTGGATGGATTGCCTTGAAATGTCCTTCATGGGGACTATCTTTTATGGTTCCAGAAGGCAGCATTCAAGCTTTGGACAGAGGTAACCAACCAATAGATCCACCCAGATATGGTGCCTACAAACTGCAATCACGTCCCAAATGACACAGTATCTCTAAGGGTGTGATAGTGACATGCATACCTCGGTGATGGCCAAATACTCACTAATTGGACCTAAGGCTTGCTAACTAGAGGAAAATCATATGTGGTAATGAAAACCTAGCCAGGACCTTGGTGGTGAACTTAAAACAACCACTTCACTAAAGCAACATAATTCTAACCACATTCTTAATATTTATCCTTATACCAACATGAAGTGTAGTTCTTATCCTTCCTTGAAGAAACTTCCTTTTGCAACAGATAGAGAATCTTTACAAAAGCACACAACTGATCAAAATACAGAGAACAAGAGGTTGTCTGGTTTCCAGTCCCAACTCATATACCTACATCACAATTCCTGCACCTATGGATGAGAGGTAAATGTGGAAGAAGGGCAGAGTGATTGTAAGAGCCAAGGGAACAGCATGTTTGTTGTAGGATTGTAGCTTCTAGAAATGTCAGAGAGGCTACATACTTCAATTTTCATCAACATGGCTGGAAAAACAATACCTGAATAATGATGATATCATTAGACATGTTGTTATGGGTGAAGGAAAGCTCATGGGCCTCAACCCTAGACAAAGAACTGTGAGTACCTGTAGTGGATTGCCCTGGTGCTGTTTGTAGTTTGATGTTAATTCCCTTTCTCTAAGGGGAACTGTCTCCTGTACTCAGGTGACTTCATGTGAACCTTCTGCCCATTTTAACTTGTAAAATAAAGGCTAGAGCCTGTGATTGGGCAGTGGAAGGGAAAGGTGGAGCTGAAAGTTTTAGAGAGAGAGATGGAAAGAAAGGAGGAGGGGAGACAAGGAGAGGAAGGAGAGAGGAAGACAGAAGAGGAGGTAGAAGGAAAATGGAGCAGAAGCACGTGCCCTAAAGAAACTGCAAGTTGCAAAGGATTTCATAAATGGAGACTATAATAGTATAGTGGTAGATCTGCCCAATCTAGGTGCGCAGCTTTTATTCATATTAATTGAATTGTGTTTTCCTTGCACAAGCTTATTTGGATTGGAGATTTACTGCAACAGGTAACGAGAGAAGAAGTCACTCTTAGGGTTGGTAGAGCCTCCCAATTTGTTATCCAATGCCAAGTGTTTAGTGCTGAGATCATATACATACAGGTGACATTATTCAGATTGAACAGGTTGTATTTATATATTCATATATATTGTATCTTTGTTTATAATATATGTAACAACAGTTAAAGAAAAGAAGCTATGAATTTGATAGAGAGCAAGGGGATTGCATGGGTGGGGTGGAGGTAAGAAAGGAAATGGGAAGGCGATACCATTATGTTATAATTTTGCAAAGTAAAATATTATTATTAAAAGATCAATAAGAGCTCTTAACTGCTGTGCCATCTCTTCAGCTTCTTTCTTTTTTAAATCACATCAGAGACATTTATTTAAGAATATGTACATATGGGGGTGTGCACATATGTAGAACTATGCTTTGCAGCATGGTGGGGAGACATTCTGGGAAATGTGTTTCCAGGTGATTTGGTCATTGTGGGAATATCATGGAGTATATTTACATATTAAAATAGGTGCTACAGTTTTAGGTTACTTGTATATTGGGTATCATGACAGCACTTGCCTTACTGACCTCAAACAGTTCACATGGTGCTGGGCATAAAATTCTTTTAAATGTGGTCAGTGCTGAGTAAGGGCCACACAAAAATATACATGATGTGTGAATGACAATTGCAAGTCTTGCTCCCAAGTATGTATTTGAGGATCCTTACCTAGTCACTTCCCCATCCATTTTATGTTGTCTTGGGTACCCTCATGCTAGAAGGGGATTGAATTTCTTAAGACTGGTCATGCAGCTGAGTGACAAAGCTAGAGACACCCGTATCCATAATGTCTAGTCAAAATCTTGTAGAAGAACTATCATACATATATCACACCAAAAGATTGCTATGATGTGCATAACTAAATATATCTCACTTCCTTGCTTAAAATATTTTATTGATTTCCTATCCACATGAGGTAGAATTTAAACTCTGAAGTAACTTTGCTTACAAGGTTGGCAAAGCATTTCCCCCATGGTCAAGTGAACCACCCTTTGAGAGGCAAGAACTGAAGCCTTTATCCACACTTGCTTGCTCTTCATTGGTGAAGGCTTGTTTCACTTCTTGCCGTATTTGATCTGTTCCACACACAGCCCCTAGGTGGAAAGAAGGTTCTCAAATGGAGATGTGTAGGAGTGTAAGATAGGATGTCATTGGCCTATATAGGAACTGTCCAGCAAAGCTTCTGAGAACCTATCAGAGTGAGCCAGAGGGATGGCGCAGATCCATTGTACCTGTAATAGCTAGGATGTTGCATAAATAGTCTTTTCAAACTTTGCCTTTGGCTCCTACACATAATCTAAGGCAGCATTTCTCAACCTGTGGGTCACTGCTTTGGGGAGACAAATCATATTTTCACAAGAGTTGCCTAAGACTGTCTGAAAGCATAGATATTTACATTGTGATTCATAAAAGTAGCAAAATTACAGTTATGAAGTAGCAAGCAAAATAATCTTATGGTTGGGGGTTACCGCAATATGAGTCTGTATAGAGGGTCATCATAGTATTCTGAAGGCTGAGAGCCACTCTGGTTGGGGATCACCTCAGCATGAGGAACTGTATTAAAGGGTTGTAGCATTAGGAAGATTGAGAACCACTGACTTAAAACATAAGCACATATGTGAGCTTACATGTATGCATGAGCACATATACATATACTCTACAGCGCATGCACACACATATATACACACACACATACACACACACACATACACACACACACACATACACACACACACACACACACACACACACACACACACACACATCTGTTTCTGACTATTGCCCAAAAATAAGTCCTTGGTTCAAAGCACTTACTAAATATCTTCTATGTGTCAGGCCTAGTGGACCACACCTGTAATTTATTATCCCTATCCTAGAGAAATTTATTATCCAGCTATGAAGTTGACATATAAACTCAGGGAAAAAAAACTCTAAAAATAAATAATTCCAGTCACTTGGAAAACCAGTAGCAATTTATGCCCTGGGGAAGTTCACCATGATTTAGGACAATGTTTTAAGAGCACAAGGCTCTGGCAGAACCTTGGAGGAAGGACTGTGATCTATCTAATGATAAACAGAGAGCATATGGAATCACCACAGTACAGAGCTAGCAAGTCACATGAATGAGGGAGATGAAGGTGACAGATCTCTCTGAAGCAGCCCACTGTGCTGGGGTGGAATTGGAAATATATTTGGAAGGTGCAAGAGAACTTATATGCTTATCAGGAAGATTTATAATCCACTCTATATAAAACTTGGAAACTTTGAGTTATTAGATGTTTGTGTTTGAGGAAGCTCAGCATGCCAGCTGTGAGAAGAAAGACTGGCTATAGATGAAAGGTGGTCCACAAGGTCTCAGAGGTCCAGGGAACACTCAGCATCCCATTACTGTAATGAAATACCCAAGGCCACTAAGAGAAGGTTTCTTCTACCTCATGGTTCTGTAATTTTCAGCTCAGCCTGAGTGACCTTCTTTGGTTTGTGACCCTGCTGATGACATTGTATAATTGTGGTGCTTTTATGGAGCCAATGGCTTGCCTGAGGAGCCAAAAAGCAAAGGGAGACAGGCAGGGAGTGGGTCCCATGATCTCCTTTAAGAGTATATTTCAATGATCTGAAAGCCTCCTTCAGTTTCCCAGTAGACCACACTGGAGACCATACCTTTAACACTTAACACAAAAATGGTTTGGAGCATTGCTCATTCGAAAGCCATAGCAGACTGGAGTCAGGAGGATGTTCCACTGAGCCCTTCAGGAGAACTATGCTCAAGGTAAAAAAAAAATCAACCAACCAACCAAACAAAAGGCTAACATGTTCATCCCATCCCACGCAATGCCAAGACAGAATGAGGATATTGTGTGGGTTTGGTGCATGTGGGATGGTGGGATGTTGAGAGCAGAAGACCTAAAGTTTCAGGACTCTATACATAGTGAGATCCTCTCACTCAGACCCTTCTCTCCCAAAGAGCAATGATGCTTTGTCTTGAGAGCTTCAGGGTTTGAGTCTTAACTGGGTAAAAAAGATGGCAGGAGGACCAGAAGGCGAAAGCGATCCAAAGTGGTAGGAGTTGCTGCACTGAAAAGAATGGTGTGCATTGTGAGTGGTTCAGAGGTTTTCTGTGATAAAAGGAAACTGAAACAGGAGGGCTGAAAAGGCAGTCAGAGGTAGAATTCAGCACAGCCTGGTTTTAGGCATATTTATTACTTGAACCAGTCCGTGGAGAACACGAAGGGCTTCCCAGAGCATCAATAATGCAGCATGGAAATTTCGTGCCTGTTCCTGAATAATGACACTCTGCTTCAAAACATCCACCCAAGAATCCCTTCCTTTATCCCTATAATTACAAACACAGGTCATGCCTGGGACATGCAGAACTGGATGGCTGGGCTTTCTAGTGCATGACCACACAGTTTCTACACTGTTTGTTGGTTGGTTTTGCTTTTTGGTATGTGCCATTGTTGAGTTTTTGCATAAGCATAAAAATTCAACCACATAAAAATGCAGAAACATACTCATAGGTATATTACAATTATTACTTATATAGGGTCTCAGAATAATTTTAACATCCCAAGACTTCTGAAATGTTGGATACTTTTGAACCTGTGATAGAGTGTTCATTTCCATAACTCTAATACTAGCAAGAAAAAATAATACCACATGCCGCTGGGCACTTCTATCAGAATCTATGGGAAGGAGAGAGGAAAACTCTTTAGCTAGGAGCCAGTATTTCACAGGACTGTCTTTTGGCAGGAGCATAGTTTGGACTTCTTTTCCAGCTGAACTATTTTTTCTTTCCCCTTTAATCACCTAGCTTCAATCTTTTATACAACCTCAAGAATCCCTTGTGGTTTCTCTCATCTGAGACACAGCCCTTGTCTGACAAAGCTGAGGTAATTCTTCATTGTGTACTCTTGCCTTTTGCCATGTCTCTGTTTGACTACCTATTAGAATGTCTTTGTCTGCTACCTTGTTGGTGTCTTTGGGATAGGTGTCATGTTGTGTTAGTGTCTGAACTTTGCACTGTGCTTGACAGAGGTAGCTAGGAAATATAGACAGAATAGAAGAATGCAGTGGTGGGTGGTTCTATGAATTGAAGTCCTTGCACACCTTGCCAGTTTGTCCGTAACTTTACCAAGTTCAGAGTATCTCACATTGCTGTCATGCCTGTAATCTTACCCTTACCACTCTGTGTCCTAGGAATCAAGCACTGAGGAAATCATCATTGCCCTGTTGCATACAAGCAACAGTGACTGCCGTGCACATGCTGCATGAAGGCGGCAGCACATGAACCCAGGTACTGGGACTCAAAATTTGGGTTTCCCCACCTCATCTTATTTTATCTTTTGCACTCCATTTTTATTCTTTCGCTGCCTTTGGAATTTATCCAATATTTCTACCATTAGATCCAGGATGGGTACACTACAATGAATAACCGACCTCTGTCTCTTCTGGTATCTTCTGGAATCTGTGCACTTTGGCTAAAAAAATGCTTAAAAGGAAATCAATCCACTTTCCTTAATTGGAAAAAAAGGAGCTCTAAAAAGAGTCATTACTTGGAGAGGTCAAAAGCCTGGAATGTGATGTGCAGGGTTTCTCAACTCTCTTTTGGAAGCCATTCTGACACTGGACAAGTGGTCTCCATCTGAAACTTCGAGAAAGTTTCACTTGTGAGTGCCAGTTGTTATCCCTCTTAAAATAAAGTGTTAGTGTCTTCATTGTTTTGTTTTTAAACCTTTCCTTCTTTTTTCCTTTTCCTCACCTCTCTTCTTTTCCCTCCTTTGCCTTTCCCTGCTCCTCTTCCCTCTCCTCTCCTTCTTTCTCCTTCTCCACTTCCCTTTTCCTCCCCCTTTTCTTCCTCCCCTCCTTTTTCATCTCCCTCTTGACTATTTATTCATTGAATCTTTTTAAAGCCTTTTGTAAATATGAGCAACCAAGTTCATGTACTAAGCCTCCTTTGATCTATCAGAATGAACAATTATTTTCCTTTGGAACGTTGCTAATGTCCTAAACCAAGCACATTGGCACCTTCAGAGTAGGTGCTGTGTCTTATCTGAAGTTCCCCTACTAGCCTCATGCTGGAAATCTGGATTCTCATCCTTTTCTCATTGTCACTAGCTTTGTGACATCAGGGGTCCTCTATTCTCTCATTGACTCCTTTGACATTTTCAGTTGTTTGTTTACACAATTGCCTCAAATGTCACACTCAACTACCAGAAGGGTGATTTCTGGTGAAACGTATTCTCAAAGCTCTGTAAGGTTTTCATCAGATCTTGGTTGAATACAAGGGAACACTAAATGCCAGCAAAAGGATGAGAAATGATGGATCACGCAAAAGAGTCGCTGAGAAACCTTCCTCTGTCTGACACTTCCCTTGGGGCTTTGTGAATGAAAGCATGAGGTCAAAGGGGCAGAGGGTAGGACTGATGACCAGCATGGCATGTTGGTGTGCATGTGAGGTTTGGAAGGAGGCCAGAGAGTTGATGGCAGCAAGTAAGGGAAGGGGTGATAAAAACCCACAGAGGAGATTTGATACTATTAGGATTTGGATGTGATGATCACAAAATGCATCAAATTCTCTGGTAAAATACCCAACGCACAGTCACACATCAAGAGCTGTGAACTGGAAAAAAAGGAACCAAGAACTGTATGGTGTAGCCATGAATCCAAAGATTTTTCTGCTTTGTTAAATGGTTTACAAAAAGTCACCTTCACTTAGGTCCTCTCTAAATTCTCGGGAGGGCAGAGGGCAAAGGAAGGTTGGAAGCTAGACTTTGGAGGATGTGGGACCATCCAGTTTTCTGGATGTATCATCCCATCTTCTAAGAGAAGTGCAATGAGAGCTGCTTGTCTCAGAGTTGGCTTCCAGTTATAAACTGCCCAGAAAACCAAAACCTTAATATGTAAACATGGTCAGCTAGGAATGATGGCCACCCAGAGGTTGGGGTTTTATCTGAGAAAGACTGTGAAATATTACAAATGCAGAAAATAGAGTTGAGCAACCACATGTGATTAATGTAAGTGTGACCAAGACATTCTGGAGAAGGCAATCCAGCTCGGCTACTTAAAAGCTCAAGGCTACCACAAGTGAGTCTTAGGAGAGTGCTCAACTTGGAAGGCAACTGGCAAGGGTAGGTGGCATATAGGAAAGTGTTCTTACTCCTAGGGAGAGAAGAATAGGATGTACTTTCTGAGAATGCTTTGTAGATGTCACTCTTCTCGGGGAAAATTGCAATGTTAAATTGATTTTCAAGCTAACACAAAGAGTGGCATTGGTATAAGACAGTGTTTTGTGTTCAAGACACAGGTTCTCAGCCAGTTGATACCCTAAGATATTCTCTTGACTCTCCCAATAACAATGTTTTTGGAGCCAATCTGCTGCATTTTTACAAACTTTTAAATGTTTTTTTATTATAATGGCCATATGAGATATTCAAATGTACACTTATCTCTTCAGAAAAGGATTCAGGGGAACTTCAACAATTTATCTTTTTGACATATATTATTTTCTTCCTTTGAGAGAACATTTGATATACCCCGGTGGCCTTAAACTTGATACAGAGTTGGAGATGACCTTGAATTTCGGCTTTTCCTGCTTCTTCCCTCCTCCTGGATACAGGCATGTAGTTTTGGAGATAAAACATGAGCATCCAGCAAGCCTTCTACCACCTGGTCTATACCCCTAGCCTTAGCATGTTTCTTGTATTATTTTTCCTTATGCAACAGAAAGAATGAATAACAGAAGCAAAACCACAAGCATTGTCCACAAGTTTCACCTGTGGTGACATCTGCCAGCACTTCTCCTTAGTGGCAAGGTAAATTTTCATCAAAGTTCAAGTGGTTTTGTCATTTTATCACACATTAGAAGCAGGTGCTCCCCTGCTACAGTCTTCAGATGCCTGGGGTAGTTGGAGGTACTGTTCCTTCAGTGGATTCTCTAGCCAGAGGTTAAGCTTCTGCATTTAATACTCTGTTCATCGTCTAGAATTCTACTCCCCCTTAACTATGACTCATGAGGCTCTTACTAGAAGTTGGTTCTCTTTGTGAAGGGTCATTAGTTGACTCTGTTACATACAAGGACCCACGACTTATCTTAGAGAGGGACTCTCTCATACATGCCATGCTACCTTTTGCATAACTTAACTGGGCTGTAAACATCAAAGTCTTGATAGATCTGAGACCACAATGTGAGAAGAATTTTAGGTCAGCTCTCAGTTGGAAGAGAAGTAAATGTGATTTCCTGGGAAGAATAGCTAAAGGGAAAATATACATGTGCCAAATCTTTACCTGCCTCAGTTACGAGGGAGCATTCCATATAGCAATACGCTCCTAAGGAATAGATGAGATGTGAACATGGGTTGATGGAATTGGAAATCACAACATTTTCAGAGGGGGTGGTCTCCATAGTCTCTGTACAATAATTTCCTAGTTCTCTGTGACATAGGATCCACAGACCCATCAAGAGAGCTGGGTTCATTTTCCATCTAGAAACACACCCTATCTCAGTCACTCAGAGATCTCATGTCTCACAAGCTCCAGCGATCACAGGAATATGCTGTCCTCCTATCTGCAGCCCCAGGGTAGAGAGGGCCAACCTGAGTGTCTGTACTCCAGGTTTCTCTTCTCGTCAGAGCTTCTAGGAGCCTGGGGTTCAAATCGCTGTCTTGACATGGGTTTCTACGAGTGATCACAGGCATTTTCCTTCTTTCTTGGCCAACACTTTTCCATCTGATTTGAAACTTCAAATAAGATCCTGGACTTGAAAGTAGAAAATGCATTTTAAATAGAAAGATTTAATATAGCTGTGGTGCTTTCCAACCCCAGGGAAAAAAGTTTCATTGGCTTGCTTTTGCTGAAATGCTGGCAGTCCATGTCTCCTTTCTACTGAGAGATGTTTCTTGTCATCTCTGGGCTGAAGTTTGCAGTTCTTCCTCTAGGATGGCTTTGCTGAGGCTGTCCAGAATAAAGAGTTATGTGTGCTTCACTTCAAACGAATCTCATCCCTGTCACCCACATAAAATATTACATCTCAGGCCATCACCAAGAGGAAATTCCAATCCTGCAAAAATGCCTTCCTGCTCATGACACCAGAACACAAACAAGGCTCCAAACAACCCTGGCACCCGTCCTGCTTCCAGCCATGTTTCTCCCAGGTCTTGGGGGCACTCGATTAACATGAACCCTTGTACTTTTCCATACTCCTGTGCTCTGAGATGCCCCCAAGGCTGTGTGCCGACCAGTAAGTACATTATCTGCAGGACTTCTATTCACCATCCAAACATGATTGTCTGTCCTCTGCGTTACTTGGCTGCTTTGAGGGGGCAACGGCCAATGTTTCCTTTCCCTTGGCTCTCTTAATATTAAGTTTTCTCTGCATTTTACTATTTTGAAAACCCCTTTAAAATTTGAAAATAAGTACATATATTGTATAGAAATACTCTAAGAAAAGAAGAATAAAACAAATATCTGGATACCCATACTCTGCTTTACTTTCTGGTTCTTTGGAAATCTCCACATATCTTCCCCGAATTCATCCTTTTCTTCCCTCTGACATCACCAAGGTCAGTCAGCCTGCCATACACTGGTGTGTGTGTGTGTGTGTGTGTGTGTGTGTGTGTGTGTGTGTGTGTGTGTTTACCTCCTGCCAGCAGTGCACAATGGCTAAAGTTCTAAAATACCCTTCAAGGCACAACCCAATGACTTCAACCAGGCATCACTTCCTTTTTTTTATTAGCACAAATAATTCTACTGTACACTGAAATGTGAACATATATCAATGTATATTTACAGATTGATGTTAATATGATTTTAAAACTTAACCTAGAATTAAAATCAGGATATTTTAGAGTTCATTGTTTAACAGCAGTTGAAGCAAGGCCTTGAAGCTAATGACTGCGAAGTACTCATTTACAATTAATTTAATTATTGATCAACACTGCTTTGATGTAAAATAAAATTCATGCATACTAAATTTCTTTCTTTAAAATTGATTTAGGTTTCCATATGTTCTTAAGTGGTCATTTGAAGGTAGAAAAATGAGATAGAATGTACCTTGTTTTACTCATTAAGTGCTGTCAAAATTCAGTAATTATTAAAGGTGTTAAGAACATCCCAGATAGCATACTAAAAATAGGAGTTTTAGCAAATAAAGTCACCTAAAATATACATTTACTCAATTAGTATATGATAGCTTTACATATTTAGTGATAAAAGAAGATTATAACTTTCCAGAATAATCTTCATAATTTAGACCTTGTTTTATTGTAGAATACATGCATAAATTTTGTCTCCAATGCTTACTCAATTCACTACATAAACTAGCAATAGACAACCAGAAAATGTATTGATACTAAGGCAAAGTGGGCTTCTGACAAAACTGAATTAAAACCTCTTAAATTTATTAAGATATAAGATTATATATGGTAGAATATTTTGCTTCCTTATTTGTGAAATCAATCATTTACTAAATTTATTTAACATAATTTTTTTTACATATTTAAGGCAAAGTCTTGCTCTGTAGCCTTTGTAGGCCTATGACTCTTTTGGTTGACTCGGATGGTCTTAAGCTTACCAGTTTGGTCTCCAGAGTTCTGAGATTAAAGGCATGACTGGGCTAACTAACACATTTTGATATTTATAATTAGCATTTTACTTTGGCTCATCACCTCCCAATAGTACCAGAGCTAGGCACCAAGCCTTCAGTCCTTGGGGTAAGTGTAGATCATGTGGATGCCTGCAGGCAACCACTGGACTGAGCACAGGAACCCCAGTTGAGGAGCTAGAGAAAGACTGAAGGAGCCGAAGGGGTTTGCAATCCCATAGGAAGAACAACAATATCAACCAACCTGACCTCACCTCCCCCAGAACTCCCAGGGACTAAACCACCAACCAAAGAGTATACACGGAGAAACCCATGGCTCCAGCTGCATATGTAGTAGAGAATGGGCCTTATCTGGCATTAATGGGAAGGGAGGCCTATGGTCCTGTGAAGGCTTGATGCCCGAGTGTACAGGAATGCCAGGGCAGCGAAGTGGAAGTGGATGGGTGGGTAGGGGAGCACCCTCATAGAAGCAGGGGAAGGGGGATGGGATGCAGGTTTGTGGAGGGGAAACCAGGAAAGGGGATAACATTTGAAATGTAAATAAACAAAAATATCTAATAAGAACAAACAAACAAACAAACAAAAATCTAGGCTCTAGAATTGTGTTTTTCCTACCTTATCTTCTTCTGGATATACCAATTTTCTTCAACTATTTCGAGTTGTATGTGCCTCCACATAAATCTATTACATACCTACATAATATGAATATTTTACTTAAATTACATATCCATGTTTAAATTAATAAAACAGTTAATACACGTAACTTTTTCAAAATATTAGTGTTTTGTAACATATTCACATTCACTTTAACCTCCCAATTCTTTAATTCTTTTCTATGTTGGGGTACAGGAATAGAATCTTGGGGTGGTACTTCTTAGGAAAGTCCTTAATTTGAACTACATTCTTAGTTTTGACCATATAATTCTTAACAATGGGCCATGCCGATGCTGTTGTAAATTTTAGTTTTTTCCTTCTTATTTAACTGCATAATCTGTACAGATTGCAATAGTTGAATAGGGTGCATGTTTTATCATCTCATGCTATTAATATGTTCTTTGCTTACTATTCCATCCTTGTTCTCCAACTTTCCTTCAGAAATTACTGTGTTCCTTTCTAAGATCCAGTATGGAACTCCAGGCCAGCATCTGTTTTCTTTTTAAAAAGAAGATGTAGCAGTTTGTGTTTTAATTACTACTACTGACAAGTCAGATTCATCCCAATTAAATCCTGTTATAGGAATTCTGGCTTTTCTGTTGTGTCTCATTTTAGGAGTCTGCCTTTGATTTGCTGTGTTAGAATTTTCCTGAATGGTAATGGCTGCAGATTTCCTCTTATCACACTTAGGGGTAATCTTTGAATGTGAGACTCATTGCTTTTCATCAATTACGAAAAAAATTATCAGCCAAGGTTTTCTATGTGGTTTCTATATTAGCCTTTGTGCTGCTTTGACTAGAAATGGTCGCCATAGCCCATTTTAGGGAGTGGCTCTATTAGGAGGTGTGGTCTTGTTGAAGAAGGTGTAGCCTTGATGAAGGAGGTGTGTCTTTGGGATGAGGCCTTGAGGTTTCAGAAGCTCAAGCCAAGCTTAATGGCTCAGTGTCTCTTCCTGGTACCTATGGATCCAGATGTGGAACTCTCAGCTAACTTTCAAACACATGACTAACAGTATGCCACCACGCTTCTTACTCTGTTGCCCAGCCTTCTGCCTGTTTTTCCCATTTGTCATAGTTCTGTAAGCTCATTTCCTGTATTTCCTTAATGTTTGTTGTTTTTTGTGGTCACATTCTTCTAGTTCACAAATATTCTTTTTTATTCCTCAATTAGACATTTTGAAATCATGTACACATGTTCATTTTATTCAGCTTTAGAGTTATCTTTGTTTTTTTGGTCTCATCAGTTTTACTAGCTCATCTATTCATTGAACTTTTAATTATTCCCTCATTTTTGAAATGTTAACAATAATGGTTTCTGATCATCTATGCAAATGAGACACATAAGCCCTTGTTTGTCCTGACTCTGTATTATCTATGTGGACCTTGATGCTGTCATTTTGCCTGGTTGTTCACTGAATTTTGCTTGTAGACACAGTTCTTCAATTTTTTTAAGCTGTGGAATTAATTTTTCTTTGGTTGAGTATGTGTTGACCACAGAGAAATTGACCTTAGTTTCTCCAAAATAATTACAATCTAGGGACATTCACACTTAACAACTAAAAGTATTTTGACTCAAAATTTATCCTGTCTACAGGAAATACAGGGACAGGGGACAGAGCAGAGACTGAGGGATTGGTCAACCAAAACCAGCCCAACTGGAGACCCATCCTATGGGCAAGTAGCAATCCCTGACACTATCATTGATTCTCTGTTTTGCTTGCAAACAGGAGTCTAGCATAGCTATTCTTTGATAGGGCCCACTCAGCAGATGACTCAGATGGATGAAGAGACCCATAGCCAAATTTGGATGGAGCTTGGGGACTCATGAAAGAGTTGGGGGAAGGATTGAGGATCTGAAGCAGATAGGAACTCCACAGGAAAACCAACAGAGTCAATTAACCTGGACTCTTGGGAGCTCTCAGAGTCTGAACCATCAACCAAAGAGCTAGACCTAGGCCTCCCCACTCCTATGTTACAGATGTGCAGCTCTGTCTTCATGTGGGTTCTGAACAACTGGAAGAGAAGCTATCCTAAAAGCTGTTGCCTGTTTGGAATATGTTATTCTAGATGGGCTTCCTTGTCTGACCTCAGTGAAGAGGGTGTGCCTAGCCTTGAAGAGACTTGATGTGACAGGGTGGAGGGTACTGGGGGTGAGCCTCCAATCTTTCAGAGGAGAAAGGGCTAGGGGAATGGGAGGAGGGATTGTGGGAGGGGAACTGGGAGTAGGGGCAGCAGTCAGGATGTAAAGTAAACAAACAAACAAACAAGGAAAAAAACTTGAAGTATTTATTTGTTTGTTTGTTTAAACTTACAGGAAAATTTAACTTTGACCACAAACAAGTACATGGGCTAACATTTTATGACAAGAAAAGTAGATTTTAAATTAATTACTAATTTATATATTAGTGGAATCAGTATGACTTTCCCTAATGCTACAGTGTGAACTACTCAGAGAGACCCATTTTCTTTTCCCACTGGAAGCTTTGCATTGTCACACTGCTATTCAGCCAAAAGTGTAGCTCTGCAAAACAGTTTGACTTTTATGGGTATCCCTGATTTAGTAAAGTCTGCTGAATGCTCATGCTTATCTCCCTTTATCTATTTCTTGTTCCTCAAAACCCAAGTTCTAAAGACCCAGAGGTCAGCACACCCCATCCCCTCAGAGTTATGTGGCTTCTAGACATGTACAGCCCATGGCCTCATTCTTGATGTTTCCTTGTCATTCTGGTTTCTAAGGAATTCCTCTTCTCTCTCCATCAGCCACAGGCAAAGTGTGCTTTTCATCTTTTTACTACAGTTGGACTATGCCTTTGTGACACTTATCCTACCCATATCACATTGTCCAAATAGAATTTCCACCCTGAAAATCCTTCAATCTTAACACCAGCCATAATTGTTATGGCCACGCTGTCTGACTACTCCCCGAGCTTCTTAAAAACAAATGATTATGATCCTTCATCTTTTAATTCCAGTGCCTCATGGGAAGTTCATGTGAATAAAACAATAGGCCTTTAAAACCAAGAATGCAATAACTAGGGACTCCCCCTTCTCCTACCCCAGTCAGTATATTAAACTGTGCGCTCTGATATTCCCACTTGATTCCCTGTAATTCGGATAAGTAAAGTAATGTGATTCTTTCCTTTAGAAAATTCTGAGTCTGCTGGTGAACTCATGGGAACTGGAAACTGCATCAGGTAAATTATCACATTCTATGGGTTCAGGGAAGGAAATGAGGATGATAAGCCCCTCCTCCCCTACCTCCTCAGAGGCAGTACAGTGAAGTTGGAGATTCCCTGAGCAGGTGCTTTTCAGTGTGCTATAGTAATCCACACCTCCCTGTGACACCACATTTAATGTGAACCTGGAGCGTGGAAGGGAGTCCTCAGTACCCTCTGCCTGAATTGTTGGCATTGTCTTGGGATGAGGGGTATAGCTTCTTCTTCTGTAACCCCTTTATCTGTCCAAAAGTCCTGCAACAGGAAGCTGAACACTGGCTTGCCAGCTGTAGAGATATTCTAGACTTGTTAGGCAGGCAGGACCAATCCAAGAGCCACTGAACAGAAAACGACTCCAGTGTAGCCAGAAGCACACTACATCTGCTTTTACAATTGTAACAATCAGAAACAGCTTTCAATGCTTCAACAGCTTCCTCTGGTTCTCAAGCAAAGAATACTAAAATTCTTGAAACTTCAAAGGGGAAATGGATATTTGCACAATGTCTTTTTTATTCTTGTTATATGGAGCTGCAACATGCCTATGTGGTCACTAGACCAGAGCTCTGGGACTACTGACATTCTCACTCTAAGCTCTGTCATGCTGGGTTCCATAATTGATGACGTTGAGGTCTCTTAGTTCCCACTGAGAACCTCAGTGTCTTTGCAGTGGGAGAAATCTGGAAGGTTCTCTGGGTTACTTGCTAGTTTAGCAAAGCTAAGATTGTGCAACCAAGAACTTTATACTTCTTGGTTTTATTGTTGGACCCTGTTTCTCTCTCACCTCAGCAAGTGTAAAATGTTCCCAGCAAAATGTTCAGAATCTCAAATAATTTATTAAAATTATATGGATGCTCTTTTACTCTGTCTGGTAAGCAGTTTTAGCTATAAGGGAGAAAACTTTGGGCTATAATAAATTTTTGATTCCAGGAGCCATATCTTGGAAAGCACATTGAATAAAAACATGCTATTTACTGCTCATGACCTGTCTCATTTGCTCCATGGCGTCATTTTCATTATGAGGACTCTGCCAGAGCGAATCCTTTCATGGAATCACATATGAATCTTTAATTATCTCTGAAACCCAAGAACACATTAGGCCTGGACACCTGTTATAGTTATGCTTTCCCCAGTAGTCCCAATTATTCAAAGTTCTCATTTCATAGCTCACATCAGTAGTTTAGGGTCATGGGAGGATCTCTGAGGACTCAGGGAGCTGGTTTTCTTAAATTGGTTGTTCTCTGTCTGTGGGGTCAAATGATCTTTTCACAGGGGTTGCCTAAGACCAATGGAAACCAGATATTTACAATCCGACTCAAGATTATGAGTTATGAAGTAGTAATGAAAATAATTTTATGGTTGGTGATCAACTAAACATGAGGAACTGTATTGAAGTTTGCAGCATTAAGGAGGTTGAGAACCATTTTCTTAGAGGGACACAGACAGCTGCTTCTTCTTTTGCCCGGCCTCAAGTAGCTCAATCATTCCAGTATTTCTCCAATGAAACTAGCAGGCTCTGACCTGGGGAGCAGGGGAAGAAGTCATCAGAGCAGCCTCTCAGGGAGCACACAGGCTGATCTGAAAGGAGTTCAGGGTTCATGGAAGGCAGCTTTATAACCGTGAAGTGTCTACATTTAGTTTTTTTTGTCCTAGTAGATATGTAAAATGGAAAATTATATTCTACTGACTGAATCAGCATAAAGATGAAGGCTATCTGGGCTGGATTCCTCATTACACATGCACAGCAACTATGTTTAGTTTGTCTTTTGATTTAATGATTACAGCATTTTCATCTGTCCTTGAGAGTATCGCCTGTGTCAAGCATCCTACTTGAGAGAAAAGTGAGTGTTAGGAGAGGAGAGAATGGCAGGCTACCTGAATCAAGGTCAGCGAGCCAGTAGTAAAGAAAGCACTAATGCTGCTAATTCTAGAAAGTATACAGCCAGCAAGAAATGCTGCCTTGCCCAAGGAAGGCATTCACACTGAAACTTGAGTCAAGGGTTGAGGCTCAGTGGGAACTGAACAGGTAAAAAGGTGGGAATGTTTCAAAAGGTGGGAAGGACAAGACAAGAAACGAAGTAAGAAGTGAAGGCATGTGGACTGGATACTAGAAGTTTCTGGATGTGGGAACAATTGCTCCGTGTCACAGGAGTCAGAGAAAGGTAGGCAGATCTACATGCAAGGTATCTCACAGGTCAGTTTAGTCACATGGCTTTGTCCTGCATAGACATGGAAGAATAGTATGGGATATAGAAAAATTTTTAAATGAGAATAGTATGTGAATTTCTTTTCTATCACTGTGAGAAATATCTAAGATGACTTATACAGAGGAAGGTTTTTATTTTGGCTCATGGTTTTAGAGGTTTCAACCAATGGTTACTTAATTGCACAATGTATCCTGGTGTCAGCATGTGGCAGGGAAGGCTATTACTCTAATGGCAGCCAGTAACCAGAGACAGAGATGAGGGTAGAGGTCCCAATATCTCTTTCAAGGACATGCTTTAAGTGAACTAACTTCTTTTTATTTTCTTTTATTGGATTTTTAATTTACATTTCAAATGTTATTCCCTTTCCTGGTTTCCCAGACATAAGCCCCCTATCCCCTTTCCCTTCCCTTCTTCTATAAGGGTGTTCCCCTTTCCAACCACCCCTTTCTCCCCGACATTCCCCTACACTGGGGGTTCAACCTTGGCAGGACCAAGAGCGTCTCCTTCCATTGGTGTCCAACAAGGCCATCCTCTGCTACATATGCAGCTGGAGTCATGGGTCAGTCCATGTATAGTCTTTGGGTAGTGGTTTAATGACCTAACTTCTTTATTCTAAGCCATACATACCAACAACTTGAGCATTCCCATCAGTGTCACAGGCACAAGCCTTGATAGGACATCAGTCCCTTATTTTGTGGTCATTCAAATCAAATGGTAATAAATAGCATGGTCAGGTCTAAGATCAGAAGGACTGGAAAATATCTATGTAAATTGAACCGTGCCAGGCTTGAAGCCAGAATGTGGGTACATATCATCATGCTAGGTGAAGAGACATGGTCTTTTTCATTTCTTTGAGGCCTCTCGGAAGACTACTATACTTTCTTCCATAAAGGCTCTAACTTATCTGAAAGGCACAGTTTCTGACTAAGTCAGTCCCCCGCCCCCCAGCTGAGGACCGAACCCAGGGCCTTGTGCTTTCTAGGCAAGAGCTCTACCACTAAGCTAAATCCCCAACCCCATGAACCTAAGTCAGTTTTAAGGGCAGAGGCTGAACAGTCTGTGTCATAAACCTCCTATGCAAAAAAAGCACACAGTTAAATCTTTCCCCCTCTCTGGTACCATATGTAGCTGTGTTTGGTACTGTTCTAAAGACAGCAGAAGGAACATTCTCATATAGAAATTTCCATCTTTCCCAATCTACTAAATGCTTTTTGAATTGTCTCTGGTAATCTCTGTCCCCACAAAACCGTACTGCATGCTGTTCTTGCCTATAGTGTCTCCTTTGTGCTCTGGACTTGCATGTTGAGTACATTCTCATCTCATGTGAAGAAGCTCAAATGCTTCCTAGGAGTATCGTACTCTTTGGTACTCCTACCTTTAGGCCATAGCTCTAGCAAGGCTCCATACTCCCCTCTTTGGGTACTCACTATGATTGTGACTGAGCCTCTCTACAAGGACTGGTCCTTGAGGCCAGGAACTAGGTTTTAACTTATCTCCAGGATCCACGCCAGCACTTAGCACATGGTTAATATCCATACTATTCTTTCCTTATTGGTATATATTTATTCTGCATAGTGACAGAATTTATAATGCCATTTTTATTTAACTATATCAAGCACTTTGGTCACATCTACCCTTCCACACTCTTTGTTCTCACCCTGCAGACTAGTCCTCTTTTTTCCCTCAGAAAAGTTTTCTTCTTTTTTCTTGCCCCACCCACCTCGAATTTTATGTATCTATATAAAATGTAAGATCCACAAGTAAGAGAAAGCCCAATAATTGTTTTCCTAAGTCTCGGTTTATCATCACCTTACGTTTCTTCCACTTTTTCCTGTATATAATATCATTTTATTCTTGTTTCTGGTTGGATATGATTTCACTGTGTATATATAACTCATTTCCACCTAAGGTAGCTCTGTATCTTGACTATTGTGAAGAGAAGAACAATAAACTTGAATGGACAAGTGTCTCACAGATAGAACTCTTTTGAACACATAAATCACTTGGTTCTGAGCCCAACTTCACTTTTATAAGGTGGAATCGTTGCTCTTCGATTTAGACAATTTGCCCCTAATCTGAAACCTACATTCTGAACTTTGAGCTAATTTGCAGTTCCTTTCCACTAAACCCTGTGAGCTTGCATCTCTCATTTCCCCAGTGTTATCTCACTTCTTCAGAGAGTCTGTAAATCTTGTAACATGGCGGTCAAAGTCGTCACCTCGTGCTGAAGGTTGTGATTAGTATTTTGCAGGTAAACCAATTTCAGGCGCACGATTTGCGTTGATGTACTCTGCCATAGAAAAGGCTTCTCCAGCAGAATAGAATGGATCTGTGCATGTGCTTAATGAGAGTTCAGTTTTCCGGCCTGATTTTTGTGCCTTGCACAGAAGGAGGCATTTAGGAACGAGCTGAATGCCTGTGATTCACATGGCGGGCCTGGAAGATGATGTGTTCAGGGCCCTCAGAGAAAGAAGAGATGATGAAATGTATTCTGCTCCCTCAAGATCAAGGCCTTTTCTGTTTGTTAGGGAGAGAGGAAGAGGGCAAGGGGCTTGAGAATTCTGAAGTATGTGTCTGTCTGCACACAGGCAGGTGCCCGGACCGATACATGGCACTCTCTTTGGTCCAGCTGTAGCCTCTGTCTTCAGAGTCAGAAGAGTCTGGACACAGAGTGAGGACAGGGCCAGAACAGACTACTTTTTGGTAAATGTGCATTGCATGTCGGGTGTGGCGCTGCGACTGGGTAGATGCGATTCATTCATAGACCTTTCATTTATTCAAGAAAAAGAAAATGAGGGCTTCCAGGCATCACTGTGGCTGACAGAGCTATAGATATTATTAAATATATTTAAATGACCAATGTCCCAATGTCTGTAATGGAGAGTTTAGCCTGCCCAGAAACAAGCATTTAGTAAGTATTCTAAAATACAATAAAATATGTAAACAAAGGAGGGGGCAAGGAAATTAAGCATGACAATGAATACAATTGATATGAAATACTGAAAGAAGTTTCTTCAGTAAGGCAGGACTTCAATAGAGCCATAACTACACAGAGAATGTGTGAAAAATGAAAAAAATGTGTGGAGTAAAGAAATAGCTGGTTAAAAGCTATTGAGAGATAACTACAAGTAATTGGATTGAAAAATCAATAACCGTAATGCAAAATAATTACTGTTATTTCTATTTTGTACAAAAGGTGAGGCAATGTGTTCAAGGTCATAGAACTGGAGTATATTGGACTATCATTTTACCCCGTCTTTCCTGCAAACTCTCAGTCTATCACACTGCTACATTTAAAGTCAGCTTTTTGACAGTATGAAAGGGGGTGAGATGCTCTCTTAGCTTATTATCTCACCCTCTTGCCCTGAAGAGTTTTCTGAATGCTTTCCCACTAAGCAACTAACATTGACCACACCAATATTTTGGGTTCACATTGTTATTTCCTTTGGAAAATGAGTAGCTAGCAGAGGGAGCCAATGACAAACCAGAGAGAAGGTCTGACAGTCAGAGTTCCCTTCTAATAGGAGATTGGAAGCTTGACAAAGACATTGAATATAGGTGGGAAGTGGAGAAGTTTCTGGATCTGCACATGTGCCCAGTCTCTCCTCACTGTCCCCTGGGCTAAGTGGTGTGACTTCTCCATTGCTCTTCCTTTCTCCACTTCTCTTGGAATGTAGCTTGTTCCACTGTCTTTGACCTTCCCTGCAATAGATATCCTGGTTAGACAACAATGGCCCCCCATAGGCTCATATATTTGAATGCTTAGGTGCCAGGGAGTGAAACTGTCTGAGAAGCTTAGAAGGATTGGAGGTATGGCTTTGTGTAAAGAAGCATGTCACTGGGAGTGGGTTTTAAGGATGACAGACATCTTGATCTGAAACTGAAGGAACTATGGGAAGGCTCTGCAGGGCTTCTTTTATGTGCACACCACATGAAAATATAAATGTTTTGGAAGCTGCTGGTTCTGAGATGAGTAGGTGTGGGGAAAGTAATAGATTAATCCAAACCTAAGTCATTGCTTAGGGTCAAGCTCAGTCAGTCCTGACAAGTGATAGCAGTGTCACAGCAGGCCCATATTATGTTTGGGATCGTATGTTAGTCATCAAGCAGGATAATACTTATTTGATCTTACTTTTACTTTTAAATAAACTTCAGTTGCCCCTTTAACATCAGGCTCTGGAAAACTGCCTCAGATTATATAAGTTTTAGGTTCAAGGATTCTGCTGTTCAAGAGAGAGAGAGAGAGAGAGAGAGAGAGAGAGAGAGAGAGAGAGAGAGAGATATGCTAAGGACTGTTTTAATTCCCACCTTCCCCTCCATCACCATCTAGCCTCCATATGTGTGTAAGCAGAGTGTGAGGACCAGAAATTGAGAAACAAAATCAAACAGGAATGACAAAAGTCAGTGGATCTCAAAGCACCAGTAAGCCTTTGTTTCTTACAGGGAAGGACACTAGTTGTGTTCTTCAGAGTCCTGAGGCTCTGCAGAGGCTCCAGAGGGAACTGCTTGGGTAAGTGACAGACCACAGGATAGGGGATACTGGATCCTATCCATACATAAACTCACTAGCTTCCATGTCTATACAATTACATGTGTTTTAATATTTAAGGTTGATACCCACAACTTTATATCTGCAATCACTAATGTACGTGAACTATCCCGGCTGCACACTCCAGCATTAGCCTCCATCACTTCTCTGTGTTACTTTGTCTAAGGATGTAGCCTAAATCACCAGTGTATCTCCCACTGTTTGTCTCTACAGCTACTATTCCTATTTTTATGAACAGACAAGGGTGGTTTCCTTCCCCTCTATCCTCTTTGTAGGCAGTGCCAATCTCCTCACCCCGTCAGAGGCATGTTCTGTTACACAGAGGCCGGTTTCAGTGACAAAGAGGAACTGAGCTCCCAGCCAGCATCTAGTCTACCCTGTCTAATGTGTGAGATTGTCTTGCTGCTTTGTGCGTTTCACCATTTATGGAATATTTAATAAAGAGACCCAGAGATGAGCATGTTACATGCATTTACACTTCATCCTGGTTTTCTTTACAGTTTCCAGGTGAGAAATTAAAGCCTGGAGAGATTTATTAAATTGTTCTTCATGAAGTACACATCACAAACGGGTACCATGTTAGAATTTCTATGGGCTTGAGTTTGCAGAGTGTTGCCTTTCTTATTTTAGGGAAGAGAGCTCTAAGTGGGAGAGCGTTTCTTTAGGCCACCCAGGTGGTTTATGGTTCAGTTCTCTCTGTGCCAGCTCCACTGGCTGACATAGAGCTGTGCCTCTGGACTCCACTCAGTCCTGAATGTAATGGTATAAGAGGTACAGAGCCAGTAGCACCCCCAGCAACAGAACCTCCTGCCAGTTGGCCACACTTGTGTGTGGTCCACTCTGGATATTTCCTCTTGCTACAAGTTCCTTCACATTTGTGCATGGAGTCATAGCCTAGAGCAAGGAGGAAGTGGAAGGGGGTGCCCAGGGCCAATGCTTTTAACCTGAAAGGCCATTAACCTCACTTGGGAAAGTTTTAAAAATCATGGTAAACTGGGATCCTTGTTTAATGGTATGGGGTATGATCCAGGGTTGCCATATTCTTGACAAATTCCTGGTGATTTCAAAATGCAATCAGGGTTGACGTGACGTGCTTTGCTGAGGTCTAGGGACCTTCTGTTGTTCTCTACTGAGTAGAGAGAAGCGTCCTGTGCCAATGTCTGCCCCCGCCAGTGGGGACCCAGTTATTCAGGGTCCCGAAGAGGCTTTCTACCTGTAGGTCAAGTGGGAGTGAAGAGAAGAAGGAGACCAAGCAAAAGTTCTGTTGTCAAGGTCTCATTTAATGGGGCGAGCGTTACAGGTTTTAAGGCTTTCAGGTAGGGGGAGTGTCCTTTGTGAAACACAAAGGATGGAGAGAGGAGGGCATTCCAGCAGCGACAGCAGAAGGTGAAGAGGTCATGCGATGGAGACGCCTAGAGTCTGGTGTTTGCTCAGGCTGAAACATCCTGTGAATGTTATCTTTCTGTGCCGTAAATTCATGGGAGAGGCTTTTGTCCAACAATCTCAAGACTTTATGGCAGTCATTTCAAGGTTGAACCTCTAGTCACAAAGCGTCCAGGCCCAAATCCAATACGGCTCCCTACAAATGTCTAAGCATTCACAGTCAAGTCAAACATGGGGGTTTAATCCCGGTGATTCTCAAGCTCACACTTCTGTATAAGAAAAGGGAAGTGATCCCTATATACTTCATGGCAGCCTTCTTTCTGTACCCCTCTTCCTTGACCCATGAGCCCAGAGGTACAACCAAAAGCCCACATGAATGGAAAATACAATTTCAAAACATGGTTGGGGATGGTGTTGGCATGTTAGATGGCTATCTGGAATTAACCATAGACAAGGAGTCTTAAGTATGGTGTAAATACATGTCTTATGGTGGTGAAAGCTGGGAATCAGACTGGACTGTCAGGATGCTCCCTTCTGGTGGAATCTTTTTCCATGTGGTGGGCTGTGGACCTCTTGAACTCTCACATGATAGAGAGAGAACATAAGCTAGTTCTTTTTTCTCTAACAAAAACACAGTCCATACATCATGCATTCACAAGATGCTACTCTCATGACCTAGTCACTTCCGGTATGCTTTAATGGGGGGAGGGGAGCACATTTAGTCCATTTCAGCCACAGACACTGAGATATAATAGAGACTCTTTGGGTGTTATAGCAAGTTGCTGAGGATCAGGGGTTGTAATCACCATGGTTCTTGTTCTCTCTGCTGTTTACTTCAGAGCTTCCCCTCTATCTTTTCTCCCCGTCATCTCTGTGTACCTGGCTTCTGAATTGACCATACTCTACTTACTGGCTAAGATCTGACCCATGCTTTTTACTGCTCACAGCACTTGTCCCCAAGTTTTCAGATGAAGCCCATCTTAAATATTGATTAGACAAAAATGAAAACAAAATAGAATAGAAAAAGCCATAGTCATAGAGAATTAGTAGGGCACATTATATTTTACTTTGGATCCCAAGACTTTAAAACTTGATGTGTAATTATAAAAGAAGAAGGAGGGAGGGGAGAAGAGAAGGAAGGAAAGAGAAATCATTATGCCAGTTTAAACAGGATTTTTTTTTTTTAAAATCATCACTATCCCAGCCTTTTGCTCTCTGTAGTTTTCCCTGGTTTCTGTTCTGCCTCTGTCTCCACAGAGACCACTCTGGGCCCAGTAACCATGGTGATAGGAGAATATGAGAGCAGATGGGAGCTCTTCTTCTAGAATTTAAACACCCTTGTATTGGAAGGAGACACTCAGGGAATAAGGGAAGAAGAGAGAAGGAACCTGAGTTGAAAGGGAAAAGTTACACAATGCTGAGCCCATAAGTGGATTGTGACATGGATCCAAGGCATATGCATTCGTTTGCTGTCATTTCAAGCTCTTCTCCTTGACCTCTTTCATGATTTATTCCATTCTCTTATCCTACAGCCAGAGGCCATTTGACAACCTTGGTTCTGGGGACAGAAGATAAAAATGTGGAGTTGCAAGCATTTGGAAAGCAAACTCAAGCACGTTGTGCTAATATATCAGTAATGGTGTATTCTTCAGTTTCGACAGCAAGGGTCAGATACTATGTCAGCGTAGGTATCTGTGACATACAGGGAGCATGTTTCTGGTATCCGTCCAGGGTTTTCTCTCTGTGAGTCTATGTTCCAATTTCCTAGGAGTATGACATTGGAACTATGAATGTCCTGTTACTTTCTCAGAAGGCTTTGGCCAATCTCTTCTCCAAGAGTCTTGGTGTATTTTAAGACTCTTGGAGATGTCTGAGAGTTCTTAAATTGTGTGAAAAAATTAAATTACTTGGGAAAAACATCTTAAAGGAATTTAAGACATTTTGTTTGGCTTCTGCCTAGATCTGAGAGGGTGGTATCAATAAAATAGGTGGTAGGTGATCAAGCAGGCAGTTGCAAAACATGAAACATTGACTTCTTAGTTCTTATCCTGAAAGAAAAGAGAGGAGTGGAAATGTGAGTGTTCTTTATAAAAACTTTTGGCTTTCTTGGTATAACTCTCAGCTCAAGGGAGAAAAGAACAGGTTCCTTTGCCTATCACTAAGAGATGAGAGACAAGAGTATCCAGGAACCCACTGAAACATCTTGACCCCAATCCACTAGAATGTATGGAAACGTGATAGCATGTGCCTGACTCAGAATGGAGGTCACGGTGGCTGCTATAATCTAAAGGGGCAACAGGATGGGTCCTGAACATGGGAAGTAGAAGAAAAAATTTTGCTATTGAGGGAAACCAGAAAGGTTGAGGCTAGCCCAGGATATGGTCCAAGTGTGACTGGAAAAGCGACAGCCATGAATTCTAAATGTTCTCCCTTACATTGTTTAATGAGTGGTAATGAGAAAGAGGGAAGAGGATTTACCTGCCTGTACAAAATATGGGTGGGGTACTGAGGTGAAATGTGGCCTCCAGAAAATTCTCCTGAAGACCTAAATTCCCCAGCATCCCAAAGTGTCCTGTATTTGGAGAGACAGCATTTAAAGATATGATGAAGAGACAGATAAGGCTCTATGTGTGAGCCGTTAACTAATGACTGGTGTCCTTCTGTGAAAAGGAAATTGGAACATGGACTCACAGAGAGAAGACCCTGGAAGGATACCAGAAACAGGTGGCTATCTTCAAACCAGGTGGGGCTGGATAGGCGATTCAAACTTTTGGTTACATTTCTACGTAGGACTTCTAGTCTCCATGACTGTGAATTTTTTTCTGCAATTTAATCTGTTCTGTAGGTGGCAACCAGAATCCTGGCAAACTCACATGCTAGTTATTATTACTTGGGGACTTGGCTAAGAGTCTCCCAAGAGTCTTTGCAAAGATACTGTATACAAAAGGAATGCAAAGTTTTGCTTGCTGCCTGTGCCCTGGGCTTGTTGCCCAACTCTACCTGTCCTTGGGGGTTGGAGATGAGGTGGCATGAAATCAACAGCATGGACTCCTGGAGCAGGCGAGAGACCCCAGAAAGCTCCTTTGAATACTTCTTCGAGCTCCTTTAATACCCTCCACCTGTGTGCCATTGAGCCCCAGCAAGTGTCTCTTCCAAACCGCAGTCTCCAGATTGGCTAGCATTGTCTGCATCTGCAATCGTTGGTCTCACAGGCAGTCTTCAATTAGGTCCTCCTGCAGGAGTTGCTTTGCAGCTGAACAGCCCCCAGCATTTATGCATTATGTTTCTCCTCTCCTATATTCTCCTACATTAAGGCTTTTTGTTTGTTTTGTTTTGTTTGTTTTTGCTCATTGGGTATATTGGTTGGCCTGGAACTTACTATGTAGTCCAGGCTGGCCTTGAATTTACAGAAATCTACTTGCCCCTGTCTCTTGAATGCTGAGATTAAAGGTGTGGGCCACCACACTCACTACACTCAGAGTCTCTCTGGCCTACTTTTCATTTCCGTTCGAATCTCAGTGGGTTAGAGTCATCAATTATCCGGGTGTCGCAGGTTACAAGGGTGTCGCAGGTTACAAGAGTTGCAGGCTTAGAGAGCTGGAAGACACTGCAGACAATGTTGCATTTATCACAGTGAGGTCTGCTACAGTTTCTTTTTCCAAGCACCCACCCTTCATCTGACTACCTCAAAAAACAAACAAACAAACAAACAAACAAAAAAAACAAAAAAAAACACAAAACAACCACACACACACACACACACACAAAACAAAAACAACAACAACCAAAAAAACCTCTCAGAATCAAATAAATGGGGTTTTAGCATTTTCATTAGTTTTCTCAAATAATTCTTTTCATAATTCAAAGCTATTTTCTTAAGAAAGGTGTTTGTTTTGTTTTTGTTTCAGGAAAAATAACCAGCATGTCTTAGTGGCCAATGATGCTACATAATTTCAGTGGTACAACCCAATCCTATTTTGCCTGACACTCAAGTTTCATTGGGCCCAGGGTTCTGAATTTCAATGAAGACCAAGCCCATAACTACAGTCATGTCAGGAGAATAGAGTTGGTGCCACTCAGGATACTCTGTCTCCAGCTGTGGTGCTAAATACAAGGATGCCCAAGTTTCCAGGAGATATCTGCTTGGGTTGAAGCTATGAGAAAGAACACAGCCTGCATATTGCTCTACTACAAAGGATCCTTTCTGATACTAGGCCCTTGAAGCGGTTGGGAGACGCTAACTTGGTCAGTACCAAGCTTGCCTTGCAAACAAGCACTAACACCTGACTTCAACCCCCTGAATCCACTTTAAAAACCGGGGTGTGATCACATGTGCTTAGAATCCCAACTCTGGGGGGGAGATTGGCAGACAGATCCCTGGGGCTTGACAGTCAGCCAGACTATCATACTTGGTGAGTTACAGGCCAGTGAGAGGGTATGATGCAAAAGGATGCCGAGGAGTAAAGCTGGAAGGTCATGACTTACTTCAATGCACACACACACACACACACACACACACACACACACACACACCCCAATTCCCTTAGTGTGGGAAGGAAAGCACTAGAAGGTGAATTAGGGAATCCTTCAGCATTGAGAAAAGGAAAATAATATTCAGAGAAGTGAAGGAATTTGTCTTTTAAGTAGCATCAGAGAAGTTACAGTACACCCAGGTCTTCTCCTTCTTGTTTAATTTTGGATTGTATTTTAACTACAACATCTCTCCCTTTCCTGTCCTTTCCTCCCTCTAAGCCCTCCCAAAGGAGGTCCAGAGCCAGAGGCCTGTGAGTTGGAACTGAACGATAACCTCCTTGAGGATTAACCTTCATGGTATCCTAAAGCATCATACAAACTTCCAAAGGAGAAAGGCAAGCAACAGTTTTACCCAGCCATGACACTTATGAACCACATCAATGACCAGCATGGCATGATGACTCTACAAGTGCATTAGGGGCCAGACATACCTTGGTTGTACTTAATTGCTCTCTAATTGGAGTTGAGACTCACTCAACTGGAGAGATACTATTCTTACTACAGGAGACCTAGCTAGTTAATTAGAATTAGTGAAATCATAATTATTGGAAGAGAATCTATAACCACTAATTTTATTACACAACCAGCATAATCCCTAACCATTGTCTATAAGTATTTGTTCTTATACACTCTGGTAAATGCAGTCTTCATTCTTCATCAAGAAACTTTCCGCTTTGTAACATATGGAGTCCACTACAGAAATCCACAGCCAATTAGTATGTAGAGTTGTGGTGCCCAGTCTTACCCAGGTATTTTTATGCCACAATGTTTCAATTTCTGCTGCTCAGCACTTCGGATGCTGGAGCTTTGTGAAGATTTAGAAATTTGGTCATCCGCAAAGCCTAGACAGAAGTTCTTACACTGAAAGAGACACGTCTCCCAACAGCTGCTGTTGACATCAGGAACTGGCTTTACAGTCAGGAACTGGCTTTATGGTCGCAGGTCACCTCCAAATCCAGCTATGACGGTGATGTCACCCCCAGGTGTCTGTTGCCATTGCAATTACTATACCTTCCCAGCATTCACCTTGTCCACTGCCCACCTTTACCTGCAATGCAGCAGCGCATGTGGTTATGTTACAGTCCAAATAAAAGGCAGAGCCCTCTGACCTTCCCCCCTCTTTCCTTCTTTCTTTGTTCTCCCCTATGTTCCCCCTCTCCCATGGAATAAATCTCTCCCGTGGAACTGTACCTTCCTGGTGTGATCTGTCCAGATGAGCCGCCATTCTAGCACAACAACTACAGCAATCCATCCCCAGGTCTGGGTCGTTGGGTCGATTTATCGAATAGTACTCATGTCACTTGGTATACTGTGTGCTTCTCAGACTATGTTCTGTCATTGCGAATTACCTGTGTGGAAACATGGATCTCCAGTTGTCTAAACTGACCCTGGAGAGACAGGTCCTTCCTGAGCTCAGTTGGAGAGACACGCTTGAAGGTGAGTTGGAATGAGACATCTTGACAAATGACCCTGCCCCACTAATTGTCCTGCTCATTGGAATGAGCGGATGTCTTGACATGGCCAGGTTAGAAATTTCTCTTTGTCCTTTGGACTTACTGATTTGATAGAGAACTATTTCTCCTGGTTTCCTAGATTCTTTACCAAGCAGGCTGTTTTCTAAAGAAGACGATATCACCTGCACTTTCCTGTGTGGAATCTTCTGACCCTCCTTGAGTCTAAGCGTGAAGGACTGGGAATTGAGCTATATCCATAGTAGAGCCTCTGAAGCATTTCCAGTTTGGCTAGTGGTGAGGCTTGGTCTTTGTGATTTCAGAGGTTCACACCATGAGAAACAGTCCCTTGGGGCTATACATATTGACTGCCAACTGCTTCATTCTTTTCTTTTTTTTCTGAAGAACAGCCATTGACAAACCTTGGCCAACTTGTGCAAGGTGCCAACACTGACATAGGATTACGCAATGTTGCCCTCAGTTCCAGTGGTAGTGCCAATGTTATGATCCAGTTTGTTTTCCAGAGCTCTCTTGTATTAGGCAGAAACATGTCCAGGCAAGAACACGAGTACCCTTGCCTAGTCCCTACCCCAAGAATGCCCCTCAACAAACCACAGCCACAGGAGCTAGGAGCTCAGGTTCCTCCTCTGGAAAACCCAATTTAAAATAGCATTCTTCTTGCTCCTCCAGGCTGCAGTATGTCCTAGTGGATATTACCACAGACTGGAGTTGCTACCCCTGACATTCTTACACTTGAACTCTCAGCCCTCTGCCGCCTTTGCTCCTGGAGCTCTGATTGGTTTCCACTGTATCTCTAATCCTTTTGTTCACATGGTGTCCTGCTCAGAATCCTTTCGTCCGTTCAAGGCATCCTCCCCTTCTTTGCTCTTTCTATTTCTCCCTGTCATCTTTCTCTCCATGCCTTTTTCTTTCTCTCCTTACCATGGGCTTGAGGGCCCACCCTCTTGTCTTCATTTGTTGCTGTCAGTCTTTTTTGTCATGTGTCGCTATGCAGCCTGCCTCTCTGGAACCACCTTATCCCTGTAGGGAGATTCACACTACTGGGAAAACTGTCACCTGAGGACATCATGGTCTGCCAAAACTGCCAAGCAGTCCTTCTGTTTCCCCATCCGAGCTCTCACCCTTAGCAGTTATTTAAAACATTCCTGACAATTCTCAAAGTTTCCACCCACCACTTCCCACACCCTCCATGCAAGATAACCCGCAATCTCTTTCTTCACAGAGACAGCAGGTGGTACCAGGTTCCATTCTTCTCAGCTTGCTGCCTTCACACCTCCAAACATAGCCCTTACTCCACCACTACAGGGGCAGAACTGCTTTCCACTACAGAAGCCATCTTCCCATGCCTTGTGTCCCAACCCTAGACACTCCCATTCCCTCCCTGCGGTGTGCCTGGCCTATTCCCTCCCTGCGGTGTGCCTGGCCTTTGAGTTCCTCCCTTTCCTGGATCATCCCCTGCAGTTCCCATTGCTTCTATCTTTACTGCACCTCTAAAAATGGCACCCTCTCCTTTCTCTTTCACAGTTAGACTTGTCCATGCTACCTGTGTCTGATTCTCAGCTCTCACCTGAGATGATGTCTCTAAAGGCTCCCAAAACTCTGCCACAAGTATCCTGTAGCTGCTTCTCAAGACTTCTTCCACTGGCTGCTTGGTGGCCTTTGTCAACAAAACCCTTTGCTTGTCTCTTGAACTTAAACTTGGATACTTTGTCTCAAGCCATTTGTGCACTTATTTATATTTGTTTATCTATTTAATTTCTTTGTTATAATGAGCTCCTCCTTACTCTCTTCCCACCTCTTGCTTCCCTCCTTTCCCTGGGTCAGCAACCTTACTGAAGACACCTGAAACTCCAGTATTTACAGTGCACCTATGACTTCAGGTCCAACTACCTACCAGATATTTGTCTTCAGCAACTTCACGATCACCTCCATCCTGGCATTGCACACACATGGGATTCATGATATTTTAGTAAGGACAGATTTTCTTTCTTCTTTCGAAACTCTTGACCTTGGGTGGTGGTACAGGCTCAGTGATGCTTCCTTTATGTATCAGATCCTGAACACGTGACCTTATTTGGTAGAGGGATCTTTGCAGTTGTAATTATGTTGACATCTCATGTTGAGATGGTCCTGAATTACCATGGGTTCTACGTCCAGCAATAAGGGTCCTCCCTCAGGTGAGGAGAGAAGGGAAAGAGGCCATGGAAAACGGAGGCAGAGATCAGGGTGTTGCAGCTGTCAGGCAGGAAACACCAATGGTTAGCAGCTGCTCATTGTCGGCTCTAGGCCTGGGAGAATCCGAGTTTATAGTGCTTTAATTCACCGTTTTCTTTAGCAATGTAACTTTTCTTTGAAAGCTGTAGGAAGTGAATACAGTGTATGTCTTGTCCCATCCACAGTCAGGGGCGGGAGATTGTGCCTTTCTGACCTCCTTTCATCAGCACTGCATTTTCTGTAGACTGTATGCACTTCTCTCATTTCATCTCCCCAGCTCCTCTTGTCTTGATTCCTTCTTTAGCACATAGTAGTTCTCCATCATGGCATGAACTCCTGCAGTTAGCAGTCCTGGTGACCAGTGTTGAGCTGAGCGATTTATTTCATACTGAAGGGGCTGGTTTCTGTTTCCGCACTGCAGTTGCCTGGTTTCTGTTTTTAAACTGGAGATAATAATTGTGGCAACGAAAGTTGTTAAAAGGTCTAAGCGGCTGATGTACTGAACGCGTGCGTCAGTGTCCCCTTTGCATTACCGTAGGAACCAGCATCCATTCCCGCCCCCACCCCCACCCCGTTCACCCCAATGCGTGACCTACATTAAGCTGGAGTAGTCTCTAAGAACAAAGAGCTCTCACACCCCTCCCACTAGTACCAAGTACATTGTTTCCATAAGTGGGCAGGAGCCTGCACTATGCTTTTCTCAGCCTGTACTGCACCTGCTCTGCCTTACTTGGTTTCTCTCAGGCTCCTCCTCAGCCTTCCGCACTCACCCCACCACACCACTTCTCTGGTATCTGTCTCCCTGAGCAGTCCTAATGTTTCCTTCCCACTGTCCTTTATCTCTCTGCAGGATGGTATTCATCAGCCCATAACATCACCTTCTGACGTATGGGTGTGAGGTGACCAGTAGTTATCTGGGATGCATCTTCTATCCTCAACTGAAGATCCAGACTGAGTCAGCAAGTGACATAGTCTTGGTGGAATCAGACTGGTACATGGGAACACAGAGGTTGATCTTTTAAACCCTCTCATTTGTCTTAGAGGGATGAGGTGGGTATAAAACACCTGGACCTAGGACAATCCAAGGAATGGGTGGACGCTTCTACAGCTGTTTGACTGTGAAGTCAGGACTAAGTCATCAGTCTTGCCCCCATTCTATGACATATATACCCGTTTCCAAATTACATCCTATATCTGGGTTGTCAAGGATTAGAGTCTCCTTTTCTTGTCGTTCAGTTTGCTGAGTATGCCACAAACACCCTTGACATCTTGCAAAGAACAGAGCTAGCCCCTCTTTGTCCTTCAGCAAGTTGCCGATGTAGTTACCTGTATTGGATCTGAACAGAGAGGTGTCTAGCACAGCCCTGTTCTTCAGGATAAGTTCCGTGTTCCCTCCCCCTAGGACTCAGCGCTGAGGAGCAGCTGGGGCTCGTGCCCTGGTTTTTGCAAAGTACTTGGAGAACAGATGCATCCAACAGATGTAGGCGCTGGGACTTGGAAGAAGCCCTTCTCACGTGGTCAGCACTTGGCTTCCCTCCCTGCTTCTGAGTTATCTCTGATGAGGAGCACAGAGGAGGGCCATCTCCACTCTGAGGAGATGTGATATAAACACTAAGTAAAAACAACTGTGAAAGAAAGTATGACCCTCTCTGCTTCATCGTCCCCTATTTTATTTTCTGCCCTTTGATTCGGGCTTTGGCCCCTCTGTGCATTTATGATGCTTCACTGAGGCCAGTGACTTCCTAAGTGGGAAATGACACTGCATACAGCTGCGGTTCCAACAGTTCCAGGGCATATTAAACTTGGGATTTTCAAACAATTTCATCAGAAAATATCAGTGAACAAAGAGGGGAAATGACAAGATCTTCAAATATCCTCGTCTGTCAGCTTGAGAGAGCACAGGCTAATTTACACATAAATTACATCTTGAGGGTCACTCTTCCATGGCATCATCAAAAGGATACTTTTGACCAAGAAAGGGGATTTGTTTTTCTTTGGCTGACATTGCTGGCAAGCAATACTATTCAGGCTTCCTGTGGTTGTATAGCCTCACCTCTGAGTCAGACATCTTCATGAAGCTGTAGAACAGCCACCTATAAGTTTGGCTTAGGTCTTCACTGAAGCAGCTTCGAACCACCTATCTCAGTATTGTACCACAGCAACCACCTTGCCACAAGATTGGCTATGCCCTTCTCCTACTTAAAGCACCATGATAACTATGAATCATGCAGATAATGTGGGACCACTTTCCAGTACCACACAGGGATTACCTGCTGCCCATTCTTTAGCACCCTGTCTCTGCACTAGATGTCCCTTCGGTTACGATCAAAGTCCCAGCTATATCAAAATTCTCTCCCTCCAAAGCCCCAGGCTTTTCTAATGGCCAGATGCCTTTGTTCTCAGCACCCCTGTCCTGTTCCCACCCTTCTGTTCTCAGTTCCCTTGTCATCCGGATCAGTGTTAAATCTCTTACACTGCTACAAGACAAATGGCTGATAGTGCTTATTTAACATATCACAGCAGACCCATCAGCCAGATTCTTCTCCCCGGCATCTCTCATGGCCTTCGGGGACTACCCTATAGTCTGAACTCTCCAGGCACTGGGCTGCATTAACCCCCCAGAGGCTCTTCTCTATATAACCCAGCCATTTTGGTTACTACCCTCTCCAATCCTTTGGACTCTCCCAGATGTGTCCACTTCTGGTAATGTTCTCCCTTTTATCTACCATAACCTTTCTCCTCCACTATTCCTAGGGGCGGTCATATTCCTTTATTTCTTTCCCCTTTCACTCATTCAGCTACATCAGCCTGACCAATCAGACCCTCCACTGGATTGAGAGGATACTGCCCTCCTCTTGGAGGACCACTTGTCCTGTCTCTATCATCTGACCTTTACCTATTGGCCACCTCTGTTTGCCTGTTAATCCGGTGGTAACGGGAAATGGGACCACTCTGTCTCCTGGAGGCCTGGCATAGATGCAGAGTGCATTGGAATTTGATGAATTTATGAGCGGTAGAGCCAGGCTCTGATGAGATAACCTCTTGATTTTGTCTCTAACCCTGTCTGCCTTCAGCTCATGTAGAAACAGCTGCAGGGCTCGCAGGCCAAACCCCTTGGGCCAGAGAAACAACTGTCTTGTGAGTGTGTGTTCCCCCTCAAAACAAAGATTGCAACATCCTCCTGGCCTGGAGTTCACAGCTGTGGGAGGAGGTTGTGCTGGGTAGTGCCGGGTCAAGGAGGCAGAGGTGGGGGTGTGGGGAACTGGTAGGTCAGAGTGAGTACTGAGGTAGAGTTCAGCCCCACCCCCCACCTAGCCCATGCAGCCTGACTATGCAAACACTCTGGGAAGAGCCTGTTTTCCTTAGCTTCCTCCCCACATTTTACCTTTCTCTGCTATTTGATTATGTGTGAATTCCTTCTCATCCCTCGGGGAGCTAGCACCCCACCGCCTTTGCAAAATATCTGTCTGAGTTACAGTTTTGCAGATCATCAAGCTTCAAGGGCATTCAAACGACCTTCTGGTGGACTGCGGTGTCTTGGTAAGTGATGCCCTCTGGTGGTCAAATGGAGTAGTTACAATTCTCGGGGAACGTGAAGTAAGTCCATTGGCTTTGCAGTTGCTGGGTATGAGGCTCCAGGGTGGTGTTCAGCAGATGTCCCACTGTCCCTGAAAAAGTGGCTGAAGGGCAACAGGGTTATATATGTGTGTGTGCGCGCGCGCGCGTGTGTGTGTGGGTGTGTTTGTGTGCGCGCGTGCGCGTGATGGGGGTGCTGAAAGTTTACCTTCTAGAAGCTGAGAGCTAAAGAGTAGTTTAGAAACTAGTACAGCCTCAACCACTTATTTCTTAGACGAAGCCGAATCCAGGGAGGGAAAAGGGAATTTCTTAGTCTGTGTGACCAGATGAAGGGGCAGAAAAGGCACACAGGATCTGAAATTCCTCCCTTCTAGCATCTTCTAGCACATTAGGCCACTTGCCATTTAAGTCCTGTGTTTGATTTTACTAACGCTAGAGGAGACTGGCATCCTCCCTCTAAATTTCCGTCAGGTGGGCTCCATCTCAGTCTGCCTTGCTACACGTAGTTTTCTACAAATAATCAGAGTCTCCATCCAAAGTTCCCATCAGCTAGTCCGGAATTTAGAGGGTAGGATTTGAACTGTGGACGCAGAGCACAGAAACAACCTCCGGGGTCTTGACAGTTTAATGAAAAGTAATAGACAGGCAGAGAGACCAAGAGGCATAGGTCACTGACAACTTGAGGCACTAATGGATGTTTCGAAGATAATTAGTAGGGCAATTTGGTAGAGGACAAGTTTGAATTAGGCCCATTAGTGTGGTCAGGAAGGATTTCACTAAAGAAGCAATTCCTACTAGCTACGAGGGTGAGCGCTCAGGGCAGGTAGAGGAGAGGTGTGCAGATGCTCTAGGTCTGGGGTGAGATTGGCAGTTTCCATCATGGAGAAGGCTCGAGAGGTGACAGACTAGTGGCCAGGCAAAGCACATCAGGGCAAAAGCAAGGAAGTCAGGTGAATTCATGGCAGGCCAGAGATACGATCTGATTTACACCTCACATGAATCCCAGACTATGACACTTGCCAGTCTTCACTTTCACACCCGCTCATTGCCTCCAGAAAGTCCTTCATCACCCTACCAAGTGGGAGTCACTTCTCTGAGTCCTGGTGCTAACATCTCTGTGTGTCTGTCATTGGGGCTACCAGGTACACATCAACTGTGGCTATGTCTCTTAGCTACACTGGAAAAATAAGCTCTGCGTTTAGAGAGACAGGGACAAGGGACCCAAATCTAGGACAGTCTGCCAGGTGCAATGTGTCTGTCCCTATGACACAGCTTCTTAGTGTGTAAGGTGAGAAAAGAAGTGCACATTGCATAGCATTTTTTAAAATTAAGTAATAAGAATAAAATGTCACAACAATGGCAGGCACCATGTCTCCTCTCTTTAAGGAGTAGATGTTCTTTCATGTCCTAACATGAAAACATGTCTAACATGTTAGATGTCCTAACAGCTATGTTGGTAGCTGTACACTTTGGTAGTTGCATAGGGAGACTTTGGAGGGAACATATTTAGTCAGACTGAAGGAGAGGATGAGGTTGGTGTCATTGGTTGATGGAATTCTGAATTAGTGAATAAAGTTAGCTTATTTAACTATATTCCCTTTGACAATATACACTAGAGAAAATATCTTGGGTTTTTTTTTGATTGCTTTTGTTTTGTTTTGAGACAGGGTTTCTCTGTATAGCCTTGACTATCCTGGAACTTTCTCTGTAAACCAGGCTAGCCTCAACTTCACACAGATCCACCTGCCTCTGCCTTCCAAGTGCCAGGATTAAAGGGGTGCACCATCACAGCCAGGCTAACATACTGTTCTTGTGTAGTTGTTCTTGTGCATTAGTTGTGTGTTTACACGATGCACGGGCCAAACGTTTTTCCCTACACTAATCTTCAGTGAGGATGGTCTTTGTTTCATTGGCACCTTCTTCAAACACACGTGGCTCACATGGAAAAGAATGAAGTTGGACATTCTGGTCTCTTTCTGTACCGTACCCACATCTTCCTTGTCAATGTTCTTCATTTACTTCCAATGTGTCATTAATTTTATAATTATAATAATTAATATTATATTTATTAACATACTCTTTTTTTCCATCGTGTCTAGTTTACATTGCCCTATTGCTCTTGGAAAGAGGGCCCGCTTTGGAGTGTGATCAAACTATGAGGCATCGCATCATTAAAGAAAACTGAGTCTCCCTCTTTTCCCAGTTATCAAACCCCAACATCTCCTCTGCTGGGGGTGGGGGAGATTCCATGCACACATCCTCTCTCCCACACTGGGATTCTATTCCGATCGAGCTTGGGCAGGTCTCTTGCATGCTGTAACAATCGCTGTGAGTTTGGGAATGTCTGCTGTGCCCTGCTGAGTCGGGGAAGTAAATAACCAATTTGACTGCCCTTTGTCTGATGCCTACTGCATGCCAAACTTGAATTAGGGATGTTATGCATATGTTATTGAAATTTCATAATGAGAGTTATTATTGTAAGTGAGTTCATTAGATAGAGTTTAACTAAAGTCCTACGGGCTCCACACTTCACTGTAATCTTTCATGTCTTAAATATTTTCTAAAGGAAAATTTATGTGTTAAAGTCTTGGTCCTCAGCTTCATGTTCATACAAGGTCATGAAATTTAAGATGTAGAGTCAGTCATTAGTTCACTGGAAGCATCCCCTCAAAGGGAATCATAAGACCGATGTCCTTCCTTTCTTTTGTTCTCTTTCACTTCCCAGCCATCAGATAAGCAGTTTCCTCTAAGATCCTTCCTGATTCCCACCATAGTGTGCTATCCTATCCGTTACAGGCCCAAGAGCACTGGGCAAACTGATTGATAACTAACTTCTAATGCTATGTGCTAAAACAACCTTTTTACTTTATAAGTTGATTCCACACAGATATTTATTACAGTGCTGGAAAGCTGTCCTACATGCTCAGCAAAAGCTACACTGAGAAGGAAGCTCCAGAACCACACTTCCAAACTTAGGAATCTGCTCCCGCTTTGTTGTCAGTTTTAGGTCTAACCAGTAGAGACTCTTGCTCAATATTCAATGATAGAAGGGAGTCACTGTTGTAACTCACTTGTTCCAGTGTACCATGCTCTTCTGTTCATCATGCCCATTTTGAGTTGTGTCCCAGCTGTGTATGCAGGAATTTCTAGCCGATAAATTACATCCCACAGGTGTTATTATCTGAGTTTCATGGATTTCCCAGAGTTAAGCCAGGAGAAGACAGCTCAGGTTTGATAGGGGTCAGTCCTTGAGTGAATGTGCCAGGAGCTGAGGCAGACAGGTCTAGACACCAGTAAATGGAGCATGGGAGAATGGATAGTGAGGGATGCCATCATCCTAGAGCATCAAGGCAGGCAGAGAAACCAGTGCTTTCAGGGATATGGGGGATATACCATGCATTTAGGAAGAAGATTGAAGAGGCTTACAAACATCATGTCTAACTTTCCAGACTTTCCCAGACAGCAGGGTCTGCCTCACTTCTAGATTCTACTTCTCCCATGACTGCCTCTCATTGGCAAATTGAAGTGCTCAGAGATCTGAGGCTCATGGTAACCTGACTTGAAAAAAAAAGAGGAGATTGAGTGGAACTGACAAGAAATTTCCAGTGACTTTTTAGCAAACACAGGGTTTAGGGACAGGGAATTCTACTGTCATCTTACAGGGAGGGACAGTCACAGAGTGTCCAAGTAGCAAGACTTGGGTCTTTCTAGGTGTGTTTGTTTTGATTTCAGTCCTCAGGCACCATGTGTGAGTCGCAGCTGGTCTTGTGCATAGTCAATTTACTGCCCTAAATGACCGTGCTGGTGATAAATCTTGCCACCCACCCTGCCTGTCTGACTTCCTGCTGTGGGCCTGATATCCCCCACATGCAGATGTGACTTTCAAGCTCTAACTGGAAATGTGGGAAACATGGAAGTAGCGATGTTTCTTTGGGTCCTGTCCCCACGATGCAAGTACCAGACATCACTACATACTCAGTGACCAAGGCCATATCAACGGGATCTTTGCTTTCACACTAGCGAAGAGCTGGGCACCATTGGTCCCTTTCCATTTCAAACCAGTTGGAGCAAGCACCCAGAATGGAAACGGCATTTGAAAACGAAGTTATTTTAGAGAAAGACTGAAAAAAATTTTACCTCATGATTTTGTCAAACTCCACTCCTAACCGTGTTCAAATTAGAGCTATTTATACTTTTGCAATTTATAATTCACCCTCTTTCAAAATCCCAGTTGTGAGTGCTGACGCAGATTTGTGTAGGGAGGCGGAAGGGATGGTTAGGAACATAGGCCTGGCCCTCAAAAATTGGCTTTGAGCCTCGGTTCTCATGACTAGATTTTTAACATACCCACCTTGAACTTAGGTTTGCTCTCCCCTCCTATCAGATGGAGATAAAGGTTACTGACACTGGTTAAAAGACATCTGTCCTCAGATTACAGAATTATTTCACATCATCATCATCATCATCATCATCATCATCATCATCATCATCTTCAACAACAACAACAACAACGACGACAACTCAGAGAGTAGTTGGAATCTCATTAAGACAGAAAAACATATCCGAGGGCCAAGAAAGAAACATTATAGCTGAGGTGTAGGCACAAGTCAATTCCTGAAATGCAATCCCTTATTGTAATATATAAAGAAACCAAGACAAGCCAGACACAAAGACATCAGCTCTTAGGCTAAGCCACCAGCAAGTTTGCTAGTAAAAGAACTGTTATCTCAATGATAAGTGACCCTCAGAGTCTAAGTGAGTGGTTCACAGCCCTCCTGAGACTTCAATGCTTTAACACAGTTTCTCATGCTGTGCTGACCCCAACCATAACATTATTTTGTTGCTACTTCATAGCTGTAATTCTGCTATTGTTATGAATAGTAATGTAAATATCTGATATGCACAGTATCTGCTATACAACACCATTGAAAGGGTCGCCTGGGGGTTGGGGATTTAGCTCAGTGGTAGAGCGCTTGCCTAGGAAGCGCAAGGCCCTGGGTTCGGTCCCCAGCTACGGAAAAAAAAGAACCAAAAAAAAAAAGGGTCACCTGACCCCAAAGGGATTGTGACCTACAATTAGAAACGCTGCTAGGTAAAGCCCATTTTCACAGGATCCTTGCTGCATAGCTACTGTTTTGTGTGGACTGATGTGTCTACCTTCAAAGTACAAAAGAAGGCTGCTTCTTCTCCTCTAGGCTATTCCTCTGGTCCAGCTTCTCTGTCCTCCTACCTGGGTCTGTTTCTGCAAACATCTTAATCGATATCCTGCCTCCATACTTGCCTCCTTGTGGGTTCTTCTCCTTCTAAGGTATGAGCAAGACTGATTCCAGGGGTTTCTCTCAGTCCTTGCTATTTTTCTCTTTCCCTGACCTCTGCAAATAAGTCAATGCCAGGGTTTCTAGGGATCATGAACAGTTTCTTCCTTCTACTTCTTTCTTTCTTCTTTCTTTCTTTCTTCTTTCTTCTTTCTTTCTTTCTTTTCTCTCTTTCCTTTCTTTCTTTCTTTTCTTCCTTTTCTTTCTTTCTTTCTTTCTTTCTTTCTTTCTTCCTTCCTTTCTTTCTTTCTCCTTCCCCCTTTTGTAGTTTTACTTTTATTTATATTCCAAATAAAAGGTGTGTTCCCTTGGTATAGTGAATAGGTGTGCCCACTCACAGCAGCAAGCTCATTGTAGACTCATGATTCCCAAAGAATCTTGGGAAAAGCATAAAGCTTGTTAAAAAGTATTCCCTAGAACACGCCATTCATAGACTTTATATTTTATTTCAAGGATTTGCTCTGGGTAGAAATCTTCAGCAGATGTGATGGAAAATTCTACAACTGGAGGGAGGTTTTACAGGAAAACACAAGTGGTTGCATAGCATTTTCAAACTGGACATAAGGAAAAGATCTTTTGATGTTTAGTCATAAGAAAGTGAGCTGAAAGATGACTTCTTACTTCCTGATAGGAGGAAGCGCCAAATAAATTTCATCCGTGACCTGTTATTTCCCAGGTCAGCTCTGGCATGATCCTTCCTGTCCAGTGGTTTAGTGGGAACTTTGTAAGTGGAATTGTACCAAGGCCATGTTTGTTATCATGTGACAAAGTTCCCTTACTGAGAGACTTGGCACCGAGTGAGTCTCCATCAGATGTTATTTTTGCTTACAAGTTTTACCTAGGGAGTCACTTAGGACCCAGGGACATTCAGGTAGATAGTCTGAAGGACCATCACCAAAACGCTATCACACAGAGGGGAGCAGCTGCCTGCCCTCAGGCCCAATAGGAGAGGCCACCACCCTGTAACACAGTCACTTCTGAATAAAGTCAATCTAAAGTGACCGACTTTGCCCTAAGTATCCTGAGGTATATGCTGGGTGACTGGCGGTCTTCTGGAATCGCTCAGACTATGGCTATCTTCTTCCAACTTACATCACCTAATCATGGGAGGAAGAGTATTATGGAATATATATAAAGACTACAGTGAGAAAATGGATGATCTTCATCAGGAAATATTCAAGATGAGCTTTCATCTACAGAAAATGTTAATTATTTAGAATTGTAGTATTTTATAAATGTGTTTTTTACATGGTTAATGAAAAACTTTTAATTTTTTTTCTACATTTATATTTTAAACATTTTACTGTCGTAAATTTTTTAAATTTTAGAACAAAGTATGGCCATATCCAAAGCATTTTCATATAGCTTATTTTCTTGTTTCAATGAAAGATAAATGGTACACAGATTATTGTTTGGAAACTAAGTATATGAAACTATAAAGAATATGCCACTTACAGTATAAGTCTGAGGCCCTCTTTCAAGTTACAATGCATAAGCTCTCAGCAATTAATCATAGGTTAAGCAGAATGTGTTCACCTACTGGTGAGGTGTATACTCTCTGCATCAAAGGTCTGCTGTGAACACCCCTATATCAGGTACACGGAGACTTTGTAAAGCTATATTGGCAGAACATGAGAGCACCCACCTCTAGTCTACAAAAGCATTGAATGGAGCTTGTAGAGACTTGGAAAAATCTGTAGAAAGGCTCTAAACATTTCCCTCCACTAAGTAACCCATAAATCCATTTTACCAGAGAAGAAAGAGTGTCTGATTACCCTGAAGGTCTTGGTATATCTGACCCCTGTGTTCCTTCATAGTTTATGATCCTAGGAGGTCTGTGTGAGTGAGGAGGCAAGGCTAAAAGAGGAAACAGTCTTAATAAAAATGCTTATCCTGTTCCCTGCATGTGCCTATCAAGGCTTTTCTCATACCTGTACATATGTTCACAAGCACACATGCAAGTGGGCATGTTTGTGTATAGCTATGTCCTTATATTCCTGTCATGATTCTTTACATACATACATACATACATACATACACACACATACATACATGTACATGCATAAATAGATACAAATATATAAATATATAAAAAGTCACAATGTTCATTATTTTTATTATCAGCGTTTAGAAATATACTTAATGTATTAGTTATATTTAATTTTGTTATACTCCAAATCACTCGAAGAATTTTCATTGAAAACCGGATAATTAAATCTTTCTACTCAGGGCTAAATATAAACAGCCTGAGTTTTGTCAAGCAGAGAACTTAAATTCTTTTAATGATGGAGATCTCACTGTCATCTTAGCCCCATGGGCGCACCTGTAATATGTAACTGACACTGCCAGGTGTCCTGCTGGTGGTTTGAATCAATTAGTAATCTTTATTGAAGCTGCATGAAATTAATTACATAACTCTGAGATGTTCAAGTCTAATTTGCAGAACTTCCAGTATAAGGTAAGCAAGCATGAATAATTACCCATCATTACACTCGTGGTGTGAAGTCATCCAGCAAAGCCAGACTCCTTTAGCTTGCCATTGTCAATGGTCAAAGTGACCTGAGGCTACATTGTATGTGCCTATTGAACAGGAGCCCAATATTTAAAAAAAAACCTGCTGCTCATATGAAAGTATCTCTTAGGAGCTTTCAGGGACTATGTGTACAGATAGCAACTACCTAAATATTTAAGCTAAGTGACCATTTACTAAGGTGAAAGTACCATGACCCACTTCAAGTCAGTATGTGGTGGGTGATTTGGGGTCCCTCGTAGTACAGACTGAATGTGAGAGGCGATTCTAGACTCCAAACTGATGTGGCACATACAGAAACAGAATGCATAAGATACTTGGGAACCAAGTCAACTCTCTTCCTTTATTGTTGCATTATTGTATAATACAACTCAGGCAAAACACTAAAGATAAACATGTTCTACATGAATATCCAGACTTTTGTGTTCCATTTGGAATACGCATGGAGGACAGGGAATTAGGAAAGGACAGTAGCAATGGTATTTCAAAGGACTGGGATAGAAGGAAGTGAGATAATGTCTAAAGGCATATAGTGGAACAGGAAGAGTTAAATGGGAGTGGGGATAAAAGGGCTGGGTAAATGAAAGACTATGGACAGGACTAACTAACACTGAAGACCTTCTTTAAAAAGTCATGTGGAAATACAGTACTGTAGAAGTTCCTAAAACATATGCATGATCATGTTTAAAAAGTTTAAATGGTGTCATCCTTTTCGGGAAACAATGCTCCTACTTGACACCAAGGGCTAACAAATAAAAATCCTATCCCAGGATTGGGTTATCTCCTTTGGTATTGTTGGCACCAAGTGTCATAAATCCCCAAACACTGCTCTCTTGTTTCTAGTACCATTGGTTATGCTCGAGAACTTGATGGTAAGTCTGTATTGTTGAAGACACTGCATACTTGTCATAGAATGTGGAGAAATCAAGGTAATACTCTCTAGGAAGTTTATCATAGAAGGTAGAAAGCTATCACTGGATAGCTTTCATATTGCTGGAAGGTGCTGTGTAGGCTACTAGTAGAAAAAGAATCATTAATCTTACCCAACTTGTTACCCTGTCAGCTACAGTGATGACTGGCTTGACAAAACATGCACACTGTGGCAATAGTGGCACAAACATCAGGGAAGTAACCAACCGCCTTCTGTTTGGATTTAAAGCCTGCTTTATAAGTTGAAACACATACCTAGCACCATTATCAGAGCATAAAAGTATGGCTAAATAGGTCCTAACTCTTACAATAGAACACTTACTATTATCACTTGGCTAAATGGAGATCCCACTCTTAAGAGGCATTGTTATATTCATAGATTAGTACATCTCTCAACAAAGAAGCTTCTTTTGCAGTAGACGGCAATTCACACGGAGACTACACCTTGACAACATGTGGAGGATCTGAAACTGGGGCATGCTCAGCCTGAAGTGTGACATCTATACTGTATCATATCCTCTGCTCTCAAGTGTTGGGGACCATTGTGGAAGAAAGGGTAGACAAATTTTCAGACCTGCTCAAATTTATGCTATTTACCACCACATCAATCCTTTTAAAGAAAGAACTCCAAAGTCAGTGCTCAAGATGAGTGTATAATTTTTTACTTGCCTGCCAGTCCATGGAGTAGTCAGGAATTGGGAACAGAACAGTAGGCAGTGCTTTGACCCAAGGCTAGGGCTATTTTGCATCTTCCATCTATTTTGTAGCAAACTTTACATATTTTTTGTGCTTTGTTGTTCATTTTAAATAACAGAATCAACAACAAGCAAGAATAAATAGCAGACACTCAAGAAAAACTAATAACATCATTATATGTATTAAATTTCAGGGCTTCCTCTAGACTGGGGTAACCGGCAGATCTAGGCTGGAGATTGAATTTAATCTGGGAGTATTCTCACATGCTAATTAGTCCTAAAGGATGTCCGAACTGAGTACTTTGGTGTTTCTCATCCTATAATCATTACTCTTTCTCTCTTTGATGATAAACCCTTATACCATGTATTGTGAAAACAATTAATAGAAATGAAGGGTTTTCTTCATGTTCCCTTATTTCTGCAACTCTCCTTAGGTCCGAGGACCCGACTACAACATAGTGATGCCCTTACTTCCTCTCATCTCGTAATTTCAGCTCCAGGAAGAGTGAGTGTGTGGAGAACAGAGTGACTGCTGATTTGGTTTTGTGCTTCGAGAACTTCTTATAGACAAGGTGCCACTGTGGTGCGCCCCCCCCCCCCCCCAGTTGATGCTTAGGAAGTGTTAGCTCAAAGAAAGGGGTGGTGTCTCAAAAAGGAGTGAGTAGGAAGGAGAAAGGAAGATAGGACAGAGAATGAGAGAAAAAGGAGGATAGAGGAAGAAAAGGAGGACAAGGAAGGGAGAAATGGAGGAATGAAGCAAACACAAAGCCTTGTGATATCTAAAACTAGACCATGAGGAGCGAAATACCTAGGTTTGCTTTGTTTTTCCTTAAACATGCAGGCTATGTATAATGCCTTATAGAGATTCTACTCCCTGGGCTGTCAGACAGGGGCAGGTAGCTTGCATTTTAAATAAAGTCTCTTTGATGAGCATTGCCATTCTTTTTTTTTTTTTTTTTTTTTTTTTGATATGGCAGGGTTTTTTTGTTTTGTTTTGTTTTGTTTTGTTTTTTTTCTTTTTCTTTTTATTAACTTGAGTATTTCTTTCTTTTTTTTTTATTAACTTGAGTATTTCTTATATACATTTCGAGTGTTATTCCCTTTTCCGGTTTCCGGGCAAACATCCCCCTCCCCCCTCCCCTTCCTTATTCCCCTCCCAACCCTGCCCCCATTGCCGCCCTCCCCCCAACAGTCTAGTTCACTGGGGGTAACTTGAGTATTTCTTATTTACATTTCGAATGTTATTCCCTTTCCCAGTTTCCGGACAAACATCCCCCTAATCCCTCCCCCTCCCCTTCTTTATGGGTGTTCCCCTCCCCATCCTCCCCCCATTACCGCCCTCCCCGCAACAATCACTTTCACTGGGGGTTCAGTCTTAGCAGGACCAAGGGCTTCCCCTTCCACTGGTGATCTTACTAGGATATTCATTGCTATCTATGAGGTCAGAGTCCAGGGTCAGTCCATGTATAGTCTTTAGGTAGTGGCTTAGTCCCTGGAAGTTCTGGTTGCTTGGCATTGTTGTTTATAAGGGGTCTCGAGCCCCTTCAAGCTCTTCCAGTTCTTTCTCTGATTCCTTCAACGGGAGACCTATTCTCAGTTCAGTGGTTTGCTGCTGGCATTCGCCTCTGTATTTGCTGTATTCTGGCTGTGTCTCTCAGGAGCGATCTACATCCGGCTCCTGTCGGTCTGCACTTCTTTGCTTCATCCATCTTGTCTAATTGGGTGGCTGTATATGTATGGGCCACATATGGGGCAGGCTCTGAATGGGTGTTCCTTCAGTCTCTGTTTTAATCTTTGCCTCTCCCTTCCCTGCCAAGGGTATTCTTGTTCCCCTTTTAAAGAAGGAGTGAAGCATTCACATTTTGATCATCCGTCTTGAGTTTCATGTGTTCTATGCATCTAGGGTAATTCAAGCATTTGGACTAATAGCCACTTATCAATGAGTGCATACCATGTGTGTTTTTCTGTGATTGGGTTACCTCACTCAGGATGATATTTTCCAGTTCCAACCATTTGCCTACGAATTTCATAAAGTCATTGTTTTTGATAGCTGAGTAATATTCCATTGTGTAGATGTACCACATTTTCTGTATCCATTCCTCTGTTTTGTCCTAATCACAGTGTCCTTTGCGAGCATTGCCATTCTTGAGTCACTGCACAGATAAGGGACGGGGATCACCAGACAGCATTTGCCACCTGCCCTTGTTTACCTTCTTGAATCCTGATAGGGAGGTTTGAAATCCTGGACTCCTATAGCAGGCCTCTTCCTTTTCTAGGCATCTTCTGGGTGGAATGACCTTGAGGGAGAATCTCTTCTGCTCTTGAACTCTGTTACATTTTTGCTTTTTCTTAGAATGTGGTCATCAGATATTCTATACCATAGCCACCCAAAACACCTGTGAACTTCTGCTTCCTGGAGCCTCACTGCAGACCTTCTGTCCTGGGATTTTCAGAATAGAGCTCTTTGATGTTGGCCTAGATTTCCAGAATCTCAGATGCATACTGTTTTTAATGGTGTTGAATGTCTGTTAAATTGACAAATGTTAGATATATTTATTATGAACCATATTTTACTTTGAAATGTGTCTATTATCTGTCCCCATCACCTAACATTTTGCGTCTTTTGAATAACAAAACCCTACTCCCCATTTCTACCTTCAAGTATCTTGAAATCACTGTTCTAGTCTATGCTTCTATGATTTTGGATACTTTTAAATATAATACCTTTTAATTACTAGTGAACATTCCGTATATGCATACAATAAGATATGATCATATGGACTCCCGCTTCCCCTTCTAATTCCTCCCATATCCTCTTCCAACTCACACCATTTTTTCTTAAATAAATAACTTGCTAAATTCAGTAGGGCTGTTTATTTGTGCATGGATGTGAGGCCATTTGTTGAAGCATGGGGATTTTACCAATTACTCGGAAAAGAATTATTGTTCCTCTCCAAAGATTATCAACTGCAAATAGCTAGTAAGAACATGAAGTGGGACTGGAGATTATCCCCTGCTTCTACTCGGGGATATTGCCTGGGTGCCAGCTGCTGTCCGTTAATGAATGCTATAGCCATTGCCTGTCCAGAAGGCAGCATCTCATTGTACCCCTTCCTATCTTCCAGCTTACATTTTTCTGCCTCCTCTTCTGTGATGTTTCATGAGCCTTAATGGGTGAAGGTATTGCTAATTTAGGGCTGAGCATGCAGTCTTTTATTCTCAGTACTTTGAGACTCAGTTATTCATCTGTCCATTGACTTCTCCCCACTACAAGGAGAAGCTTCTAATGCCTAAGGCAGAGAGCAGCCTAGTTTGCACATAGGCAAATATTTAGAAAGTAGTTTACCGGCTTGACCATTTAACAAAATTGTGATATCAAGTTCTACCCCAGGGTATGTGACCTCCTCAGTCATGGACTTTTGGGCAGGATTGCAGTTTCAGGCATGAAATTCCCATTTGTGGTGTTGTTTGTAAGTCTTAATCAGAAAAAAGTTTGATATCCCAAAATAGACATGCTACTATTACACTAGTGTGCACTCTTGCCTGGCAGGTGGGTATTACAGGTAGGTACCGCTTTATGAAGAGTCCATGCTGTGTAAACCACTGGTGTCTTCTCTCCCCCAGCAGCTCATATAGAACCTTCCAGTACTATAAAAACTAGCCAGCAGACAGGACATTTCCTGCTTGCTTTATGATTGATTTCTCTTTGTCCTTCAGCCAAAGTGGTTAGTTAGCAAGTAAGTCTTACCATGTACTGATGGTGGCGAATCAAGGACAATGCCAATAGCTTGTGTTGTTTTTTGAGTCTTGTAGGGCCTCTGGACCAATAACTCATAGGAAGGTGTCTCGTGCCCTGCATTTAAAATTTCACATAACAACCATGTACCCTGGGACATGTAACAACCAATGTAGGGTAATTCTATTTGAACTCTTGTCTTTTTTTTTTTGGTTCTTTTTTTTCGGAGCTGGGGACCAAACCCAGGGCCTTGTGCTTCCTAGGTAAGCGCTCTACCACTGAGCTAAATCCCCAGCCCCTTGAACTCTTGTCTTAATTAGGGTTTTACTGCTGTGAACAGACATCATGACCAATGCAAGTCTTGTAAAAGACAACATTTAATTGGGGCTGGCTTACAGGTTCAGAGGTTCAGTCCAGTATCCTCAAGGAGGGAACATTGGCTGCAGCCAGGCAGGCATGGTGCAGGAGGAGCTGAGAGTTCTACATCTTCATCTGAAGGCTGCTAGCAGAATACTGACTCCCAGGCAGCTAGGGTGAGGGTCTTAAAGCCCACACTCACAGTGACAAATCTCCAACAATGCCATACCTCCAAATAGTGCTACTCCCTGGGCCAAGCATATTTAAACCATGACAACTGTTTTAATCATTTATTTTTGAGATTATAATATAATTTTTCTTCCCTTTCCTCCCTCAGAACCGTCCAACATTTTCTTCCTTGCTCTATTTCAAATTCATGATATCTTTTTAAATTGTTGTTACATGTATGTGTACACATACACACAAACAGAGCAATTTATATATATGTACTTATATGTATGTGAAATTAGTTTACTAATGTCTAGGTTTTTATAGGGTTTCTTCACTCTTCCTTAGTATTGGCTAACTTCTCTCAATCCTACCTAATCCTTTAAGTAAGTGAGGTATTCTAGCATTGTCTTTTGTGTCTGACTTTATTTTATTTAACATACTGCCTTCTAGGCTTACTCATGCTATAAGTTAAAAGGTTTTCTTCTCTTCTTGAGGGTGAATAGAACATCACTTAGTGCATACACCCTATCTTCTCATCTGTTCACACACTGATATGTTTAGAACAATGAAACCACTCCCACAAGCCTAGATTCATGGTTTTTAACACAGCCTACTCTCACAACTTAGTGAAGTGTAGAAATAAAACGTTAGAATTTCTAATGTCATGGTGTTTGTTTGTTTGTTTGCCTGGTTTTGTTTTTTCTTTTTGTTTTTTTAGTTTCTTGAGACAGGTTTCTCTATGTAGTCCTGACTGTCTTGAAGCTCACTCTGTAGGCCAAACTGACCTCTAAGTCAGAGATCTATTAACTTCTGCCTCTTGAGTGCTGGGATTAAAGGCATGTGCCACCACCAATCTAGTGTAATACCATGTTTCTCTTCTTTTTAAATAACTAAATTAATTAACATTGCAAATACTGTCCCTTGTCCCCCCTCACAGAGTCACTCTCCCTCCCTCCTCACCTTTGCCTCTGAGAGGATGAGCACCCTCTTGAGTATCCCCCAACCTGGTGTGTCAAGTCTCTGCAGGATTAGGCTCATCTTCTCATAGTGAGGTGAGGCCAAAGAAGGCAGCCCTGTCCTATATATGTGCTTGGACCCTCGCTATATTTAGCTACATTTTATGTATGCACTTTGGTGGCTCAATCTCTCAGAGCTCTCAGGAATCCAGGTTACTTGGCACTGTTGGTCTTCCTGTGGGGTTCCTATCCCTTCACAGCCTTCAATCTTTCCTCCAGCTTTTCCATAAGGGTCTCTGACCTCTGTCCAATGTTTGGGTGAGGTGTATGCACTAAGTGGTATTCTGGTTCTTTCTCAAGAAGAGAAAGAAAACCTTGTAACTTACAGCATGAGTGAGCCTAGAAGGCATCTGTTTCAGTCAGCTACTGGGTAGAGCATTTCAGAGGATAGTTATGCCAGAATCCTGCCTGTAAATATAACAGAGTATCAGTAATAGTTAGAGATTGGTGCTTGTCCATGGGATGGGTCTCAAGTTGGACCATTTATCGGTTGGCCATTTCTTCAGTATTTCCTCCATCTTTGTCCCTGCATTTCTTTTAGACAGGACTAATTTTGGGTTGACAGTTTTGCTTATGGGTTGGTGTCTTTATCCCTCCACAGGTTGTCTTTCCTGGCCGCAGGAAGTGGCTTCTTCATGTTCCATGTCCCCTCTTAGGCATTTCAGCTGAGGTTACCTGGGACCCTCCCCAATCCCAGGTCTCTGGGATTTCCTAGAGATCCCCCTGCTCTGCCTTCCCCAGCCACACACTGGGTAGCTGCAGATTTTCATTTATTCTCCTGGCCCTCTGGGCCTCTCTCCTGTCTCACACACCTGACCCTGTCCCCTATTACCCTCCCTGTCCACTCTCTTACCCAGACTCCTCCTTCTCTCTGCCTCTGATGACTATGTTGTCCCCCCTTCTAAGTGAGATTTAAGCACCCTCACTTGAGATGTCCTTCTTATTTGACTTCTTTGGGTATGTGAGGTATATCATGGGTACTTTATGGCTCTACTGGTTGGCTTTGTGTGTCAACTTGATACATGCTGGAGTTATCAAAGAGAAAGTATCCTCTCTTGAGGAAATGCTTCCATGAGATCCAGCTGTAAGGCATTTTCTCAATGAGTGATCAAGGCTGGGAGGTCTCATTGTAGGTGGTGCCATCCCTGGGCTGTTAGTCCTGGGTTCTATGGGAAAGCAAGCCGAGCAAGCCAGGGGAAGCAATCCAGTGAGCAGCACCCTTCTGCCCCTGAGTTCCTGACCTGCTTTGGTGATGAACAGCAATGTGAAAGTGTAAGCTGAATAAACCCTTTCCTCCCCAACTTGTTTCTTGGTCATGATGTTTTGTGCAGAACAAAAAATGCTGATTGGGATAATGGCTAATATTTACTTAACAGTAAGTACATTCCTCACTTAGGATGATATTTTCTAGTTCTTTCCATTTGCCTGTAAAATTCATGATGTCTTTGTTTTTAATAGCTGAATAGTATTCCATTGTATTCAATAGTATTCAGAAATAACACTTTCTGAATCCATTCTTCTGTTGAGGGACATTTGGGTCACTTCAAGTTTCTGGCTATTATAAATAAGGCTGCTATGAATATAGTGGAACACATGTCCTTGTGGTATGGTGGAACATTTTTTGGGAATATATCCAGGAGAGGTGTGGTTGTTTGAATATGTTTGGCCCAGGGAGTGGAACTATTAGGAGGTACGACCTTGTTGGAAGAGGTGTGGGCTTGTTGAAAGAAGTGTCTCACTGTGGGAATGGTCTTTGAGACCCTCTTCCTAGCTGCCTGATAACAGTCTGCTCCTGGCTTCCTTTCGATGAAGATGCAGAACTGTTCATCATGCCTACCTGGATACTACCATGCTCCCACCTTGATGATAATACACTGGATCTCTGAACCTAAAGCCAGCCCCAAGTGTATGTTGTCCTTCATAAGAGTTGCCTTGGTCATGGTGTCTGTTCACAGCAGTAAAGCCCTAAAAAAGAAACGTGGTATAGCTGGGTCTTCAGTTTTAGATTAACTGCCAGATTGATTTCCAGAGTGGTTGTACAAATTTGCAATCCCACCAGCAATGGAGGAGTATTCCTCTTTCTCTACATCCTCACCAGCATTTCCTGTCTCTTGAATTTTTGATCTTAGCTATTCTGATTGTTCTAAGGTGGAATCTCACGATGGTTTTTATTTGCATTTCCTGGTTGACTAAGGATGCTGAATATTCTTTGAGTTTCTGAGCCATTAGAGGTTGCTTTTTTTAGGAATTCTCTATTTAGCTCTGCATCCCATTTTAAAAATTGGGTTATTTGGTTTGCTGGAGTCTAACTTCTTGAGTTCTTTATGTATTTTGGATGTTAGCCATCTGTGAGCTGAAGGATTAGTGAAGACTCTTTCCCACTCTGTAGGCAGTCATTTTGTCCTGTTGACAATATCCTTTGTCTTTCAGCAAGCAGATTTTCACTTTCATGAGTTCCCATTTATCAATTTTTGGTCTGAGATATTGGTGTTCTGTTCAGGAATTTGTCTCCTGTACCAAGGAGTTCAAGGTTATCTCCCACTTTCTCTTCTATTAGTTCTATTAGTTCTGAGGTCCCTGATCCATTTGGACTTGAGTTTTGTGCAGGGTGATAAATATGGATATATTTTAATTCTTATACATGTCGATATCCAATTACACCAGTATCATTTGTTATAGATGCTCTCTTTTTCCCCTTGTATGGTTTTGGCTTTTTTGTAAAAATCATGTGCCACAGGTGTGTGGGTTTATTTCTGGGCCTTCATTTTGATGCTATTGATTGTCCTGTACATTTCTGTACCGACACCATGCAGTTTCCATCACTGTACATAGTTCTGTAGTACAATTTGAGGTCAATGGTGGTGATTCCTTCAGAAGTTCTTTTATTGTTAAGGATCATTTTAGCTGTCCTGTGCTTTTTGTTTTTCCATATGAAGTTGAGAATTGTTTTTTTTAAGATCTGTAAAAAATTTTACTTGAATTTTGATAGGAACTGCATTGAACTTGTAGATTGATTTTGAGTAGATGACCATTTTCACTATGTTAATCCTACCAGGGAGCATTGGAGATCTTTTCATCTTCTGATATCTTTTGTTCTTTTCTTCAGAGACTTGAGGTTCTTGTCTTATAAATCTTTCACTTGCTTGGTTAGAGTTACACCAAGATAGTTTATATTATTAGTGGTTATTGTGAGGGTATTATTTCTCTAGTTTCCTTTTCAACCCTTTTATCATTCGCATAATGGTGGGTTTCTGAATATTTTGAGTTAATTTTATCCAGCCACTTTGCTGAAGTTGTTTATCAGCTGTAGGAGTTCCCTGGTAAAACTTTAGGGATTGCTTATGTATACTACCATATTATCTGAAAATGGTGAGTTGTTTTTTTTTTTTTACTTCTTCCTTTCCAATTAGTTTCCTTTTGTTGTTTAATTAATCTAGCTAGAACTTCAAGTACTATATTAAATAGATAGGGAGAGTGTGGGCAGCCTAGTTCCTAATTTTAGTGGGATTGCTTCAAATTTCTCTCCATTTAATTTGATGTTTGCTATTGGCTTGCTGTATCTTGCTTTAATTATGTTTAGGTATATGCCTCATATCGCTGGTTGCCCTAATACTTTTAACATGAAGGAGTATTGCATTTTGTCAAAGGCATCTTCAACATCTAAGGAAATAATCATGTAATTTTTTTCCTTAGAAGTGTCTATATAGTGGATTATGTTGAAGGATTTCCATAGATTGAACCACCTCTGCACTCCTGGACGGAAGCCTACTTGATCATGATGGATGATGTTTTTGATGTGATACTGGATTCAGTTTGCGAGTATTTTATTGAGTATTTTTGTGTCAATGTTCATAAGCAAAATTGGCCTGAAGTTCTCTTTCTTTGTTGGGGTTTTGTATGGTTTATGTACCAGGGTAACTGTGGACTCATAGAACGAATTAGGTAGTGTTCCTCCTGTTTCTATTTTATGGAATAGTTTGAAGAATATTAGCTCTTCATTCAAAGTCTGGTAGAATTCTGCACTAAAACCATCAGGCCCTGGACTCTTTTTGGTTGGGAAGCTTTTAATTACTTCATCTATTTCCTTACAGGTTATGGGACTGTTTAGATAGTTTACATGATCTTGATTTAACTTTGGTAAGTGGTATTACCAAAACCATTCATTTTGTTTAGATTTTTCTAGTTTCGTGGAGTAAAGGCTTTTGAAGTAAGATCTAATGACTTTTTTTATTTCCCCAGCTTCTTTTGTCATGTCCCTCTTTTCATTTCTGGTTTGTTTCTTTGGATACGGTCTCTCTGTATCTTAGTTAGTTTTGCTAGGGGTTTTTCTATTTGGTTGATTTTTTGGTATTATTCTCTTTGTTTCTATTTGATTGATTTCAGCCCTGAGTTTGTGTTTGCTTCTTTTTGTTCTAGAGCTTTCAGGTGCGCTGTTAAGTTGCTTGTATGAGAGCTCTTCAATTTCTTAATGACAGCACTTAGCACTATGAATTTTCCTCTTAGGACTGCCCTTTCTGTGTCTCCTAAGTTTTCGTATGTTGTGCCTTCCTTCTTCCTTTCCTCCTCCTCCTCCTCCTTCTTCCTCTCTCTCTCTCTCTCTCTCTCTCTCTCTCTCTCTCTCTCTCTCTCTCTCTTTCTCTCTCATTCCCTGACGAGTAAAGAGTTTATCAGTTTATATGAGTATGTGGACTTTTTGATGTTTCTGTTGTTGTTGAAGTCCAACCTTAATCCTTGGTGGTTGGATAGAATGTCAGGGGTTATTTCAATCTTCTTGTATCTGTTGAAGCTAATTTTGTGCCTGATTATATGTTCAATTTTGGAGAAGGTTCTATGAGGTGCTGACAGCATATATTCTTTTGTTTGGGGGATAAACATTTCTGTAGATATTTGTTAAATCCAGTTGTTTCATAACATCTGTTAGTTTTATTGTTTCTCTGTATAGTTTATGTTTCAATGATATGTCCATTGGTGAGAGTGGGGTGTTCAAATCTTCTACTACTATAATGTGGGGTTTGATGTGTGATTTGAGTTTTAGTACAGTTTCTTTTACAAATATGGGTTGCATTTGGGGCATAGATGTTCAGAGTTGACGTCGTCTTGACTTGCTGAGCTGGATTTGGATAGTATCACATTACACTGGTTTTTCTTTTGTTGATTATGTTCTTGTACTTGCCTTTTGCCATGTGGTTCTCTCTGGTGTTGGTTGCACTGGATGTTCATGTTTAAACAGGCTTCAGGGAGGCAGGTTAAGCTGTGGGGTCAGGGGCAGCAAGCCCATCCGAGACTGCAGGTGGAGTTGTGGTTCAGGAGGAAGATGGAACCCCAGAGGGGTGGGGCAGAGCTGCTGGACTTGGTGGAGTCCCAGTGTGTGTGTTGGGGGATTGGGAAGGGAGTGTGTCACCTGTGTCCTGTGTTGGAGCAAGGCCTCGGGGGAGGCAGCTGTTTCTTTTGCACATGTTTCTTTCATTTCATCCAATTCCATTTGTCTGTGCAGCTATCATTTTTACTTCAGAAAAAATAATGACCTCTTGCTTGGCCTTGCTTCCGAAGCATCCATAGTATTCATTTCACCCCAGATCCAGATTGACACTGCCTTTGTTCTCAGCAAGAGCACACTAGTCTTTCTTGAAGCTTTCTAATGATTTTGGATTACCACAAGTCAATTTCGTCCTTAAGATCCAACACAGCCAACACTCCCTGACTCTGAGTTTTCTCTCCCATCCCTTCTCTTATTTTGCAGCTAACTGCACTGTATCCACAGAGGTTTCTTGTGATCTGAAAACATCCTAGGATCAACCGCTGCTTCTAGGACTTTGCATTGGAAGCTCCCTGACCTGGATGCCTAAATTTCAGACACCAATGCACCTGATTTCTTTCTCACCCACTCAAATCTTATTTCAATACTCTCTCAATGTGTCTTCATTCCCTACCACCCCCTTTTTACAGTTCCTGAAACATTGTAGCAATTCAACATATTCAACATAAATTTGTTGAAGTGTTGCTAAAATGGGAGTGACATATAAAGTATATAATATTGAATTTATGTGTGTCAAATTTGAGTTTATATACATTGAAGCAGATCCTTATTTTTTTCTGGCTTTTCCCTATGCTTTCATAAGATACTAGGGTGTGAAACGAAAATTCTAGAATTTTCAAAAGCATAAACTTTGTCGTTGTCTCATTCATTAATGAGAACAGTAACACAGCAGGAAGAATCTTAATTCACATCCACTTGACAATTTGAAAATTTTTGAGGCCCTTGTTAATGGTCCTCGATGTCCAGCAGATGGCAGTCGTTCACAAGTAATCAATCTTTTATCTAAGAACTTTCAGGGTACTGAAACTTCTGTTCCATGTACAACTATACATTTATATTTTTGTGACTTATTTGTGGTTTTGACTAGCCAGAGTCCTGTTCAGTGTGAAAATATTTAGCAGAACTTTCACAACTCAAAACACACTTTGGTAAATTTCAAGTTCTCTGTAACATAATGAAATCTTTCAACATCCTACTCCATCTTTCCCTGGACAGAGTTTGGATAAATATCATCTAATGTATTCTACCTGGGTATGCTACCCACCTTCTACTCACAGGGATATACTTCAAATCATCCAATTTACTGCCAAAGAATATGCATGTGCTAGGGCTCAACTAGCTCTTATCAGCAGCCTAATGTTATGACTCAATACTTACCCTTTACCTCACCTCATATCCTTACCAGAAGATTGAGGGGGAGACAGAGAGAGACGGAGGGGAGAGAGGAGAGGAAAGGCAAGGGGAGATAGGACGATGATAGACAGGTGATAAATCGATGATAGATAATAGAAAACTGATAGATGATAGATGAAAGATGATTGATAAGTAGGTGACACATAGATGATTGATAGATGATAGATGATTATTAGGTAGATAGATAGATGATACGTAGATAAAGATAGATGATTGATAGGTAGATAGATGATAAGTAGATGATAGATGGGCAAATGATAGCTGATAGCTGATTGATTCATATGTAGATAGATAGATAGGTAGAAAGATGATAGACAGACAGAGCTCTACACACAGAAATTGCCAAGAAACATCATTTTCTCTTTCTCTTTCCCTTTTCCTTTATTTTTCCCTTCCCTTATTTCTTCCTTTTATCTCTTTCTTTAGACAAACATTTGTTCTTACATTTTTATGAGGGATTTTTTTAAAGCATTTCTCAAACAACTTGGGACCAAGCTTAAAATGCATGTTCTGTGAAGTGGCCCATGGGTTTCTGATTTTTTCTTTTCTAATATTCTATTTTTATTTTGAATTAACTGCATATGTATGTGTCTGTGTGGGGATTTGTGTACAGAAACACAGGGCTTAAGGAGGCCAGAAGGGAATATTGGATCTCCTGGAACTGGAGTTACAGGCGTTTGTGAGCTTCCTGATGAGTTAGCTCAAAATCAAACTCAGGTCTTCTGGGCTCTGATTTTAAACACCAGTGACGTAAAGGACACTCTTGGAAAAAGGGAAGTGAGAGTGGCCTGCTTCTGTCGGGCCCAGGAGCTTAGCTATTTACTTACTTCCATTTTAAAGGCTTAGGGTTGATGGAAAGGAAGAGTGTGGACAGATCTTATGTAGACCGAGAATGAAAGATGCTTATTACCTGACCCTATGGAGCTTCCACTTGCTAAAACACTCGGAAGAGCGTGCTTTGCACAGTGATGGATCTGAGTGAATGACTCAAGCCTGCTCAACTGTGCACAGACAGGCTGCTTTTCAGATCCAAGAGAGGCCTCTGACCTGCTGAGAGTGCAATAGTGAGTTAACATGTTCAATAAAGTACTGGCCAGATCATGCTTTAGTGAATGGAAGTCAAATCCTCCAACTTGATCTCCTTAAAAAAGGAGGTCTGATAACCTCAGACTACTTGATTTTTATCTCTACATCTTAGTGATGTCAATATTGGGAGATGGTGAGTGATTGAAGCCCAAGTCTTTGATATGTCCTCCTTGCCATGATTTCAGGTGTGTATCTTTCTCAGACTCTAGGAAATGCATCCATGTTAATGCTGCACTTCAGACCTGTACAGTCATTCTGTCACAGTCCCAGTCTCACCAGCTTCCTGCCACTGATTAATTTCCATGGCAGTCCTTACAACTTCTCAGTGGCTAATCAGAGGGTATTACAAGTCTGGGTTCCAGCCCTGTGTTAGAAAGCTCTTGTCAATTTCGGAGGCCCGATTTTCCCATCCCGACCATCTGATAACGATCCGCTGGAGAACAGCCACCAGCCATGTTTCAGCCATAGGCCAGAACCTCCTGAAACAGGCCTGATTGCACAAAGGCAGCAGCCGTGTAATTTTTGCTCTTGCAGGTGTAACCATGGTAATGAGATCAGACGAAAAACCTTTTCTTAACGTAGGCAACTCTCAAGAGCACACAGCAGTTTGGGGTGCTGGTTTAATTTTAGAATCTGCACTTTGTTTCATGGAACAAAGAATGCTATAAAGGGCTTGCTGTGGACCTTCCCTAGCTCCACCACTTGCCAGGACAGTGAAGCCCAGTTGTAGGTGAGGTTTGTATTCATTGGTTTCTGATTCTGCTTTTCAGGTAGGTATCTATCTGCTGCAGCTGCTGTGATGTGGCTGTGCCATTAGAAAGTCATTCTGTGGTGGCACTTCCCTGGAGTATCAGTAGTATGGTAAAGGAACTCACCGCAAGAAAACACAGGTGTACTAATTAGTCTATGTTTAAACCAGGTACAGCATTAGCCCTGAAAAGCTGTAGTACAAATCCTGAAAATTGATGCCATTATCAGCCCCTACTGGAGGTAGCTGCACTGTAGAGGATGTGTAACCTGTGCATAATTAGTGTCATCAGAGTTTGACCTAAGTGCTCTGCCTGAGGGTCTGCACCCCTGACCGTCACCTCAATGCCAAATTCTAGTGTTAGAATAGGTGCACAGAATAGGCAAAGGTATGAGGAGGTCTAAAGATCATGGTAGAGGGCTGTGGGGGGCAGCAGTATAAGTTTTACTGAGGGATAGAGCAGTAGTTCTTAACCTGTAGGTCAAGAGCCCTTTGAGGGTTGCATATCAGACAACCTGAATATCAGATATTTGTATGATAATTCGTAACAGTAGCAAATTAGTTATGAAGTAGCAATGGAAGTAATTTTATAGACGGGGATCACCACAACATAAGAAACTGTACTAAAGGGCTGCAGCATTAGGAAGGTCGAGAACCAGTGGCCTAGAGAGATGACTCAGTGATTGAGATCACTTGCTGTTCTTTGAGAGGACATGAATTCAGTTCCCAGCACACACACACTATATGGGCTAGATATCAAACCTGGCAGGGCCTTGATCTTAGATTCCCCATCTTCTAGAATCTCAGGAAGAAAAGTCATGTTAAAACTGCAAAGCTTCTGTAAGACAAAGGGCACTGTCATTAGGACAAAATGGCAACCAACAGATTGGGAAAAGATCTTTACTAATCCTACATCTGATAGAGGGCTAGCTAATATGCAAAAGACACAAAGAACTTAAGAAGTTAGACTCCAGAGAGGCAAATAACTCTATTAAAAATGGGGTACGGAGCAAAACAAAGAATTTTCAGCTGAGAAATATTAAATGACTGAGAAGAACCTAAAGAAATGTTCAACATCCTTATTCATCAAGGAGATGCAAATCAAATCAACCCTGACATTCCACTTCACACCAGTCAAAATAGCTAAGATCAAAAACTCAGGTGACAACAGATGCTGGCAAGGATGTGAAGAAAGAGGAACACTCCTCCATTGTTAGTAGGATTGCAAACTGGCACAACCACTCTGGAAATCAGTCTGGAGTTTCCTCAGAAATTGGACATTCCACTACCTGAGGACTCAGCTATACCTCTCCTGGACATATACCCAAAAGGTGCCCCAACATATAACAAAGACACAAGCTCCACTATGTTCATAGCAGCCTTATTTATAATAGCCAGAAGCTGGAAAGAACCCACCCAGATGCCCTTCAACAGAGGAATGGATACAGAAAATGTGGTACATCTACAAAATGGAGTACTACTCAGCTATCAAAAACAATAACGTCATGAAATTCATAGGCAAATGGACTGAACTAGAAAATAGCACTCTGAGTGAGGTAACCCAACCACAGAAAAACACACATGGTATGCACTCACTGATAAGTGGATATTAGCCCAAAAGCTCGAATTATTCACAATACAATCCACAGACCACATGAAGCTCAAGAAGAAGGATGACTGAAGTGTGGATGCTTCACTCCTGCTTAAAAGGGGGAACAAAAATATTCATAGGAGGGGATATGGAGACAAAGTTTGGGGCAGAGACTGAAGGAATGGCCATTTAGAGCCTGTCCCACATGGATATACAGCTCATATATATACAGTCACCAAAACTAGGTAATATTGATGAAGCTAAGAAGTGTATGCTGCCAGGAACCTGATATAGCTGTCTCCTAAGAGGCACAGCCAGAGCATGTCAAATACAGAGGTGAATGCTAGCAGCAAACCACTGAACTGAGAACAGGGTCCCTGTTGGAGGAATTAGAGAAAGGATTGAAGGAGATGAAGGGGCTTGCAACCCCATAAGAACAACAGTACAACCAACCAGAGCTCTCAGGGACTAAACCACTACCCAAAGTCTGACCCAAGGCTCCACCTGCATATATAGCAGAGGATGGTCTTGTTAGGCACCAATGGAAGAAGTCATCCTTGGTCCTGCCAAGGCTGAATCCCCCAGTGTAGGGGAATGCTGGTGGCTGGGAAGGGAGGGTGGTTCTTCTTATAGAAGAAGGGGAGAGGGAAGGGATAGGGGAGCTTATGTCTGAGAAACTGGGAAAGGGAATAACATTTGAAATGTGAATAAAAGATATTTAATAAAAAAATCATGTTCTTCATAAGGTATCCAATCTTCTGGATTCCATCAATCAAATACTATGTGGGCCTCATTTTTGGTGAGTTATCTCTCCAGCTTGGTTAGAAACTCTAGATCAAATTGAAGCTTTGTTTTTTTTTCAGTCCAGGATAAATCCAGCCACAGAGATACTTAGCTGAAACTGGCCAAGTAACTGAATTAAGGACCACTTGTTCAGGAATAGCATGCCATGTTGCATAGAAAATGAACATGGGAATTGCATGGCCTTCTTTGTTCTTCTCATAGTGGCCCTGGCTTTGGTCTTAACTTGCTCTGGTTTGCACAATAGTAGTGTGATAGTTGATCATTAGTGACTCACTGAATGAAGCTTTCTTTCTTGATTCAATAGGAACTTCGAGTCTTCCAAGGCATCAAGGAAGCACACTTGTTAACTCCTGAGTTAACTGCTAAAGTGGAATCCTGAAAGGAATATTGCCTGCCAACAATGGATAATTTATACCAAGTATGGACTCTTGAGTGTCACAGAACCAAGGAGCAAGCTATTTGCTATTTGTTGTGAGATGGAGGGAGTGGACTTTTTGAGTTTCTTTGTTTGGGAGGAACACATTAAACAACAACAGCTAAGGAATCTTGGGCTGCTAATTTTCAGAGCTGGAAATCATCCAATTGATAAGCCTTAAGAAACACTAAACATTTTTGCTGTTGGTAAAATCCAAACAGCAACAATGCAGACGTACTAGTCAGGCAGCACTGAAGAGAAGTCAGAACCCCACCATTACTAGATGTATGAGCTTACTCAAGTGACACTGCTCTTCAGACCATAGGAAAATCTGCCTTTGGGGGCTGTCAAGGGAATTTAATGGAGATGTATTTCTAAAGCAGCTAATGCAGACCATAACCACACCAAATACAGTTGGTATTTACTCTTTATCTTGGCTATTCTGTGGTTTGAGAATGTAGGTAAGACATGTAAACTTCTTCCGACAGGTATACCTCTCTGTTCTTCCCATGTCTTCTTCCACTGACTATAAGCAATTGTTTACTGATTAAATGACCACATCGACCAAAACAGGTAATACAGAATTCCTCCAAATAAAGTCCTAGACCAGTGTTCTCAACCTTTCTAATGCTGTAACCCTTTGATACAGTTTCTCATGTTCTGGTGACTCCAACCATAAAATTATGGTGTTACTTCACAATTACAATTTTGCTACTGTTATGAAAATCATAATGTAAGTATCTGGTATGCAGGATATCTGACATGAGGTCCCTGTGAAGGGTTTTTTCAGCCACCAAGGGACTGCTATCCACAGGTTTAGAACTGCTCTCCTAGACTGATCCTGGGACATGATTACTAATATATATGCCTGAGCCCTTCTTTTCACTCTCATGTCTTTAGATATCTTGGCCTTTTCCCATGCTTTTTCTTCTTTATGCGGCATACAGTTATTTGAGAGTGTAATATTTACATACTTGTTTACTTCTTTAGTCTCAGTCTCTCCAGGAGAACATAAGGTCTGCAAGGGAAATGTTTTAGTTCATCTTGTCACTACCTAGGTAAGAGCTTAGCACATATAGAGAATTCTCTATTGAATGGCACACTATAGATACTAGTAAGGGGTGCTTGTTTTCTTCACCAGAAAGGGCCGGAAGTTCTCCAGGAATGGGACTGTGCCATCTCCAAAGACCAAGTATGTCAATAAATATTGTGTAAAGAATGAGTCAGGATTGGAAAATAAACTATAATTCCACTGAAAGTGATCAATTATTATTAACTTAAGAACTTTCCAGAATATTAAGGAAATTCAGCAGTTAAGTTTCATTGGGGATATATTTTGCATAGTAATTATGAAGATACTTCAATAGATATAATCTGATCTTGTATATTTATTTGAATTTCTTAAATACTTTGATTTGGTATAGCTTAAATTTGCTAGTTCAAACCATTCCAGAGAGAATAAGTCTTAGACATCATAGCATGCTGTTTTTAACATTTGTCTATCTTTCTCTTGGAAGACAAGACACCATCCATGATCAGCTCTTGGCTTTGTTGACTATGGAAGATAAGAAAATGTTAATTTGAATACAAAGACAGATGAATGAGCCTCCTGATAACCTTCAGAAAGACCATGGATGTCCTCAGGAACTGCACATACTTTTGGCTGGCTGACCATACATATGTCAGCTGCAGGTTGCGACCATCTTGCAGTCTTGTGTCTTCACCTGACATTTTTCTTGCTTGTCCTTGTTACTTCTAGTCAAGTCTTATTTCTGTTCAGTTTGTGTACCTGCCAGGGATGATGATCAAAATATTTCATAGTATTTCCTGGGACAACATCCTTTTCTTCCTTTAGTGACTGTCTGGTCTCTCGTGGATATCACACTGGGAATACACATCTGATAGTGTTTACAGCAGAAGGCAGAAAGACGAAAGTTCTTTTTGAGGCAGCATAAAAAGATGGAGAAATCATGGAGACCTAGGAAGGGAACATGATGCTTAACAAAGGAAAACAACCTTTTACATGGAGTCTGGCTTGCCTATAGTACTCAGACAGTCAGGAATCTTCAGGTACCACAGATGAAATCAAAATTACGTACCAAGATAGTGCATGTCTTTCTGTACATATTTTAATAACAAATGTCAAAGATTGTGGTGAATAATGCTTTCTTAGGGACAAAATAATCTATGACCGTGAATCCTTTAGCCCTTTCCTCTCATTCATGAGCTTGAATTGTGACCCTCATAAATCTACATTGTAACTTTGTTTAAAAACTCTTTAAATATTTAATATTCTAACTACACATTGAAGAAAGGCTTAAAAAGTGTGTGTGTGGGGGGGGCGGCAGAGTGGAGTTTCTTAGCAACACTTAGAGATGTAACTTGAGAGCCACCAAAATTCTATATGTACCTATTGTAAAAGAAAAAAAAGATAGTTAATTGACACTGACCCTTGAAAATTTATACCTGTGCCTGAACATGTCTGATTTCTCCTCTATTAACCCATGCCTGAGATCTTTGTTAAAATATCTCTTAATAAGTCTCCAACTATTTCATATTGGTTGGCCTTGCAATATTTTCTGTATTTAAGACACAAATTTCAATTTTGCTTTCATGAAGATCTTTAAAAGAACTTTTTCATTGGGGCAAGATATCTTGATGGGTAAAGAGTCATGGACAAGACCAATAACCCTAGTTCAAACTTCAGGATCTATATGGTAGAAGGTGAAAACTGACTTCTTCAAATTATCCTCTGGAATCTACATGTATACCATGGCATATACATGTGTGTGCTGTGTGTATGCATGCTCATGTGCAGACATCCTCCCCACCCATACAGCCACAGAGAAACAGAGAGAGAGAGAGAGAGAGAGAGAGAGAGAGAGAGAGAGAGAGAGAGAGACTGAGACTACAATGGGGCTAGACTTGTATCATGAGTGACACACTTAGGTAGTCTACATATTAGGAAGTTGATATATGTCCCCACCTCTTAAATCTCAAGAGCCTTGGTGACTAGTCTGCCAAATAGAGAAGAGAGTGATTGCTATGTTAGTTTCCAGATATGAACAGACATGTTAGTGGCATCTGCTTCCTGACACTTGGGGCATTCTCTCTTGGAGGTAAGAAACCTACCACCATGATGGAGAGATGTGAGAGAACTTCTAACATTGAATGGAGAAAAAAAAGGATGAAAAGAGACCCTACTGAGCCTAGACTAGCTCTAGCCCCAAGTAGGAGAAGGAAGTAAACAAATCCAGAGAACCAACCTAGTTTCCAGCTGAATACTCCCCTATGAGTATAAAATACCTGACCAGGGATAGGCTTGATGGAGTAGATGGAGTAGCTCAGAACAGTAGCAGTATTAGACACTGACTATTCTGGGGGTTTGCTATGCAGTATTGTAAAAGCAAAGCAGAATAGATAATGAAATAAGAACAAAGCTTCTCAAAACATCAGGAAGAAGAAAAGAAAAATAATCTTCAATGTATCTCAAGTGCTAAATAACAGCTAAAAGGATCAGTGTCAAGTAATGGGAGAATAGGATCTGTTGTGGTTCTTCAGATGCTGATTTTTAATTCTTGCTCAGAAATGCTACTCTTGCTAAAGACCTGAGCTCCTTCGATGAGAGTACCTTCTGTTTCCAAATGAACAAGTCAGTGCATGAACCAAGTGGCAAGTTCCATAGAATTCCTAGTTTCCATCCCCATTAAATTGTTTTTAAGGGCTCAAACCAAACCATAGAATATTAAGAGATTGCATTTACATTATTAAATATGGAATGTGTTTCTAATCTGCTCTGGCAAATTCAGCTGGGTATAAAACATATGGGGCCATAGAAATAAACAGTAGGAGTGGCTCTGATTGTTTGTGTCTTACATCTATGTAGTCTTTGAATCTCTATTTTTACTCTAAATATACTGTTCAGCACCCATAAAAACCTTTCCTAGTGTGAGGGCTGGCTCTTTTATATCTTATATGTTTACAAATGATGGTGGTTTTAATGGAAAGTATCTCCCATCGGCTCACATATTTATTTGAACACTTGGCTTCTGGCTGGTGGTTCTGTTTGACAAGGTTATAGAACCTTTGAAAGGTGGAGCCTTGCTGGAAGAAGTACTTAATGGAGGAGGGCTTTGGGAATAGACAGTTTTGTCTTACTTCCAGTTCCCTCTCTGCCATTTGTGTGTAGATGAAAATATGAGTTTTCTGATCTGTCCCCCTGTTCTCATGCTAACATCTCCAATCCCTCTGTGAAATCATAAGTCAAAATTGACTATTCTTTCTATAAGTTACCTTGAAAATGACAGTGTTTTTTCACATCACCAAAATGTAACTGATATACCAACAAAAGCCTATAAACGTAAATGAATTACCAGAGGCTGAACTGTATACCTTACCTCCACATTTCTAGAAATTGTGATGATGCTAATTTACACATATAAAGGCCCTGTGAAAAATGCTTTAAGCATACAGGCATGAAATCATTCTGAATTCTTTGGATAGGGCCAATAATCATAAGCATCATAAGAGGAGGAAGGTAGTGGGGTCAAAATAAGTGGATATTATGAGACAGAGGAATCAGAATTGAATGCATGTGCTCCGCTTATAAGTAGTTTTTACAAAGGATGCTTATACTATATTAGATCACAAATACAGAAACTTCACGCATAGGAGAATGCTGCTTACTTATTGTAAAGTGTTAAATTTTATAGCAACTCTCTCAACACATCAGTTGTAGAATCCATAATTATTTGCAGAGGTGGAAACTATTATACACCAATGTCACTGTCATCAAATAAAATGTAGGTACCTATAGAGACACAGTGTGGTCTAAGGAGCTTAGCAAAGAGCACATAATTGGTACCCTGCCATTCAGCTCAGAAAGAAAGCAGGCATTCTGGAGCTGCCCAGAAACTCAGCAACCTTGAAATGTCTAACTTCAGGTTGCCCTCCTTGCTATTGTGTAGAAATTTCCAGAGGTTGTGCTCTTTCTCTGTCATGGACAATCAAGGCCCAACAAGGATGTTCTTAGCTCCCAGACAGCCTGCAGGAGTCCCCTACAGTCACAGTGAACCTGTTGTTAGCTCTGAAATTCAATGTAGTAAGTCAAGGGAGGCAAAACATGTTGCAGCTGTCTGTTTGCTTAGGTAGCTTAGGAGTTGGTCCAGTCCATGCCTCGCTGAGTGCTCTTTATCTTTTCTGTAATAAACCTCAGTGCTCACTGCAGCAAGAGCTAAAAGAACAAGTGCAGTGCCTGTGGGGTATACTCCAGGCTCTGCAAACTCATCAAGAGCAGCCAAGTGTGGCTAGTCTGTCACTGCATGCCAGAACAGGGAGTATTAAAATCTCCCCCAAACCTATAACCAGAAATACATAATTTAGCAGAAAATGATACAAAATTCTCTTTAGCTTTATCTGACAATTTATCCTTTTTATTTTTTGCCTCGTTTCATTAAACACAGAATAATCAAACCCAGTCTTTTTCACATTAAACAAACAAACAAAAACACAGAAGAGTTTTTGCGTCCACTCTTCTGGACTGCACACCTTGAATACCAGGTGAGGGGTTATGTTGTGCTTTAGTTAATTTGATGGTGAATCAGGTTAGTTCATGATGTTCTCACTCATTCATTAATTCCCTTGTTTGTTCATTCATTAGATACTCTTTTAAGAATGGTTCATTGTAGAGAGCGGCGCGGCAAAACAAAGATGGCGCCGACATCCAGCCTTGTCTGGATATAAATGACTTACTGCGCATGTGCAGGCTTGTCCCCTTGCTAGGGCTCCCTCTAGTGGTGAACAGTGGTACTGCACATGTGCGGTTTATGCACCAGGTGTCAGTTGACCGTTAATATGCTAATGAGGTGATTCATTCTCCGCCAATCACTGGAGGACAAGTAGTGAGGTGATCCAAGCCCCACCAATCCCGGAGAGATAATTAGCATACAGTTGTCTATATAAGTCGAGCGATTTTGCTGCTCGGGGTCCCTGTTCAAGAGAGCTGTAACACTAAGAAGAGCTGTAACACTGAGAAGAGCTGTAACACTAAGAGAGCTGTAACACTAAGAAGAGCTGTAACACTAAGAAGAGCTGTAACACAGTAAAGGCTTGTTCACAGAAGAATCCTGTTGCTGCGTGTCGTTCTTACTGGCGGGACATTAGGCGTGCGACAAGTGGTGCCGAAACCCGGAAACCAACATCACCGGTGCCGAGGGGACCCTTCAGTGTGCTGAAGAGGATTCAGAACTGCGAGAAGGTAAATTAAAAGGTAAGCTTCGAGAGGCATGCCCCTTTTTGGAAGAGAGCATGTCAGAAACGGAGCTGAGTGAGAAATTAGGCTTCGAGAGGCATGCCCCTTTTTGGATTTAAGAGAGCATGTCAGAAACGGAGCAGAGTGAGAAATTAGGAGTGCGCAAAAAGAAAAAGGTTACTAAAACAAAAGTGAAAGAGATACAAAAGGCGGAAGAAACGCCGCTGGAGGAAAAAATAGGCGTACCCCGGAGGATGAAGTACAAGTCATCCGGAGAGGATACTTTGTATCCATTAAAAGAATTAGAAGCCTTAGAACTGGCTGGCAGTGACTCTGAGCAAGAGTTGTCAGAGTCCGAGGAGGAGGAATTAGAGGAAGAGGCAGCCATATATGAGGAAAAAAGATATGGGCCTAGGTGGAGAGCCACTGTGAAGAAACCTAAAGTTATGGATCCTTTGTGGGCAAGGCTGGTAATTTTGTTTCTTTTTTTCTTTGTGTGGGATAGAGAAGCCACTGACGGCAAGCTTAAGCCCGGACCAAAACCTCTTTGGCAAATGGTCCCTGCCTGCTTAGAGGATAAACGATGTGAGGAAGCCCTTAGAGCCGTTAGGACAGGTCAGAGGGTCCTTACAGAGCAACAAGAAAGTATGTCAGAGGGAGAAAAGGTTTCAAAAGAAAAAAAGAAAAGAAAAGGAGATAAAAGGAACAGAGAGAAGGTAGAGATAAAAAATGGGGTCAGTGCAGCTTTTGTTATGGCTCAAGTTGAGGCTATTGCTAGGTATGTGATTAGGCTTTGGAAACTTCACAGAGTCATACTGATCAGATTTGATAGAGGTAGACCACCTGAAAATTTATTCAGGAGAATCAAACAAAAAGGTAAACTTGAGTGTGCCTACTTGGATTCCTGGTCTCAAGGAGATTTAGCAAGTGAGAAGGTGCTTCTCTTAAAAAAGCAGTTTCAATCAGCCCTTGGAGCCTTGCACCTGTAGCTAAGATATGTGTAGCCACTTCAATTTTGTTTTCTGACTGGTTTTAAATGTATAAATATTCTCTACATGCCTTGGTTATGGACTATTGGCTTTTAAGTTATTGGATATGGTTTAAAAAATGTAAAATTGATAGCAGAAAGTTGACATAAAACTGGTAAAATTTAAAATATGCTCATGTTTCTGTTGATACCTGTTCCGGCATTATACACACTACTCTGATGACTGGTGAAAAGGCTTGTAATGCCATTAGCCATTGCTTAGAGGCATGGGCAGCCTGGGGAAAGCCTGATAGTCTCAAGACAGACAACGGGCCTGCCTACACTGCAAAGTCCTTTCAGGCATTTTGCCAGACAATGCAGGTCAAACATACTACAGGATTGCCATACAATCCCCAAGGTCAAGGAATTGTGGAAAGGGTACATGGTACCTTAAAAGAGCTTATACAAAAACAAAAAGAGGGAATTGCCAGCAGCCGAACACCAAAAGAACAACTTTCTTTAGCTCTTTTTACTCTAAATTTCTTAATTCTGGATGCGCATGGCCGCTCTGCTGTGGATCGCCATGCTGCTACTACACCTATAACTAATGCAGAAGTAAAGTGGAAGGATGTCTTAACTGATGAATGGCATGGCCCAGATCCTGTGATTTCGAGATCTAGGGGAGCGATTTGTGTTTTTCCACAGAATCAAGAAAATCCAATTTGGGTACCTGAGCATTTGACTCGAAAATTGCCTTCTGCTCTTCCTGAAGATGAGACTACTAACCCTACTATTACTACTGGGAATGGTAGTACAGGTTAATTCGCTCACCCTGTGGGCTATTGCCAGATCCTGGCCAGTACCCATGCCAGTTCATAGCAATTCTACTGTTTGAGAATAAGACTGGCAAGCATAATCTCTGGCCTTGGTTTCAATGGGTGCTGTCCAATGAGCAAGGGGCATATACATCCCTGACCCCCTTTGCTAGGTTGATGGGAGAGAACTTCGTGCTGTATAATATTTCAGCTACCAGAAAAAGGTGATACCAGGTTGATCAATATTCAATATAATAACCTCTTGGTAAATAATACTGCCACTAGTACTTCAGTATGTGCTAGATCACCTTTTTTCTGATAAGCACTAATGTAAGCAGTGGTGCTTTAAATTGTAATAGCTCTGATGTAGTCTGCTATTTAGCTGAATGCTGGGATAGCACCAATGACACCACAGTGATGGTTAAGATTCCCTCCTTTGTGCCAATCCCAGTGGAGGCAAACCCAGATAGCTTTCCTATTCTTAATTTGCTGAGAGCCAAAAGAGATTTTGGAATTACGGCAGCCATAATTTCAGCCACTGTGCTGTCTGCTGCCACAGCTACCACAGCTGCAATTGCTATGACCAATCAAATACAGACAGCTGAGACTGTCAATCAGATTTTAGAAAGAACTGCAATGGCACTAGAGATACAAAAAGAATTTAATACCCATTTGGCATCTGGCCTTCTATTAGCCAATCAAAGGATAGATTTAGTTCAAGAACAAATTGAAGCACTGTATCATATGACACAGCTGTCTTGTGTTTCCTCCCTTAGAGGTTTATGCATTATTCCTTTGCGAGCTAACTTTTCTCAGCATTTTCAACAGAGCAAAGAAATCTCGAATTATCTGAAAGGAAACTGGTCATGAAAGCAGAGCAACTATCAAGACAATTGCTGATGCAGATTGCTGTCCTCAACAGCACTAGGCTGGACCCCATCACAGTTGAAGACTTTACCTCATAGATTACCAATGCTTTCTCCCTTTTCAAGGAGTGGGCGGGCATGTTTGTCCCGGGGAGCTATTGTCCTCCTGGGATGCGGAGTAGGTCTCTGGCTTATTGGCCGTTTAAAAAGAGAACATGCCAGACACAAAGTGGTTGTTTACCAGGCTATGACCGCCATCAAAAAGGGTGCTTCTCCCAACATATGGCTGGCCTCTTTGAAAGATCAAGAGTTCGCCCTAGATCGTTTTTGTCACAGTCATGTGGAGTCATTGTATCCAGGGACGGGCAACTTTCCTCGAGCTCGGACCAACCCAAGACACGGGGCCCGGTGGCGATAGGGTAACTCTATGATGGGTAAGGCCGAGTTTGGATGAGAACGACCTAAGACAGGAGCAATGACAAGATTGACGTGACACCCAGATCTAGACCAGTCATTTTATTAAACAAAAAAGGGGGAGATGTAGAGAGCGGCGCGGCGAAACAAAGATGGCGCCGACATCCAGCCTTGTCTGGATATAAACGACTTACTGCGCATGTGCAGGCTTGTCCCCTTGCTAGGGCTCCCTCTAGTGGTGAACAGTGGTACTGCACATGTGCGGTTTATGCACCAGGTGTCAGTTGACCGTTAATATGCTAATGAGGTGATTCATTCTCCGCCAATCACTGGAGGACAAGTAGTGGGTGATCCAAGCCCCACCAATCCCTGAGAGATAATTAGCATACAGTTGTCTATATAAGTCCAGCGATTTTGCTGCTCGGGGTCCCTGTTCAAGAGAGCTGTAACACTAAGAAGAGCTGTAACACTGAGAAGAGCTGTAACACTAAGAGAGCTGTAACACTAAGAAGAGCTGTAACACTAAGAAGAGCTGTAACACAGTAAAGGCTTGTTCGCAGAAGAATCCTGTTGCTGCGTGTCGTTCTTACTGGCGGGACATTAGGCGTGAGACAGTTCATGGTAGGATGGATGCTATCTAAAGACTATGAAGCTAAAGTCTCTACTCCAGAGACTTAATGAATAGTAGGAGGAGGATAGAGTTGCTATGTTTGGACAACAGACCCTGAAATTTCTTCCCAAGTGTGTCTTCCACGTAAAGGGTACTTTAAAATATTGAAAGGTTTGATTGTGAGAGAGAGACCCACTTCATATATGCTCTGGGAAGTGGACAGCTCCTTTCTGCGTGGCTCTCCCACCCCTACCACCGGACCTTGAGGATCATGCCATAGTGCAATTATGAGTGTGCCTCTTAGCAAGAGCAGAGAGCTCAAATGTCTCTCTCAGAGACTTCCCCTGTGATATAGATGCCCCCAACTGCCAAAAAACAGAATCACTCATGATACAACCCCCTCTTGTACAATGACTACTGCTTTTAGGTTGGATGTGGGGAATATGGAAACACATGGGGAAAAAGGAGAAGATGAAAAAGAGAGGGAGGGAGAGATATATCTTAAGGAAAAACTGAGTAGGAAATGCATATGAGGGATAGTAGTAATCTCATGAAGTAGTTACAGTTATCTCTTCCTTTCTTCTTTTCTTCCTTCCTTCTTTTCTTTTTTTCTCTCTTTTTCTTTTCTGTTCTCTTTTAGGGGGAGGATTTTCTGCATAGCTCTAGCTGCCCAGGAGCTCTCTATATAGATCTGCCTGGTGTTCAACTCAGAAATCCACATGCTTCTGCTTCCTGAGTATGATGATTAAATGTGTGTGCCACTACCATCTACTTTTCTAAACTGAAAGTTTTCTCTCTACATAGCTTTTGTTATCCCAGAGTTCTCTATATAGACAAAGCTGGCCTTCAATTCACAGGGATCTGCCTGCCTCTGCCTATTGAGTACTGAGACCAAAAGCATATGCCACCATGTCTGGATTTCATACTTATCTTTCATTATTGCCTCCTACAACACTGTGATACACACACACACACACACACACACACACACACACACAGACACACACGTGCACACACACACACACACACACACACACACACTTTCATAGTATTTTGAACACCAATTACTCAGCACATATAAGTACTGTTTGATGAAATAGAATGGTCTTGGTGGAGATGCTTTCTGGGGAAAGCCTATCATAAAGTATTGGTGTTAAATTATGCATGAAAGGGTTGTTCAGATATCAATGTGCACCTCAATAAGAACCTCATGGAGATTAAGTGTCCCTTTATGCCTGGCTCATTGATTTAAGGACACAGAAGAGAGTTTCCTTTTTAAGCAGCAAGCATTAGTGAAGTAAAGGTAGGGGCTCATAAGTTAGTGATAGAGAGAGAAGCAATTGGACCATTGAAATTCAGTGTGAAAGTGCCAAGAGCTGGAGAGTACTGAGAGATGTACAGGGCATCTGAGATTCCTGAAAGGAGAAATGCAGACCAACAGGTCATATTCTAGGTGAACGCTTGAAGTGGTACAACATGTGCCAATGGCAGGAGGAGGCAAAGCATTCCTAGAGTTTGCAGAGTTGAGGGCAGAAAATATGTGTGCAGACAGTGAAATCCGATTGCAAGGCAAACAAGGGCAGGGGGTTTATAGGCTTCCTGTGAACTCTCCTGCTGAAAATCTCTAATATCTCAGGCCAGGCACCTTAATTTAGAGGCAGCTAATCCTCTTTCCACTTTCCAGCTGTTCTTTTTTCCCCCTGTCTTTCATTTCTTCCTCTCCCCCTTCCTTTGGTATATTTTATCCAATTTGCCCCAGAAAATTTCATTTTACCAGTGGCCTCTGCAGCAGCTGGGGTAATGGGTCATGCAGTTAGAATTTAGACAGTCCTAAACTCTGTTTCATTTAAGCACACTGTTATTTTAAATATATTAGTTGTATATCTAAAATAAATTATACCAGAATCTCCACTTATGAAATCAGAAATAAAATTTAAACACTCTGATTCTACTTCATCATTTTCTAATTATGGAAGGATGGTTCTTCTCTTAGAATGATTTGTCTCTGCACATGGCATACAGTAGGGAATGTAGTTTGTTCAAAATACTGTTCAGACTTGAATGGTATACCTTTCTTAGGCTTACAGGAAGGTTTAATTCTCAGTAATGGGAAAAAAGTCTATTTCCAGCCTCTTATCAGATAGAAGTTGGTAAAGAAAAAGAAGCCCATTACTATTTCTCCCCAAATGGCACCTCCTGGGTCCAATATATGTTCAGTGCACTATTTCCATGTGAACCAAACTGGAGGCCTTTGAAGGAGGCTTCTTCCCATTTTTCAGCTTCACGGATTAGGCAGGAGTCCTTCATTAATTTCAGCCATATACCAATTTTTCTGTACGTGTTATGCACTTGTTGACTCTGAACATGTTGTGCTTATTCAACTCAACACTCTGTCAAGGTATACACCGATTTGGCCCACACGGAAAGAGGAGCTGAAGTCATAGGACTGTAAGAGAGAAAGAAGACATGAAATCAAATGACAGCAATTCCTGATCTTCACTGTGTCTACTCCCCAACATGTCCTACTTAGCTGACACTGGAAACCATAGTCTTCTCCTTAGTGGAACCTCATCCAGTGGACAGCATCTTCTTTTCTGCAGTTGTTTTTGTAGATACAATAAGAAGTAGAGAACACAGGATGAGCAGGAGGAGGTCATCCATAGACATAGACCTGACTAGATCCTGTAGGCTAAAGAGTCGTGAGTTAAAAGCCAAGTAAAGACTTAAAATTTACAATGTTTTGTTACATTTGACTATAAAGCCTACTTTAACATTATCTTTTAAGTTTGAGAGTCAGTTCAGTTAAATCAAATTAATTTGAACAAGGAATCAATTACACATCAGGTGCCAAAAAGCTTGGGTTCCTGGGATCAGTAGAACATGCTCTGTATGGATAATAAAGGTCCATGAAGCACCATGTGGAATCAGGCATACCATGAAAACTACTATAAAGGAATTGTAAATGGTACCTCACAAGATCACTAATTGTGAGAGACTGGGGGATTTGTTGAATTAGGGAGAGAAGCAGGCATTGTTGTAAGTGTTGGATATGTTCAGTAGGTGCACACATCTGTAGAAAAGGGTTAGATGCAGACATAGAGAATTTGAATGAAAACTCAAGAATATCACTACTCTGTCAGAGGTAGAGTTTCTCACTGGATTGCTGTAGGCAAGCAGCAAAGAAGCTGTGAGCCCTGAGGTCTTCAGCTCTGTGTGAGTTGGAAGTGTTCAAGGGTTCTCTCCAGACCTACTTAATACTGCATTCATCAAACTAAATTCTGTAAGAATCATCACAGAAGCCCAATGCTGAAGTACAGAGAGGCTCCAGAGGAGTCTGATAAAGTTTTAACCAGGAAAAGTTCTTCACTGGAGAAGGGATAAGTGAATTGTGGTCATGGTATTAAATCTGAACATGAAAAACCAAGATAGGATTGGAGGTGGTACAATCAAGGATGTCTTTTCTTTTCTTTTTTTTTTTAAGATTTATTTTATTTATCCCATGTATGTAAGTACACTGTTGCTGTCTTCAGACACACCTGAAGAGGACATCGGATCCCATTATGGATGGTTGTGATCCACCATGTGGTTGCTGGGAATTGAACTCAGGACCTCTGGAAGAGCAGTCAGTGCTCTTAACCGCTGAGCCATCTCTCCAGTCCAAGGATGTCTTTTCTAATCAAAGAGTTGTATGGACCAAAGCAATTTTCTTCTCTGTGAGTTGGGTTTTGAATTGGTAAAGTAAATAACTCTGATAAAATAAAATCACTGTCACCAAGATCTGTGTCATTGGAAAGTTATTTTCTTGTTCAAGAACAAATTATATGATAACAGATTTTTTTTGGATATGAGGTATGAAATATGTAATAAAGTATGGCTTCTTCTGCTATAGTGGCTATTAACAGAAACAACAACAAAACCAAACTAAACCAAATGGCAACACATTCTGGTGAGGATGTGAGAAAAGGAGGAAAGAAGGAAAAAAGGAAAGGAGAAAATATATTCATTGCGAGAGGGGTATAAACTAGTGTAGGCACTATGGAACTGCGTTTGAGTATTTCTCAAAAGAGAAAAACACCCAAAATTAAAACTATCTTTATGTTATGACCTTGCTTTTGCATTCCTGGGCATGGCCAAATCCAGCCTGCATGACTGTCCACTGATGAATAAATAATGAAATTTGTGGTATACATGCACATACATACATGCAATAAAATTTGATTCAACTTTAAAGAAAATTTAAGTTACAAAATTAGTTGAAATGGCCAGAACTGTAAAAAATTATACTGAGTGAGGTAAAACAGCCCATAAAGACAAATGGAACACACACACTCTTTCTCTCATTTGTGAACCACAGCTTTGAAATCTGAGGCTGGAGTGTTTTGACTTGAAGTACTAATAAAGACCAGGAAGATAGAAAGTGATCATCAAAGGGAGAGAGGAAAAAGAGATCTTAAGGGACAGTAGAATGAATACCCACAGTTTGAAAGTGGGGTGCACACAATGTGAAAGTGGATGGGGAATATCAAAGTGGAAAAGCTTAAATGGAGATGGAGGTAAAGGGAGAGGGGAGAAGACAGAGTAGGGGGGCAGTTAAACAAAATTAAAGACAAAAGGCACCCTGGAAGCCAGCTATTTTGTTAGAATTTGTAACTCTATTTTTTAAAAGATTGGAATGTTTTTGATAGCTGAGTAGTACTCAATGTGTAGATGTACCACATTTTTTGAATCCATTCCTCTGTTGAAGGGCATCTGGGTTCTTTCCAGCATAGGTAAATGGAATGAACTAGAAAATATCATCCTGAGTGAAGTAACCCAATCACAGAAAAACACACTTGGTATGCACTCATTGATAAGTGGATATTAGCCAAAAAGCTTGAATTACCCAAGATGCAATCCACAGACCACAGGAAGCTCAAGAAGAAGGATGGCTAAAATGCGGATGCTCCTACTCCTTCTTAAAAGGGGAAAAATTATCCATAGAAGGGGATATGGAAGCAAAGTTTAGAGCAGCAACTCAAGGAATGGCCATTCAGAGCCTGCCCCACATGTGGCTCATATATATGTATATATATCCACTAAAACTAGATAAGATTGATGAAGCTAAAAAATGCATGCTGACAGGGACCGGATATAGATCTCACCTGAGAGACACATCCAGAGCATGTCCAATACAGAGGTTAATGCTAGCAGCAAACCACTGAACTGAGAACAGGACCCCCTTGGGGAAAATTAGAGGAAGTATTGAAAGAGTTGAAGGAGCTTACAACCCCATAAGAACAACAATGCCAACCAACCAGAGCTTCCAGGGACTAAACCACTACCCAAAGACTATACATGGACTGACCTAGGGCTCCAACTGCATATGTAGCAGAGAATAGCCTTGCTGGGGCACCAGTGGAAGGGGAAGCCCTTGGTCCTGCCAAGGTTGGACCCCCAGTGCAGGGGAATATGGGTGCAGTAAGGGGATGAATGGGGGAATACCCATATGGGAGAGGGGGAGTGGAGGGGATGGGGGCTTATGGACAGGAAACCAGAAAGGGGAATAACATTTGAATTGTAAGTAAAGAAATATATCCAATAAAAATTAAAAAAAGATTGGAATGGAGACTCTCTATGTGAGTGGATAGTTCTCTTCCGAGAAGCTGAAACTATTAAATGAAAATCCAGTGCCAGGTATGAAGTACTTGCCTTGAGCTGTTGTTCAGGGAGGTCCCAGAGGATTCTCTAAAACATTACAGGCCATTGTCAGTGATCTTGGTTGGCCACTTGAAATGGTAGCATAAGAACTCATTACTGAAGACTTCACATACTTGGCTTGCAGAACGTTGAGAAATCCAGCTGGATCTAAGCCAGAAGCTTCCTCCCTGCAGTTAGCTTTCATCGTGCTGGGAGATACTATGTAACTACTAGGGATGAAAAGTCATCAACGGTTCTAGCAAGCTATACAAGACACAAGCTACTGTAGAGACATGCCTGGTGAGATATGCCTACTGGTGCAATAGTGGCATGACTGTTACAGAGTAGCCAACTGCTTTCTGGTTGTAATTTACAGGAGAAAACACATATCTGGTACTTTATACACTGTTCAGTTCTTCCTTTGGTCATTGTCCACTTTTATAATTTGAGAATTGTATCTTCTAAAGTGTTTATTTGGACTGTTGTCTCTTCTCACCATTGTCGGTGCATTATGTGTCGTAATATATCCTGCTTGTCTGTTGCAGTCTTTTGGTGTTCTTGTCTGAATTCATTTGTCAGAGATCACAGGGACTACTGAGGAGTGGTCAGTGGCAGATCTTGGTACAAGACCTATGCTTCTTCTTTTTCGCTACCAGCAAAATCTGGTAAATTATAAAAACCAGTGTGAATTTATATGGTTCTATCATCACACGACAGCATAGGGACTGGACTTAGTAGACAGGTTCTCAGCTCTACGGTGGCATGTGTCATTTATAAACTGAGTAGTGGCTTATTTCTAAGGAACCTTTCATGTTGTATGATGCATCTTTGTCAACATGGTATGCTATTCCATCTCTCCAGGAAGTAGATGGTATCTCAGAAAATGATGATGAATGTAGATCTTTAGAGAAAAGAGACCTAACCAATACCCCATGGCATATGAATGGTCACTTCAAACTATGTTCAATGTAGTTCCTACCTTAGACAGTCAGTTGCTGCTCAGTCTCTTGAGAATGCAGATGAGTGTCTGAAGCACCTTAGTTTTGGAACAACTAGCAACTCCTTCCTTGCAACCTCCTGGCAATAGAGGCTGAGTTCCAGTGAAGCTTCTATTTGTGAGAAATGAGCAAGTGAATAAATATGCAAGGATATTTACCACCTCTAGAGGATTAGGTATGCTTTATGATGCAAAACTGTTTTCTATGCAGAACTCAAAAGCAGAGCATTAAACAGAAAAGCATCTGCCTGCTACGGATGCTTTAACATCTTAAGCTTAAAGTTACGCACTAAAACGAGTCTAATATTTTGGGACAAAAATAGTGTTTTTAATGGCAATTCACACTTGTTCACTGTACAACCTTGTGTCTGTGGATAGCATAAACTATAGGCATAGTATGGGAAAGATAATTACTGTCTAAACCATCATAGAATTGCTGTGGAAGCAAGTAGAAAACGAGTGTAAAATGATATGCTCCAGGAAATTGTTTATATACCATATAAAAGAGCATAATTTAATGAGTCACAGTTTATTTATACAAGCTCAGCAAATAAATATGTCAAGGGATACTGCTGAATACATTTTTCATCGTCAATCATTGCTAGGGTTGTAAGCATTCTACAATCTGTGAGCTTTGCTTATATACATAAATGTACATCAAGTGACTATTAAGTGCCAGGTAGACAAATATTGGCCCATTAAAATGCTAGACACCTAAATGCTGAAACAGTAGAAAGTTTACAGAGCCTTGAACTTTATATTTGTGAAAACTATTTCCTCGTCAGGATTGATGTTAGCTGGTTAGTGCTCGTTAAATCAGCCACAGAGACTGGATCATTTGCTTAAGTATCATCTGTCTTCAAACTTTTGTCTCATTTTCATAAAACCCTCATGTGAAAAGTATCTACTACCTCCAGAAGAAAGAGACATTCTTACTTCTCACATTTAGAGGAGTCCAGGCAAAATCTAAGTACATGATGTTGCTAAGTCCTTATCACTATTAGATCAGATCTCATTTTAGTTGCTGGGCGTGTGGATTCATACACCCACTATATACTTTTCCTGTAGTTCAAAAAGATGTTAAGAATCAGAAATTGAGAAAAGGAGAATTTCAGTTTGGTCAAACTGGGGCGTGAACAATTCTCAGCTTCTTCTGCCTTCCCTAGAGCAGTGTTATATAGATTCATAGAAAAGAAATAAAAGACGGGAAATCATATGTTAATTTAAACCCTGGGAACTGTGTGAATCTCTTTCTATGAGGAGGAACCAAGGCAATCTCTTTCTTTCAGTGGCACAAGGTTTTAACATTTCCCCAGCATGAGAATGTTGGAGGAAATTTTAGTTCCTTGGGGTCATTGTCTGGATAATCTGATAGCTGGGAGGGTCACCAGTGCATCCTGGCTACCTTGGGTACACTTGTGTTTTGAAGCCAACTACTTTATCAAACGTCTTATATTCTTTTTTGTTACTGTGATAAAGTACCCTAATAAACACATAACAGAAAGGAAGAGTATTTTAGTTCGCAGTTGGAGGTGGGGAAATCAAGGAAACAAGAGCTTGAAGTAGCTGGTCACATCATATCCATGATCAGGACACAGGGAGGGATGATGCCATGTTGCTTGCTTGCTGCCACCTGTCTTTCCTTCACTAACACTAATGATTCTCAAGCATCCTAATACTGTGACCTTTTAACGCAGTTTTAAATGTTTTAGTGAGCCCAAACCATAAAATTATTTTGTTGCTACCTCATAACTGTAATTTCTCTACTGCTACAAATTGCAATGTAAGTATTTTTGGAGTATTTTTGGGCCAAAGGGATCTTGACCCACCCACTGAGAATTGCTGACCTATAAATCGATCCAGTATTCCAGGCAGGGTATGGTTTCTTCTACAGTATGTGGGTTTTCCCCTCTCAATTAAGACAACCAAGATAAACTCCTATGGGCAAGTTCAAAGAGCCATCTCCATAGAGTTCACAGCATCAAGTTCATAATTAAAGCTACCATAACAAATTTACTACAAAATTTGGAGTAAATTTCTCTGACTGTTATGTAATCTTAAACACCGGGATGTGGTATTATTATGCTAATCTGGTTTTTTGTAATAGAGTCTTTAATCATGAACCCATGATGTTCAATGAGTGTGAAAGGAAATGCTTCCCTTTCCATCCATCTGTGGGGAGTCCACCTCCTGGATCCAATCATAGAGCTTCGATCACGTTAGCCTTACCATTTACTATCAACCTTTTAGTCCTCATAGCTAAATAAAGCTTTTAAAAGGAAGTGAAGTTTAGCATCCTTACTCCCCTGAAACAGCCACACACTTGGAGTGTGGAGTTCAAATGAAGAAAATTGCTGAGCATTGTACCGAGAATTTGAAATGAAGTCCAGTACGTTCACCTGTAGGGTTTGAATTAAAAACTCCATTTGAGCGGGAAAGCCAATATATTATGGTGCTAGCTAGAGGGGTTTCTTTGCAAGAAGTAAGGACCTTTAAAAGTCAAGTACTTCAGACTGAGAAGAAAACACATTTCACACAAAAGAAATCTTAGATGTGTTCCAGGGTCAGCAAACATTGTGATTAAAATTGCTACCGTCAAGCAGGAGGTTCTTAATGAAAGCCTCCTGTCTCCCAGCTCTTTTGATCAAAATCTTTTCATCTTGATGTATTTTCACTGCCACTCTGTCTGTCCCTTGCTCAAGTCTAATAAATATACTCTTCCACCATTACAGTTGCAATCAGCTTCTTTTGTGGCAAACGGGGGAGTATCAGTCAGAGACTGGCATAGGTTCAATTTCCCCTTCTTAAAAACTTGCCATTCCTAAACCTTCTTTCTGTGTCTCTCAATTATTCACCCACCTACTAATTAAGTCCCTTGCCATGTATTGACTCATTAAGAGTATAGTAAATGAAACTAGGTCTGGCTGTGTGCACCTGTAATCTCAGCTTTTGAAAGAGAAGTGGGAGGCATGGTGAGGGTGGCATTGTTGGGAAGCTGGGTGACACAGAGTGGGAGTGATAAAGACACTCCCAGAGGGAAAGACTTCTGGGATCATGTCAGAGCCAGAGAAAAGTAGGAATAAAAGCATAAAATAGCTGGACCTTAGAGATGCTGAAAATACAAGACAAATGGGGCTTGATGACAGATGGGCTGTGGTCAAGGAGAATGAATTGGTAAATATTGCTTCCCCCTTATTGTTCAAGCACCAATATAATTTTAATATTAATGGCATCACTTTAAGTGAGCCTGAGATAAAGAATTCAGAGCAGATCAGAAGCAGCTCAATAGAACAGAGCTCTTAGCGGACACTAGTAGATCAGCCACCTGAAAATACGAAAGGAAAGAACCCAAGCCTTTATAGCGGCCAAAAGTCCAAGCATGACTTTGCTGTCTTATCTCAGAAATCATTGCCGAGATCCATGCTGTGAAGGAACCTATGACGGTTCTAAAAATGTTATACTTTACATCATGTGTAAGGCTTCAACACATCTGGAGGGTGTATGTGTATGTATGTGCACATGTGTGAGAATTGATATAGGAAACAAATTTTATTCTTTTGCTTATGGATACTCAGTTGTTCCAATGTTGTCTGTCAAAGAGACCATCTTTTCCCAGTTGTGAATTCTCCCCACTTTGATAATAATTTTATAACAGTATGTGCTAGCAGTTATTTCTTGACTCTCAGGTTTGATTGTCTGTCTGTCTGTCTGTCTGTCTTTATGCCAGTCTTGTGTACTGCATCATTTACTATATGGTTGCAATAGTTAGAATATTCTGTGATTTTGTACATGTTTTAGGTTTATCTTTAGGTTTTTAAATTTTTTTTATTTTTTGCATTTTTATTGGATATTTTATATACATTTCAAATGTTTTTTTTTTAAATATATGAGTCTGGTTCTCACTCTGTAGCAAAGGTTGACCTGGAACCTACTATGTAGCTCAATCTTGTCTCAAATTTGTGTCTACCTTCCTGCCTCAGCCTCTTGAATTTTCAGATTACAAGTGTGGGGCACCATATTTGACATAGTTAAATTAAAAATAATTTTCTTCATAAAAAATAGCATTAGGATTTTGATAAGAATTTCATGTTTGTTTACCTACCTTTCTCCTATGTATGTATGTATGTATGTATGTATGTATGTATATATATATGTATGTACAAATTTATTATCCAACATCTATCTATTGGTCTGTCTATATCTATCTGTTGATATATCTATCATCTTTGGGTAGTATGCAAAGTTTAACATATAAAGTCTTCCAATCCATGACCAAAATATGTCTCTTGGCTTTTTTTGCTTTAATTTCTTTCAGCATTTTTTGATAGTTTTCAAAATAAAAGTCTTTTATTTCTGTGGCTAAGATCAGGCACAGTAGTTTGTTCTTCTGGGTGCAATTGGGAGTAAGATTGTTTTCTCAAATGACTGTCTCAATTGCTTTTTGTTAGTGTAGAGAAAATGACTTATTTTCCTAACAATCATCTGGATATACCATGAATGTGAAGCAAAAACGGATAAGTGGGATCATCTCAAATTAAGATGTCTCAGAATAGCAAAGGGAAAAATATCAATAGGATGAATACCTTCTGACCAGAAGAAAATATTTTAGGCCCTTTACCTGAAAATGGAGTAACAGACAAATTATAGAAGAAAAGTCCGCAATTCCATAAGAAGCAAACAAATACACTTAGCATGACAAGGTCTAGAGGTAGATCATTCATGATGCAGATCCAGACTGCATCTCAGGTCACCAGGCTTGGTCACAAACACCTTTATCTGTAAACTGACTTTCTTATGTGACTTTTAAGAATTTGAATGTAATGGATTTTCCACATATGCTACAGGTATCAAGTCACAAGAAACTGTCACAACGATACTATCTCATTCCACCTGCTCCAGAAGGTGCTGCTTTACTGATATCTGTATAACAAAGGGCCTTGGAGTGTTTACTTCAGCTTCCCCGTTACTGCCTGTCCATCCAGGATCTTTATGTGCACCTCCAGACATGTTGCACAAGTTATCAACATAGGAAATAACTCCCTTCACTGTGGGATAGCTCTGGTATCTGGAATGAACCCCTACTCCCTGATGACAAATAAAATTTGTACCCACCTTAGTATATTGAGACCTAAGTTGTTTACATATAAGATATTCGATCATCTAAGAAATTAGAAGATCGGACTGGAGAGATGGCTCAGTTATGAGCACTGAAGTCCAGAGGTCCTGAGTTCAAGTCCCAGTAACATGGTGGCTCGCAACCATCTGTAATGAGATCTGATGCCCTTTGTCTGAAGACAGCTACAATGTATTTATATATAATAAATAAATAGTCCCAGACCCGGTGAGAGAGAGACCCAACCGCCTGGTCAGGTGGGCACTCCTGAGGCTGCAGAGCGGAAGAGACCACCAACACTGCTCACCCCTGCCCACATCCCTGGCCCAAGAGGAAACTGTATAAGGCCTCTGGGCTCCCGTGGGGGAGGGCCCAGGAGCAGCAGGACCCCTGCCACAGACACCGCCGGACCCTGAAGGAAACAGACCGGATAAACAGTTCTCTGCACCCAAATCCCGTGGGAGGGAGAGCTAAACCTTCAGAGAGGCAGACAGGCCTGGGAAACCAGAAGAGACTGCTCCCTGCACACACATCTCGGACGCCAGAGGAAAAAGCCAAAGACCATCTGGAACCATGGTGCACTGAAGCTCCCGGAAGGGGCGGCACAGGTCTTCCTGGTTGCTGCCGCTGCAGAGAGCCCCTGGGCAGCACCCCACGAGCGAACTTGAGCCTCGAGACCACAGGTAAGACCAAATTTTCTGCTGCAAGAAAGCTGCCTGGTGAGCTTGGGACACACGGAAGCAGAATTTCTCTAGAACCGGGCACGTTCTGTGTTTACCGGAAGTCCCACACCCGCGGATCCCGGCCCGCAGCAGCTCTCTGCTCCCAGACCCGGTGAGAGAGAGACCCAACCGCCTGGTCAGGTGGGCACTCCTGAGGCTGCAGAGCGGAAGAGACCACCAACACTGCTCACCCCTGCCCACATCCCTGGCCCAAGAGGAAACTGTATAAGGCCTCTGGGCTCCCGTGGGGGAGGGCCCAGGAGCGGCAGGACCCCTGCCACAGACACCGCCGGACCCTGAAGGAAACAGACCGGATAAACAGTTCTCTGCACCCAAATCCCGTGGGAGGGAGAGCTAAACCTTCAGAGAGGCAGACAGGCCTGGGAAACCAGAAGAGACTGCTCCCTGCACACACATCTCGGACGCCAGAGGAAAAAGCCAAAGACCATCTGGAACCCTGGTGCACTGAAGCTCCCGGAAACGGCGGCACAGGTCTTCCTGGTTGCTGCCGCTGCAGAGAGCCCCTGGACAGCACCCCACGAGCAAACCTGAGCCTCGGGACCACAGGTAAGGCCAAATTTTCTGCTGCAAGAAAGCTGCCTGGTGAACTCAAGACACAGGCCCACAGGAACAGCTGAAGACCTGTAGAGAGGAAAAACTACACGCCCGAAAGCAGAACACTCTGTCCCCATAACTGACTGAAAGAGAGGAAAACAGGTCTACAGCACTCCTGACACACAGGCTTATAGGACAGTCTAGCCACTGTCAGAAATAGCAGAACAAAGTAACACTAGAGATAATCTGATGGCGAGAGGCAAGCGCAGGAACCCAAGCAACAGAAACCAAGACTACATGCCATCATCGGAGCCCAATTCTCCCACCAAAACAAACATGGAATATCCAAACACACCAGAAAAGCAAGATCTAGTTTCAAAATCATATTTGATCATGATGCTGGAGGACTTCAGGAAAGACCTGAACACACTTAGGGAAGCACAGGAAAACATTAATAAACAAGTAAAAGCCTACAGAGAGGAATCGCAAAAATCCCTGAAAGAATTCCAGGAAAACACAATCAAACAGTTGAAGGAATTAAAAATGGAAATAGAAGCAATCAAGAAAGAACACATGGAAACAACCCTGGATATAGAAAACCAAAAGAAGAGACAAGGAGCTGTAGATACAAGCTTCACCAACAGAATACAAGAGATGGAAGAGAGAATCTCAGGAGCAGAAGATTCCATAGAAATCATTGACTCAACTGTCAAAGATAATGTAAAGCGGAAAAAGCTACTGGTCCAAAACATACAGGAAATCCAGGACTCAATGAGAAGATCAAACCTAAGGATAATAGGTATAGAAGAGAGTGAAGACTCCCAGCTCAAAGGACCAGTAAATATCTTCAACAAAATCATAGAAGAAAACTTCCCTAACCTAAAAAAAGAGATACCCATAGGCATACAGGAAGCCTACAGAACTCCAAATAGATTGGACCAGAAAAGAAACACCTCCCGTCACATAATTGTCAAAACACCAAACGCACAAAATAAAGAAAGAATATTAAAAGCAGTAAGGGAAAAAGGTCAAGTAACATATAAAGGGAGACCTATCAGAATCACACCAGACTTCTCGCCAGAAACTATGAAGGCCAGAAGATCCTGGACTGATGTTATACAGACCCTAAGAGAACACAAATGCCAGCCCAGATTACTGTATCCAGCAAAACTCTCAATTAACATTGATGGAGAAACCAAGATATTCCATGACAAAACCAAATTTACACAATATCTTTCTACAAATCCAGCACTACAAAGGATAATAAATGGTAAAGCCCAACATAAGGAGGCAAGCTATACCCTAGAAGAAGCAAGAAACTAATCGTCTTGGCAACAAAACAAAGAGAATGAAAGCACACAAACATAACCTCACATCAAATATGAATATAACGGGAAGCAATAATCACTATTCCTTAATATCTCTCAATATCAATGGCCTCAACTCCCCAATAAAAAGACATAGATTAACAAACTGGATACGCAACGAGGACCCTGCATTCTGCTGCCTACAGGAAACACACCTCAGAGACAAAGACAGACACTACCTCAGAGTGAAAGGCTGGAAAACAACTTTCCAAGCAAATGGTCAGAAGAAGCAAGCTGGAGTAGCCATTCTAATATCAAATAAAATCAATTTTCAATTAAAAGTCATCAAAAAAGATAAGGAAGGACACTTCATATTCATCAAAGGAAAAATCAACCAAGATGAACTCTCAATCCTAAATATCTATGCCCCAAATACAAGGGCACCTACATATGTAAAAGAAACCTTACTAAAGCTCAAAACACACATTGCACCTCACACAATAATAGTGGGAGATTTCAACACCCCACTCTCATCAATGGACAGATCATGGAAACAGAAATTAAACAGTGATGTAGACAGACTAAGAGAAGTCATGAGCCAAATGGACTTAACGGATATTTATAGAACATTCTATCCTAAAGCAAAAGGATATACCTTCTTCTCAGCTCCTCATGGTACTTTCTCCAAAATTGACCATATAATTGGTCAAAAAACGGGCCTCAACAGGTACAGAAAGATAGAAATAATCCCATGCGTGCTATCGGACCACCACGGCCTAAAACTGGTCTTCAATAACAATAAGGGAAGAATGCCCACATATACATGGAAATTGAACAATGCTCTACTCAATGATAACCTGGTCAAGGAAGAAATAAAGAAAGAAATTAAAAACTTTTTAGAATTTAATGAAAATGAAGATACAACATACTCAAACTTATGGGACACAATGAAAGCTGTGCTAAGAGGAAAACTCATAGCGCTGAGTGCCTGCAGAAAGAAACAGGAAAGAGCATATGTCAGCAGCTTGACAGCACACCTAAAAGCTCTAGAACAAAAAGAAGCAAATACACCCAGGAGGAGTAGAAGGCAGGAAATAATCAAACTCAGAGCTGAAATCAACCAAGTAGAAACAAAAAGGACCATAGAAAGAATCAACAGAACCAAAAGTTGGTTCTTTGAGAAAATCAACAAGATAGATAAACCCTTAGCCAGACTAACAAGAGGACACAGAGAGTGTGTCCAAATTAACAAAATCAGAAATGAAAAGGGAGACATAACTACAGATTCGGAGGAAATTCAAAAAATCATCAGATCTTACTATAAAAACCTATATTCAACAAAATTTGAAAATCTTCAGGAAATGGACAATTTCCTAGACAGATACCAGGTATCGAAGTTAAATCAGGAAAAGATAAACCAGTTAAACAACCCCATAACTCCTAAGGAAATAGAAGCAGTCATTAAAGGTCTCCCAACCAAAAAGAGCCCAGGTCCAGACGGGTTTAGTGCAGAATTCTATCAAACCTTCATAGAAGACCTCATACCAATATTATCCAAACTATTCCACAAAATTGAAACAGATGGAGCCCTACCGAATTCCTTCTACGAATCTACAATTACTCTTATACCTAAACCACACAAAGACACAACAAAGAAAGAGAACTTCAGACCAATTTCCCTTATGAATATCGACGCAAAAATACTCAATAAAATTCTAGCAAACCGAATTCAAGAGCACATCAAAACAATCATCCACCATGATCAAGTAGGCTTCATCCCAGGCATGCAGGGATGGTTTAATATACGGAAAACCATCAACGTGATCCATTATATAAACAAACTGAAAGAACAGAACCACATGATCATTTCATTAGATGCTGAGAAAGCATTTGACAAAATTCAACACCCCTTCATGATAAAAGTCCTGGAAAGAATAGGAATTCAAGGCCCATACCTAAACATAGTAAAAGCCATATACAGCAAACCAGTTGCTAACATTAAACTAAATGGAGAGAAACTTGAAGCAATCCCACTAAAATCAGGGACTAGACAAGGCTGCCCACTCTCTCCCTACTTATTCAATATAGTTCTTGAAGTTCTAGCCAGAGCAATCAGACAACAAAAGGAGATCAAAGGGATACAGATCGGAAAAGAAGAGGTCAAAATATCACTATTTGCAGATGACATGATAGTATATTTAAGTGATCCCAAAAGTTCCACCAGAGAACTACTAAAGCTGATAAACAACTTCAGCAAAGTGGCTGGGTATAAAATTAACTCAAATAAATCAGTTGCCTTCCTCTATACAAAAGAGAAACAAGCCGAGAAAGAAATTAGGGAAACGACACCCTTCATAATAGACCCAAATAATATAAAGTACCTCGGTGTGACTTTAACCAAGCAAGTAAAAGATCTGTACAATAAGAACTTCAAGACACTGAGGAAAGAAATTGAAGAAAACCTCAGAAGATGGAAAGATCTCCCATGCTCATGGATTGGCAGGATTAATATGGTAAAAATGGCCATTTTACCAAAAGCAATCTACAGATTCAATGCAATCCCCATCAAAATACCAATCCAATTCTTCAAAGAGTTAGACAGAACAATTTGCAAATTCATCTGGAATAACAAAAAACCTAGGATAGCTAAAGCTATCCTCAACAATAAAAGGACTTCAGGGGGAATCACTATCCCTGAACTCAAGCAGTATTACAGAGCAATAGTGATAAAAACTGCATGGTATTGGTACAGAGACAGACAGATAGACCAATGGAATAGAATTGAAGACCCAGAAATGAACCCACACACCTATGGTCACTTGATTTTTGACAAAGGAGCCAAAACCATCCAATGGAAAAAAGATAGTATTTTCAGCAAATGGTGCTGGTTCAACTGGAGGGCAACATGTAGAAGAATGCAGATCGATCCATCCTTATCACCCTGTACAAAGCTTAAGTCCAAGTGGATCAAGGACCTCCACATCAAACCAGACACACTCAAACTAATAGAAGAAAAACTAGGGAAGCATCTGGAACACATGGGCACTGGAAAAAATTTCCTGAACAAAACACCAATGGCTTATGCTCTAAGATCAAGAATTGACAAATGGGATCTCATAAAACTGCAAAGCTTCTGTAAGGCAAAGGACACTGTGGTTAGGACAAAACAGCAACCAACAGATTGGGAAAAGATCTTTACCAACCCTACAACAGATAGAGGCCTTATATCCAAAATATACAAAGAACTCAAGAAGTTAGACCGCAGGGAAACAAATAACCCTATTAAAAAATGGGGTTCAGAGCTAAACAAAGAATTCACAGCTGAGGAATGCCGAATGGCTGAGAAACACCTAAAGAAATGTTCAACATCTTTAGTCATAAGGGAAATGCAAATCAAAACAACCCTGAGATTTCACCTCACACCAGTGCGATTGGCTAAGATCAAAAACTCAGGTGACAGCAGATGCTGGCGAGGTTGTGGAGAAAGAGGAACACTCCTCCATTGTTGGTGGGATTGCAGACTGGTAAAACCATTCTGGAAATCAGTCTGGAGGTTCCTCAGAAAATTGGACATTGAACTGCCTGAGGATCCAGCTATACCTCTCTTGGGCATATACCCAAAAGATGCCTCAACATATAAAAGAGACACGTGCTCCACTATGTTCATCGCAGCCTTATTTATAATAGCCAGAAACTGGAAAGAACCCAGATGCCCTTCAACAGAGGAATGGATACAGAAAATGTGGTACATCTACACAATGGAATACTACTCAGCTATCAAAAACAACGAGTTTATGAAATTCGTAGGCAAATGGTTGGAACTGGAAAATATCATCCTGAGTGAACTAACCCAATCACAGAAAGACATACATGGTATGCACTCATTGATAAGTGGCTATTAGCCCAAATGCTTGAATTACCCTAGATCCCTAGAACAAACGAAACTCAAGACGGATGATCAAAATGTGAATGCTTCACTCCTTCTTTAAATGAGGAAAAAGAATACCCTTGGCAGGGAAGGGAGAGGCAAAGATTAAAACAGAGACTGAAGGAACACCCATTCAGAGCCTGTCCCACATTTGGCCCATACATATACAGCCACCCAATTGGACTAGATGGATGAAGCAAAGAAGTGCAGACCGACAGGAGCCGGATGTAGATCGCTCCTGAGAGACACAGCCAGAATACAGCAAATACAGAGGCGAATGCCAGCAGCAAACCACTGAACTGAGAATAGGTCCCCTATTGAAGGAATCAGAGAAAGAACTGGAAGAGCTTGAAGGGGCTCGAGACCCCAAAAGTACAACAATGCCAAGCAACCAGAGCTTCCAGGGACTAAGCCACTACCTAAAGACTATACATGGACTGACCCTGGACTCTGACCCCATAGGTAGCAATGAATATCCTAGTAAGAGCACCAGTGGAAGGGGAAGCCCTGGGTCCTGCTAAGACTGAACCCACAGTGAACTAGTCTATGGGGGGAGGGCGGCAATGGGGGGAGGGTTGGGAGGGGAACACCCATAAGGAAGGGGAGGGGGGAGGGGGATGTTTGCCCGGAAACCGGGAAAGGGAATAACACTCGAAATGTATATAAGAAATACTCAAGTTAATAAAAAAAAAAACAAAAAAAAAAAACAACGACTTTATGAAATTCGTAGGCAAATGGTTGGAATTGGAAAATATCATCCTGAGTGAGCTAACCCAATCACAGAAAGACATACATGGTATGCACTCACTGATAAGTGGCTATTAGCCCAAATGCTTGAATTACCCTAGATGCCTAGAACAAATGAAACTCAATACGGATGATCAAAATGTGAATGCTTCACTCCTTCTCTAAAAGGGGAACAAGAATACCCTTGGCAGGGAAGAGAGAGGCAAAGATTAAAACAGAGACTGAAGGAACACCCATTCAGAGCCTGCCCCACAGGTGGCCCATACATATACAGCCACCCAATTAGACTAGATGGATGAAGCAAAGAAGTGCAGACCGACAGGAGCCGGATGTAGATCGCTCCTGAGAGACACAGCCAGAATACAGCAAACACAGAGGCGAATGCCAGCAGCAAACCACTGAACTGAGAATAGGACCCCCGTTGAAGGAATCAGAGAAAGAACTGGAAGAGCTTGAAGGGGCTCGAGACCCCATATGTACAACAATGCCAAGCAACCAGAGCTTCCAGGGACTAAGCCACTACCTAAAGACTATACATGGACTGACCCTGGACTCTGACCTCATAGATAGCAATGAATATCCTAGTAAGAACACCAGTGGAAGGGGAAGCCCTGGGTCCTGCTAAGACTGAACCCCCAGTGAACTAGACTGTTGGTGGGAGGGCAGCAATGGGGGGAGGTTGGGAGGGGAACACCCATAAGGAAGGGGAGGGGGGAGGTGGATGTTTGCCCGGAAACCAAAGAATTATTATTAAGTATTAAATAAATTTTAAAAAAAAGAAAAAAAAATAAATAAATAAAACTTAAAAAAGAAATTAGAAGATAGTTAATCCTAGTTTTTCATAAAATTAAAATGTATAACAAAAATATCTAGATACATGCTCACCCTGAGGACTCCTTTACGTTTTTTCATCGGTTCCACTTATGGGTACTTCTGCTAAGCTCTATGAAGTACCTCTATGTACTCTCGATGAGATGCTGTTTTAATCATGAATTGCCAATAAAATCCAAAGACATATTTGTTGAAATTTGTTCCTTGGAGGAGTGCCTTAAATTCCACCTTTAATGCACGGAATTCCTACAACCATCGTATTTATTTTCTGATATAAAAGTTTACTACACTGGCCTGAAACTTCCCATGTGTCTTGGGCTAATCTGGATTTGAACAACATACAACATCATCAACAACAACAACAACAACAGCAATAACAACAAAAATCTTGCCTTAACCTCCCAATTGCTGAGATTAGAGGCACATGCCACACTTGATGGTATTTCTCATGAGTTCATTATCAAAACATTTTACGTCCCTGCTTCAGATCAACAGTATGTACATTTAGGGCACTGCCACACAGTTCACCCTTACTTATATCTTTGTTTTGTTGGAAATGACAGTCATCTTTTTGCTAGTTCCATAATAGTTGAATAGAAGATCACTCACAGGGAGAGAGACAGCAAGTATGCTCAGTAGTGCCACAATACCTTCATGGGCAGTGATTTGTTCTAACTTTAGTATAGCTTTCCTGTTACCAAGACCATGAATTGCTAGCAATCGTGAATTTTTGAAAAGCAGATCAGACACATTTGGCTTCTATTTCTCCTTAGCTGCCTTCACTATGCTGGCCTCTATCAGCTATTTTCACTATAGTAACTATAAAAATTTTCACATACAGATTTCTTTGAAATATGCAATTTTTTTCCTACTAGAACTAGCTCACCGATTGGCATATATGAACTATACTGCTTTTCATAATATGTAGTTTGGATCAGAGACATCTTAATCAGTAAGTACTTGCATGAGGACCTGAATTTAATCCCCAGAACAATGTCACTAAAAATCTGGTCATGGTGGCATGCAAGTGCCAGCCCAACTCTTGGGAGGTAGAGATAGACTCTTAGGACTGATGGCCCCTCAGCTCAGCCAAATAAATGAGCACCAGGTCAATGAGAGATCCAGTCTCAATAAACAATGTTTATGATTCCTGAGAAATCACACCTAAGGATTCTCGTCCTTCACACTCAGTTGTTCACATGTTCACACACACACAAAGACACACAATCACTTATGGTCATCTCACTACACTCTGATGCTTCTAAAATTCAGGTTTTATCCTTTGTTCTAAAAGTGTAATTTCAATGTATATTTATTTCCTTTTCATCACAGGGTCTTTTCATATTTGCTGAGGGAGAAAAAGTAAAATCAATTTTCTATTAACATTCTGTTTCCCGCTGTTGAGTTACTTGATAAAAATCATCACTTTCAATGTGTCTGGTCAGTAGTTAACGTTTCATGTGTCTGGAGTAAAATAATAGAGAAGAAGACAAATGCTCTCAGATTGTAACTTTATTTTGGTTGAAGCCCAATGTGACAGTTTTTCAGTCTCTAAAGGGGAGAATAACGCTTGGAGTCACAGGGCAGATGATATATTGGTTTAATTTTAAGTGGGAATTTCTAGATTACTCTATAATTATGTTACACAGCAACTAACATAGGTTCAGAAACATATTGTGAAGCAGTCCGTGCTACTCTGAGAGTAATTCACATTTTATGGCAGGTATTCTGTTGTTTTTTCCATGTGATTTTTAAGTACAAACTAACTAGGATTAGGCTCAAAAAATAGAGACTAGAGGGACAGCACAGTAGGTAAAACTTTACTGTTCTTACAGAGAACCCGTTTGGTTCTAAGCACCAAAATCAGGGAGCTCACAGTCACCTACAGCTCCAGGTCTAGGAGATCTGATGCCTCTTTAGCCCTAACAGACACATGGAATATACAGGCAGAGGCAGACACAGAAAAGGCACAGGCACACACACACCAGAAATGAAAAGCATCATATCTTAAAACCAAACCAAACCAAAACACTGTATAAGAGGGAATAAAAAACTGAACAGGTGCGCACATGTGTGTGTGTGTGTGTGTGTGTGTGTGTGTGTGTGTGTGTGTGTATGTGTGTGTGTGTTTGTTATGTATGCATGTATTTATGTATGTGTGTATCTGTATGTATGTATTTGCAAATATTTAACATTCCAGAAATAAGGATTATGAGTTTTGAACTCAGATATAGCACAATTTAAAAACTCAAATGCCAGGGACATGCCCAGTTTTAGGGTAACAAGCTCAAGTGGGACAGAGTGCTGGACACAGGTCTCCAGACTTGTTGGAAACTTAACTCTTTCTTACTGTTTTGTGCTTAAAAATTATCTCTTACTGTTCTGTGCTTCATTAAGCACTGGGGAAACTTAGTTCTTAATCTCTCTTACTATTTACTTTATATTGTCTGTGCTTTAATAAGTGCTGAAAAGCCTAACTCTTATTTTTAAAACTTACTTTATATTTATCTGGCAATTAATATATGCAGTGTATCCGCAGGGAATTCAGTCGAAGATTTATTGCTAAGGCTCCTTTCTTTCCTGCCTGGAAGTCCCACCTCCCACTGGCCAGGCAAGAGGGAGGCTTGGAGCAATTAACTTTTAGTGGACCAGTAAAAGAAAGTCATGCTTGCAGAAAGAAAACCTTTACTCAAGCAAATACGCACATACACATTTTCATACATACATTTATACACATACAGACATGTCAGACCTGGTCACCTGAACTGTGCTACTTTTATAAATCAGTGAGTGCAAATTTTCCTCCAGTGACAAAGATGTCACCAGCACTGAGTAGTTAATATGCCTGTACCAGGCATAGTTTCTCTTTTGTTGAGAAAGTCTGGTTTCAGTTTGGGAGCTGTTGGTTACCACTAAGATATGCATGCTACTACTGCACTCTTAGAAATGGTCCTTGTTGTGGCTCATAGGCTTCAGAGCTGAGGAGGACTGTTGATTTTTTCCCCTCCCTTGAAAGCTTTTCTGGTGCCTTTCAGTACCATGAAAGCTGGTCCTCAGGAAGGAAGCTTTCATGTTACAGCTCAAGTGTCTCTGGACCCTGTTTCTGAAGTTCATACTGACTCCTGCAATAGGCACTTCCCTCCCACCTCTGGGGAACAACTGAGGGCAAAAGGCAATAGGCTATATATTTGAGAGTCTCTTGAATAGCCTGGAGAAAAAGGGGTTCTCATGTCTTGTATTAATGTTTTTGTTAGGTGGGCTTTGAGCAGAGGGAGCACCATCAGCTCAGATTGTAAAAGTTCATTAAAACAATGTATGAACATTTACTCCTGGATTATGTGTAATAGCATGATTCCTTGTGACTTTTTTGAGACATTCATATTGCTATTTTACCCTTCTAAATTTACCTCCATCCTCTCCCTAAAGAGTCCCATTTCTCATTTCCCTGATGAAAATCACTTATACTTTACTATTCTCCACTCTATTGTTCCCCAACTTCCCTGTCCTGGCATTGGTCCCATTTTATATTTCTTGTTTCTCTAGTTACTCCAAGATGTGTAATCACATCTAAAGATCTGGAGCTAAGAGCCTCCAACAAGAGATAACATGTGGTGTTTGTTTTATAAGTATGGGCTGCCTGGCTCAACATGAATAGGTTATATTTAGGAAGATAAATGAATATACATATGTGTACATAGTAACAATTAGCTTAAAAAAGAGGCCATGAAGTTGAAAGAAAGCAGGGAGGGGTATATAGAAAGGTTTCTTTTCTTTTTCTTTTTTGTCCTTTTTATATACATCATTTTTATTAGATACATTTCTTTATTTATATTTCAAATGTTATTCCCTTTCCTGGTTTCCTGTCCATAAGCCCCCTATTCCCTCCCTCTCCCCCATACGGGTGGTTCCCTCCCATCCACTCCCCTAACCGCCCCCCCCGACATTCTCCTGCACTGGGGGTCCAACCTTAGCAGGACCAAGGGCTTCCCTTTCCACTGGTGCTCCAACAAGGTTATTCTCTGCTATATATGCAGCTGGAGCCACGGGTCAATCTTTTGGTAGTGTTTTAGTCCCTGGAAGCTCTGGTTGGTTGGCATTGTTGTTCTTATGGGGTTGCAAGCCCCTTCAGCTGTTTCAATCCTTCCTCTAATTTCCACAAAGGTGGTCCTGTTCTCAGTTCAGTGGTTTGCTGCTAGCAATGACCTCTGTATTGGACATGCTCTGGATGTGTCTCTCAGGAGAGATCCAGTCCCTTTTAGCATGCTCTTTTTAGCTTCATCGATCTTATATAGTTTTGGTAGCTATAGATATATAGGCCACATGTGGGGCTGACTCTGAATGGCTGTTTCTTCAGTTGCTGCTCTAAATTTTGCCTCCATATCCCCTCCTATGGATATTTTGGTTCCTCCTTTTAAGAAGGAGTGGGGGCATCCGCATTTTGGTCATCTTTCTACTTGAGCTTCCTGTGGTCTGTGGATTGCATCTTGGGCAAATCGAGCTTTTGGGTTAATATCCACCCCCCCATCTTTATTAACTTGAGTATTTCTTATTTACATTTCGATTGTTATTCCCCTTCCCGGTTTCCCGGCCATCATCCCCCTAACCCCTCCCCCTCTCCTTCTCTATTGGTATTCCCCTCCCCATCCTCCCCTCATTAGCGCCCTCCCCCAACAATCATGTTCACTGGGGGTTCAGTCTTAGCAGGACCAAGGGCTTCCCCTTCCACTGGTGCTCTTACTAGGCTATTCATTGCTACCTATGAGGTTAGAGTCCAGGGTCAGTCCATGTATAGTCTTTGGGTACTGGCTTAGTCCCTGGAAGCTCTGGTTGCTTGCCATTGTTGTTCATATGGGGTCTCGAGCCCCTTCAAGCTCTTCCAGTCCTTTCTCTGATTCCTTCAACACAGGTCCCGTTCTCAGTTCAGTGGTTTGCTGCTGGCATTCACCTATGTATTTGCTGTATTCTGGCTGTGTCTCTCAGGAGAGATCTACATCCGGTTCCTGTTGGCCTGCACTTCTTTGATTCATCCATCTTATCTAATTGGGTGACTGTATATGTATGGGCCACATGTGGGGCAGGCTCTGAATGGGTGTTCCTTCTGCTTCTGTTCTAAACTTTGCCTCCCTATTTTCTGTCAAGGGTATTCTTGTTCCCCTTTTAAGGAAGGAGTGAAGCATTCGCATTTTGGTCATCCTTCTTGAGTTTCATGTGTTCTGTGCATCTAGGATAATTCGAGCATTTGGGCTAATATCCACTTATACAATGAGTGCATACCAAATGTGTTTTTCTGTGATTGGTTAGCTTACTCCGGTTGATATTTTCTAGTTCATTTCTGCCTATGAATTTCATGAAGTCATTGTTTTTGATAGCTGAGTAGTACTCCACTGTGTAGATGTACCACATTTTTTGAATCCATTCCTCTGTTGAAGGGCATCTGGGTTCTCTCCAGCTTCTGGCTATTATAAATAAGGCTGCTATGAACATAGTGGAGCATGTGTCTTTGTTATATGTTAGAGCATCTTTTGGGTATATGCCCAGGAGAGGTATACCTGGGTCCTCAGGTAGTCTTATGTCTAATTTTCTGAGGAACCTCCAGACTGATTTCCAGAATGGTTGTACCAGTCTGCAATCCCACCAACAATGGAGGAGTGTTCCTCTTTCTCCACATCTTTGCCAGCATCTGCTGTCACCTGAGTTTTTTGATCTTATCCATTCTGACTGGTGTGAGGTAGAATCTCAGGGTTGTTTAGATTTGCATTTTCCTGATGACTAAGGATGTTGAACATTTCTTTAGGTGCTTTTTGGCCATTCCATATTCCTCAGTTAAGAAGTTTTCATTTTTAATAGGGTTATTTGGCTCTCTGGAGTCTAACTTCTTGAGTTCTTTGTATATTTTGGATTTCAGCTCTCTATCAGATGTAGGATTGGTAAAGATCTTTTCCCAATCTGTTGGTGACTGTTTTGTTCTAATGACAGTGTCTATTTCCTTACAGAAGCTTTGCAGAAAGGTTTCAAGAGAAGGAAGGGAAAGGAGAAATGTTAGTACATCATAAACCAAAGCAGGATGCTTGGAAAGAGAAAGGGGGCTAGTGGGGCTGGGGAAAGAACTAGAAAGGGTCCTTGGAGGTGAATATGATCAAAATGAGCTATATACAAGTATGAAACTGTCATGATAAAATACATTTTTATGTATGAGAATAAAGTATACTACAAAGCTATCAGTATTATCCTAATCAAAGCAACATAGCACTAATTTAAAAAGAAAGGTAGACAGACTAAATGAATAGAATGGAGTGCCTTGAAGTAATCGTATGTCTTTATACCTAAGTGATTTTTGACAAAAAAAACAAAATAATGAATTAAAGAAAGCTCAACTCTTTAATAAATGATGTTGGGTAAAATGAATATTCAAAAGATTGAAATTGAGATACCCTTTTTTACTTCTCATCCAAGGCAAAGATCAACTAAAATTGAGTCAGAACTTAATACAAGATCTGATATCATGAAGATACTAGAAGGAAACTTGGGAAAACTTGCTTTTTTTAAAGTATTAGCTTTTTAAAAATATTAATTGGATATTTTCCTTGTTTATATTTTAAATGTTATTCCCTTTCCTGTTTTTTCTTTTTCTTTTGTTTTTTTTTAAGAAAAGAAATAAAGAAAAGTTTATTTTAGAGTATATGCTTTTGTTGCTTACACACACACACACACACACACACACACAATTCTTTAGTGACTTATTAAAATAGCTTGGCAATATATTTCTTAAAGGTATTAATGGTAGCTGAAAACAATGTGCGATTTTAAACAAATGGGCAACATTTATTTTTATGTAGTGTCATCCATATCAACAGACTTGGACTGCATTAAAATTCTTTTCACAATTCCACTGACGTTTTGTAGAATTAATGGTGTTTTTAATATATGTGACTGTTAACTCTAAGAAGTGTCAGGTGCTGAAATATATGAATCTGTAGAAACTTATACCATGTTGCTTCCTCAGATTGTTTAATCTTTTGAATAGCTATGGTCTCTTCCACAGTCTGTAATCTGTTGAATACCTGACATTGACCTAGTACATTTGATACTGCAGAGTTGTGCCATCATTTTTAAAGTAAGAAAAGAACATATTGAATACATTCAGTGTGATGGTTAGAAAGAAATCTTGTGTAATAAAATTCTTAGCAAAAAATTCATGTGTTCTTGAGGATTTATTTTCTTTCTTCTTTAAAATTTTGTAAATGTTTTTTTTTGTTTTTGTTTGTTTTTTTAGATAAGATTTATTTGTTTTATGTAAGTACACTGCCTCTGTTTTCACACACCAGAAGAGGGCATTAGATCCCATTACAGATGGTTGTAAGCTACTATGTGGTTTCTGGGAATTGAACTCAGGACCTCTGGAAAAACAGTCAATGCTCTTAACCACTGAGCCATCTCTCCAGCCCCCAACAACAGTGGGTCTTTATTGCTCCTCCTATTATTGCAATTCATGTAAGTGAGTGTTCTCTGTGCTGTTTATTTTCAAAGACCCTCACGTTGATGTACATGGCAGGAAGTGGAATGCTCTATTGTGACTAGCTGTGCATGGTGGTGGACACCAGGTGTGGATCGGTTACTGATGAAACAAGTGCAGATGTAAATGTATCGAGTAACCACAGGATAAAACCTCTCAGGTCACGTTTAGAATGACGGGGCTCTTCATCCTTATTCTTTGCATACCAACTGCTATAAAACTACTAAGTCTGGAAATAGCTTAGGCATTCTCAACATGAGCATGGTCGTGCATGCCTTTAATCCCTCTTCCTTTATCTTCCAACACTTCTTTTATCTTTAATAAATGACTTGCATCCTATTACCCAAGGTCAGAACCAGACAGGAAATCACAGACCTCCTTCACAGAGTCTCAGCTGTGGAATGCTGAGTGTTCTTTAGGATAGGCGGCTCCAATTTTGTCTGTGTGGGGAAGGAATTTTAAGACATAGACAAAAGTAAGAAAAATTGGATGATTTGAACTCAAGAGCACCAGCAAGTGCAGTAAATGCAAATGAATAGAAAAAAATCTGACCAGTAACATTTTCTGTGCAGCAGTGTATGGACAGACTAAACAGACAATGGGCAGGATGGGAGGAAATGGCTGTAGTGTTTATGTGTTGCAAGACTGAGGGCCAGAGTGTATCAGCAATTAAAAGGCTCATTACTACAAAAAAGAAAGCTAACCTAATAGCCCGGTCTAGAGGCTAGAAAATTATGTAGACATATCTGAAAAGAACTCAAATAATGAACACGTTTATTGGGGGAGGGAAGCTATCACGAGCCACAGAGTAAAAGATAATCAAAATCACAATGTGATTGCCCAGATCTGTTATTCTCCAGTGTGATTAAGACAACCTGGAAGAATCTACAGCTGATGTTAGTTCTAACTTCTTAATGCTTTTCATATCTTTCTGATAGTTCTTCTGTCTAAGTTCCAGGACCAACCATGTTTAGCTTCCCAAAACAGACAAGATAGGGTGTGTTCAAGGTACTTTGACTATAGACTTCTATTTCCAACCAACCACGAAGCTTACAGTCATAATATTTCATGCAGGTTGTGAATTAGTCCTGTTAGTAAACATCCCATTTCTTTCTTTCCTTCTTGGTAGCATTAGGAGTAAGAGCTTGGTCACCTGTGCTAACTGATGACTGGTACATAGGCTCTGATTATTTTGTAAGTGAGTTTCACTAACAAGATGCAGATTTGAGTGGCAGTCCCTGGTTCGAATTGTAATTGCGATCCAAGAAAAACATGGACTCATCGTTTTTATTGTTATTATTTATAGACTTTACAATTCATGCTTATATCAGAGTCCCAACCTTTGGTCCTTCTGTGATATGTGATAGTGACACAGCATGGTGGAAGAGGAAAGATGTTCAGGGAAGCTGGATTACAATACTTAACTGATACAAGGAGAATGCCCATGGAGGGCCTCCTTTGTGCTTACATCTCTAATCCTCATATGAACTGTTTTTCTTTTAAAGTCATGAAAATAGATAAGCCCTGTTTCTTTTCTAACAGCACTAGGATTGTTAACCTACATAGGGAGGAATACATTTTTATCAGGATATCATTGACCTGACACAATTTGACTTCTGTTTGCAGTAACGTAATATCCCAGTGTCTCCTAAGTATGTCAGTTTCTACTGAGTCTCTCTCGTCTGCTTCTTTTTTCTAACAAGCCTGTTCTCAATATTGTTGATGAATCTAATTCATATGAATGAAATTCCAAGAACTTAAAACTTAACTTAGAGTCAGATCCTTCATCAGGATTGTCAGTTTTGGATGGAAACACTCGCAAAGCACACTAGACTAGTAGCTCAGATTTACAGCCTGACTGTACTGTGTGGGGTGACCAAAAGGGGATAGACTTTCCAGTGTCACTCAGCACACAGCATTTCTTAATTACAATGGCATTTGGTTATCTTTATATTCTATAGTTAGCATTTATTCTCTTGTTTATAAAGCATTAGTTCACTTTTTTGGATATAATCATATGCCTATGCCTTCTCTTTTTTAATTCAATGATTTTGATTCTTTATTATGAATTTAAATGTTTTTTAATGTTATTTTAAGTCTATAAGTACTCTAAGGGAATAGATCTCTTCACCAAGGAATGGGAAGGTCCTTCCTTGTGTAATAAAGGGACTTTGGCATATATCTTCTCTTGCCAGACCTTTGCTTATTTCTCTTCTTTTGGTATTTTTATTCACCTGCGTATGACTCAAAAAAAGCTTAGACATTTATATTAAAAAGTGCCATATAGTTCTGGAGAACCCAAAAATACACATTTTCCTGCTGGATCTGGAGAGAGGAGTCATTTTTACTGGAAATTTTTTTGTATTGTGATGTTCAATCCAGTTTTAGAGACGGGGATGAGAGATTTTATTTTATTTTTTTGGTGGGAGAGAATTTCATTTTCTTCAAGGTTTTATGAGGAATAAGCATTTTGTTAATGAGATGGAAAAGTGCACAGACGGCCCTGGCAAAGGCTGAGTCATTCTGTAACTCTGGAGAATCTATTGCAGTATCCAAGTCTCTGGTGAAGGTCAATGCACTGAGGAAAACTCCTGGACCTTTGAAGACCTCCCTGCCTCTAGGGACACTTTCTTTTATCTTTTTCATTTTCTTTTTTATTAAATTTGTTTTTTCTTGGATATTTTATATATTTACATTTCAAATGTTATTCCCTTCCCTCCCTCTCCCATACCCCTGTCCTCTGCTTCTGTGAAGATGCTCCCACTCCCACCCACTCTCTCCCACCTCAAGGCTCTGTTGTTACCCTACATTGGGGAAAGAAGTCTAACACAGGACTAAGGGTTTTTCCTCCTATTGATGTAGGAGAATGCAATCCTCTGCCACATTTGTGGCTAGAGTCATGGGTCCCTCTGTGTGTACTCATTGGTTGGAAGTTTAGACTCTGGGAGCTCTGGTGGGATCTGATTGATTCATAGTGTTGTTTTTCCTATGGGGTTGCCAACCCCTTCAGCTCCTTTGCTCGTTTCTCCAACTCCTTCATTGGGGTCCCCTTGTTCAGCTCAATGGTTAGCTGCAAGCACCCTATCTGTATCAGCAGAGCTCTGGCATAACCTCTCAGTAGACACCGATATCTGACTCCTGTCAGCAAGCACTTCTTGGCATCAGCAATAGTGACTGGGTTTGATGGCTGCATATGAAATGGATCCCCAGGTGGGGCAGTCTTGAATGAACTTTTCTTAGTCTCTGTTCCACTCTTTGTCCCTGTATTTCCTCCTGTGAGTATTTTGTTCTCCCTTCTAAGAAGGAATGAAGCATCCACATTTTGGTCTTCCTTCTTCTTGAGCTTCATATGATCTGTGAATTTATTCTTAGGTATTCCAAGCTTTTGGGCTAATATCCACTTATCAGTGAGTGCATACCATGTGTGTTTTTTAGTGATTGGGTTACCTCACTCAGGATGATATTTTCTAGTTTTAGCTATTTGCCTAAGAATTCCACGTAGTCATTGTTTTTAATAGCCGAGTAGTACTCCGTTGTGTAAATATACCATATTTTCCCTATCCATTCCTCTGTTGAAGGACATCTGGGTTCTTCCAGCTTCTGGTATTGTAAATAAGGCTGCTATGAACATAGTAGAGCATGTGTCCTTGTTATAGGTTGTAGCATCTTGGGATGTGTGCCCAAGAGTGGTATAGCTGGGTCCTTAGGCAGTACTATGTCCAATTTTCTGAGAAACCACCAGATTGATTTCCAGAGTGGTTGAACCAGCTTGCAATCCCACCAACAATGAAGGAGTCTTCATATTTCTCCACATCTTTCCCAGCATCTGTTGTCACCTGAGTTTTTGATCTTAACTATTCTGACTTATGTGGGGTGGTATCCCAGGGTTGTTTTGATTTGCATTTCTCTGATGACTAAGGATGTTGAACATTTCTGTAAGTGCTTCTCAGCCAGTCAGTATTCTTCAGCTGAGAATTCTTTGTTTGGCTCTGTGCCACATTTTTAAATAGGATTATTTGATTCTCTGGAGTCTAACTTCTTGAGTTCTTTGTACATATTTTATATTATCTCTCTATCAGATTCAAAATTGGTAAAGACCTTTTTCCAATCTGTTGGTTGCCCTTTTGTCCTGTTGACAGTGTCCTTTGTCTTACAGATAGAAGCTTTGCAATTTTATGAGGTTCCATTTGTTGATTGTTGATCTTAGAGCATAAGCCATTGGTATTCTCTTCAGGAAAATTTCCCCTGTGTCTGTGTTCAAGGCTCTTCTGCACTTTCTCTTCTATTAATTTCAGTGTATCTGGTTTTATGTGGAGGTCTTTGATCTACTCGGACTTGAGCTTTGTTCAAGGAGATAAGAATGGGTCAATTTGCATTCTTTTGCATGCTGACCTCCAGCTGAACAGCACCATTTGTTGAAAATACTATCTTTGTCAGTAGTGTTAGTTTCTTTGTCAAAGTTCAAGTAACCATAGATGTGTGGGTTCATTTCTGGTTCTTCAATTCTATTCCATTGATCTACCTGCCTGTTTCTGTACCAATATTATGCATTTTTATTGTTATTGCTCTGTAATAAAGCTTGAGATCAGGGATAGTGGTTCCCCCAGAAGTTCTTTTATTTTTGAGAATAGCTTTCACTATCCTGGGTTTTTTGCTTTTCCAAATGAATTTGCAAATTGCTCTTTCTAATTTTATGATGCATTGATTTGGATGTTTGGTGGGGATTGCACTGAATGTCTAGATTGCTTTCTGTAAGATGGCCATTTTTACTATACTAATCCTGCCAATCCATGAGCATGGGAGATCTTTCCATCTTCTGAGATCTTTTTCAATTTCTTTGTTCAAAGACTTGAAGTTCTTGTCATACAGATCTTTCACTTGCTTGGACAGAGTCACACCAAGGTATTTTACATTATTTGTGGCTATTGTGAAGGGTGTCATTTCCCTAATTTCTTTCTCAGCCTGTTTATTCTTTGATTAACCTTCTGATTTGTTTGAGTTAATTTTAAACCCAGCCACTTTGCTTAAGTTGTTTATCAGTCGTAGTAGTTCTCTGGTGGAATTTTTGGGGTCATTTAAATATGTTATCATATCATCTGAAAATCTTGATATTTTGACTTCTTCCTTTCCAATTTGTATGCCTTTGACCTCCTTTTGTTGTCTGATTGCTCTGGCTAGGGCTTCGAGTACCATATTGAGTAAGTAGAGAGAGAGTGGGTAGCCTTGTCTAGTCCCTGATTTTAGTGTGATTATTTCAAGTTTCTCTCCATTTAGTTTGATGTTGCTGTATATTGCTTTTAGTATGTTTAGGTAAGGGCCTTGAATTCCTGATCTTTCCTAGTCTTTTATCATGAAAGGATGTTAAGCTTATTAGCATGAAAATAATTTAAAGTTTTGGGTAACTGACACTTCAACCCTTAAGACATCAGGATGTTTATTGGAAGATGCAGTATGTGGGTAGGAAAAAGAGAGAGGGAGGGTGGTAGACCAGAAGCAGGAAGGATTTGCTTATTATCCTACAGGCTGATTATTTCATAAGCTTATTTGTGTATTTTGAAGGGTAATTTTTAGAATCTTAGTATTTTTAGAAAAATACTTTTTAAACTTCTTTTGACGAGAGAAAACAAGAACAATATTGAAAGCAACTATGAGGTCTAGAGAAGGAATTAATTTGCTGAACGACACAGATGTTGGGGTATCTCTGGCAGAGAAGGGCATGCTGAGAAGTGCAGAGGTCCTGCTGATGCCTGTACCCTTGTTCTGCTCTTATTCATGTGATGAAATGATGCCCATCAGGCTCGACCCAGGAAGACAATGGGCTAACAGATGTCACAGTCTGAGCTCTATCTATATATTTAGCTATATGAGTCTGTTTCGGTTTTGTTGATATTTTTTCTTTGTTCACTTTCAATAGGACTGAGCAGATAACATTTCCTATTTTCTTCCAGATATACTTTTTGGGGTACGCACATAAAAAGAAAATAGTTGATGTGAGAATGCTGGAACTGCAGAGAGTTTGTCTCAGGGATACTCTAGGGAACATTTAGATGTACACTTGGGTCATTTCCTTTCTGCTCTTTAATGAAATTACAAAATTGTTAGTCATGAGGTGCCGACAATTTCAACTACCTTTCAAGAAGTCATCTTCTTACTTCTGCCAGGATAAGCTCCATGGGATCTTCCATCTAGTATGCTGCATAAAGCCAGCCATATGTTCAAGCTGTACAGATGAAAGACTTCTTAGTTCTGGCTCTCTCTCTCTCTGTCTCTGTCTCTCTGTCTCTCTGTCTCTCTCTCTCTCTCTCTCTCTCTCATCTATGTATGTATGTATGTATGTATGTATGTATGTATGTATGTATGTATGTATCCATCCATCCATCCATCCATTCCATCTGTCTGTCTGTCTATCTATCTATCTATCTATCTATCTATCTATCTATCTATCTATCTATCTATCTTTCAGTGTATGTCTGTTTTCTGCAAGTGTATCCCCATATGCAAGTTGTGCAAATTTGCACAGAAGCAGGAGGTTGTCATCAATGTTTTCTTCTATAAGGTTCTCTCAACAAACTTTTCATCAATTGTTTAGACTGGCTGGTCAATTCTCCCCCAGTATCCTCCTGGCTCCACTTCTCATTATTGACAGCTTCTTTGCAGTATCTGTTATTCTTCCCATAAAAGTATTCCTGCTCTCATATTTTTATCATACTAATCCCAGCACCCACTTCTTTCTCCCTTCTCAGTTAATTTCTCTCATTTCCTTTGGGACTTTCTGCTTCCTCCTATAGTCTACTTTATGGGTTCCTCACTGCCACTCCAGCCCAATATGTATTATTTCTTTTCAAGGTTCTACCCACCATACCTTCCTAATTATATTATCTAGATATCCACACATAATTCAATGGATTTAGTTGTAAGTATTTGTGGATACAGTTCTGACTGACTAATATATTTCAGAGAATACCCACCCTTGTCCCGTTCATCTGAACTTGACAGTTACTTTTGAAACCACTGTATTATTAGAACTGTGAGATTGAGTTTACTCTGGTCTGAGTGTTTGAATCCTGGTCCTCAGAGTAATGGAATTGGGTGGTGATGTCAGAACTTTTGGAAAGGCGAGTTCCTTAGATCAATTGGGGCATAACTTTAGAGGTTGGAAGAAACATTAGCCTCTTTTGCTTCCTAGTTGAGGATGTGTTCTCCTACATACTCCCTTGTCCTCTATGCCTGAGTGTCTTACTGGACCCAAAATGAGGTTGATGTCCTTCAGAATGGTGAGTTAGAAAACCCTTTTCTTTATAAAGTTTTCTTGCCTTCGGATTGTCATTATAGTAGCAGAAAATGGACTATATCAATGCATGTCTCTTCATGTTTTCTGATTCTCTTTGCTAAGAGGCTGCCAATTTACCAAGTGTTGATTGAAAGCAGCTTCTTTTAAGCTCAATGTCTAAATTATATCCATTACTAAATTCCATTTGAACTGGATCTCTGTCCATAACTTAGCCGGTTTTTGAGCTATTATTATTATTATTATTATTCATATAAAGTACTTTAGAGGATTACCTCACCTGGTTCAAATCAGATGTATAATTCTTTTAATCCATTAATAGTCCCTTAAGCTCATTTTATGAATTAATATAGAACTGGATATGGTAAGTCATGCCAGTAATCTTGGCACTCAGCAGCCTGAGACAGGAGGATGAATTGGAGTTCAAGTCTAACATAGGCTGCATTGTGAAGCCTCTTCAAAATAAAAATGTAGCAAAGTCCTTTACTACCCTCATTACATTTTCATCTGTCTTTTCCATTTAGGTTCACTCCAACTCAACTGTGTATCAGTCTGAAAAGTTTATTTATCCTGTTTCTGCTTTTTTGCTTATTTTTTTCTCATGATCTTTCTTTGATCTTCTCTGTGGTATAGGAACCAACATCTTGTCAACTTCTTTTTGATATTTAAAGCTCTGTTCAAGGTAGTTTTCAAGAAACTTCCATGTCACTGTCCATTTGCAGGATAAGATGGCCTCCGACTTCTCTGCTCTTGAAACCTTTGCTCAGTGGTGAAACTTGGGAGGAATTAGATATGGCCTTATTGAAGAAAGTATGTCACTGGGAGTAGGATTTTAGGTTTCAAATGATGTTTGACATTTCCAGTCAGCTATCTCTGCTTCCTACTTTTGAGCAAGTTGTGAGCTCTCAACTATTCATGTCACCATGCCTTCGCTCCTCTTCATGGCCTCTAATTCTCTGAAACCAAAGGTCCAAATGAAACACTTTCTTTGATCATGTGTCTTTTCACAGCAATAGAAAAGCAACTCAAACAAACACTCAACTCAAACATGTGTGAGAGGATATTTACAGGAGCATGTGAAACTTTCTTGTGGTCATACCACTAAAGAAAATTGGACCTAGCATTTAATCTTCAGCAAATGATAGGGAGAGAAATAATCAATAAAACAACCTATAAATAAATACTCAGCAATGGCAGAAATTGTTTTGTAATATGAAGATAGGAAGAATACATATTATTTTTTAATTTTTAATTTTTAATTTTAATTTTTTGTTGAATATTTATTTACATTTCAAATGTTATTCCCTGTCCTGGTCCTGGTTTCTCATCCATAAGCCTATTAATATGGGCTTTTATTTCTTTTTTTTTTGATATTGAAAGTTTCTGGGCTAATATCCACTTATCAGTGAGTGCATACCATATTTGTTCCTTTGTGACTGGGTTACTTCACTCAGGATGATATTTTCTAGTTTTAGGCATTTGCTTAAGAATTTTATGAAGTCATTGTTTTTAATAGCTGAGTACTACTCCATTGCATAAACGTACCACATTTTCTCTATCCATTTATCTGTTGAAGGACATCTGGGTTTTTTCAAGCATCTGGCTATTATAAATAAGGCTGCTATGAACATAGTGAAGCATGTGTCCTTGTTATACTTTGGAGCATCATTTGGGTGTATGCACAGGAGTGGTATAGCTGGATCCTCAGGTAGTACTATATCCAATTTTCTGAGGAACCTCCAGCCTGAGCATTTCCAGAGTCGTTGTATCTGACTGCAATCCCACCAACAATGGAGGAGTGTACCTCTTTCTCCACATCCTCATCAGCATCTGTTGTCACCTGAGTTTTTGATCTTAGTCATTCTGACTGGTGTGAGATGGATCTCAGGATCATTTTGATTTTCATTTCCCTGATGACTAAGAATGTTGAAAATTTCTTTAGGTACTTCTCAGCCATTCAGTATTCTTTAGTTGAGAATTCTCTGTACCCCATTTTTTAATAGGATTATTTGACTCTCTGGAGTCTAACTTCTTGAGTTTTTGCATATATTGGATATTAGCCCTCTATTGGATGTAGGATTGGTAAAGATCTTTTCCTAATCTGTTGGTTGTCATTTTGTCCTAATGACAGAGTCCTTCGCCTTACATAAGCTTTGCAGTTTTATGAGATCCCATTTGTTGATTGTTGATCTTAGAGCATAAGTCAATGGTGTTCTGTTCAGGAAATTTTCCCCAGTGCCTACGTGTTTGAGACTCTTCCCCACGTTTTCTGTTAGTTTGAGTGTGTCTGGTTTTATGTGGAGGTCCTTGATACACTTGCACTTGAGCTTTGTAGAGGGTGATAGTAATGGATCAATTTGCATTCTTCTCCATGCTGACCTGCAGTTAAACCAGCACAATTTGTTGAAAATGCTATCTTTTCCCCAATGGATGGTTTTACTCCTTTGTCAAAGATCAAGTGCCCATATGTGTGTGGGTTCATTTCTGGGTCTTTACTTTTCTTCTATTTATCTACCTGCCTGTTTCTGTACCATTACCATATAGTTTTGTTTTGTTTTGTTTTATCACTAATGCTCAGTAATACAGTTTGAGGTCAGGGATGGTGATTTCCCCCAAAACTTCTTTTATTGTTGGGGATAGTTTTTGATATCTTGGGTTTTTTGTTATTCCAAATGAATTTGCAAATTGCTCTTTCTGATTCTATCAAGAATTGAGTTGGAATGTTGATGGGGATTGCATTGAATCTGTAGATTGATTTCAGCAAAATGCTCATTTTTACTTCATTAATCTTGTCAATCTATGGGCATGGAAGATTTTTTTTATCTTTTGAGATCTTCTTCAATATTTTTCTTCAGAGACATGAAGTTCTTGTCATACACATCTCTTACTTGTTTTGTTAGAGTTACACTGAGGTATTTCATGTTATTTGTGACTTTTGTGAAGGCTGTCGTTTCCCTAATTTCTTTCTCGGCTTTTCATTCCTTTAAGTAGAGGAAGGCCACTGATTTGTTAGAGTTAATTTTATACCTGTCACTTTGCTAAAGTTGTTTAGCAGGCTTAGTAGTTCAATGGTGGAACTTTTGGGGTCATTTAAGTATACTATCATATCATCTGCAAATAGTGATATTTTGACGTTTTCCTTTCCAATTTGTATCCCTTTGACCTTCTTTTGTTGTCTGATTGCTCTGGCTAGGACTTTAATTACTATATTGCATAGGTAAGGAAAGAGTGGGCAGCCTTGTCTAGCCCCTGATTTTAGTGGGATTGCTTCATTTCTCTCCATTTAGTTTGAAGTTGGCTACTGGTTTGCTGTATATTGCTTCCTCTTTGTTTAGGTATGGGCCTTCACTTCCTGATTTTTCCAAGTCTTTTATCATGAAGGGGTGTTGAATTTTGTCAAATGCCTTTTCAGAATCTAACGAGATGATTATGCGGTTTTTTTTTTTGAGTTTGTTTGTAGAGTGGATTATGTTGATGGATTTCTGTATATTGAATCATTCCTGCATCCCTGGGATGAAGCCTCCTTGACCATGATGGATGATCATTTTGATCTGTTCTTGAATTCGGTTTGCGAGAATTTTATTATGTATGTTTGCATCAATATTCTTGAGTGAAATTGGTCTGAAGTTCTCTTTCTTTTCTTGGGTCTTTGTGTGCTTTAGGGATACGTGTAATTGTGTCTTCATAGAATGAATTGGGTAGTGTTCCTTCTGTTTCTACTTTGTGGAATAGTTTGGACAGTTTTGGTATTAGGTCTTCTATGAAGGTCTAATAGATTTTTGCACTAAATCCATCTGGTTCTGGGCTTTTTTTGGTTGAGAGACTGTTGATAACTGCTTCTATTTCTTTTGGAGTTATGGGACTCTTTAGATCTGTTCCTGATTTAACTACAGTACCTGATATATGTTTAGAAAATTGTCGATTTCATCCAGATTTTCCAGTTTTGTTGAACATAGGCTTTGTTATAGGATCTGATGATTTTTTGAATTTCCTCAGATTCTGTTGTTATGTCTTCCCTTTCATTTCTAATTTGGTTAATTTGGATATTTTCTCTGTGCCCTCTGGTTAGTCTGGCTAAGGGTTTATCTATGTCGTTGATTTACTCAAAAACCCAGCTCCTGGTTTGTTGATTTTTTATTTGTGTAGTTTTTTTTTTGTTTGTTTCTACTTGGTTGATTTCAGTCCTGAGTTTGATTATGTCTTGCCTTCTACTTCTCTTGGGTGTATTTGTTCCTTTTTGTTCTAGAACTTTTAGGTGTGCTGTCAAGTTGCTAGTGTAGCCTCTCCAGTTTCTTTTTGGAGGCACTCATTGCTATGATTTTTTTCTCTTAGCAGTGCTTTCATTGTGTCCCATAATTTGGGTATGTTGTGCCTTAATTTTCATTAAATTCTAAAAAGTCTTTAATTTCTTTATTTCTTCCTAGACCGTGTTATCATTGAGTAGAGTGTTGTTCAACTTCCACGTGTATGTGTGCTATCTCTAATTTTTGTTTTTATTGAAGACCAGCCTTAGTCTGTGGTGATCTGATAGGGTGCATGGGATTATTTCTATCTTCTTGTATCTGTTGAGACCTGTTTTTTTGCCAATTATATGGTCAATTTTGGAGAGGGTACCATGAGGTACTGAGAAGAAGGTATATTATTTTGCTTAGGATGAAATGTTTGCTAGATATCTGTTAAATCCATTTGGTTCATAACTTCTGTTAGTTTCTCTATGTCTCTCTTTAGTTTCTGTTTCCATGATCTGTCTGTTGATGAGAGTGGGGTGTTGAAATTTCCCACTATTATTGTGTAAGGTGAAATGTCTTCTTTGAACTTTAGTAAAGTTTCTTTTATGAATGCAGGTGCTCTTTAATTTGGAGCATAGATGTTCAGGATTGGGAGTTCATCTTGGTGGATTTTTCCTTCGAAGTATATGAAGTGTCCTTCCTTATCTTTTTTCATAAGTTTTGGTTGAAATCGACTTTATTCAATTTTAGAATGGCTATTCCAGATTGTTTCTTAGGACCATTTGCTTGGAAAATTGTTTTCCAGCCTTTTACTCTGAGGTAGTATCTGTCTTGGTCATTGAGGTGTGTTTCCTGTATGCAGCAAAATGCTGGGTCCTCTTTACATATCCAGTCTGTTAGTCTATGTCTTATTATTTGGAAATTGAGTCCATTGATATTAAGAGATATTAAGGACTTGTGATTGTTGTTCCTGTTCTACGTGTTTTTATAGGTGGAATTATGTTTGAGTGGCTCTCTTCTTTTGGATTTGTGGCAAAGAGATTACTTTCTTGCTTTTTCTAGGGAGTAGTTTCCCTCCTTGTGTTGGAGTTTTCCATCTATTATCCTTTATTGTGCTGGATTTGTGGAAAGATATTGCATAAACTTGGTTTTGTCATGGAATATCTTGTTTTCTCCATCTATATTACTTGAGGGTTTTGCTGTATACAGCGGCCTGGGCTAGCATTTGTGTCCTCTTAGAGTCTGTTTGACATCTGCCCAGGATCTTCTGCCTTTCATAATTGCTGGTGATAAGTACAGTATAATTCTGATAGGTCTGCCTTTATATGTTACTTCATGTTTTTCCCTTCCTTCTTTTTTTGTTTTGTACATTTGCTGCTTTGACTTTTATGTGACGGGAGGAATTTCTTTTCTGGTCTAATCTATTTAGAGTTCTGTAGACTTTTTGTATATTTATGGGCATCTCTTTCTTTTGATTGGGGAAGTTTTCTTCTATAATTTTGTTGAAGATATTTACTAGCCATTTAAGTTGGGTATCTTTGCTCTCCTCTATGCCTATTAATTATCCTTAGGTTTGATCTTCTCAATGAGTCCTGGATTTCCTGGATGCTTTGGGTTAGGAGCTTATTGCATTTTACATCGTCTTTGAAGGTTTTGTCAATATTTTCTATGGTATCTTCTGCCCCTGAGATTCTCTTTTCTATCTCTTATATTTTCTTGGTGATGCCTGTGTCTATGACTCCTGATCTCTTTCCTAGGTTTTCTATCTCCAGGGTTGTCTCCCTTTGTGATTTATTTATTGTTTCTATTTCTGTTTTAAGATCCTGGATGGTTTTGTTTAATTCCTTCACCTGTTTGTTTGTGTTTCCTGTAATTCTTTAAGGGACTTTTGTGCTTCTTCTCTAAGGGCTTGTACTTGTTTACCCGTGTTGTCCTGTATTTCTTTAAGGGAGTTATTTATGTCCTCCTTAAAGTCTTCTATCATCCTCATGAGTTGTGATTTTAAATCCAAATCTTGCTTTTCTGGTGTGTTTGCTTATCCTGTATTTGCTTTGTTGGGAAAACTGGTCTCTGATGATGCCAAATAGTCTTGGTTTCTGTTGCTTAGATTCCTGCACTTGCCTCTTGCCATCAGGTTTTGTCTAGTGTTAGCTGGTATCGCTGTTGCTGACAGTAGCTTGCCCCTCTGATAAACCTGTGTTTCAGCACTACTATAGACCTGTTTTCTTTCTGCAGGTTCTGGGAACAGAGGGCTGCTCCTTGGTTCGTGTGTCTTGAAGTCTCCAGGCGGGTCTCTTGGAGCAAAAGAGTTGGTCTTACCTCCACTCTCAGATGTGTCATTGCTTCTGGCGACTGGCTTTCAGCTGTGGGCAAAGGCAAAACCTAGAAGAGTCCTGCGTCTGACTGCTCCTAGGTTCCTGTGTCCGAGGGCACTAGGTGGGTTCCTCTTGGGCCAGGAATGTGAGCAAAAGTGGTGGTCTCTCCTGAGCTCTCAGAATTGTCTGCACTTCTGGGAGTCCAGCTTTCCCCCTACCCTCCACAGGATTTGGGTACAGAGAGCTGTGGGATCAGGTCAGCTGCTGGCACAAGGAGAAACTGGAAGGGAATTAAATATATTTTTTTTTTAGCTCAGCCATTGAAAAGATTTAATACCAGCACAAAGTCCAGAGTAGACAAAAGTATATGTAGCAGATTTAAAATTCAGAAACAGAAATTACCCAACATAAGTAACCACTCAAAATCAAAATTAAGTTCCTAAATTATTTGTGAGAAATTTAAGTTAGACATGATTGAGGTCGAGGTCAGAAAGTGTCTTGAAGAATCTACATGTATCAGTTACATAAGGCTTAGCAGCGGTTTTACAGCCATTCGTGACACATGACCAAAAATACACACACTCACCAGCAGATATCGCTTTATTCTTGATCAAAACCAGTAATCAGAGGCTGGCATTGTAGCTCAGTGAGAGCGTGGTTGTTTAATGTGCATAAGACCTTGGGTGTGATCTCCAGCATTACAAACAGTAACAAATGACCAGCAGATTACAATCTCTTTAAGAGGGAAGCAGATCTTTTGATGGCCATCTTCAAGGATCCACATCACCTCCTTAGCTTAGATTTTTGTCCCTAATTTGCCTATAAACTCTAAGTTTGACTCTAAATTACATCTGCTAAGAATCAATACCATACACACCCAAATTTACTTCTCTTTACTCTCACTATGCTAGAATAATTTACTTCTATAAATAAATACATAAGCCCTGGGAAGAGAGGTCCATTGGTAAAGTGTTTGCCTTACTAATAAGAGAAAGACCTGAAGTTCAATCTCCAGAAACTATGTGAAAATATGAAATTCAAGATTTTTGTCTGGTCTCTATATACAAGTATATACACACAAACACAAAAATGTATACTACTATTATATATGTGTATAATTACAAAATGGATATTTGTGATAATGTCCTTGGGATTAAAAACACTAGAATGAGTGGTTTAAACAAGTAATTTATCTTACATATATGGATGTTGGAAGCTCCAGACAAATGTCCCGTGGTCAGATGAATAGGAGCCCTCTTCCTGGTTCACAGATGATGTTCGTTACCATAATTTTATGTAATCTGTCCTGGGCATATGCATATGGAAAGAACAGAACACAACCCTTCTTCTCTTTCAAAACAACTGATCTTATACAATTAATATTGACTTATTGCTTCACTTAATCTTAATAAATTAATAACTAAAGGCCCCATTTTCAACCCTATATTATTGGAGACTAGAATTTAATATATAAATTTGGGAAATATGTAACACCATACCAATACCATTATTTACTTATTTTAGATTATTTTAGTCTATGTAAAATACCTTAATTATTTCTTTCCATATGTATGTGTTCTTTTTTTTTTTATTAACTTGAGTATTTCTTACATACATTTCGAGTGTTATTCCCTTTCCCGGTTTCCGGGCAAAAATCCCCCTCCCCCCTCCTCCCTCCCCTTCCTTATGGGTATTCCCCTCCCAACCCTCCCCCATTGCCGCCCTCCCCCCAACAGTCTAGTTCACTGGGGGTTCAGTCTTAGCAGGACCCAGGGCTTCCCCTTCCACTGGTGCTCTTACTAAGATGTTCATTGCTACCTATGGGGTCAGAGTCCAGGGTCAGTCCATGTATAGTCTTTAGGTAGTGGCTTAGTCCCTGGAAGCTCTGGTTGCTTGGCATTGTTGTACATATGGGGTCTCGAGCCCCTTCAAGCTCTTCCAGTTCTTTCTCTGATTCCTTCAACGGGGGTTCTATTCTCAGTTCAGTGGTTTGCTGCTGCATTCGCCTCTGTATTTGCTGTATTCTGGCTGTGTCTCTCAGGAGCGATCTACATCCAGCTCCTGTCGGTCTGCACTTCTTTGCTTCATCCATCTTGTCTAATTGGGTGGCTGTATATGTATGGGCCACATGTGGGGCAGGCTCTGAATGGGTGTTACTTCAGTCTCTGTTTTAATCTTTGCCTCTCTCTTCCCTGCCAAGGGTATTCTTGTTCCCCTTTTAAAGAAGGCGTGAAACATTCACATTTTGATCATCCGTCTTGAGTTTCATTTGTTCTAGGCATCTAGGGTAATTCAAGCATTTGGGCTAATAGCCACTTATCAATGAATGCATACCATGTATGTCTTTCTGTGATTGGGTTAGCTCACTCAGAATGATATTTTCCAGTACCAACCATTTGCCTACGAATTTCATAAAGCCGTTGTTTTTGACAGCTGAGTAATATTCCATTGTGTAGATGTACCACATTTTCTGTATCCATTCCTCTGTTGAAGGGCATCTGGGTTCTTTCCAGCTTCTGGCTATTATAAATAAGGCTGCGATGAACATAGTGGAGCACGTGTCTTTTTTATATGTTGGGGCATCTTTTGGGTATATGCCCAAAAGAGGTATAGCTGGATCCTCAGGCAGTTCAATGTCCAATTTTCTGAGGAACCTCCAGACTGATTTCCAGAATGGTTGTACCAGTCTGCAATCCCACCAACAATGGAGGAGTGTTCCTCTTTCTCCGCATCCTCGCCAGCATCTGCTGTCACCTGAGTTTTTGATCTTAGCCAATCGCACTGGTGTGAGGTGAAATCTCAGGGTTGTTTTGATTTGCATTTCCCTTATGACTAAAGATGTTGAACATTTCTTTAGGTGTTTCTAAGCCATTCGGCATTCCTCAGCTGTGAATTCTTTGTTTAGCTCTGAACCCCATTTTTTATTAGGGTTATTTGTTTCCCTGCGGTCTAACTTCTTGAGTTCTTTGTATATTTTGGATATAAGGCCTCTATCTGTTGTAGGATTGGTAAAGATCTTTTCCCAATCTGTTGGTTGCCGTTTTGTCCTAACCACAGTGTCCTTTGCCTTACAGAAGCTTTGCAGTTTTATGAGATCCCATTTGTCGATTCTTGATCTTAGAGCATAAGCCATTGGTGTTTTGTTCAGGAAATTTTTTCCAGTGCCCATGTGTTCCAGATGCTTCCCTAGTTTTTCTTCTATTAGTTTGAGTGTGTCTGGTTTGATGTGGAGGTCCTTGATCCACTTGGACTTAAGCTATGTACAGGGTGATAAGCATGGATCGATCTGCAGTCTTCTACATATTGACCTCCAGTTGAACCAGCACCATTTGCTGAAAATGCTATCTTTTTTCCATTGGATGGTTTTGGCTCCTTTGTCAAAAATCAAGTGCCCATAGGTGTGTGGGTTCATTTCTGGGTCTTCAATTCTATTCCATTGGTCTATCTGTCTGTCTCTGTACCAATACCATGCAGTTTTTATCACTATTACTCTGTAATACTGCTTGAGTTCAGGGATAGTGATTCTCCCTGAAGTCCTTTTATTGTTGAGGATAGTTTTAGTGATCCTGGGTTTTTTTTTATTCCAGATGAATTTACAAATTGTTCTGTCTAACTCTTTGAAGAATTGGATTGGTATTTTGATGGGGATTGCATTGAATCTGTAGATCGCTTTTGGTAAAATGGCCATTTTTACTATATTAATCCTGCCAATCCATGAGCATGGGAGATCTTTCCATCTTCTGAGTACTTCTTCAATTTCTTTCTTCAGAGTCTTGAAGTTCTTATTGTACAAATCTTTTACTTGCTTGGTTAAAGTCACACCGAGGTACTTTATATTATTTGGGTCTATTATGAAGGGTGTCGTTTCCCTAATTTCTTTCTCGGCTTGTTTCTCTTTTGTGTAGAGGAAGGCTACTGATTTATTTGAGTTAATTTTATACCCAGCCACTTTGCTGAAGTTGTTTATCAGCTTTAGTAGTTCTCTGGTGGAACTTTTGGGATCACTTAAATATACTACCATATCATCTGCAAATAGTGATATTTGGCTTCTTCTTTTCCGATCTGTATCCCCTTGACCTCCTTTTGTTGTCTGATTGCTCTGGCTAGAACTTCAAGAACTATATTGAATAAGTAGGGAGAGAGTGGGCAGCCTTGTCTAGTCCCTGATTTTAGTGGGATTGCTTCGAGTTTCTCTCCATTTAGTTTAATGTTAGCAACTGGTTTGCTGTATATAGCTTTTACTATGTTTAGGTATGGGCCTTGAATTCCTATTCTTTCCAGGACTTTTATCATGAAGGGCTGTTGAATTTTGTCAAATGCTTTCTCAGCATCTAATGAAATGGCATGTGGTTTTGTTCTTTCAGGTTGTTTATATAATGGATCACGTTGATGGTTTTCCGTATGTTAAACCATCCCTGCATGCCTGGGATGAAGCCTACTTGATCATGATGGATGATTGTTTTGATGTGCTCTTGGATTCAGTTTGCCAGAATTTTATTGAGTATCTTTGCATCGATATTCATAAGGGAAATTGGTCTGAAGTTCTCTTTCTTTGTTGGGTCTATGTGTGGTTTAGGTATAAGAGTAATTGTGGCTTCATAGAAGGAATTCGGTAGTGCTCCATCTGTTTCAATTTTGTGGAATATTTTGGATAATATTGGTATGAGGTCTTCTATGAAGGTCTGATAGAATCCTGCACTAAAGCCGTCTGGACCTGGGCTCTTTTTGGTTGGGAGACCTTTAATGACTGCTTCTATTTCCTTAGGAGTTATGGGGTTGTTTAACTGGTTTATCTGTTCCTGATTTAACTTCGGTACCTGGTATCTGTCTAGGAAATTGTCCATTTCCTGCAGATTTTCAAGTTTTGTTGAATATAGGCTTTTATAGTAAGATCTGATGATTTTTTGAATTTCCTCTGAATCTGTAGTTATGTCTCCCTTTTCATTTCTGATTTTGTTAATTTGGACACACTCTCTGTGTCCTCTCGTTAGTCTGGCTAAGGGTTTATCTATCTTGTTGATTTTCTCAAAGAACCAACTTTTGGTTCTGTTGATTCTTTCTATGGTCCTTTTTGTTTCTACTTGGTTGATTTCAGCTCTGAGTTTGATTATTTCCTGCCTTCTACTCCTCCTGGGTGTATTTGCTTCTTTTTGTTCTAGAGCTTTTAGGTGTGCTGTCAAGCTGCTGACATATGCTCTTTCCTTTTTCTTTCTGCAGGCACTCAGCGCTATGAATTTTCCTCTTAGCACAGCTTTCATTGTGTCCCATAAGTTTGGGTATGTTGTACCTTCATTTTCATTAAATTCTAAAAAGTCTTTAATTTCTTTCTTTATTTCTTCCTTGACCAGGTTATCATTAAGTAGAGCATTGTTTGATTTCCACGTATATGTGGGCATTCTTCCCTTATTGTTATTGAAGACCAGTTTTAGGCCGTGGTGGTCCGATAGCACGCATGGGATTATTTCTATCTTTCTGTACCTGTGGAGGCCCGTTTTTTGACCAATTATATGGTCAATTTTGGAGAAAGTACCATGAGGAGCTGAGAAGAAGGTATATCCTTTTGCTTTAGGATAGAATGTTCTATAAATATCTGTTAAGTCCATTTGGCTCATGACTTGTCTTAGTCTGTCTACGTCTCTGTTTAATTTCTGTTTCCATGATCTGTCCATTGATGAGAGTGGGGTGTTGAAATCTCCTACTATTATTGTATGAGGTGCAATGTGTGTTTTGAGCTTTAGTAAGGTTTCTTTTACGTATGTAGGTGCCCTTGTATTTGGGGCATAGATATTTAGGATTGAGAGGTCATCTTGGTGGATTTTTCCTTTGATGAATATGAAGTGTCCTTCATTATCTTTTTTGATGACTTTTAGTTGAAAATTGATTTTATCTGATATTAGAATGGCAACTCCAGCTTGCTTCTTCCGACCATTTGCTTGGAAAGTTGTTTTCCAGCCTTTCACTCTGAGGTAGTGTCTGTCTTTGTCTCTGAGGTGTGTTTCCTGTAGGCAGCAGAATGCAGGGTCCTCGTTGCGTATCCAGTTTGTTAATCTATGTCTCTTTATTGGGGAGTTGAGGCCATTGATGTTGAGAGATATTAAGGAATAGTGATTATTTCTTCCTGTCGTATTCATATTTGGATGTAAGGTTATGTTTGTGTGCTTTTCTTCTCTTTGTTTTGTTGCCAAGACGATTAGTTTCTTGCTTCTTCTAGGGTATAGCTTGCCTCCTTATGTTGGGCTTTACCATTTATTATCCTTTGTAGTGCTGGATTTGTAGAAAGATATTGTGTAAATTTGGTTTTGTCATGGAATATCTTGGTTTCTCCATCTATGTTAATTGAGAGTTTTGCAGGATACAGTAACCTGGGCTGGCATTTGTGTTCTCTTAGGGTCTGTATGACATCTGTCCAGGATCTTCTGGTCTTCATAGTTTCTGGCGAAAAGTCTGGTGTGCTTCTGATAGGTCTGCCTTTATATGTTACTTGACCTTTTTCCCTTACTGCTTTTAATATTCTTTCTTTATTTTGTGCATTTGGTGTTTTGACTATTATGTGACAGGAGGTGTTTCTTTTCTGGTCCAATCTATTTGGAGTTCTGTAGGCTTCTTGTATGCCAATGGGTATCTCTTTTTTTAGGTTAGGGAAGTTTTCTTTTATGATTTTGTTGAAGATATTTACTGGTCCTTTGAGCTGGAAGTCTTCACTCTCTTCTATACCTATTATCCTTAGGTTTGATCTTCTCATTGAGTCCTGGATTTCCTGTATTTTGGACCAGTAGCTTTCTCCGCTTTACATTATCTTTGACAGTTGAGTCAATGATTTCTATGGAATCTTCTGCTCCTGAGATTCTCTCTTCCATCTCCTGTATTCTGTTGGTGAAGCTTGTATCTACAGCTCCTTGTCTCTTCTTTTGGTTTTCTATATCCAGGGTTGTTTCCATGTGTTCTTTCTTGATTGCTTCTATTTCCATTTTTAATTCCTTCAACTGTTTGATTGTGTTGTCCTGGAATTCTTTCAGGGATTTTTGTGACTCCTCTCTATGGGCTTCTACTTGTTTATTTATGATTTCCTGGAATTCTTTCAGGGATTTTTGTGACTCCTCTCTATGGGCTTCTACTTGTTTATTTATGTTTTCCTGGAATTCTTTCAGGCATTTTTGTGATTCCTCTCTGTAGGCTTCTACTTGTTCTCTAAGGGAGTTCTTCACGTCTTTCTTGAAGTCCTCCAGCATCATGATCAAATATGATTTTGAAACTAGATCTTGCTTTTCTGGTGTGTTTGGATATTCCATGTTTGTTTTGGTGGGAGAATTGGGCTCCGATGGTACCATGTAGTCTTGGTTTCTGTTGCTTGGGTTCCTGCGCTTGCCTCTCGCCATCAGAATATCTCTAGTGTTACTTTGTTCTGCTATTTCTGACAGTGGCTAGACTGCCCTATAAGCCTGTGTGTCAGGAGTGCTGTAGACCTGTTTTCCTGTTTTCTTTCAGCCTGTTATGGCGACAGAGTGTTCTGCTTTCGGGCGTGTAGTTTTCCCTCTCTACAGGTCTTCAGCTGTTCCTGTGGGCCTGTGTCTTGAGTTCACCAGACAGGTCACTTGCAGCAGAAAAGTTGACTTACCTGTGGTCCCGAGGCTCAAGTTTGCTCGCGGGGTGCTGCCCAAGAGCTCTCCGCGGCAGCAGCAACCAGGAAGATCTGTGCTGCCGTTTCCGGGAGCTTCAGTGCACCAGGGTTCCAGATGGCGTTTGGTGTTTTCCTCTGGCGTCTGAGATGTGTATGCAGAGTGCAGTCTCTTCTGGTTTCCCAGGCGTGTCTGCCTCTCTGAGGGTTTAGCTCTCCCTCCCACGGGATTTGGGTGCAGAGAACTGTTTATCCGGTCTGTTTCCTTCAGGTTCCGGCGGTGTCTCAGGCGCAGGGGTCCTGCCGCTCCTGGGCCCTCCCCCACGGGAGCCCAGAGGCCTTATACAGTTTCCTCTTGGGCCAGGGATGTGGGCAGGGGTGGGCAGTTTTGGTGGTCTCTTCCTCTCTGCAGCCTCAAGAGTGCCCACCTGACCAGGCGGTCGGGTCTCTCTCCCATGGTGTCTGGGGGAATTAAATATTTTTAATGATGCTTTGACTTCTTTCTTCTGGACAGATGACTGGAGGATACATTTAATTGTAGTATCAATGGGAGTATCCTAAAGTTGGATCGCACATAAGTTTTATAGCAGGGACTAGAGCAGATAGTTTATACTACTCAAACATCTAATGGAATTATTATAGCAAATTTCAAAAGAAAGAATAAAACGGTTTAAAAAGTAAACGTTTGGTTTAGCAAGATAGTTCTGCTTGTAATGTGCTTTCTACCAAACCTGATGACTTGGGCTCAGTTCCCTGAGACTAATGTAGTAGAAGGGAAAAAGTGACTAGCAAGTTTTCCTCTAATTTTCACACCTGTCTTGTCCTGTCCTGTCCTGTCCTGTCCTGGTTGTCCTGTCCTGTCCTGTCCTGTCCTATCCTGTCCTGTATTGTAGTATGCTGTGGTGTGATGGTGATGGTGTTGGTGGTGTGTATATGTGCATGTATGTATGTTTGTGTTATGATGTTTAGCAACTATAAAAATCCAACACTATTTTTCTTCAAAGACACTTAAGTATTCCTTACTAATTATCTCATGGCAGGTAGGGAGTATCTTGCTCTTTCCTGGCTGATTGGCAGTGTCAGACATTTTAATCCTTCAAAGGTTCATGTAATTTTAGGTAGAAGAGAATCTGTCTCATCCCATTAGTGAATGCCAATCTATGCTTTAGGGCTGTTGTGACTAATATAATACTAATCATACCAGTAAAGTCTTCAATCAAGCTATTGTTTGTCTAACAGAAATTGAGCTTTGTGTCTCCAAAGCCACACAAAGTCAAGTTAACTAATGGACCTTCCACATTTCTGGACATCTAGAGTTAGTAATTTATTTCTAAATCTCCATTTCTCAACTTTACCTGGTCCACATGTTCAAGGGAGGCAGTTAGTCCACTGAATATGTCTGTCCAAAGAAATTTAACTTTCTCTTGACTGATTCCTGGTTGATGATCATAATGAAAGTGTTGAAAAGATTTAAATTTACATATCTATATACATCTGTAGAAATCTGTGTAGATATATAAATATTCATGTACTCACACCACTCCCACATATAAATTTAAAAGCTCTTGAATGCTGTTGATCATGTTGAAACTTTCTTTAGTTGGTGTGCTTGATTGGTGTATCCTCTGGTTACTGCACAATCAGAAAAAGATCAGATTGGATAGTCAGGCCATTTATAAAAGTGAGTTTTATTAAAGCCTTGTTTCCTTTTTAGTTGATTTTTAAATTTTAATTTATTTCTATTTCATGAGCATTGGTATCTTGCTTGCATTTACATCTGTGTGAGTGTCAGATCCCCTAGAACTAGAGTTGACAGTTGTGAGCTGCCATGTGGGGACTTGGAATTGAGCCTAGGTCCCCTGAAAGAACATCCAGCTCTTAACCACCTCTCCAGCCCCAAGCCTTGTTTCATTTATTCCCTGACTCTTCCAAACCAAAGATTTGATTACAAGCAAGGAATGAATGTGCAAAAAAGCTAGCAGATACAGCTATTACAATAAGGCATGCCATTTTTTGTGGACACGGAGAGATACCAACAACCCTCATTGGTTGTAAAGGAATACCTCACACTTGGAGTGATGAGGGAGGGAGACACATTAATAATTTTCATCCTTTAGAGTTCTTACTAAAGTTCCTTTTAAGTGTTTATGACTCAAAATGCTGTAAAAGTCTTAAATTTCACTATCTGCTGGACTTGGCATTCTCTTGCCAGATGCCTTTAGGAATCAACTGAAAAATATTAGCTGAAATAGCAATACAGACTCAGTGCACTGGCTTATTCCACCCCAGTTCCATCATCATTTCTCTTTGCCTTTTCTGCATCATTTCCAGTTATTCCGTGGATAGTTATTCAAGACATACTGATCTCACAACTGTCCCCAGGATCACCCCAGGAAGGAGGATTCTTTCTATAAAACTTAAAACCTAACTCCAGCTGGCTGCAAAGCTCAGCTGGAGGTCCCATCAAGCCATACTCTAGACATAGAAAACTTCCAACGTTTTCCTGTGTTGATACCAGGCACACCCTTGAAATGGCGAGATGGCATATCTTGCCTGGAAGCCAGGAAATATTAAAACACAAATGATAGATCCTTAGAGATCAAGGCTAACATCACAAGTCATCAATAACTCATTCAAACCTTATATAATTTTAGAGATCCCCAATTTCTTAAATAGGCCTCATCAATAAAGAACCAATTCATACTTGCATATGCTATGAAATGGGTATTCTTGTAGTGGAAATCATCTACTAGAACATCTGATATGAAATTTGTACTTCTCTTTAGATGAATTATATAGAACAGAATATTTGAACTAGATCTCTACCTTGCCTACTCAAGTAGAATGTTATTAATACAATTTTCATCGATTCCCAGGTCAAGAAGAAATACCAATATGAAAACCAAGACTTTAAAGATAAACTACAATGGTCTAAATTCTAAACTCAGGAAAGAGGGGAAAAAAATAAGGCTAATACTTCAAATTGAATTTGTCTTAATGACTGATCTATTCATAGTAGTCATAGTTGAAGTTGTATAAATTGGTTATAGCACCTATCAGCCAGATTATTTGGAGTGACTGGTGATGAATGACATCAGGCACAAATTAAGATACTTAAAATGGACAGTAACACAATTCTCTATGTGTTCTCTGACTTTTGGCTTGCTTGTAAACGATGATACTGGCAATGTTTGTTTTAAACTACATTTTCATCTTTTTTTTTAAGGAAGTATCTCTCAGAATGGATCAAATGTCAATTAAGTTTGCATAAAAATTTTAGAAGGGGTTGGCATTTCCTAGGCTCAAAATGTATATGGTAGAATAAGTACCAGATGCAAACAAACACTACCCAGAGATTTCAACAACCCCTTGGGTTGGGACTGGGCAAAAAAGTAATAGCATCCTAGATTCTGGCACTTTATGAGTAATAAGCTGTGTTTTGTGTCTGCCCCAATGGTCTCATGGCTTATATATCATTCTGACACTCTAACAAGGTAGCTTGGCAACTTTCAAGTGTGAAATCTTTAACTCTTCACACTTCTTTTCAGGATTTATAATCATTTATCATCCACAGTTTTTGATAGAAAAATAGTTTAGAAAAACATGCTTGAAAGCTTTGCCTTGCTACTAAAATTGAAATATTTCAGACCCAAGATTTGAAAGGGGAAAGAAATAGAATGTCAAGGACAGTAGAGGGGCATATTTTTTGAGACCGTTTATATTTTATCTTTCTTATGTCAACACCTTGAGAGAAAAACTAATACAAGTTTAAGATTAATTTTCTTCAATCTGGAATTACATCCCTCTTCTTCCTTTTCCTTCCTCTCCTCTTTTTTCTTATCTGAGAATTTTCCCCATCAGTGCAAATCATTGATTATGTTCATTTCAATGGTGGCCGGGTTATTAGACTGCTTTGGCTACAGATTTAGGGATCTGGTCTCGGCAGAGCTGCTGTGTAGCCCTTAAGGCTCAGTTCTAACAAGGAATGAAAACTTACATCAGATAACATCCAGTTTTTGAAACATCAAGTCTTTGAAATATCCCTAGCTACAACTATATATATATATGGAAATAAAACTATATATATATATACACATATATGTACATATTTTATATATCAAAAAATATCCATTACATCTCTCCTGAGTTTGATTAACTAGTTTGTTCCTTTAGGAAAAAAGGTTTAGAGTTAATTTTGTATCCCTTTTTGAAGGAAAGTTTTCAGGACAAATAATGTACATCCAGGTAAGTAAGCAATGTGCTATAGTGAATAAGCATAGAAAATGTTCATGAATGAACTCGATGAAGTTTTGTGCAATGTTGATTATATTGTCAAAGAATCTTTCCAGTATGGTAAATCAGGTCACAAAGAATGAGAAGTGTTTGGTCTATTATATGTGGAAAGAAAGCTGAAGAATATGAACATGTTCCTGCAGCCTTCTGATGACTCTGTCCCAGAATCATCATCATCAAGACTTAGTAACATTCTTGGCCTACCGTGCTGGCCACTGAGAATACAGATCTGGCATTCTTTCTGATTTATTAATGTGTCTTCAAGTGGGACAGCCTTCCAGTGGGGCAGGATCAAGTTGGGGTGGGGTCCTATTTTATGGACTGAAGGAAACAAGACCATGCAGATACTCTCTAGGAGAGCAGTTGTCAACTTATGGGATGTAACCTTTTGGGGGGTTGCATATCAGATATTTACATTCCATTCATAGCAGCAGCAAAATTATAGTTATGAAGTAGCAACAAAATAATTTTATCATTGGAGGTCACCACACATGAGGAATTGTATTAGAGAGTCACAGTAGGAAGGTTGAGAACCAGTGACCTGAGGTGTTATAAACACTAGATCTTAGAGACATGTTGCTTTGGGCATTACTCTTACCAAATGTAGTACTTATTATCCACCTATGTTTATTTATTATGGTAAGATGGATATGATACATAGTTCCATTTTCTATTAACATTTTATGGCTGTTATTGATGTTGCCATTACTGAGTATACACAGGAGTATATGTAGAAGCACAGCTGTATATAGGTATGTATATTTATTGGAAAAATTCTGGAAAGTTTGAACTAATGTTGGCCTTCTTTATAGCTAACAACAACTATAGGAAGAAGCACACATTTGTACATGCTTTACATAATGTATTTAATTATACCAATACATTGACTTTCTGAAATGAAAGATGAGAAAAATCAGTACAGTTTCACATCTTCTTAACTTCATTATTAGGAGCATTCATGTCTGACTCAATATTAGACTTGGTGTACATGACTTCATTCAGAGAAATGGCATAAAAATTCTGATCTCTTCTGTTTGTTGACTTAACAATTCAATAGCTTCACTGGATCATTTTCAATTTTCTGGGTCTGTATGGGGTTTCTGGGAACACAGTATTTTTCTTTTAAGTTTATGTACAGATTTTTTATACTATAGAAAAATATTCTTTTATTATATATTTATATTTATTTTCTGCTTCACTTATTCTATTTTTGATGTTTAGGAAAACCAGTCAATTCAAAGTTTGGCATCCTTTATCCTCATAACATTGATATTATTTTTCCTCTAACAATTGTGATCTCTGTGTGATTTTTCTAAGAAGTTCTGCACGTTTATTCTCCTTAACTTGAGCTTTTGCTATTCTGTCCTATATCTGTTTTGATTTATCTTCCTTTGGTGTTTTCTTCCTCTCTGTTGATTTTTTATATTATCTTTTATTTCATTCCTTTACATATAAAATGAAACCATACCATTTTCTTGAAAATTTAAATTCAAGAGCTGGAGAAATGTTTTAGTAGATTAGAGTTGTGACTTACTGAACCAACAGGAAATGTTGCAAGAGGAAACTGGAGAGATGGTTAAGAACTCATAGTTTTCCAGGAAGATCCAAGTTCAATTTCTGAACCCATGTTGGGCAGTTCATAGTCACCCTGTAACTCTGGATCCAGTAGATCCAGCACTCTCTTCTGGCCTTTAAGGGTGCTTTCTCTCATGTGCACACACCAACACACATAGTCCTATACATATACACTTAATTAAAAAATAAAAAATTACCAAAAATATTGAATAACATATGTAATTCCAGCATGCTGGTGATGAGCTGGAAAGTGGAGACAGGAGACTTCCTAGAAGCTAATGGGCCAGCTATCCTGGCACACAGACACACTTCAAACAAGGTGAAAGATAAGGAACAAAATCCAAGGTGTTTTCTAATTCTCCACATGTACACACCTTCACACTCCCATACACATCATACATAATAGTACATGGAATAAATATCTTCTGCATGCATTAGCATTTAGGTCATTTTAATAAGATACAAGTGATGGATTAGAGTTTGATTAAAAGGGAGGTAGGAAGTGTTGCTATTGATATAAGAAAGTCTGCATTCTAGCCTTGCTTCTGATAGTAAGGGGAATCTGTATAGATTTACTACTTAAAATGCTGTATATTATCTTTTTAAAACACACAACCTCTAACAAGCTGTGGAGTATTTCTATGCTTACCTTATTGAGTTCTTTGTTTTTATCATCGTTGGCCTATTTTAACCATTAGTTGGGTTTGTTAAAGTCTACAAACTGAATCCAATGAAATGATTTTATTGTTTTTCTCTTTAAATACATGCATGAAATATGAACTAGATATACTTTTATCAATCAATTAAATTTAAGAAAAATTTAGTTTGATGTATTTTTTGCGTATATGGAAATCTGACTTTTTAATCTTTGGCTCTGAGATTTCATCTATGTGGAAGATAATCTATGCCTGTAATTTTCTTTTTATTTCTGGTCATCATCTGGTTTGAAAACATTTTCTTTTTTCTAATTTTTAGATCAGCGATTTTGCCCAGGGGAGCTTTGGAAGTGTGCAGATGCCTTTCAGTATCCTCACAACTTAAGCGTAGGCAGCACTGCCAACTGGTAAGTAAAATTAGGGATACTGAATCTCTAGAATAGATACTCATTGTCCTAGGTCATGAGGAGTAAGATCAGGATGACCGGATACTTAAAGCTGGGTAGAATTTACCTGTAAGATAGCCAAGTACTGGTTATATCAGTGTATGAAATAATGTATTTCTGATTGTTCACTGTTCATGGGTATACATGGAGGTGGTCATAATATACAGTTAACATTGCTTTTGAATGCTTTCCATGCATCTGTTCACCTGTTCACTCATTATACAATGTGCTTCTCATGTATCATATACATGCAGAGGGCTGTAAAGTAATAAGAAGATGCATGCTTGATGTAGAACCACTCCATGATTCTTTAAAAAAATTATTGGTTATTTTGTGCTTTACATTTTAAATGTATTCCCACCTCCCAGTTTCCCCTCCAAAAACCTCTTATCCCACCACCCCTGCTTCTATGAAGGTGCTCCCCCACCCACTTGCTCACTCCTGCCCCACCACCCTAGCATTCCCCTATCCTGGGGCATCAAGCCTTCACAGGACCAAGGACCTCTCCTCCCTTTGATGCCTGATAAGGCCATCCTCTACTACATACGCAGCTGGAGCCATGGCTCCCTTCATGTGTATTCTTTGGTTGGTGGTTTAGTCCCTGGGAGCTCTTGGGGGTTGAGTTGGTTGATATTATTGTTTTTCCTATGAGGTTGCAAACCCCTTCATGATTCTTAAGATGCAGATATATAATACAAGCTGAAGCAGAAACTAAAACTACCAAGTGGAAACCTAAATATCACACACACACACACACACACACACACACACACACAGAGAGAGAGAGAGAGAGAGAGAGAGAGAGAGAGAGAGAGAATACATAGTAGTGAGAGAGCAAGAGAGTGACACAAAGAACAGGAGGTTGAGTTTTCACAACCTGGTTAGGGCATTAAATGAGAAGCCTGATAAAGCATCTTATGTAAGTAGTTCTAGGGTATGGATCCTCCTAAAAACTGGTGAGTCATTTGGAGATGGTTGTAAAGAAGCGACCTCAGGCAATCAGATTGTCTAGAAAAGTTGAAGCTTAATGGTAAAAGGCCTTGAATCAGAAGCTAAAAGTTTAAATTTCATTCTATGGATGAGGGAACAGAGAGTCCCCGAGGGTAGCTGTGCAGTGGAACATATGAGCTGTGCCCGTCAAAGCTGTTGCAGAAGCCCCGGCAATCTGTGCAGGGATAGATTGGGCATCCCCTCTTCCTACAGCACTGTGATTTTTGCCTTGGGTTTCTCACCTGGAATAAGACTTAGATTCTGATCTGCTGCTTTAGTGACAGTTTGTGTTTAATGATTGCAATTTGCTCATGCCCATCTGATACTCTCCTAAAATCTCTCGCCTGCAACTGAAATTGATGTTTGATCCTGTTTCACAACTGCAGAAGCCCAAATTCTGCAAGCCAGTGGGGTTGCTGCTGTTTCTCAGTGCATGTGGCGGACTAAAAATTGGATTTTACTACTCCAAATCTGGGCAGACAGCTGCTGATCCCCAGGGGATAATACAGTCTGCCACTATTCCTGTTCCCCTTAATTTTGGTGCAGTCAAGACAAGGATTTTGGTTATTTGTTCTGGATGAGCTCAGCTAGACCTGGAATTCAATAGTTTCCTTGGATGAATCTGATCAGCGTGACCAAACTCATACAAGATGGAAAGATGAAGAGAGAATGCATGATTTTATCAATAAGTCTAAGCAGAGTCAAATAGACAAGTTCTTTCAATGTTACTTCATTTAAAAAGCTTCTTAGCCCCACTTTTATCAATGGAACAATTCACCAGCAGTCACTCACATAAGTTTGTCTACCCTGGAGGAAGAAATAACAGATATAGTGAGAAATAGCAAAATCCATTTCCTCCTGATAAACCCACAGTGTTTCAACCAACTCAGATTATATAAGAACATGTGAAAAAAAATAAGCTTTCTCTGTTTCAAAGGAAAGGGAGATGAAATACCTAACTTTTGTATGGCAGCCCACAGGAACATAGGCACACATGTAGATGTGTGTCCTATATGCATATATATCTATTTATTTATATGTATATTATTTCAAAATAGTGCAAGTAAAAACTCATATGCATAATTTTGAATACACCTACACACATAAAGATAGATGAATTAAAAATGTGTAACCACAGTAATTGCAAAGACATTACCAGACTGGTATAATAAGATTTGTTAATGTCATATAAAGAAGAATTTGAAGCGATTCCTTGACTTAACTTCAACTAGTGAAGTTACATGGTAGCGAGTATATGGCATTAGCATGACACTGTTTTATTTTTACAACTCATTGTGCCAATATGAAGTGAGGGACTCACAAAAATGGTGAAGAAAAAGAAGGTGCTGGTTGGGAACAGTATGAGACAAGGATTCAGCAAACTCAAACATACAGAAGGATTTTTCCTATCACTTCACAAAATATTAAAATCGCTAGCAGTAACAAAGAGCATGCCAAAACAATGCTTTACCTGTCATCTTGCAACTTCCATTCTGATGAGTAAATGTCAGAGAGTGATATGCTTCAAAGAGTATGATTGACAGATTTTTCCCTTGTTAAAAGTAGTTGCCAAGTTCTCTAGTGTAGTCTATAGTCATAAAAATATTTCAGACTTTGCATAGCATGTTGAAAGTGTAGGGAGTGAATGTGGATGGCGACCTTGATCTTGACTGTATGGTACATCTGGTATAATTCAGGGGGCTTTCTCATGCATGATCTCATGACACTGTTCAGATTTAATTTTTTATATATTTTTTGACCTTTTCTTTTTTATTGGATTTTTAAAACTTATTTACATTTCAAAAGTTATCCTCTTTCCTGGTTTCCCATCAATAAACTCCCTATCCCATCCTATCTCCCTCTGCTTCTATGAGGATGTTACCCCACCCATCCAAACACCTCTTCCTGGCTCTCCACTTTGACATTCCTCTACTCTGGGGGGTTAAGCCCTAGAAAGACCAAGGGTTTCTCCTCCCATTCGTGCTCAACAAGGCCATCCTCTGCTACGTATGCAGCTGGAGCCATGGGTTTGTTCATGTGTACACTTTGGATGGTGGTTTAGTCCCTGGGAGCTCTTGTTGGTTAGTATTGTTGTTCTTTGGGGGTTACAAACCCCTTCAGCTCCTTCAATCCTTTCTGTAACTCTTCCAATGGGGACCCTATTCTGGGTTCAATGGTTGACTTTGAGCATCCACCTCTGTATTTGTCAGGCTGTGGCAGAGCCTCTCTGGTGACAACTATATCAGGCTTCTGTCAGCTTGCTGTCCTTGGCTTCAGCAATATTCTTTGGGTTTGGTGGCTGTATGTATATGGGCTGGATCCCCAGGTAGGGTGAGCTTTGAATGGCCATTCCTTCAGTCTCTTCTCCAAACTTTGTCTCCATATCTCCTCCTCTGAATATTTTTGTTTGCCCTTCTAAGAAGAACTGAAGCATCTGCACTTTGGTAATCCTTCTCCTTGAGCTTCAAGTAGTCTGTGGATTGTATCTTGGATAATCTGAGCTTTTGGGTTAATATCTACTTATCAGTGAGTGGATACCATGTGTGTTCTTTTGTGATTGGTTTACTTCACTCATGATGATATTTTCTAGTCCCATCCATTTGCCTATGAATTTCATGAAGTCATTGTTTCTAGTAGCTGAGCAGTAGTCCATTGTGTAGATGTACCACATTTTCTGTATCCATTCCTCTGTTGAAAGGCATTAGGGTTCTTTCCAGATTCTAAATAAGGCTGCTATGAACATAGTGGATCATGTGTCCTTGTTATATGATGCAGCATCTTTTGGGTATATGCTCAGGAGTGGTATAGCTGGGTCCTCAGTTAGTACTATGTACAATAATCTGAGGAAACACCAGACTGATTTACAGAGTGGTTATACCAGCTTGCAATCCCATGAACAATGGAGGAGTGTCCCTCTTTCTCCACATCCTCATCAGCATCTGTTTTCACCTGAGTTTTTGATCTTAGTCACTCTGACTGGTGTGAGGTGTAATCTCAGGGTTGTTTTGATTTGCATTTCCCTGATGACTAAGGATGTTGAACATTTCTTTAGGTGCTTCAGGGTCATTCAATATTCCTCAGTTGAGAATTCTTTGTTTAGCTCTGTACCCCATTTTTAATAGGGGTATTTGATTCTCTGGAGTATAACTTCTTGAGTTCTTTGTATATATTAGATATTATATTAGCCCTCTATTGGATGTAAGATAGTTAAAGATCTTTTCCCAATCTCTTGGTTGTCGTTTTGTCCTAATGACAGCGTCCTTTGCCAAACAGAAGCTTTGCAATTTTATTAGGTCCCATTTGTCGATTGTTGATCTTAGAGTATAAGCCTTTGGTGTTCTGTTCAGGAATTTTCCCCAGTGCTCATGTGTTTGACGCTCTTCCCCATTTTTTCTTCTATTGGCTTGAGTGTATCTGGTTTTATGTGTAGGTCTTCGATCCACTTGGTCTTGAGCTTTGTACAGGGTGATAAGAATGGATTTTATGCTACAGGAGAATTCTTACTTGAACAGAATTCTGTATAAATGCTTAAAATTTCAAGTTAGCTACTCTCCCAAACTCTGCTTGGATTCTTTAAGGCAATATGCAATAATTATTAATTTTTACAATCGCAATCTGAATAATGGATATTCTTTATCCACTTTAGAACAATGAGCCCTCCCTTAGAACATCCAGGAGAATGAGCTATCATATAACAGTGAGGACATTTGCATCTGCTGAATTTGGGGTTTGGACATGGTATGCTGATGCCAAAGTCCAGGTTTGCAATTTCCAAGTGTCCTATATCAAGCGCAGATGCAAGAGCACCACAGACTTTCTGGCTTACCCTCACTCTTCCCTGCTCTCCACGTGTTCTGGGTAATTCCAGGCTTTTGCTCAGACAAAAGTCAATTTAATGGTAACACATCTGGAGAACTATTGGCATATGAGAATATAGATTTGTGAGAAACTGCAAGAATCAATCCAAGTCATTTTCTAATCTTAAATGATACAAAGGCAAAGCAAAAGACTAACCAAGGTTTATTTGTGTGCTGTAGAATCTTCCTTAGGATTTCTATTTTAATTCCTACTATTCTCAAGAATCACAAAGATAAAGGGGAGAAAGCAGGGATTTGATCAAGTGTAATAGTCACTGCACAAGAGAAAGCAAAGAGACTAGCATAATCTCATAACCTCCAGAGGGCAAATGTTGAATAACCTAGGAGAGAGATGTATCATCACACAGAGAGGAGCACAAAGCATCAAGTGAAGATACCAACAAAAGCAGAAGAGCCTGCTTGATCAGGGGTATGAGCTCTAGGAGAAGGAGAAACCAAAAATGTCTTAGGTAATGTGTCTTCTTGATACTCTGGAGGCAAAAAGGGAGTTTTAGACAGGCTTCAGAAAGTTTTTGGAGACAAGATTAGAGGTGAGAATAATCATAGAAAGATAGCCATATAGATTCTAGACTATTCATAAGGAAGTGAAGAAACTATATGCTGATTCCAATACAAATTTGGAAATCTACAGAAAACTAAATGTAGCATTGGATGTTTGTTAGCACTTGAACATCAGTTAGGTCCTGCTGTGCGTATTTTCACAAATTACAATAAGTAATGTTCATAGTAACTCCATGAGAACATATGCCACCAATTTCAAAATGCATGGTATTAAGAACATGGTGTGGCTTCTTTCTTTTTTGCTGGGTGCTGGCTGCTTGCTGTTGAAATGAGCAAGTTTATGAAACCTGGAAAAGTGGTGCTGGTCCTGGCTGGACGTTACTTCGGACGCAAAGCTGTCATCATGAAGGACATTGATGATGGCACCTCCGACCGCACTTACAGCCATGCCTTGGTGGCTGGAATTGACCACTATCCCAGAAAAGTGACAGCTGCCATGGAAAAGAAGATTGCCAAGCGATCCAAGATCAAGTCCTCTGTGAAAGTTTATAACTACAACCACCTCATGCCCACAAGGTACTCTGTGGATATCCCCTTGGACAAAACTGTTGTCAACAAGGATGTGTTCAGAGACCCAGCACTGAAATGCAAGGCCAGGCGGGAGGCCAAGGTCAAGTTTGAGGAGTGATACAAGACAGGGAAGAACAAATGGTTTTTCCAGAAGCTTCGCTTTTAGATGTATTTTTGTTTTCGTCATTAAAAAATTAAAAAAAAAGAGGTGGGAGGGAGAGCTGAAAAAGGAGAAAGAACATGGTGTGTTAATTTGGACACACTTTCTGTGTCCTCTGGTTAGTCTGGCTAAGGGTTTATCTATTTTGTTGATTTTCTGGGAGAACCAGCTTTTGGTTCTCTTGATTCTTTGTATAGTCCTTTTTGTTTCGACTTGGTTGATTTCAGCTCTGAGTTTGATTATTTCCTGCCTTCTACTCCTCCTGGGTATGTTTGCTTCTTTTTGTTCTAGAGCTTTTAGGTGTGCTGTCAAGCTGCTGATATATGCTCTCTCCTGTTTCTTTCTGCAAGCACTCAGAGGTATGAGTTTTCCTCTTAGCACAGCTTTCATTGTGTCCCATAAGTTTGGGTATGTTGTACCTTCATTTTCATTAAATTCTAAGAAGTCTTTAATTTCTTTCTTTATTTCTTTCTTGACCAGGTTATCATTGAGTAGAGCATTGTTCAACTTCCATGTATATATGAGCATTCTTTCCTTATTGTTATTGAAGACCAGCTTTAGCCCATGGTGGTCTGATAGAACACATGGGATTATTTCTATCTTTCTGTATCTGTTGAGGCCTGTTTTATGACCGACTATATGGTCAATTTTGGAGAAATTAACAAAATCAGAAATGAAAAGGGAGACATAACAACAGAGCCAGAAGAAATACAAAAAATCATCAGATCCTACTACAAAAGCCTATATTCAACAAAACTTGAAAATCTGCAGGAAATGGACAATTTCCTAGACAGATGCCAGGTACTGAAGTTAAATCAGGAACAAATAAAGCATTTAAACAACCCCATAGCTCCTAAAGAAATAGACGCTATCATTAAAAGTCTCCTAACCAAAAAGAACCCAGGTCCAGATGGGTTCAGTGCAGGATTCTATCAGACCTTCATAGAAGACCTCATACCGATACTATCCAAACTATTCCACGAAATTGAAACAGTTGGAGCGCTACCGAATTCCTTCTATGAAGCCACAATTACTCTTAAACCTAAACCACACAAAGACACAACAAAGAAAGAGAACTTCAGACCAATTTCCCTTATGAATATCGATGCAAAGATACTCAATAAAATTCTTGCAAACCGAATACAAGAGCACATCAAAACAATCGTCCATCATGATCAAGTAGGCTTCATTCCAGGGATGCAGGGATGGTTTAATATATGGAAAACCATCAACGTAATCCACTATATAAACAAACTGAAAGATAAAAACCACATGAATTCATTAGATGCTGAAAAAGCATGTGACAAAATTCAACACCTCTTCATGATAAAAGTCCTGGGAAGAACCGGGATTCAAGGCCCATACCTAAACATAGTAAAAGCCATATACAGCAGACCAGTAGCTAACATTAAACTAAATGAAGAGAAACTTGAAGAAATCCCACTAAAATCAGGGACTAGACAAGACTGCCCACTCTCTCCCTATTTATTGAATATAGTCCTTGAAATCCTAGCCAGAGCAATCAGACAACAAAAAGAGATCAAAGGGATACAGATTGGAAAGGAAGAAGTCAAAATATCACTATTTGCAGATGATATGATTGTATACTTAAGTGATCCCAAAAGTTCCACCAGAGAACTACTAAACCTGATAAACACCTTCGGCAAAGTGGCTGGGTATAAAATTAACTCAAATAAATCAGTAGCCTTCCTTTACACAAAGAGAAACAAGCCGAGAAAGAAATTAGGGGAACAACACCCTTCATAATAGTTCCAAATAATATAAAATACCTCAGTGTGACTTTAACCAAGCAAGTGAAAGATCTGTATGATAAGAACTTCAAGCCTCTGAAGAAAGAAATTGAAGAAGATCTCAGAAGATGGAAAGATCTCCCATGCTCATGGATTGGCAGGATTAATATAATAAAAATGGCCATTTTACCAAAAGCAATCTACATATTCAATGCAATCCCCATCAAAATTCCAACACAATCTTCAAAGAGTTAGACAGAACAATTTGCAAATTCATCTGGAATAAGAAAAAACCCAGGATAGGTAAAACTATCCTCAACAATAAAAAGACTCCCGGGGGAATCACTATCCCTGAACTCAAGCAGTATTACAGAGCAATGGTGATAAAAACTGCATGGTATTGGTACAGAGACAGACAGACAGACCAATGGAATAGAATTGAAGACCCAGAAATGAACCCACACACCTATGGGCACTTGATTTTTGACAAAGGAGCCAAAACCATCCAATGGAAAAAAGATAGCATTTTCAGCAAATGGTGCTGGTTCAACTGGAGGTCAACATGTAGAAGAATGCAGATCAATCCATTCTTCTCACTTAAGCTCTGTACAAAGCTTAAGTCCAAGTGGATCAAGGACCTACACATCAAACCAGAAACTCTCAAACTAATAGAAGAAAAAGTGGGGAAGAATCTCGAACACATGGGCACTGGAGAAAATTCCCTGGACAGAACAGCCATGGTTTATGATCTAAGATCAAGAATTGACAAATGGGATCTCATAAAACTGCAAAGCTTCTGAAGGCAAAGGACACTGTGGTTAGGACAAAATGGCAACCAGCAGACTGGGAAAAGATCTTTACCAATCCTACAACTGATAGAGGGCTTATATACAAAATATACAAGGAACTCACAAAGTTAGACTGCAGGGAGACAAATAACCCTATTAAAAATGGGGTTCAGAGATAAACAAAGAATTCACAGCTGAGGAATGCCGAATGGCTGAGAAAAACCTAAAGAAATGTTCAACATCTTTAGTCATAAGGGAAATGCAAATCAAAACAACCCTGAGATTTCACCTCATACCAGTGAGAATGGCTAAGATCAAAAACTCAGGTGACAGCAGATGCTGGCGAGGATGTGGAGAAAGAGGAACACTCCTCCATTGTTGGTGGGATTGCAGACTGGTATAACCATTCTGGAAATCAGTCTGGAGGTTCCTCAGAAAATTGGACATCGAACTACCTGAGGACCCAGCTATACCTCTCTTGGGCATATACCCAAAAGATGCCCTGACATATAAAAAAGACACGTGCTCCACTATGTTCATAGCAGCCTTATTTATAATAGCCAGAAGCTGGAAAGAACCCAGATGCCCTTCAACAGAGGAATGGATACAGAAAATGTGGTACTTTTAGACAATGGAATACTACTCAGCTATCAAAAACAATACTTTATGAAATTCATAGGCAAATGGATGGAACTGGAAAATATCATCCTAAGTGAGGTAACCCAATCACAGAAAAACACACATGGTATGCACTCATTGATAAGTGGCTATTAGCCCAAATGCTCGAATTACCCTAGGTGCACAGAACACATGAAACTCAAGAAGGATGACCAAAACGGGAATGCTTCACTCCTCTAAAAAGGGAACAAAAATATCCATAGGAGGGGATAGGGAGGCAAAGTTTAGAACAGAGGCAGAAGGAACACCCATTCAGAGTCTGCTCCACATGTGGCCCACACATATACAGTCACCAAACTAGATAAGATGGATGAAGCAAAGAAGTGCAGGCCTATAGGAGCCAGATGTAGATCTTTGCTGAGAGACTCAACCAGAATACAGAAAATACATAGGCGAATGCCATCATTAAACCACTGAACTGAGAACGGGACCCTTAGAAAGGACTCTTAGAAAGGAATCTTAGAAAGGACTGAAAGAGCTTTGAGTGGCTTCATATCCCATATGAGCAACAATGCCAACCAACCAGAGCTTCCAGTGACTAAGCCACTACCCAAAGACTATACATGGACTGACCCTGGGCTCCAACCTCATAGGTAGCAATGAATAGCCTAGTAAGAGCACCAGTGGAAGGGGAAGCCCTTGGTCCTGCCAAGACTGAACCTCCAGTGAACGTGATTGTTGCGGGGAGGGCGGTAATGGGGGGAGGATGGGGAGGGGAACACCATATAGAAGGGTAATGGGAGGGGTTAGGGGGATGTTGGCCCAGAAACCGGGAAAGGGAATAACATTCCAAATGTAAATAAGAAATACTCAAGTTAATAAAGATGAAAAAAAAATAAAGAAAGAAAAAGAACATGGTGTGTGACCTATGTTACTGGCTCAAATTCACACATCGAGTTTTTATTTGCAGATACTGATGACTGGCTCAGCTTGAATTCAAAACCAAAGTAAACCAATGAATAATCAGAATATTTATTGATTCGTAAATAGAAAGTTATTATTGCTAAATACCTCCCCTAGATTAATAAACACGTAGTGGGTCCAGTATTAACATTTTTTAATAAATATTTTTCCTTCAGTTTAATTAATATGTGACCAGATAAAGTATATAAGGAAGCTTCTGCAGCCCTCCAAAGCTTTTCTGCTGTGAAGAAACAGAGAGTTCAGAACATGAAGAACTGATATAGATTGGGCTTTTTCACTTGGGCCAGAAAGAAGAGAAAGGGAGAAAATCAATAAATCAATAAAAAATTAAACCTTTTAAAACGACAAAATCTTTGTGATACATCATTGACAATCCCAACATTTTATTGTAATAGGAACTATAAATAATTAAATACAAAATTGATTTTCATCCTAGCCTCTGTATGAGTCTCCCTGGAAAAATGGGTCCTTCTGCCTGGTGATGTTTTTCAAGGCCATTTCTCTAAAAACTGCTGGTACAACCCAAATTACTTTGATAAATTCTGCCTCCAAAAAGCTGATGGCTAATTTGTCTGTAGATTGTAGGTCTCGCAGTATCTTATGAGCTGAGATTCTTTGAAAATATAGTTAATAGATAGTTTTCAACTTTTGGTCTTAAGTGATAGCTTGAAGTCAGGGAGATTTTTTTAAAGTGAAGAAAAAGAGTGGAAATGAAAACAAATTGCCTTTCACTGGATGCAATCTACACCCTCCAAGTGTCCTGAAGTGGAAGAATTTAGCAATACCTAGGAGACGTTTAAAAGATGTTAAGATAACAATAACTTTTATACCCTTCAGGCAATTGATCCTTGTGATCCAACATCCTCCCACGGTGCCCATAAGTATCCCTTCTTCTTTCTTGCCCAAGTGAGAAAGCCCAACCCATATAATTTCTTCATGTTTTGAACTCTTCATTTCTTCACAGCACAAAAAGCTCTGGAGGGCTGCAGAATCTTCCTTATTTGGTCACATATTAATTAAACTGAAGGAAAAATGTTTATTAAAAACTTTAATATTGAACCAACTACATGTTAATTAAACTAGGGGATAAAGTATCAATAATAACTTTCTATTTCCAGATCAATAAATATTTAGTGAACACAGTGACCTAGGTTTATAAGTAGTTTTAGTAGCTAATAGTTACAATCAGCTGGATTTTCTCAGGTGCATTCACCTTTTTATGACATACTTTCCTAGATGAATTATATAAAGAAAATAACTCTCTTGTGGGTACACAACTAAAAGGGAAGAGAGCCTCACCAGGTACTCACACTATGATCAATATTTTTTGTCCACTGTCCAGTCTGTACAAGAATACAAGAATGAGTCCTTCTCAGCCAATGATGTGCTCACATTATCATGAAAGTGGTTTGAACTTCAGAGACTCCTTGAAAGAGTCTTGAGAATACCAAGAGTCATTGTCCTAGACTTTTGAGACTCCTTTCATTTTGTAACTTAATGGTATATTTCAAGTATTCTTGTAAATAAATAAAATTTATTATGATTGGGTTAAGTATTCCCATGTTATACGAGAATAGTCTCCATTCTAATACTAACAAAGGTAACATTGGTGGGTTGGAGAGATAGATCAGTGGATAAGTACATTTGATCCTTTTTCAGAGGGCCTGAGTTCAGTTTCCAGCATACACATAGTTGGTTGCCTTATAACTGCCTATAAGTCAAGATCTTGATGCCATCTAGTATCCTCGGGCATCTACATTCACTCACATATGTATATACACATAAATAAACAATGAAACAAATATTTTCTTCTATTACAAAATAATTTTTGACAAAAATTCTTTTACAAATGTAACATTTGAATAAATAAATTTAACAAATCTATTACTGGATTTCATATTATATTCAGTTCTAAGATTACGTTTCATAGCTTTTATATATATTTTATCTTGATTTGAAGAAAGGTTTCTGTACCATTTCTGTTGACCAAATGGATTATAAGAACAGTGCATTCTCAGCAGCATGAGGAATAGAGATTGAAATCTCCTTTTCACACGAGTTAGGTTAGCTTTTCGATGCTGACTAATATTTTACAAATGTTTTATTACATTGAACTTGCTGGCATTAATTAGTGGTGACTATTCTGTTGCTATGAAAGGAGTTTATAAATCTGACTGAATGCAGACACAATTTTTCTTACCATAATATGATAAACATGACAAGTGTGTATTATTTTCCATGGTTGCTGTAAGAAAATGATCCATAACATATCTATATCTGTATCTCTCTCTCTCTCTATATATATATATATATACATATATATATATATGTATATATATATTTTTTTTTGAAAGAGGGATTTGGAGCTCTGGGAGGTCTGGTCGAATTGACACTGTTGTTCTTCTTATGGGGTTGCAAACTCCTTCAGCTCCTTTGGTCCTTTATCTAACTCCTCCATTGGGGACTCCATTCTCAGTTCAATAGTTGGCTATGAGAATCTGCCTCTGTATTTGTCAGGCTCTGGCAGAGCCGCTCTGGAGACAGCTATATCAGGTTCCCGTCAGCATGCACTTCTTGGCATCAGCAATCCTATCTGGGTTTGGTGGCTGCATATGGGATGGATCCCCAGGTGGGGCAGTCTCTGGATGACTTTTTCTTCAGTCACTGCTCCACATTTTGTGTTTCCTCCTGTGAGTATTTTTGTTTCCTCTTCTAAGAAGAACTGAAGCATTCATACTTTGATCTTCCTTCTTGAACTTCATGTAGTCTGTGAATTATATGTTGGGTATTCTGAGCTTTTGAGCTAATATCCACTAAGAAGTGAATGCATACCATGTGTGCTCTTTTGTGATTGTGTCACCTCACTCAGGATGGTACTTTCTAGTTCCATCCGTTTGCCTAAAAATTTATGAAGTCATTGTTTTTAATAGTTTAATAGTACTCCATTGTATAAATCTACCATATTTTCTGTATCCATTCCTCTGTTGAGGGACATCTGGGTTCTTTCCAGCTTTTGGCTATTACAAATAAGGCTTCTATGAACATGGTGGAACGTGTGTTCTTGCTATATGTTGGAACATCTCTTGAGTATATGCCCAGGAGTGGTATAGCTGGGTCCTCAGTTAGTACTATGTTCAATTATCTGAGAAACCACTAGATTGATTTCCAGAGTGGTTATACCAGCTTGCAATCCCACCAACAATAGAGGAGTGTTCCTCTTTCTCCGCATCCTTGCCAGCATCTGTTGTCACCTGAGTTTTTGATCTTAACCATTCTGACTGGTGTGAGGTGTAATCTCAGGGTTGTTTTGATTTGCATTTTCCTGATGACTAAGGATGTTGAACATTTCTTTAGGTGCTTCGCAACCATATTCCTCAGTTGAGAATTCTTTGTTTAGCTCTGTACCCCATTTTTTAATAGGGTTATTTGATTTTCTGGAGTCTAACTTCTTGAGGTCTTTGTTTTTGATTAGATATTATCCCTCTGTCAGATTCAGGATTGGTAAAGACATTTTCCCAATCTGTCGGTTGCTGTTTTGTCCTAATGACAGTGTCCTCTGCCTTATAGAAGTCTTGCAGTTTTATGAGGTCCCATTTGTTGATTGTTGATCTTAGAGCATAAGCCATTGGTGTTCTGTTCAAGAAAATTTCCCCTGTGCTCATGTATTTGAGGCTCTTCCCCACTTTCTTTCCTATTAGTTTCTGTGTATCTGGTTTTAAACCACCATCCAAAGAGTACACAAGGATGGAATAATGGCTCCAGCTGCATGTGCAGTAGAGGATGGCCTTGTCATGCATCAGGGGGAGGAGGGGTACTTGGTCCTGTCAAGGCTTGATGCCCCAGTGTAGGGGAATGCCAGGGTGGGAAGGCGGGAGGGAGTGGGTGAAGGGAAGCACCCTCATAAAAGCAGGGGGAGCGGGGATGGGATAGTGAGTTTCTGGAAACTGGGAAAGAGGATAACATTTGAAATATAAATAAAAATATCCTAGAAAAGAAAAAAGTTTAATTAAAATAAAATTATATGTTGAAAAATATATTTAATAAATTAAAAATATAAAAAAGAAGAGGGCTGTATATATGTATATATGTATGTATGTATGTATGTATGTATGTATGTATGTATGTATAAAGCCTAACAGTTGTAGAATACAGCACCCCATGATCAAGATATCAGGTTTACTTCCAGACAAGGGTTATAAGGGAAATTTTATTTTGTATCTTTTGCCTAGGTCCTACTTCTCGTTTGTTTTTCTATTTTAACACTGTGTGGTGTTTCCTGGCTTGTAAAAGCAATGCTGTAATCTCTGCTTTTTTTTTCAGAAGAGATTTTGCCTTTGTGTGTTTATTCATGCTTTTGAGTATGAGTGTATATGTGTGTACGTGTGTGTACATATGCATGTGTGTATGTGCATGTATGTTTGTGGTTTGTGGTACATTGTGTGCAGGCATGTGTGTGCATGTATATATTCCTGTGCACGTTTGCGTGTGTATGTGTGTGTTTGCATGTATATGCATGTGCATATGCATGTGTGTTTTGTTGTGTGTATGTGGTGCCTGTGTAAGCTCACATGTAAACTTTTACCCGTCTATAAGAAAATCTTTAGTGCTGTGTTGGCAGATTCTGACATCTATGTAATCTTACCACAATTGAGCAGACTCTACCTGCAAGCGTCTTATCTCTAACTCAGCTCATATTGTGAGCTGTAAGAGTTAGGACTTCAACCTACAGATTTTAGAGAGACAGAGATGAATGCTACAAAATAGTCCTCATATTTGGCCTCTATACAAGGTGCTGTTTGAAATGCCAAAGTTCAGTTTCAACCCTAATACCTTTCCTAATTCCCAGTAGGAAATGATAAGCCTACACACAGCTTCTTCACAGGGGCATGTTGGTAACACCAAATGCTCATTGCTGTCAATGTTATTTTTACTGATTGTACTTGTCTAGAATGGCATTAGTTACAAGGAGGCTTTGCTTTCTTACTGATTCTTGGGCTTCTTGTTATGTGAGAAAGGTAGAGTTGAGATTTTATAATGTAGACAAAGTGTGTGTACTAGGAATCAGGACCTTGAGTATGATTTATATTGCTTTTGTCAGAAGGGTACACTGAAGGTGAGCTGAGGGGGTTAGAATGTGCTAGGTTTCGTTCCTGTCACAATAAATAACTTCACTGAGTAAAGCCATACTTGGGGAAGTAGTCACCTAGTAAAATAATCAAGGACCAAGAATATGCTTTCTTATGCACATGCACACATCTGTGCTTGCCTGGCTAACCATGTACCTGAAGTTCACCTGAAAAAGAATATTTTCTGGAGTATTTGATCATGACAATCCAAGCTAATTACAACTCTCCCATCCTGCCCCTTCTGCCTGTAGTTTGTACTAAACTCTATACCTTTGTCTTCAGAGTCATCCTGGCTTCTGCATCACCACACTTGGCTCTCCCCAGCTCCCTCCCAAATCAATGCTAACTTACCCTGTCCTGGCTCCTTTGACTGCTTACAGACCCCTGGTTTAACAGGCCTGCTTTTTCCTTGGAGACTTTGTGTTTGCTTTTCTCTGGGATGATCCCATGATTGTCCTAGTTATGTAACTAACTCTACCTAGATCCTTATGTGTATTACCCATGTGTATTGCCCTGCAAAGTCTTCCTTAACCTTGGGTAGGTACCGTTCACCAGGAATCTTAGTGCTAACTACACTCTGTTAACAGCATAGTTACAGTCTTCATATACCCTGCAAGGCACAGTGATGAGCCTTCTGTTCTTCTGCAACACTGCTAATCTTTGAGCTTCTTTATGTATATGAATATTAGGGTTTCATGTAGTGGACAGTGTTAGTAACGGCTAAAGTAGATAAGCCTGCAAAGATACCTTTAGGTAGAAATGAGTGATTTATCTATTCTTACAGTAGCTAGAATAGGATAAACATCTTATTGAGAAAGTAAGAATCATCCTTGAATGCTAGAGTTTAGTCAGCAGAAAAAATACACACACACATATATAAATTATACATATGTATGTATAGATACATAAACATGCATATGTGAGTATTTACCTAAATGTCTACATATATATGTATACACACATAAAATGTATGTATGTTTATATATATGTAAATATATATATATATATATGTACATCCAGTGGACTTGTTTTTTAGAACACAGTTAGGAGGTTTCCTATCAGCAGGTGATTCTGCTAGGTAAAGCCTCTAAATTCTTGTTATCAGAAATCATCCTGTATATCCATTTTCAGTTTGAGCACAGAGCACAGCTTGTATGTGCCAGCATTTCTTAAGAAGGTAGAGTCCCTAGTGGTGGTGGTGGGGGAGGGAGCGTAAAGAGGCCAGAACAATATGCTAGAAAGACAGTGACCCTGAATATCAGAACTCATTATATATGTATGTATATATGCATGTTTGTAAATATGCATGAATATATTATGTATATGTATATACATGTATATATTTGTATATATGTATATGTGTATGTATATTTAATTTTTCTCTTTTTGTTTTCTGGTGCAGGGTCATGCTTTGCAGCCCTGGCTACCCTGGAACTCTCTACATAGCCAAGGCTGGCACTGAACTCAAAACCATTCCCTTGACTCAGTTTTCCATGTGTTAGCATTGCAGGTATAAGCCACTATTTCTGGCTAAAAAACTTTTTAAAGGAGAACTATATAAGAAAATTTATAAAGAAAAGAACCTGAGAGGCTTTTGGTAACAATGAAAACACATTGCCTAAGTTGGAAGTTCAGATGATTGCAGGGGGTGAGTTTGGGAAGGAACACTGCTGGCCTGAATAGGACAACTGGTTGGTACTGGTCTTGCATGAACTGCGAAAAACAAGGAGGACTCAGAGTGAACTCTTAAATCATAAACCAGCAATGAGTGGACCAGAGCATAATAGAGTGTGGGAAGGCATAAAGCTTGCATGCCTGTTGTCCCCCAACTGCAAATTGGTGAGGATGCTGAAGCCATACCTGCCTTCTTCCTCCTTGAGGAGGGAGCTCTGGAAATTGGAGGCAACAGGAGACTGACTCACTCCAATTACTCGTTGGAAAATGAAAGGAGCGGAGGAAGTAAGCCCACTTAAGAGCTCTGGGAAATTGTGAAGTGCTTGTCAGATTGCTGTAATTGTATGGCAGCATTTTGTGAGCCCTGATGGAGGACAGGCTAGGTAAGAAATAAAACCAGCAGGGTAAAATGTTACCTTCACTTAGTGGCTTCTGGAAACAGACTGTGAACAAGGTAGGTAATACACTTCCGGTAAGTTTCCATGGAGGAAGGAAAATCCTGCTGAGAGGAAACTTTCAGGTTTCTGGCTGTCAAATATGACTTGCCTTTATTCAACCGCCTTCCTTCCAGATGTCCCTAGACCCTGTGGGGCGGCAGGCTGTGAAAGGTATCCTGGTTCCCGGTTGAGTTAAGGTTGAAACCCTGGTGACCCCAAGGGACAGTGGGCAGTCCCTAAACCCCCAGGAGGCCAGGCCCCTCTCACATAGCTACAGCCCCTCCACAGCCCTCTTTAGAGAGGCTTGTGGCCATCAGTCATGTAGAAGCAGGACCATGCCCTCCCACATGTAGGTAAGGTATTCCCAAGCTCTCAGACCAAGCCAATAGGAAGTACCTACTGTCAAACCCTGACCCACCCCAAGACTGTATATAAGAATCCTATCCAGAAGGATTAAAGGTATGTGAGAACTGCTACATTGTTTGAGAGCTTCTGTCATAAGAGCTGTAACACTGTCACTTGGGGAAGAGATCTGTTCTCTCAAATCACTGCCAGAAGCTCCCCTGCACACCCCTCACTGGCTATCTAGCTTCCTGCTGTCTCAGTCCAGCCGACGAGGATGAAGCCATCCTAGAGCAACTAAAGCAGCAATGGTGGAAACAGAGTTGGAGCAGCTGCAGCAGCTGTCCCAGCAGAGGCGATTCCCCCTCCTTGCTCTGAGTTCTCTCCCCAACGCCTGAAGCCTAGCATTGGCTGGGCCAGAGATCTCTGTGTAAAACCTCCAATACGAAGGCCAACAAGACCACATCTCCCTTGCTTCTCCTCCAGAATCTGGGAGCCTAATGCAAGACCAAGTCCCCCAATTACCCTGGAGCTGGGTGTTTGTTTTCTGCCATTAGAGGAGAGGACTGTTGAGGGCTGACAAGACCATAAGTGGGAACACATTTCACCAACTTTGAGGCAGAAAGCAAGTTAGTAATTTCACTACTAAAATCAAGCTTCTATTGGAGAATGAGTCTCAGACATGTTATCATCTCTCACGAACTATGGACAAAAAGGAGGCTTAAAATTCCTGACATTGGGTTTGGGCCCTACATAATTGATAGCTCAGGGAAGGATGGAATAAGTCCTGTGAAGGCTCAATGCACCAGTGTAGGGGAATGTCAGGGTTGGGAGGTAGGAAGGAGTGGTGGGTGGGTGGGGAAGCATCCTCATAGAAACAGGAGGAGATAGCAGGTTTCTGTAGGGGAAACTGGGAAAGGAGATAACATTTGAAATGTAAATAAAAATATCGAATAAAAAAGTACAGTATATAATGTTTCCAAGGACAAACAAACACACACACACACACACACACACACACACACACACACACACACAAGTGGCAGAGCTTCTAAGTCTTAGTCTCCCTTCCCTAAAGGAAGATAATTGGATATAGCAAAGCAAGCTGGTGAGGTTAGACATGAAACCCATTACTCAAGAGAAGAAAATGTGGAGAAGTGTGTGTGGGTCATTACAATCAACTTCTGAAATGACTGTGCTTTCTGGTTAACTGGGCGAACCATCTCAACAGCTCCAGGAGTCAATTCCAAGCTCTTATGGAACGCACTGGACTTGATTGGTAACAAGGGAGGCCAGTTGACTAGAGAGGGGTGAGTGTGGTCAGCTATACAAGCATACTTCTAGGACTTTGCTAAAATGGGTGACAATGCCTTCAGTAGTCTTGAAATAATTACGTAAGCGCTTGACAGTGATGCACAGAGGCAGAGAATTTACAAAGGCATTTCATGTCTGGTTGTGTCCAGGAAGTCTCTGTATAAATATGGGGTACTAAGGCAAAGAAAATAATACAAGTTAAAAAGCCCAACGCTTGACTCAGGTGTGTTCAGCCTTGGCAAGGAGTGAGGTTGCTCTCATGGGATGTTCTTATGGTGATAGCAATGGGACAGCCATTGGCATAGGTCCACATTTTTATTTGATCACCAATTTGGTGACATTTTGTGAGACCTTGCACCCTGATTTTCACTTGCTTCCATTTCAGCATAGTTCAGCTCCCATTATGGATAGCACTGTGAAGTCACATGTTCCTGTTGAATTCTGGGATATTTGATGGTACACAGTAAATTCTTCATAATCCATTTGAACCATCTCGTCTTTCCCCAAGAATAGAATGAAGATGATGGGGATGCTAAACGCCGAGTGAGGGTGATGGAATATGGAGGTGCTAAGCACCCGGTCTTCATTTTCGAGACTCTTCGCCATATAGGAAGGCAGGTGCAAGGATGAATCTGGAAGATGCCAGAACACGGTTGACATATGGATAGTAAATAAGGTCTTTCGGGAGCCCAGAGAAGAAAATATTCAGTATAAAGTAATATTGCTCAGAGAACATAACCACAGCTCTCCCAGGACACTTCATTCTATAAGTTGAGTCCATGATTATGTCTATTGATGATGTTCCCTGCACCTGCATTATACATTGTGCTTACACTAGATTAGAACTTAGACCTCAGTAATTGTATAAGAGGGAGATGATAAGAGTCTGGAGATCCCCTCACCACAGGGGAAATCAGGGCAGGAGCTCAAGGGAGGAATCCTGGAGGAACACTGCTTGTTGGCTCACTCCTTGTCTTCCTTATACAACTGAAACCATCTGTGTAGGAAATTCTATCACCCACGGTGGGCTAGGCTCTCGTATTCAATTATCCGTCAAGAAAATCCATCACAGAAATGCCCACAGACCAATATGATCAAGACAATTATCCAAATGAGACTTGTTTTCCCATGAAAACAGCTCTTCAAGTTGTCAGTTAATGCTAAATAGGACAGCTACATTTGAAAGTGTGAGGTGAGCAGAGCGAAGGCAGCTCACTGGGGATTTCTGGGTTTGGAAACGTAGAAGGTGCTCAAATTTTGAGAGTAAGAGCCTGTACCAGGCTCAAAGTGTCTGGGAGCAATCAAATCCCATCCAGAAGGATCTGTGGAAAATCCTGGACTAGACCATATGTGTTACAGGGTGAATTTATTTTAAAAAGCAGCACAGTCTTCTGAGTGATCTAATTATATTATACCTTTCTGCTTTTTTGTCTTGAGCTATTAGCAAGTTGAGACTGGCTGATAAAAATGCAAACGATTGGGTCACTGTGACAAAATAGCTGGTACAAACAACTTAATGGATTAAAGTTTTATTTTGGTAAACTGTTTCTGAAAGATTTTAATTCCATGTGCTTGGAAAGATGTAATGAGTGGGTAGGAGTAGCCATTCTGTGGTTGCAAAAGTGTGTGGTAAGGACAGGTCACAGCTCCACAAACAGGGAGGCAGCATTGGGTATACTCTGAAAGTTCCACTTTTAGTGACTACATTTTGAGATCCAGAATCATCTTCTGAAGGTGTTATAAAGCATTACAATAGTGACAAGCTGGGAATCAAGTGTTCAAAGCATGATTCAATAAAACATTTCAGATTCAAGTTATAACATTTTTTTTTTTTTTATTAACTTGAGTATTTCTTATATACATTTCGAGTGTTATTCCCTTTCCCGGTTTCCGGGCAAACATCCCCCTCCCCCCTCCCCTTCCTTATGGGTGTTCCCCTCCCAACCCTCCCACCATTGCCGCCCTCCCCCCATAGACTAGTTCACTGGGGGTTCAGTCTTAGCAGGACCCAGGGCTTCCCCTTCCACTGGTGCTCTTACTAGGATATTCATTGCTACCTATGGGGTCAGAGGCCAGGGTCAGTCCATGTATAGTCTTTAGGTAGTGGCTTAGTCCCTGGAAGCTCTGGTTGCTTGGCATTGTTGTACTTTTGGGGTCTCGAGCCCCTTCAAGCTCTTCCAGTTCTTTCTCTGATTCCTTCAATAGGGGACCTATTCTCAGTTCAGTGGTTTGCTGCTGGCATTCGCCTCTGTATTTGCTGTATTCTGGCTGTGTCTCTCAGGAGCGATCTACATCCGGCTCCTGTCGGTCTGCACTTCTTTGCTTCATCCATCTAGTCCAATTGGGTGGCTGTATATGTATGGGCCAAATGTGGGACAGGCTCTGAATGGGTGTTCCTTCAGTCTCTGTTTTAATCTTTGCCTCTCCCTTCCCTGCCAAGGGTATTCTTTTTCCTCATTTAAAGAAGGAGTGAAGCATTCACATTTTGATCATCCGTCTTGAGTTTCGTTTGTTCTAGGGATCTAGGGTAATTCAAGCATTTGGGCTAATAGCCACTTATCAATGAGTGCATACCATGTATGTCTTTCTGTGATTGGGTTAGTTCACTCAGGATGATATTTTCCAGTTCCAACCATTTGCCTACGAATTTCATAAACTCGTTGTTTTTGATAGCTGAGTAGTATTCCATTGTGTAGATGTACCACATTTTCTGTATCCATTCCTCTGTTGAAGGGCATCTGGGTTCTTTCCATTTTCTGGCTATTATAAATAAGGCTGCGATGAACATAGTGGAGCACGTGTCTCTTTTATATGTTGAGGCATCTTTTGGGTATATGCCCAAGAGAGGTATAGCTGGATCCTCAGGCAGTTCAATGTCCAATTTTCTGAGGAACCTCCAGACTGATTTCCAGAATGGTTTTACCAGTCTGCAATCCCACCAACAATGGAGGAGTGTTCCTCTTTCTCCACAACCTCGCCAGCATCTGCTGTCACCTGAGTTTTTGATCTTAGCCAATCGCACTGGTGTGAGGTGAAATCTCAGGGTTGTTTTGATTTGCATTTCCCTTATGACTAAAGATGTTGAACATTTCTTTAGGTGTTTCTCAGCCATTCGGCATTCCTCAGCTGTGAATTCTTTGTTTAGCTCTGAACCCCATTTTTTAATAGGGTTATTTGTTTCCCTGCGGTCTAACTTCTTGAGTTCTTTGTATATTTTGGATATAAGGCCTCTATCTGTTGTAGGGTTGGTAAAGATCTTTTCCCAATCTGTTGGTTGCTGTTTTGTCCTAACCACAGTGTCCTTTGCCTTACAGAAGCTTTGCAGTTTTATGAGATCCCATTTGTCAATTCTTGATCTTAGAGCATAAGCCATTGGTGTTTTGTTCAGGAAATTTTTTCCAGTGCCCATGTGTTCCAGATGCTTCCCTAGTTTTTCTTCTATTAGTTTGAGTGTGTCTGGTTTGATGTGGAGGTCCTTGATCCACTTCGACTTAAGCTTTGTACAGGGTGATAAGCCTGGATCGATCTGCATTCTTCTACATGTTGCCCTCCAGTTGAACCAGCACCATTTGCTGAAAATGCTATCTTTTTTCCATTGGATGGTTTTGGCTCCTTTGTCAAAAATCAAGTGACCATAGGTGTGTGGGTTCATTTCTGGGTCTTCAATTCTATTCCATTGGTCTATCTGTCTGTCTCTGTACCAATACCATGCAGTTTTTATCACTATTGCTCTGTAATACTGCTTGAGTTCAGGGATAGTGATTCCCCCTGAAGTCCTTTTATTGTTGAGGATAGCTTTAGCTATCCTGGGTTTTTTGTTATTCCAGATGAATTTGCAAATTGTTCTGTCTAACTCTTTGAAGAATTGGATTGGTATTTTGATGGGGATTGCATTGAATCTGTAGATTGCTTTTGGTAAAATGGCCATTTTTACTATATTAATCCTGCCAATCCATGAGCATGGGAGATCTTTCCATCTTCTGAGGTCTTCTTCAATTTCTTTCTTCAGTGTCTTGAAGTTCTTATTGTACAGATCTTTTACTTGCTTGGTTAAAGTCACACCGAGGTACTTTATATTATTTGGGTCTATTATGAAGGGTGTCGTTTCCCTAATTTCTTTCTCGGCTTGTTTCTCTTTTGTATAGAGGAAGGCAACTGATTTATTTGAGTTAATTTTATACCCAGCCACTTTGCTGAAGTTGTTTATCAGCTTTAGTAGTTCTCTGGTGGAACTTTTGGGATCACTTAAATATACTATCATATCATCTGCAAATAGTGATATTTTGACCTCTTCTTTTCCGATCTGTATCCCTTTGATCTCCTTTTGTTGTCTGATTGCTCTGGCTAGAACTTCAAGAACTATATTGAATAAGTAGGGAGAGAGTGGGCAGCCTTGTCTAGTCCCTGATTTTAGTGGGATTGCTTCAAGTTTCTCTCCATTTAGTTTAATGTTAGCAACTGGTTTGCTGTATATGGCTTTTACTATGTTTAGGTATGGGCCTTGAATTCCTATTCTTTCCAGGACTTTTATCATGAAGGGGTGTTGAATTTTGTCAAATGCTTTCTCAGCATCTAATGAAATGATCATGTGGTTCTGTTCTTTCAGTTTGTTTATATAATGGATCACGTTGATGGTTTTCCGTATATTAAACCATCCCTGCATGCCTGAGATGAAGCCTACTTGATCATGGTGGATGATTGTTTTGATGTGCTCTTGAATTCGGTTTGCCAGAATTTTATTGAGTATTTTTGCGTCGATATTCATAAGGGAAATTGGTCTGAAGTTCTCTTTCTTTGTTGTGTCTTTGTGTGGTTTAGGTATAAGAGTAATTGTAGATTCGTAGAAGGAATTCGGTAGGGCTCCATCTGTTTCAATTTTGTGGAATAGTTTGGATAATATTGGTATGAGGTCTTCTATGAAGGTTTGATAGAATTCTGCACTAAACCCATCTGGACCTGGGCTCTTTTTGGTTGGGAGACCTTTAATGACTGCTTCTATTTCCTTAGGAGTTATGGGGTTGTTTAACTGGTTTATCTGTTCCTGATTTAACTTTGATACCTGGTATCTGTCTAGGAAATAGTCCATTTCCTGAAGATTTTCAAATTTTGTTGAATATAGGTTTTTATAGTAAGATCTGATGATTTTTTGAATTTCCTCTGAATCTGTAGTTATGTCTCCCTTTTCATTTCTGATTTTGTTAATTTGGACGCACTCTCTGTGTCCTCTCATTAGTCTGGCTAAGGGTTTATCTATCTTGTTGATTTTCTCAAAGAACCAACTTTTGGTCCTGTTGATTCTTTCTATGGTCCTTTTTGTTTCTACTTGGTTGATTTCAGCTCTGAGTTTGATTATTTCCTGCCTTCTACTCCTCCTGGGTGTATTTGCTTCTTTTTGTTCTAGAGCTTTTAGGTGTGCTGTCAAGCTGCTGACATATGCTCTTTCCTGTTTCTTTCTGCAGGCACTCAGCGCTATGAGTTTTCCTCTTAGCACAGCTTTCATTGTGTCCCATAAGTTTGAGTATGTTGTATCTTCATTTTCATTAAATTCTAAAAAGTTTTTAATTTCTTTCTTTATTTCTTCCTTGACCAGGTTATCATTGAGTAGAGCATTGTTCAATTTCCACGTATATGTGGGCATTCTTCCCTTATTGTTATTGAAGACCAGTTTTAGGCCGTGGTGGTCCGATAGCACGCATGGGATTATTTCTATCTTTCTGTACCTGTTGAGGCCCGTTTTTTGACCAATTATATGGTCAATTTTGGAGAAAGTACCATGAGGAGCTGAGAAGAAGGTATATCCTTTTGCTTTAGGATAGAATGTTCTATAAATATCCGTTAAGTCCATTTGGCTCATGACTTCTCTTAGTCTGTCGACATCACTGTTTAATTTCTGTTTCCATGATCTGTCCATTGATGAGAGTGGGGTGTTGAAATCTCCTACTATTATTGTGTGAGGTGCAATGTGTGTTTTGAGCTTTAGTAAGGTTTCTTTTACGTATGTAGGTGCCCTTGTATTTGGGGCATAGATATTTAGGATTGAGAGTTCATCTTGGTGGATTTTTCCTTTGATGAATATGAAGTGTCCTTCCTTATCTTTTTTGATGACTTTTAGTTGGAAATTGATTTTATTTGATATTAGAATGGCTACTCCAGCTTGCTTCTTCTGACCATTTGCTTGGAAAGTTGTTTTCCAGCCTTTCACTCTGAGGTAGTGTCTGTCTTTGTCTCTGAGGTGTGTTTCCTGTAGGCAGCAGAATGCAGGGTCCTCGTTGCATATCCAGTTTGTTAATCTATGTCTTTTTATTGGGGAGTTGAGGCCATTGATATTGAGAGATATTAAGGAATAGTGATTATTGTTTCCCTTTATATTCATATTTGGATGTGAGGTTATGTTTGTGTGCTTTCATTCTCTTTGTTTTGTTGCCAAGACGATTAGTTTCTTGCTTCTTCTAGGGTATAGCTTGCCTCCTTATGTTGGGCTTTACCATTTATTATCCTTTGTAGTGCTGGATTTGTAGAAAGATATTGTGTAAATTTGGTTTTGTCATGGAATATCTTGGTTTCTCCATCAATGTTAATTGAGAGTTTTGCTGGATACAGTAACCTGGGCTGGCATTTGTGTTCTCTTAGGGTCTGTATGACATCAGTCCAGGATCTTCTGGCCTTCATAGTTTCTGGCGAGAAGTCTGGTGTGATTCTGATAGGTCTCCCTTTATATGTTACTTGACCTTTTTCCCTTACTGCTTTTAATATTCTTTCTTTATTTTGTGCGTTTGGTGTTTTGACAATTATGTGACGGGAGGTGTTTCTTTTCTGGTCCAATCTATTTGGAGTTCTGTAGGCTTCTTGTATGCCTATGGGTATCTCTTTTTTTAGGTTAGGGAAGTTTTCTTCTATGATTTTGTTGAAGATATTTACTGGTCCTTTGAGCTGGGAGTCTTCACTCTCTTCTATACCTATTATCCTTAGGTTTGATCTTCTCATTGAGTCCTGGATTTCCTGTATGTTTTGGACCAGTAGCTTTTTCCGCTTTACATTATCTTTGACAGTTGAGTCAATGATTTCTATGGAATCTTCTGCTCCTGAGATTCTCTCTTCCATCTCTTGTATTCTGTTGGTGAAGCTTGTATCTACAGCTCCTTGTCTCTTCTTTTGGTTTTCTATATCCAGGGTTGTTTCCATGTGTTCTTTCTTGATTGCTTCTATTTCCATTTTTAATTCCTTCATCTGTTTGATTGTGTTTTCCTGGAATTCTTTCAGGGATTTTTGCCATTCCTCTCTGTAGGCCTCTACTTGTTTATTAATGATTTCCTGTGTTTCCCTAAGTGTGTTCATGTCTTTCTTGAAGTCCTCCAGCATCATGATCAAATATGATTTTGAAACTAGATCTTGCTTTTCTGGTGTGTTTGGATATTCCATGTTTGTTTTGGCGGGAGAATTGGGCTCCGATGATGGCATGTAGTCTTGGTTTCTGTTGCTTGGGTTCCTGCGCTTGCCTCTCGCCGTCAGATTATCTCTAGTGTTACTTTGTTCTGCTATTTCTGACAGTGGCTAGACTGACCTATAAGCCTGTGTGTCAGGAGTGCTGTAGACCTGTTTTCCTCTCTTTCAGTCAGTTATGGGGACAGTGTGTTCTGCTTTCCGGCGTGTAGTTTTTCCTCTCTACAGGTCTTCAGCTGTTCTTGTGGGCCTGTGTCTTGAGTTCACCAGGCAGCTTTCTTGCAGCAGAAAATTTGGTCTTACCTGTGGTCCCGAGGCTCAGGTTCGCTCGTGGGGTGCTGCCCAGGGGCTCTCTGCAGCGGCAGCAACCAGGGAGACCTCTGCCGCCCCTTCCGGGAGCTTCAGTGCACCAGGGTTCCAGATGGTCTTTGGCTTTTTCCTCTGGCGTCCGAGATGTGTGTGCAGGGAGCAGTCTCTTCTGGTTTCCCAGGCTTGTCTGCCTCTCTGAAGGTTTAGCTCTCCCTCCCACGGGATTTGGGTGCAGAGAACTGTTTATCCGGTCTCTATAACATGTTTTGTCCAGAGGGGAGGACAATTCACTTCTCCCTGTATATCCTTGGAAATGTCAATTTTCATCACTCTTTTTTTATTAATTATTTTATTTATTTCCATTTCAAATGTTGTCCCCTATTTGTTCTCCCCTCCATAAACCTCCAACCCATGCCCTCTCCCCTATGCCTCTAAGAGAATGCCTCCCACTCTTTCCTCACCCCTCTACCATTCCCCTTCCCCGAGGCAATAAGCCTCCACAGGATCAAGTACTTCACCTCCCATTGAGGCCAGATAAGGCAATCCAATGCTACATATGTAGCAGGAGCCAAGGACTCACACATGTATGCTCTTTGGTTTATTGTTTAGTTCCTGGGAGCTCTGAGGGGTCTGGTTAGTTGGTATGGTTATTTTCCTATGGGGTTGCAATCCCTTTCAGTTCCTTCAGCCTTTTCCCTAACTCTTCCATTGGGGTTCGTGGACTCAGTTCAGTGGTTGGTGGTGAGTATCTGCATCTGTCTTAGGTGCTGGCAGAGCCTCTTAGAGGACAGCCAGACCAGGATCCTGTCTGCAAGCATTTATTGGCATCAACAGTAGTGTCAGGGTTTGATGTCTGCAGATGGGACGGATTCCTGTTGGGAGGTCCCTGAATGGCCATTCCTTCAGTTTCTGCTCCATTTTTTGTTCCTGTGTTTCCTTTAGGCAGAAATAATTGTGGGTTAAAATTTTTAAGATGGGTGGGTGGCCCCATCCCTCAAGCAGGATAAGCAATTCTATCTACTGGTAGTGGTCTCATCAGGTTCTATCTCCCAGCTGTTTGGTATTTTGTTTAATGTCATCCTCACTGGATCCTGGGAGCCTCTTGGTTCCCTGACCTCTGGGACTTTCTACTGGTTCCCCCTGCTCCTACATATTCGTTTTTTCAAGGCTTTTTTTTAAAAAAAAATTAAATCAGTAAAAATATCAACTACCACTTGGTTTCAATCAAATTAGAAGCTTTAAAAAATCATATTTTCACCACAATTATATCTTAAAGCCCCCAGCATCTAAGTGATGGTGCCTGTTTAAAGAGAAGGATCGGAGCTGGACAGATGCCTTATCTGGTAAGAGCACTGACTACTCTTTCAGAGGTCCAGAGTTCAATTCCCAGCCACTACCTGGTGGCTCAAAGCCATCTATAATGGGATCTGATGCCCTCTTCTGGTGTGTCTGAACACACTGACTCTACTCACACATATTAAAGAAAAAGATCTAAAACTTCAGCTATGTGATTATGTTTCAGCAAAAATTTTCTCTTTGGTCACTCCATCTTGGCTATATCCTCTTCCTCACACCCCACTGCTATATATTTCTATCCATTCTCCTGACCCTCTGGACTTCTCTCCTCTCTCTTATACATTATCCTGCCTCCCTTTTTTTTCCTCTCTTACTTCCTCCCTCCCTCTGCCTCCTGTGATTATTTTGTTCCCCCTTCTAAGTGGGATTGAAGCAGCCACATGTTGGCCTTACTTCTTGTTAAGCTTCATATGGTTTGTAAGTTGTAGCCTGGGTATTCTGAGCTTTGGGGCTAATATCCACTTATCAGTGAGTACATACCTCGCATGTCCTTTGGGGTCTAGGTTACTGCCCTCAGGATGATATTTTCTAGTTCCATCTATTTGCCTGAAAAATTCATGATGTCCTTGTTTTTAATATTATATGAATAATATTACATTGTGTAAATGTACCACATTTTCTGAATCCTTTCTTCAACTGAGGGACATCTGAGTTGTTTCCAGTTTCTGGCTATTAGAAATAAAGCTGCTATGAACATAGTGGAGTTATGTTATATGTCGTTACATGTTGGAACAACTTTGTAGTATATGCCCAGTAGTGGTATAGCTGGGTCTTCAGGTAGGACTATTTCCAATTTTTGGAGGAACTGCCTGAATGACTTCCAGAATGATTGTACCAGTTTGCAGTCCCAACAGCAATGGAGGAGTGCTCCTCTTTCTCCACATCCTTGCCAGCATCTGCTACTACTTGATTTTTTTTTTTATCTTAGCCATTATAATTGGTGTGAGGTGGAATCTCAGGGTTGATTTGATTTGCATTTTCTCTGGTGACTAAGGATGTTGAACATTTCTTTAGGTGCTTCTTGCTCATTCGAAATTCCTCAGTTGAGAATTCTTTGTTTAGCTTTGTACTCCATTTTTAATTGGGTTATTTGGTTTTCTAGAGTCTAACTTCTTGAATTCTTTGTATATTTTAGAATTTGCTCAGTATCAGATGTAGAGGTGGTAAAGACCTTTTCCCAATCTGTTGGTTGCCACTTTGCCCTACTGATGGTGTCCTTTGCCTTACAGAAGCTTTTCAGTCTCATTTGTCAATTGTTGATCTTAGAGCCTGAGTCTTCATTGTTCTGTTCAGGAAATTTTCCCCTGTGCTGATGTGTTCAAGGCTCTTTCCCAAGTTCTCTTCTATTAGAATCAGTGTTTCTTGTTTTATGTGGAGGTCCTTGGTCCACTTGGATATGAGCTTTGTACAGGGAGGTAAAAAATGGATCAAACTTGCAATTTTCTGCATGCAGACTGACAGATAGACTAGCACCATTTGTTGAAAATGCTTTCTTTTATTCCATTATATCATTTTGGCTTCTTTGTCAAAGATCAAGTGACCATAAGTATGTGGGTTTTTTTTTCTGGGTCTTCAATTTTTTTATGTAGAAAATATGCATTTATTTGTTTACTGGTTTTATATTAGGCTCAAGGTAAGAAATTGGACGAGATTCTATGTGACAAGTCCTTACTGATCATCTTCTATTCCAAAAGTACCATGATTTCAGTGGGAAATGACACACACACACACACACACACACACACAGAGAGAGAGAGAGAGAGAGAGAGAGAGAGAGAGAGAGAGAGAGAGAGAGAGAGAGAGAGAGAGAGACAGTAGCAGATAGAGAGACAGGTCCTTGAAAGAATACTGCTTTCACTTGCTCTTTGGTGATGTTATAGGGGGATAGAGATAATATGTGATAGAGTTGAAAAAACAATGAGTTTGTCTCTACAAAACTGGGTCTTCAATTTTATTCCATTGATCTACCTGTCTCTGTACCAATGTCATGCAGCTTTTATCACCATTGTTCTGTAGTACAGCTTGGGTTCAGGGATGGTAATTCCCCCAGAAGTTCTTTTATGGCTGAGAATTATTTTCACTATCCTGGATTTTTTGTTATTCCAAATGAAAAAAAATGTGTTGGAACAGGAGGAGAAAACTTTATTTTTCAGATATGCAAGGTTGACATGACATGTAGAGGCTTTTGAGAATTTCATGAAAGGCTTCAGACCTTTTTGATGTGGTTTATTGAAACTGCTAGCTTTATTGACGTGGATGATGAAAGATGGCACTACTTTCTAGTATTTGAGAAATATAATAAGGATGGAGCTACACTCTTTGCGACCGTAGGCTACAAGACAGTCTATAATTATTATGTGTACCCAGACAAAACCCGACCACATGTAAGTCAGATGTGGATACTGGCTCCATTTCAAGGTCAGGGCCATGCTGCTCAATTTCTTGAAACAGTTTATAGATACTACATTGCATCTCCTTCAGTTCTTGATATCACAGCAGAAGATCCATCCAAAAGCTATGTGAAACTAAGAGACTTTGTACTTGTGAAACTTTGTCAAAATTTGCCCTATTTCTCCAGGGAAAGATTACTGCAAGGATTCAATGAAGATATGGCGATACAGGCACAGCAGAAGTTCAAAATAAATAAGCAGCATGCTAGATGGGTTTATGAAATGCTTCGACTGCTGGTAACTGACATGAGTGACTGAGTAATACAGAAGCTACAGACTGGATATTAAAAGAAGACAAATTAGCCCTTACAGGAAAAAGCAGAGAGATCTTGCCAAGATGGGGAAATGCCTGAGACCAGAAGAGCTGACGAATCAGATGAACCAGATAGAGATAAGCGTGCAGCACGAGCAGCTGGAGGAGCGGTTTCAGGAGCTGGTGGAGGACTACCGGGCTGTCATTGAGCGCCTTGCTCAAGAGTGAAGCCCTTGTTCCCTGGATACCTGTGATTTCTGTGCATTGTGCTGTGAAACCTCTGATGACCCTAAAGTTATATATGTTCTCCTTAGTGGAATATTTCCTTTTGAGAGATTATATATTTTAAAATACTGTCTAGAGTTTATGAACATATATTGCATTAATAAAAGATGGCTTGTGAAATAAAAAAGTGTGTTGGAATTTCTATGGTAATTTCATCGAATGTATAATTGCTTTTGATAAGATGGCCATTTTTACTATGTTAATCCTGCAGGTCCATGAGCATGAGGGCTATTTTTATCTTCTGAGTTCTTCAATTTCTTTCTTCAGAGACTTGAAGTTCTTCTTTCTTTTAAAGTTTTTTCTTTTAACACTCCAGATCTTATTCCCCTCTGGTCCACCCTCCAACTGTTCCACATCCCATACCTTCTCCCCATCCCTGCCTTGTCTCCACAAGGATGTCCCCACCCCATCCACCCCACCAGAACTCTAAAATCCCTGGGGCCTCCATTCTTTTGAGGGTTAGGTGCATCTTCTCTGGCTGAACCCCTACCTGGATGTCCTCTGCTGTATATGTGTTAGGGGCCTCATATCAGCTGGTGTATGCTGTGATCCAGTGTCTGAGAGAATCAGAGATCCAAGTTAACTGAGACTGCTTGTCTTCCTAGAGGGTCACCCTTCTCCTCATCTTCTTCCAGCTTTTCCCTAATTCAACCAAATGGGACAGCAGCTTCTGTTCACTGGATGGGTGCACATATCTGCATCTGACTCTTTCAGCTGCTTGTTGGGTCTTTTGGAGGGCAGTCATGGTAGGTCCCTTTATTTTTTGTGAATGCTCTATAGTCTCAGTAATCATGTCAGGTCTTGGAGTCCCTCCTTGAGCTGGATTCCACTTTAGGCCTGTCACTGGACCTTATTTTCCTCAGGCTCTTCTCCGTTGCCATCCCTGTAGTTCTTTCAGACATGAACAATTATGGCTCAGTGTTTTGACTGTGGGATAGCAACCCCATTCCTCACTTGACTCCCTGTCTTTCTGCTGGAGGTAGGCTCAACAAATTTCCTCTTCCCTCTATAGGGCATTTCATCTAGGGTACCCCCCCTTTGAGTCTTGAGAGTTTCTCACCTCCCAGGTCTCTGGTACATTTTGGAGGGTCCTCTCAACCTCCTTCCTCCCCAGGTCACCTATTTCCATTCTTTCTGCTGGTCCTCAGGGCTTCAGACCTTTTCCCCACCCAATACCAGATCACATTCCCCTCTCTCCACCACCACTGTCCGGTGTCCCTCCCAGGCCCCTACCTCTTTCCCCACTTGTGGTTGCTTTCTGCTCCCTCCCAAGTAGGATTGAGATGTCCTCACTTGGGCCCTTCAGCTTGTTGACCTTTTTGAGTTCTATGGACTGTATCTTGGGTATTCTGTACTTGTTTATTTTTCTCCCTTTGGCTAATATCCAATTATTAATGAGAACACACCATGCATGTCCTTTTGGATCTGAGTTACCTCACTCAGGATGATATTTTCTAGTTCCATCCATTTGCCTGCAAATACTCAGGATATCTCTCCATTTAATTTGATATTGACTGTTGGCTTATAGTAAATTGCTTTTATTATGTTTAAGTAGGGGCTTTGAATTCCTGATCTCTCCCATACTTTTAACATGAATGTATGTTGTAATTTGTCAAATAAATTTTCTGCATCCATGGAGATCATCATGTGATTTTTTTCATTTGAGCTAATTTATATAGTGGATTATGTTAATGGATTTTCATATATTGAACAAACCTTGCATCCCTGGGATGAAGCCTACTTGATTGTGGTGAATGATGTTTTGTTTTTTGTTTTTTGTTTTTTATTTTTTAATTAACTTGAGTATTTCTTATTTACATTTTGAATGTTCTTCCCTTTCCCGGTTTCCGGTCCAACATCCCCCTAACCCCTCCCCCTACTCTTCTATATGGTGTTCCCCTTGCCATCCTCCCCCCATTATTGCCCTCCCCCCAACAATCACATTCACTGGGGGTTCAGTCTTAGCAGGACCCAGGGCTTCCCCTTCCACTGGTGCTCTTACTAGGATATTCATTGCTACCTATGAGGTCAGAGTCCAGGGTCAGTCCATGTATAGTCTTTAGGTAGTGGCTTAGTCCCTGGAAGCTCTGGTTGCTTGGTATTGTTGTTCATATGGGGTCTCGAGCCCCTTCAAGCTCTTCCAGTCCTTTCTCTGATTTCTTCAACAGGAGTCCCATTCTCAGTTCAGTGGTTTGCTGCTGGCATTTGCCTATGTATTTGCTGTATTCTGGGTGTGCCTCTCAGGAGAGATCTACATCTGGTTCCTGTCGGCCTGCACTTTTTTGCTTCATTCATCTTGTCTAATTGAGTGGCTGTATATGTATGGGCCACATGTGGGGCAGGCTCTGAATGGGTGTTCCTTCTGCCTCTGTTTTAATCATTGCCTCCCTATTCCCAGCCAAGGGTATTCTTGTTCCCCTTTTAAAGAAGAAGTGAAGCAGTGAATGATGGTTTTGATGTGTCCTTGGATTCTGTTTGCAAGAATTTTATTGGAAAATTTTGCATTGATATTCATAGGAGAGATTGGTCTGAAGTTCTCTTTTTTGGTAGGGTCTTTGCATGGTTTAGGAATTGTGACTTGATAGGATAAATTAGGTAGTGTGCCTTCTGCTTCTATTTTATGGAATAGTTTGAGAAATATTGGTATCAGGTCTTCTTTGAAGGTCTGGTAGAATTTTACTATTGTATTGGTTATTTCCAGATAAAAGATTTCAAACCCAGTAGGCTATAATGATCTTTGGGGGAAGGAATCCTAAATGTATTATTTTTTCAAAACATATGAAAGCCAAAGTTCACTAGATATAAGGAAATCTTATTTAGGACCATTTATTATTCTCTGATGATTTTATACTTGACTGTTTCATCTTATATGGTTTCAGCATATCTCATGAATATGTATGTCTCAGTGGACTTGAGAGTTGGTTTTATGTATTACATACATGCACATATACATATATAATATACATCATATAATACACACATATAAAATAATAAAGATGTTCCATTAAACACACATATTTATATTATCTATATCTCTATATATTGGTGAGACAAGAGGTTCTCAAGACATCATTCTCAAGTATAGAACAGAGTCAGTTTCTAATCATGTCTCTGATACCTCTTATAATTATATGCAACCTGTGCAGTCCTGTCGATGCTGTCCATGTTATTGCCATGATCAAGTCACAAGCATGTCTTTCAGATTTGCTATTTCCTACGCAAAGGAAGATAAAGCATGTGAATAAATTGCTAAAGAAAAGGCAGAAGAATAAAAGCCACTAAATTGGAATCTTCCCATGTTTGGCAGTAATTATAGCAATAGAAAGAGAGCAAATAGCACTACAATTGGACCCTGCCTCTATGGCTACAAGAGACAGGGAACTAAGCATTCATTTTGCTGGGAAATAAATTTTAACACTTGTCAGTGTCCTTTCCCAGCAGGCTGTTCAGCATTGATGCCAATGGTGGTTGACAGGCTTGAAGAACTCAATTTATATGTGTTTTCCTTTATACAAAAACGTACTTATTGTAAGAATATCCAATCAAATCATAAAAAGAAAATATCATTGGTAATCCCAAAAACTAGTGATGAACACAAGTAATAGTTAATGATCATCAAGTATATTTATGACATGGTCATTCTTTATCTGGTATTGTGCTCAGTACTGAGACTGAAAGCAAAACCCAATATGCTTCCTCCGTATCCTCATGGCAGGAGGACTTAGCATTGTATAATCAATTTCACCTTTCTGATTTAATGGCATAAAGCCTATTACCTTTATTTGTTGTAGATGACAAAGAAATTACTGGATTTTCCTCATGAATTCTGAATAAAATCATAAATAGGTATGTGCCTTTCTCAAAATTTCTGTGGGCTTCTTTCCAGTCTATTGCATATTTTCCTTCTCTATTGTACCTCATATCCCCCACCTCTGTTTTCAGCCTATGATGCATCTGTCACCCTTACTGTTTGTCAACAAGTAGGGTGAATGGAGCTTCCACAGCTGTCTTCTGCCTACATATGTGCTGCTTGGGTTTCTCTTCTTATGTACTCATGGTGGATGTGACCTCAGGATCATTTACTTTGCTTATCGTGCAGCCGATAGCTCTCCCCTTGCTATCCCCCACACAGTAAATTATTGCAAAAAGAGTATGTGTTCTTACTTGCATTATTCCCTCCTGTTCTTTCCCAATGCATGTAAGATTTTCTCTATAGAGTCTCTTCATTCCAGAATGAAATGTATCCTAAATAGGCACATTTCTTAAATGCTTAGAGTTGACACACATAGTTGAGGATATCAGCAACCCACAGGGCAGATGGGCATCTAGTCAGCCTTCAGATTGGTTAAGACACTGATTGGACATTGAATTTGAGGAAAGACAAAGGGCAACTACAATTGTCTTTTTCTTTATAGGAAAACTTTACATCATGGGAAGGAGTCTGAGAAGTATTTTTTCTACTGTTTTCTCATATTTTAGATTAAATCATCAGTCTACTTGAATAGCCTTGGTTATAACCGCCTCTTCCTACTACCTTAATCCATATATTAATTAGAGGCTAAAAAGACATATTCAGAATTCAAGTTTTTCAATAATCATAACAGATGCATTCATGTATGTATGGAGGTATATGCAAATATAAATTTATGTATGAGGACACAGCTTGACATGGAGATGTCTTTACCTAAGTCACATTCACTTTATTTTTAAAGAGGATCTTCCACTAAATATTAAGTTCACCATGTCAGCTGATCTGCTCATTAGTGAGCCCCCCTGATTCCACTATCTAGTTTTCCCAGTGCCACAGTTTTACAAGCCTGCACCCCTTTGCTGGCTTTTATAGGGATGCTGAGATATGAACTCAGGTTCTCACATTTGCCCACCAAACCATTTACCATTAACCTTCCTTCATAGTACTCCAGATACTTTCTCTATTGAGCACAGAGGTGCTTGGTTACTTTCCTAGCTTCTTTTAAGTTATTCTTTGTTGCTAAGCCATGAGATAGCTGTTGCTTTCATCTTGAAGACAAATGATATAGGGCTGAGGAGTTAATAAATAGCTTGCCCAAACTTGTAAGATGTATAGTATCTTAGAGTTCAATTGCTGTGAAGAGACATTGTGACATTGAAACTCTTAGAAAGGAAAACTGGCTTAACGAGATTTAGTCCATTATCATTGAGGCAGAAACCATGGCAGCACACAGGCAGAAATGGTCATGGAGAGGTAGCTGAGAGTTTTACATCTTGATCATCAGGTAACAGGGAGAGACACTAGGCCTTGTTTGAATTTCTGAAACCTTAAATCCTTCCTCCTACAAGGCCATATCTTCTAATAGTGCCACTCTTTATTGGCCTATGGAGGGCAGTTTTCTTCAAACCTTCACACATAGATTAAATATGAACCAGTAAATGCTCATATTAAAGCCCTTGGCATTTCCATGGTCTCTTAATGTATTTAAATTAATTACGATGTTGATTATCTTGGACACACACCTACAAACAAATTAAGATGGAGATAGAGTTCATTCGGAAAGCGCACTTCTTGTTATGTCAAGCTGCAGGAAAGAATGGAACAGCTTGAGATTTACAGTTCTTTTCCCCTTTCTACCTTCTTCCCTTTACCTTTGTCTTCCCTTTTGTCTACCCTACATGTTCGTTTGTACGACAGCCTCTCAGGCTTCACTGAGTCAGTGGTCCAATATTATTCATGTTCTGCATGTAGAAAATTCATGTTTGAGTGGTTTGAACAGGCACAGTATGAAAATTATTGAATTAAAATGTATTTTCTAGGGAGGGCATTGAATAAGAACAAAGTAGATCAACCACAGATACAGTAAGGCTATGTCTGTTAGTACATTTCTGGTGTGAGCAACATTGCCCAGTTGCTAGGATGCCAGCCAGTCTCCTTTCCTTCTTGTCCTCCTCCTCTTCCTCTTCACATATGAGAAGACATACATAGGTATGATAATTCAAAAGCTAGTTAAATTTTGTAGCATACCACCCTCATCAAGTTTCTGTTATCTGAAGGTGAAGAGTCGACTACTTCATACTCAGGGCTGACAAACTGGCAGTATACTCATGTGTTGGAAAGAAAAAAAAAAGACAGTCTCAGTCAGACCTGGTGGTTAATGACTTTATATCAGATGCTGGGAAGGAAAGGCAGGCAGCTCTCTGTGAGTTGGAGGTCAGCCTGATCTACAAAGCAAGATCCAGGACAGCCAAAGCTACCCAAGGAGACAAAGTTTCAAAAGGAAGAAGGAAGAAGAGGAAGGAGAGAAGGATAAAAAGAGAGAAGGAGGAGGAGAAAGAAAAAGAATGAAGAAGCAGGAGGAGGAGGAGGAAGAGGAGACAATGAGGGGGAGGAAGAGGAGAAGAAGGAGATTGCTGGTGTCTTAGCAACTAGGCAATGTTGTTCACACCAGGAATATACTAACAGACATACCCTCATTTGAGAGACCAGATCCATCCTCCCTTGAATGACCCACACAGCCTTGGGAGGAAGGCAAAGAAGCTGGGAGATTCAGACTCCAGCTACACGGTTGATGAAGCCCTCAAGCAGAAATCAAAACCAGAAAACTTTCCTTCATGGACTCAGCAACAACAGGGTTTTTTTTTGACACATTCTTTCACTTAAAGAACATAAAGTCACATCCAGTGGAACACGCCTATGGTCCTATTTATTTGGAAGGCTGAGGAAGGAAGGTGACAAGCACGGGGACAGCCCCATTACAGAGTGAGTGCAGGGTCAGCTTAAACCACTATATTAGACACTGTCTCAAAATAAAAAATAAGAGGAGACCAGCAAATGTTGCTCTACTGGAAGAGCTTCTGTCTAGCATGAGGAAGGCCAGGTTCCACTTCTAGTGGAGGACAAACAGAATGGAAATATCAAGAGTAATGCTTATTTTAGATAAAAGCCAATCTGCAAATGATATATTTTATATTCAATAATAAAACCATTTTTCTTTTTGTGTTTATTTATTTATATGCAGGTATGCACATGCATGTGTTCATGTGTGCATGCGCATGTGTGTGTGTGTGTGTGTATGTGTGTGCGTGTGTACAATTTTGGATGGCTATTCACCCGCTTTTGTGATACAAGCTCTTTCATTGCTGTAGGCTCACCCACGAGGCTAAAGTGGGTTACCCGTGAGGCTCGGGGATTGTTGACTGACTCAGCTGCAGTTACAGGCAGTTATAGATCACTACATTCAGACTTCATGGTTTGAGGGATCAAGTTCAGGTGTTTGTGCTTGTGTAGCAGGCAGTTTACTAGGTAAGCTGTCCTCTGATTTCAAATTTCCATTTTTATATTCTACTCAAAAATGAAATAAGCTCTTTGTATTTGATTACTATTATCAATACTTGAGTGGAAAGGCCAGAAAGGGATTAGAGGGTGAGCACATGGTAAGGGTTAGAGTGAATGATAAGGGTTAGAGTGAATGGTAAGTATTAGAGTGGATGATAAGTGTTAAAGTGAATGGTAAGGTTTAGAGTGTAGAGAAGAAAGAGAAGAAGTGCAGTGATTTAATTTAAAATGTAAAACTAAATAAATAATTTCTGTCTAAAAGAATATAAAATGAAACAAATAATACTAAATTTTGTTAGCTCAACTTTAGACCATTTCTTTTTCCTCTCCCAAAGTGGTTCTGCCTATCTATCTATAATGCTGATTATTTATAGATTTTTTTAATGAGGCCACTTCCCTCCACATACACCCCTATTCCTTTATGAATATATCCATGTGCTTCATCACCTTACCAGCACAGTTCATGTACACACGTACACCTGCAGATGTATTCTCATGTAAGATATTCATCACATTTTAACCACAGTCCATTACTGTGTGAGAGGTGGCCATTACTTGTCTTTTTGGCACAGTCTGGGGTCTGTGTATATAGTAATTTATAGTGACAGTTCACAAGAGTTCCTTTAGTGAATGTGTCATTTATCCATGTCATCAGCCTTCAGCCTGTCAAGCTGAAATGGATAGCAATAGCTGTCAGAAATTGGAATATACCATCCTTACCTAGACCTTACAGAGAAACAAAGACATGTGTTTAATCCCCATGGACAGCAGAGACACAAGAAGTGTTTTCAGTGGCATCCTGGGAAAATATGTAGTTCATCATTCACTGATGGGTTTAGAATCAACACAGCTTGTAGCACAAAAAAAGCCACCAAAGTCCCAGAGAAAGAATAGGCTTTCAAATTCCATTATTATGCCATAATTTACATATAAAGCTCATTCATTTAAAGAATTAGGCTCAGTGATTTTGTGTAAGTAGTTAGGATCCCCTACTAGGACCTAATTTCAAACCATCCACTCACCCTTAAAGAAAGGAATATTATTAGTGAATACTGCTCATGCCTCAGTAACCTCCAGCAGCCCCACAACCACTGTGAATTTTAATCTCTAAGATTTATCTGTCCTGTGAATCCGATTTTAATGGGATCATTGAGCATGTGGATCTCGTAACTTGACTCTTCCAGTATCTTAACTCTGATCTGTATTGCCAAGTGAGATCTCTGGTGTAACTCTGCACAGCACATTTTATATCTAAATTCATATATCTGCTTTTATATTGAAGGCAAAAATAAATTTAAGCCACTTGGTAACCCTTGAAGAACTGTATATATAGTATAGCTCATTTAAATTCTGTTCAGTTTTAACTGTCATTAAAAATGCTGCTTTGAGAATCCATAAAATTGTTCTATGTATCTGTGTTATCTATTTTGCAGTACATATTTAGGAAGAGAGTCATTATGTCATATGATTACTCTATATTTAATATGCTGAAACAACTAATGCCTTTTCAAAATAATTATAATAATTATGTTACATTTTCACCAGCAATAAAGACCACATAGTTTACAATGTAATAGTACTAATTCTTACAGGTATAACTTACAAATTATACAATTCCCCCAGGCAGTAGATATATTTTAAATAAACATACTATTAATATCTGAGAAGGCAACAAGGGAAATCAAAATCAAATTTTGATAATGTAACTTTAAGAAAATATGTGTATTGACACAAACAAGGGTAGCTAGAACTGTAGATTACAGGGACCCAGAATATTCCTTAATAAACTACATGCTCCTGCCAAAGACATAGGAAGTTATTTTACGGACAATTGGTGTTTCCAAATGGTCCTTCTTACACAAAGCAGAAGGATCTCTCTCTCTCTCTCTCTCTCTCTCTCTCTCTCTCTCTCTCTCTCTCTCTCTCCTCCTCCTCCTCCTCCTCATCCTCCTCTTCCTCTTCCTCCTCTTCCTCCTCTTCTTCCTTCTTCCTTTGTCTCTGTTTCTCTATCTCTGTCTGTCTCTCTGTGTCTGTCTGTCTCTGTCTCTGTCTCTGTCTCTCTCTGTCTCTGAGAGTGATTTTCTGTGTAGACCTGGTTACCTGGTTGCCCTAGAACTTGGTCTTAGCCTCAAACTCAGAGATCCAACTGCTTTTGCTGCTGGTGGTATCCATCATCACCTCCAGGCTCAGAAAAACATTCTATCTCAGGACAAAAGGCCTCTTAGCAGGGAAACACACACACACACACACACACACACACACACACACACACACACACACACACACACAGAGAGAGAGAGAGAGAGAGAGAGAGAGAGAGAGAGAGAGAGAATGGTACCTTTAGCAATAATCTAGAAGAACTTCCATCCCTGTCGTGGGAAATGAAAGTTCCCAACCTTTGTAGCTGAAAGGTGACAAAAGTTGATTGTGTGAATGAAATGGAATTATGAACTTAAGAAGAAGCTGACTTGCTATTATTTGCCATAGATACAATTTCCTACTTAGACAATCCAAAACTGTGCAGAAGAAACACAATACTTAATAAGAATCTCCATTTGGCTTTTGGGATAAAAATTAAGAACAAAAAATCATTAACAGTTTTTCATTATTAGTAAATCAATGTAGCACATTACTCTGTATTATCATAGTATCTATAATCTAGTTAATACTCAACCATGAATCAAGACTCTCCCAAATTTATCCATGGAAGAGATTGAATAAATAAAACTCTAATTGTAGATTGAAACAATTTTAGAAAATAGAGAATATTCAAGGGCTTGCTACAATAATATAAATGTAATCTTAAAGGTATTATACCTAAAATGGTGTTGCTTTGGCCTTGGTCTGAGGAATTAAATAATAGAAAAAGAATAAAGAACCAGGAAGCAGCCCTTAGGCACATATGCAGGTTATACACAGTAGAGTTGGAGTTAGATACAGAGGAAAAACCTGGATGATTCAGTGAGCAGCTTGAGAGTACAGCCCTGGTGACTTTGTCCTTTTCTGAACTTCCAGAACATCATCAAGCCTGTGCAGCAAGAAAGCTATTTTTGTGTTTCATCCCTGGAAATAATAGAAAAAGCCAGCAAACATACTAGGAACTTACTCATCAAGAGAGTACAAAACAAAGCTTTACGATCTTGGTAGAATTCTTGAATTTCTGAATATTTCATGTGTTTATTTATTTTGGCTTTTCTACTCCCCCTGCTTAGTCTCTCAGTCAACACCAGGCACAGAATTCTCTAGAAAGAGAATTTTAATGTGCTGGCCTCGGGCAGGTAATAAGACAATGCTGGGCTCCTAAGAGAGAGCAGAGCTTGATGGAGGATTAGTGTTGTAGCTAGCTGTGGCCACTTCTGCATGAGGCCTGGGTTTGTCCCCAGAGGCTAGAGCCAGGGCGTTCTGCCCATGTGACCCATGGCAGCATGTAGTGCTCTGTGGCTGGGGAGGAGGCAGGCAAGCATCTCCATGAACCGCTTCTGCACTGGCTGGTGTCATCCTGAGGCATGCTAATAAGGACAAACAGATGGTGGCTGGCAGGGTATTCTCTTCAGTGTGATATTTCACTTATGTCTGATATCTATGCTGGATCACTCCTGGACAAAAATCAATTTCCCTTCTGTTTACGTCAAAATTCCTCTTCTCTCCTTAGTGTCTAAATATCACTGGAGATGCCTTTTCATACTGAGATCTCATTTTGTTTAGAGAAGTGAAACGGCATAAAAATGTACTCTGTTCAGGTGTAGTTTTGAACACATGGTAGGAAGCAAAATTCTTCAGATTCAAGAGATCGCCTCAGAGAATCAAGAATAAGACGGACAAAATGCAGGCCCCAAGCATCACCAATCCTACTAAGGTAAAACAGTGTTTAGCAAGTATCAACTGAAAATAAGTAGAATTGATATGCATTTTTTACATTACTAATTTCATCTCAGGAAACCGTTAGCAATATAGAAAAGAGCTTCAGCTGAGCCTCAACTGCAATAATAGAAATAATATTGAGTGGAGAGAAAGAGGAGTCAAATACATTTAAATCCTGTGGAACTGTGATATAAAAATCCACCTCAAGTTTGACTCTATAAGGTGATTACTCTATTAATTTCAATAAATAATAGGCTGGTACCTAAATTTGAATTTTCCCTGAACATTGGTAGAGGGAAGGATGCCAGTCTGCTGTAGCCTTTAGCAATGATTGTTATGACGCCTAAACAAAATGTGTGTCCATGTGATGATGGTGGGTGTTCCAGGGAAGTCATCAAGCTCATGGCTCACTTGGGAACCACTAACTGGTAGTAAGGTCCTATATAGTCTGTCTAGAGGTAGAAGCATCATCGCAGCCTCTAAAGTGAAGTTTTCACTCTGGGGATCAAATCCCTGACGAGAATCATATAGGCTGTAGAACAGTCGTCCTCAATGTTCCTAATACTGTGACCTTTAATATAGTTCCTTATGTTGTGGTGACCCAAACCATAAAATTATTTTCATCCCTACTTCATAAGTGTAATGTTGACACTGTTATAAATAATAATGTAAATATCTTATGTGCAGGCTATCTGAAATACATCTTCTGTGAAAGGATCATTCAACCCTCAAAGGGTCATAAACCACTTAGACTCAGGAATGCTAAGCTAGGCCGGGGTATCAACCCAGATACAAGGTGAGTCTTGAATAAGGTTAGCAGGCTACCTTCAGGGCCAGGTCAGTAATCAAGATCAAGGACAGAGTAGCTGACATGGTAGAGATGGGGGCAGCAATGGGAAATGACTGAACTGTCAATTATTCTAGTAACAAATGATATAAGATTTTGGGGGTGAGAATTTTAGGGGTGGGAGCTAGTGGCTAGAACTTGATGGCCAGCTGCTACGTGAACTGATTTAGTTTAGAGCTAGGTAGGAGGATGAACAGCTTAACTCTAGATGTATCATCCGCCTGACTAAACAAATCCCAGCACGTCTTTAGCTTGTTTGTTTGTTCATGGTATCTGTATTTTGATGCTGGCTGGGAGATTTTGTCCTGAGGGGAGGGGACAAAAATATTTCAGGGGAGATGAGGGTGTTATATTGCTCATTCTTTCACTTGCCTTATTCATTGTTGTGGGCAGGAGTTAGGTTATAGTCTCAGAGTATGCAAAGAAAGATGTGGGTCTCTTGAGTTATCTGGGACTGGTACCAGTGAGTCTCTCAATTGTAAAATACTAGGTCCATATCTCTTTGGTGAAGTATGGTAACAGACTAATTTGTTATTAGTAAGACATAAATGGAATGCCAGAAACAGATGCACTTAGCTGTTCTTACATCAGGATTATCTATTTATTCAGAACTTGCATTCTTATCATTGAAAATAATGTATAATTACATATACGTATGTGTATTCATAATTCTTTATGAATATACGTGAGGGCATATTTCTTAGAGATTTTTGGCATTGCCTGAGAGGTATTTCCCTCTTTATCTGTGTCATAAATAACTTCTTCCTATGTTCATCTGTTAAGAACATTTTATGCCGGTCATTAGACCATTGGTGAACTTGAAGAACATGGAATCCACAAACACCTCACCGGCCTATTAAGAACCCTTTCCTGCATTGTGTACCAGGGTACCTAGGCTTGGATGTTGCAGGAACACAGTTCTTTACTCCATGAGCATTTTATGAAGTCTGGGCCCTAGAGCTGGATCTAATGTCAGAACTGTTTAAAGCTACTGTCATGATGCTTACCTTTTTTTTTTTTTCAACTTTTGAACTGCATTTGCCATCACAGGATTTAAACATTTTTTTTTATTCAGTTTAACATTATGATGCTTACCTTTTAAATGAGGTCAAAATACCAGGCACACATTTCTGCAGAAGGAAGTGCCTGAAGATTTTTTTTTAACTTTCCTTTTGCTTCTAGCATCTTATTCAATCATCATTTTCTCTGTAACAAGGAGATGTATTTTATTTTTTGTATTTTTTCTTTCTTCTTTTTTATGAGGGGGCTGTTTTTTAAATTTATTTATTTACTTTACATCCCTATCATTGCTCCTCCTCCTGGTCCTCCCTCCCACAGTCTCTCTGCCCATCTCCTTTTTCTCAGAGTGGGTGGAGGTGCTCCTCCATTTCTCTCCATCTTCTCACATTAAGTCTTTGCAAGGCTAGGCACATCCTGTACCACTGAGGCCAGACAAGGCAGCCAAGTTAGGGGAGCATATTCCACAGACAGAAATAGCTTTAGGGACAGCCCCTGCTCCAGGTGTTTGGGACCCACATGAAAACCGAGATGCACATCTGCTACATATGTCTCGGGGCCGAGGTCCAGCCCATGAATGCTCTTTGGTTGGTGCTTTAGTTTTTGTGAGCCACAACGTTCCAGGTTAGTGGGCCCTGTTGTTCTTCCTGTAGAGTTCCTAACTCCTTCATGGTTTTCAATTCTTCTCCCAACTATCCAATGTTTGATTGTGGGTTTCTGCATTCATCTGATCCAGATACTGAGTGGAGCCCTTCATAGGACAGCTATGCTAGGTTCCTGTCTGCAAGCACAACAGAGTGTCAGTAATATTGTAAGGGATGGGTGCTTGCCCATGGCCTGGGTCTCTAAATTGAGACAGTTATTTCTTGATGATTCCATCAGTCTCTGCTCTATTCCACTGTTCCTGCATTTCTTGTAGGTAGGATAAATTTTGGCTTGAAAGTTTTGTGGTTGAGTTGGTGTCCCTATCGCTACACTGGGATTCTTGCTTGGCTACCGGAGGTGGCTAGGTTCCATATCCCCACTGTTGTGTGTCTCACCCCCATTAATTCTTGGGAAGATCTGCTATCCCAGGTCTCTGGTATATCCTAAAGATGACCCCCACTCGACTCCCCACCTAGTTGCAGATTTCCATTCATTCTCATGCCCATCTGGCCGTATTTCTTTTCTCTCCTCTCAGGTGATCCTGACATCTCCCCATTTCCCTTCCCATGCCCTCTTTCATCAAGTTAACTTCCACACTCTGCATTTTATGACTATTTTCTTCTCCCTTCTGTGTGAGATTAAAACATCCTCATTTGGGCCTTCCTTTCTGTTTCATTTCTTTGGGTTTGTGAGGTACAGTGTGAGTATCCTGTATTTTATGGCTAATATCCACTTACAAGTAAGTACATACCATGCATGCTTATTTGGGTTCAGGTTACTTCACTCAGGATGATATTCTCAAGCTCTATCCACTTGCTTGCAAGATTCATGATGACTTTCTTTTTAATAACGGAATCTTATTCAATTATGTAGATATACAACACTTTCCATTCTGTAGTTGAGGGACATATAGGTTGATTCAAGATTTTGTCTATTATGAATAAAACTGCTATGAACATAGTTGAACAAGTGTTCCTATGGTATACTGGGGTATCACTGGAGCATTTGCCTAGAAGTGGTAGAGCTGAGTCTTTAGGTAGAACCATTCCCAGTTTTCTGAGAAACCACAAAATTTATTTCTAAAATGGTTGTACAAGCTTGCACTTCCTCCAGCAATGGAGGAATGTTCCCCTTGCTCCACCTCCTTGCCAGCATGTGATACCACTTGAGTTTTTGATCTCAACCATTCTGATGTGTATAAGATGGAATCTCAGAGTTGTTTTGATTTGATTTGATTTGATGACTAATGACTTTGAACATTTCAATAAGTGCTTATTGGCCATTCTAGATTTGTCTGCTGAAAATTCTGTTTAACTTTGTATCCCATTTTTTTAATTTCTTAGACTTATTGCAAAAATATTCATGAAATGTTTTAATTAAATATAAATAATATATGTAATATTACTTTTATGCCTTAATTTTGTATGCTAAAAACATTCATCTTAGTTATATGTTCCAAGAACTTTACTTTTTATATATTTGGTTGTGAGCCTAGCCTTTAACCGCTGAGCCATCTCTCCAGCCCGAACTTTACTTTTTAAAAATTCACTTTACATCCAGCTCACTGTCCCTCCCAATCACTCCCTCCACAAGTCTTTCTCTCACTTCCCCTTTCTTCCGAGTGGGTGGGTACCCCTAGTATCCCACAAACCTGGCACATCAAGTTTGAATCTAGGTGCATCCTCTCCTGCTAGGCCAGACATGGCTGCCCAGCTAGAAGAAGATATTCCACCGACAGGCTAATGCTTTTGAGATGGCCCCTTTTCCAGTTGTTTGGGATCTATAACATATGTATGAGAAATCCTAGGTACAGTCCATGTATGATTTTGGGTTGGTGGTTCAGCCTCTTAGAGCACCAAGGGGCCCAGGATAGTTTACTGTGTTGGTCTTCTTTGGGTCCCATAATCGTTTGCCTTATTCTTCAAAAGTCCCTAGGCTCCATCCATTATTTGGCTGTGGGTGCCTGCATCCTTAAGCACAATGCCAAACTCATTCTCCGATGCCCCAGTCACTGTGATACCTAACCCACACAAAGACTCAACAAAGAAAGAAAACCTTAGATTAATTTCTCTTTTGAACACCAATGGCAAAATACTTAATAAAATACTTGCAACATGAATCCAGGAATACATAAAAAGCATCATCCACCATGATCAAGTAGGGTTTATCCCAAGGATGCAGAGATGGTTTAATATATGAAAATCTATCAATGTAATACACCATATAAGCAAGGTGAAAGGGAAATAAATCACAGGATCATCTCATTGATGCTGAAAATGCCTTTGACATTATTGAACAATCCTTCAGGTTAAAAGTATTAGGACAATCTGGATACAAGGCACATGCATAATATAATAAAAGCAATATACTGAAAGCCAATAGTCAACATGAAACTAAATGGAGAGAAACTTAAAGCAATTCTACTAAAATCAGGGACAAGGCAAGGCTGCCCATTCTCTCCTTGTTTATTCAATATAGCACCTGAAGTTCTAGCCAGAGAAATAAGACAAAAGGGAAAAGAGGGATATGAATTAGAAAAGAATAAGTCAAACTGTTGCTATTTGTGGACGATATGACAGTATACATAAGTGACCACAAAAACTATACCAGAGAGCTCTTACAGCTGATAGTAATTCAGCAAAGTGGCTGGATAAAAATTAACTCAAAGAAGTCAGTAGCCCTTCTTTATACAAATGAAAACCAGCTGAGAAAGTAATTAGGGAAACAATACCCTTTATAATAGATGAATAATATAAAATATTTTGATATAATTTTAACCAAGCAAAGGAAAGATCTATATGACAAAAAACTTCAAGTCCCCGAAGAAAGAAATAAAAACACTAAGAAAGACCTCCCATGCTCATGGATCAATAGGATTAACATACTGAAAAGGAACACTGTATCAAGGGCAATCTACAGATTCAATGCAATCCTCATAAAAATTCTAACACATTTTCTTATAGATCTTGTAAGAACAATTCTCAACTTCATATGGAAATTCAAAAAACCCAGAATAGCCAAAACAATTCTGAACAATAAAAGAACTTCCAGAGGAATCGCCATCCCTGGCCTGAAACTGAACAGCAATAGTAATAAAAATTGCCTGATATCAGTACAGAAACAGACAGGCGGATCAACGGAATCAAATTGAAGACCCAGAAATAAACACCCACACCTATGGACCCTTGATTTTTGATAAAGAGTACAAAACCATAAAATGGTAAAAGGAAAGCATCTTCAACAAATGGTGATGGTCTAACTGGATGTCTACATGTATAAGAATTCAAATAGGAGAGCGGAAGAGACCACCAACACTGCACACCCCTGCCCACATCCCTGGCCCAAGAGGAAACTGTATAAGGCCTCTGGGCTCCCGTGGGGGAGGGCCCAGGAGCGGCAGGACCCCTGCGCCTGAGACACCGCCGGAACCTGAAGGAACAGACTGGATAAACAGTTCTCTGCACCCAAATCCCGTGGGAGGGAGAGCTAAACCTTCAGAGAGGCAGACACTCCTGGGAAACCAGAAGAGACTGCACGCTGCACACATTACTGATTCCAGAGGAAAACACCAAACGCCATCTGGAACCCTGGTGCACTGAAGCTCCCGGAAAGGGCGGCGCAGATCTTCCTGGTTGCTGCCACTGCAGAGAGCTCGTGGGCAGCACCCCGCGAGCAAACTTGAGCCTTGGGACCACAGGTAAGACCAACTTTTCTGCTGCAAGTTACCTGCCTGGTGAACTTAAGACACAGGCCCACAGGAACAGCTGAAGACCTGTAGAGAGGAAAAACTACACGCCCGAAAGCAGAACACTCTGTCCCCATAACAGGCTGAAAGAAAACAGGAAAACAGGTCTACAGCACTCCTGACACACAGGCTTATAGGACAGTCTAGCCACTGTCAGAAATAGCAGAACAAAGCAACACTAGAGAGAATCTGATGGCGAGAGGCAAGTGCAGGAACCCAAGCAACAGAAACCAAGACTACATGGCACCATCGAAGCCCAATTCTCCCATCAAAACAAACATGGAATATCCAAACACACCAGAAAAGCAAGATCTAGTTTCAAAATCATATTTGATCATGATGCTGGAGGACTTCAAGAAAGACGTGAAGAACAGAGAGGAATCGCAAAAATCCCTGCAAGAATTCCAGGAAATCATAAATAAACAAGTAGAAGCCCATAGAGAGGAGACACAAAAATCCCTGAAAGAATTCCAGGAAAACACAATCAAACAGCTGAAGGAATTAAAAATGGAGATAGAAGCAATCAAGAAAGAACACATGGAAACAACCCTGGATATAGAAAACCAAAAGAAGAGACAAGGAGCTGTAGATACGAGCTCCACCAACAGAATACAAGAGATGGAAGAGAGAATCTCAGGAGCAGAAGATTCCATAGAATTCATTGACTCAACTGTCAAAGATAATGTAAAGCGGAAAAAGCTACTGGTCCAAAACATTCAGGAAATCCAGGACTCAATGAAAAGATCAAACCTAAGGATAATAGGTATAGAAGAGAGTGAAGATTCCCAGCTCAAAGGACCAGTAAATATCTTCAACAAAATCATAGAAGAAAACTTCCCTAACCTAAAAAAAGAGATACCCATAGGCATACAAGAAGCCTACAGAACTCCAAATAGATTGGACCAGAAAAGAAACACCTCCCGTCACGTAATAGTCAAAACAGCAAACGCACAAAATAAAGAAAGAATATTAAAAGCAGTAAGGGAAAAAGGTCAAGTAACATATAAAGGTAGACCTATCACAATCACACCAGACTTTTCTCCAGAAACTATGAAGGCCAGAAGATCCTGGACTGATGTCATATAGACCCTAAGAGAACACAAATGCCAGCCCAGGTTACTGTATCCAGCAAAACTCTCAATTAACATAGATGGAGAAACCAAGATATTCCATGACAAAACCAAATTTACACAATATCTTTCTACAAATCCAGCACTACAAAGGATAATAAATGGTAAAGCCCAACATAAGGAGGCAAGCTATACCCTAGAAAAAGCAAGAAACTAATCGTCTTGGCAACAAAACAAAGAGAAGAAAAGCACACAAACATAACCTCACATCCAAATATGAATATAACAGGAAGCAATAATCACTATTCCTTAATATCTCTCAACATCAATGGCCTCAACTCCCCAATAAAAAGACATAGATTAACAAACTGGTTACGCAACGAGGACCCTGCATTCTGCTGCCTATAGGAAATACCTCAGAGACAAAGACAAACACTACCTCAGAGTGAAAGGCTGGAAAACAACTTTCCAAGCAAATGGTCAGAAGAAGCAAGCTGGAGTAGCCATTCTAATATCAAATAAAATCAATTTTCAACTAAAAGTCATCAAAAAAGATAAGGAAGGACACTTCATATTCATCAAAGGAAAAATCCACCAAGATGAACTCTCAATCCTAAATATCTATGCTCCAAATACAAGGGCACCTACATACGTAAAAGAAACCTTACTAAAGCTCAAAACACACATTGCACCTCACACAATAATAGTAGGAGATTTCAACACCCCACTCTCATCAATGGACAGATCATGGAAACAGAAATTAAACAGAGACGTAGACAGACTAAGAGAAGTCATGAGCCAAATGGACTTAACAGATATTTATAGAACATTCTATCCTAAAGCAAAAGGATATACCTTCTTCTCAGCTCCTCATGGTACTTTCTCCAAAATTGACCATATAATTGGTCAAAGAACGGGCCTCAACAGGTACAGAAAGATAGAAATAATCCCATGCGTGCTATCGGACCACCACGGCCTAAAACTGGTCTTCAATAACAATAAGGGAAGAATGCCCACATATACGTGGAAATTGAACAATGCTCTACTCAATGATAACCTGGTCAAGGAAGAAATAAAGAAAGAAATTAAAAACTTTTTAGAATTTAATGAAAATGAAGGTACAACATACCCAAACTTATGGGACACAATGAAAGCTGTGCTAAGAGGAAAACTCATAGCTCTGAGTGCCTGCAGAAAGAAACAGGAAAGAGCATATGTCAGCAGCTTGACAGCACACCTAAAAGCTCTAGAACAAAAAGAAGCAAATACACCCAGGAGGAGTAGAAGGCAGGAAATAATCAAACTCAGAGCTGAAATCAACCAAGTAGAAACAAAAAGGACCATAGAAAGAATCAACAGAACCAAAAGTTAGTTCTTTGAGAAAATCAACAAGATAGATAAACCCTTAGCCAGACTAACGAGAGGACACAGAGAGTGTGTCCAAATTAACAAAATCAGAAATGAAAAAGGAGACATAACTACAGATTCAGAGGAAATTCAAAAAATCATCAGATCTTACTACAAAAGCCTATATTCAACAAAGCTTGAAAATCTACAGGAAATGGAAAATTTCCTAGACAGATACCAGGTACCGAAGTTAAATCAGGAACAGATAAACCAGTTAAACAACCCCATAACTCCTAAGGAAATAGAAGCAGTCATTAAAGGTCTCCCAACCAAAAAGAGCCCAGGTCCAGACGGGTTTAGTGCAGAATTCTATCAGACCTTCATAGAAGACCTCATACCAATATTATCCAATCTATTCCACAAAATTGAAACTGATGGAGCACTACCGAATTCCATGACGCCACAATTACTCTTATACCTAAACCACACAAAGACCCAACAAAGAAAGAGAACTTCAGACCAATTTCCCTTATGAATATCGACGCAAAAATACTCAATAAAATTCTGGCAAACCGAATCCAAGAGCACATCAAAACAATCATCCACCATGATCAAGTAGGCTTCATCCCAGGCATGCAGGGATGGTTTAATATACAGAAAACCATCAACGTGTTCCATTATATAAACAAACTGAAAGAACAAAACCACATGATCATTTCATTAGATGCTGAGAAAGCATTTGACAAAATTCAACACCCCTTCATGATAAAAGTCCTGGAAAGAATAGGAATTCAAGGCCCATACCTAAATATAGTAAAAGCCATATACAGCAAACCAGTTGCTAACATTAAACTAAATGGAGAGAAACTTGAAGCAATCCCACTAAAATCAGGGACTAGACAAGGCTGCCCACTTTCTCCCTACTTATTCAATACAGTTCTTGAAGTTCTAGCCAGAGCAATCAGACAACAAAAGGAGGTCAAGGGGATACAGATCGGAAAAGAAGAAGTCAAAATATCACTATTTGCAGATGATATGATAATATATTTAAGTGATTCCAAAAGTTCCACCAGAGAACTACTAAAGCTGATAAACAACTTCAGCAAAGTGGCTGGGTATAAAATTAACTCAAATAAATCAGTAGCCTTCCTCTACACAAAAGAGAAACAAGCCGAGAAAGAAATTAGGGAAATGACACCCATAATAGACCCAAATAATATAAAGTACCTCGGTGTGACTTTAACCAAGCAAGTAAAAGATTTGTACAATAAGAACTTCAAGACACTGAAGAAAGAAATTGAAGAAGACCTCAGAAGATGGAAAGATCTCCCATGCTCATTGATTGGCAGGATTAATATAGTAAAAATGGCCATTTTACCAAAAGCGATCTACAGATTCAATGCAATCCCCATCAAAATACCAATCCAATTCTTCAAAGAGTTAGACAGAACAATTTGCAAATTCATCTGGAATAACAAAACCCCAGGATAGCTACAACTATCCTCAACAATAAAAGGACTTCAGGGGGAATCACTATCCCTGAACTCAAGCAGTATTACAGAGCAATAGTGATAAAAACTGCATGGTTTTGGTACAGAGACAGACAGATAGACCAATGGAATAGAATTGAAGACCCAGAAATGAACCCACACACCTATGGTCACTTGATTTTTGACAAAGGAGCCGAAACCATCCAATGGAAAAAAGATAGCATTTTCAGCAAATGGTGCTGGTTCAACTGGAGGGCAACATGTAGAAGAAAGCAGATCGATCCATGCTTATCACCCTGTACAAAGCTTAAGTCCAAGTAGATTAAGGACGTCAACATCAAACCAGACACACTCAAACTAATAGAAGAAAAACTAGGGAAGCATCTGGAACACATGGGCACTGGAAAAAATTTCCTGAACAAAACACCAATGGCTTATGCTCTAAGATCAAGAATCGACAAATGGGATCTCATAAAACTGCAAAGCTTCTGTAAGGCAAAGGACACTGTGGTTAGGACAAAACGGCAACCAACAGATTGGGAAAAGATCTTTACCAATCCTACAACAGATAGAGGCCTTATATCCAAAATATACAAAGAAGTCAAGAAGTTAGACCACAGGGAGACAAATAACCCTATTAAAAAATGGGGTTCAGAGCTAAACAAACAATTCACAGCTGAGGAATGCCGAATGGCTGAGAAACACCTAAAGAAATGTTCAACATCTTTAGTCATAAGGGAAATGCAAATCAAAACAACCCTGAGATTTCACCTCACACCAGTGAGAATGGCTAAGATCAAAAACTCAGGTGACAGCAAATGCTGGCGAGGATGCGGAGAAAGAGGAACACTCCTCCATTTTTGGTGGGGTTGCAGACTGGTACAACCATTCTGGAAATCAGTCTGGATGTTCCTCAGAAAATTGGACATTGAACTGCCTGAGGATTCAGCTATACCTCTCTTGGGCATATACCCAAAAGATGCCCCAACATATAAAAAAGACACGTGCTCCACTATGTTCATCGCAGCCTTATTTATAATAGCCAGAAGCTGAAAAGAACCCAGATGCCCTTCAACAGAGGAATGGATACAGAAAATGTGGTACATCTACACAATGGAATATTACTCAGCTATCAAAAACAATGACTTTATTAAATTCGTAGGCAAATGGTTGGAACTGGAAAATATCCTGAGTGAGCTAACCCAATCACAGAAAGACATACATGGTATGCACTCATTGATAAGTGGCTATTAGTCCAAATGCTTGAATTTCCCTAGATGCCTAGAACAAATGAAACTCAAGACGGTTCATCAAAATGTGAATGCTTCACTCCTTCTTTAAAAGGGGAACAAGAATACCCTTGGCAGGGAATAGAGAGGCAAAGAATAAAACAGAGACTGAAGGAACACCCATTAAGAGCCTGCCCCACATGTGGCCCATACATATACAGCCACCCACATAGACAAGATGGATGAAGCAAAGAAGTGCAGACCGACAGGAGCCGGATGTTGATCGCTCCTGAGAGAAACAGCCAGAATACAGCAAATACAGAGGAGAATGCCAGCAGCAAACCACTGAACTGAGAACGGGATCCCCATTGAAGGAATCAGAGAAAGAACTGGAAGAGCTTGAAGGGGCTCGAGACCCCTTATGTACAACAATGACAAGCAACCAGAACTTCCAGGGACCAAGCCACTACCTAAAGACTATACATGGACTGACCCTGGACTCTGACCTCATAGGTAGCAATGAATATCCTAGTAAGAGCACCAGTGGAAGGGGAAGCCCTGGGTCCTGCTAAGACTGAACCCCCAGTGAACTAGACTGTTGGGGGGAGGGCGGCAATGGGGGGAGGGTGGGGAGGGGAACACCCATAGGGACGGGGAAGGGGGAGGGGGATGTTTGCCCGGAAACCGGGAAAGGAAATAACACTCGAAATGTATATAAGAAATACTCAAGTTAATAAAAAAAATGAAAAAAAAAAGAATTCAAATAGATCCACATTTATCACCTCGCACAAAACTGAAGTCCATCTGGGTCAAGGACCTTAACATAAAACTGGATACACTAAATCTCACAGAAGAGAAAGTGGGAAATGGCTTGGAACGCATTGGTGTAGGAGACAATTTCCTAAACAGAACACTAGTGTCTTGGCTTCTAAGATCAACCATTAATAAATGGGACCTCATGAAACTGAAAAGCTCCTGTAAGGTAAACTGCACATTCAATAGGACTAAATGGCAGTCTATAGATCGGGAAAGGGTCTTCAGAGGGCTAATGTCTAAAATTTATAAAGAGGTCAAGAACTTAGACATCAACAACCCAAATAACACAATTAAAAATGTGGTACAGAACTAAACAGAGGAATCTCAACAGAAGAATCTTGAACGGCAGAGAAACACTTAAAGAAATGTTTAAAGTCATTAGTCATCAGGGAAATACAAATCAAAACAACTCTGAGATTCTATCTTATACCCATCAGAATGGTTGAGATTAAAAACTCAAGTGATATCACCTGCTGGCAAGGATGTGGAGCAAGGGGAACATTCCTCCATTGCTGGTAGGAGTGAAAACTTGTACAACCACTTTGGAAATCAATTTAGAAGTTTTTCAGAAAACTGGAAATTGTTGTACCTCATTTTTAATTGGGTTATTTGACTCTAACTTTTTGAGTTCCTTATAAACTTTGGATATTAGACCTTTTTCAGATGTAGCATCGGTGAAAATCCTTTCCCAGTGTAGGCTGCTGTTTTGACCTAATGATGGTATCCTTTATCTAACAGAAGGTTTTCAGTTTTATGAGATCTCATTTATCAATTATTGATCTTAGAGCCTGAGCCATTGGTGTTCTGTCCTGGAAATTGTCTCCTGTACCAATGAGTTCCAAGCTATTCTCCAGTTTCTGTTCTATTAGATTTAGTGTATACTGTTTTACATTGAGGTCTTTGATCCACTTGGACTTGAGTTTTGTGCAGGGTGATAGATATGCATCTCTTTCCATTCTTCAACATGCAGGAATCCAGTTTGACCAGATATTTTGTTTAGAAACAGCAATTGAAATTACTGACTACTTTTCAGAGATTATAAAATAAACATTACCAATCAAAGTAGTGATAAGACATTAAGCTAAAAGAAGAGCAGGAAGCTGTAGGTAGGCATTATATGCCAAAAAAACTGAGATTGCCAGGCAGCAGACATCTGTACCACTTCTTCAGGCCAAGCCTAGGACAATAGAAGGATGTTTAGCTAGTGTTTTCAAAGGACTAAATGGTAGAACCCAGGAGCACCAGTGGCATAAGCAAGACATGTGGCGCTGTGATGGATGTTGGACTTCTTGTACTGTTAAGTATTTGTCTGATTGGCTATAACACACCCAAATTTCAGAGGCCAATGATAATCTTCTCCCCAAAATTCTGTATGCTATCAATATACTTGTTAAGGGACATATATTGTTTTGGGGTGATGTAACTTTCTACCTAGAAAATAGTGATTATTAAAATTATAATTCATGCAAGAGCTGAGAAAGTTATAAATCCAATTTGAATTTTATATTTGGATTTTTTGAGCATTCCAGTTAAAATCATAATTTATTTCCTGTTGCTATTATTGACTGCTGTCTTTTGCTAAGTTAATTCTAAAATTCATGTTAGAATTGATTATATATTTTTTCATGATAGAAGAAAACTCAGTTGTGATCTAAGGTAGCTCTTGTGAAAGATGAAAATTGTCCTACTAGATAGCAAATTGCATTTCCCTAATAACGAATATACTCTATTGATTTAAAAATAAAATCAGCTAAGAAAGAGAATAAGGAGCTTAGAATCAGAGACAAATATTTATAGAAACATGATTCATCACAGGGTTTGAAATGCTGGTTATTTTTTAAATGATAGAATATTTAATCAATGGAGCTTGGGGGATTAATCATCAAACAAACAAAAGAAAGTTAAAATTGTATTTCTGCATTTTGATGTAGTGAGCTCACTTGATCGTCAGCAAATGAACGAATCAATGCTAGGGAGAATAAAGATTTCATTATGAATGGGAAAACTAAAAATTTACAAAAGAATCAAGAATCCTAGATTTACAAAAGGAAGGTTGTGTTTGTTAAAAGGACATTCTGATATAGCCAAAAATTGATGAGGTAAAACAATTCATTTACTTTATTTTCCAGAAGAAAACCAAACAGACAAGTTACATCTTGAAGAATAAATATTTGCATACTTAACTAGAAAATAATAATACTGCAAGTACATCTGAGAAATCTTCTATTAACATGGATATGACAAAAATAAAATATATATGAAGAACAAGAGGCATGAACAGTCTTGCCATAGGTGATACATTAATAAAATACAGAAAGTTATTCACTGTTGATAAGAGAAATACAAATTAAATCCACAATGCTAAACTTCTTTCTTCCAATTACATGGGTTGATTTAGAAGTGTGATACATGTCAAAGGATGCTGGGGAGTGTCCACTCATACACCTGGCCCAAAGAAGAAAGGAGTGTGATTGCTATGGACAGAAATCACCCACATCACAACTCTATTCTCCTTCCTTCCTTCCTTCCTTCCTTCCTTCCTTCCTTCCTTCCTTCCTTCCTTCCTTCCTTCCTCCCTTCCTCCCTTCCTTCCTTCTTTCCTTCTTTCCTTCCTTCCTTCCCACCTTCCTCTTCCTTTTCCCTTTCCTCGTTTCCTGAGACACCTGAGCTGGAACTTACCTGAAAGTCCCCTTCCTGAGGACTACCTTTCATAATATTATAAGGTACCATGCAAGCCCCAAAGGTGGGAAATAACTAACAGTCCAACCCAGTTATAATATTTATCAACCACAGCAGTGACCAGCATGTCAAAATAACCCTAAGGGTACAATACCTTGGTGGTATATATACCTTGGTAATCAAGAGTCCTCTAGTTGGACTTAAGTCCCATAAACAGTAGGAAAGTCATGCGTAGTTCTGGAAAACTGTCTAACTACCCAGAGCTAGTGAAGTGATGGATCTTGGAGGAGAGCCTTCAAACTCTACTTTCCTAAACTAGCACAGTCCCTAACTCTACACCCAATATTTGTCCTCACACCCACAGATAAGTGTAGATCTCACTTCTTACTAAGGAAACTTCTTTTTTCAACAGGCAGAGACCATTTCTGAAAACTAATGGATAACCAAAATGCTATAGGTCTCAGACCTAACAGAAAGGTTTACAACTATTGTCTCTATGTCTCAAGGACTATTGCAGAAGGGGAGCAGGTTGTAAAAGTTGTGAGACTGGTACTGATAAAGTCTTCCATGACTGACTAACGATGAGCTGATAGACTTTCTAAAGTGGATGGGGTAAGACCATGAGGTCTCAGTCACATACAAAGAGATACAGCAACTAAAGAATGTGAGATAAGGAGAAACAGTCTTCTCCCGTCTACTGATTGATTATCCAACACCTTGAAAAATAATACAAATAGCATTATACAGTCTGAACAAGGTATATTGACATATTTAGGAAAAATAATATATGTAGTCAAAAATATACATTATTTAAAAAATTATTTGTTGCGAAGGTGGGGTAGCACATGTCTGTCTTTTCAACATTTGGGACTCTGAAGGCCAACTTGAGTTATATAACAAGGTCCAGACCAGACTGTTTCATTAAATAGCCAGACTCCTTTAGTTTTTTAAAAGTCTGTTTTTCTTTAAAAGTCCTATAGTAATTATTTTGGTATAGGATAAAATTTCTCTATGTGGTATAAGAAATCAAAATATAGTGGTGTTTTAAATAATCTATCTATCTATCTATCTATCTATCTATCTATCTATCTATCTATCTATCTATCTATCTATCTGTCTCTGTAAGTAAAGAGTCCAAGATTAGAATAATGTGTAATTACGCGAAGAATCTCCAAACTTTATGGTTCTGGTATTAAACCATTATTATCTATGTCACTTCATTCTACTTCATGCTGCTCTAATTGTAAGTAGAACAACAAGTAAGCAAGGAAGAAAGAAAGAAAGAAAGAAAGCTAAAACTATGACATGCTCTTAACCATAATTAGAGTCATTTCTAATTTCCAAGGAGACTGACAGAGCAATCTTCATTTAAGATAGAGGATTGTCTCACTCGAAATGTATATAAGAAATACTCAAGTTAATAAAAAAATAAAATGTAAAAAAAAAAAGGAAAAAAAAAGATAGAGGATTGTAAACTAAATGCCAGCCTGGGCTACACCCTGTGTTATTAACCCTTCCAAATTGTTAGGTATAATAGCTTCGATATACTAGCTTACTTTAAAATTAAGGAGATAATTTCTCTTACTACAGAAATCTTTACCAAAATAGTATCCTTACAGAGGATGGCTCTTGGAATCATTTCCATTCTTAGAATGGATATTTTGATTCAGAAACATGTAAATCAAATATAAATTTCAAACCTTTAAGATATTATAACCAAATATTTGCATTAGAGTCAACAGACATCATTTAAAAGGCATTTTATTAATTATTTGAGTGTTTCACACAGCTTATTTTGATTATATTTATTTTAATTCCACCCCTTAATTCCTTCTAGACCCATTCCTATCTCCCTACCTCCCCAACTTTGTTTCTGCTTTAAAAATTAGTTTAAACATTTCCTTAAAGACCAACCATTTCTAATTATCCTGTCCATATACTGCCATCTGTGAAGTCATTCATTGGAATGTGGTTGACCTACTAGAAGCCACATCCATAGGAGGAAAAAAAATCCCCTCACATAACATAAGACATCAACTGTCCATACCTTTTCTGTTAGGTTGTGGGCTCATGAATGACCCAATCCATGCCAGAGTAGCTTGATTTTATATAGATATTTTACAGGTAACCGTGGATGTTTCACATTCATAGTAGAGTGGCTCTATCATGTCCAGAGGCACTGCTTTGCTCTGGTCATTCCTGACCTCATGCTTTTACACTCTTTTTGTTCTATCATGTGAGATGGTTCTTGAGCCTTAGGAAGGAAGGTGATAATAGCTGTCTCATTTGTATTTGAGCACTTGATAGCCGCTTATTCTATGCACTTCGACCAGTTGTGCATTTCTGTATCAACTACCATTCACTACATGAAGAAACTATTCTGGTGGAGAATGGCACTAACTATGGATAGAGAAATTCAAATTTAGAATGCAGTTTGACTTTTTTTTTTGCATTTTGCCAAAGAGCACTAGTTGGTTTTTCTGTAGAGCTTGGGAGCTGCCCAACCACGGGTTCTAGACCAGATTTACAATACTAAGTAGGGATTTCTTCCTGAAGTGCACCTTAAGCCCAATCAGAAGGTAGTTGGTTAACCCTATAACATTTCTGTCACCGGAGTTGTTAATCAGAGTTGTCAAGAGACTCCTTAAACAATATATGATATTGATAATTGCTCTTGGTTGCCACCAGAACTTAGTGGTAAGATCATAGCTGAAAGCATAGCTATACACCTATATTCATATATAATTTTTCATATAATACATGCTGACTACAGTTTCCAATCCCTTTGTTCCTCACAGTTCTTTGACTCCCCTCTCCTCCAGATCCACTCTGCTGGTTCCCTTCAGAAAGGAGCAGGTCTCTCAAGAATATCAACTGAACACAGTAAAACAAAATACAATAAGAGTACCTACAAACTCTCATATCAAGGATGGATGAGGCAACCCAATAGGAGGAGAGGTTCCTAAGAGACTAAATCAGCAATCATGGTGCCTGCATGGTTCAGCATTTGGTCCTCTGTGTGTGTGTGTGTGTGTGTGGGTGCATTGGTGTGTATGTGTGTATGTGTGTGTGTGTGTATGTGTGTGTGTGTTTGTGAGTGTGAGTGAGTGTGTGTGTGTGTTTAAAAGAAACTTTCCTTTCCATGTTCATGAAGACATTCTAAAATTTATTTTGGAGTTGATGATTAAGTGTGGTCAGACTTACAAATCTACTGTTAAATGTGTCTCTGGTTTTGAACTTCATGATTACTGAAATGAAATATAACCATATATTTTCTTTGTTTTTAAAGAATCAACATTGAGTTGAAAAAATTATCTAAATAGCCTATCTTATCTGACCCAGTAAATACTGATATGGTAAAGCAGGGCTCAATCATACAGATTAGTTACTGGAGATATAACTTAAAAATAATTTTTTTGAGAACTTAATGTAAGTACTTACCCCTGCCTCTCCTTCCAACTTCTTACAAGGAGGGAGAGAAGAGGGATAAATAACCCTAAGTATGTTTGCATAGAGCCACTGTGAATAGTACTATTGAATGTTTACACACACACACACACACACACACACACACACACACACACACACACACACAGAGTGTGGTGACTTTGTACCACTTGGATTGACAATGCTCTTCCCCAAAGCAATAGACTATCTACCAAAAACCTCGGTGTCAGGCATAGGAAACTTTCTTTTGAACTGTTTTTCAAAGGAGTCCAAAAGACTCCCAAATAATATAGACTATCACCATGGTATTTTGCTGCCTTTGAGATGATAGTGCTGAAGACAGTATATACTTTAGACTTAGTGCTTTGAGGAAATGGTACTTTTAAAGCAAAATATCTTGTTCTCAATAGTCTTTTAAACCCTAAAACATCAATGGCTAACCTCTGTCCCTCAAGATAGGGACAAAAGACAATGTCATTCTAGTATCACAGATCAGTTCTCAACAATAACAAAATTTCTCACATCTTGTGAAAGTTAAATTTCTTCCAGAATTAAACTGGATATTTGTTTCCTTTAACTACTTCAAAGTTTTACTGAGTATAATTTGAAAAATGATACAAAACAGTCCATTGAACTGACCAAATTTTTGATGCCTACACTAATAGAATCCTAATTCTTTTTCTAGTTGTGAGACAGAGGTCAGACAAGAGTTTTGCCTCTGCTAAGTAAGGGTTCTACCTTAATGTTCTACACCCTTGGGATTCTTATTCCTTTCCTTTTATGTTGTGACAAGGTCTCACAGAGTTAAGTTATCTTGGCTTAAGTCAGTGTTTCCCAGACATTCTAGAACAAGCCATGCTCCTTCCTGACTTCTCAACCTGTTTCTCAAGTATTTCTTTGCACCCAAAGTAATGTTTAATCTTTAAGGTGACCCCTAGTGAATACTTTCAATTTCCCAGTTCTTTCTCACCTATAGTATATTGAACTATATCTAAGACACATGACACTATGATATTTATCTGAAAGTCAATTCCATTTCTCAGTTTGTCTAAAACAAACTTTATTCAGGTGAGGGAAGGTTAGTTGCACTGTTTCCTTTTAACTCTAGCTAACATTTGTGCTTACAGCACACTTCTGATATTTTCCCTCAACCCTGAGTGATCTTTTGTTCATTGTCATTGTGAGTAACTTGATACCAGTATTGCCACCTTTTTTCACCCTAGTGAAAAAAGATATTTCAAAACAACAAGATCTGTACTCTTGACAACCATCAGTCACATCCTACCAGTATTGACTGCAACTAATCACCACCTTCTTAACCACTGTGGCAGAGGTGATACTCACATTTTTCTCACCTCAGCCAGCCCTGCCTATCTCAAGCCTTGCTGTTAGGCAATTATAAACAAAAGAAAAGAGAGAAAAGGGGGAAGAGATAGAGAAGAAGAAATAGTATCATATCTAAGATTCTTTACGTAGTTGCTTAATAGTTACAAAGTTATCTGATAAGGGAAGAAAGCATCCAAGAAGATAATCAAAGACTTGATAAACTATCCCACAATTATTAGATTTTTGCTAGAACTTACTTAATACCTGAAATGACAGATAAGGATAAGTGTAGTTGTTGAAACATAACAGAAAAAAGAGAGCTTTGCCTAGTTTCTTGGTATGTGACCCATCAAATCAAGGGAGGACTATTTGTACGAAGGTACATGATGTGTTTTCTCCGGGGAACCTGGGAACTAGCCTCCAGGGAATAGCACAAGAGAATTCATTGCCAGCACTTGTTATAGGGCATCAAGTTGAGAGAACTATCTGTCTTAGTTGAGGTTATTATTGCTATGATGGCCATGACTAAAGCTACTTAAATAGGAAAGAATTTATTTGGCTTACACTTCAGTATTACTGTTAATCATCAAAGGAAGCAAGGCCAGGAACTCAAACAGCACAGTAATGTGGAGGGGGGAGTTAAGAAAAGGCTATGGAGGGGTGCTGTTTACTGGCTGGCTCACTATAGCTTGCCTAGTCTATTTTCTTATAGGACTTAGGGCATCTAGCTCAGGGATGGCCCTACCCACAATCAGCTGGGCCCTCCCCCATCAATCAGTAATTAAGAAAATGTCCCACAGGTTTGCCTACAGCCCAATCTTCTGGAGGCATTTTCCTAATTAGGGTTCCTTCCTCTTACATGAGTCTAGCCTGTGTCACGTTTGCATAAAATCAGCACAATTAACCCCTTGCCAGCTTGACAGACAACACTTTTAAATACCTAACCTTTCCATTTTTTTGCTCATTCCCAAGATATCAGATTAATAAATAACACAAATATAAGACACTTTGTAAACGTGTCAGTCTGCAGTCTTTACCAATTCAAACACTTCAACTTTTTATTTTCTGTAAAAATCTAAAATCTCTTTTAAAATCCCTAATCTCTTTTAAAAATTCGTTCTCTCAAACTGTGGCCTCCCATAAAATGAAAAATCAGCTAAGTATTTTCTAACTTGAAGAGAGAATAAACAGGGCACAGTAACAATCTGAAGGAAATCTCATTACAAACTTGTAAATAATTCATTGTTCAATGTCTGGGATCCACTTACATTTTTCACGGGTCACTTCTCTAGCTCTGCCCTCTGCAGCACACAGATTTTGTCCTCTAAGCTTAGGCAGGCTCCACTTCACAGCTGCTGTTGTTCTTGGTGGCCATCCCATGCTTTCAGCATCTCCAAAGCACTGGAGTCTTCAATCGTAACTTGGCTGCACGTTCACCTGTAGCCTCTCCTGGCTTGATCATCAAGTCTTGCTCAACCTACTTTCTAATAGAACCCAGTACCCTCCCCATCAATCACTAATTTAAAATATATTCTACAACCCAATCCTAAGGAGATGTCTTCTCAATTTGGGTTACCTCCACTCAGATGACTGTAGTCTGTGTCTAGTTGACATTAAATTAGCCAGCACAGTCTCCAGCAATGAATTAGGAAAGGGCTTCTCTCTGCATCAGCAGCTTGCAAGCCACAAGGGCCTAGGATCTCTTTTAGGAAGAGGTATAATTCCCCCACCTGCACCCCATCTACAGTTCACAGATGTCACTTTCTTAGACTTTTAGACTGTCATTTTTGAATGATGTTTTGACATTATTTTTATCCATCTTCTACTTCTGGTCTCGGGTTCATCATGTGATTTAGTTTGTATTGAAGAGTGAGGAGCACACCTCTGGCTTACAAATGTTAGTTGTGCAAGTACTAATATGGTAAGGTGCAGGAGAGGTATCATGAGGCCTGAGTTGACGAAACAATTGCAGCTATATGTTTTCTGGATATTTCTTCACTTGTACCTCCTAGAGGGCTAGAGTGGAGGCATCTGTGAAAGGCCACCAGTACACAATGGATTTAGTGTTTGGGTGGGTGGTTCTAGAAAGATCGTAGGCCTAGAGACACTGATCAGTATTGTGTAGCCTCTCACATTGGCTCCCAAAGACCAGAATCATGTTAGCACTATGCTATCCTGGGAAGCAACATGAAGAAATCTACTTGGTGTCTGTGGTACTCTAGTTAGAAACTGTCAGGACTAAAAGGGTCATCGTAAGTGGTGTTGGACTGGGGTATGTGTGCACTCAGGTGACGTCTCGCCCACAAACATTGCTGCTCAGCGTCTCTTCCCTGTGTCACGAAGGGTGTTTTTGGCTTAATGCTTCTCTATGCTGGACTGGGGAATAAACATTTCCCAGGGAGCACTGTGAGGATGGAGATCTTGGCAAATGATGGGAAAAATATGAATTATCAAAATTATATTAGGAGATTTGTACTAGACCATATAGGAGATTTATCAAAGCCACATGCATTCTTACTTTCATGTCATTAGACAAGCAAATGCAAAGTACAGGGTATAATTTTTTCAAGAGGATTAGTGGATAGCACATGCATTCTATCCTTGTAATTGGTCTACTTCCTGCCATGACACATGCTGGGCTGCCAATGTGTATTTGTTTCACTAACTTAGACTAATAGAAATCTTTCTACCTGATAACACACAGTAATAATTAGGGAAGATTTTTGTCAGGATGATTGGTCCCTCATTCTAGAAATAAAGGCATCTGAACCAAGGTACAAAAAGAACTGAGTGCAAAGCTCAGTTTTGATTTCTTTGAAAACTACCTCTAATGAAGGACAAAAGATAGGACAAAAACAGAGACAAAATCACAAGCTGACAGATGGGTCCAGCCTTGGTGTGAAGACCGCTTAATTGGAAAGTAATCCCAACAGCCAAGGTAAGAAATTAGAAAATGAATCAGGCACAGACGAGGGGTAAGAGAAGGAACCCACACAGCTGCCTGGTGGTCCAAGCATGTCTATGGATCACTGGCACTTAGACTTACCTTGCCCCTTGGAGGCTGCAAAGTCCATCACAGATTGCTACACCTACAGGATAGATAACGACATCTTCCTTTCTTATTGGGCACTTATTTGTAGTAGTTATTAATCTCTTGGCAATTTCCATTTGTCCAACCTATGAGGCCAATGTCCAGAGTGTGTTCTCTGTCTCTGTCTTTGTCTGTCTCTCTCGCCTCCTGTCCCCTTCTCCTCTTCCTCCTCCTCCTTTTCCTCCTCCTCCTCCTCCCTCCTCCTCCTCCTTCCTCCTCCTCCTTTTCCTCCTCCTCCTCCTTTTCCTCCTCCTCCTCTCCTCCTCCTCCTCCTCCTACTCCTCCTCCTCCTCCTCCTCCTCCTCCTCCTCTTCCTCTTCTTCTTCTTCTTCTTCTTCTTCTTCTTCTTCTTCTTCTTCTTCTCTCTCCCTCTCTTCTCCTCCTCCTCCTCCTTTTCCTCCTCCTCCTCCTCCTCCTCTTCCTCTTCTTCTTCTTCTTCTTCTTCTTCTTCTTCTTCTTCTTCTTCTCTCTCCCTCTCTTCTCCTCCTCCTCCTCCTTTTCCTCCTCCTCCTCCTCCTCTTCCTCTTCTTCTTCTTCTTCTTCTTCTTCTTCTTCTTCTTCTTCTTCTCTCTCCCTCTCTTCTCCTCCTCCTCCTCCTCCTCCTCCTCCTCCTCTTCTTCTTCTTCTTCTTCTTCTTCTTCTTCTTCTTCTTCTTCTTCTTCTTCTTCTTCTTCTTCTTCTCTCTCCCTCTCTTCTCCTCCTCCTCCTCCTTTTCCTCCTCCTCCTCCTTCCTCCTCCTCCTCCTTCCTCCTCCTCTTCCTCCTCTTCCTCCTCTTTCTCTTCCTCCTCCTCCTCTTCTTCTTCCTCTTCTTCTGTTTCTTCTCTCTCTTTTTCCTTTCTTCTCCCCTCCCCTGATTCCTCCCTCACTTTCTCTTTCCTTAACAGAGTTTTAACATATAGTCCCAGGCTGTCCTCTAATGATTCATCTTACTGCTGGCATTATAGGTGTGACTGACCTGTCCAGTAGATAATTCTTGATCACAAACTCTGGGGTGCTTTTAGGAAAAAGCAGTCTCTTTTAAAAGGATAGATGCAGCTATTAAAATACTTGCCTCAGAGCTTAAACTAGTCTAGACCTGACTCTCACTAGAGTCTCAAGACCTTGACCACATTATTCCTATTGACTTGGAACTGTTTCCCCCACTGCCACCATGGTAGAAATTTATCTCAGCCTCTAAATTCAGTGATGCTGTGTTGATCAAGCACAGCAGAGAATGTGAGATGTTCTAAGGTTCAGAAAGCCCTGAGGAGAATTTCCTTAGGCAAAGTCATCATTAAATAAAACTAAGATAAATGAATAAAGAATACAAACTGGATAAAAGTCATATTTAAAAATGTTTGACAAGTTGACCAGTGAAAAGATAACGATCTAGAGAAATGAAAAGGCTAAAGGGTTAGACAAAGTCAGAAAGAGATTGGCATATCTTGTGGGTCAGAATTAAAATTTTAAGAGACAGGGGAACAAGGGAAAATACTGTGATTGATATTTTCAGCAGGGCAGGGAGCGATTGAGGAGGATAGAAAAGAGAGAGGGGAGAGAGAACACTCTAGCATTGTCCTCATAGATAGGACAAACAGAAAATTCGGTATCTTTTGGTGTGTGTGTGTGTGTGTGTGTGTGTGTGTGTGTGTGTGTGTGTGTGTCTGTCTGTCTGTCTGTCTGTCTGTGTTGTCTTATGTGTGCATTTGCGGGGCTATAAACAAGTGTGCACTTGTGTGTGGAAGCCAGAGGTTGATGTCAAGAAACTTCTCCGATTACTTTCTGCCTTTAAGATGAAGACGGGAGTTCTAAGATCCTGACTTCTGCCCCTCAATACTTCATCCATTGAACCATCTCCACAGCCCTGTTTTTTCAGTCTATTTTTTGAGATGAAGTTTCACTAAGCAACTGGCTGGCTTTGAAACCTGCTGCGTGAAAGAGGAGACTGGTTTCAAACTCAGTTCCTCCTGTGTCTGCTTTCTCTGTGTTGGGGTTACCCGAATGTAACACCGTGGCCAGCTGAGACACTAATACTGGTTGGTGTTTTTAATGCTATTCAGGAGGACATATTTATAGTGAGCAGACCTTTTTTATTTTCAACTGCTGATTATCCAGGTGGTAAATTGCTTTAGAGTTCCATGGATTCATTGTACAGGCACAATCAATCATAGAACTTTCTTCTCTTTAAAGTTCCCTACAGAGAAGTCCCACAGCGGATGCAATTTTGGAAGTAGACATTAAATCACATTTCCCTCAAAGGGAGACTGGAAATCGTCTCAGAGCACCCGTGAACCCCCACAAGTGCTGAGATGAGTCTAACCATAAAGATTACCAGAGAGAGCAGCTGAACGTGAGAGACATGATTTCTTTCTAGTCACGGTCACCCCATCTCCGGGAAGAGTGTGCTTATAACCACAGAGAAACAGGCCGCCTGTCCAAGTCAGGAGTGAATTACAGAAGAAACTGTGCAAACTTTCACAGCCTGGAGAGAAAACCCCAGTTGTAAGAAAGTGGAACTGTGAGAATTATTTTCTTTAAACATTTTTTCTCAGTCACTGGAATGAACACTTACTTTGCTAAAGTGGGAGAAACATTATCAATGCTGGAGACACTCTTTGTATACTCGGTGCTACTTTCTGTAGGAAAACGAAGAGAGTCGAGAACACCACTGCACAGCTTCAAGATCCAAACAGAACAAGGTGGCTTCCCAGTGCTGTTTACAAGAACCTGATGCTGAAGTGAGTTTCCCTGGCCACAAAGGTGTAAACCTGGGATGTCCGGATGGAGGCTCTTGCCTTCTGAATTTCAGTTCATACATTAAAGTCCTGGTGGTAGTTGTCTGAGAAACATCTCGGAAGCCAATTTTATCACTCTAACCTTGAATATACTTTACCACAATTCTTAGCAGTTTCCTTAGTTCTTTTGCTATTTCCAAAGCAGATACCAGAAAGCTTGATTCTTCATTTCTGAATGTGCTGTGTGTTTCTCCCACTAAAAGGATTTGGGGCGGGGGAGGGTTGTTATCACATAAACATGTTGAAGAAAAGGTTTTCACATTCATTAGTTCTGCAACTCATTGAGTTTCTTGTGCCTTTTCTGCACATGAGTTGTGAATAACATGTGCCTTAGATTTATAGTTTTCCTAGCCCACTGGTTTTCAATCTTCTTATGCTGACACTCATTAATATGGTACCTCATGTTGTGATGACCCCCAACCACAAAATTACTTTTGCTTCTATTTCATAGCTGTAATTTTGCTACTTTTATGAATCGTACTATTTAATTATCTCTGTTCTCTGATGGTCTTAGGTGACACCCCAGGGCCTCATGACCCACAGGTTGAGAATTACAGCTTTACAGCCTAGTGAGCAGGGCCCAGGAAGTAAATGGCTGCTGCCATTTTTATTTCTACCCCAAAGCATGTGCCTGTACACTGTATGCATACAAAGAGTGGTTGAAACAGAGTTGCACACACAAAATGAGTCACCAGAAGGCAGACAAGGGGAAGGTGCTAGAGAAACAGCCACAAGTCACAGTTTTGCCAAAGTTCGTATTCCCAGCGTTCTGGAAGCCAGGAAGATTAATAACTAGTATCCCCTTCCTTGGACTAATGGCTTCACCTCGAGCATACTGAACTCCCTTAACCTCCCACATGCTTGGGGAGACATGTACCATCAAGATTGAAATTTTATGAATGCATAAAGCTCTTGAAAATTAATTTTGATTTTTAAAAGTTAGCAATAGAGGAGAAAGAAGGCAAATGATTGACAGACAATTTACAAATATATCAATAACGAGTGAATGCATAGGTCTACATGAATTATAATACAAAATAATGATTACACATATATTTTATTAGAATTGTCCCTGCTCATTATCAAAGCACATATATTTAAATAATGTTGCAAAGGGAAAGGTGGCAATACAAATAGCATGTATTGGTAGACACAGCTTGAAAAGCTTCTGCTGATGAAGGAAGGTTGAAATGTGTTTCAGAAAAGAAGAGGCAGGGATGGATGGAGAGATGGCTCAGAGTCTAAGAGTGCTTATTACTCTTTCAGAGGACACAGGCTAGGTTCTCAGCATCTACATGCTTGCTCCAAACCACTTTGAGAGACTGTGATGCCCTCTTCTGAACTCTTTAGGCTCTTGCAGAAATGTGGTATACATAATCCCACACAAGCAACACACACACACACACACACACACACACACACACACACACACACACACAGAGAGAGAGAGAGAGAGAGAGAGAGAGACAGAGAGACAGAGAGACAGAGAGACAGAGAGACAGAGAGAAGGAAGATTTGGGCAACATGTTCTGTACAGTGGGGATCATTTGAAATATGTAGGTTGTATATAGAATAGGTAAGAACGCAACTAATGTTGGAATAATATGTTTAGGGCCACATTAGGACTGCAGCTTATAAGGTTAGTTGGGGAAAGCATAGGAAGCCTGCTGCGTCAGGTAGTGAGCAGTTTTGTAGTAATTTTCCTAGGAGAGAAGAAACATCTTACAGTAGTCTGGTAGTATTTTAAAGTGACACAGGGATACATGTGAAGCTAACAGTATACTGGTAAATGAACTGGATGGGCACTTAAGAAAAATTTTAAATATTTATGTGCATGCAGGCAGGGTACTGTTGTTGTTGTTGGGGGTGGTGATAGTGATGGTGGTGGTGGTAGTTGGGGTGATGATGATGGTGGTGGTGGTGGAGGTGATGGTGGTGGTGGTAGTGGTTGTGGTGGTGGTGATGGTGGTGGAGGTGGAGGTGGTGGCGGTATGAAGGAGCCAGAAGAGGGTGCCAGATTGCCTGGAGCTGGAGTTTCAGGTGGTTCTGAGCCACCTGACATGGGTGTAGGGAACCAAACTCTGGTTCTTTAAAAGAAGAGCAAAGACTCTAACCTGCTGATCCACCTCTACTTAGGAAATTTTTATGGTGATTAATTTAGATGAAGTCTGATGGAGGAGGTGTCCACTCAGACACTGACAAGGATAATAGAGAAGACAGAATTGGATAAAGAGCTTACTGTATAGGTAGACCGAGGCACATGATGACTTTTATCTAATGCAAAATCAGTCAAAATTAAATCTGAGTTTCTATAGTAATAAGAAGTATCTTTGGATGAAAGCCTACACTGCCATCCCAGTTTAGAAGACTTAAGAAAAAAGTGCAACAAAAATAATACATACTTATTTTGTTACTTAAAGGGCAAATGGAAATATATAATCTCTCAGAAAGAAAAAAAATGACACTGAATTTTTATCTTTGTTCAGGATTAGCATTTTAAAATTAATTAATTAACTAATTTACACCACAAATTTTGCCCTTTTTCCTAGATCCCCCTCATTGGGTTCCTTCCCTATTTCCCTTCCACTTTGCCTCTGAGAGGGTGGGCTCCTCATGGCTATCTCTCCACCCTGGTGCATCAAGTTTCTGTAGGATTAGGAATGTCTTCTCCCACTGAGGCCAAAAAAGGCAGCCCTCTGCTACATATGTGCTGGGGCTTCGGACGAGCCTGTATATGCTTTTTGGTTGGTGGCTTAGTTTCTGGGAGCACCCTGGGGTCCAGGTTAATTGACACTGTTGGTCTTCCTGTGGGATTGCCATCCCCTTCAGGGCCTTTAATTCTCCTCCTATCTTTTCCGTAGGGGTCCCTAAACTCTGTCCAATCTTCGGCATTAACATCAGCAGCTGTCACAGCTGAATAGAACCTCTCAGAGGACACGTATGCTAGGCTCCCGTCTTGAATCGTAGCAGAGTATCACAAATAATGTCAGGTATTGATACCTGCCAATGGGATGGGTCTCGAGTTGAGCTTGTCACTGGTTGGCCATTCCTTCAGTCTCTGCTCCACCTTTGCACATGCATTCCTTTTAGGCAGGACCAATTTTGGGTCAAGAGTTTTGTAAGTGGATTGGTGTCCCCATCCCTCCACTGGGGGTTCTGTTTGGCTATTGGAGGTGTTGTCTTTAGGTTCTATTTTGGCTAAGGTCATTTTGGCTAAGGTCATCCACATTTACTCCTGGGAGCCTCCCCCATCCCAGGTCTCTAGGACTTCCCTTATTTCAACAATAATGAGCAAATGACAAAGAGTGATGCCATCATATTTAAAGAACTGGGTTACCCAGATTATAAATTCTCTGAGCCATTAGAATAGTTCTCTAGGCTTTGTTATTAAAGGATTTATATCATACAGGCATTAAAAGTCAGTTTGTATACTTTCAGTCTTATAAATTCTTTTCTGATATGTCTCCATCATCCTACTAATTTTCATGCTTCTTTATTTGCTGAACCTGTAATTTACCATTCTCACCACTTATTGCAGTTCTGATCCATTATTCCATGATTGGTGGATATTGCAATATAGTTATAATAAAATACCCAAATATATGAGCTGTTCACTCTGGGTCAAATACAGCAACTTTCAAATATCATTTAATAGCTAGAAGATGAGTGGGCTGGTTGTCGATGAAGAAAATGAGATATGGGGAAGTGAATGGAATAGACTTAATATCATTCTACTAATGATAGAATATTTGCTTAGCATGCACAGAAATGTAGGATATACTCTAAACACGATTAAACAGAAATATAATAAAAGATCTCACAAAGAATTAAACTGTAAGTACAAGGTCAAAACCTATGCCTTTAATCACTGTTTTATGCTTTCTTTAGTTATTAATGATCTCCAACAAAACTTAGGAGGGCAAGAGTACTGAATGCCTAGAAAAAGTAAACAAAAATTAGTAACTGAGCCATTGGGAAATTTCAGACATTATAGATCCCATTTTACCCAAATTGGACTGTAGAAGCAACAGTGAAAGATCCCATCAGCATTGGACCTGTGGAATTGGATCTATGTGCTCTGCCACTTTCTCTTGGATGGCTGATTATTGCAATAGAGAATGTTTGCATAGAGGTATGGGGATGTACAGGTTTTCTTTTACCTGAAAAAGACATGACAATGAGAAAAGAACTTGAAGAGCTAGAAAAAGATGCTTTCTTTTATCAGCTTGGTCATCTACCTCAAATGCAGATAACTGAAGAAACTCTCAGTATCCCTGGTTTGTGAATGAAAAGAGATTAAAGCACAGTAAGTCATGTCTGTGTGGTAGCTCACACAGGGGAGAGGGCACAACACATGGGGCATCCATAGCAGATTGTTTCCTTGCTCTGAATCTTCACTTCTTCTTCCAGCAGCAGCAGCAGCAGCAGCAGCAGCAGCAGCAGCAGCAGCAGCAGCAACAACAACAACACACCAGAACAAAGCAAAACAACAAGTCACAACAACCAAAACTCAGTGCGCATGAGCAGTCATTGGGCATGAACAGTCATTGTACATTCGCAAACCAAGAAGACTAATGAACTTTGTCTTTCTAAATGACTGGTTAAATTGTAGAGATACAGAATATAACTTTGATATTGCAATAATCAAGATACTATCTGGCCTTGATCTCACAGAATAGAAAATCTTCCCAGGATAGGAAGCCTAAGGTACTAGAAGCTAAGTGATTTTGATCTCAATTATGGGACACTGTGTAGACATATTCCTGATATAAACATAAAATTATACTCAGTGTTATTTAGTACTGATATTTGTACTCACTGACTGGCTTTTTTTCCCACTTGAAATCTATTTTACTATTGTTCTTCATTGCCCACCAGAACTTGATGCTAAGACCTTGTTTTTGAAGACATGAACCATACACTTTGGTTACAGAACACAGAGAAACCAAGCTAGAATTGAGCTTCTTTATTGTTCTCTTTTAGAACATGTTATGCTCCCGGGGAGGGAAGGGGTAGAAAGCCATCAGTAGTCCTTCCAAGTTGTACTTCTTCTGAGCTATGATATTCATCTGCCCAGGCAGAAATTGCCCACTAGAGCAATAGCAGCTTGATTATGATGAGCAGTCTTCAGCTGCTTTCTGATTAGAATTGAGGCGTGCCCTACTATAAGGAAGTCAGTAATTTAAATCTGGTCAAGAGCCCATGGCTAGTGTCTAGTTACTTTTTTATTGCTGTGACAAGACCTTGTGGCAAGGCAAGTTATACAGGACTTACAAGAGGGTGAGTCTATGACCATTATATCAGGTAGCACAGCAGTAGGCAGGCAAGTACATTTCTGTAGCAAGAGTTGAGAGCTTACATCTGATCCACAAGCATGTAACTGTGGGGATGGTGGGGTGCATGAGCTTTTGAAACATTAAATCTTTCCCACTGTGATACATCTCTTCCAATAAGACCACACTTCTAATCCTTCCCAAACAGTTCCATCAACTGGGGACCAAGCATTCCAATACCTGAGTCCATGGGGTTCAATCTCATTAAGATCACCATAGCTAGAGATGTCAATGACTTTAGAAAGGCACCTGCGTATAGCATTTTGATAAATGAATATGTTATTAAACTGACTTCTAATGTTTGTGTGTGGGATGATGTCACAGGTGAGGCAGGTTCAAGATAGAATGAGGCCTGTCATTGGACAAGAAGGGGGGATGGGCGGGAGAAAAGTTTGAAGGAAGAGGAGGAGATGGGAATGGAAGAGAGGAGGAAGGGGAGGAGCCGGGGACAACATGGAGGCTGAAGTTAAGATTCCACGCTGTACCTTTACAGGTTGTTATGAATGTTCTTAAGGGATGGATGTGTACCGGTCTTTATATGTTTAGGTGGGCAATTATATCTTATCACTTGGGTTAAAGCTTATTGTGTTGTGTGTTCTTTCATGAAGTGATTTAAGTATAAGAAAGTGTGCGGCGGCTAGTCTGGGCAGCCACGGAGTTAGAATGTGTGTTTCTGGCATAGAAACCTGCCGTGGGAACTAGATAGATAGAGAGATTGCTGCCAGGCTCAGGGAGAGGCCTTCAGCAGTGTGATATGGGATGGAGCAGAGCGGGTGAGATGCTTTGCTGTCTGAGACTTAAGAGATCTAGCAGATATCTTGGGGCACTGTGGGACAGACCTGGTGGGGGATAAAAAGACTGTTTTATTTTTTATATTTTCACAACAACAGTTTGTGTATATACCTATAGATTCATGCTTTTCCCCACTCTCCTCAGAGAAGCCTCTTACAAATGAAGGTAGAGTCTTAGAATTAGAAAACGTGCTGAAGATAATTGATGATGGAATGTCCCGCCCAAAACAGGACATTTATCCCACTCCTCCCAAGGCCCAGGGAATACACAGAAGAAGCGGCAGAAAGAATGTATGAGTCACAGGACATGATAGTGTACCCGGAATGGATACCTCCTGGACAGCACAAAACTGTTGCCCTCAGGAAATCCTGAGGTTGTGGATATTTGCATGAGATCTGTACCAGAGCTGGCCTGTCATTTCATCGGGGATAGGACAGTTCACAGAAGATCTGTCCCTTCTTGAGAGATTATTGGCAGCTAATGGTTGTTGAGGAGAGGTGTGATTTCATTGGTGGTGTAGCTACTGAAAAGTTGTTTGTGCTCCAGTAAGTAATCTCTCACCTGTGATTATGTAAGCAATCTTAATTAAATTCAATAGTTCTCTCCCTGGAAACATGGAAGGTAGAGTAGGAAGAGGATTTATTGGGAACATGGAGGGTTTCAGTGGAATGGGTTAGGGGATGAGGGAGAATGACTGAGGTAGGAATGACTAAAAATAATCAACATTCATGAAACTCAAAGAAAAATTTAAGTTTAGTGATCTTTATATGAAAGCTTTATTTATGTATCCATGTTTAGATTGCTTTCATGAAATTTTATATGATACAATAAAGTGAGAATTATTTGAAGTTTTTTGTGTTATTATATGATGTCTTTTTTTTATTAACTTGAGTATTTCTTATTTACATTTCGAATGTTATTCCCTTTCCCGGTTTCCGGGCCAACATCCCCCTAATTGAAGTTTTATTCTATTTGAAAAAATCAATTCAAAACCAATTTATGCTGTGTCTACTTCTAGAGAAATGTTCAAAATTTCTTGCACACAAAAGTAGTGAAATTGTTTTCTTGACGAAAGCTTACATTTTGATCTTGTATCCTTTATACTTCCCAATCTAATGAATTTTAATAACTCACATGTTCACCTCAAGATTTTACTCAGCACAAAGCTTGTCTCCACCATGCTACTCCTTGAAGACTTTCTCATTCACATTCTTTTTTTTTTAATGACCAGTGAAGTACCTCCTCCTTCTAAAAACCTTTCTCTCCTCAGCACCTTTTCCTCTTTTTAAGCATCATGTATCTGTGACAGGATAGATCAGAGACAAATACAGGTCTCTTGCTATGGTTGTCTGACTACCAGTATGTTTCTTTTCCTTCCTCAGTGTATAGCTTAGATTACAAAAAAGGGGTATTTGTTCAATAAGCATTTGGTAGATGACACTGAATTTCCCATTGTTGTCAGAAAACAGTGGTATATGCTACAGAGTGTACAAAACATGAAATTGCAGTGACTGTATTCAGATCTTCCCGTCATGGTAGAACTCTGAAACCCAACAAGAGTGTTGGCAAGCTTCATTTTCCATGTGCAAAATCTGGGTAAAACATTTATCTGGCAGATTTATGGTTCAAGCGAGTCAAGCTGACACTTTCATAAAAATATGCTATAAACTGTAAAGTTCTGTGTAAATCTTTGATGTGAAAAGCTCCTGTTCGATTTGGGGCCATGTTTGATCAAGAATGCTTGTTTCACAGGCCAACATGGAACTTTCTGCTGTTATTTGAAATTAAACAAGCTGCCTTGTTTTGCTTCCTCCAACACAGACCCCCTACCCCCTACACATCACATCACAGCTGGATAGAGCTTGCTTTCTGATTCAGTGCCTTTTTATATCCACTTGCCTCACAAGCCAACTGAATCGAACACGCTCTTCTTACTGCTAATCAATGCCACATGTAGTACAATGAGCAATTAAGCCAAGAAAAGGGAAGAGGGCATCGATAACAGAATGCCTGATTATGCGGAGATTAGAACCTGAGATTGTGTTTGCTTGCTCTGTTGGAAGGTATAATTTAATTAGCCGGGTTAGGAAGGTTTCAATGTGACAGAAAACGAATTTTCCCCCTCTGCAATGTAATTTCCCTTTACTCTTGTGAGTCAGAAATACTTTCACAAACGAGGTTTTTAAACATGCAGTTGTGCTGATATCAACTCCAGAGTACCACCTCCCCTCTTTCTGAAACATGCGTCTCCTTCACATCAGGGACCATAAATAATCACAGAAGCTTCCATTCCTCTCTGTTCTTATTGTTCTATTTTTCTCCATACCAGAATGCACCACAAAAGTAGATAGGTTAGAAACCAACCTTAGGGAGATGTTATGAAAACTTGAAGCTTTTACAGTGTAGGCTGAGGAAGAATCCCAGCAGAATTTAACTTAGTCTTACCTATACTAATTGAGCAATCCAACACCAATAGTCTAATTGCAACAAGTATAATTCGACTTTCAAATTCTCAGAGCATTTGTGATACTTAATTTAGCTGTAAATATGTTAGAAGAGGTTAACGTAGAAGGCATTATGACTATGAGAAAGCTAAGCTTATACCTTTGATGGTTCATTGTAATTGTTAACTTGACTGGATTTAGAATCAACTGGAAGAAACATCTCTAGGCTCCATCTTTAAGAGTATTTCCTTAGAGCTTTTACAGAGCAGACATGATGCTCCCCGACTGTAGAACAATCCTTCTTATGGCTTTGAGTCCTGGAATGACTGTAAAGAGTAGCATTTAAAAGTCAATTATCACCATCCACTGTTCTCTGTTTTCTGATTTTCCCAGACATGAATAGTTCTAGGAGCGTGTTTTTGCTACCATAACTTCCACAATGCCTTCCCTGACATGATGCATGGAAAAAAAAACCTTCTACCCCGAAGTTGCTTCCAGTCAGGTGTTTGATCGCGGCTATCTGAAGAGTAACTATTCTAGCGTCTATGTAGTGAGGACTAGGCTCTTCAACGGTGGGTATGATGAGCAGAGGCTAAGGTTCCCAGGCAAACACAGAATGCTAAGTTACTTTTGAACTTCTGATAACTGACCCATTTTCTAGGTTAAGTATCTGTAGCATGTTATGTAATGTATTTATTCCAATAAAGGTATTTGTTGGGCTGGTCATGGTGGTGTAAATCTTTAACTCCTGCACTTGTGAGCCAGAGGCAGGTAGATCTGTTTGAAGTCAAGGCTGGTCTCTCTATATAGTGAGTTCCAGACAAACCAGGGCTACTACATGGTGAGACTCAGTCTCAAAAAAAATGTATTTATTATTAATCTTAAATTCAAATATTCTGCATTGTCATTTAAGAAATATAGATAAAATATATGGAAAAATAGCTACTTATTTATTTCATCGCCCATAAGATGTCACTTTTGGTGGAATCTTGGAACAAAGCCAGATCACCTTGTAGTGTACTCTTTGAGTATCATCTCACAAGGATATGGACTTCCACTCCCCAACTGCTCCAGTTTACAAGTGTGAGACCTTACCATAAGCCAGGAATGGACACTGGATTTATGCTTTGGGGACTGAGGCAGTAGCTCCACCTAGTTCAAGGGAAAGGTCAGACACGCCCAGGACAACCATTTCCGACCACATTGCTGAGAGGTGTGAACCTGGTGATGAGAGCATTCAGATATGGATGTTAATGACTGAACTTATAAACCAACCTAGGACGCTGCGAACACTGAAAATTTTTCCTCTTGACTCCTCATAAAATACGGACAGATGATTCATGACCTTCACTAACATGACCCCAGGCTGAACATTTTTTTTTTCTGCCTGAGGTTACAGATTCAGCTTCTTCTCATTTCATCTAAGCTACCTGCATACAATCTGTAGCCTGGACATGTTATCATTCATATGTTCCTCTTTAATCTCTGAAAATAAGGTTTTTGTGGTTTAAAGTTTTGGTTTTTTGTTTGTTTGTCTTTTGTTTTTGTTTGTTTGTTTTTTTGGTCTGTCTTTATTTATTTATATCTATTTTTCTTCCATTTTTATTAAATTGGGTATTTCTTGTTTACATTTCAAATATTATTCCCTTTCCCAGTTTCCTGTCCATCAACCCCCCAGCCCCTCCCCCTTACCTTCTATATCGGTGTTCCCCTCCCTCTACAATCCTCTACACTGAGGGTCCAATCTTGGCAGCACCAAGGGCTTCCCCTTCCACCGGTGCCCTAACAAAGCTATTCACTGATACATATGCAGTTGGAGCCCAGGGTCAGTCCATGTATAGTCTTTTGGTAGTGGTTTAGTCCCTGGAAGCTCTGGTTGTTGGCATTGTTGTTTTTATGGGGTCTCAAGCCCCTTCAGCTCCTTCAGACCTCTCTATAATTCCTCCAATGGGGATCCCGTTCTCAGTTCAGTTGTTTGATGTTGGCATCGGCCTCTGTATTTGACATGTTCTGGCTGTGTCTCTCAGGAGAGATCTATCTTTGGTTCCTGTCAGCATGCACTTCTTTTTTTTTCCCCATCTTTATTAACTTGACTATTTCTTATTTACATTTCGATTGTTATTCCCCTTCCCGGTTTCACGGCCAACATCCCCCTAACCTCTCTGCCTCCCATTCTCTATGGGTGTTCCCCTCCCCAGCCTCCCCCCATTACCACCCTCCCCCCAACATCATGTTCACAGTGGGTTCAGTCTTGGCAGGACCAAGGGCTTCCCCTTCCACCGGTGCTCTTACTAGGCTATTCATTGCTACCTATGAGGTTGGAGCCCAGGGTCAGTCCATGTATAGTCTTTGGACAGTGTCTTAGTCCTGGAAGCTCTGGTTGGTTGGCATTGTTGTTCATATGGGTTCTCGAGCCCCTTCAACCTCTTTCAGTCCTTTCCAAGATTCCTTTAACGGGGGTCCCGTTCTCAGTTCAGTGGCTTGCTGCTGGCACTTGCCTATGTATTTGCTTTATTCTGGCTGTGTGTCTCAGGAGAGATCTACATCCGGTTCCTGTCAGCCTGCACTTCTTTGCTTCATCCATCTTACCTAGTTTGGTGGCTGTATATGTATGGGCCACATGTGGGGCAGGCTCTGAATGGGTGTTCCTTCTGCCTCTGTTCTAAACTTTGCCTCTGTATTCCCTGCCAAGGGTATTCTTGTTCCCCTTTTAAGGAAGGAGTGAAGCATTCGCATTTTGGTAATCCTTCTTGAGTTTCATCTGTTCTGTGCATCTAGGGTAATTCAAGCATTTGGGCTAATAGCCACTTATCAGTGAGTGCATACCATGTGTGTTTTTCTGTGATTGGGTTACCTCACTTAGGAGGATATTTTCCAGTTCCATCCATTTGCCTACGAATTTCATAAAGTCATTGTTTTTGATAGCTGAGTAATATTCCATTGTGTAGATGTACCACATTTTCTGTATCCATTCCTCTGTTGAAGGGCATCTGGGTTCTTTCCAGCTTCTGGCTGTTATAAATAAGGCTGCTATGAACAAGGTGGAACATGTGTCTTTGTTATATGTTGGGGCATCTTTTGGGTATATGCCCAAGAGAGGTATAGCTGGGTCCTCAGGTAGGTCAATGTCCAATTTTCTGAGGATCCTCCAGACTGATTTCCAGAATGGTTGTACCAGTCTGCAATCCCACCAACAATGGAGGAGTGTTCCTCCTTCTCCACATCTTCATCAGCATTTGCTGTCACCTGAGTTTTTGATCTTAGCCATTCTCACTGGTGTGAGGTGAAATCTCAGGGTTGTTTTGATTTGCATTTCCCTTATGACTAAAGATGTTGAACATTTCTTTAGGTGTTTCTCAGCCATTCGGCATTCCTCTGCTGTGAATTCTTTGTTTAGCTCTGAACCCCATTTTTAATAGGGTTATTTGTCTCCCTGTGGTCTACCTTCTTGAGTTCTTTGTATATTTTGGATATAAGGCCTCTACCTGTTGTAGGATTGGTAAAGATCTTTTCCCAATCTGTTGGTTGCCGTTTTGTCCTAACCACAATGTCCTTTGCCTTACAGAAGCTTTACAGTTTATGAGATCCCATTTGTCGATTCTTGATCTTAGAGCATAAGCCACTGGTGTTTTGTTCAGGAAATTTTCTCCAGTGCCCATGTGTTCGAGATGCTTCCCCACTTTTTCTTCTATTAGTTTGAGTATATCTGGTTTGATGTGGAGGTCCTTGATCCACTTGGATTTAAGCTTTGTACAGGGTAATAAGCATGGATCCATCTGCATTCTCCTACATGCTGACCTCCAGTTGAACCAGCACCATTTGCTGAAAATGCTATCTTTTTTCCATTGGATGGTTTTGGCTCCTTTGTCAAAAATCAAGTGCCCATAGGTGTGTGGGTTCATTTCTGATCTTCAGTTCTATTCCACTGGTCTATCTGTCTGTCTCTGTACCAATACCATGCAGTTTTTATCACTATTGCTCTGTAATACTGCTTGAGTTCAGGGATAGTGATTCCTCCAGAAGTCCTTTGATTGTTGAGGGTAGTCTTAGCTATCCTGGATTGTTTGTCATTCCAAATGAATTTGCAAATTGTTCTGTCTAACTCTCTGAAGAACTGGATTGGTATTTTGATGGGGATTGCACTGAATCTGTAGATTGCTTTTGGTAAAATGGCCATTTTTACTATATTAATCCTGCCAATCCATGAGCATGAGAGATCTTTCCATCTTCTGAGGTCTTCTTCAATTTCTTTCTTCAGAGGCTTGAAGTTCTTATCATACAGATCTTTCACTTGCTTGGTTAAAGTCACACCGAGGTATTTTATATTATTTGGGACTATTATGAAGGGTGTCATTTCCCTAATTTCTTTCTTGGCTTGTTTCTCTTTTGTGTAGAGGAAGGCTACTGATTTTTTGAGTTAGTTTTATACCCAGCCACTTTGCTGAAGGTGTTTATCAGGTTTAGTAGTTCTCTGGTGGAACTTTTGGGATCACTTAAATATACTATCATAACATCTGCAAATAGTGATATTTTGACTTCTTCTTTTCCGATCTGTATTCCTTTGAGCTCCTTTTGTTGTCTCCACATGCACTTCTTAGCTTCATCCACTTATCTAGTTTTGGTGGCTGTATGTATGGGCCACATGTGGGGCAGGCTCTGAATGTCTGTTCATTCAGTCTCTCAAAACTTTGCCTCCCTATACCCTCCTATGGATATTTTTGTTTCCCTTTTAGAGAAGGAGTGAAGCATCCGCATTTTGGTCATCCTACTTGAGTTTCATGTGGTCTATGCATCTTGGGTAATTCGAGCATTTGGGCTAAGATCCACTTAACAATGAGTGCTTATCATGTGTGTTTGATATTTTCTAGTTCCATCCATTTACCCATGAATTTCATGAAGTCATTTCTTTTGATAACTGAGTAGTACTCCATTGTGTAGATGTACCACAATTTTTGAATCCATTTCTCTGTTGAAGGGCATCTGGGTTCCTTCCAGCTTCTGGCTATTATAAATAAGGCTGCTATGAACATAGTGGGGCACATGTCTTTGCTGTATATTGGATTGGTTATTTTATTTATTTATATTTCATATGTTATAACCCCTTTGCAGTTTCCCCTCCACAAACCTCCATCCCCTCCCTCCTACCACCTCCCTCTATGAGGGTGCTCCCCCTTCTGCTCACCCACTCCAGCCTCAGCATTCAAGCGTTCCCCTACTCTGGGTCATCAAGCCTCCACAGGATCAAGGGACTCCCCTCCCAGTGATACCAGATAAGGCAATCCTCTGCTGTATATCCAGCTGGAGCTATGTGTACCCCCTGTGTATACTTTGATTGGTGGTTTAGTCCCTGGGAGCTTTGGGGGTTCTGGCTGCTTGATATTGTTGTTCTTCTTATGGGGTTGGAAGCTCCTACAATCCTTGCCCTACCTTCACCATTGGGTTCCCATGCTCAGTCTGATGTTTGGCTATGTACATCCACCTTTGTATTTGTTAGGCTCTGGCAGAGCCTCTCAGGGGACAGATATACTGGGCTCCTGTCAGTAAGCAGTTCTTGGCATCAGCAATAGTGTCTGGGTCTGGTGTCTGCAGATGAAATGGATCCCCAGGTGGAGTAATCTTTGGATGGCTTGTCCTTCAGTTTCTATTCTACTCTTTTTCCCTGCATTTCCCTTTGACAGGAGGAATTCTGGGTTAATATTTTTGAGGTGGGTGGGTGGCCCCATCCCTCAACTGGGGGTCATGCCTATCCACTGGATATGGTCTCTATCGGTTCTTTTCCCCCTTTGTTGGGTATTTAGGCTAATGACCTCCCTGTTTGGTCCTGGGAAGCTCTTGCGTCCCTGGCATCTGGGACTTTCTATTAGCTACCCCCATTCCCTGCCTCACTGCTACACACCTACTTACAAATTCCTGACCCTCTGTACTTCTCCCCGCATCTCCTCCCATATCTGAACTGGTCCCCCATTTTCCCTCTTCCTCCTCTCTCCATCCCGGACCCCTCTCTCCCTCTACTTCCTGGAGACTGTTTTCTTCCCCTTTGGTGTGATCGTCTTTCTTCTCAGGTTTCATATGGTCTGTGAGTTGTATTGTGCGTATTCCAAGCTTCTTTTTGGCTAATACCCACTTATCAGTGAAAATCTACCATGTTTTTTCTTGTGACTGGGTTACCTCACTCAAGATGATATCTTCACGTTCCAGCCATTTGCCTAAGAATTTCATGAAGTCATTTTTTAAAATAGGTGAGTAGTACTTCACAGTGTAAATGAACCACATTTTCTGTATCCATTCTTCCATTGAAGGACATTGGGTTCTTTCCAGTTTCTGGCTATGATAAATAAGGCTGCTATGAACATAGTGGAGCCTGTGTTTTTGTTATATGTTGGAACATCTTTTGGGTACATATGCCCAGCGGTGGTATAGGTGGGTCCTCAGGTAGAACTATTTCCAATTTTCTGAGGACTCACCATTTTAAATTACTCTTTAAAATAGTAAAATAATAGAACACCTCTACGTAATCAGTTGACAACAATTAGGATCAGCAACAATTAGGATCTGCTTCAGGGTTTGAGACTACTGTTCTCTGATGTGACACTAGGTTGGCCAGTTAGCTAATTTGAGCCTCAATTTCCCTGACTGCAGAAGGGCACTAATACTCCTGGAATCTCCTGGGTATTTTGTGAAATTCTAATGAAATCATGCATGTGGAACAATTATGTAAACTATTAAAAACACCAAGAAGCTGTTTTTATTGTTATTAACTTTCACAGTCAGTGAGAGACAGAAGCTTTGTGTGAGAGACATTACCATATGTTTCCACACACTGAATTTTGTTCATTATTCATTGTAAGAGGAACAGTCAAATTAAAATGTTAAATTCAAGTGTACTGCACTGTGTCTGAATCAAATATTTTTATTTCTGTGATGTGAGTGAAATCAGGCTGTCACCCTTGAAAGAAAGCGACTTCCTCTGAGTTCTCCTGACTCATACACTCAGACATTACTGCCAAAGAGTGGCTGAGGTCTGTGGAACTGGAAAAATTCTCTTACTGCACTCTCAGTAAGAATACTGTAGTAATATTTTAATTTCATAGGGACAGGAATGCTAGAAAAATAAGTAGAACTAAGTAAAAATAACAATAATAATAATAACCCAAGACAAAGTTTAACTTTGGAGAAAGAGCATGGTCTAACAAGATAAAATACCAAAAATATTTGGGACATTCTGTTTCATGTTGGTTGTCCTCCAAGGAGTAGACATTGGCTTCAGAGTCTGAAAATGTGAAGGTGTTGTAGAGAAATTGGCTCTGTGCTAGACTAATGTCACAGACAAATGTTCTTTTTTTAAAAAAATTCATTATTGTATTTAAATATCTTGTTATAAACTACAAAATACTATGGGGTTTCATTACATGCCATTTGGATACATGTACTCAGGTCATATTCACTCCCCTTTCCTCTGTCTTGTGTCTCCTCCCACTCATCCCAAAAAGAGGACTTCCACTTATATTTCATTTTTTATTTACAATTCAAATGTTATCCTCTTTCAAGGTTTCCCCTCCTGAAACCCCCTATCCCATCCCCCCCGTCCCATGGTTCTATGAGGGTGCTCTTTCACCCACTCACTCCCTCCTCCATCCCTGTCCTGGCATTCCACTACACTGGGGCATCGAGCCTTCACAAGAAAAAGGGCCTCTCCTCCCACTGATGCCCTTCAAGGCCATCCTCCGCTACATATGCAGCTGTAGCCATGGGTGACTCCATGTGTACTCTTTGGTTGGTGATTTAGTCCCTGGGAGCTCTGGGGTGTCTAGTTGGTTGATATTGTTGTTCTTTGTACAGGGTTGAAAATTCCATCAGCTACTTTAATCCTTTCTCTAACTCTTCCATTGGGGACCCTGTTTTCTGTACAATGGTTGGCTGTGAGCATCCGCCTCTGTATTTGTCAGGCTCTGGCAGAGCCTCTTAGGAGATAACTATATCAGACTCCTGACAACATGCACTTCTTGGCATCTACAATAGTGTCTGGGTTTGGTGACTGTATGTGGGTCAGATCCCCAAGTGTAGCAGTCCCTGAATGACTTTTACTTTAGTTTCTGCTCAAAACTTTATCTCCATATCTCCTCCTATGAATATTTTTGTTCCCCCTTCTAAAAAGGACTGAAGCATCCACACTTTGGTCTTCCTTCTTCTTGAGCTTCATGTGGTCTGTAAATTGTATCTTGGATATTCTGAGCTTTGGGGCTAATATCCACTTATCAGTGAGTGCATATCATGTGTGTTCATTTGCAATTGGTTATCTCACTCTGGATAATATTTTCTAATTCCGTTCATTTGCCTAAAAATTTCATGAAGTCATTGTTTTTAATAGCTGAGCAGTACCACATAGTGTAAAATGTACCACATTTTCTGTATCCATTCAGCTGTTGAAGGACATCTGGGTTCTGGCCAGCTTTTGGCTATTATCAATAAGGCTGCTGTGAACAAAGTGGAACGTGTCCTTGTTATATGTTGGAGAAGCTTTTGGGTATATGCCCAGGACTGGTATAGCTGGGCCCTCTGGTAGTACTATGTCTAGTTCTGAGAAACTGCCAGACTGATTTCTAGAGTGGTTGTACCAGCTTGCAATCCCACTAACAATGGAGGAGTGTTCATCTTTCTTCACATCCTCACCAGCATCTGCTGCTACCTGAGCTTTTGATCTTAGCCATTCTCACTGGTGTGAGGTGGAATCTCAGGGTTGTTTTGATTTGCATTTCCCCGATGACTAAGGATATCGAACATTTTTTTAGGTACTTCTTGGCCATTTGATATTCCTCAGTTGAGAATTCTTTGTTTAGCTCTGTGTAGCCCATTTTTAACAGTTATTTGGTTCTCTGGAGTCTAACTTCTTAAGTTCTTTGTATATACTTGATATTAGCCCTCTATCATATGTAGGATTGGTAAAGATCTTTTCCCAATCTGTTGGTTGCTGTTTTGTCCTATTGACAGTGTCCTTTGCCTTACAGAGGGTTTATAATCTTATGAAGTCCCATTTGTCAGTGTTAGAGCATAAGCCATTAGTATCCTGTTCAGGAAAATTTCCCCTGTGTCATGTGCTCTAGGCTCTTCCCCACTTTCTCTTATATTAGTGTCAGTGTACTGACTTAATGTGGAGGTCCTTGATCCAGGGTTTAATATATATTTGTTTCTACAGATAACAGAGTAAGAAAAACTAATTATATAAACATCTCTTCCAAATGTATTCAGATTCCATTTCTGATTTGGTGAACCTTCAACTTTTTCATTTCTCTCCTAAAATATGCAAATGCTTTATTAAGCCTTTAACAGGGATTTGAATGAATATAAATTTGGCAGTCTACTAATACAGAGATGTATAGATACGCATCTACTTTTGTATAGTCAGTAGTTTTGAACATATGAAAATACATAAAGAAACTTTCTTAAATTTTCAGTGCTATTCATAAATAAAAATGAAATCAGGTCTTGAAATCTAGGTACTCAGAAATATTCCACTGTGTGTTTCATAAAGGACCAAATACCTTGGTATGGCTATAAATATTATATAATTTTTATTTTAATTTTATGGTATGTGTGTGTGTTTTGGCATGGTGGGTGCATGTGTGTATGTAGATGCCATGTACCACAGGAGAACATCACATATCTACTACTTTATTATTCTCTGGAAGTCATACCTGGCATCTTTGTGGGTTCAGGTGATACAATCTCACTTCATGCTTATTCAGCAAACATTCTCACCCAGAGAACCATGCCTCTAGCTCCAAAATATTTTTAGTGAATAATTCATTTCTATCATATAATTCTCAAACATCTCAGAGTTTTAGGCATAAATGTACTATGAATGAAATAAGGAATATGTGTGGACAGATTCATAACACATGCACAAACACACCCTGAATCTCACCCATTTTTTCTTTTTCCTTTTTATTTATTTTTACAGTCTTATTCCTACCAGGGACACTTTTAAATAATACTCATATTACCTCAAAATAGTTTTTTCTCTTGCTGATAAATACCAATTTCCATAAGATAAAGAGTAAGCTTTTAGTTATCTCACCAATATTAATTTCTTGTCCATTTATATAATCAACCATATGCCAAATTAATAGACACCATTTTTGCAATTATGAAATAGTTAAGTAAATAATTTACCTAAAATTGGGATTAGGTAGCCATAAATACCTGTGTGTCAATAAAAAAATAAACTTTTTAAATATACAGAAAGAAGAAAAAACTAGCAAGCAAACAGGCATTTCTTTATAAGATAATGACATCTCAGAAAATGTGGAAGAAATTCTGAGTCCTAATATTGTTAAATAAAATCCACTGCTGGGTAGACATTATTTGATTAGTGCCTTTACATTGGTGTTTTTTTCCACCTGTGGGTAGTTCCCCCTTTAAACTTTCACAGTGGTTGCCTAAGACCATTGGAAATACAGATATTTACATTATGAGTTATGATTCATAAAAGTAACTAAATTGCAGTTATGAGGTAGCAACAAAAATAATTTTTGGGGGGTGGTGTCACCAGAACATATATTAAATAGGCACAACTTCAGAAGGTTGAGAACCACTGCTTTACAGGATGAAATAGCATTGCTAAAAATGATAGTCAGTAGAGACACCGTCATCCTAGTGATCATAAAACTATTTTCTCCTTAGTGCCCAGAAATTCCTTATCTTTTAGGAGCCCATTTGATGATAATAAATGACATTAAACCACCTCAAAAATGTAAAACATAAAAGCTCCTACAATTCTGAATCTTCAACACATCACTACTTTTAGTTCTCTCTCTGTCTCTGTCTGTCTCTCTGTGACTCTATCTCTGTTTCTGTCTCTGTCTGTCTCTCTGTGACTCTGTCTCTGTCTGTCTCTGTCTCTGTTTGTCTCTCTTTCTGTCTGTCTGTCTGTCTCTCTCTCTCTGTCTCTCTGTCTCTCTCCCTCTCTCCCTCTCTATATGTGTGTCTACATGTGTGTGTGTACGGATGGCTACATGCATGTTTATGCACATGTAGGCATGCATGTGGAGGACAGATATATGGGTGTACAGATGTCTGCTCCTTATACTGATATAATTTTCCATTGTCATGAAGCCAGAAGTGGAAAACTGGATAATAATACAATCCTTAAGGTGTTAAGAAATAATAGCAAAAATACATGCTTCATTATATCAAAGATTATTAATCACAAAGACAGGAAGAGAAAGTCCCCTGACTCAAACCATCATGGACAAATTAATTAAAGTAAGAAATAAATTATAGTGAGCTATTTTATTCATGTACACAGGCTGACTTCTCCTAAGGCTTCATTAGAGAGATCAGCATTGGATGTGAGGAAGACAAGGTTTTATAGCTTTTATAGCTCAGAGGTAGTGGGTTTCCAGATGGAGGCTTTTATAGGCAAAATAGGAGGGCTATAGGAACAGAACATTATAACAAATTAATCCTAATGACTTGGTGAAACATATACAAGGTAAGCATAGCAAAGTAGTCATAATAACAGGTAGTCATAACAAGGTCGTCATAGGTAATCATTGAAACAAAGGTAAGGTTACAAGATGATTATAAACAATTAAAAAACACCCAAAGACACTATTGCCATTCCTGGAACATAACCAGGCGACACGTAACCAACTGTAGTTAAAGTTACAGATGAGGCATGGAGAAAGGACCACTTCTATGCATATCTTATTGATAAGAAGTCACTGCAGCTATAGGGTAGAATAGTGATGGTTCCTCAAATAGCTGAAAATTGGAATGGGTTGATGTGAATAGTTTTGCCTCCATGTCTTCATATATAAATTAGGGATGACAATGGTGTATATTACAACAAGTTGCTTCACTGATGGAATGGGTTGACTAAAATGTTCATTTGCCTAAATCTCAGGCACCTTATATTTCATGTTTATCCAAGAACTAAACAACTAGAGAACAGAATATGTGGTTTTTTTCTTGTTTCTTTGAGAAGAAATTGGTAAATATTAAACAAGCACATGCTGGGTAGTAAACATCACAGGATGTGGCTTTTGGAGATCTTTCCTCATTCTGCAAAAACTTTTACCTCCTCTTTCCTCTTCTGAAATTATGAAATGGTTTTTAGAAGACAAGTTCTGAGATTTTTTGAGTAAGTTCAGCTAATTTATATATCAAAGTATAACTAACTCATATACATTTGGCATTTCACCTTCAAGTTTGTTAGTCCAAAAGGAAGTGAAACTGGACCTCTCCATCATACCCCTCCCACAGTACACATAAACACATACACATGCAAAGATTGGGAAAGCTTGCAAAGTGACTTTTGTTCAATCACAAAAATTCACACTAAGATGTTAATTTTCTGTGGAGGGTCTTTTATTGGTCAGCTGATAAATTGATAGAGAAAATACATCTATTCTCAAAATACAATCATTTGCTTTCTGGTACTTTGCCACATTTGAATTTCTATTTCTCAAAGATGTCTCTGATGCCAAATTCTTTTGCCATAATCCTGAGGATTTATTTCCTTTGGGAGATGACACTGGCCTTTGAGAACAAAGAAAGTTCATGTGGAAATGGGTAGACAGGGTTTTGTTTTCAATTTTTATTCATTTTTGTTTGTGCAGTGTGTTTACATGTGTATTTGGAAGCTTGTTGGCATATGTACAGGCATGTGCAAGACTCAAAGATGATGTCCAGCATCTTCTGTTGCTTTCCATTTCATTGTTGAGGCAGGGTCTGATACTGAAACAATTTCTGCTAGGGGAACTAGGTAGCTTGTCCCAAGGATCCCCTGTCTCTGATTTCCAGGTGAACACAGATTACACTGGCATACCTATCCTGCTTTTACATGGGTTGGAGAGCCAATCTCTGGTTTTCATGTTCATACAGCAAACACTTTAACCCCTTAACTCTCTCAGTAGTCCAAAGAACAACGTCTTAGGAACATTAGTAAGCAATTATAACTTTGGGGTCTAAATAGAGAGAAACAGAAAAGAAAGAGAAGAAAGAAAGGAAGGAGGGAAGAAGGGACTGAAAATAGTTATGCCCGCCAGTGAAAATGTGTTTCAATACACCAGACGATGGCATTGGAACAAAGTGTCCTGTTTTTCTGCACGAAAGATGAGATCATCTTGATCCTGAAGTACAAAGCCAGATTTTATTAACCAAGCAGTCTTGTCGGTCTATAATGCTTAAGGAAACTGGGCTGGGAGAGATAGCATAGAGGTATTTTGCTATAAACAGAGCTTATCTTTTCTCCACCTTTCTTTTCTTCTTTGAAAAGAAACAATGTCGACCTATCCCCCTTTCCGACTTTCTATTTTCTTTTGGTCGGGGAGGCATTGCAACAGGACTATATCATTTCCCAGGTGCCCCATTGTCTCTATGACAATTAAGCATTGGATTGGTGGCTTCCTGCCAGAGCTTAAGTGCTCCCATGTCCACACCCTTTCTGGAGGTTTGAGAGCTTTCTGGGTAGGAAAGGAGGAAGGGCTGGTCTGTAGGTATAATGAATCACACTGGATTGTGTGTTCTTACTGGGGAGGCTATGGAATAGGGCTCTACACACAGGGGTGAGAGTGGAGACCCCAGGTCCTGCTAGATGATAGTCACCTGTTGATGATCCATACCTTGATTGAGGGGCAGCTCTGTTTGCCCTACGTCCCTTCCCTGCCACATTTGAACAATATTTATCTCACAGTGTTGCTGTTTGTCACTCAGTCAAATGAAGGCATGGTCTATAGTGTCGGATGCCTCAAGGACAGCATACAAACGAATTGTGAAGGTGCTTGTGTGTGTGCACGTACATGTGTGTGACACTATTCTCTCCAGGGATTTATGCTTCTGCACAGGAGCATGTTTCTGTGGATCGACTCTTCTTTGCTGGATGTTTAAGTTGACTACTTCACTTAATTATTGAACTATGTAAGCATAAATATATAGGGAAGATAAGAAAGTCTCAAGTATGCTATTTCCAGAAAGGGGACACTTCTAAAGCTATTTGATGCTGTCCTAAGTGTTCTTTCACCACAAATCTAATCACATAGCTCACTTTGCCTGACATTGGCTGATTTACAAAGTATGTCCACAGTCCCCTTCTGGACAGCATACTAGGGTCATGGTAAGAGGCCAACACCAGGAGGTGTATTAATTTCCAGCTTTTCTCTCACTCTAGCAATTCCAGTTGCCACAGCTGAGAAGCTGATGACCCAGAACACCTACCTGTGAAGAGAACTGCATGCTCTCTGCTTTGAAACCTCACAGGGGTCCTGCATAAAGAGAAGACTGTCACTAGACGGATGCTTGTTTGATTTTGTTAAATAATACTCTTTTCATCCTGTGCACTCAAGAGGTGGAATGGCATAGCAAAAGGTGTGCTCACCTTGTTCACATGGTGGATCTTTGTCAAAGAGCCATTTGTGTTTGTAATTATTTCTTGCTTAGAACACACACACACAGGCGCGCGCGCGCACACACACACACACACACACACACACACACACACACACACACACACCCCGAGAGTTTAAATGGATAAGTGTAGAAGGGATGCTCTTTGCTAAAAGCATCAGGAGTTTTGGAACAGATAACACGGATATGATTTCTATCTTTGGAATTTATCTTATTGTGACTCAAATAGGTCACACCATCCCATAAGCCCCTTCTCTAAAATACCCATTCTTTGTTCCATTTCCTAACTGTAAAGCAGGAAAGAAGCATATGTGTTGACTTTTCCATAGTCACATATCATTTGACAGCATCAATGCTTCCTGACAATTACAGAAATTTAAAGTCAAAGAAGACTTTTTTTCTTTGTGTATGTGTATTTGGTATACTTGTCTGTATGCATATTTGCATGGGTTAGATGCTTGTAGATGTGGAGGGCCAAAAGTGACCTTGGGTATCTTCTTTGACCACAGGTCACTGGTTCAGACCAGAAGCCACTCTCTATTATTTATCAAGGCAAGGTCTTTTTCTGAACCCAGAGCTCTCCAATTTCAGTTAGTTAGTCACCTTGTTAGATGAATCTTCCTCTACTGCCCAGTGCTGGGGACAAGCAGCTGCCACATCAGCTTTGCTTTGATATGAGAGTTGGCCATCTGAACTCTGGCTCTCACAACTGCATGGCAAGCAGTTTATCATCCAGTTGAGAAAAATATTGCCTCCTCTTTTGAAAGCTGTTCCTGTTTCATTCTTATTGGTTGTTATAGAATTGCTTAAGTTGCTTAAAGCATCTTATTGGATTTTGGTAGGTCATATGGGTATAGGAATTATCTATTTGGACAAAATTTTTTAGTGTTTAGAAAATCTCTCAAGTGTGCCCTAATATTCTCTGAAATCCATCATTAATCTCCTCATTTCATGTCTAATTTTCTGAATTTCACATGACTACCTTCTTTTTAGTTATTTTAGCTAGGAATTTATCTATTTGTTTTCCCTTTTCCCTGAAAAAAAAATCAATTCTTTAACTCTAATTTACTTGTACTCTATAATGTGGTCTCTTTAATATACATTTCCATGGCTGGCTGAGAAAAAGGCCTATTCATTATCTGTTGGATGAAATATTCAGTATATGCATGCATATCTACCCCTCTCTCATCCCTTTTGTTGACTACTCTCCCAATCCCCTCACCCCTGCCCCTGCCCCTGCCCCTGCCTCATGTTGTTGACTTTTCTACCTCCTAGATTAACTTTACTGTTTGTTTCCTCTTTCTGGTCATAGTTCATTTTCACCAGGAGACTTCTGAACACTTTATGTCCTGCTTTCATGCCATAGTTGAGAAGCTGTACTAGTTCGGAGGGGTCACACCACCTTCCTTTTTGTTTCTGTGTTGTGACTTACACAGCTGTGGCTTAGACAGCTCTTTCAGACCTGTATGCCTGTGGGCTTCTTCAGAGTAACTGGCTAACTTTGCCCGGCCAGAAAGCAAGAAAGATAAGGAACCGCTTTAGAAGTTGCATCCAGTCAATCCTCTTGCCAGGGAGCTGCTTAGCTCACACTGGGTTTGCATTGTATTTACTTTCTTTCCCCTCGATCTCATATTTACAAATTTTAATCCTGTCATTTAGCTCTCCACTTTCTGTCTTCTTTGCCTATATCTTAATTAATGCTTGAGGGAGAACTTCAACAGTGTTTTTAACTCTCATAAAACCTGAAAACATGTTCATTCTAATTGATTATTAAATCATTATAACAGAGGCCCACTGCTTCTGCATCTGTCTTGTTGAAGCAGGACAACAACACTGGGCTTCTTACAATGTTCTGAGAATTGACACCATATATTTTCAGTAGGAGTGGTGTTACCAACTTCCTTGCTCCTCATAGTTAGCTTTAGTCAGCTTGGCTACCTAAGTGCAAGATGAGCACATCAACATCGTTGTAGCTGAGAGATGGAACCCAAGGGGAAAATGTGTAGAGATATAGGCAAAGGGTTCTTCAGAGTTGGTTAAGAGAATGGTCAATAGAGCAATTAAAAACCCTCCCCAATAGGCAAAATGTGGTCCAATCTAAGGAAGTAGAATTTTTTATAGACAAAAGGGGCATCAAACTAAAGCATCAGACTACCTTGTGATGTCTATACAAGCTAGTCAAACAGTGACAGGGCAATGTGAGTAACAGTAACTGCCATCTACAAAGGACATGTAGTCTGTGCTATAATGATATTATGTGAGCCAACACTCCATGCGCTCCATGAGCACAAAATTGTGCTTGCCAAATGCTCTCAGGTAAGCTGTCTCTATTGTTAGTGCTTCCCTTCTGAGAACTAAAGGCAGGTGACTATTCTGCTCAGTCTTGCGATTGTGGAGATGCCAATTATATAACAGTAGATAGTGGATACAGAAGTCTATTAGTAATCAAAGGAACACCAAAAATTATAGAGTTCCTAAGCAAACTAGAGCTAGGCTTTCTAGCAGATGCTTCCACTTCAAGGCTGTTATTTTAACAGTGGAGAAGCCATTATGAAGGACAAAATTTACCTTTGAGGCCAGATTTCAGGACAAAAAATGTCACCTGGACACAGGAAAAGCAGACTTTGGCATTTCTTAGCATTTTGGGCACTACAAGGAAGGTAGCTGTTCTGCTGTGTTTATTGAACAGCTACCACAAAGGCTGCTTAGAATTAAGTGCCCAATAAATGTATGTTGAGTTTATTAATGAATTCTATTATTCACTATATAATTTTTATTTGTCTTAGGATTTCAATGAAAATGGCCAGGACTACTTGGTGTAGGTATTATGAGATTCAACACAAACTGCAGTAACATTTTTTTATGCTAACTCATCATTCAAGAATGATCCATAGAAGTTAAATGATTTGTAATATCAGGCCTTTACTTCAAGCTTGTGTAGATGAAAGTGCTCTCTCTGAGCATACTTATCTGCAAACAGTGAGGGACTGGCTGAATTAATTCTAAATTACATTTTCTGATGCTGTTGGTGGGTTTATTGCATTGGACTTGTCTGGAACAGATGGGAGGGTTGTTCCACACAGTCTCTTCTTTTCAACCTGTCCTCAGACATCCTCTTATTCTAATTTGTGTGCTGAGTTCTAATTGACATAGTATCTCTGATTTAAACTTTCACAAAAGACAAAAGGCAAAGCAAAGATATAAAGAAAAGGTGCTTAAATTTTTTTCTTCCTTTTACACGTGTTCCTCTGTCTCCTATCACCTGATAAGTCGTAAGAGTCAAAGCTACTCAAAAACTTAATGCATTTTGGTGTTAAGTAGCTATTTCATCACAGGGACGGAAGTACTGAACATTGCTGAATCTTTCAAGCTCGAAAGCAGCTAGATGGTATTTCTAGACCCAAATGTTCTACTGCGTTCCAGAGAGAAGGGAAAAGGCAGAACTTTGTTAGCCAAGTGCCTACAAGTTGCTTGGAACAAGAGTAAACTCGGGTTATCTCAGCAAATGGAGATCCATTGTCATGGTGCAACAAGGGCAGAGTAGCAATGAGTTCTGTTATGAGCAATAAAGCTATGCTGTGTAGGAACCCCTGAATGACAATGTATTAGTTACTCTTAACTAATGATCTTCAGTGAATGCAAGACTAGAGAAGACAGAGGATGCTGGAAGGAAACAGATCAGAATACCAATCTGACTGATTTTAATATATACATTATATATTAAATATATATATATATTAATATAATAATATATATAATATATATATTCGATGTATGAGTTTTCACTCTAGGTTAATCCAGAGCATAACTGAAAATTAGGCATTTTCTATTTGCTGTAGCTATAAAGTAGAAAAAAATACATCCATGGATTTGGGTCCTCAGTGCAGAACTATATATGAGATGTGGAATAAGCTTTTGTTGGCTAAACTACCAAAGCTGCACAATACTGTAACCACTCCTCACTAATTCAGGGGCCACCTGAAAGCATTGTTTTCTTTTGCTTTGTTATTTTTAATGAAATGAGCAAATACATCATATTCTACACTCTTAAGCTCTTCTTAATGAATCTTCATTTTATGATCCCTAAAGGTATATCTGGTATGTAGATGTGTATTTATGTTTAGTTCAGTTGTTTGTGGCCAGACTATCAAGCCTCTGCTATGAGAGAGGTACAAAATGTCATTGGCCATTTGTGCCATGAGGATGAAGGTCATTTTTCAGAGACCTGGACCATTTGAAAAAATAAAGTAAACTTTTCATGGTCTCATGAGACATCAAACCAAGGGTTAGATGCTACCAGCCATGTGTTTCAGGCTGTTCTGTAAGCTCTTTATCCCTGTTTCACATGAATTTAAACCCACACAGAGGCAGTTAGTATGGGACTCATGAATGAATCACAAGTCTATGAGAGAAAAACATATGCTAGAGGTGCTGGCTTTTGTAAGGAAAAGGTGGCAGAGAATTATGTACAAGGAGATTGCCTTTGGCAGAAAGCCAGTCCTCTGGGAATGACATCTTCTTTATAGAGAATTCTGAAAACATTTCAATTCACACGTTCCTTTAGAAAATACCTATTGTGAGCCCTCTCTGTTCTCAGGTCACTTTGCAGAAATAACTGCAAAGGCAACCTTTTCTACTTTTCTTCCTCATCTAGAAAGCTCTATCTTAAAGAATAGGCTTATGTATTTGAGCAATGTTTTTTGCAGCAGTCACGAACCAGGCATTTGGTCCAGGCTGTGCTAGGAGGAGAATGGGTAATGATTCTACCAGAGCCTGCTCTAAACGCCTACCCGTTCTTCTGTAAGCAACTAATCTTAGGTCTCAGCCACACAGTATCCCAGAGAGTAGAGGAGGAAAACTAAATGAAAGGTGAAATACTGCCAACAGAAAAACTCCAAAAAGAGGTCGATCCTCAAGGACCACTCACTGATGTCAACTTGGGTAAGAATGATATCACAGTGGCCCAATTATTGATGGTTATGGCCCTGACACTTCATCCAAGGGGACAGAATGATAGTAGATGTTCTTAGTTCCTGAGATAGGCAATTTACTTGTAAGCTAAAAAATAAAATTGGAGAGAATAATTTCAAATTTGTCTGGAATCATGACGTGGTAAGCATATCATGCTGCATTCTTATAACTTAACTACAGTAATTCATTAATCCGGAGATATTCTAGCAACTAGATAACTTCCAGAGGGAAAACAACATAGATCCTTTTCATTAAAGGACTTACACTTTTCCTGGGGAGGCAAGAGTAGACTATAGAAAAAATGACCAATGAGGGTAAAGAATATGAAGGAAAATGAAATAATATTAACATGCAGAAGAGTTTAGTGACTTGTGAGATAGACTGTGTAGCCAAGAAGACTGGATTCAGACATCAACTCTCACATTGTATAGCACTAGGCAGTTCATTTGCCCATTGTACAGTTTCTTAATTTAAAATGTAAGAGTAATAGCATTTAAAAGTGTTTAATGTGAAGTGCCTACTGCAATAGCTAGAAGTCACAGCAATTGATAGCTGTAGCTATTATTTTAGGCAACTGAGAGGTATAAATTGACTTAATTTTGTTGGTCACTTTTGTTAAGACTTCTTTCTGCTTCCTTATGTTCCTATTGCGGTGGTTTCACTGGGACAACACTGACTATGTGAGGGTAAACAGTTTGGACAAACCCAGGACACTGACCTAGAATCTGGGGAGCTCCAATGAATATCTGTTCTCATCAGGTCTCTGTGGTCTTTCCATGATTCAGATGAATGGATCTAAATATTTTGGGTTTTCTCTAAGATCTTAAGTTCTTCCTCTTTGAAAAGTATATCATTTTGTATATTGTACCTTCCATTTCCGCAAAGTCAAAGTAATCTTTCATCTCTGCCAACATAAATCATACAGGACTCAGATCCATAGTGTACTGCAGGATCTGTATGTACATCAGCGTGATGTGAGAATGAGGAATAGAGTTAATGAGTTATGACTTACCTCTAGTCAGTCTCTATTTGTCTAAATTTCAAGGATTTATCTATAACTGAGAAATTATTTTATTTAGAAATTGGTAGTAATTGGAGCAGCCAGTTACCACTTTCTGAGTTTCATTGGTCAGTTTTATAAGAAGGAAGCACTCATCAAGACCTCTTGCATATTTGATCTAGCCCCAAATATAACCCATTTCTCATTCTTGTTTTGGATTTCTTTCAGGAGTGTTTCTCTTTGTAGCCCTGGCTATCCTGATTCTCAGTCTGTAGACCAGGATGGCCTTCAACTCACAGCGGTCTGCCTACCTCTGCCTCCTGAGTGCTGGGATTAAATCCTTGCACCACTACTACCTGGCCCATTTCTCCCTTTAAGGCTTTAATCACTGACCTTGACTTGCAAGACAAAATTTTACTCATATAGAGAAGTTCTTTCACCATGATGTGAGGTTCAGGTCATCCTTTCATCCACTACCATCTTTGTTGTCATCAAAGGTAAGAATCACTGCGTCCTTCATGTAAGCACATTGCAGGATATTAGCATGTATCATTGTCTGATCAACTCAGAGCCAAACTTCAGTCTCTGCCAGCAAATCCCCAATACCTCGGTGAAGCCATGACCAAAATAAAGAAGACAACCAGGGAAACCAAGTGAGAATCTAAGAGACATTCCTTTCACCAATGCAATCCATTTCTTCTTCTTTGTGTCCTCTTCATTCATATTTCAAATTCTTTCTTCTATCCTCATTATGTCTAGTTCTTTCTGAATATGTACACTAATGCCTTGTGTTTAAATATATAAGCTTTAGGGTAGAGAATTGAATTAATGGACCTGTCTAGTTTTATCTTGCTCTAATGAGAGGATGTTGGTGATGCCATTTTTTTTCTTAGATGAATCATGAGCTAAAGTACTTTTGTGACATATATCATGGCTTCTTTTCTACTTGTAACCTTGGGTCAATAGTTATATAAAATACATACATAAATCAAATATTTACTGTTTTATAAACAATTTCCAGGCAATTATTTGGTATCTACATAATTTTATCATTTATTAAAGATAAAAATTGAATATTAATGAAATTGATGGGATTATTTATTTTTACATGAGGAATTAAATTTTGGCTGAATATTGATAATCAACCCAGTACAGAATAGCTTTGTGGCATTTTAAATTTGGTGCTTATTTGGATCTTGTAACTGCCTGAATTGAAAATGTTTCTTTCTATAGATATAATAAATAATAGAAGTATGTTTGGGGCAATCTCAGGAATTGTTCAAAATCCTGTAAGGATCCCAATCTGAATTTCATTTAATGATTCCTTATGAAACTCAACTGAGAAAACTCAAACAGTAGTTTTGAAAATGAAACATTCTAATACAATCCAATCCAATCCAATGATAGAGTGATTTGATAAATCCATGCCAAAGAGTGATGGTAGGAATATGTAAAATTTTCATTTATGTAATTAGGAGACATTGGTGTTATAAGAGCTAAAAACCTTATGTGCACATAAAAACACTTTAATTCATAATATATAGCAGTCTGGAATCTGAGTTGAGTTGTTTCAGGCAGTGTTTGTGGGGATGCCAGGCATGAGAACATGATCTGAGTAAAGGTGCCTGCTGTGTATTCAAGACCAAGGATTCAGTGAGTCACAGGGTGTGAGTTCCCAACACCTTCCATTCATTATGTTTAGTTTTGAATAGATTTAGGTCATAGTGTGTTCAGAAACCTTTCACTGATGCCATATTTGTTGCTATCCAACATTCAGCTATATGGCCCCAAATGGAGTGGTGACCCACAGTTTTGGAATGGAGATGATTCTTAATTACACCATCCGGTTATCCCAAGTCATGATTCAAAGGACTTGCCTTCTATTAACAAAACCAATGTGAAAGTAGCACAAAATATTTTCACCTCTCTTCTCTGTTTTCAGAACCTTGTTTACAGCATAGACTAATTGCTTCCCAATATCTGTTTTGTCATTACTGTTTTAATGATGGAACTCTCCAAGTTTTAATAGGGAAAATTGAAAGAGACAATAAGTCAGCATTTTTTACAAGTATGTTTATTTAGGAGTATATTCTAGAAGACTTATGTGGGACACTTCAGGGTAATGAAATGAAGGAAAATTCTGCTCAATATCCAGTGCCCTTTCATCTACTGGATGCCCTACAAGCAGAGGCACATATCAAGCAAGGCAGTCATGTATTTTCTCAGGCTCTGAATGATCCATTATCTGAAGAGGTACAGTTCATTTTATGTAAACCATTTCTTTCTAAAAAGCCTTTTTTATGACAAATATCTTAAATTATATTAAATATAATATTGCCTTGTATAACAAAATATTCTCTGATTTTGATGTTAGATTTCTAATCTATCAATGAAATAGTTTCAACAGAGAATCTATAAAAGTATCTCAAGATTCAATACTGTAGGATTTGTATTCTGGAAATGTTCAGGCATGAGAAGATCATGCATAATGATTTCTCTTCTATGGAACTTACCACCAATCCTGACAGAGAGAATATAAAATGTGTCCTGACTAGACAGATCATATTCTTGCTGCTTAGGCAGCCTATCTAGATTTCTTAATTCTTTGCTACAGGAACTAGTAATCTAGAATCCTAAACAGTCCTTATTTAGAATAAGCACATATTTTATCCGTAGAGGTTTAAAGCCTTGTCTGTTGTTGTCCTGGTTCTCATGGTGCTGAACTCTAATCCACCAAGTACATAGACTCAGAGTACTGAAGACTTAGATTGGAAACTTCTCCACATCCAAAATTTGACCTTAACATCCAATAACCTTTAATCAGGCTTGTCCCACTGCTATTTTGGTCCATTCTCAAGAACTCAAACATCAAGTTGACATAAAGAAGAGAATAACATTTTGCAGATTTTTACAGTATACCTCATAGAATAGAAACATAAAGGATGCTAAGGAAATAAAGCATGCTATTTTTAAGCAAGAAAATCTATTTTAGATAAGGCATTTTATGTACAATTTGAGTCATATGAGCACCATAATACTACCTCTTTGGAGGATAAAGGTTATAGGATATATAGCCTACAGGTCATTAGCTAAAGATCTTTTTCCTTGGTAATGTCTTGAATGTACCCTGGATACTGTTGAGAACCAATGGCTTATCTAGGGGTTTTCTAGTTTTTAAATGGGAAGATAAGGAACGATTGAAAGGATTAATGACTTGTTCAAATCGGCCTTGTGGAGACCCAGTATTGCCCTCGTCCCTTTCTTGCTTATAGGTGATAGAATGAACGACAGAATGAACTCTGAGTACAGTGTCAGAGATATGGAGTGAGATTCTAGTACCATGAGAAAATGCATTACTGTGGCAGAGGTGAATTGCCTAAGAGTCTGAGACCAAGATCTTCCCACTAAGCAAGATGTTACAATCTCTTTCTTCTTTATCAATTTAATTATATCTATAGTATAAGACTCTGGAAACTTTCTCAGGGAAAAATACTTTGTAAACAAAAGTAAACTTCCTGATAGGTCTTTTCCTCCATGGGTCCTCTAAAGTAGACAGAATGTAATCCTTCAAATATAGCCATGGAGTCAGCACAGTTTATTTTCGTCACCAGGGAAATTATTCCATCTGACATATTCCTTCAGTGCTTTCATAAGATGGTATCTGACGACTTTTCCACTCTTCTAGGTCAGGTGAAGTTCTAACTAACGTCTGGGAAACAGACAGAAGCCCATATACTGTCTTCTCATTGCAGCCAATGCTGTTCAACCTCTGGTTTCTTTTTCCTTTGCCTTGCTCAACAAATGTTCTCTCTGTGGTAAGGACAACTGAGAAGCTTGGTGGGTAGACAGAAATCCTAGCATCACTCTCAAGGCATTGCAGAATCCTACTGACTTATTCTTACAACTTCCATTTTCATCTTTTAGGGCCAGAGGCAACTCTTTATTTCTACAAAATTGGTAATTAATTTAGACTTGTGAGTAGCCTATATCTTCTATCATATAGTATCATTTTTCTCTCTTAAAAGATCACCTTTCACTATGACAGTTTCCTGGGTTGCCATGTAGAGACCCTGTTTTACCTCCTCCATTTCTTGTATATAATTTTTAGAATGACAATAGAATGAACTGGGGATACAATGTTTGAGATAGAGAGTGATTTCCTGGTATTATGAAAAAATACATCACCTGTGTCCCAGGTGAACTCCCTGGGAGAGTCTAGGTTGTTACCTCCCTTACCCCGAAAGAAGAATCACCTTCAAATGTTGGTCCAGTGAGCAGGTAGGAGCTGGGTAGGCCACTTTTGAGCCATGATGCCCTAATCCTTTGGACCATGCAAAGACTACATATGCCAGAGCCTTTCTTGAAGTTAAGAGGGAAAGTTATGACGGATCTGCATCCCTTCTTCCTTGCTGCCTGTCTTTTAGTGATACGCCCACTGATATCATCTTATTTTTTTTGACGTGTTATGCCTCATGACTTTATACAATTAATAAACTGTAGCCACAGATGAGTGGGTGGAAGGGCTTGGATCCTGTTTTGTGCTGTCAGGCATGGTAATGATCCTAGCATCCCTTCTGTGCCTTCAGAGCTCTCTCTGGGGATTGGTAAATAATTACAAGAACTTGCTGCTGAACTCCTGGAAAAATACAAAGCGTTCTTACCTCCAAAAATGTGAACCACTTATCAGAGTCATAAGATTCTATTGCATATTTGTAACAGTTCTCTCAATTTAGTTCACCTTTTGTGTCTTCCTATGAGCAACAAGAAAAAACAGCAACAGCTTGGACAACTCCATTGTGAATGACCACAGCCAGAAAGGACCATGCTAAGTTTTTATGAGTTCAGCTTGTACATAGTTGCAGGAGACAATATCACTAACCTTCTCTCCACTATACAACAGCTTGTACTTTCCTTTCAAAGCTCTTCTAAGCCCAATTAAAGAGGCCATTTTTCTACTAACAACTGTTCAAGGCAGCTAATGCTTTTTGTGCTGTGTTCTGCTCTCATCTATACCTACCATCTTCTCATTACAAAGACATTGCTATATCCTTGGGTTTTAGTTACAGCAGCATCTAAATTTTAGTCATCAAATGAGTGTTCATTGTCTATTTCTGAAAAATACATCATCATAAATTTATCAGGGAACACAATATCTTCTTGCTGTCTTACGATTCCTATGGCATGGGTTATGGAGTTCTACCAGGGTATCAGGATTACTGTCTGTCTCTTGTGATGCTCGGAGTCCTCATTCAATCTCACATAAATGTTGGAAAATTTTGTTTCCTTGAATATGTAGAGCTCATCATAGCTTTGCTCCTTTGAGACAAACAAATGAGTCTCCCTTTGGATCTCCAGTTTCTTTAAGCAATTCACTTGATTTGCTGTGCTCAACTAGGAAAAAATCTCCCTTTTCATTAACTCAAAGCCAAAGCCAGTCAGTTGATTACAACCATAATTACATCTGCAAAATCCCATAGGCTTTATCATATGAAGTAAGCTAATCACTGCAGTTTATTACATGTTGTTCATGCCCATATCCAAACAGCAAAGAATATAGGTGGAAACATTATTGGGACTCTGAACCACCAGAACATTCTGCCTACAACAATCTAAATCAAAGATCTAACATGTATATTCTCATTTTATTCTTTTCTGAATTTTTTTTATATATCTTAAAATTGTTATTGGTTCTTTGTGAATTTCATACCATATACTTCAATCTGACTTATCTTCCCTTCCCCTCATACCTGCCCTCCATCTGTGCAACCTTCCACTCATCAGAGAAAATAAATGTCATTGTGGAAGCTGTCGTGTCACACAGTGACACTACACATACAACACACCCCTTTGTCCACACCTCCTTGCTTGCAAATGTTCATTACAATGACTTGTTGGTCTGTCACAAGGCCTCTGGCTTCTGCTATTATATCAATACTGGAACCTCAGTAGAAGTCCTGTCAGATATGCTGTTGATACTCTATGTCATGGGCAGCCTATAATTTTGTATCTGTAGGACAATCCCCTTTAGGAACTCCAGAACTTCATTGATTGGGTAGATGTTAGGGTAGGGTATGGGTCTCAGAGGTATCTGAGTTGGTCAGCAAGAAAGCTCCCATCTCACCAGCAGACCCTCCCATTCTTCTGTAACCAGGGCTAGCTCTACCCTGATGCCCAGTGGAGGTACAGGGCCTGCTGCTCTCCCAAGTTTTGCAGCTGCTAAGGAACATGGCCAGTTCTCCTACTATTACTCCCCAGCAGACAAGAGTCAGAAGTGGTTCTCCTGCTCTCATGCTCCCAGAGTCAGTTCTTCAATTTTCCATAGGTGGCAAAGGGCGAGGGACAGGCAGGGCACCTCTCCCTCATTCACAGTGGTACATGATAGACAAGTTGAGGCGCCAGCTCTTCCATGCTCACACCCCTGGGACTGGCTCACCCTTGGCTCCACCATCAGGGTCAGCTGCACTGTATTGCCCAGTTGGGGTACAAGATTTCCTCTCTTAAGTGCTACATCAGGTGAGGTGAAGAGACAGTGCTCCTGCTTTAATGATCCCATTGGGGCCAACTTTCCTTCCTGTCCAACAAAGAGGAAAAAGGAAAGGGAGAGGATCTCTCTTTCACTGACACCACACACAGCCAATAAGAGGCAGGGCTGGCTTTCTTATATGCATGTTCTTGGGTCAGCTCACATGCAACCTTCACATTCAGGGCCAATTCTAACTGTACTGCCCAGGTGAGGTGCAGGGCCTGTTCTCCGAAGTGTTACAGCTGACTAGGAGTGGGGTCAGTTCTCCTGCTCTCATTTCTCCAGGGACAACTCATCCCCAAAGCTCAAGTGAGGGGTTGATCCAGTTTTGCCCAGCCTTCAGACATTAACATGTTCCCTGTAGCAGCCAGGGACATCTACCTGGTCTTTGGTGGTAACAGACTCCTGATACTGCAGATGTGGTGGAATCACAGGCCAGGACCTCACCAGGGTCCCAGGTGGCATCACTGGATACTCACATCAGGCTATTCCTCACTACCCCCAAGTTTCAAGTTCTGCCTTTCTTCATTTTGCCCTCATCCTCTGTTTCTCTCTCTTCCATTTCTCTACCACTTACTTATTCCTCTTAGTAAAGCCTGAAGTCTCTGAATGTCTGGAGTACTCTCTCAGGAGTGCTATGCCTTGCTCATGCATTATGGCTCCAGGCAAGGGTCATCTCAGACACGATGTGCCCTCCAAGGCCTTCATGGCTGTGGTCTGGTGGTCACCTCAGGTTCACTTCTTGTTCAAGTGGCCCCTTGAGAGGATTGTCTGTTTCACATTTACTTTTGCCTAGGGCTCAAAGCTCCAGGTAGAGTTCTTCTAGTCTCAGGCTTGCTTCCTGTCTTGGAAGCTCATCTGGGCCTGCTTGGTCCTGGAATTGTGGTTATTTCATGTTGCTTCTTTTTCAGGGGATGTGAGGCTACTGATCATTCAGATGTTTGTCGACTCTGGGTGTAGACATAGCCTTTCTCCTTTCTGCTACCTGCTTAGGTACATATGACATATTAGCCACACCTGCAGTTCCTCTAGGGACAGACTTTTTTAAATTTTTTTTTAAGGTTTTCACTTCATCATGTAGATTATAATTGGTTTGGTGTTTGGACTCAATTAAGCCTTATTTGTACTGTTTTAAATGTCAGCCTGAATTCAGAGTCCTGGTCTAGGACTCAAATTTGGGCTCTTTTCTTTTTATTTACAAACTGAAGATTCACAAGACCTAGACTTCATCTTATTTAGTTTCTATTTCTCTTAAGTATGTTCAATGCAGGTTTTTCTTTTTAAACCTGGCTTCTGTTTACAGATCTGTGTTTTGGAAGATACAGCTCTTTGGCTGGATGCCTTTACTGAAAATCAGAGTTTTGTAGATCAGAATAACAGGAGCAGAAGGGCAAGAAAAGGTAGAATAACATCAAGGAAGTTAAGGTGAAAGTTAACAAACTATTCTTTGTTTCCCAGATGAAGCAGAATATTGCTTCACTTGTTTCCAGGGCATCTTTTCTAGAGAGGCCAAGGGTACTTGGGAACTTGCTGACTACATACTTTTCCCTCTGGGCCAGACGCTAGAACCATCATCATCTGGATAGAGAGTGCCAGGTCAGCTATGCCATTTTCCTGTGATTTTATGATACAAAAAGCCAATTCATAAAGTGATAAATTTGAAGAAAGAGGACTGCACAAATCAAATTTCAAACCAATGAAGATATTCCTAGTTCTTGCATCTTATATGGCTTTCAGGAAGAAGAGAAACCTCTTATAAGCTATATGTTGCAGCATCTCTAACAGATATGGCAGTCATGTGAATGGCTAAAGATTTCTTTAGAAAGAGTCTGCCTGGAAGTTGACCAGCACAGAATCCATTTCAATAAGATGCTGCACTGGCTTCTAGTTAGGAGGTTGGGTGGAGGCGAGAGTATTAGATGTGCCTGCTATGGACTTGAGATGGACATCACAAGTCCTTTTCTGGTTTAAAAATACATTATTGTGAATGATAAACATCAGCTGGGGTTGGCTGTGCTGCTGAATCTCAGGCACATTTGATTCTTCTTTGCAAAGGAATCAAATGTGAAAGAGATATTATTAAGGAAGCAAAGAGTTTTATGTGCCATTAATAGATTTCTTTATAGTGAACTACTCTGCTTTTCCTGGTATTATAGAAAAACCATGGCTAGAGCTTCAGTGTACTACACCCACGGGTGGTATAGTCATGAGCTTCTACACTGTGAAGACTGTGAAGAGGACAGCTCTTGTCATATTGGAAACAAAACAAGCTATTCTTTTAACTGCCTAGTTTTTTTTTCTTAGTAGGCTGAGGCAGATGAGGTGAAGAAAGGCAAACAGACAGAAGTAAAAACGATTCATTTCAGTTCTCAAAATTGTAATGATTTTCCTACAGCAGAAGTGTGTGCATCCTGGAAATCATCCCTTAAATCAAGCTCTCAGAGACTCTCTGATGAGATAACAGTCAAAATAGGAAAAGAATGCCTCAAAATCTCAGGCACACAGAGATCTAGTACATACAATTCCAGCCATTGAAACATCGCAGGTTCGTACTGAGATTCTCGTGTTCTAGAACAGAAAGAAACATCAAGGGGTGGGGAATCAAAGAGCTTAGAAAATAGTCAGGAGCTGTTAAGCTATGGTGTGGAGTTTGTGTTGTTTTTCTGAGTGTTCATAAATATCACCAAAGCATTTTACATGAGATAAGGATAGTGAGGGGGAATAGAATCCAAATTTTACACACACACACACACGCATGCATGCACACATATCATGATATATATTCAAATTATGAAATATAAAACTGAGCAACAATAATAGGAGTCAAAAGATTACACTGTAAAATGGATTCTGTGGGGTTAGTTTGATAATTCTTTCTAAGAGCTCATCAGAATGGTTAAGGGTCAATGGATTGACAGAGATACACAGATTTGGGCAGGTGGATGAGTGGTGGTATAGTTTCATGGGGTTGATTAAATATGCTTCCTAGTTCTGGACCAGGGATTATTTTCAGGATTGCTCTACTCATTTAACCATAGATAGATTCTTTAGAGAAAGTCAATTTATTCATTGTCATAACACGTCTCCTACACTGAAATATTAGGTAATCATACTCTCTGAGAGAAATGCCTCCTTTGCTTTGTGTTTATGCCTCAGGAAGAGAAGTTAATATCATCTTGCAATATCACAAACGATTGCACACACAGAGGCACTGGGCCTCCCATCTCTAAAGGGTATGGTTGGAAAGTGCAGTACCGGGCATTGCTCCCTTCAGGGCCTGATAGATAGCTTGGAATACTAATTAGGGCCACTGTATGGAGACTTGGCATCTCCTGGAGCTTCTTCAGGCTTCAGCCTTTAGAATACCTGCTGACTTTTGCTTGGTAAACACAGTGATTAGCTCCTGGTTGCTCTTAGGCAGAGCTTTACTTAATGTTCTCATAATGTTTACCATACAATATCCAGCTGATTCTTTCTCCTCAGACGCAGAGGTGGCAGCAAATGAAGACACAGCTGCACTATGATCTTCACAGGGCTACATCCCTGCTTATGTCTCCTGGACACTTCCTAACTTTCCAGTTTCCCAACAAGTCAAATGTCGCACCATGTTCCTTACAGCAAGTCATCTTATAAACTCATCATTTCACAGAGAAACTGAAGACATTTGTCAATACTTTATTATGAGATATAACATGACATGCTCTCTCTCTCTCTCTCTCTCTCTCTCTCTCTCTCTCTCTCTCACACACACACACACACACACACACACACACACACACACACACATACACAAATATACACCAAAGGGTTTAACTTTTTGACACTGACTTCTTAACCATAACTCCAGTGAGAAAAGAGCATTCTGTCCAATTCTGATACCCCTGCATGATGTATATCCCCAAAAGTTATCTTCCATAACAGTTACTTATAACTCTATTTTTTATAGAAGTCATTTCCACAGCATTTTATCACCCTAGAGTACAGGCTTGCACTCTGTAATTGAAGCTGTCAGTTTAAAAATAGGTTATGTTTTTAAATCTCTTTCACCTACAGATACCCAACCCCCCTTTTGTTTTCTTATATTGGCTGAAAAAAAATGGAGCCATTTGGTTATCAGAGTTTCCCACAATCCAGATATTGCTGATTGTTCACTAAAGCTGCAACTCAACATCTCCTTCTGTCTTCAGTACATTTTCTATTCTCTATATCTACATCTACAGTTTTGTTTGTTGTCTTTACTAATGATTTAGTACTCACAAAAGTTCTTTGCAGTTTCTTAGTTTCTTTCCACACATTTGAGTATTAATTTGTTAACTAACAAGGACATACCTGCTGTGATTTAAATGTTTCTTAAAACCGAAACACATTTTCAATTATAATTACCATTGTAGTGATGATCATTATTAGTTGACCAGGTCAAGAAACCTATAACCTCAGGGGTGGAGTTGTACCATTCTAACAAACTGAATTAAGCCTCACATAAGTTGAGAATTGATAGAGTTAAGAAGACCCTACTGTGAGTTAGTCCCTAGGCCTTGGGTTTCAAAGCCTCTAAAACCATGTGCCAAAAGAATTCTTTTTCATTATAAGTTATCCTAGTCATTGCTATATTATAGAAGCAAGATAAGGCAACATTTCAGCTTTTAATGTTAGATCCAGTGGCCAAGACAATCTTATAACCCTATGAAGAAAATATTAAACGAATCATAATGAAACTATTTCTGGCAAGATTACTGCTATACTGAGTTTCAAATAGGAGAAAGTGCTTAAGAGAAACTGCTTAAACTAAAGGTCATAGAAAGTCCTGCCAAGGTCATCATCTTTATCTGAGAATTCAGTAAATATAAAGGGGACAGCTATGCAAAGATAAAGCTATAGAGTGTTAGAAGCAAAAGGAGAACTGACTTAATGCTTACAATTAGAATGAGTTTTATAGGACTGAGGCACTGAAAGCAGGCAGTGTGGAAAGGATTGCATGTCTGTAGGAGGGTGCCGGGGAGGGGGTGTGTGGGGACGACTGGTAGTCAGTACCAATCCAGGATGTGCTTGCTTTTCATTATTGTAGAAAACACATAAAAGAACCTATTTAAGAAAGAGAAGACGTTCACCCCGACACACTATTGTGGGTGTTCTCACTCATGGTTAGTTGGCCTCTCTGCTTTGGAGTCTGTAAGAAAGTAGTGGTGAGGAGTGTATGGTAGAAAAAGACACTCATCTCTTTAGTCATAGAAAACAAAGTAAGAGGCAAGGACATGAAGGTTCGTGATGGTTAATTTGAGTTATCAACTTGATTGATGTAAGAAAAATCTGGGGAGGGGGCCGAAGGACACTTGCTGCTCTTGTAAAGGACCCAACTCTAGTCCCCAGTATCTATACCAAGTAATTCACAATAGCTTGTAATTATAATTCTAGGTCGTCTAACTCCTTCTTACATATACAAGCAGCTGTATGTACATGTGTACATGCACACATCTAGGCATACATACAGTTGCACATAAAATAAATAGATAAATATAAAAAATAATACATTAAAATCTAGGGTTTTAATGCTGCATACTTCTGTGTGTGTCTATGAGGACAATATACATAATTTAGAGGAAGTCCTACACTGACTACCTTTGGCATTGATGTTTGTGTGTGCCTTCTGCTTTTTATAGGGCCAGATCCCATAAAAGGTAAGCCAAAATAATCCTCCTTCCCTTAAGTTGTTTCTTGTCAGGTATTTGATCATGGTGAAGGGAAAGGCAAAGAATATAGCATCCTGCCATTCCTAACATCAATGACCTAAAACATAGCACTAGAAACTATATCTTAGAGGCTCCGGTACTGCCAGTCTGAGGATCAGCTTTTAGTGCAAGGTCCTTTGGAACATTCTATATCCAAAATATCTAGAAAGAGGAAACTTGTATTAGATAGTAGAGGGCTTTATATTCTAAGTGGAGTTGGATGTTTTCAAAGAGAAATTAATAAAAGTTAAATATTAATGAAATTATTACTGGAATCCAGGTAAGATGTGGCAAAGGAAGAGAAAAGAAACAAAAAATGAGAGGAAAAGAGAGAAAACATAGTACATATAAGGAACAGTTCAGGTTATAAATAAGAATTAAGATAAGATACATTCTAGTGACATAGATTAGAGGTACAATAGCAACAAAGTAGAAAGGAGGAACTATTAGCAGAATGCTTTGGAAGTAGGACCTAGTCAGAGTCCCCAAGTAATGCTTACTTGGAATGATGTCATCAAGGACAAAGGTAAGGTTTTAGGTTAAGTTGGAAAGAGTGGAAAATCTTAATTGGGCTAAGACAGATGGAATAAAAATATTTGTTTTTGAGGAGTTGTGAATAGTGTTGCAGGAATAATCTAGAGTTTTGTTTCAAATAGATTGATTTTTAGGTGCTCCTCCAGTAAAGAGATGTATCAGGGATATCTTACATATGCAAATGTTTTGTGGAAGAGGCCCAAAGTGAGATAGAAGTATCATGTCCTCGACACACCACTATTACTTAGCATTAAGTGAATTTTAGATATTGCCCAGGGAAAGAACATTAAAGAAAACGTTTATTGATTGAGATGGGAGATGAGAGGAAAGTGGAAGATGAAAGAGTAAGAAAAAGAAGTCAAAGAATTAGGAGCAGAGAATATCAGCATAGTGTCCCAAGGCCAGGGGAATGTTGGGTTTTAATAAACTTGGACTGGTCAACCTGAAATGTGTCAGGGAGTTTGACTTAGTTAAGGCTATTATGACTGCAATTCTGTCTTTTTTTTTCCTTAGGTTGAATTAACTCTTTGATCTCTAGTCACAATAATAAGTAAAAGAAGAAACATTTGGTGAGAGGCTCTAGTGGGTTATATCAGGTAGGGTCCTGAAGAGTTATTTCTGGAATGCATGAATGATTGAAACTAGTATTTAAGATGAACAGACTCTAAGATTTATTAAATTTAGGGCTTGGTTACAAGTTGGTGGCAAAATCATTGTCTACCATGATTAGATTATTTTCTTTTCAATATCTGTGATAGGACACCATGACCGAGGAAAGTGATAGAAGGAGAATTTATTTGGCCTTATGGTTGCAGAGTAGTAGAGTCTATGATAGAGAAACAGAGGAAGCAGGTGGCATATATGGCAGCTGGAGCAGGTGAGGACTCACATCTTAGACTGAAAGCTGTTGTGGTAAATCTCCAGCCCCAATAAGCCTGTGCAAAACACACACAACTCAGTTACAATTTTTATAAACTGTACACTAGATTGGGCAGATTTACCACTACATTACTCTCTTTCCAAGCTATGAGATCCCTTGCTTCTTTTGGCTTCTCTGGGCCATGTGGTTTTGCTCCATCTTCCTTCCACCTCCTCTTCCTCCGTCTTCCTCTTTCTCCTCATCCCCTCCTCTGCTTCCCCTCCTTCCTCTCTTCCCCTCTCTAACCCCTCCAGCCCCACCTTTCCCTTCCACTGTCCAATCACAGGCCCTAGCCTTTATTTGACCAGTTAAAATGTGGGAGAAGGTTCACATGAAATCACCTGAGTATGTGACCCACTCCACATTGAGACAGCCCCTCTTGAGAAAGCAGAGATAACAACAACAACAACAACAGCAGCAGCAACAACAACAAGAATAAACCAAACAGCACCAGGGCAATCCACAAGAGAAAGCACAAGGCCAGGATAGAAAACTAAAAACAAGAAAACTTTAACCTCTCAAATCCAGCCTCTAGTGACACACTTCTTCCAACAAGTCCACATCCCTTAAATTTTCCCTAAACAGTGCCACCAACTAGGGACTAACTATCCAAACGTATGAGTCTTCCAGGCACAACTTACTCAAACCACCATAATGAGCCAGGGTGGGTCTGGGTTTAATTTTCTAAAACTAAGAAAGCAGACATATAAAGATGAATAAGAATTTATGACACAGCAAGAAACATATATCTGAAACCCAGCTTTATGAAACTCTATGGTAGGCAGAATAATCTCACCATCACCATAAATATCCACCTCAACTTGCTGAAACTAATGAATGTGACATGGTACAAGAGGAAATTATAATGAGTTGGATTTTCGGAGCAATAAAAATAAGAGTATCAATAAAATCACAAAGATGCTTTAAGGTGTGACAGGTAGAAGGATGTCAGAGGGTGTTTAAGCTTCTCTTTGGGTTTCAAGATAGAGAAAGAGGATAAAAGACAAGATATGAAGGCCTTCCAGGACCATCAATCCACATGATAAAATGGCACAGGGAGAAACACACTGGCTTTGCATAAGAAGTAGTCAGACTTGCCCCTAATGTCATGAAACCTCACTGCTGGTCCCCAAGTGGATGCAGTCAGGGTGACACTTTCATTTTAGCCCATGAGATCCAGACTACACCTCTGACATTCAGGGCTACAAGACACTAAATTTGTATTGTTGGCCAGACACTAAACTTGTGACTATTGTTCTAACACAATATGCCTCCTCATCCAATACCATTTCTTTCAGACTTATGGGAAAGAACCAAATACAGATTTGCATTCCAAGGCTACCTTTCTGGCTGCAGAGAACTGGAGCCAATTAGTGTGCTCTAGAATGGAGATAGAAGTTCTAAAACTTCTTGTGGTAGAGTGAGGCACCATATTCAGAGGAGAAACTAGGGACTTTAACAAAGTTATGGAGACAATAACAAGTCAAATAGGTCCATTAAGTCTTGCTTAATTAAAATTTTACAATATAAATTTATATTCATGATTCAAAAATTAAAAAATGGAATACAAAAGGCAAAAATGTTCCCACCCTTATCTCCATTGGACCCACTTCTTAGTTCCTTGGCTCAGCCATCAGTTTTAAATGAAAGCCACTACTTTGTGGGGATTCCGTTGAGCAGTGGGGCCTAGGAAATTTCTCTAAGGAGACAGGAGCTGTGCACAGGCCCGAGTGAGAGAAGCTGTAGTGCATGGAGGTTCATAGAGAAAAGCACCACGAATGGCAGAAGCATCATGTGGTGGCTCATTAAATGAGTTACTCAAAAATGACAAACCACTGCGAAGTTTCTGTTTTCTAAGAGGTCAAAAACTGGAGAAGGAATATAGACCTCTATGATTAAAAGAGGTGGCATTAGACGTGTGGAATAGTCTATGATGATTAAAAGAAAAAGAAAGCCCAACTGATTCTCCATTAATCATTGATTAGTTGTAAGGTACAGACTCCTGCAGGGGCTGAGAAAAACTGTGCAGGAGAGATTTGAAAGGAGCACCAACATCCCCAATGCTTGCCACCTCCCGGACTAAAACCAATCTAGGCTGCAAAGGTAGAATAGATGGTAACAATAACATCAGGATACATGATAGTGGAGTCTATGAGAGTTAGTGGCAGCTTGGACTCCGCTTCTTGAGCTGTTACTGGACCATTGTTCCTAATAGTTTTTCAAGTGATACCACTTTGCAGTATCAAAAACCCACCAATAATGATAGGGAAAAAAGTATGTTTCACTCTTGGAAAGATGATATGATTGTACTAAAAATAAAACAAAACAAAACAACAACAATGACGACAACAACAACACTGTAGCAATCCAGAAAGAAATCATTTTTGGTTCATTTTATCATGTGGAGTGATGGGCATGGAGGAAACCATCTGGAAAAGTAAAGTATGAGTCCACGATAATTTTCCCTTCTGAAAACAGCATCAGGTACTCCCCATAGTAGAGAAAATGGAGGCTCTTCCAGTGGGTTAGAAGTCTCATGCATAGGTTAGAAGCCTATGCTCAGGTTCACAGCAATCAAGTGAGAAAGACAGTTCACACTCAGCAGGCCGTAGGGTGGGAAACCATTAGTGGTGCAGAAATGCAAACTATGTAAATACTGTTCTTGGAAAGAAAACAACAGCATTATCCATCCCCTTAGAGGGATGCTGTTAAAAACCCCAGGAAGGAAGGGAAGTAACACATGCTTTGAAAAGTGAGTTTACAACTGGAAATAGTGGAGAATCAGGAAGTGGCTGGGAATACAGGCCAGGACTATCAGCTTGGAATAGTTGTTTGTAAATATTGCTGTCAGACAAGAAACATGACCCCACTGCTGTCATTATGTCATGGGTGTCAGACAAAAACAAAGGTTTTCTACCCTTCTTTCAATGCACAAAACAAACACAAAAAACAACCCAGACCATTTAGCCAATCAAGAAATATGTGTGGCTCCTTAGGGACTGCCAAATACAGCCAAGATGCAGCCTCCTTGTTCTTTTACAAAAGAACCTGCAAACACAGTGGCCTGGATTGTTCCAGATGTTTCTACATTGGGAAGTTGGAGACTTGTTAATTTTCCGCAGGGTTCTATTCACAGCCCATCGGGTAGGCCTAGAATATTATGATTTGCCTTAGAAAGACTTGGGCTTCATAAAGAAGAGGTTTATAGAAGATCTAAGGGAATTCTTGCAAAGAGAATCTGTCTGCATGAATGTGCTGCACAGTTAATGTCAGTAGTGTTAATAAAACCAGCAAGAATGAGCCCATGAACGAAAGCCTCAGCCATGCGTTTATGGGATTAGAGATTGTCAGTCATACTGCCTCTCTACCACTAACTAGTTTCCAGGAGGTGATGTTTTAATATCATCCCAGGACTCTGAAATTTGTTTTGTGCTGATAGTCCTAACAGATGAATTGTTTTCTGATATGGAAATAAAAATTCTTCAAGAGTGGGATGTATATAACGTAGCCTTCCTGGAAATGTATCTCACACCCCTCCTCCTGGGATGGTACTTAAGAAGGTACTTCACACAAGAAGAGCAGTGGCTTCTTCACATTTTCAGCATTTATCTCTACACACTATAAAAGGTTAGTCATGAACATGAGGAGCCTCCGGATTCACCTTTGAAAATGTTCGACTACCTTGTTTTATTAAATGGATTATTGCTATTTTGTCTAAGGGATAAATCAAAGTGGGAAAAAATTTCTGAAATAGACTTTTTCAGCAGCTCTGCCCTGGGAATTGCATACATATCTGGGTTAGTTCATTCTGGGTTGCTCTAACAAAAGACCCGAGGCTGGGAATTTTATGGCTAAAGGTGTTTATTTGCTTTTGAGTCTGGTAGCTGTATATTCATACAGAATGGCTGCAGCATCCTGGCAAAGTTCATAATATGTCATGTTCACAGCATTATTATTCATAGTGTCATAGCAGGCAGAGAAGAGAATACAGAAATAAGAAGAAACCAGTCAATTATAACAACCAGAAATGATTTACTCTGTAAGACGCAAAACATTCTGTAGGACCATCCATTCATGAGGCTGGGTCTCCTAAGAATAAATTAGACTAGACTCAAATATACTAGGTTGTCAAGGATAACCTCTGACCTAGTTTGTTTCCTGTTGCTGGAATAAAGCATTGACTAAAAAGCAACTTGAGGGAGATTACTTGGTGTATATATCCAAATCACAGGTAGTCATTAAGAGTAACCAGGGCATGAGCTCAAGGGAGGAAATGAAGCAGACAGAGTGGAGGAATTCAGCTTCCTCAGCTACTCCTAGGCTTATGCTCAACTGTCTTTCTGATATAGCCCATTCCAACCAGCCTAGGAATAGTACCGCCCACAATGGATTGGGCCTTCCAACATCAACTACAACTAATAAAATGTTCCATGGACATCTTATAGGCCAATCTGACAGAGGCAAGTGTTCATCTGAGTTTCCCTCTTCTCAGGTGACTCTAGGTTTATGGCAAGTTGATCGTTGATAGTTATTAGGACAGTCCTGCACCCATGATCTCCTACCGCCACATTCCAAATGCATGCATGTGTCACCATGCAACATTGGCCCAACTATAACCTTGTATCCTCTTCCTCTTTAAGGAACCTGCATTTCCATACTGCAGTGTTAGAGGCCAAACTTCTAGCAGTTGAGTCTTTGTATGTCTAACTGAATATAAGCTGCAATAGCATTGAGAAAGGCAATTTCACACTTAGGAAGACGTTATGAGCACAGGCTCTGAAGTTGGCATTTATTAACAAGTTACTGCATCCCTCTGGGTTCCAAATCACTCATTTGTACTTAGGGAAAGATGAAGAACTTTTGTGAGGATTAAAAGCATATAAAATATTTACCAAGTGAGTGGACATTAGCAAGCTAAATATCAAGTGTTTGACTTGTTGTGGGAAAGTCCCTAAAGGAATTTGTTATTAATGTAGAGCAACAGAATTGCCTTTTTTCAGTCAGTTTAGTCTGTGTCTGCAATTCTGATTCTGTTTTCTGCATATTTCCCTACCCTTTAAATATCTAATTTAAAACACATGTTCATATACCTCGAAAGTTAGGATTTTTAATGTCCTATAGCAATAGCTTACTTAACATGTATTGAAATTTGATTACATATTTAGCAATGTAAAACATAGCAAGGGGACAGATGGTTATCAAGCCATGGTGTGATACTATGCTGAGAATGCTTTAACTGTTTTGTTTATTTTATTTGGAAATTGCCCATATAGACCAGTGTCCATTGTTTATTGAAAAACTTAACTTCTTGTTGATTATAACAGTTCTTTATATATTCTGGATACAAATTGATTGTTACTTATATAATTCACAAATCATGTGTTACTTAATTTATATTATTATAAATTATAAACCTTTATATTTATGTTATTACAAATTACAAAAAAATACAGATTACAAATATTTGTTTTTTATTCTGTTTATTGTCCCTCCCTATGTGTTTCTAAGTGTTAAGAGGTCTACTTTTTATTGAATATTTTCTTTATTTACATTTCAATGTTATCCCCTTTCCCAATTTTCCCTCCTGAAATCCCCTATCCCATTTCCCCTACACCTGCTTCTATAAGGATGCTCTAACACCCACCCACCAACTCTGTCCAACTACCCTGCCATGGCATTCTCCTACACTGGGACATCCAGCCTTCACACGACCAAGGACTTTTCCTCCCATTGATGTCCTATAAGGGTATTCTCTGCTACATATGAAGCTGGAGCCATAGATCATTCCATGTGTACTCTTTGGTTGGTGGTTTAGTCCCTGGTACCTTTGGGGTGTCTGGTTGGTTGACATTGTTTTTCTTCCTATGGGATTGCAAACTTCTTCAGCTATTTCAGTTCTTTTTCTAACTTCTCCATTGGAGACCCTGTTCTCAATGGTTGTCTATGAGCTTCTGCCTCTGTAATTGTCAGGCTATGGCACAGCCTCTTAGGAGAGAACTATATCATGGCTCTGGCAGCATTCACTTCTTGGCATCCACAATATTGTCTGGGTATGGTGATTGTATGTGGTTTGGATCCCCAGGTGTGGCAGTCTCTGGATGGCCTTCAGTCACTGCTCTAAACTTTGTCTCCATATCCCATCCTGTGAGTATTTTGTTCCCCCTTCTAAAAAGGACTGAAGCATCCATACTTGGTTTTCCTTCTTCTTGAGATTCATGTGATCTGTATATTGAATCTTGGGTATTTCGAGTTTTTGTGCTAACGTGCACTTCTCAGTGAGTGCATATCATGTGTGTTCTTCATGTGATTGTGTTACCTCACTCAGAATAAAATTTTTTAGTTGCATCCATTTGTCTAAGAATTTCATGAAGTCGTTGTTTTTAATAGCTGAGTAGTATTCCATTATGTAAATGTACCACATTTTCTTTATCCATTCGTCTGTTGAAGGACGTCTGGATTCTTTCCAGCTTCTGCCTATTATAAATAAGGTTGCTATGAACATAGGGAATGAAGCATGTGTCATTATAGGCTGGAGAATCTTTTGGGTATATGCCCACAAGTGGTATATAGTATTATGTCTAAGTTTTTGAGTAACCACCAGACTGATTTCCAGAGTAGTTGTACCAGCTTGCAATCTCAACAACAATGAAGGAGTGTTCCTCTTTCTCCTCGCCATCACATCCTCACCATCATCTGCTGTTATCTGAGGTTTTGAACTTAGCCATTCTAATTGGTGTAAGGTGGAATCTCAGGGTTGTTTTGGTTTGCATTTCCCTGATGACTAAGGATATTGAACATTTCTTTAGGTGCTTCCTGGCCATTTGAAATTCCTCAGTTGAGAATTCTTTGTTTAGCTTTGTACCCCATATTTTAAAAGGATTATTTGATTCTCAGGAATCTAACTTCTTGACTTATTTGAATATATTGGACATTAGCCCACTACCGGATGTAGAATTGGTAAAGATCTTTTCCCAATCTGTTGGTTGCCATTTTATCCTATTGACAGTGTCAATTACAGTGTCTAATACAGAAGTTTTGCAATTTTATGAGGTTCTATTTGTTGATTGTTGATCTTAGAGCATAAACCATTGGTGTTGTATACATGAAAATTTCCCTTCTGCCCTAAATTGCAACAGATTTCTCACCAGAGACTAGGAAAGCCAGAAGATTTTGGGCAGATTTCATACAGAACATAAGAGAATACAAATGGCAGCCAATATACCCAGCAAAACTATCAATTAACAATATAGATGGAAAAACCAATATATTCCATGACAAAACCAAATTTACACAATATCTTTAGACAAATCCATCCCTACAAAAGGTAATAAATGGAAAAGCCCAACATAACGAGGGAAACTACACATTAGAAAAAGCAAGAAAATAATATTCTTTCAATTAACCCAAAAGAAGATAGCCAGACACTCATAATCCCACATCTCAGATAAAAAATAACAGGAAACAATAATTATTGGTCCCTAATACCTCTCAACATCAATGGACTCAATTCCCCAATAAACAGACATAGACTAACAGACTGGATATGTATAGAGGACCCAGCAGCATTTTGCTGCATACAGGAAACACACTACTGTGACAAAGGCAGACACTGCCTCAGAGTAAAAGGGTGGGAAAAATTTTCCAAGCAAATGGTCCCAAGAAACAATCTGGAGTGGCCACCCTAATATCAAATAAATTCTACTTTCAGACTAAAGTTATCAAAAAAGATAAGGAGGGACACTTCATACTTGTCAAAGAAAAAAATATACCAGGATATGAACTCTCAATGCTGAATATCTTTGCTCCAAATGCAAGGTCATCCAGATTCATAAAAGAAACTTTACTAAAGCTCAAAGCATACATTGCACCTCACATGATAATAGTAGGAGACTTCTACATTCCTCTCTCATCAATGGACAAATTCTGGAAACAGAAACTAAACAGATACACAGTGAAACTAACAGTTATGAACCAAGTGAATTTAACAGATATTTATATAGTATACATTTCATCCCAAAACAAAAGAATATACCTTCTTCTCAGCACTTCATGGTACCTTCTTTAAAATTTACCATGTAATTGGTCACAAAACAGATACAAGAAGATTGAATTAATCCAATGAATCCTTTCAGATCAATATGGACCAAAGCTGGTCTTCAATAACAACAAAAACAAGAGAAAGCCTACATACACATAGAAGTTGAACAACACTCTACTCAATGATAACTTGGTCAAGGAAGAAATAAAGAAATTAAAAACTTTTTAAATTTTAATGAAAATGAAGGCAAACTTATGGGACAGAATGAAAGAAGTGTTAAAAGAAAATCTTATAGCTTAGTGCCTCCAAAAAGAAATTGGAAAGAACATACACTAGCAGCTTAAGAGTACACCTGAAAATTCTAGAAAAAATGATGCAAATACACCCAACAGGAGTAGAAGACAGGAAATAATCAAACTCAAGGCTGAAATCAACCAAGTAGAAACAAAAAGAACTATACAAAGAATCAACAAAACAAGGAACTGGTTCTTTGAGAAAATCAACAAGATAGATAAACCTTTAGCCAGACTAACCAGTGGGCACAGAGACAGTATCCAAATTAGCAAAATCAGAAATGAAAAGGGAGATATAACTACAGAATCTGAAGAAATTAAAAAAGTTATCAGATCTTACTATAAAAGCCTATATTCAACAAAACTGGAAAATCTGGATGAAATGGACACTTTCCTAGACAGATACCAGGTATCAAAGTTAAATCAGGATCAGGTAAACCATCTAAACAGTCCCATAATGCCTAAAGAAATAGAAGCAGTTATTAAAAGTCTTCCAACCAAAAATAGCCTAGGACTAGATGCATTTATGACAGAATTCTATCAGTCCTTCCTAGAAAACCTAATACCAATACTGTTCAAATAGTCCACAGACTAGAAATAGAAGAAACACTGCCCAATTTCTTTTCTGAAGCCACAGTTATGCTTCTATCCAAACCACATAAAGACTCAACAAATAAAGAGAACTTCAGATCAATTTCTCTTATGAATATCAATACAGAAATACTCAATAAAATTCTTGCAAATTGAATCCAAGAACACATCGAAATCTTGGGAAAATTAGGAATTTAAGGTACATACCTAAACATCAAACTAAATGGCCAGAAATGATGCAATCTCACTAAAATCAGGGACTAGACAAGGCTGCCCACTCTGTCCCTACTATTTAGTATAGTACTCAAGTCCTAGCCAGAACAATCAGACAACAAAAGGAGGTCAAAGGGATACCTATTGAAAAAGAAGAAGTCAAAATATCACTATTTGGAGATGATATGATAGTATACTGAAGTGACCCCAAGAGTTCTACCAGAGAACTACTAAGCCTGATAAACAACTTCAGTAAAGTGACTGGATATAAAATTAACTCAAACAAATCACTAGTCTTTCTCTATTCAAATTGTAAACAGGCTGAGAAAGAAATGAGGGAAATGACACCCTTCACAAGTAATATAAAATAATAGTCCCAAATAATATAAAATACCTCAGTGTGACCGTAACCAAGAAATTGAATGATCTGTATGACAAGAACTTCAAGCCTCTATAGAATGAAATTGAAGAAGATCTTAGAAGATGGAAAGATCTCCCATGCTCATGTATTGACAGGATTAATATAGTAAAAATGGTCATCTTGCCAAAAACAATCTATAGATTCAATTCAATTCCCATCGAAATTTCTACTCAATTGTTCATAAATTATATAGAGCAATTTGCAAATTCATTTGGAATAACAAGGATCATGAAAACTATTCTCAACAATATAAGAACTTCTGGGGGAATCACTGTCCTTGAAATCAAACTGTATTACAGAGCAGTCATGATAAAAACTTCATGGTATTGGTACAGAGACAGACAGGTAGATCAATGGAATAGAATTGAAGACCCAGAAATGAACCCACACACCTATGGTCACTTGTATTTTGACAAAGTTGCTAAAACCATCCAGTGGAAAAAAGACAGCATTTTCAACAAACGATATTGGTTCAACTGCAGGTAGAAGAATGCAAATTGATCCATTCTTAATTCCTTGTACAAATCTCAAGTCCTAGTGGATCAAGGACCTCCACATTAAGCCAGATACACTGAAACTGATAGAAGAAAAATTATTAAGTCAATTAAAAATTTATCACTTGTTTTGTATTCCGTTGAGATAAGTTTTGTTTGGTCAAGTGTCATGAAGATTTGTTTGTATTGTCTCTTAAGATTCATTGCTTTAGGTCATACACTTAGGGTCATAATCTAGTGAATGCTTGTGAATGTTATGAGTCATCAGCCCTGATTCACGCTATAGTGATAACCAGTAGCCCCATTGCTATTTGTTTCAAAGACTATTCAATGTTCATTGAATTTCTCTGACATCATTACTTAACATTGAAAAAAAATACAAGGTTTTATTATTATCTATTTGTATACTTATCCTTATACCATGCTCTAATTACTGTGGTTTTACAATTTGTTTGTTAAATGGAAAAAGTGTGACTCCTCCAACTTTTTTAAAATATTGTTTCCAATTTTTATTTCAAATGTCCCGAGAGAATTACTGTTGCCTGACCAAATCCTTCTTAATTTCCTTGAGTGCGTCTTGGCATGCAGATGCAGATGTTCCAATGCCTTCTTTTATATTCCTGATGTGTCTGATTTCTGCTTTATGAATCCAGTTACTGCCTTCTCATGTTCTGTTACATGGGTGTTTTGAAGTCTCTCAGCAGATGGCTTTCCCACATGATGTAGACCGTCTCATGGGGTCTCGGTACTTTGTATAGATTGAGAGTCACCCGAGAGGCTTAAGTTTTGCAGAGCACTGCTACTTCATGCATTGTTCTTATCCTGAGCCTGTAAGAGCATTTACTTTTTCTGAGCTGTAATGTCCTATTTTTAAAGCTTTTCTTCTGAGAATTCCACTCTTCTCTTTTAAGTATTCAGCCTTAAATATGTGTGCATTGTATGTACATCTCGTATGAGGCTCTATTTTGTACAACTTACCACTCAGGTGATTCTAATGGAGAACAAAGAGACCCTTTAGGCAGTTTCTTAGAACAACTTGCTTTTTTGCACAATGGTCTTAACCTATTAGTTCCAATATTTCTCACTCTTTGGCACCTGCATTTTCACGTGATAGTTGTTTCTGGTGTCTCTATTTGCTATCCAGTCTCATCCCCAACTTACCCTCAGAGATCTCTACATTAGCTTCCTATATATATTCAACAGGGATGCCTCCATCTAAAGTTATGCTGGGAGGAAAATCGTTTACTAGAATTTGGCAATTTACATGTGCAGAATTACAGGACCCAGGAAAGAACATCAAATTCATTCATGGTATTTTTGAACTCTGAAACAGGTGCAGGGACTCAAAGGATCTTCAGGCAACAGAACAGTTGCTAGTTTAAAAGTTCAGAGTAGTGGGGAGACAGCAGGGGTTGGAGAGAGAGAGAGAGAGAGAGAGAGAGAGAGAGAGAGAGAGAGAGAGAGAGAGGGAGGGAGGGAGGGAGGGAGGGAGGGAGGGAGGGAGAGAGAGAGAGAGAGAGAGAGAGAGAGAGAGAGAGAGAGAGGATGTTTTAAAGAATCTGTCTAAATTGGGACATGGATAAAAGATACAGTCCATGGTATAAAACATGAGGCATGGCAGGATCGATCAAGCAGACTGCTTAGTGTCAGGTGGGCTCTGATTCTGGTGCCTATGCAATGGCATTTGCTTTCCTGAGACTTGAAAGTGCATTTTCCTTTGGGCTTTAGTGTCCTGGATACTTAGTATCAGGCAGATGAACTCAGAAGTGCTTTTCCAGGTACATTAGTGTCGTTTGGGAACAATGAAGAAACTCCAGGACTTTCTCCTCTTGATCGCTGCTAACTCAAAACCTTTTGGGCTTCAAGTAATAGGAGCTACTCAAAGCTTGATTCTTTGTGATCTCTTCTTAGTTCCAGAGTAGCCACCATGCCACTATCTGTTTTATGTTCATCCAGTTCCATACAGCCTTCCATTAACCTGTCTTTACTATAAAAATTTAGCTTGTCAGAAAAGGGTGGAAGAGAAAAGCTATCTGTTAACAGAAACCACTCAGAGTCTCCTCTGTTCTGTCACTTTGCAGTTTCAAATGCTTCACTGAGTCTGTTCCAAATGGAGAGAATCAACCCTGCCCAAGAAATTCTGGGGCTGAGTTTGTGATGGTCTAGATTTCTTGATGTGGAATTTATTAAATATATTGAAACAGGGTCATTCTGTAAGTTCCTCTTGGCTATTCTTTGTGGTTCTGGCAAAAACACCTTTTACGTTTGAATCACAATTACTATATCAGGCAAGACATCTAGTCTGACTGCGGGACAGACATGACCAAGGCTAGGAACAGACAGACTTCTACTTCTCACAAGAGCTCCCGATAGGAACAGATGATAAAGTGCAATGCATTTGATGGGGCCGACTCTTATTTATGTGTTTGCTACCTTGGCTATAATAGAAAGTAAGATGGTGCAATAAATATAGGCTTTATTGAAAGCCACCTTAAGCAGAAATTTACTGGGAAGAACATGTAAAGCTTTAAAGATAATAAAGAATTCGTTTTTCTCCAAGGAAGGAGATTATAGGAACCTGAGGTCAAATGTTTGAGGCTCATCAACAGGAATTGAAAACTCAGTTGAATTTTCCTTATTTATAAGGTTTGGTTTTTATAATAAATAAAAGCACTGGAGCTTTCAAATCTTTAGTTGCTTGGAGGATTTAGAGACATTGATCTGTTTAACTAAAAGCAATCTTCACAACATGACAACACAGGGCTTTCCCCGCCGTATCCTAGCAAGAAAGAGTTCGGTTTGGTAAATTTGTTGTATTGTTCGGGTGAATTCTCTGGTTACTTGACATGTACCTCATTAGATAACAGAGCATGTAAATATATATGTAAGTACACATACGCACACACACACACAATATTTTATAAGGTCTGATGTATATTCAGAACTATTTTATCTTTGTTTTCTATAAAGGCTTCTCTTTAAATCTAGTTTCATGGCCTATATTTTGAAAGTGTGTAAAAACACTTTCAAGGTTACAGTCTTGATTTAAATAGTTTAGACACAAAAAGGATAATTTTACATATTATACCTATTGGGGTTCACTAGAGCACATGTAAAATGCAGTAATTCAAAACTCACCCTTGCATGTTGGCTCAGTCGTCAAATGTGCTTGCTGCATCAGCAGAACTTGAGTTCCGATACCAGTGCCTACCTAACAAGCCAGATGTTTTTCCTAAGAGCTTCTAACTCCAGTACTCTGAGCATCAGAAACAGAAAGATCACTGTGGGCTTACTGGTAGCAAGCCTAGCAAATAAAAACAAATGCAAACAAAGAAACAAATATAGCCTAGAGCTTCAAGTTTGGGGAGAGACTCTGCTTCAAAAGAATAAGTCAGAGAATGATTGAGGTGACGCTTGATTTAACTTTGGCTTCCCAAATACACACAGTTGTATATATCAGGACATAAACATGTACATAAAGCACACACACACACACACACACACACACACACACACACACACACACGAGAACCATCTCGTAGCACGACTCTGGTAGTTATTCAGCTTTGATAGACTAAAAAGTCATAACACAGACTTAAAATATTTCATCATAACCTTTATCTCCTTTTTTAATAGACCGATATATGTTTTTGTGACTGATTCAATTTTTGCTTATACTATAGTGGATGATCTTGGTGCTGTTGAGGAATGTGAAGCAAATTGTTTCTACATTAATATCATGTAGCGTGTACATGAGCACATGTGTGTGGTTCTTTTGTTTATTTGTAAAAAGAAAAGTACAGTGAAGCTGGCCAGTGTTCACATGCTTCAGGAGTGACATCTCTGTTGCTTTAAGGCAGTTGTCTGTGTGTAAGATTCTTGCTATATGTTTGCCATCTGTTATTCTTTGTTTCTTAATTGCTGGCATTAGGAGGCCTAATAAAGGATAACCCGAGGGCAAAACAAGTCAGGAAGACAAGACAAGTAGCATCACGCAGACCTGACTATGATCTAGTTCTGCCTCCCATTAGCGGTAGCCTCTGGGCAAAGCATCAAGGGTACTAGATCTTTCGACAGTGAAAAATAGAAGCACTCTGAGAACAAGAAAGCCCCTCGCTCTATTCCTTCCCTGTACAGTACCTACTCCACCCTAGGCTTTCTTGCTATCAAGAGGTGTTAGAATAGCTTGGTCAAATGATTCAAGTATACTTTACTGTTGCTGGATTCAGTCTACACACACACACACACACACACACACACACACACACACACACACACACACACACAAGAGGATACTACCTGATGCATGGTCAGTCTCTTGGGTCTCCTATTTCCTTCCTCCATCAGGAAATCATGGTCACTTTCCTTTACCTTCCTCTATCAATCTATGTTTTCCCCAAGTCCAATCTTGAATCGCTAAAGAAGCAAGAGCTGGGTGTACCTTAGATTTTTATCAGCTTCCCACTAACTCTAATCAAGACATTTGTCCTAGTTTGGTCCTCGGATACAACATTCGCTTAGAGGTTCCAGGGCATCATTCAGGCGAGCTCATCATTGGAATCCAGAGACTAGAACTTAAGGAGAGTCCATGGAGGAACTCTGCTGGCTTGGCTCCCCTGGTTTGCTCTGATTGTGTATCTAGATCACGGCCATCAGCTCAGGATGGCATCACACTTTCACATCATCAAGTATCAAGATAAAGTTCCCTACAGATCCATGTTCATAGGCTAATCTGGTGGAAGTGATTCCTCAGTTAAAGTTTCCTTCCTAAGTATGTCTCTCTGTTTGTGCCACATTGTCAAAAACTAATTGACACAAATCTAATAGTTCTGTTCCACTGTCCATAGCCATAAAATAGGGAAAATTTAAAAAGTAATTCTCCATGTTTTTGTTTGTTTTTCCCTCTAAATAGACAGAGTTTCTTGTCACAACAACTTTTAAAGTAAGAATTAATGGGCTAAGAATAAGTTTGGGTTCTTTCTTCCAGCAAATTTCTGTGTGGACTTCACGGTTTCTTTGTCCATGTACTTGGTTACCTTCTCCGACCACACTGAAGCTACGCCTGGGACTCGATAAGCATTTAGTTAATTTTCAATGGATATAATAAAACAGAAGCCTCATGGGCTCTGCTCTATTATGGATGACGGAGCACCTCAGAAAGTGCTTTCTCTGTTGTGTGATCACCACCATTAGAATACCTGGAGTCATAGGCTGCATCAGTACCTGCTCTTAAATAAGTCCAACTGGTTCACTTACTAGCCTAATACCAGATGCCATTCTCTCTCTTGATCACCTACCTTGAGGAGGGATTGAATGGTAATGATCAGGAATGATGCCTTTCCTGGGGACACAGGCAAGAATAAAGAAGCCATGGTGACTGTAGGTGGGACTGATCTGTCCATCTGGTGAATTAATGCAGATATAGGGAGAAGCTCTCTGCCCTCTGAATCCCATTGTCCTGATCATGACAGGATTGGGACTTTCAAAAATAGGAAACACACAAAGAGCTGGAGATAGGATGTGGTTTAAAAATAGACTTAGGTTGGCCAGTGAACTAGGAATGGCAATACATTTTTTCTTTGATCTAGTACTGCCTATTAAATCTGACCTTTTTTACCTGAAGGATTAAATATTTCTTTCAGAATCTGCTAAATGAATAAAGCTCTCTATACTCTCCAGAAAAGTGTGCTAAATCTACTTTTAATCAACCAAATGCTTACTATATATTAGTTATGCATACCAACAAGATTCCCTGTGGGGTTTCCACACGTGCATGGAGTGTGTGTTGATCATGTCCTGGCATACTTAAGTACGGTTTCTAACCCTGGAATCCTTTCCAGCTCAAATTAGCCTTTCAGGTTAGTATATTTAGCTTCTACATACAAGAGAAAACATATGGCATTGATCTTTCTATTTTCTCATTTCACTGAACATAATGTCCTCTTGTCCCATTGTCTTTGCCACATAGGACAGGATTTCATTTTCCCTTTGTAGCTGATTATACTTCATTATGAATATATGGAATACATTCTTTATTCATCTGTTGTTGGGATGAGTCATATTTTAGCTTCTGTGAGTGCTGCTACAGCAAACACGGGTGTGCAGGGATCTCATTTTCAGGCTGACTGCATTTGCTTTAGCTATTTACCCAGGAGTGGGATAGTGGGATTATATAATGGCTCTATTTTTAGCAACCCCCATACTATTCTCCATATTTCTTTGTGGATGGAATAGTTTACACTCCCACCAACAGAGCACGAGTTCCCTTTTCTCCACATCTTTGCCAGCATTTATTAGGAAATCTAAAGTTAGTTCTCTAGCAAAATAAACTTAACAATAAAATGTTACTCAAGCATTTTTGATTTATGTCAGTCACCGATCTGGAAACTTTGAATGTCTTCCTTAAGTGATAATCTCTCATGACTTTAATGATTGTTAGGAATTGGGTGTGAAACTCATGTTAGTCATAAAGTATGTTCCTTTACTAGTATATTTATTCCTCTATTTATAAACCCCTCTCACATGTGACCTTTAACTTTATTAGAGCCTTGTATAGAGTCAATTTTAATATGCATAATTAAGTTCTGAGGGGTTAAAGAAACTCACTCAAATTCTCCAGCTATTAAACAGTGTAAACACATACAGAGGTGGGTTGGACTTCTGAATGTCCCTCAAATCACCTAGCCATCTAGCTGTGTGAACACATATAGAAGTGGGCTGAACTTCTGAGTCTCAAATCCTTAAGCATGATCCTCTAAGAATACAGAAGGTAAAACGTTATATGTTGTCTTGTAGTTGTAATTCAACATAGGGAATAGTAGATCAGAATCATACAAAAATATGTGATGATGTCAAATAATTATAAGCAAGGTCATCAGACACACAGAGACTGGTAGGTTAAAGTACCTGGGTAATATATCTAGGTTAGCCCCCATTAGAGCATCATTTGGGAGTCATTAGATTTAAGAGTCTTAAAAGCATCAGTCCCTGCAAAGGACAGTGTGCTACATAATGAAGAAGCCACAAGGAGTACCAGGTGTGTATCCCTGCAGTTAACATCCCAAGTGCTGGGATGTTAGTACCCATCTCTTCTTGAATAAAGAGTGCTGCCACAATTGCAAATGTTAGGGTATCCTTTAGCGATCCTGGAAGGAGGCATGGGCTTTCTTGTTTCTTTCATTAGGAGGAAAGAAAAGTTGAGAGTTCACCCCAAGTATTAACTACTTCGGATCTTAGAGCCTGACTGACATCAAATGGCAAAACCTGACCCATGCTTAAGAGAAAGAATATTGAGAAAATGGATACTTGAAAAGAATTATCAGATGCCTTTCTTAGATAGTAGCATTTGAGTTGAAGTGTGGATAAACTGAAGGAAGTTACTCAGTAAGACGTGGGGAAGGAACCTGCTGATGGCGTCACATATCCCATCTTTACCCAGCTCATTGTATGTTCCAAGGAGCTGCTTCAAGATCTATAGGCATTAGCCTAGTGTTCACAGAAACTCCAGCCAGAGGTTGCTTCTATCATCCATAGTGGTGGGAGGATAAAAAGCGTTGTTGGGGAGCAGACTTGACAAATACATTAAAAGTGTCTATGTAGTTCTCAAGTTCTAAAAGATCAATTCTTAAAATTCTTTAAAACTTATAAAAATGCTGCTAAATAATATATAGGTATTTACAGACTGAATAGTATTACACTGTGGGAACATGCTGTTTTCTTTATCTTCTTGGCTGGCAATAAAAACTAGGTTGTTAAAAAAAAAACAACTAGGTTGTTTCCACATTTTACTAGTGGGAAAACATTGCATAGAACATGATGGTGCACATATTTCTGTGTGATCTTAATTTACATTTTAAATAAATTATTTTAAGTGGGATTGCCAGGACAGACAGAGGATCTATTTTTAGTTATATTTTATATAAAATATTATTATATATACTTGCCACATCATCTCCCAACCCCTCTAACAGTGCTCAAAGATTTAACTTCTGCATATCCTTACTAACACTTACCATTTTTTGGTTTGTTTTTTGATAGTACTCATTATAATACTTGTATATCTTGAAGACACTGTGATACCTAACATAAACAAGTGACAGAATGCCAAATGGCAAATAATTTCACTTTTGTAAGACATCTAAAGTAGTCAAGTTCATGGGAGCTGACTTTGGGGGCTGGGTTGCTCAGTGAATATCACGTCCAGCTCCTGCTAATTAGTAACTTCTAAGATCCTTTATGCAATATAGTGTCAATAGTTAAGAGGGCTGTACTGTATACTTGAAAGAGTCAAAGAACAGATCTTGCATATAACATTTTCTCATAAACAAAACGACAGCAAAACATACACACACAGACACACACACAGACACACACATCACACACACAGACACACACACACACAGTTGCAAAGAAACTTTCAGAGGTAGTGATGGGTATGTTTTTTAGGTTGATTGCCCTGAGGGTCTCTTAGGTTTCTGCCACTTTCCAAACCCATCAAATTATAAGTATTTAACAGATATGTTATATCTCAGTAAAGCTGTTAAAAACAGTATGTAGCATTTCTTTTTTTTTTTTCGGAGCTGGGGACTGAACCCAGGGCAAGCGCTCTCTAAGCTAAATCCCCAACCCCTGCAGCATTTACTCTTAATGAGAAAATATATTATCTTCCTCCTCTGTATTAGTCATTGTTTTATTGCTGTGAAAAGACACCATGACAAAGGCAACTCCAATGAAAGAAAGCACTTCACTGGGGCTTGCTTATAGCTTCAGAGGTTTAGTCTATTATCATCATGGTGGGGTAAGAGACAGAGCACAGGCTTGAGGCATTGCTGAGAGTTCTACATCCAGCAGTAGGAAGAGAGACACTCTGGGTTGGTATGGACTTTTAAAACATTAAAGCATACCTCCAGTGACACACTTCTTCCAATAAGGCCACTCCTACTTCAACAAGACAACTCCTCCTAATCCTTTCAAGAGTGGCACTCCCTTGTGGTCAAGCATTCACATCTATGAGTCTATTGGAGCCACTTGTATTCAAAACACCATACTCTCCTTCTACTACTCATTTCACCTCTGTGAAGTTCTTCCTGAGCATCCCAGTCACAGAGCTGGGTTCTCTTTGGGTCCTTTGGGTTCTCCTTGGAAGAGCATGGGGCCAAATCATTGGCAATCAGTAACGTGTTCTACCAAGTTGTAACTCTTGTGTCCAGCTTGTGGTTTTGTTATTATGACTGAAAGCTTCTACAGATGCAGAAGTGATCCCCAAACTATTCTTCTACCTCTGGTCCCTACCTTCGAGTTAGATTTACAAATTTTTCTCAGGTTATTTTAGCTCTTGATCCAACCTAAATAGTTTGTACTGGTCTAATATATTTATTACACTTGTACAGGAGAAGAAATGAACAATATTTTGGTTTATTTTAAAAAAAAAAACACTGCTACTTTCCAACCTGGAAAAAACACCACTTCTCCATGACTAAAAGATTTATTTTTTAGCCTGGTGATTTGTTTTCAGAATTTTAGTAGAAATTCCAATTTCTCCAGATTTTGGCAAGCTGTTTATCTTTTTTGGTTAAAGTTCTACCCATAATGTGCAAATCATACTGAATATTGAATTTAATATCATAGCATTAATTTTAAGGGTTCTGTATATCTTAAGAATGTAAAATTGAAGAGGAATGGAGTAATATGTGTGGTTTCATTCTAACGTTGAATACCAATAGTGAACTCTACTCTTGGAACTAATGTGTGTTCACGTTCTATAGAGCCCAGGTTTCATTCTAGGTAGTCTAGGTAAGACTGCTGGAACATGACTCAAACATGACAGAATCACTCTGCAACCCCCACCCCCTGCTATTCAAGCAAACAAAGCGGAGGGGATAACAAAATGATGTACTTGAAATGCAATGTGAGTCCTGATTATACTGGGATTTGGCCAGAGAAGTGATGTGAAGTAGCAGAGCTCTTAATTAACGCATTTAACACCTTAATGATGCAAATTAATCTATTTAATCCCATTCATACCAAATAACCAAGAGAAATTAAATGACCCAATCTTTAAAATGGAAGGAAATGGGCTCAGTCAGGAATCATTTGTACCTGGACCATTTTCAGAGGAAAATATTCAATCTTTTCATACAGCATCTATTTCAAACTCTCCCCTCCGTGTGATGCAGTGGCCCATGTTCCTTCTTCTGTTCCTTCTGAAAAAAAGACTGAGAGCCTAGATAGGAGGCCTGGACACAGCAAAGGAAGACAAGGAAAACTTTCACAGTTCCCTGGAAAAGGACTCAAATCTTGAGTGACCTTATACAATATGGAGACAAAGTGTGGGGCAGAGGCTGAAGGAAAGGCCATCCTGAGACTGGCCCACCTGGGACTCCATCCCATATACAGACACCAAACCCAGACACTATTGTGAATGCCAAGAAGGGCTTTCTGACAGCAGCCTGATACAACTGTCTCCTGAGAGGCTCTGTCAGAATCTGACAAATACAGAGGTGCATGCTCACAGCCAACCATTGGACTGAACACAGGGTCTCCAATGGAGGAGTTAGAGGAAGGACTAAAGTAGCTGAAAGGGTTTGCAACCCAATAGGAAGAACAATATCAACTAACCAGATACCCCTGAGCTCCCAGGGGCTAAACCACCAACCAAAGAGTACACATGGAGGGACCCATGGCTTCAGACTCATATGTAGCAGCAGATGTCCTTGTCAGACATGAATGGGAGAAGAGGCCCTTGGTCCTGTGAAGGCTTGATGCCCCAGTGTAGAGGAATGCGTGGGGGGGGAGGCAGGAGGAAGTGGATGGTAGGTGGGAGATCACCCTCATAGAGGTATAGGGTAGGAGGATGCGATAGAGGGTTTCCAGAAGAGAAACTTGGATAAGAGGTAACATTTCAAATGTAAATAAATAAATATACAGTAAAAAAAGAATTTCAACAGAGCCATATAAACTGCATAGATTTGAAAAAATTACTTCTACCCCCTTTCTCTACAAAATCAAGGGGTTGGAACAATTTTTAGATGCTCTAGTATATCTATGGGTCTGGAGTGGGGAGGTTTTTTCCATTTAATAATCCTGGGTCAAGTGTATCAGGAACTTGGCAGTAGCTGAGACTTTTACCCCAGCAACAAATTTATCATAGTTATTAATGGAAGCTATAAAACGCATGGGTCAGTATGGCTCAAAGAAGGAACTTCAAGATCACACTGTGTTTCTTTTATTCTCTGAGCCCTTGGGCAATAAGAAAGAACTCACCTGGCTGGTGTATATATATTGGGATCATGTTTCTGTTGGAGAACCCTTGGCTCAGAAACCCTAGTGTTACCAGAGACCACCAGAAAACATTCTCAAAGTTTACAAAGATAAATGCTGACAATATAGAAGTAAATTCGCCCCTCTGTCTTAGTAGGAGATACTACCACTATTTCCCAAGGTTCTGGTTTTCCCAGAAGACTTTGAGACAATTGTGTGGAACAAAGGCTGATGAAATACTATAAGGAACCTCCTGTTAGTGAATGGCATACTGAGACGTATGAAGTGTTGTGGTCAGCTTTAAGCCCAAAGTCTTTTTTTTTCTCCATCTTTAATAAATTGAGTATTTCTTATTTACATTTCGATTGTTATTCCCCTTCCCGGTTTCCTGGACAACATCCCCCTAACCCCTCTGCCTCCCATTCTCTATGGGTGTTCTCCTCCCCATTGTCCCCCCATTACCACCCTCCCTCCCAACAATCATGTTCACTGGGGGTTCAGTCTTAGCAGGATCAAGGGCTTCCCCTTCCCCTGGTGCTCTTACTAGGCTATTCATTGCTACCTATGTGGTTGGAGCCCAGGGTCAGTCCATGTATAGTCTTTAGGTAGTGGCTTAGTCCTGGAAGCTCTGGTTGGTTGGCATTGTTGTTCATAAGGGGTCTCGAGCCCCTTCAAGCTCTTTCAGTCCTTTCTAAGTTTCCTTCAACGGGGGTCCCGTTCTCAGTTCAGTGGTTTGCTGCTGGCATTCGCCAAAGTCTTTTCTGGTTCATTTCCATGCTATTCAAGTGTACCTGAGAAAGACTGAGTTAATATCTTTAGAAATCCCATTTCAGAAAACTTTATGTCTAGTTCTCAATTATACATTCGAAAAAGAAACACCAGGTATTTTCTTTTCTTTATCCCAACGCCTAAAGTAGTTTGGCAACATGAGACCCAAATCCACTTCTTTCATGACAGCTAATACTTGCTAATACCCAACTTAGTCATGATTCTAGGAGATTTCCAGAAAATACACTACCTCTTAAGTATTTCCTCAGGATTAAAAAAAAGTCACTGAGTACAGCTGCATATGGGTCTTCCTCCAGCGTTGGAAATGAATCATCGATGTTCACCCAGTGCCACATGCAGTGCACAGATGTTTTACCCAATGCCACATACAGTGCACATGTGCTTTATCCAGTGCCACATGCAGCACCCGGGTGTTTTACCCAGTGCCACATGAAGTACACGGGTGCTTTCCAGTTTTGCAGTCTACTCTTGCATTAGACAATATCATCTAGTTTCTCGCTCTCTACTTTCTTCAATGCAGTATGTCATTGAACACCAAAGTACTTTATTATACTTAATTGAATATGTATGCAGCTAGTGTAATAGTCTAGAAAATGTGCTAGGGGAAACTGAACTCCAAATGATGTCTTCAGAGAGCAATTTTGAGTCACCAGGTAAAAATAAGGAAGAAAAATAAATCTCACAAAGAGCATCTGAGTTTTTAACTTCTCCCCACAGAGACAGGTCTGTACAAACTGTAACTGGATTCAAATTTAGTTACTCTCGCTATTTGACTCTCAGTGGGGAATTGATAAAATGTTATCAAGCACCATTCTGTATTGCATTGTGGGAGTTTCAGCATTTATCTACAATAAAGGAGGCAGAATCGGAGGAAGTGAGTACTTGATTAGGATTTGAAGGCATGTACAATGTGTTCTCAAACTGTCAGACAGCTCCTGAGAGCAGTTTTCTGTGATCTGGTAATTAGCTTATAAGTGAACTGTTGAGATTCATAATGCTTTTACTGGGTCCCTTGTCATTCCACTGCGGATGGCTGATTACAGATCCAAAGTCTGAAGGTATTCTGGGTCTTTATTTCCAATTCCCTACAATCCTGATAGTCAATAGTAATAAAAAATGACACTTGAAAATTATATGTAAGATTGAAGTGTAGTCATACTAGAGAGATAAGAATTCACTTATTTCATTATTGTTTTAAGAAATTAGTACATTAAAATATACTCAATTTTTTTGACTAAATGTTTGAAATGTTCTTCATATTGTATCTTTTGCTACAAACTCTATTCAACCATCACTCATTTTGGGGTTACTAAAAGAACCATCAATGTAAAGTCTGTTTCCATTAAAATCTTTTCCAACACTCAGAGAAAGGTAAATTAGATGGTATGTCTGCTTTGATGTTTGTCCGTGAATGGCTTCCCTGTGCATCAATGGTATATAAAGTGTGTCAACTCTGTATCTGTCTCTTTCTCATTGACTTTTATCTATTAAGGTCCAGATTGCCTGGCTTTTCTCTTCCACCTGTGTGGGTTTATTTTCTTGTCACTTGGTCAACAGTATTTGACAGAATCATGTTAAGAATAGGAGATCTATTTTGGCTCTTGGTTTCAGGGACATCTCAATGTGCCATATCAGGGGAGGCATGGCATAGTTCACAGTGGGTAATGCTTTCAGCTGGGGGAACCATGGTGGCAGAAAGAAAACAGAGCCATGGTTAGCATTATAAGGGACATAACATTCAGAGTTCCACCCAAATGACCTGCTTCTATCCACTATGATCCACTTCACGAAGGCTCCATAGCCTTTAGAATAGCAGCACAAGTCAATGGCCTGGTGTTTAATACATGATTCTCTGGGATACACTTAAGATTCAGTCCATAACACCATCAAACCCTTCAGGCTGATTCTGTGATGTTCTTGCCATACTGTCTTTTTGTTCTTCTCATAAATCAGTTTGTAACTTGTATCTTTCTTGCTCAGAGGGACTTTATCCAAAGTGAGCTATGCCTAAGTTCCTGACCCTTTCACCAAAGCCACCATAAATTCCATAACTTATTTTGTGTGTGTGTGTGTGTGTGTGTGTGTGTGTAGTTGTACATATGTGTTCCTATCTCTTTTCTGTTTCTGTGTAGAATAAATTTCAGGAACTCATAAGTATATTGGTAATATCTATATCATAACTTTTTGGTTAACTTTTTAAATTTGAAAAACTTACATCTGATTATTAAAATTACATTAGATCAAAATAACCAAATATGGGCCTTTCTTCTCTGGAGAAAATGAGTTTTCTATCTATAGCCATTGATTGCTGTAGCTCTTCATATATACATGGAGCCTTGAGAAACTTCCCTCATCCATCCGGGCATGTCAACTGGTGATATGTTCTTTAGAATCCCTTGTCTGTGTACTTTCTCTTTTATTTTCCTTACTTTTTTAGAAGTGCCTTGTGAATTTCCTTTTCTGACTGTGCTCAACTTATTAACAGTGTCAGCTCCACTCAGGGGAGCTTGTTCTCTTTCCCTTGATGTGCTGCTCTTTCTGTATATCTGCTCTTTAAGTCTAATGCAGTGTCACAGCTTCAAATGCTACCTCTGTGCTTGCAGTTTCCCTTCTCGCCTTAACTCTGCACTATGGTGTAAACTGCTAGACTAAAAGCCAACACAGCATTTTCCATTCCAGTTCCTAATTGGCAATTCAAACTTAGTGCATCTGAAGGGTACTGTGGTTAGACCTCCCAAGTATGAATTTTAATTCATCTTCATCTCAAAAAATGGTATCATGTCAAGCTATTGTCCTCTTTCTTTAATCAACACACAGTCATTTCCCAGGTATTCTATCTTCATTTCAACTCTTACCTGAAAAGCTGAGGGCAGCGTTCCTTTACTCTACTTCACTTTCTTTCTGCAATCTCTCTCTCTCTCTCTCTCTCTCTCTCACACACACACACACACACACACACACTCATACACACAGAGGGAGAGAGAGAGAGAGAGAGAGAGAGAGAGAGAGAGAGAGAATAAACATAAGAAACTACAGTGATCAGTGTCTTCAGAACATGAACATGTGAAGACCGCCACACTTATGAGCTCACAGGAGCTGTGCTTTCCTGTTTAAGACCTGCACAAGAAGAAGCCAGTCACTACTTCAGCACAGATAAGGGAGAAGAACACAAGCTCCCACCCCTAGCTGAAAACCTATTGGCTGCTAGGGAAGGTAGAGTTTGTATTTTAGGAGTGTTGTGCTTTATAAGCAGTACAATTGGACTTGGGTATACACACATACACACATGTGAAGTTGATGTTGAGTAAGGGACTTGCTTGATGGGGGATGTAGGAGGAGTTGGAAGGGAAAGAGGATGATATGATTAAATACATTGTATGTGTTTATTAAAGTCTCAAAGAATAAATACAACTATATTAAAACGGAATATATCAGATTCAGAACCCCATCTTCTAACATGGCATGATTACTGTCTCCTAAGGAAACACAGTCCTTTTGTGTGAATTTCACCTTTGCAATATGCCTCTGACACTCAAGCTTATGCACCAGCATTGTTCATAGGAAAGGCACTCCCATTCATTGCTGCACCAATTACTATTGCCAACTTCCCATGGGCCCTCTATCAAGTTTTGTTTGCTTTGTTTTTGTTTAATAGTAATTTATAACATTTCTCATTTCTTGATGGTAAATTCCGTAATTACCTGTTTATTTTAACTTGTAACCCAGTAAGGATACTTTAATATCTTCTTTAGTATCTTCAGTAGCAAGGGTAATATCTATATGGTAAAAAAAATAGGTAGATGTGATGTGAATGGATATATACTACACACTGGTTATGAGAGCCATTGAATCAAATGTTTCCTTCCTGAATTATGTGATGAAAAATTCAAACTTTAACAAGGCCTCTATATTTGAATAACCCCAAACATTTTTAAAAAATTTTATTGGATATTTTATGTATTTACATTTCAAATGTTATCTCCAACCCCCTTACCCCTGCCCCTGTTTCTGTAAAGATTTTCCCACTCCCAACACCCACTCTAATCTCAACATCCTGGCATTCCCCTACATTAGGGGAATGAGACTTCTCAGGACCAAAGACTTCTTCTCCTATTGATGCCAGGAGGTGCCATCCACTGCTACATATGCGGCTGAAGCTATGGGCCCCTCCATGTGTATTCTTTGGTTGGTAGTTTAGTCCCTGGGAGCTCTGGGGCAGGGTTTGGTTGTTTGATATTGTTGTTCTTCCTATGGGGTTGCATTGCAAACCCTTTCAGCTCCTTCAGTCCTTTCTCTAAGTCCTCCTGTGCTCAGTCCAATGGTTAGCTGCAACGTTTTTAATCTCCAAAGCTCAGAAAATAGGTATTTTATCATAAGAGTCTATCCCTGACTTAAATTTTAATCTCCTGTGTTTTCATTTCTTTGTAGTTGTATAGTTCCTGCCCTCTATTGTCTTCTTTCAAGAAAGAGGTCAAGAGGTGCCCCTCTCATGCTGTCCATATTCAGTTGTCACACATACTCTCTATGTGTGATGCTTGCTGTCACTATGGTCTCTTCCTTCTAATACAAGATCCAATTCCAGTGAAATCTAAAACACAGTGAATGGCATGGCAGTTTAGTTCAAACCACTCTGAAGCCCATTCAGTTTCACTTTTGAAAAACTCCCAATTGCTTACAGTTTTATGCTTGTATACATGCCTTTATTCAGGGTGGCCTTGTATGCTTACATTGTATTTGGGGTGAAACAAGGATATGCATGTACACACACACACACACACACACACACACAAACACGCACACACATATTGGCTAGAGATACCTCATTTGCATAGAAAGGCACTCCAGGAAATTGAACCTGCAATTTCACCAGGGATTATGTGACATTCTCCAGGTGGAATGTGCATTCGGCTCTACAGATTAGATGGAGAAGAGGAAACACCAGCTGGGAAAAGAGAATCCTCCATTTTGTGCCAGGCTCAGGAAAGATGTCCACTTACGGTAGACTATAACCCTCCCCGGTGAGGAAAGGGTTTATTTCACTTTATGGGTTAAAGTCTATCAAGCTGAGTAGGAAGTGCAAGAACTCAAGGGAGAAAACATGAAGCAGGAATTGAAGCAGAGCATGGAGGAACAATGTTTATTAGTTTGTTCCCAATAGCTTGCTTAGTTTGCTTCCAGGACCACATGCCCTGAAGTGGTGCTGTATTTAGTGTGGCCTCCCATATCAATTATTATTTTGAAAAAAGAGTCCCTCAGACTTGTCAATTGTCAATCTGATGGACGTATTTTCTTAGTTAACAGTTCTCTTGCCAGATAGTTCTAGCTTGTGTCAAGTTGACAAAAACAAGCAAACAGGGCAGTACAATGAACTGTAAATAATAATGATTATTTAAATTTGCCAGTTGGGAAGATGGAACCATGGAAAAATAGCAGTAACAGAAACTACCACTAATGAGTCAAACAAGTATATACAATATATACGATAATAAAAATCAATGGGAGTCATTATGTTTGGTGCTCATGACAGACTTCTCTCATGAAGTAGCATTGAGAAGGCATCTGACTGAAAGGGGAAAGGAAAGGATGCGAAAGCATTCCTGATGGAGGTTAAAAAGCCACGAAGTCATTAGGTGCAAATGTGCTTAGTATGCTTGAAGAACAGCAACAAACAGCACAGCGGGGTTCTGGTGGTGAGGACATGACCGTTCTCTCTTCACTTTCTGCTCTCTGGGTTGGAGGTCTTCCGGGTCAAGCCACTCTAAACACCATAGTCACTTACATGCTTTCCTGTTCTTGTAGACGTGTTCCTACTGCCAAGAAGATCTTGTCCTCCCCATGGTTCTAGTTGACTGCTAACTAGACTTCTAGTGTGAGAATAAGTTATATACAGAAGCAATGTCTCTTCTGAAAGACAGTGGGATACCTTGTGTCTTAGGTCTCACTCCTGTACTCCTTCCTCTCTATCATAACACTTAAAATAGCATCCTAGTCATGTTTTCATTTGCAAGTTCCCCTCACCGGTTCTGTGAAGTGCTGGGTGTTTCAAATTCATCCCTTTAAAATAAAAGGAAGAAAGATGAGATAAAATGAAGAATGAAGTCTTAGAACACAGAAAATATATTATTGTCTACGAATTTCTTTTTGATGGAAAACTTACTTGCTGTGCTTGGTTGCTCATGGAAACCAATGCAGAGGATCACAGTGTTCTCGTGGGAAATAAGACATTGGAACTCATTTCATCATCTTTTGTCTCCACCAAGCATAAATGTATGCATGTGTGAAACAAGGAAAAAATTTGTAATGGCAGGTTGTATCAAGCACTCTAGACTCCCACATCTTCTCAGAAAGGCCACTTTTTTTTTCTACAGTAACTAAATCTCTATTGGACACCAGAAATGAACTTGGAAGAAAAGAATACAGACACAGTGTGGAGAACTCAGGCTGAGTATTAGTGGAGAGACTGCACTGGCTACCCTTGGGCATGCCAGATGCTCTACACAACTATTGCTACTGCTTAGCAAAGTCAGATTATGAATTTCATGTGGGGCCTGTGAGGAACCACAACAGGAACTTGCCCAAGGTTATTCATTAACTAGATTTTTATCCCGTGTAGCCTTGGTTGCAGACATTTGAATTAATTATATTCCCCAGATATTATGACCAGTTTATAAACAAAAATTTACCCTTATTTTGTCTACAGTTTATTTCTTTCAACCATTTGTATTTGTAAAGGCTTCTGCAACAATAATGTATTGATAGGATCTTTCAAATAATTTAGTAAGAAAGTGGTAATTTGGATAAATTATATTGTTTTGTTGATCTTTTTCCATTCTTTAATTTCTCTCAGTTCACATACAAGGCAAATTCATTTTATGATAAATTTGCTTTATTTATCTAGTTGATTTCTTGATTACTTCTAACATGGGCAACATCTGCAATGCTGCTCAAATGATGTCTTTCCATATATTTGATCCCAGTGGAGGGGTAAAAGAACACAAGTTGCCTACATACATGAAAGAGAATGACATTTGCTAACCCTTTTCTTTCCCTTACCATTATCCACATCATCATTTCAAGAATTATCACTTTATTGAAGAGACAAAAGATGGCAAGCTTGAATAAACCTCCCTTCTCACCAACTGTCAGGCAGGAAAACAACCAGCTCTGTACAAAGTTGTACTGTAGCAAGAGAGATCACCAGATCAAACATTTCATCTGAAAGTCCACTTTTACAAAAAACAAATTAACAACGTGCATTCAGAAAAACCAAAGCATAACATTCTACACCTAACAAAGAGACCATGAATATGTGAGAAATATAAACAATAAAAACATAAAACAACAAGAAAAGGAGCTGGGACTCTATATCATAATAATTAACAGAACTTATGAAAGACAATGAGGAAAAGTCAAAACAATTCCCCTAATATAAAGAAGAAATTAAAAGTTTGTCAATGGATAGTAGATATAAACATAATGTATCAGAAAAGAAGAAAGACAGGGCCAACAGAATAGTAATGAGAGAAAAGGGTTAAATGAAAAACATTTGGACAGATGGGACAATGGAAATTTCTGACCAATGCTTTGGAACAGACTAATATTTAATGTTTCTCTTCAACATTGTCACCATCTGGGGTCAAAATCTTTAATGCATGAGCCTTTTTGTTTGCTTTTCCTTTTCTTTTGTTTTAATCATACTTTATGTATAACAAAACAATTTAAATTTTAAGTAATACTATAATAGAGTGGTTTAATATAGTTTTAAATAAGAAAAAAGCAAAACATTCAGGTTACAAAACCCTCTGCAAGGAACAAATTTGAAAAATAATTAAATTTCCAAAGTGGGTGAATTCAACAAATGGATTATGGAGATTTTCATATCTAACCCAGAAGCAGTGGGCAAACATGTTAATCTTATAAAGTAGGAGATCATTGAAAGAAGTGACAAGAAAGAGAAATAGAATTTAATACTATTGTACAATCAACATAGGAACACCAAAGTTTATAATGCAAAATAATAAAGCTGGCAATAAATTTGCATAAAAAGTGGCTAAGGGGAACACAACACCACTTATCTAGTAGCAAAGATGACCACAAATTCTAAAGATGAAATATTTTGAAAGCCCCAAACACTTGAAACTAAATTCATAGACAGAATCATAGTCGTAAAACTATCCTTCCACTATTATAAAATAATTGGGGTAAGCTAATGTACACAGGCAAATGCAAATGACTGTGGCCCTACAAAGGTAAAAGTAACAGGCAGATTACCAATATTTGTAGATGACACATTGTTATACTCAATAACTCTGTGTCAATGATACAGACAGTTCCAAAATCAAATCCATACTAATGTACTAGGATGGAAATTAAAATACAGAAGCATTTGTTTGCATTTGTTACATTAGTAACAGCTTGATAAATTATGGAAAATACCATGGCAGCGAAGACCCACAACACAAAGAAGCAGAGGTATGCACTTGAGTAAACAGAAGGATTCGTCATTCAGACAACTCAACTAACATGTCAGTTTCCCTTACCATAATCTAAAAAATGTAATTAACCTTAATAAAAATATACTAAGCCATTTCATTGCAACCAGAGAAGTTTGTCTTAAAGTTCATATGGAAAAGTAAACCTGTAACGGTAATTGTAGTAGCGAGGAAGAGAAAGAGCTAAGAAGGAGCAAGCACTGATTTTCCTGAATGTTATCATTCCAGCAAAGGCTCAACAGAACAGTGTAATCAGATAGAAAGTTCATAGTTACACAGAGCTATGCAACAGCAATTGTTATATCATAAAAGCTAACATCTTGAAGGCTAATGCATATTGGTTTCAATTTCCCAGCTCCCACACTGGTTAGTAGAACTTTGTATAACTCTAGCTCCAGGGAATTCAATGCCTTTGGCATGCATGGCCACCTGCTCTCATGTGCACATTCTTAGACGTACAACACATAATTCAAAATGAAATAAATCTTTAAAAATGATATCTCATATACATATGTTTGTAACATGATTAAGTTTTTTAAAAGGCCATTGATTTGAAAGAGAACAAGGAGGGGTATTTAGGAGGTTTTGAGGGAGGAAGAGAAAATAATGTGGTTACATTATAATCTCAAAAACAAAATAAATAATTCTTAGTAAGCAAAAATTTTAATACATGAATTCTAAAAGAATAATATAAAGTCCACAAGAAAAAAGAAATTTTTTTGCCATGTTAACTGGACAGCAATATAGAAAATAGAATTCACAGAAATCCTTTATCCCATTATCTGTAGGAACAGTCTTTGATGCAGTAAAATAAACCCTACATATATTTTACCTGTTCTGTCATTACGTTCATAACCATGACCATAATTATTAATAATTTATAGAAATATATATATACATATATATATATCTTCAAAAGCTGAAACCTCTCTGTGTGAGCCAAATTTCCTTTCACTACACAAAGAAGGGCCACTAGGGAAGAATCCAGAGGAGGCGAAGGCAGCAGAGTCCCTGCACTTCTTCCTTGATCGATGACTCCACAGTGCCTATTGCAGTGCCTCCTGACCTGCTTTCTGGTGCTTGAAGAGGAGAGAAAAAAAGCAAGCAAGTCTTCCCAAAGCTGGAAAACTCATTTTGAGACCACAAATATGGGGCAGAAGTTCTGACTGTCAAGAAATTGATCCCTTTGAAGTTTAGTGTTGGGAGAAGCCAGGCTCGGAGCAGGATCTCTTGATCTCATTAAGGGGAAAGGAAATCCCTGAGAAATGTCAGCTCACAGCTTAATCCTGTAGCTTTCAGCACTCTTCAAGCCAAGTTCTGGTTACACGAGAGCCATCTTTCTTACAAAAATCTGACATTTGTAATCCTAGACTAAGAAGCAAAATAATTTGTGGAAGGAAGAAAAGAGTACACATCCAAAAGGGTCTTTTATGGGATGCTCTTTCCCAGTAATATCATACACTACACTACACACACACACACACACACACACACACACACACACACACACACATACACACACAAACAAACACACAAACATTTTAATTGTTTCCAACCTCTGAGTTTCCAGTAGTGGAAGAGCTATAGAGAAATTGCATAAGACCTAAGCTGCCCAAAGACAGTAAGTGATAATAGGTTGAGGCCAGTTTGAAACATCCGAGTACATACATAACCCATTCTCTTTACTGTTCAGATAACACATGATATATAACTAAAATCTCCTTGCACAAAACTAGGAATACATGGAAGAAATTAAACTGATTAGAAACTACCAGTAAAGCCAGCCCTCCAGACCTCCTCCCACACCCAGAGACAGCTTGACCCTGAGGATGTTCATCACAACTCATCTCACAGATGAAACATCCCTGGTTCCAATACATGATCTAACTGGGACCTGCACAGGGCCCAGTAGACAAAAGATCTATTTGCCCTGCCAGAGACACATCATCCTTCTAGTCCACAACTGCTCCCCAGAACAGATCAGATGCTCCAGCAGCCCCATCATGCACATTTCCAGAGAAAGCTCGACTTCCAGGCTCATCATAACCTGCGTCCCAGAATGGACAGAAACCAGTTAGAGACAGCAAGGCTAGTTAACACCTGAGATAACCAGATGGCAAGCAGAAAGCATAAGAACAGAAGCAACAGAAACCAAAGCTACTTGGCATATCCAGGACCTAATTCTCTGACCACAGCAAGCTCTGGATATCCTAGCACACAAGAAAGCAGGATCCTGACCAAAATCCCATCTCATAAAGGTGTTAGAGGATCTTAAGGAGGACAGACATAAGTCCCTTAAAGAAATACGGGAGAACACAGATTAAACAGGTAGAAGCACTTAAGTAGGAAACACATAAATCTCTTAAAGAAATACAAGGAAATACAACCAAACAGGTGACAGAATTGAACAAAACCATCCAGGACCTAAAAGTGAAAATTGAAACAATAAAAAATAACAAAGGGAGGCAAACCTGAGGTTGAGGATGGAAATCTAGGAAAGAGATCAGAAATTACAGATGTAAGCATCATCAACAGAATGCAAAAGATAGAGCAGAGAATCTCAGGCATAGAAGATACCATAGAAGATATTCACACAACAGTAAAAGAAAATATAAAGTGCAAAAAGCTCCTAATCCAAAACATCCAGGAAATTAAGGACAGAATGAGAAGCCCAATTAAAGAGTAATAGGAATAGAAAAGAGAGGAGATTCCTAAGGCAAAGGGCCAGGAAACATCTTCGATAAAATCATAGAAAAAAACTTCCCTAAAGACAGAAATTGTCATGAAAATATAAGAAGCCTACAGAACACCAAATAGAAATTCTTCCTATCACATAATAATCAAAATACTAAATACACAGAACAAAAATATTAAAAAGTGCTAATGGACAAAGGCCAAGTAACATATGAAAGCAGACCAATCATAGTTATACCAGACTTCTCAACAGAGACTCTTAAAGCTAGATAATCTTGGACAGGTGTCACGCAGACCCTAAGAGAACACAAATGTCAGCCCTACTATACCCAGCAAAACTCTCAATAACCATAGATGGAGAAAATGAGTTATTCCATGAAAAAACCAAATTTAAACAATATCTTTCCACTAATACAGTCCTACAGAGGATAATAGAAAGAAAATTCCAACACAAGGACAGAACTACACACAAGAAAAACCAAGAAATTAATCATCTCACACAAAAACACAGAAGAAGAGAACCACACAAACATAATAGCAACAACAACAATAAAAATTACAGGAACCAACAATCATTGGCCTTTAATATCTCTCAACACCAATAGACTCAATTCCCCAATAAAAAGACATAGGTTAACAGATTGGATACCTAAACAGGACCCAGTATTTTATGCATACAGGTAGCATCAATGGCAAAGACAGACACTACCTCAGAGTAAAAGTCTGGACAACAATTCCAAGCAAATGGTCCCAAGAAAAAAGGTGGAGTAGACATTCTACTATCTAATAAAGTTGACTTTCAACCAAAAGTTATCAAAAGAGACAGGGAAGGACACTTCATACTCATCAAAGGAAAACCCCACCAAGAGAAAACACAAATGCCCCAAATGTAAGGGCACCCACATTTGTAAAAGAGACATTACCTAAGCTCAAAATGAATATTGCACCTCACACAATAATAGTGGGATACTTCAACAATCCATTCTCACCAAGGATCAGATCATGGAAACAGAACAGACACAGTGAAACTAATAGAAGTTATGAACCAAATGGATTTAACAGATATCCACAGAACATTTCACCCTAAAACAAAAATACATACCTTCTTCTTAGCACCTCATCATAACTTCTCCAAAACTGACCATATAATTGGACACAAAACAAGCCTCAACAGATATAAAAAGGTTGAAATAATCCCATTCATCCTATCAGATCACCACTGACTAAGTCTGATCTTCAATAACAACAAAAATAACAGAAAGACTGCATAGTCATGGAAACTGAATAGCTCTATACTCAAAGATATCTTGGTCAGGGAAGAAATAAAGTACTCTAATTTAATGAAAACGAAGGCACAGTGTACCCAGACTTACAGGACACAATAAAAGGAGTGCCAACAGGAAAATTCACAGCACTGAATAGTTTCATAAGGAAATTGGAGAGGTCCTATACTAGCACCTTAAAAACACATCTGAAAGCTCTAGAACAAAAAGAAACAAACACAGCCAACAGGAGTAAATGGCAGGAAATAATCAAACTCAGAGATAAAATCAACCAATTAGAAATATAGAGAACAATACAAACAGTCAACAAAACTAAAAGCAGGTTCTTCGAAAAAAAATCAGCAAGATAGACAAAACCCTTAGCAAAACTAACTTAAGGGCATATAGACTGTATCCAAATTAACAAGATCAGAAATCAAAAGGGAGATCTAAGAAGTGAAATTGAGAAAATTAGAAAAATCATCAAACCTAACTACAAAAGCCTAAAACTTGGAAAATCTAGATGAAATGGATGATTTTATAGGCAGAAACTAGGTACCAAAGTTATATCAGGACCAGATAAACCATCTAAACAGTCCCATAACCCCTAAGGAAACAAAATCAGTTATTAAAAGTTTCCTAATAAAAAAAAGCTCAGGTTCAAATTTTTAGTACAAAATTCTATCAGACCTTCAAAAAAACTAATGCCAATAATTCTTAAACTATTCCACAAAATATAAACAGAAAGAATACTGCTTAATTCATTTTATGAAGCCAAAGACACGCTGATACCTAAACCACACAAAGGCCCAACAGAGAAAGAGAACTTTAGAACAAATTCGCTTATGAAAATCAGTGCAAAAATACTTAATAAAATTCCTGCAAACCAAATCCAAAAACACATCACAGTGATCATTCATCATGATCAAATAGGCTTCCTGCCACGGATGCAGAAATCCACCAACATAATCCACTATATAATCAAACTCAAAAAAAAAAAAAAACAAATCACATGATCATCATGTTAGAAGCTGAGAAAGCCTTGGACAAAATATAACATCTCTTCATGGTTAAAGTCTTGGAAAGATCAGGAATTCAAAGCATATACCTGGTCATAATAAAAGCAATTTAGAGCAAACCAACATCCAACATCAAATTAAATGGAGATAAAACTGAAACAATCCCACTAAAGATTTTCATGGACAAGAAAAGGCTACCCACTCTCTCCCTCTTTATTCAATATAGTACTCAAAGTTATAGCCAGAGCTATAAGACAACAAAGGATGTCAAAGTGATACAAATTGGAAAGGAATAAGTCAAGTATCACTGTTTGCCAAAGATATGATAGTAAACATAAGAAACCCCCAAAATAAGCTACCAGAGAGCTCTTACGCCTGATAAACACCTTCACCAAATACAAATTGGAAAGAAAGAAGTCAAAATATCAGTATTTGTAGATGATATGATAGTATAATTAAGTGACCCCAAAAGTCCCACCAGAGAACTATTAAGTCTGATAAACAACTTCAGCAAAGTGGCTGGATATAAAATTAACTCAAACAAACCAGTAGCCTTCCTCTACTTAAAGGATAAACAGGCTGAGAAAGAAATTAGGGAAATGACACCCTTCAGAGTAGTCATAAATAACATAAAATATTTCATTGTGACTTTTGCCAAGCAAGTGAAAGATCTGTATGACAAGAACTTCAAGTCTCTGAAGAAAGAAATTGAAGAAAATCTCAGAAGATGGCAAGATCTCCCATGCTCATGTATTGTCAGGATTAATATAGTAAAAATGACCATTTTGACAAAAGCAATCTATCGATTCAATGCAATTCTAGTGAATTCCATCTCAATTCTTCACAGAGATAGAAGAGTAATTCTCCATTGCATCTGGAATTACAAAATTCTAGGATAGCAAAATCAATTCTCAACAATAAAAGAATATCTGGGAAAATCAACATCCTTGACCTCAAGCCTTATTGCAGCGCAATGGTGATTTTAAAAATGCATGGTATTGGTACAGAGACACACAGCTAGATCAATGGAATAGAATTGAAGACCCAGAAATAAACCCTCAAATTTATGGTCACTTGATCTTTGCAAGGAAGCCAAAACCATACAGTGAGAGGGAAAAAAGCATTTTCAACAAAGGTGTTAGTCTAACCGGTAGAGAAATGCAAATTGATCTTTTTTTTTTGTTTCCTTGTACAAAGCTCATGTCCAAGTAGATCAAGGACCTCTACATAAAACTAGATATGCACTGTGGTTAGGACAAAACGGCAACCAACAGATTGGGAAAAGATCTTTACCAATCCTACAACAGATAGAGGCCTTATTTCCAAAATATACAAAGAACTCAAGAAGTTAGACCGCAGGGAAACAAATAACCCTATTAAAAAATGGGGTTCAGAGCTAAACAAAGAATTCACAGCTGAGGAATGCCGAATGGCTGAGAAACACCTAAAGAAATGTTCAACATCTTTAGTCATAAGGGAAATGCAAATCAAAACAACCCTGAGATTTCACCTCACACCAGTGCGATTGGCTAAGATCAAAAACTCAGGTGACAGCAGATGCTGGCGAGGATGTGGAGAAAGAGGAACACTCCTCCATTGTTGGTGGGATTGCAGACTGGTAAAACCATTCTGGAAATCAGTCTGGAGGTTCCTCAGAAAATTGGACATTGAACTGCCTGAGGATCCAGCTATACCTCTCTTGGGCATATACCCAAAAGATGCCTCAACATATAAAAGAGACACGTGCTCCACTATGTTCATCGCAGCCTTATTTATAATAGCCAGAAGCTGGAAAGAACCCAGATGCCCTTCAACAGAGGAATGGATACAGAAAATGTGGTACATCTACACAATGGAATATTACTCAGCTATCAAAAACAACGAGTTTATGAAATTCGTAGGCAAATGGTTGGAACTGGAAAATATCATCCTGAGTGAGCTAACCCAATCACAGAAAGATATACATGGTATGCACTCATTGATAAGTGGCTTTAGCCCAAATGCTTGAATTACCCTAGATCCCTAGAACAAACGAAACTCAAGACGGATGATCAAAATGTGAATGCTTCACTCCTTCTTTAAATGAGGAAAAAGAATACCCTTGGCAGGGAAGGGAGAGGCAAAGATTAAAACAGAGACTGAAGGAACACCCATTCAGAGCCTGCCCCACATGTGGCCCATACATATACAGCCACCCAATTAGACAAGATGGATGAAGCAAAGAAGTGCAGACCGACAGGAGCCGGATGTAGATCGCTCCTGAGAGACACAGCCAGAATACAGCAAATATAGAGGCGAATGCCAGCAGCAAACCACTGAACTGAGAATAGGTCCCCTATTGAAGGAATCAGAGAAAGAACTGGAAGAGCTTGAAGGGGCTCGAGACCCCAAAAGTACAACAATGCCAAGCAACCAGAGCTTCCAGGGACTAAGCCACTACCTAAAGACTATACATGGACTGACCCTGGACTCTGACCCCATAGGTAGCAATGAATATCCTAGTAAGAGCACCAGTGGAAGGGGAAGCCCTGGGTCCTGCTAAGACTGAACCCACAGTGAACTAGTCTATGGGGGGAGGGCGGCAATGGGGGGAGGGTTGGGAGGGGAACACCCATAAGGAAGGGGAGGGGGGAGGGGGATGTTTGCCCGGAAACCGGGAAAGGGAATAACACTCGAAATGTATATAAGAAATACTCAAGTTAATAAAAAAAAAAAAAAAAAAAAAACTAGATATGCTGAATCTAATAGAAGAGAAAGTGGGAAAGAGCCTTGAAATCATTGCTATAGGGAAATTTTCCTGAATAGAATACCAATGACTCAGGTTCTAAGTACAATTGACAAATGGGACCTCATGAAACTGAAAAGCTTTCATAAGGCAAAGGACATTGTTAATAGGACAAAACAGCAACCTAAAGATTTGGAAAAGAACTTTACTAACCCTTCATCTGATAGAGGGCTAATATCCAAATATACAAAGAATTCAAGAAATTAAACTCCAGAGAACAAATAGTCCAATTAAAAAATGGGGTACAGAGCTAAACAAAGAATTCTCAACTGAGGAATCTCAAATGGATGAGAAGCACCTAAATAAATGTCTAAACATCCTTAGTCATCAGGGAAAAGCAAATAAAATCGACCCTGAGATTCTACCTTACACTAATCAGAATGGCTAAACAACTTGGGTGATAGCAGATGCTGGCAAGAATGTAGAAAAGGAAGAAAACTCTTCTATTGCTTGTGGGATTGCAAACTGGTATAAACACTTTGGAAATCAATCTGGCATTTCCTCAAATAATTGGAAATAGTCCTATCTGAAGACCTAGGTCTACCACTACTGTATATATATATATATATATATATATATATATATATATATATATATATATATATATAATTTACAATACCCAGAAACAGGAAACAACTTGCATGTCCCTCAACTGAAGAATGGATAGAAAAAAAGTGATACATTTACACAATAGAAAACAACTCTGCTCTTAAACACTAGGACTTCATGAATTTGTAGGCAAATAGATGGAATTAGAAAATATCATCAAACTCAGACTCAAATATCATCAAAATATCAGACTCAAAAAAACATAGATGGTATATACCATATATGGTATATCCATATATGGTGGATATGGTATATCCACTCTCATAAGTGGATATTAGTCCAAAAGCTCAGAGCTCCCACGGTGAAACTCACAGACCATATCAAGCTTAACAAGCAGGAACCAAAGTGTGGATGCTTCAAACTCACTTAGAAGGGGGAACAAAATAATCACGGGAGGCAGAAGGAGTGAGGTACTTGGTTAGCAGATAGGATGGGGTGAAAAATGGGGTGGCAGGACCAGGTATTGGAAGAAACAGGAGAGAAGTCCAGAGGGCCAGGAGAATGACTAGAAATAAGTAGCAGTGGGTGTGTATGGGGAGGACTTGCAGAACCACTTGAAAGTCTCAGATGCCAGGAAGGAGAGAGGCTCCCAAGACTCAATAGGGTGACATTAGCTGAAATACCAAACAGCAGAAAGATAGAGCCTAAAGAAACGACCTACCTCCAGTAAAAAGACTTGGTCCCCAGTGGAGTGATGGGGGCACTCACACATCTCAAAATTTTTAACCCAGAATTTTCCCTGGCTAAAGGAAATGCAGGGACAAAAATGGAACAAAGGCTGATGGAAAGGCCATCCAGAGACTGCCTCACTGTGCAATCCAATCCATTTGTAGACACCAACCCTCGACACTATTGCTGATGCCAAGATGTGCTTGCAGACAGGAGGCAGATTTAGCTGTCCTCTGAGAGGTTCTGCTAGTACCTGATTAAGACAGATAAAGATACTCTTAGCCAACTATTGGACTGAGCTTATGACCAGAAGAGTTAGAGAAAAGACTGTGGGGGCTATCCCAGACTCACACTATAACCTCCAACCAATAGTTTCTACACTTTATTTTTTTTATTTGCTTCACTTATAAACAGGGATACCACTGGCATCTGCTCTATGACTTGGCTATGACATTGGTGACATTTCATGACAGTTCCAGCTGTCATAGTTACTATGACTAGTTTTTTCTGGGTTAGCGTCTATGGCTTATTGAAACGGCATCTCCCAGACCTCACTGCCATCAATAAAGCTCAGTGGGAATTGCACCGGTAAGAGGGTCCAGAGACTCCAGCAGAGACACTAGCTAGAAAGTCATCTTCAAAGCAAGATGAAGGAGGAAAGACCTCACACAGATTATAGAAGACCTTTCCATTGGGCTAAAGGAGCCCAAGCCTTGATGAAAGACATCAGAGACTTGTGTGATGGAGTTACTGAATCCCTGAGGTGGATACTGGTCGCTTTGTAGGCAGCAGGGGTCTGCAAGTAGTTCTCTAAGATGTAAAGTAATATTCTTAAATGTAAATTTGAACAAGAACCACTTCAATGGTACAATAAAATTGCACAGCATTTCCAAATGAAGATCAAACTCCCTGAGAGGAGCTTGTGAGCTAGTTCTTCACTTGATCTGGCTGCTTGTACCTTCCTGGCTCTGGGCTTCCAGACAATCTGGTTCACCATTTTTTTCACCAAAAGGCTGTGCACATATTGCTTCCATTCTAAACCAATTTCCCACATATCATCTATGCAACATACCCCCATATCACACCAACACAAGCATCAGATTTCAGGTAAGTCACCACCACTTTGCCATATTGTTGGTACACTAAGTGCTGTATAAGGCTAAACCTATTCTGTGCTTACTGGATACCACAAACCTTCCATTGAAGTGCGTCTGACAGAGTTTTACATACATTTGTGTCATGTCCTATTCACCAAGGCAACATGAGTGTAGGAACAATTGTGTCCTTTCCTTCATCCTACAGTGCTATCTAGGATAATGTAAGTGTGGAAATTAAATTGTAAGCTAATGAAACAATATCTGAAAAGATTTTCAAAAAAGACCTGTAAATTTACAGGAAATGTTTAGTGTATCATTTTAGGTAAAAACCTAAAAAAATAAAATATGTGAAACTAGAAAAGAAAGTAAGGCTATATTTGAAGCAAATGAGGTAAACTGTAGTTCTTAAGATGAAAATGTACTCCCCATATCAGCAAAAAGACATAATTTAAGTTGAAAATAAATGACATTATTCTGGATAAGTTACTCAGGATAATGGACAAAGAAACAATATTCCTATACTTAGGTAGAATTAAAGCAATCTCTCATTCATGCTAAAAGAACTGACACCTTGGGATTCCCCACAACAATCACTAAAATAAGCTGTGGTTGAACAGTGAGAATAATTTAAGTAAAAGAAAGCATAATATTGTACTCATTTGATTTGCATTTTAAATATGAAGGCAACAGACAGACATTTGCTACAGGAAAGAGCTTAAACACAGCCCTCAGGAGCTCTTTCTGAATAGAATCTTAAAAGTCACATCTGTTGGGGCTAAGGACTGGTTAAGACCATATGCTGTACTTCCAGAGGACCTGCATTTGGTGCACAGCAACTGCATGCCAGCTCACAATTCTCTGTGACTCTGGTGCCAGGAGATTTGACATCCTCTTTGGGCCTCCATAGGTATACCTGTGGTGCCCAGCCATACCTGCAATCAGAATACTCATGCTCATATGATGCTCCCAGTACTTCTTAAAATGGGAAAAATATCCATAGAAGGGAATGTGGTAGCAAAGTTTAGAGCAGCAACTCAAGGAATGGCCGTTCAGAGCCTGCCCCACATGTGGCCTATATATATACAGCCACCAAAACTAGATAAGATTGATACATGCTGAAAGGGACCAGATATATATCTCTCCTGAGAGACACATCCAGAGCATGTCCAATACAGAGGTCAATGCTAGCAGCAAACCATTGAACTGAGAACAGGACCTCCTTGCGGGGAATTAAAGGAAGTATTGAAAGAGGTGAAGGAGCTTGCAACCCCATAAAAACAACAATGCCAACCAATCAGAGCTTCCGGGACTAAACCACTACCGAAAGACTATACATGGACTGACCCAGGACTCCAACTGCATATGTAGCAGAGAATAACCTTGTTGGGCACGTGGAAGGTCCCCCTTGGTCCTGCCAAGGTTGGAGCCCTAGTGCAGGGGAATATGGGGGGCAATAAGGGGATGTATAAGGGGAATACCTGCATGGGGGGGAGAGGAGGGGATGGGGGCTTATGGACAGGACTGGGAATGGGAATAACATTTGAAATGTAAGTAAAGAAATGATCTAATAAATTTTTTTAAAAAATTGCAAAAAAAGAAAAATTTTGAAAAATTATGACAGGTCAAGTGCTAAGGTCCCTTATGTATTTTTTATTGATTAACAATAAATGAATTCCTTAGCAAAAACAAAAAAAAAGATCAAGTTATCTCCAGATGAAATGCAGAGCTTCCTTCCTGACAAAAATATCACAGCAGAGTACCAGACACCCATGAAATAAAGATTAAAATCTAAGACTCAAGGAGAAATGTATACCAGACTCATGTCATGTAGACTACAAGGAGAAAGGTATATGGCAAAGAGAAAGTACATATTAATCCTGGAAAATGTGGTTTGACCACATTGACAGTGTAAAATATTTCATATTAGTGATATAAGTTTTGGCACACTATTAAAAACTACTGAGTAATGACAGTTTGGGCTGTATGCGATGTCCTTCATAACCTGTTACAATTGAATTTTGGAGGAAAATGATAGAAAGAACTAAATTTTAAAAATCATGGTCTCATCTTTCTACAATATTTTAGCCTACTCTGGTAATAATGGCTCCAAAGGTGGAGACATTTGTACGCAGGACTGAGGATCTTAGCTCAATCCCTGGATCTTGCAAAGTTACAGAAGTGACTGCCTCCTCAGATTTGTCTTCTGACTCCACACATTTGTGCCTTGTCACATTCATACCTGTACACGTGCGCGCGTGTGCGCGCGCGCTCACACACACACACACACACACACACACACACACACACGCATGTAGTTTCTACCTCCTGCCAGACCAACCTACCAGTCACCGCCACATTCCCTCCCTCAGAGTCCCTCCCCCAATCCTCCCTCCCCTTCTCCTTTGAGAGGATGCACCCTGGGGTATCTCCCCACCCTGGCACATCCAGTCTCAGCCTGATTAAGAACATTCTTTCCAACTGAGGCAAGACAAGGCAGCCATGAAGACTGAGCCTCTCTGCTACACATGTGCCAATGCCTTATGCTACCCTGTCTATGTTCTTTGGTTGGTAGCTCAGACTCTTGAGAGCTTGTAGGGGTCCAGGTTTGTTGATTCTGTTGGTCTTCTTGTGGGGCTCCCATGTACTTTAGGGTCTTTAATTCTTCCCTCATCACTTCCTTTAGTGTCCCTGTCCTCCAAATAATGTTTGGCTATGGGTATCTGCGTTTGTTTCAGTCTGCCTCTGGATAAGCCTCTCAGAGGACAGATAAGCTATGCTTCTGTCTGCAATGGTAACGGTATCATTAATAGAAGAAAACTTCCCTAACCTAAAGAAAGAGTTGTCCACTGAGTTTTTGGTCTTAGCTATTCTGATTGATGTGAGGTATAATCTAAGGTTCCATTTGATTTGTATTTCCCTGATGACTAATGTCGAGCATTTCTTTAAGTGCTTCTTGGCTATTCAGAAGTCCTCTGTTGAGAATTCTCTGTCTAGTCCTGTATCCCATTTTTTTACTGGACATTTTATTTATTGACATTTCAAATGTTATCCCTTTTTCTGGTTTTCCGCCTAGAAACCCCCTAGTTCATTCCCTTTCCCCCGATTCTATGAGGGTGTTCCCCTACCCACCCACCTACTCCCACCTCACCTCCCTGCCATTCCCCTACACTGGGGCATTGAGCCTTCATAGGACCAAGGTCCTCTCTTCCCACTGATGCCAGATAAGGCCATCCTCTGCTACATATGCAGCTGGAGCCATGGATCTGTCTATGTGTACTCTTTGGTTGATGGTTTGGTCCCTGGGAGCTCTAGGGTTTCTGGTTGGTTGTTATTGTTGTTCTTCCTACAGTGCTGCAAACCTCTTCAGCTCCTTCAGTCCTTTCCCCAACCCTTCCATTGGGGACCTAGTGCTCAGTCCAATGGTTGGCTGTGAGCATTCCATTTTTAATTGGGATTATTTGGTTTGTTGGAGTTTAATTTCTTGAGTTCTTTATATATTTTGTATACTAGCCCTCTGTTGGATGGAGGGTCAGTTAAGATCTTTTCCAAATCTCTAGACTGCCATTTTGTCCTGTTGACAACCATACAGAAGTTTTTTTTTTTTAGTTTCATGAGGGCCCAATTATCAATTGTTGATCTTCAGATCTGAGCTATTGGTGTTCTGTTCAGGAAATTGTCTCCTGTACCAATGTATTCAAGACTATTTCCTGCTTTCTTTCCAATCCTATTTTATTTTGAGGCCTTTGATCCACTTAAACTTGTGTTTTGTGTAAGGTGATAAATATGGATTTATTTGCATTTTTCTGCATGCAGACATCTAATTAGACTAGCACCATTTATTGAAGATGCTTTCTTTTTTTTCCATTCTATGATTTTGACTACTTTGTTGAAAGTCAAGTGTCCATGGGCATATAGGTTTATTTCTGGGTCTTGCATTCCAATCCATTGATCAGCCTGTTTGTTTCTGTACAAATACTGTGCAGCTTTCTACACTGCTCCTCTATAATGTAGCTTGAGGTCAGGGATGGTTTTTTTATTGTTCAGGATTGTTTTGACTCTTCTGTTGTTTGTTTTTTGTTGTTGTTGTTTTGTTTTGTTTTTTCTGTATGAACTTGAGAATTGATCTTTCAGAGACTGTGAAAAACATTGTTGAAATTTTGATGGGGACTGCATTAAATCTGTAGGTTACTTTTGGCAGAATGACCATTATTACTATATTAACCCCATTGATCCATGAGCATAGAAGATCTATCCATCTTCTGATATCTTCTTCTCTTTCTTTCTTCAGAGACTGGAAGGTCTTGTCATACAGATATTTTACTTACTTGGAAAGTCACATCAAAATATTTTATATTATTTGTGGTTACTGTGGAGGGTGTTGTTTCCCTAATTTCTTTCTCTGCCTACTTATCCTTTGTATAAAGCTACTGATTTTGTTGAGTTAATTTTATTTCCAGCTACTTTACTGAAGTTGTTTATCAGATCTAGGAGTTCTCTGGTAGTTTTTTGGGGATTGCTTATCTATACAATCAAATTCTCTCCAAATACTAATACCTTGATTTCTTCTTTTCAATTTGTATTCTCTTGATCTCCTTTTCTTGTCTTATTGCTCCAGCTAGCACCTCAAGTACTGTATTGAGTAGATTGGGAAAATAGGAGGGTTGCTTTACATTTCTCTCTGTTTAATTTGAGGTTGGCTATTAGTTTCCTGTATATTAATTTTATTATGTTTAGGCATATGCCTTAAATCCCTCATCTCTCTAAGACTTTTAACATGAAGGAACATTGTATTTTATCAAAGGCTTTTTCAGCATCTATTGAGATGATCATGTGACATTTTTCTTTGAGCCTGTTTATGTAGTGGATTATGTTGATGAATTTTCTTAGATTAAACCATTCCTGCTTCCCTTGGATAAAGCCTACTTGATCTGTGGTTTCTTTGGGTTTGCAAGACATCTACCCAGGATCTTCTGACTTTTTGGATCTCTGTTGAGAAGTCAGATATAATTCTGATAGGTCTGATTTTATATGTCACTTGGCCTTTTTTTCCATGTTGTTTTAAATATTCTTTATTCTGTACATTTAGTGTATTATTATGTGACAGAAGTATTTTCTTTTCTGGTCTATTTGGTGTTCTGTAATCTTCTTGTACATTTATAGCTATCTCTTTTTTTTTATTATTAACTTGAGTATTTCTTATATACATTTCGAGTGTTATTCCCTTTCCCGGTTTCCGGGCAAACATCCCCCTCCCGCTTCCCCTTCCTTATGGGTGTTCCCCTCCCAACCCTCCCCCCATTGCCGCCCTCCCCCCATAGACTAGTTCACTGGGGGTTCAGTCTTAGCAGGACCCAGGGCTTCCCCTTCCACTGGTGCTCTTACAAGGATATTCATTGCTACCTATGGGGTCAGAGTCCAGGGTCAGTCCATGTATAGTCTTTAGGTAGTGGCTTAGTCCCTGGAAGCTCTGGTTGCTTGGCATTGTTGTACTTTTGGGGTCTCGAGCCCCTTCAAGCTCTTCCAGTTCTTTCTCTGATTCCTTCAATAGGGGACCTATTCTCAGTTCAGTAGTTTGCTGCTGGCATTCGCCTCTATATTTGCTGTATTCTGGCTGTGTCTCTCAGGAGCGATCTACATCCGGCTCCTGTCTGTCTGCACTTCTTTGCTTCATCCATCTTGTCTAATTGGGTGGCTGTATATGTATGGGCCACATGTGGGGCAGGCTCTGAATGGGTGTTCCTTCAGTCTCTGTTTTAATCTTTGCCTCTCCCTTCCCTGCCAAGGGTATTCTTTTTCCTCATTTAAAGAAGGAGTGAAGCATTCACATTTTGATCATCCGTCTTGAGTTTCATTTGTTCTAGGGATCTAGGGTAATTCAAGCATTTGTGCTAGTAGCCACTTATCAATGAGTGCATACCATGTATGTCTTTCTGTGATTGGGTTAGCTCACTCAGGATGATATTTTCCAGTTCCAACCATTTGCCTACGAATTTCATAAACTCGTTGTTTTTGATAGCTGAGTAATATTCCATTGTGTAGATGCACCACATTTTCTGTATCCATTCCTCTGTTGAAGGGCATCTGGGTTCTTTCCATTTTCTGGCTATTATAAATAAGGCTGCGATGAACATAGTGGAGCACGTGTCTCTTTTATATGTTGAGGCATCTTTTGGGTATATGCCCAAGAGAGGTATAGCTGGATCCTCAGGCAGTTCAATGTCCAATTTTCTGAGGAACCTCCAGACTGATTTCCAGAATGGTTTTACCAGTCTGCAATCCCACCAACAATGGACGAGTGTTCCTCTTTCTCCACATCCTCGCCAGCATCTGCTGTCACCTGAGTTTTTGATCTTAGCCAATCGCACTGGTGTGAGGTGAAATCTCAGGGTTGTTTTGATTTGCATTTCCCTTATGACTAAAGATGTTGAACATTTCTTTAGGTGTTTCTCAGCCATTCGGCATTCCTCAGCTGTGAATTCTTTGTTTAGCTCTGAACCCCATTTTTTAATAGGGTTATTTGTTTCCCTGCGGTCTAACTTCTTGAGTTCTTTGTATATTTTGGATATAAGGCCTCTATCTGTTGTAGGATTGGTAAAGATCTTTTCCCAATCTGTTGGTTGCCGTTTTGTCCTAACCACAGTGTCCTTTGCCTTACAGAAGCTTTGCAGTTTTATGAGATCCCATTTGTCGATTCTTGATCTTAGAGCATGAGCCATTGGTGTTTTGTTCAGGAAATTTTTTCCAGTGCCCATGTGTTCCAGATGCTTCCCTAGTTTTTCTTCTATTAGTTTGAGTGTGTCTGGTTTGATGTGGAGGTCCTTGATCCACTTGGACTTAAGCTTTGTACAGGGTGATAAGCATGGATCGATCTGCATTCTTCTACATGTTGCCCTCCAGTTGAACCAGCACCATTTGCTGAAAATGCTATCTTTTTTCCATTTGATGGTTTTGGCTCCTTTGTCAAAAATCAAGTGACCATAGGTGTGTGGGTTCATTTCTGGGTCTTCAATTCTATTCCATTGGTCTATCTGTCTGTCTCTGTACCAATACCATGCAGTTTTTATCACTATTGCTCTGTAATACTGCTTGAGTTCAGGGATAGTGATTCCCCCTGAAGTTCTTTTATTGTTGAGGATAGCTTTAGCTATCCTGGGTTTTTTGTTATTCCAGATGAATTTGCAAATTGTTTTGTCTAACTCTTTGAAGAATTGGATTGGTATTTTGATGGGGATTGCATTGAATCTGTAGATTGCTTTTGGTAAAATGGCCATTTTTACTATATTAATCCTGCCAATCCATGAGCATGGGAGATCTTTCCATCTTCTGAGGTCTTCTTCAATTTCTTTCCTCAGTGTCTTGAAGTTCTTATTGTACAGATCTTTTACTTGCTTGGTTAAAGTCACACCGAGGTACTTTATATTATTTGGGTCTATTATGAAGGGTGTCGTTTCCCTAATTTCTTTCTCGGCTTGTTTCTCTTTTGTATAGAGGAAGGCAACTGATTTATTTGAGTTAATTTTATACCCAGCCACTTTGCTGAAGTTGTTTATCAGCTTTAGTAGTTCTCTGGTGGAACTTTTGGGATCACTTAAATATACTATCATGTCATCTGCAAATAGTGATATTTTGACCTCTTCTTTTCCGATCTGTATCCCTTTGATCTCCTTTTGTTGTCTGATTGCTCTGGCTAGAACTTCAAGAACTATATTGAATAAGTAGGGAGAGAGTGGGCAGCCTTGTCTAGTACCTGATTTTAGTGGGATTGCTTCAAGTTTCTCTCCATTTAGTTTAATGTTAGCAACTGGTTTGCTGTATATGGCTTTTACTATGTTTAGGTATGGGCCTTGAATTCCTATTCTTTCCAGGACTTTTATCATGAAGGGGTGTTGAATTTTGTCAAATGCTTTCTCAGCATCTAATGAAATGATCATGTGGTTCTGTTCTTTCAGTTTGTTTATATGATGGATCACGTTGATGGTTTTCCGTATATCAAACCATCCCTGCATGCCTGGGATGAAGCCTACTTGATCATGGTGGATGATTGTTTTGATGTGCTCTTGAATTCGGTTTGCCAGAATTTTATTGAGTATTTTTGCGTCGATATTCATAAGGGAAATTGGTCTGAAGTTCTCTTTCTTTGTTGTGTCTTTGTGTGGTTTAGGTATAAGAGTAATTGTGGCTTCGTAGAAGGAATTCGGTAGGGCTCCATCTGTTTCAATTTTGTGGAATAGTTTGGATAATATTGGTATGAGGTCTTCTATGAAGGTTTGATAGAATTCTGCACTAAACCCGTCTGGACCTGGGCTCTTTTTGGTTGGGAGACCTTTAATGACTGCTTCTATTTCCTTAGGAGTTATGGGGTTGTTTAACTGGTTTATCTGTTCCTGATTTAACTTTGGTACCTGGTATCTGTCTAGGAAATTGTCCATTTCCTGAAGATTTTCAAATTTTGTTGAATATAGGTTTTTATAGTAAGATCTGATGATTTTTTGGATTTCCTCCGAATCTGTAGTTATGTCTCCCTTTTCATTTCTGATTTTGTTAATTTGGACACACTCTCTGTGTCCTCTCGTTAGTCTGGCTAAGGGTTTATCTATCTTGTTGATTTTCTCAAAGAACCAACTTTTGGTTCTGTTGATTCTTTCTATGGTCCTTTTTGTTTCTACTTGGTTGATTTCAGCTCTGAGTTTGATTATTTCCTGCCTTCTACTCCTCCTGGGTGTAATTGCTTCTTTTTGTTCTAGAGCTTTTAGGTGTGCTGTCAAGCTGCTGACATATGCTCTTTCCTGTTTCTTTCTGCAGGCACTCAGCGCTATGAGTTTTCCTCTTAGCACAGCTTTCATTGTGTCCCATAAGTTTGAGTATGTTGTATCTTCATTTTCATTAAATTCTAAAAAGTTTTTAATTTCTTTCTTTATTTCTTCCTTGACCAGGTTATCATTGAGTAGAGCATTGTTCAATTTCCACGTATATGTGGGCATTCTTCCCTTATTGTTATTGAAGACCAGTTTTAGGCCGTGGTGGTCCGATAGCACGCATGGGATTATTTCTATCTTTATGTACCTGTTGAGGCCCGTTTTTTGACCAATTATATGGTCAATTTTGGAGAAAGTACCATGAGGAGCTGAAAAGAAGGTATATCCTTTTGCTTTAGGATAGAATGTTCTATAAATATCCGTTAAGTCCATTTGGCTCATGACTTCTCTTAGTCTGTCGATATCACTGTTTAATTTCTGTTTCCATGATCTGTCCATTGATGAGAGTGGGGTGTTGAAATCTCCCACTATTATTGTGTGAGGTGCAGTGTGTGTTTTGAGCTTTACTAAGGTTTCTTTTACGTATGTAGGTGCCCTTGTATTTGGGGCATAGATATTTAGGATTGAGAGTTCATCTTGGTGGATTTTTCCTTTGATGAATATGAAGTGTCCTTCCTTATCTTTTTTGATGACTTTTAGTTGGAAATTGATTTTATTTGATATTAGAATGGCTACTCCAGCTTGCTTCTTCTGACCATTTGCTTGGAAAGTTGTTTTCCAGCCTTTCACTCTGAGGTAGTGTCTGTCTTTGTCTCTGAGGTGTGTTTCCTGTAGGCAGCAGAATGCAGGGTCCTCGTTGCGTATCCAGTTTGTTAATCTATGTCTTTTTATTGGGGAGTTGAGGCCATTGATATTGAGAGATATTAAGGAATAGTGATTATTGCTTCCCGTTATATTCATATTTGGATGTGAGGTTATGTTTGTGTGCTTTCATTCTCTTTGTTTTGTTGCCAAGACGATTAGTTTCTTGCTTCTTCTAGGGTATAGCTTGCCTCCTTATGTTGGGCTTTACCATTTATTATCCTTTGTAGTGCTGGATTTGTAGAAAGATATTGTGTAAATTTGGTTTTGTCATGGAATATCTTGGTTTCTCCATCAATGTTAATTGAGAGTTTTGCTGGATACAGTAACCTGGGCTGGCATTTGTGTTCTCTTAGGGTCTGTATAACATCAGTCCAGGATCTTCTGGCCTTCATAGTTTCTGGCAAGAAGTCTGGTGTGATTCTGATAGGTCTCCCTTTATATGTTACTTGACCTTTTTCCCTTACTGCTTTTAATATTCTTTCTTTATTTTGTGCGTTTGGTGTTTTGACAATTATGTGACGGGAGGTGTTTCTTTTCTGGTCCAATCTGTTTGGAGTTCTGTAGGCTTCTTGTATGTCTATGGGTATCTCTTTTTTTAGGTTAGGGAAGTTTTCTTCTATGATTTTGTTGAAGATATTTACTGGTCCTTTGAGCTGGTAGTCTTCACTCTCTTCTATACCTATTATCCTTAGGTTTGATCTTCTCATTGAGTCCTGGATTTCCTGTATGTTTTGGACCAGTAGCTTTTTCCGCTTTACATTATCTTTGACAGTTGAGTCAATGATTTCTATGGAATCTTCTGCTCCTGAGATTCTCTCTTCCATCTCTTGTATTCTGTTGGTGAAGCTTGTATCTACAGCTCCTTGTCTCTTCTTTTGGTTTTCTATATCCAGGGTTGTTTCCATGTGTTCTTTCTTGATTGCTTCTATTTCCATTTTTAATTCCTTCAACTGTTTGATTGTGTTTTCCTGGAATTCTTTCAGGGATTTTTGCGATTCCTCTCTGTAGGCTTTTACTTGTTTATTAATGTTTTCCTGTGCTTCCCTAAGTGTGTTCATGTCTTTCTTGAAGTCCTCCAGCATCATGATCAAATATGACTTTGAAACTAGATCTTGCTTTTCTGGTGTGTTTGGATATTCCATGTTTGTTTTGGTGGGAGAATTGGGCTCCGATGATGGCATGTAGTCTTGGTTTCTGTTGCCTGGGTTCCTGCGCTTGCCTCTCGCCATCAGATTATCTCTAGTGTTACTTTGTTCTGCTATTTCTGACAGTGGCTAGACTGTCCTATAAGCCTGTGTGTCAGGAGTGCTGTAGACCTGTTTTCCTCTCTTTCAGTCAGTTATGGGGACAGAGTGTTCTGCTTTCGGGCGTGTAGTTTTTCCTCTCTACAGTTCTTCAGCTGTTCCTGTGGGCCTGTGTCTTGAGTTCACCAGGCAGCTTTCTTGCAGCAGAAAATTTGGTCTTACCTGTGGTCCCGAGGCTCAGGTTCGCTCGTGGGGTGCTGCCCAGGGGCTCTCTGCAGCGGCAGCAACCAGGAAGACCTGTGCCGCCCCTTCCGGGAGCTTCAGTGCACCAGGGTTCCAGATGGTCTTTGGCTTTTTCCTCTGGCGTCCGAGATGTGTGTGCAGGGAGCAGTCTCTTCTGGTTTCCCAGGCTTGTCTGCCTCTCTGAAGGTTTAGCTCTCCCTCCCACGGGATTTGGGTGCAGAGAACTGTTTATCCGGTCTGTTTCCTTCAGGGTCCGGCGGTGTCTCCCCTTCCGCTATCTCTTTTTTTTAACGTAGGGAATTTTTCTTCTTTCATTTTTTGAAGGTGTTTTTTGGCCCTTTGAACTGGGAAGTTTCACCTTCTTCTATTCCTATTAGTCTTTTTTTTTCATACTGTCCTGTCTTTCCTGCATGTTTTGAACTTTTTACGTTTAGTCTATCTTTGATTGATGTATCAATTTTTTCTATGGTATCTTCTTTGCCTGAGATTCTCTCTTTCATCTCTTATATTCTGTTGGTGATGCTTGAGTATATAATTTCTGTTCACTTTCCCAGGTTTCAGTCTCCAGGGTTACAACTATTTGTGTTTTCCTTATTGCTTATATTTCCATTTTTAGGTCTTGGACTGTTTTATTCATTTGATTCATCTGCTTGATTATATTTTACTGTATTTGTTTAAGGGAGTTTCTTATTTCTTCTTTAAATGCTTCTACCTGTTTGATTGTGTTTTCCTGTATTTTTAAGGGAATTACTTAAGTTACCTTTAAAAGCCTCTATCATCTTCATGAGATGAGATTTAAGGTCATAGTCTTGCTCTTCAGGTGGGTTAGAATATCAAGTGCCTGCTGTAGTAGGTGAGCTGACTTCAGATAGTGCCAATTGTATTGACTTCTGTTGATTACTGTAGTGTGCTTTCCTTTCACCATCTAGTTGTCTCTGGTGTTGGTCCTTAGTGTCCTGTGTTGGAGCAGGCCTCCCAGGATGCAGAGGGAGCTGTGGGTCTTGAGTTTGAGCAGACCACCTCTGTGTGTAGGGTTAGAGCTTGACTCTTTGGATGCAAGCAGAGCTGTGGTGGTGGGATGCCATGCTTCTTGCTCTGCAGCCCTGTTGGTGCAGACATGGTCCTGAAGGGAAATGTAGGTCTCACAGGGTAAGGGAGAGCCCATGACTGCTAGGCTTTCTGGGGTCTCTCCAGGTATTGGGGGAACTAGGGCAGGCAGGGGAAGGTGTTTCACTTGTGTGTATCAGGTTAGAGCTGGATTTTTGGGAGGTAGGCAAAGCTCCGGGAGCATTGCCACTGGTGCAGGGTTAAGTAAATTTCTAAAAATTGGATGGCTATATCATAAGATAAGAGTATGTTTAGCTTTCTAAGAAATAGCAAAATTGTTTACCAAAGTGGCTGCACCATTTTGCATTCCCCCCTGAGCCCCTTCATTCCTAAGATTGAATGTTGTTGCTGTTGGACTTTAAATATAAATTGGTACTTACACACTTAAAATGATCAATTTATCTTGTTGAGGATACTTATGTACAGTATTAGTATCTTCAGATAAGATCAAGAACTTTTTTCTGTCTCTCATTCACTGACCTATTCCCACCCTACCAAGATTAGGAAAGGAATGCCCGGCACACAATATGCCTGCACAAACACTGAATCAAAGAATGACTTGGTGGGTAAATTTGCCTTATGAACTGGAAAGTCAACAATTGCTACTAAGTTCATCAATACCTATACCTACAAGCCTCATCTGGTTTCAGATCTATCATTCCTTGCACTTTATCCTCTCCCTCTTTACTGTCGGTAAGTCCTTGGTGCTAAGCTCTTGACTTCCCATTTGAGTTAGGGGTGGGAGGTACTGTACTATTCTTATCCAGCGCAAACCTACCAGGCTTCCTATCTTTGAAACTGCCTTAATGGAACCTTTTGACGAATGCATCTATTTATTTTAGGTGTTCTTCTTTGATAAGGAAGCATAGCCTGGTTTCCCTCGTTCCTGCTGGCTTTCTATTTTTGAGAAAAAATATCAAGTTGATAACATAAAAAAATGAATTCTGAAAGAGCTTCCAAACCCTTATGAACTAAAGGGATGAAAGTTCTCTCTATTCTTGCTCTATCAGGTGTAGCATATTTCCACCAAGGCCTTCCAGGGTTCAGGCTAGGTAAAGCACAGCAAAGCAATGCTTGAAATGTCCAGCAGAGATATGTATGGAGATACCAACAACACAGAACAGTTAGTTTTGGGAAACTGCTATCAATGAATCTCTCTTGCTGATGAATTTGAGACCATTGATATTATCAAACTCTCAGGGCAATGTTAATGGAAACAAGTTGAAATGCCCAAGAAACTGGGACAAATATAATTGTCTCTTTTTTTGGAAGCTGCTCTTCATCTAGTGGAGCTTTTGCAGGACCCAGGTAATCATTTGACTTTCTTTGGCAGGATACAGAGTACCTGAGCAAGCAGTATACCAAGGTTTCTGTTCTGCCTGTCACTGCAGTGAACTCTTTAACCAGGCACAGAAAGCATAGAAGTCTCTATTATGAGAAACATCAAATTCAGAAGGAGGTCTGGCTATGCTATATTAAGGGATTAGCCAAACAGCTATTAAACTGAAAATTGTAATAATAAGAATAAATCTCAGGGTTTTTTGGTTGTGCCTCTATGCATGTGTGTGTGTGTGTGTGTGTGTGTGTGTGTGTGTGTGTGTGTTTGTGTGTATACATGGGAAGCTTGTCCTACCATACTTTAGAAGACCTAGACTTTTGCATGGCAAAGAACATGTAATAAATCTGAGGCAGAATCAGGCAAACCACTGATTCTTACTTGAACTCAATGCCTATCATTCTGGCTCTCGCTAAACAGTATCTTGGTTCTTCCTGTAGACACAACAAATCCTCGTTGATGCACTGGAGCATCAGCAGTTTATGATGCTGTCCTGTACTGTTAGTTTAGAGCAGTAGATCTCAACCTTCCTAATGCTGTGGTCTTACAGTACAGTTCCTTTTGTTGTGGTGACCCCCAATCATAAAATTATTTCGTTACTATTTCATAACTGTATTTTTGTTGCTAAGGATCATAATGTAAATATCTGATATGTGATCCAAAGGGGATCATGACCCATAGGTTGAGAGCTACTGCTTTAGAGTGTTTAGAGTCTTATGGTTGAGGAAGTTTATCTTTATTCTAGGATGAAAGCCTGAGGCCTTCAGGATACTTCCTTCTCATCAAAAACTATCAATCTCTCTGTACAATTTAAGTAAGATCTTTTTCAAAGTGACTATTGCAAAAGGAATGTTTGATGCATTCTTTTTGATATTGGGGTTTGTTCAGCCAAGAGAACATTTGGTTTTAGTTAATTTATTTGAAGATTGCAGCTCTTACCAAGCAGATTCAGAAAACTTTGCTGTTAAATAATGGAAATAAATTGCAATTGTTTTAGGCAATCTACTAACAAAGATGCTACTAACATGCTCAATAGACTTGGGGTCTCTTTGGAGTTCTTGACAGCAATAAAATTTCATTGGTGGCATCCTCCCACTATCTTCACTATCCAAGGAGAAACCTATCAAAGCTAGATTAATACACTTCCCGTATGTATTCATAAGAAGTCTGGGACTTTGAAAGGATTTGGAAATTCTCTTCTTTCACCTGCCAACCTTTTACCTTATTGTCAGGGCTGAAGACTAAGAAGAAAGAGAAAGAGATTTCCCTAAGGCCAATGTGTTACCCGCATCAACATATCAACATTGCTATTCTACATGAACATTGACTCTCTCTCTCTCTCTCTCTCTCTCTCTCTCTCTCTCTCTCTCACACACACACACACACACACACACACACACACACACACACACACACACACACCACTTTTACAAAGTCATTTCTAAACAATCTGTGAGGTAGTATGCTCTGCATTCTCACATATCCCCAATCTAAAGTCTAAGGGTCTATGAGTGTTCAGTGTGCTAAGTATTGGCTCAAAGTTTCACACTTTCTAATAAACTTAGAACCATGTTAGAATAGCTGGCCTGGTTATCAATACTTTAAAATGAAACTCCTCAAATCCCTCAGCTCTCCACACTCTCTAGATCTTCTCAGATAAAAGGAACCCCTCGTGCCTTTGCAGCAGAGGCCATCTCTCTGTCTCCCTCTGATGGATTCCTCTTCATTCTGCTACTCTTTTTTCACAGGAGACTTCTTCCATGAAGAGAGTTTGCCAGTCACAGGCAATGACTTCTCTCTTGCCTCTGCTGTCCCTGAACTTTCTATGTATCTCATTCACAGCATACTGCACATTCTGTTATAGTAACTTCAAATTTGCCACTCTGGTGCTCCAAATTGTGAGATTCTACAGAAATTAGCCAGATCTTACTTGTCTTTTATTACCAGTTCCCCAAACATGGCAAGCAACAGAATATGTGTTCATAAATATTTGCTTGAATTTCTTTCAGAAACTATTCTTTTGTCTTTGAACCAAAGCAACATCGTGTGTTGATAGGTAATCCCATTTGTAGATTCCCCTTGAACCTTTGAAGTTGTAAAAATGCAGGAGAGAACACTCTAACGAGTTCTCCATTTAAAAGGGAGGCTAGAATTTACTTTCTAGCCAGAAAGGCACTGAGAGCCAAAATATGTAGTCAACAAATAATAGAAACTTTTAGTGACTTCATGAACTTGAACTCTTAATTAGTTATATTATCTTCCTATCCTCTGCCCTAATCTCATAGCCCATTATCCAATTGGTATTTCTCAGTTTTACTTTCTCTCAAGTCTACAAGGAATGAAAAATAAAGACAAAAGGTTCCTAGCTACTTTTTGAGCTATGAATTCACCACTATGGACGAAAAGTCTAGAATATGTTCATTTATTAAAAGTATTATTCTTAAATACAGAACATTATAATAATATTCAGATAAAGACATTGATTTGCCTTATAACAAATATCTTTTAATTAATAGAGTTGAGGATTTAAATCAGCACCTAAATAAATCTAAACCTGTAACTATTTCGCTGCAAATTGATATTAATGAGTGACACACTAGCTGTTCTGATGGGGCATGTGATTTAACAGAAAGTATTTGAGGCTTAGGTATTAGATCTTAGCTTGCTCTACATCACTACTCTCTGAAATAGACTGAGGTAAAGCTGAGTTCGGAAACCAGAAGGGTTTGGAAGGCTGCTACCTAAATTTCTGAAGAGGTAAGTGTAGGCTTAGATTTTCCATTAATTAATTATTTTATTTATTTACATCCCAAATGTTGCCTGTTGCCCTCCCCCAAGATTTCTTCTACTTTTCCCCTCCCTCTCCCTTTTCCCCTTCACCTCTGAGAGGGTGTCCCCTTTGCACCCACCTGCCCTGGGGCATCAAGTATGTATAGAATTAGACACAGCCTTTCTCACTGAGGCCAAACAGGGCAGCCTTCTGCTACATATGTGCCATGGGCCTCGGAGTTCTCAAATGCTTTGACCCTCACAGTCCAAAGGTAGTCGAGTGGTACTGATGACAAGGGGATGTGGACCGGTTTAGAAGCAGTTCTTTGGGGTGATTCCAATGTCTGTTTATCAGGATGCCAGCAGTCCAGTTCAGTACCGCTAGGAAGCCAAACAGGAATCAGTGGTAGTAGCACAATTCAGCAGAAACAGAGAGGCCTCCACTGAATTGACACAAGTCAGCAGGAGTGACCCGGACCATGAGAGATGCCAAAAGAAGTTCTTTGCTGTGCCTTTTTCAATAAAGTGAAGATCAGATCAGCAAAGACTCAAGAACACTGAAGCATTGCACAGCTACGCAAGCATGCCATCTCTGTCCATTTAGTACTATTTATATCCTCTCTCCAAACATCACGTGCCCTCCCACAGGTCTTGTCTCAGAAAGCATCACATGTATTTGTCTCAGCAAAACACCACGTGAGCCTGTACCACATGGCACTAATCAGAAATTCCACCTCAGGTAAAGTTGGTGAGGCTCTTGCTCTGTAATCAGTGGAAAGGGACATTTAGTATCACAGCTCTAGGTCAGAGAATCTCTTTCTCTACATTTGAGGCTTTGCCCTAGGTGATGTGACAGAAGATAAAACACAAGCTTACAGAATCATATTGGTCTCTGTGATTCCCCTGTGAGGAATCACGCTATGTTGACTACATGTCAACAGTGTCTTTCAACCTCAGATCATCAGAGCTCTGTCAGTATATTCTCATGTAGGTCATCTCAGGGAAATGTGCTGGCTTGGGAGGGGCATGAGTGGATAAGGTACAGGACCTGAGGTTGTGGAGTGGTGCTGTTAACCTGAAAGAGTGTGTTATGGATAAAATGTTTGTGTCCCCCTGAAATTTATGCTGAGGATTATGATATCTACTACTTACTGTGAGCTTGACTTTATTGAGAAATGCCTAAGAAATCAATAAAGCATGCCTCTGAGCTTATCTATGGTGGTATAACCAGAGATGATCAGATCATGGGGACTCTGAAATAACCAGTGGTCTCTTCCTCCCTGAGTTCACATAAGATGCCATTGTCAGGGATAATTTGAAGTAGGACATTTGGCCTTGTTAGAGGAAGGAAGTAGGTAACCATATGGCCTGTTCTGGAAGGCTTTACCTTACTCTGGAAATGAACAAGTAAATATTCCAGATAATGAGAAAACAGGAAAGCATCAGGTAGAATGAGGCCTTTGATATTGGACTGGAATCTGAGGGTGAGAGTGTGAGCCTAGAGCTCCCATGCTTTATAATGTCATCTTCTTTAGGGGGATCAGCTCCTATCAGTCTCTCAAGGCAAGTGGGTTACAGCTTTTTTGTAAGTCCCATCTCAGATGACCTACATATCAGATGCTTATATAACAGTTCTTAAGATTAACAAAATTACAGTTATGAAGTAACTACAAAATAATTTTATGGTTACTGTTACTATGACTATACTAAAGGGTCACAATATTAGGAAAGTTGAGAACCAAGATTCTAATATTTTCTTTCTTAAGGGTTACTTTCGTTTAATTTTCTAATAAGGCACAATAATTGTAAACAAAACTTTCAAATTAAATATAATAGCATATTAAAATCGAAGTATACCCAACTAGGAAGTTGTCAATGGAATAGAGTGATGGCTTGTTACTAGAACAAAGGCTACAAACACATTGCTTTTTATAAAAAAGAGGATACACATAAGATTAAGTCAATAAATGATGTATGGTCATTTGAAAGACTCTAGCAGTATTTTCTCATAAAGATGCTAAGTAAGTTGGCTTCTAAGGCCAAGAATTTACAAACTTTAGCAAGAAACATTGAAATAAATAGTGAAAGAATGAAGGCACACAATTAAAATAACAACAGCAATAATAATTATAGGCAGAAGAAGTCATACTTATTACAAATCTCTAAAACATACACCTATGTCTTTTTTTAATAAAAACATACAGGAACTATAACTAGAAATCTATATTGTATGTGGAAAGACGCAAAACCCACTTGAAAATATGCTGCTGTCATAGTAGCAGTATTTCTGGAATTAGCAAATATGCTTCATATTTCATGTCTCCAGATTTTTGAGACAGTGAAGAAAGTCAAACTAAATCAGTACAAATATCATGAGAAACATATATAGACGATGTACCATGTGGTAAATGCACATAGACCCACTGATTTTCTCTGAACCAATATTTTTGGGTAGCTATTGCATGGCAGCCACTGTTGTGAATATGAGGATTATATGGGTGAATTGAAATGTCTATGGAACCTCTATTCTAATGGAAGAATGAACAAAATGCTTTCTGCACATCAATAAGACATCAGAGAGTGACTATTGTGACCAGAAATAATAAAGAACTGAAAAATAGGTAGACATGAGAAAACAGGTGAGAAGTATCCCTTCTTACCTGACAATCTGCATATCAAAACCATAATAGAAGGACAGAAACCCCTGTCAAAAGTACCTTCTAGAGAGTTGTGTATATTATAGGTATTTCCACCTCTCTGACAAAAATACTGTATGTGACTTTCAGGTTCAGTAACAGGTGATAACACATGCTTTGCCTCAGAGCTTTCTTTTTTTTTTCCAAGAGGCTTTCAGAATTTTATTTTATGTTTTTCATGGACATTTTTTAATTGGATATATTTATTTATTTATATTTTCAAATGTTATTCTCTTTCCCTGTTTCCTGTCCATAAGCCCTATCCTCTCCTCCTCCCCCATAAAGGTGTCCCCTCATCTACCCACCTTACCATCCCCTCTGACATTCCCCTGCACTGGGGGTCCAACCTTGGCAGAACCAAGGACTTCCCCTTCCACTGGTATTCAATAAGGCTATTCTCTGCTACAAATACAGTTGGAACCCAGAGTCAGTCCATATTTACTCTTTGGGTAGTGGTTTAGTCCCTGGAAGCTCTGGTTGGTTGGCATTGTTGTCCTTTTTTTTTTTTTTTGTAGTTTTTGTCACAAATTTGATTTTATTTTTATTTATTTTTTTTTATTAACTTGAGTATTTCTTGTTGTCCTTTTTAAAACATTTCAGGGGGTTGGGGATTTAGCTCAGCGGTAGAGCGCTTGCCTAGGAAGCGCAAGGCCCTGGGTTCGGTCCCCAGCTCCGGAAAAAAAAAAAGAATCAAATGCTTAAAACATTTCAGAATGGATGTAAACAGAACAATCATCAAGATCATAGATGCCAGGCAATGGCCAACCAAGAGGGTAGCTAGAGAAGTATGCCTTAGTCCCATGAGAGGCTTATATCATTCTCAATATATCACTTTAAGCTATGGTTAACACATGTTATCCATTGACCTAGTTTCTGCACCTATAGACCATGGCACAGGGAGCTTAGTCTTGCAAGGCATCAGTTGAAGGATCAAATGTGCACACAGGTCATTCTTTATAGCAGTGCTCTTGGTCAACAAGCATCTGCATATGATTTCAATTCAAGGTCCATGACAGATCACCTCTACTGCATGTGAAATCGGCTTTCCATCTTGAAAACACAGCTACTTCAGCACAAACCAGATTTACCTTAATAATGATTGGTACACAGCCCCATCCCACCCCCACCTTTTTTTTTTTACCCTCCCCATCCCACCCCTTTACATGTAGCTAAAAGCAACAGGCTAGTTACAGAACAGTATGAACCTGCTACTGCTGACTTTATTACCCATTAAATGAGCTAGCAATTGTCACTGCACTTATATATTGAGGAAATTATATATAGAATACTGCAAAATACAGTAAAAAGACTGACATTTGCCTCTTTTCTGCTTAGGAAGTCCCTTTACTCCCAAACTTCAGAGTATGTCGTCCTGGCTCCACAATGCGCTGCTACTATTACTGTTTCTCCTCCTTCTGATCTTCCTTCTGTTCCCCAGTGCCAGAACTTCCAGAGTTTTCCCATTTAGATGCCATCTTTTTATATGCCATCCTGAAGAGTTTCAATGATGCCTGCTGAAGGGAAGATGCTGCCTGCCTAATGTTTGCTCCTGTTTCATGGTCCTTTCGAGCAGACCTTTCAAAACAGTTCAGTTGTTTTCCCTCTACCAGGCTTTAGATGCAGGCAATAGGTTTCAGTTCCTGAGTTATGGTCAAGGACTTAGGTCCTCTTGAGCAGCCATGCTCTCACATACATTTGAATTCCTAGTTAGGTAAGACCATCCTTGTGAAGGTTTAAAAGCTGGACTGATACATCTAGTTTTGGCCTTTTGCTTTAATCACTCCTGACAACCAGAGTTCAGTTGTCCTTCTATCACAGCTCAGCTTTAATTTAAAAAAAATTAAGCATGAAACTTGGTGAAGCAAATATATTTAAGGGAGAGATTATGAAAACTTTGAGGATGATTTCTAAGAGACATAGGAGAGCAGTTTCTTTTGATAGGGGGTTGGAATATGAGTATTGCTAGGAAAGATGGGTGAGATATGGAAAGATACATTCCAATTACCTTCTACAGTGCATTTGTAGATAAGCTGCAGGAGTCAGTTCTTTTTTGCAACCATGTGGGTCCCAGGATTTGAACTCAGATCATCAGGCTTGGCAGCAGATGCCATTACTAGGTTTACTAGGTTGACTATCTCACTGGCCCTGATTATTTCCCATTTTATTTCAGTATAATTACAGCTGTATTTTTAGACACCAAGAGAAATTCAGTGTACCAGAAAACTTTGCTTTTACTCTTTTTCCCCTAGAGAGTGTTTCATTGCCAATTAATCCATCCTTTGGAGCAGAAAAAGAAATTATTTAATCAGTAATTCATCCACCCTTTTGTTTATGCTTCAATTGTCTCTCCAGCCCAGGCTCCAGTAGGCAGCCAGTGCTATCAAAACCCACGTCATTAATGAAGACCTCCCACCAGCTGCTGTAGACTACCTGTTCAGCTCCTTGAGCACCATTCCTGTAAGCAGAGAAAGAATTGTATTTCAGGGGATATGTTTGGCTGCCAAAGTGTGAGCAAACTGGCTGCTGACAGGAAGTGTTGACAAGCCTCTGGGAGCTAACGTGCTCAGCAGGACCCTATTAAGTGCTGGCAGTGACAAAAGGCATTTTCTAAGCCTCTTTAAAGATAAATATGGAAGGGTATAAGAAGGGGGAAGAACAGAGTGAAGAGGGGGCCATTATTGGAGCCCCAGCTGAGTAGACCCAGAAAGGAGAAGCAGGGTGGAGAGGAAGCAGAGGGTGTTAAAGTTTGTTTCCCACCCACCTTAGTCACTTATTTCTGCATTTTGACAAAGTGAGATTCGATGCAGATCTTCAACCTAATCCTTTACTGCAGTTTCTTAACTCAAACCGTGATGGAGAGAACAGAACTTAGACATACGGGAAGGACCAAGTTCTGGAACAAGATTCCTCAGCCACCAGCATAACCACTGGGCAACAGCTGGGGTATTACCCACCTAATCTAAACTGTCAGGATATGTTTAAAAGAAAAATTGTAGAAAGAGGGCATGTGCTGTTTAGATTAAATCTGCATTGACTATATTTGAGAAGAGCAACATTTCAGAGTGTGGAGATAGGAGAAACTGTAGCAGAAGCCAGAGAATCCTGGTCTCTGGTTTGCTTCCCTTGGGCTATAAGCAGAATGGGTGTTACCTCGGGTGTGTGCTATGATTTGTGTTAGTGTTTGAATGTATGTTAAAGACTGTGATATAAGCATTTCTTTTTTTTCCAACTTTACCCCATGCCTGAATAGAGTTTCAATCTCTATGCCCTTCATCTTCCAGCCTTTCCTAGTTAAATTGAAGTCATATCAGGAGGTCCTTTTCTCTTATCAAGTTTGGTAAGTGAAAGGTGAATTTAAACACCTGGTCTAAGTAGAAAATCTTAGAGAGAGCCATACGCTTAGCCATAGCTACAGCTGAGAGCCTCAGCAGATGTTAGCATCATAGCCTGGAGATATTTCTGAATCTTTAGCAGCTCCATGTTCCTTCTAATCAGAGATGATTCTTGTTTGGTAAGGTTTAGAATTGTGATGGCTTATATATAGGCTATTTTCCAATAGGAAGAGAGAAGGAAGAAAAGAGGGATGGGGAAGGGAGGGATGGAGGAAGGGAAAAGCATAAATAGGGAAGAAGAAAAAAGGAAGGAAGGACAGAAGGAAGGGAGAGAGGAGAAATAAAAATGGAAGACAAAATTAAAGATAAAATTCTGATTTGCTACGTTCTGTGATCAAAATTCTGAGTCTTCCAAGGAACAGAACATAGTGTATTTTAAAAGGAACAGTAAGTTTTCTTGTAGTAAATGACTGAGTTTTCTTGAATGGCAAAACCTTCAGAAACAGCTGTGAGATCTCACCTTGTGTCTCATGTCTACTATTGGGCAGAGCAAGCCTGTGAAGGTGGAAGGTAATCTAAAAACAGAGCTGAGAATGAGACAAGACTGGGATGCTGAGAGGCAAGCTCTGTCTGACCTTTGCGAAGGTGGGAGGCAGAATCAACAGACTCCTTCTGAACATTTTGAGCTCATTCAAATTGGTTTTCCCATTTCTCCAGGAACACACAGAAGGGCAGAGGTCAGTGTTCCGCTCAGGGAGGACTGGTGACTTGAAAGCACATAAGAGGTAAAAAGCACTATTTAGGAAAGCATAGAATTTGTTTTAACTCTTAACATCTATTTTAGAAAGCAAATTGAGGCTTGGCAACTTAACTTAGTAGAAAAGAACATGCTGGATAAATGCAGGACCCCACCACCAACTTAATTAATTAAAAACAGGGTATATTGAGACTGTTTCTCAGACTCATGATTTCCTATACTCAAAACAATGTTGATTCTTGGCTTCATTGACTTTACAGGGCAGAATGACATCCTTATATAGTATACTTTTTGGAGAAAAAATAATTTCAAAAACCATAATCCAAAACTAACTGATTCTACTAGAACTCCAAGGAGAATCATTTCAAGCAGAAATATATACATATATATTATATAAATATATAATAGTTATTTTCCTTACTTTATAGTAACTATAAAGCTATATTTATATTCACAGTGTAAACTGACATTGAAAAATATGGAGGAAAATGACACTGGTGTCATCAGCTTTACCAGTGTGTGTGTGTGTGTATGTGTGTGTGTGTGTGTGTGTGTGTGTGTATGTGTGTGTGTGTGTATGTGTGTGTGTATGTATGTGTGTGTCTCTCTATCTGACTCTCTCTCTGTGTGTGTGTCTGTCTGTCTGTCTGTCTCTCTCTCTGTGTGTCTGTCTGTCTGTCTGTCTCTGTGTGTGTGTGTGTGTGTGTGTGTGTGTGTGTGTGTGTGTGTGTGTCTGGAAAGCTGTGCAACTAGATGAGCCAATTTGGAGAAAGTGAGGTTGAGATTTGTCCAAACCCTGAAAATCTCATCCTGAGACCTGCAGGAGTAGCACCGTTCCTTCCTTGCTTTGGATCTACATGTACTGGTGCACGTACACCATAAAAACCCCACCTCTACCACCCTTGAGGCAATCGTGTAGCCTGATGGGCAAATTACAGGTTTAACTTCCTCTCTGCCTATAAGGACATATCCAGCAAACACCTTGAATTTCTTTTCATATAAATGAAGCATCTTGGCACCAGCCAATAATATATACTCACTCTGAAATCCCTACCAATTCAACCTACCCAATGCTTATATAGCCCTTATTACCACCTCCCCAACATCCAAAAGCACTGTTTCAACGAAAACCATCTTGGAGAAGGCTGTTTCTCCTCGAACTCTGTGCTGACTTGGACCCCACCCACCTGGCTAAGCATCATTCCTTGTAGTCTCAGTGGTCCACAATGGTTCCTGGACACCCTGGGGGGAGGAGCAGACCAGGGCCTACCTGGTTACATGCTTATGTATGTGTTTGTGAATTTTGGGAAAGAAAAAAGAAAAAGAAGCCCCTTAAACATAAACCCTCACATCACAGGCCTTGCTAGAGCAGTACATCCTCTGCTCCGTGTAATCCAGAGAAAACAGCTCGGCCAACAGGCAGTATTAATTGTTTACAAACAGTCCATTCCGTGGCATTATAAGATGAGGAGAGGAGGCTATGAGAAGCAGAAGGAATGGGATGTGAAGTACTCACCATAAGAAATCCAGGACATTATATGTAAACGGAGCAGCCAAGTACATTGCCATGGATGGAGACAATGAAACTGTGCCAGTACGGGAAGAAAACAGACCATCATGTTGTGTTCTTTTAGAAAATATCTGATGATAATAGAAAGATAAATTATGAGCTCAGAAGGCCCAAGGGGAAATGAACATGTGAGCTTCCAGAAGAATCTAATCAGGAAGGTGAGGGGGAACATACATAGTTGAAGAGACATTATTCAGTGTTCTACAACTAATCAAGGAAACAAGACAACTTTGTTTGCATTCTTTTTCCAGAATTTTAAAAACTTCTGCGTATACTTTATCAAATTGATGAAGCCTTTGACCATCCTCATTAGTAGGCCGGAACTCCTGAAACCACACACTATGCTAATAAAAGAACTGCACGCCTTCATGAAACATTATTTAGTTACTAAGTTGTATAACAGGAAGTCCGTGGAATTAAAATATACATTTGGAGGACTCAACTTGAGATAATAACTGTGCATTGCATATAGCAATACGTGAGAAGCTATTTTAAGAAGTGCAGGAAAAATATTACATTCAATTGTCAATATAATCACATGGATTTTCTTCTTTTTATTATTCTTTTATTACCTTTCTAAGTCAGCATACAAAATAATGGCTTTCATTATGGGGACTGTACACACATGTTATTATGCTTCTTTTTATTTATTCCCTTCCTTCTGCCAACCTCCTCCCCTTCCCCTTTGGCAGAGTCCCCATTTTCCCCTAGATAACTTAGCCTTTTGCTTTTACATACATTAGAATACCCTCTTCCTTCCTTCCTTCCTTCAGATCTCATGTATACTAATATTTTTTCCAAACAGACTACAAAGTAGAAGAGAAAATCAAAGGACAAATAAGTAACAAGAACAACAACAAATATCCAGTTGAAGACCAAAGGAATCATGCAGAAGACTTAAGCAAGACCCAAATTAATCTGCTAATGTCCCCATGCATTCACCAAAATTGACAATGTCCTTTTCTTTGGACAATTACAAGGATGTATGCTTGAGTTAGCTGCAAAGACATTCTCTGTGAGGCAGCTCAGCAAGAACTACTAAAGGAGACCATCATTTCTTCTTTGTTTTCTCATTCTTTAAGAGAAGTTTGAAAACAAACATACAAAGAAACATGGGTGCTCTATGATATATAAAGAATTCTTAAAAATCAATAAAAATACCAAATGGCCAAAAGGTTATGAACAGAGAAGAAATATACAAAGGGCTCTGAAATACTCAACCATGGGATAATCACATTGACACTCAAGGAAGTCCACCTGTGACTTCCACGTGTCCCAAGAGAACCAAAATATACGTTAAAGGTGATCTATCTTAGGGAGCACTCCAGGGAAATCAAGTGGGAGGAGCAACTTTCAAATAGACTCCCTCCATCAGCCTGCTAATCCTTGCAGGGCACATTCCCATAAGCTGTAATATTTTTTAGCGACGGGTGTGTCTGTCAACCTGGTCCATGTATTGATTTTATTTTTAGACATAATGGACTGTAATCCCAGTACCTATTCCAATCTAAATTAATATATTTATTATTCTCCAATAAGAGCACTGAGTCACATATTACCCATTTATTTCAGCTGGAATGCTAAGTATAATGTTCCTTTTCAAGCAAAACCTGAAATAACTCATATTTAGATTATATGGCTTCACAGGAGGCAGCTCAATTTGATCCTGTTAGAGCCCCTTGCCTCCAGTTTATTTTAAACCATCAATGGTAGAGCCTCCAGTGTTTCCTTGGCCCCAGACACAGTGTGTTTCCTTGGATGAAAGAGAGGCAAGCTGTGAATTACAGAGTTTTGGAGCCTTTTCTGTTCTATATATTTGATACTCACTCCCTGCTGCCCTTTCTTTCTGTATTTCTAGTTGCATATACCAGCTTTCTGTTTGAAAATACAGTTGATGCACTAGAGCACCTGTCATTTGAAACCTCTCCTTTTATGTTTTATTTAACAAGGGCTTGACCCTCATAACATCCCCAGTGAACTCAGAGTGTTAGCACAACTTTGGGGGAAACTTCAGAATTGAAAGTCTGATCTTAACTTATTTTCCCCTAGGTTGCTGTGGTCTCTCTCTCTCTCTCTCTCTCTCTCTCTCTCTCTCTCTCTCTCTCTCTCTCTCTCAACTGGTTGATAAAATGTGGAGAAAAGAGGACACACCAGTGAATGTTCTCAAACTGAATTCACAAAACTAGATCTAGGAGCAGACAGTATCCATCCCCCATGAGGTCAGCCATGTACCTCCTTTCATTGAACCCTCCCAGCAGAACATCTACTTTGGATTCAGCCAGAAGAGCTGGCTGTTGTCTGCTTTTGATGGAACAGAGTGACACAATGTGCTCATTCAGTTCTGGATCATGTCATTCAAGACCACATTTGTGGAGTGATATTGTATTAGGTGTGCTTATACATTTTTGTTGCCATAATTGTTTAAATTTCTATTAGGTAAATATATTACCAATTACTTTTCTTTCTTTTTTGAACATTATCCATTTTATTTCATTGCCATTTGTCTTTCAATTTTCCTCTTTTTTAAATTTGTAAATACTGAATCTTAATTTTTGGAATATACTATAATTATTACATTCTCTGTTTCCTTTCGTCTCTCCAAAACCTCCCATACAGCACTCCTGCTCTCTTTCAAATTCATGGCTTTCTTCCCTATTGATTGTTACTGTACCAGTATATACACATATTACACACATATGTATCCCTAAATATAACCTCTCCAGTCTGCATAATGTGACTTGTATGTATATTTTCAGGGCTGACCTTTGGCAATAACATTTCTGGCTTGGAACTCAACGTAATTGCAAGCACTCTCTAGACAGTTTTTCATAGAGTCCATATATATTCTTTATTCAAAGGGTTTGTTTGGCTATATGTGATTTTAACATTAACAAGAACTTAAAATTTTATACCGGAGAGTCCTGTTATAGCTGCCTTTTCCTTAATCTTTTGGCCTGTTGAATTTCTTCTTTCATGGAATATTCACTTGATTAACTTGAAATTAATATTTCATTAATGTATCATATAGTAGTACATGTGATACATATTATAATATATACTAGTTATATATGCTTTATATGCAATATATTATATTTTATAATATTATGTATGGATGTCCAATAGGTGTACTATATATTATAATATTTTGCACATAATATAATTACATGCAGCAGTATATAATATATTAATGAGCTAGTAACGTGTGTGTGTGTGTGTGTGTGTGTGTGTGTGTGTGTGTGTGTGTGTGTTTCTAACATTCCATTGTTGTTTTGGTCTGCTAGGATTAGAAGAGCAAGACAAACTACCCTGGCATCAAATTCTTTCAAAGGAAGTAAAAAGTTTTCTGTCCTCTATTTCCTAATCTCTCTTGGTAGAATTAAACTGAATGTCGCTCACATTAAGTCATTCACTTGAAGTTTATGAATAAAGTCATCATTTTCTTTAAAGAAGTTTAATAAATCGGCAGTGTTCTATTTCCTATTTATGGCACAGGTAAATAATAGATGAAAATGAATTCTGCAATAGCTCAATAAAATTGATTTGTTTTCTTAAAAAACAGAACACATCCTGGTACCTCTATTCTACTTCTCAATACTGATTATGATATCTGTCATAAACTAAGAATAATGATAGTTCACATTTTAGAGGCTTTTTTTACTATGAGCAAAATTACTATGTAAAGAATGCAAATGGCTTATCTAAGGTTGTCAGTGATGCAATCAATCTGAAACATTCTTTGACACACACTTGTGTGCTTGTCCTTCCCAATTGCATGGTTCACAGGTTAGACCAAAGACTTATTTTTACCTGCTCTGACATGCTCTATAAAAGAACATGGGTGATTTTTCTCAGAAGTTGAGACAAAAAGCAAGATGCTGCTGCTTTTGTACTTGTACTTTCAGGGAAACAAATTGAATTAAATTAAATTAAAGCAAAATAATTTCTCTTTTCAGTCAGCCTTTGTTGTAGGGATCTCAAATGTGTCTCTTCATCAAAACAGCAGGAAGGTACACATGCACATGTACTTCTGATCTTTATCTGGGGTAGAAAAAATGACTTCAGTATTACAAGTGATCATTTTGATCTGTCATGAGTAAACTGTCTTCCTTATGAAACACTTTCAAAAGAAGTCTGTGCGGAACTGCCTCATTAATCATAAAAATTTAAAATGTTCAGTCTACATGAAATCTAAGAAATCATTCTGTACTGGCTAGTTTTGTATGTCATCTTGACACAAGCTGGAGTTATCACAGAAAAAGGAGCCTCAGTTATGGAAATGCCTTCATGAGATCCAGCTGTAAGGCATTTTCTCAATTAGTGATCAAGGGGGAAGGACCCAGTCCATTGTGGGTGGTGCTGTCCCTGGGCTGGTGGTCTTGGGTTCTATAAGAAAGCAAGCTGAGCAAGCCAGGGGAAGCAAGCCAGTAAGAAACATCCCTCCATGGCCTCTGCAGCAGCTCCTGCTTCCTGCCCTGCTTGAGTTCCAGTCCTGACTTCCTTTGGTGACGAAACAGCAATGTGGAAGTGTAAGCTGAGTAAACCTTTTCCTCCCCAACTTGCTTCTTAGTCATGATGTTTGTGCAGGAATAGAAACCATGACTAAGACACATTCATTGTGGAAGAAACAGACAACTACTATAAGGAAACATATACAAAAACTACTAAAAGTATTATACATTATAATAATGAAAGTTCACTGATGTTAAAATCTCAGGATACCAGTGAGTTTCATATGATTTCAAACTCGGTTCTTCCTATATTAAGCTGAGAAAAGCATCAATAACCCTGTAATACCAGGAAAATATGGCCCATAAATGTCAACTAGGCAGGGTTTATAGGGGCTCAGAGACTGAAACAGAAATCATGGAGCCTTCATGGGTCTGACCTGGGTCCTCTGCATCTGTGGTATGACTATTAGGTTGAGGTTTTTGTGGGACTCATAGCAGTGGAAATGGGTGTGTCTTTGGTCTACTGCTGGGACCCTTTCCTCCCCCTTGGTTGCCTCATCTATCTCTGATTTGAGGAAGTATCTGGTTTGTATCTTGTTACGCTGTGTTTGGTCGATATCCCAGGGAGACCTGTTTTTTTTTTTTTTTTGTTTTGTTTTGTTTTGTTTTGTTTGATTTTTGAAGCAAAGTGGAGGGGGAGTGAAACTGAGGGAGAGGAGAAGTGAGGAAGGGACCAGGAGGTTAAGGTGTATTAAAAACAGTAAGTAAATAAATAAATAAATTGTAAGTAATAAAGCAGATGATACCTTTGAATCACTATGCAATACTAATGCAAAATATTCAAGTAATGGATATTGATTCCTAACTACAGTGTATTCTGGGTATAACCATCACTCCTTACCCTCATCTCCTCACACTCTAGCAAGGCTCCTCCAAGAAAACTTTTTACATGGTATTGTGATTCAGTTATTCTATCTCATCTTGAGGAACTTCTAACTGCAATTTTTCTCTATAAAGCCTTTTCTCTACAAAGCAGCCTTGGAAGGGACACTTTTAGCCTCAGGATGTCTGAGTAGAAACTCTACCACAAAACTCCAGACAATCACTACAGGGAAGACAGCTTTGTTCATGCTCACAAACCCCTGGGCATGTATCATCTCCTAAGTGACAGGGATTTACTGAAAACCCTTTTGAAGTTTTAATTGTTTACTATGTTTTTAGCAGATCTTTTTGTATGTATTCAGGTCTGTTCTCATAATTTTTGAAAAAGTAATTAATACACTGATCACAGAAATACAGCCCCGAAAGTATCAGTCAGTGGAATACAAATATCAAGTCTTGGATATTTGCTCTTCTTGGACTTTTTCCAGATATATTACAAAGAAAAATGAATACCGAGGCAAAATAGCAGGATTTTAAATTCTTTCCATAGTCAATTTGACCCCAGCAAAAACATCTCTATGTTCTCACTTCATTCTTGAGATTCTACGGGGATCACCCTTAGGAGATTTGCGAACTCATTGGCATAGTCTATAAGTGATGGTTCTGAGCAATGAACTAATTGAGTGGGAAATCTTCTGAAGTACTGTGTTTGTGAGCGTCTCCACAGGAGCTAGACAGTATGGCCTGCTGACCACAAGCATGCCTATTAGTGTACTTGGGTTTACTGAGCTCTATCTCATTGTAATTTTACACAGAAAATTACAGGCTTCAAAGGTATTTGCAAATTAGAAATATATTCACAACTCCAATATTTGCAACATAGTATCAATAGCTTAAAAACAAAACAAACAAAAAACAAAAGGTTTCAAACAGCCCAGAAGCACTCACAATGTCTGAATAACTATTTATTTCCTTTCAAATTTTGCAAAAAAGAACCAGTGGCAGCTTCCATGACTATCATGAATCTCCTTAATGTTAGACAATAGAATTTCTAAAATCCCTCACCGTGTACACCTTATCCCTGGAAACCAAGGTGAGTATAAACTATCCTTCCTCTATGCAGATCTTCTGATGAGGCTGCCTTTCATTCCATATTTCCTTTCTTCATAAAAAATTCAGCATGCTGCTCCTTTTTCTCCATTTTCAAAATGAAGCTCAGTACTCAGTATCTCCAGTGTGTGAATCTACACCTTCCTATGCACAGAGTTTTCTTGCAAAACACTTTTTTGCTGCCTTAAAAATGCTAGCCTAATTCTTTTCTTCCATTCAGTTACTTGGTCTCAGAATGTGTTTCTTTAAAACTTAAAACATTTATGCTATTCAAAGAAACAGCTAAGAAGTCACCCTTACTGAGAAAATTGACCAGAGCACCCACTGTTCCTAATATTTTATTAGATGCTCTTTAGATCCCCTACCAGGCACCGTGACTGCTTTTCTTGGTATTATTGGCTACATGTACATGTGTGCCAAGAGTTCAACTGAGATTTATCCCTAACACTGTCCTAAGTCCAGAAGGAGATAATGAAAAAGATATCTGTCAAAGATTACTGGGTTTGATAAAATATTCACACAAATAAACTTTTACTCATGGATATTTTATGATACACAAGCAAAACATATGGCAATTAAGTTAGGGCATAATACTAGATAGATCAAAGATAGCTAGGTGGTAAGTTGCCACATGCATTGTAACTTGAGATAAAATTAAAGGCAGCTACTGAGTATTCAGGATTTGAGATATCTATTAAGCTCTATAGCCAGGGTCTATCAGCCCATCTCCTGAGCATTATATTAAGCCCATGGTTGAGAACCAAGATGTCTCAAAAGTCTTTCACACAAACACTAAAGTAAAAGTGATGCTGCTCGCTCATCCCCTGATGTGGATAGAAGGTAGAACTACTGGGTTTTCTCATTTACAAATATGAAATGGAGACACAGCACACGGAGAATATGCAATAGCTTCAAGTTTACATAGCCAAGACCATCAGTGAATTTTGATTTGTGTGTGTTTGTGTTTGTGTTTGTGTGTGTGTGTGTGTGTGTGTGTGTGTGTGTGTGTGTGTTCATTTTCAATCCATTGGTTAATTAGATGAAAGACTTTTAAAAGAGGAAAAGGTATTATGTGTTCTGATTATGTGATTAGCTTTGGTTAAATACAGTGAATAAGCCTCTGACTCATCTCTTAGGTGTTCACCACCATCTTTCTCTTGAACTTGAATTATTTGATCTTTTTTTCTGAGAACATTAGCACCTTCTTTCCAGAAGGATATGTCCATTTTGCAGACCAGGAAAGAGACTTTTGAATGTGATATTGTTACATATCCGGTGTCTCCTTTCTTCATTCTGGAGACAGAATGTTCAGAAACAGAAAACTGGTAACCTTCGTTTCCCATTCTGACATGACTTCATCAGCAGGCTGTTGATCACTTGAGTTTGAATCCAGTCTTTGTCAAAGTGAAGGAAAATGGGCACTATTGGGTAGATTCATGCCTGACATAAATCTAGTCAGGTATTCAAATCTAAACCTTATGGTTAAAAAAAAGCACAGTGAATGGCAGTAAGAATAGTGTCAAGGATTCCAGAACCACTTGTCTTTGTCAGATCAGTAACATTACGCGATACTAGCTACTGTCCATTACAAACCTACAATGTGTGGGACTCTTTGCCACATACTTCAATATAATATCGTTATCAAATTAAATTCTGAAAAAAATATTTTTGTACCTATTTGGCTGCTGATAAGATAACAGCTATGAATAAGTCAATTTGTAGTCAAGGCCATGGAGCACTTGATAATTGGTGCCAGAATACAAATTATTTGTCTTTCCTATATAAAACCTCCTACTGTTGACACCAGCCACTTTTTTTCTGACTACATAGAATTGGCCTTGCAAGTTCAATGTCCTGGCCTTGGGATAAAACATAAGGAAGTCATTGTCCATTGCCTGCCCATACACGACTCTCAGTTGGCTAGATGAGAACTGTTGCTGTTTAGACAGGCAGATTAGCAACCTTTCTGCAAATGTGGTTAACATGCTTCAACTTGCTTTAGATGAGCCCGTCCCAGGCTTCATTATCACATGTGAATTAGGGGGCTGGCAGTGTCTGATAGAAAAACTAATCTTTTCTGACAACATTCTTCAGAATTTAAGGCTACAGGGCACCCTGCTTCTGCACAGCACCCTTGCATAATCTGCACAGGAGAAGATAACTTAGGTGAAGTGTCTAAAGCTTTATATACAGATGAAGACATTCTGTGACTTTCCTGGGGAGATGTGAACAAAACTTCATTCAAAGGAACAGCCCAGAGAAGTCCAGCTCGGTGAACCTAGTTTATTGGAAGTTCTTACAGGACCATGAGTGAGGAGTACTTCAGAGTCATGAGTGAATCAAAGGCAGCTTCAACACCAAAACTCCAACCCAGAACTGGTGACAATTCATGAATGCTGCATCACTGCAGTTCTCTGCTCACCTTGCAGGCAGCTCTACTGAAGAGACTTCTTCCTTCAATCAGTCTTTACTGTTCACATAAGCTGGTGAGTGGACAGATAAATCTTGTGAACTTTCTCAAGCTCTTCTTTCTCCCTACGTAAAAAAATGTTTCAATCCAGAGAAAATGATTATACAAGCTTAGACTTTGAGGGTCATAAGAAGCCTTTGAAAACCTCCTAGTGAGATATATTTAATATAATATGGCAGTGATTCTCAGCTGATGGGTTGTGACCCCTTTGACAAAACTCTGTCTCCAGAAGAAATTACATTATGATTCATAACATTGTCAAAATTACAGTTATAAACTAGCAACACAAATAATTTTATGGTTGAGAGTTATTACAACATTAGGAACTGTATTAAAAGGATTGCAGCATTTGAAAGGTTTGGAATCACTGTATTGTGGTGAATTTCTTGGGGTGTTTTGTTTTGTTTTGTCTTTTATTAAATGGAATATCTTAAGAAATATTCAGGAAGTAAGGAATAAAGTAAGTATTTAGGAGAGATTAAAGGAGTCCAAAAGTTTCTCTTGAACAAATGCCATTTAGCTCTTACAAAATAACTGCTTCCTCTGTTGATAGATGGAGTATAATTTAAATATTCATTTCATTTTGATCATCAAAAATTGTTATGGAACATAGATTAGTGTGTTTATCAAGGAGTAGGTTCAGGACCTGGCTTGAAAATCAAACAGTTCTAAGGAGTCCATCTCTTGGATGGAATGATTCAATTAAGAAAAGATTGCTGTAAAACATTCCTTGTTTAGAAGAGATCAAGGTGGAAGCTTTCTCGCTGTTAAGAAAATGAGAAGATATATCTCATCTGACAGCAGATATTCAAAACGAAAGAAGCATAAAAGCAAACATTTAAACATAATAAGTCCTGCTATAGTTTACAGGCTGAAGAATGTGGTAGGTAAGACAATCTGTCCCTTTAAGCTAAGCTAAGCTGTAGCCATTCTCCTAAGATTGATGACCAATTGGGAGCTATTTAAGAGTATTGCAACTTGCAAGAAAAACACTGTTTGTCATCATTTGGGTGCTCATGCCCATGCTGACCTTGCCACAGCAAAGCCTGGACCAAACAGATGGTTGTTGCGAGACCAAGGGCCTTGGAAAGCATGCAGAACAAACAGAGAGCAACTCCCACTGAAAAGACATTTGATTAATTGTTCTATTCCCCATGATATCAACGACTTCAAAATGAAGTCCATGGCTGAGTTGTCTCAACACAAATTAGTCGGAAAACATATTGGAATTATAGGGTTAAAACATGAGAGAAGCATGAGACATAAGCTGATGTCTAAATTGGTTTCCCATAGAAATTTTTTTATGAGATACACGTGATGGGCAGAAAGATACATATCTGATCTTTTCATACAGAGAACTTAAAAGACGAAAGAAGTGAGGGAACTCATTAAGTAACTTCCAGGAGGTTCAACTACAGGGAGGCCACTATTAGGCTCAAGGAAAGTTTATGTAGCTATGAACAAGATTCTCATCAAGTGTGCTTCTTTTCTCCCTTCCATAAACAAGTCTATACAGTAATAGGTAATCAGTTGTCTTGACTAGCCTCATGATATTCCAGTCATTTATGAAATGATTAGTTACAAATTATCTCATATATCATAATTAAGTTGATTATTTGAATATGCTGACATAGCCATGCTACTTTTATACATAATAATCACTAACAATAACTCATCTCCTATATCATAAAATCTAGGGCTATTGTCCTAACAAAGATTTTCTTCACTCTCACTCATTTTACAGACTGAGGATGTAATGCAAACAATACAACATGCCCTGTAAAATGCATTTAGTTCACACTTCAGATAAAGCTAGCAATTTAAACTCATAAGGATGACTTCTTCAGGCCTATGTACCTAACTTGCCTTCCATTCTTAGCTCAAACACTTTTGCCTTTATGCTTATAAACAGACTGAGCCCCATTGCCCTTAGAATCTATATGAATTTAGTCAGTGCACTGCAAATCCAAGCTTACTTTATATTTCCTTCAGTGCACTGAAAATTATTTGATAGTGGAAATGTTGTCTTATATGTTTTCATACAAATGCATTTGGTAACTTTATGCCTAGTGAACAAAAGAAATGCTCAGTGAATGTGTAGATTAAAAGGAAAGAAAATGAAACCAACTATGTGTCTGAATCTCACTTACAGTGTGCATCACCAATAGAAAATGCAAGTAATTTTAAACTAACCCCATGATCTTTCTCATAGACTTGCATTCTTTTATGTTTGGACAGCAGTGATAGATGTCTCCTAGACACATTAACCTTTACCTAATCTCTTCAGCCATCTACTTCAGACAACCACAAGAAGTCAGAATAATCAAGCTCAAATGCACCAACAAGCTCAGGTTTGGAGCAGTTTGGCTCTCTGATGAGATTTCTGCAATTTTTATTGAAGCACAACAGAAAAATTTTGGATGTGATGGCTATCGTACTTTTCCATCTTCTTTAAGCTTTATCTTTTTCGCTTTTCATAAATCTGGATCTGTTCAACAGGGCAAAGGAAATAAGACACATACAAGGTCTCTATGTTTCAACCTCACTCACTCTTTTCTGAGAACACTTGAGGTTTCCCTTTTCTTTTTCTTTTTGTAGGAACAACTAACTTTTTTTGTTCTCTACATTTTTAACTGGATATATTTCTTTATTTACATTTTAAATGTTATTCCCTTTTCTGGTTTCCTATCCATAAGACCCTGTCCCCTCCCCTTCCCCCATAAGGGTGTTCCCCCACCCCACCCCCTATTCCCCTGCACTGGGGGTCCAACCTTGGCAGGACCAAGGGCTTCCCCTTCCCCTGGTGCCCCAAGAAGGCTATTCTCTGCTACATATTTTGTTGGAGCCCTGGGTCAGTCCATGTATAGTCTTTGGGTAGTGGTTTAATCCCTGGAAGCTCTGGTTTGTTAGCATTGTGGTTCTTATGGGGTTGCAAGCCCCTTCAGCTCTTTCAATCCTTTCTCTGATTCCCCCAAAGGGGGTCCTGTTCTCCGTTTGCTCCTAGTGTTCACCTCTCTATTTGACATGCTCTGGATGTGTTTCTCAGAAGAGATCTATATCCAGTTCCTGTCAGCATACACTTCTTAACTTCATCAATCTTATCTAGTTTTGGGGTGTGTGTGTGTGTGTGTGTGTGTGTGTGTGTATGCCACATGTGGGAGAGACTCCGAATGGCTGTTCCTTCAGTCTCTGTTCTAAACTTTGCCTCAATATCCCCTCCTATGGATATTTCTGTTCCCCCTTTTAAGAAGGAGTGGAAGCATCCACATTTTGGTCATCCTTCTTCTTGAGCTTCATGTGGTCTCCCTTTTCAATGCAGCAACAGCTAACCCAAACTGACATAGAAATGGTCCTTAGACTGTAGTGATATTGGAAAAGGTGACAGAGTTTGTTGATGAGTGCGAACCTGGTATTTATTAGTCATCATTCATATTAATTACAAATTCTCTTAATCTAAAAATATATAAAGAAAGTCTACTGAGTTATAAATTAAACACAAATATAAGTTTAGAATCTGTGTTTGCTAAGTATAAGCACATTGAAAACCCGGTCCTTGTTCTGGGGACAATTGGGAGCTGCAGAGAAACTAGGGGGAAAACATTACCCAAAGAATAACATTAAACAAAATAAATCCATAGAATAAGACTGTCACAGATAAAACAAAGGAATAATGAATTTTAAAAAATTATGGCCCCTCAACTATTCAGTAAGATCTGGAGGTGATTATATACATTGTTTCAAGAGGAATTTGGTGTTTCCTCACATAGATTTATAGTGTTTTTCTTCCCATCCTTCAGGACTCCAACCATCATAGATCTTTATTTGTATAAAAAGATTTCTACTCCATCGTCTGTCACTCTGCCCGTAGATAGATATGAAATAGACTAAAATAAAGCAAAAGTAAGAGGGAAAAAGAAAATGCAGAGTGCACAAATATTATAAAATCTAAATCCAGCCAGAAAAATATATGAATTCTTATAAAAATATGTTGGTTGTTATATCTTTTCTTTTTCTATGAGGTATATAAACATCTTGGGGATTTCAAAGAGCATTTACAACACATTAAAACTTCAAAGAATATAATGATTCATTTTATGCTCAATTTCCATAAAAATATCTCTGATGTTTATTTGTCCCCAGCCTGTTAACTTGTAAAACTCTTAGCTCTTTGGAAGAATTATGCCACTATACAGATTCCTAAAGAAAAGATTAGATAGACTCTCAGATAGTTTTGAGTTGCAAACCAAAGGCTTTGAATTTCTTAAACTATTAACATAGCTTTTGCCTTCATTTGGAAATAAGTTTATATTGAAGTAAGCAGAAACAAAGTTCTTGCAGAATTAATTGGCGAACATGTTGTCATTAGGCTGGAGTTAATACAACATAGCAATGTCCTTATAATATGTTTAACTTTGGATCCAAACAGACAGACACACACACACACACACACACACACACACACACACACACACACACACACACACACACACACACACACACACACTCACACAAAGGATGGCAAGGGAGGATGATGAAGAAAACAATTCACTGTCAATGTCCCTTGATAATCAAGAGTGCTGGCAAATTTCAGCACCTAGGACAGAGGTCTACAGCGGATTCTCTCTATAGCACTTTTGGGAACTCACACTACTGACACATTAATCTTAGGATTGCAAGATTCAGAACTGTGAGAAAATACATTTCTGATGGTTGAGCCTCCTGGAGAGTGTTCTTTATTTACAGCAATCCAGGCAAAGTCTTGATACACCGTTTTGTCTAAATAGTCACGTGTCTGTTTTCTCCTTACCATCTTATAAAAGAAAGTTTCTCCCTTCTATTTCTTTTTACTGTCTTTCTTTCCTTCTCTCTCTCTCTCTTTCTACCTTCCTTCTGCTCTTTCTTCCTTCCTTCCCCCCTCTCCCTTTCTTCCTTCCTTCCCCCCTCTCTCCCTTTCTTCTGCCCTTCCTTTCTTTCCTTCCTTCCTCCTTTCTTTCTTTCTTTCTTTCTTTCTTTCTTTCTTTCTTTCTTTCTCTTCCTTTCTTCTGCCATTTCTTTCTTTCTTTTTTATGTTTTTCAAGTCAGGCTTTCTCTGTGTAACCCTGACTGTCCTGGAACTCACAGTGTAGATCAGGCTGGCCTTGAACTCAAGAGATACACCTGCCTCTCCATCCCAAGTTCTGGGGTTAAAGGTGTCCTCCACAACCTCCTAGCTCAAAAGTCAAGTAGTCCTGTTCCTATGTTTATGTCTCTCTCTGTGTGTGTGATCCACGGAGCTTAACTAGGGTTGCTTTCATAAGCATAACAGTGGGTCATTCAATAGGGTTCAGGTAGCTTACCAGTGGCTACTCTATCTCCCTCAGTACCCATAAGCTGTGAATAGTTTGTCAGGGAAGAGTAAGGCTTTATAAGCCCTTCCTCATCAATGATGGAGTGATGATAGGCCCCATCTTGCATAGATTTTGTGAGGTAACCACAATACTGACTTTGTGAGTTAAATGACTATGTCATGTGTAGGGGATAGAATTTCATGGGACGTCTTCCCATCTTCTGGCTGTGTAGCTCCTTGCTTTCATATGCTTCTTTCTCACCAATACTTAATTCTTAAGTGAGTAATACCGCCCTCCTTTACTTTTGTAAACAATTCTGTAATAAAAGTCAGGTCTCTCAATACTGGAGATGTTTCTCTTGTAAAATCTATTGCTCCTTCCTTCCTTCCTTCCTTCCTTCCTTTCTTCCTTCCTTCCTTCCTTTCTTCTGTCTTTATCACTCTGTCTCTCTGCCTCTCTCTCTCTCTCTCTCTCTCTCTCTCTCTCTCTCTCTGTGTGTGTGTGTGTGTGTGTGTGTGTGTGTGTGTGTGTATCTACTCGATCACTGAGCAACATACCCAGCCCTGTTTTCTATCTAAAGCAGTAATCTGCTACTGGAGAAAACCTTCCATATTCCATATATTATAATAGCCTAAAGATTTTATTAGTCAGCATGCCTCCAGTTTTCATGGCATCAATAAAGCCACTGATGCAATTTTCAGATGTTTACTCTAAAGTGATAGATTAATAGTCATTTAAATGAAGTGTAGACTGCCTGGATTACTCCATCCATTGTTCATTTAAATGCCTGTATGACATATTAATCCTTTCTCTGAAATAGAAGCCTTTATTATAAGTGGGAGGGAGTTGTCATTTAAAAGATGTGCATTTAAACTTCAAAATATACATTTGAATATTCAAAGATTTGGCAGTCCTTTTTGAAATGTTTATGCCTGTCCGGAATGTAATAATTTCATTTTTACAGTACACATTATTTCTAATCATAAAACGAGAAATATTTCTTGGAATTTTACTTGAATGATCCAGTGTTACAAAGATAATTGCCAACTTTTATTGAGTAAATTTTCATACTATCATAAACCACTTTACTTAATTTTCATAGCAACACTGTGATGTGGTCCTTAATCTTAAAAATAAAGGATTTGAAATTCAAAGAAGGAAGTGGCTTGTTCTAGAATACACAGCTTCAAAGAGGCTAGAATTGGAAGCCATTAGTCTGGCCACAGATTTTATAATACCAGTACAGTCCAAGTATGAACGGTACTTGAATGTATGTGACCATGGCATTCATTACTCTTAGCCACACTAAGCAACAAAGTTTAAAGAGATGAAAAGCAGCAAAGCAGAAAGATCAAAGCCAGATATCATGAGTTCAGTTCAGCGTTTGTACTTGTTGCTTTTGTCAAAACCCTTATGACCATCAGCCTGGTGAGAAGCAATGTAAGGGAAGAGGGATTTACTATAGTTCACCTTTGGAGGTACATGGTCCATTGTAGAGGGTCAGGCATTTTATATGGTTGCTGCTTGCTTATGTATGTGGTCCTGACCTTATCAGATCAGGAAACAGAGCTCAGAATAAAAGTAGTTTGGACTGTAAGCATTAACTCTCTCTCTCTTCTTCAATATTCCAGTTCCTCCAACTAAGTCCTACCTCTTAAAGAATCTACCACCTCCCAACACAGCAACTCCAGCTGGAGGACAAGTATTCAAACACATGAGCATAAGGGAAGCAGTTCAGATCCAAACCATTATAACGAAACATTCTCACCATTACCACTTACCTTTCCCACATATTTGGACGTGTGTAAGATTGGAAAAACATACTTGATCATAGTGTAGTCATTAACTTTATAGGTCTACTCAGGTGGGACACTTGTGTGAAGACACTTGGCCCAGATTTTCTCTGGGCATTCCTCTGAGTGTGCTTCTAAATGCAATCCCTATCTGAATAGGGAGACTGATTCAAGTAAACTGGCTTCCCCATGCCCTGAGTGTCGTGTAATCAGTGGAAGGCCTATATGGGGCAAAAGCACTTTTCCTGTACTGCTTCAGCCAAGAGACAGTTCTCCTGTCATTGAACTAAGACTTGAACTATGTAGCACCTTTCTATCATTTTTCAGGCTCCGGTTCAAGTTCTACCAACTGACACCTCAGCATTTATGCTTGCTTGAGCCAAGTCTTCATAATAAAACACTTAGATCAATAGATGGTGGTTTGTATTACATAAATAGATAATAAGCAGATAGATACTTCTATTTTAACAAGGAGAACTTATTTCTTTTGGTTTTTGGGAAAATGGTGACTAATATAACATGCACGTGCACACACACAAACACACACACACACACACACACACACACACAGCACAGACATACCTTGCCTAATTGTAAGAGATCCATAAGAGTTTTATTAGAAGAGACGCAGCATGCTAAACAATGCAAGGCTAAATAATAATTATATATGTAAAAGCTGACATAATATCTAAGTATTGACTCTTCCTTCCCTGAGATAAGGAAATTTTGATTTTTCTTGCTGATGGATTACTTCATTCTGTTAAAGTGATTTTTGAAGGATACACAATAACACATCAGTGTGTATGTGTGATGCAAAAAATGAACTTTTATACCTAAACAGATAAGCAAATGTGAATTTTTATCTGTGTGCCAGCCATGGTCGTGCTGAAGGGCATCTTACAGCACAAGCAGAATGCTCACTGAGAGTATGCTTAGACTTAACACAGTCTGCGTTTGCTCATGGCGAGCATGGGTTGCATACAGATGACTTCACCTCTGCAGTACAGAATTTAAATGAAGCAGGCATAAAGCTAGCTCCTCATCCAAATGCATGTTAATCTGCCTGGAGAACAAGCCCAGAGGCTGACTTAATATTTTAGTTACACCAGATTTCCACCATATCAAACATAACTTCAAATAAGAGAACTGCTAAAAGCCACTGATTTTATTGACCTCCTCTTGAATTTTTGATGAGGCCTTGTGCTCTGTTTACTTCCTGTTTATGCTTTATTAAAGAATAATTAATGCTAAAAATGTATATATTTAAAGTGTTCAATAGGATAAATTTTCACATAAATGAAACCCTTGCCACAACAAAAGCAGTGGCAGTAAGTTTCATTTCCAAATGTTTGTTCACGTTTCTTTCTTTTTCCTTCATCTTTATTAAATTGTGTATTTATTATTTACATTTCAATTGTTATTCCTTTTCGCGGTTTCCAGGCCAACATCCCCCTAACCCCTCCCCCTTCCCTTCTATATAGGTTTTCCTCCCCATCCTCCTCCCATTACCGCCCTCCCCCCAACAATCACATTCACTGGGGGTTCAGTCTTGGCAGGACCAAGGGCTTCCCCTTCCACTGGTGCCCTTACTAGGCTATTCATTGCTACCTATGAGGTTGGAGCCTAGGGTCAGTCCATGTATAGTCGTTGGGTAGTGGCTTAGTCCCTGGAGGCTCTGGTTGGTTGGCATTGTTGTTCATATGGGGTCTCGAGCCCCTTCAAGCTCTTTCAGTCCTTTCCCTGATTCCTTCAATGGGGGTCCCGTTCTCAGTTCAGTGGTTTGCTGCTGGCATTTGCCTATGTATTTGCTGTATTCTGGCTGTGTCTCTCAAGAGAGATCTACATCCGGTTCCTGTCAGCCTGCATTTCTTTGCTTCATCCATCTTTTCTAGTTTGGTGACTGTATATGTATGGGCCACATGTGGGGCAGGCTCTGAATGGGCGTTCCTTCAGCCTCTGTTCAAAACTTTGCCTCCCTATTCCCTCCCAAGGGTATTCTTGTTCCCCTTTTAAAGAAGGAATTAAGCATTCACATTTTGGTCAACCTTCTTGAGTTTCATGTGTTCTGTGCATTTAGGGTAATTCGATATGAAATTCATAGGCAAATGTATGGAACTGGAAAATATCATCCGGAGTGAGGTAACCCAATCACAGAAAAACACACATGGCATGCACTCATTGCTAAGTGGATATTAGCACATTTCTTGTTCTCTCATCCTCCCATGTCTTATTCCCAATTCAAACTGGTTGGTGTTCATCAGCCTAGATTAGTTTGCATTTTTAGAGCATCCTGTAATAAAATTTTCTGTATTATTTTTGTCTGGCCTCTTATAATTGGCAAAATCATGTCATTACACACATTATATCTATCAACAGTTCACTCACTTATATTTTGGAAGTACACCTCACTGAATGGGTACAGCACATTGTTCATAAAGGCTTTTGTAAATGGATATTTCTTTCTGAGGTTTGACTTCTCCAGAGAAAGCTCCTTTAAAACACCTGTCCATGAGTCCTTCTCTGGGCATATGTTGGCTTTTCCTTTTGGCAAATTAGTAGAAGAAGAGTGATGGATTGTATGCTTCATGTTGTGTAACTTTGAAATGAAATGACTGTCAAATTGCTTCCCACAGGACCCATACCATTTTGTATTCCCTGTAGCAATGTGGCTGTAAACCCTCGAAAGCACTTTTCGGAGCGTCAACATTTTTGCCTCTTCTATTAGTAGCATAGGGAATATCATTCTTTTAACAATATTCCTCCAGTAACTAATGATGTCAATGTATTTTGCATTCTTTTTATTTTATTTTAGTAAACTGGCTGTTCAAATCCAATATATGCTTTGCATGTATGTTGTCCTCAGTCTCTGTGTAACCCAAGAGAGAAACTGGATTGTGATAGGCCTTAATCAAAACTCAGTTGTCCATGTCTTAGTGAGCCCAACTCTGGGATTTCTTTTCTGTGGCATTAAACTATTTTTTTGTTGACACTGCAATGGTTTGAATAAACAGATCACCCATAGACTCCTGTCTTTGTAACACTTTGTCCACAATTAGTGGTGTTGTTTGTGGTTATTTAAGAGGTATGGCCACCAATGTGTCATTGGTGGTGGGCTTTGAGAGTTTAAAGACTCATGCTGTTTCCAGTGTATTGTTCTCTGCTCCTTGCTTAAGGTTCAAGATGTGAGTTTTCAGTTTGCTGCCCCAGTCACCTTCTGCCATGTCTGCTTAGTTCCAGGTTCCATCTCTCCTCCTGGGGTGTCCAGGTACCTCTGGTGCATCTGCTTAGGGAGGGTGGGGTGAAGGCCAGAACAGGAAGGGCCCACAGTCTACCTCTTCCATCCAGACTGCCAGACAACGTTGCATGGCAGAAGGGGAGGGGTGAAAGGCAGTCAAGGATGAGTGTTTCATTTCTGAGTCCTCCTCTTTTTCCCTCTCGGGACATCCAGACACTGCTGCACACTGGACTTGAAGGATGAATAACCATCTGAAGGGGCAGGATCCTGGTCTGTTTGGGAACAAGGGCTGGACAGGTGGGGAGGGGGAAGGCCTTCTCCAAGGACCTTAGTTTATGGCTCTTACAGGTCAAGAGCTTCTCCAATGACCTTTAATGAAACAACTCTCTGAGATGATCATAGCTTGTATATATTTCTTTATTCAGGGTGCACTTGAACACATACATTTTATTTGGAATGAGCTAAGGGTTATATTGTATTGCGGAAGGGTGTGGCAATATCCAGGGAGAGAAAAGATCACTGACTGAAAGCTAAGGTACTGAGACACCTCATTAACATGAGGAGGCATTCCAGATGTGGGGCTGCTTGAATGACTACCCATGACTACTCTGAGGCAGGAAAAGAAAAAGCGAGGGAGCTAGTTCCACTCCTGCTGCTCTCAGGATGGGATTTGAAATCTCACATTTTGAGATTTCTTGGGCTTGAACGTACTTCCCCTCACCAGTTCTATGCTAGTTCCTCTGGTGGCACAGTTCATGTGCCTGTCCCACAGTGTGCTACTTCCCCACAATGGTGATGAACTCTTATGCCTCTTAACTATAAACTAAAATAAATTTTCTCTCCTGTAAATTTCCTTGGTTGTGGTACTTTACCATAGCAATAGAAAAGTAATTACTACAACCACCCATTGCAACACTGTCTTATGCATGCCTGGTACCCAGCTTCCAAAAACAAGTGACTCAGCACAATTCAGCAGAGCCCCAACTATCTATACCTGACGTAAGATTCCTGCTCCAAATGTTCTTAAATGCTTTTGTTCCTCTTTGTGTCATCATGGACTGATGCTTACAGACCAGCATCACCCTGTCGGCAATCATGCTGTGGACCACATAGCTTCAGAGCATATGTATCAAGTGTTCTATGCAAACATCCCTGTGAACTCAGTTCCCAGCATTCATCAGTTAATGCCACCTTAATGTTTAAATACTGATCAGGCAGGATCTGTAATGCTTAGAGCTCTGTTCACTGATAACTCAGGGAGAAAGAATAATGTAAGACAGAAGGAGACAAACCAAGAGATTATAATACCCTTGAAGGCAAGTGGCCCACTAGGTCAATTTCTGTTGCTAGGTCAAGAGGAATAAGGCACAGGTAAAACAGCACAGATATCAATAATCTAATAGGAAGGTGTATATGATGACTTGTTACCTCAAAGGAAGACACCATCTACCATATAAACCCCTTGGTAACTGAATGAACTAGAGCCTTTTCTGTCTTGACAATGATGAGATGAAAACCTTTTGGCAAAGTCACAGATATCTTATTTAGATGGACTTCCCACTTCTAGATCTGACTCATTACTCTGCTGAGGTTTTACTGCCTGCGATTACACGGGGCATTTGGATTCTATACCTACACAGTGTATCTGGATTCTTTGCATCCCAGTATCGTAGACCCATGTGTGTGTTACTTTATTGGCATGAGTCTGAGCCTACACAAAAGTGGCCCACCTCCGTGGGTAGGATAGATAGATTGTGCTACCAAGCACAAATCTAAGCTTGATTAACTTCTATTACCAGAAAGATATGTGTGTTTTATGTGCTTGGGTATATGAGAATCTGTGTGTATATTCATGTATATGTGTGCATGTGTATATGTGTATGCATGTTTGAATGTATGTAAATGTACATGTATATGTCTATGTATATATTTATGTATATATGTGTGTGTATGAATATATGTGTGTGTTGCATTTGACTTAGCTTTTAAAAATTCGGAAAAGGGTCATTCTATTTTGAAAAGAAACAAATGGGAAAATTACTTCTGTGGAAGAGAAATGGCTAGGAGATTAATTTGTCTTCATCTCAACTCTCTCTCAAACTACAAACCAGGTAAAGAGGGTTAGAACCTTTCTCCAATGTGCAGGAGGGGGCCTGTGTTCCAATTTTTACTGTTGCTTTATGCCTTGCAAAAATTTCATTTGCTACTTCTCCTATGCTAAGAAGCAAATCAAAACATTATCTCATGATAGAGTCAAGTCCCAGTGCTTTGAAAAGACTTAAAAAAAAACCAAAAAATAAACCTCTATTTTGAAGAAACTACTTGGCTCTGCCATCTATTTCCTCCTGGGCTTTAGAAATCCATGTGATATTTTGCCATCGCACAGAGAAAATAGGGGAGTGGCTGTTTTATCAGGATGCAAAGAGCATAGGGAGATTTCCTTAAGACTCAGGATTCCTCTCCCATTTGTCCTGTGAACAGGAGGAAATGAAAAGTAATTTCACTAGAAAGGTAAGCTGTCAGGTATAACGGAGCTATCAGAAGATATGGAAGGAGCTGCCATGGGAAATGGAGATGGCCTACTCTTTCTCCCCTTTGCTCTTTTTCTCAGATAGGGCGGGCTCACAAAATGGCGCTTAAGGTCTCTGGTAGCCTGGACAGTGGAGATGCCTCATGTCTGTCCTTTACATAAATTATTTATAGAGGTGTAGTCTCAGTCATCTTGACATTTAAATGCTGAGTAATTTCCAGCAAGCATTCCCACTCTCTGGGGGATGAACATCTCTCTGCACTGGGCCAGAAAACAGGGGAAGTGAGGTGAAAGGGCAGACAGGGCACTTGGGTGGCTTAGGTTTTAAGAATTCAGATGATAAATGTCCAAAGTTTCTCATTAAATTTGAATATTTTGTGAAACCTGAAGTATGGTTCAAAGTTTAAAGTTGCTGCTTGGCTGAACCTGAAGGAAATTTTATTAGTTAATTAGTTTTATACTGTATTAAGAGTATATACAATGTATACAATGAATTATGATCAAGTCAATGACTCATTTCACTCCTTCAACTTTTCTTGCTTTTCCTGGAGCCCTCCCTCCAATCTTCCTCCCTGTTTCAACTCTTTGTTGTTTTTTGATAATCCACTAAGTCCAATTAGTGTTGTTGATAGATGTGTAGGTGTCACATCATCCACTGAAGCACAAGAAATCTACAAGTGGCCATATTGTGAAATAAAAATGAGTCTCCTTTCTTTAGCAACTATCTGCTGCCAACAGATTCCCACTGAGGACGGGGACCTGAAGAGCACTTCTTGGCAGGCTAGATCTTATGCGGATAACCACAGCTCTTGTAAGTGCCTGGTTCAGCAGCCCTATTGTAACTATCTTTGAACCCTTATGCGCTTTCCAAATATTTCCTGAGCCCTTGTAAAAGGTGTAGTTGATACGAATGTCCTATTTGAGGCCAAACACTAATGATTTATTATTTTCAACACATTGACTGCTTAGTTATCTGCATTAACTGTTGCCAATAAAAAAGAAGATTCTCTGACCAAAGTTGATGATAGCCCAGGCCTCTGAGTATAAACATACACATTTAGGCAGTGATTTGATGACATTTACAGACAAAGGAAAGTCCTGATAATTACCCATTATACCCTTAAATAGGGGAAAAGAAGGAATAAGCAGACTTTCTCTGAGCTAGATAGAGACATTTAAATACAGATCTCTCCTTCTTTTGCATCTGATCTATGCACTCAAACAATGTTGCCTCTTACATAGGAAATTGAAAGAAATTTTACTGGTAAGAAAAAGGAGGAAATGAGTCTCTTCATCAGCATCAACTTGGACTCACCCTCCTCCAAAACTAGTAATACATCAGTCTGGAGGTATGCTGCTAGAAGCTGACTCCTGAAAAAGCAGGTATGCCAGGGGAGTTTTAGACTATGGACAGGAGGTTGATCTTGGAGTAGGACTAGACTGGAGTAGGATGCGAGGACTTTGGATTACCTGTCATTGCCATCACTACAACTGCCACTATTATCACCATCATCATTACTATCACCATCAACACCATCACCATGGCCATCACCATCATCACCATCGCCATCACCATCATCTCCAAGCTTGTGAGTGAAGGATCTCAGTGATATGTAGGATTGCAGTAATTTAGTGTCTGTGATTAGCTGCTATATGAAAAATGGAAAGAGATTTAACAGAATCAGAGTTCTAGCAAATTGGCCTGCTGGGGTATATAGCAAATGCAGAGGATATTCTACTGGCAAGGCCCTGGAGAATTTCTTGTCCAAGTTTGAGAACACTCCTCAAATAAGACAGTGACCAGGCTCAGCACTCATTATCATATTTGAAAAATCAGACTGGATTCTGATGGAGTCTTCCAGAAGTTCCATCTCTTTATCCATGTAAACTTGACTGAGGATTTTTTTACTGGGAAATTTTTACCACTACTCTCTGGTGATTTCAAAGATTGTTTCATATTCTAATGCCTAGAGAGTCTAAATGACCTTATACATAATGGAAACAATGGGACTAATAAGTTCTATTATTTTCCCTAAGGAGCTATGGGTGACTCATTTGATGAAGATTTAATGAGCAATTACCTAGCACAAGACTAGACTCTGAAATCACAGCAGTGACCCAGCCTCTGACAACCCATGTAGACTTTAGTCACGTATAAGAGAAAGAAACACTTAGTTCCAAGGTGCAGTCTCAGTTCCTATAGTTTTACAAATAGTGTCAGGAGGATATATACTGTACTGTGTAAACTGCAGAAGATGAAGTGAATTGTCTTTGAGAAGGGTATATGGGAAGGGAGATTGATTGCACAGAGCAGAGAAGACCTGGATCTCAGAGATTTAATCAGGTACTGACTTGGAAAGAAAAACCTGCATTGAGACTGAAGAGGCATAATAAAATGAACTAAAACACTAATATTTATGTAAGCAACTTGATAGGGAATGATCACTATAGGCATCGACTGCCCAATGAATGTGTGTGAAACCAGACGAGACAAAAGAACACATGCATTGGAATTGGTTGAGTTCTGAGTCTATAGGTCATGTTTTCCAGCCCTGTTAGCTCTCAAGTCTCTGGATTACATTTTAGGCAGCATCAAGAACAGCAGAGAAGGACAAAAACACAACCATATCCTATGTAGAACCTGATTATATTTCAGAAGATCACACTTGTTATTTTGCTTTTGCAAATCTGTTAGATGAAAATGGAACTCTTATGGACTAAGGAAATGGGAATGAAATAAAAACCAAATGAGGTTTGTATTCTTTCAAGCCACATAGCTACAGACAAAAGCAGGGGGTCTAGCAGGAAATAAAGTTGAAAATACAAGCAAAAGCCACATTATGGTTGTACAATCTATGCCAGGGAACCGAGACTTAACTCAGCATGCCTGAAAGCTTTGGAAGGGATTTAAGCAGAAGGCTGGCATCGCTGCATTTGTGTTGTTACCTTGGCTTCAGTGCAGTTAGGTGGATATGAGGCTGAAGGGACCAGTGAAATCAGACTACCCAGACCCTTTTTTAAAAACCAGAGGACAGATAGGTAATAGCTAAAAATGGATCATAAGGATATTTGGAAGCTAAAATTTGATGCTTGGTTTTGCTATTTGGGGTAAGTATAAAGAGGTCATAGGAAATGAAGTTTCATAGCTGAGCTGTGTCATGACAATGGGTATTAGTTGCTGAATTAGGGGACATGCGAGGAAGGCAGCTGTGGACAGGATGATGTGAGGGTGGATGAGAGCATGCTGACAGGAGATACCTGTGTGGTATCCAGATATGAGAAAGATACATGTCTAATAAAGTGAATGGTTCTCAGATGAGCAATAGGATTTCAAAGTAGGAATTCAGAAGACACCAGACATAAGGGTAGAAGTTAGGGACTTTGTTCCAGTAAGATGAGAAGGAATGGACTCAATGTAGATGGTGCCTAGAACCAACCAACCAGAGCTTCCAGGGACTAAGCCACTACCCAAAGACTATACATGAACTGACCCTGGACTCTGACCTCATAGATAGCAATGAATATCCTAGTAAGAACACCAGTGGAAGGGGAAGCCCTTGGTCCTGCCAAGACTGAACCCCCAGTGAACATGATTGTTGTGGGGAGGGCGGTAATGGGGGGAAGATGGGGAGGGGAACACCCATAAAGAAGGGGAGGGGGAGGAGTTGTGGATGTTGGCCTGGAAACCGGGAAAGGGAATAACAATCGAAATGTAAATAAGAAATACCCAATTTAATAAGGATGGGAAAAAAAAGATGGTGCCTAGAAACCAAATGAAAGGGTGGTTTGCAATTGTGCATATGATCAAATTTACTGAGGACAGAAACAAAGAAAAAGATAGTCATGTGCACTTGTGGATGAGTTCAACAGAGTAAAGGCCAGGGGATGCAAAATTTGATTCTTTCTACTTTGTAAACCCATTAAAAAGCACATCACAAAACCTAGACCTCTGTGCTTAGATATAGCAGATGCGCAGCTTGACCTTCATGTGGACCCTGAACAACTGGAATAGGGGCTGTCCCAAAAGCTGTTCTCTGCCATATTACCCAAATATTAGCTTAGAGAATGCTATGAAAGATTGAAAGCTTTTATTGCATTGTAAAATTTTGTCTTCAGCCAGAAGGCAGAAACTGCTGGAAATCAAGATAAAGTCAACCATGAGTATGACAGAAGACAGGAGCCTAGCATGGCTGTCTTCTGAGAGACTCTACCAGCAGCTGACTGAGACAGATGCAGGTACTTACAGCCAACCATTGGACTGATGTCAGGGACCCCTATGGAAGAGTTAGGGGAAAGATTGAAGGAGCTGAAGAAGATGGCACTCTAATAGGAAGACCATCAGTGTCAACTAACCTGGACCTCTGACAACTCCCAGAGACTAAGACACCAACCAGAGCATACCTGAGCTGGTCTGTGGCCCCTGGCACATATTTGGCAGAGGACTGCCTTGTCTGGTCTCAGTGGGAAAGAATGTACCTAATCCTGTAGATACCTGATGACCCAGGGAAGGGGGTCATGTTGGGGGGAGTGAGGTGGAGAGGTGAGTGGATGATAGGGGTGGGTAGGGGAGTACCTTCTCAAAGGCCAAAGTGAGAGATATGGAGTGCATAACTCTGGAGTGTGGACCAGGAAGGGGGGCAACAATTGGAATGTAAATAAATAAAACAATTTTTAAAAGCCTTCTATTTCCATGTTTTCTTTTAAAGATTCATTAATAACTTATTTTTAATTTAAAAACCATACTTTATTTTATATATAGCAAGATTTTAATAGTATGTTTGATATATTTTTAAACAGAAGGGTAAAGGGACAGTTTTTAGGTTGCAAAACCTCTCCCTCTAGAAAACAATTTTAAAATCAACTTTATATAAATAGGTCATCATGACAAATGCATTATTTAAAAATAAAAATGTTTAAATTGTTATAAAATGCTAATTTGTTGTCTTTAATGTAGCTAAGGAGACTTCAGGAACACCAGGCAGAGGAGGCTACATAAATACTTTAAAAGGATGTGGAAAAATCAGGCTAGAACAGAACTGGAAGCTTCCACAGTGCTAAAAGATGCTTCGCTTGTTACTTAGGAAGAAAAATAATCATCAGGTGTGATCTTTGAAAACTGGGCTGGCAACCCACTGCCACTTGTTAAACAGTGCCATGGATATTATAGGAGTCAATGTCCACTTGATGCTTGGATTAAAGGTTGCTTTACAAGATGGAATTCATGGCTGATACTGTTACCTAGGCTCAGAACCCATGGCTAACTAGGTCATAAAGAAAGAACCTAATAATATCATTGTGATAAATACACATAGTAATAAATTATCACCTAAGTTCTTATTTTTATATAGTCACAGATTAGCGTATCTCAGTCTTTGTTGAACAACCTTTTTTTCTTTTCAATAGAGGGCAACTACTACAGAGACCCACTGCTCGTCAGCATGGAGAGAATAAGAGCTTATACAGTATATAACCCTAATTGTTACAGATAAGTTGTACCCACAAGCCCCAAGGATCATTTTAGAAAAGAGAAATGAAAAGATTGTAAGTGCTAGAAAAAGTCGACATATGAAGTAAAACATAGTTTGCCAGACCTAATGTGTCAAAGGCACATGTGAATTTATCACAGCTATGGCTGCAAGCAGAAAACCTGTGCCAGATCGAGCCAGCCAGGAGCCTTACATGGTCTGGGAGGGGCTAATTGTGTTCCGCCACCTGCTGAGGAACTGTTGGGAAATGATGACTTCCAGGCAAGGAGAGTAAGTTTTCCCCAGGGATGCAGCCCTTGAGATGCCACCCTTGCTGCAGTCGATTGGCCTGCACTCATAGAGGGTAAATGCAGACACATGATGTAAAAAAGAAGAGTGGTGAGGGAATGAAGAGAAATTGGAAGGGAGAAAAAAAAGAGTCGATTTGATCAAAATGTAGTCTGTCTATGTATTAATGTATTTCTCATATAACAAAGAGAGAAAAAACATTTCAGATATTAGGTAAAATAAAATAAAGAAGAGGATATAAATATAAGAAAATAAATAAACACTTCACATATAAGACACCAATACAAATATTACAAAACAAGCATGTCTAGTGTTCATACACACGTGTAACTCCCAGACTATATGAGAAACTATTATAAAATCGTACTGAAAAAATTGAGAATAAATACCTTTATTGAAAACAAGAACTAAGAATATATATTATTAATAAAACACTTGCCTAGTGTCTGTGAGGCCCAGAGAGAAAGATGGGATAGAGGAAGAAAAAGGAAGGACAGGAGAAGTTCAAAGGGTTGGGGAGAAAATGGGGAGTGGAACACAAGAAAGAAAATCATTAAATTGATTAAACCAATACAGCACCTAACCTGAGTGAAACATAGGCAATAGGTTTCTCCCAAATATTTTTCTTGGTAACTTAACAAGGATAATTAGATTCCTTTACCCCAAAACAAGGGAACAACACCAATAATGATAGAATACTAGGGTTTCCTCCATCCAGGGGCAACTGTGGCAAGCTATAATAAAGTTGATATGAGTGTAAACCTGGTCACAGGTTTGAGAAGCCTGGCCTGGGGTGAGTTCCCAGGAACTGCATATCTTACTGGCACAGGTCAGATGAGATGATGAGATTATCACAACTCTCATAATATCAGTAGGTGCACAATAACTTTGTTCAATGTTGGGTGAATGGACTCTTCGTGTACCTAGACCATGCTGAGGGAACTTTGGGGCCGCGAATGTGTCTCTAATATCAGATATGATCTTTTACGATATTAATTTAGTCATCTCTGACAGAAAGCCTCATCAAAAGGTAATCTCAATGAGATTGCTTGAAGGCGAGCACATGGCAGGCATTTCTTTCAAAGAATAAAAGAAGCAGCTTATTCGTAACATTGGCTTTAGTTTAAGTATACTTCAAACGAAGTTAAAATAAAAGCCAGTTTTCATTACCTTCTGTTTTAGTTACCCACATTTCTGAAAAAGTTATATTTCCATGTTTTAGTTTTGTTTCCTGTTGCTGTGATCACATAGCTTGACAAAAGTAACTTTAAGAAAGAAAGGACTTACTTGTCTTACCATTCCAGATTCCAGAGAAGCCAAGATGGTAGGAACCTCAATTAGTCACATCCACAGCCAAGAATGAGAGAGAATTAAATGCATGTATGTCTATACACAGCTCTCATTTCTCATCTGATAGAGTCCAGGACCTAAGTCCATGGAATGGTGCCACCCACTATAGGCTGACCATTTGCACATAAATTATTATAAGCAAGATAACCCTTTCTCCACAGATATGTCCACAGGCCAACCTGTTCTAGACAATCCCTCATTGAGACTCTATGCAATCTCTTCCTACATGACTCTAGATTGTGTCCAGTTAACAATCCAAATGTAAATTAACCATCATGTAATGAAAGTATTTTTGCACTTAGAATGGAAATTCTGGTTTACTAGTCTTTTTATTTATATATATTTTAATCATTATTAATAATTTATATATGCATGTATGTGTATACGTTTATGTAAATAATTTGTATGTATATATATGTTTATATGACATGCACCATGTTATATTTTGATATATATTTACATATATACTTATATCTTAACTTATATTTTAGTTTGTTGTGCCTCCTCCATAAAATTGTGTAGTCATGGACAGAGAACTCTATTTGTTAGATAGACACTCCAATCTGTCTTTTATTGAAGATATAGCAGATGGTGAATCCATGAATGAATGAAATCATATTGTTCTCTTTGCCAATTTGGGGTCTTCCATATTCTTCTTGTGTGATTGATGAAAATCAGACCGCCTGATATTACTACCCAGTAACTCACATCCTTAACATTGTTATGTAGTGATTACACAAAAAATCCACTCTTAGCTCAATTCTTACAATGATACAAAATTGAGAATGTATACAGTTTTTACCACATTCTCTTTTAGGCTATGATCAAAGACCCTATAGACCCTATACATACCATCCACATAAGTGGGCTCTGTACAGTCTGGTCACATAGAAAGTCTCATCCCGATGACTAGGATTGGCATAGTTGTGACTAGATATTGAACACAATCTAGACAGAGTTCAGTACTTTCCTGGATATGTGCAGTCATGTCCAGAGGTTCCCAGTCTGGTGTGACTTGGTGTCTGGAGGTAGATGCTGTGTAAGCTCAGTGCAGTGAAACTGCTACCTTCATGGAAAACCAGTCATCAAAGAGAGAAAGTGCTGAGAGAAGCAGACAAGGAAGTGAGGCATTCCTCAACGTTCATGATAGCTTTCCTGTCTATCAGATTACATCCTGCTTATCTATCAGGCTTCTATCAAGCACTGTAGCAACTCAAAATACACACAAAGTACCTTTAGCTTCACCTGGCCCTCACATGTGGCCTCACAATGCCTTTCACACATACCTCTTAGACTTGGCAGACACTTCCTTAAACTCATCCCTTCGTGATAGATGTAATATTAACCCAAATTAACCATATTATCCAAATAGTTTCACTTTGACAGAGAGAAGGAGCCCTGAAATTTCTCACAGAATGTATTTTGAAGATAAAATTTCCTGAGATGTTTGACAGAATTCAGTTGTGAAATGGATGTTTGGCAGAGTTTCATTCATTCATTTTCTTTTAATACTAAATATATATAAATATATAAATAGGGCCCTTGCTTACCCAAATGCTCACCTTTAATGTGATCCAGGAAAAAATACTCAGTAATAGTTGTAGAAAGAAGCCTGCCAAACTCTTGTTACTGCTCAACATATCAGCGAAATTGATGTTTCTTTAGCTTGTAGAATCAATATTCCTTAGACATTATCCAGCTTAGGATCTGCCATAGTCCATTCAGACTGCTATGACAGAAAAGCATTGACTGGCTAAATGACTTCTAGATACTAGAAAATTTTTCTTGCAGTTCTTAAATCCAGAAGACTCCATGTCTGTGAGGGTCCCTTCCCAATTCAAAAGAGGCACTCATTTTTTTGTGTCCTTACACATAAAAGGGCTTTAATAAGTATACTAACCCCAGTTTTGTGGATTCCACTTCCATAACTTAATAAACTCTCAAACTCTCTACCTATAGATACTCCATACTAGCATCTCATGTCACATGATATCATTCTGCGGAATGAATTCCAACATATGTTATCAGGGGTTGTGTCCATTTAGTGTAGAGCATGATTCCTGATGGACCCAAATGTATGTTTTGTGCTGGTCACAAAACGTGAAGAAGTATCAATATCTGTGGAATCAGCATGAACCATTTGGAAATGGAAGTTTGTGAACCTCATCATACAGCTTTATGGGAATCAACATTCTACCATCAAATAAAGTCTTATGATAAATGTATCTAGAAACATTATATAATGAAGACCATGGATTGTTTCAAATTTAGGATTGAATATACCATCAAAGATATTTCTTGAGTAAGGTAAAGGAAAACAATTCAAGCTGCATAATTTGGTGACTGCCCTATGTCTTAATTTGAGGCACCTACTCCACGAAATTAAATTGTTATGGAGCAGAGGCTCTATTTGTTAGCTGAGGGGCATTAATGTCTATCTTTCATTGAAGACTTACTGGATAGTAAACGCATGTATGAATGAAATCATATTTTTCTCTTTTCCAGTGTGGGTGTCTCCTACTTTCTGTATTCTAGCTGAAAATCAAACTACCTTGACATGTTTGTGACCAGCCAGCTGAGGCTTTTTCCAGTGGAGTTGAACACAACTTAGAACCTCGAACACCCTCAGCCACAGATAAAAATGTTTTATGTTGTTGCTCAAAACAGTGAATGAAATTGGACTTGGCCCTGGCCCCGAACCCACATTCTTTAGTCCTTCTATTCCCAGACATCTGCTTACAGACATAGCTACAAAGAGCATCCTTTTTGTCTTGATGTCTATCCTGAGACAACACTGGAGTGCTTTCCATGTCAGCTTCCTGAAGATATGCTTTGACATGACCACTCTCTGTTATTTAGGGCTCCCTTTTTAAGAATTCAGTGTAGCCCCGCCTCAGGATGGTATAGGAACACAGCCTTGTGGCTTACTACCTCTTTGCCTCTACTTTTCAGAGTGATTTAAACTGAAACTGTAAGTTCAGTCAGATTCTAAATTTATACAAAAGAATGGACTGGTTCCTTGTCTCAGAACTCAACAAAGAACTGAGAGAACATGTCAGAGTGCTTGAGTATGGGAATCTATGCTGGATAGGAATGTAGAGTATGAAGCATGAAGTCAATACCCTCAGGAGATACAAGGCAGTGTAAGCCCTTCTCTAGAAAGGCTATTTAGTTTCACTAAAATCAACTTGCCAAGCTCTGTAAATATCTCCACCATTGCCTCATTCAATTTTCATCAGTGTTAACAGTTATCTGTTATTTTTTCCATGTTACAGATATGAAACAAAGGTTTTGTGTTTAGATACCTCTCATATCCATCGATTATTTTTAAATAAGGGACATAGTGTTATTTATTGTGTGGTGACATTACCAGCCATTAATGAATAGTTTCTTTCTTCATGAATGAAGTCATTAGGTTTTCATGTATCAGCTGGGGAAAGTATAAGGGGAATTTGCATTCATCTTTATCTGTTCTTTCTAATCCATCCAGGGTGTGGCCTATATGAGAAAGACAGCCTAACTTTCCCATTTTTCATTTGAAGTACCAATGTTAAAATCCTTCCCAAAGAGGACTTCATGACCTCTAATGGTCGCCAGTTCACTCCTTCCTTTGGCAGGTCACTTAGTGTCTAGGTTACAAAGTTAGTTTCTGTCTCTTCTGGCCACCAAAAACATCGTTGTTAAATCCCATCATTGTTTTTGTCCATGGCCCCCTTTCTACTGAACTTTTGCATAGTTATCATCATATCCTTACAATATAGCCTTATTACCAAACTTTTATTAAAGATACAGGTAACCACATAGTATGCTCATTTTTACATTAATTTTAAGACAATATAGCATCAAAAATGTTAAAAGTGAGGAAATTTGGATGAATATGTCCCTTGGTACTTAAAATAAATAAATGCTGAAACAGGCTCTTCATTCCCCTGATGATGCACAGTGGAAACAAAGCAAAACAAACAGTGTCTCTCCACCCTGTTTGTCTATATGGTTAGTATTTTGAAAGAAATAGAATTTATTCTATTTAATAGAATATGTAATCAATAGACCCACAGGAGTCAGCATTTGTGCTGACATTTGGATTGCTGTTGTTAAGCTCTTTTGCTACATCCAAGAAAACCAAAGTGCATAGATAGTTCAGTGTAGAGGCAGAGGACACTTCAGAATAAATTCGAGATTAGTGTTTTATATAAATCCACATCATAATTCTAGCTATACTTTATCCTGACAGTAAAAAGTCCTACTGGCATTCATATTCCCCGTATCTCCATCTAGTGTCATGCAATACTAGTCTGTCTTGAATGACATTTAAAGTATTAAATGAGATAACAAGGATACAGGTTTGATCAAAACAGTATACAGATTTGTGTGTGTATGCATGCACACATTTGTGCTCATCTAAAAACAGCAATTAAATGGTAACTACAAATATCTTGGCCTTCCTAGCTTATAAAATGAAAAAGGGGGTCAGTCTTCGAAAAGCAGATAAAATGTTCACTCTTTTTAGGTCACTGAAGTTCAGTGAGTATGAGAAAACCACACCATGCCTCATTCCTAAAACAGGCTCATATATTTCAATTAAAGGGAAAATTTCCATGTTAGACCAAAAATTTGCCATTCTGAGAAGATCTGAGAGAAAGCAGGCTCAGACAAGAGCACCTACACAGGGTAAATTGGAGGTGCTTCTCTCTGTCTTCCAGTCCTGAGCATCAACAACAGCTTTGATATAAACCAGGCCAGCAGAGATTGGGTTGATATGAACCACTTCAACATTGGCGACAAGATTATAAAGACATTGTTAAGTTACAACATTTGATTTACATAAACTTCTTCTGGGAATTTATCTGACTTGGTGATATTGCATGGACATGTGCTTTAGTTTACAGGAATAAACTGGTGTTTATGCGGTATCAACTACCTCTCTGAGAATTTGGTGGAGTATGTCTTCCCTTTACCTTAATTTCCATGTAAATCCATCTCAACCTTCTCCTATGTAATGTTTCATTTGTCCTAAGAATAGATCAAAGTGGATAGCTGGCAAGGTCTCTTTCATCAGGTTTCATTTCTACATCAATGTCAATTCATCTTTGCTTAAAACCAATCAGTTTCAGTAATGCCTGATGCCCCAGGTACTTATTAACTGTGTCCTTTTACCCTAAGATATCATAGTCTATTCTTCCTATAGACACATGCCCTGTACGTCATTAGTGTCTCCATCACAAACTGAAGTTTACTAGTTGAAACAAACAATGGTTGTGTTTGCGCTCACCAGTCTACTCAAAGGCAGTGTTCCTGTCTGTGCCTGCTTTCTCTCAGATCTCAGAATGGGATATTCTTTTTCTAAAAGCCATCATCTTTCAATATGTCCTTAATAATGCTTCCCTTGTCCTTAAATAATTGATAGATTTAGAAATATCAGTCAATAAAAATTAAGTGATGGGCAACATAAAAAAAGACACTCTTTAGGTAGACATTCAATTGCTCTTTTATGAACTATATAAACCTCTCTGATGGAGCTTTCCAGTGTTTTCACAGCTAGAGATTTCATTTCTATTATCACCAGAGTTCATCAGTCTGTCTCACATGACTGGCCTCAACAGCTTGCTTCAAGTAGGACAAAGAGTTTTTATGGGCATTGGTTCCATGATAAAGTTGTACTGGGAGAGCCAAGGTAGATGAAGCTGACAGTCTCTGAAAAGCAGATAGAAAATGTCACCTAGAGGAATGGAAGGAGGAATAAAGACACCAAAGAACATATATTTAATCTGTGTTTTTAACCACATGAAGAGGAAAGGTCTCTAGCACAGCCATTCTTCAGTAATGTGTCAAATGAAGACTAATGGTAGGTCGTTTCATTGTATCATACACATCAAGCACCTTGATTAAAAATCTGTCATTAAAAATAAGAATATAGTCTTCATGAACATAACATGATCATTTCTAATTTAGTCTTATATTTGTAGTTCTCAATTGTGATTTTTCTCCCGGGGGAAAATCATAGCGTCTAGAGATAGTTTTGAAAGCCACAATTTGGGTTGATAAAAGGGTGGATGATTGTTTTGATGTGCTCTTGGATTCGGTTTGCCAGAATTTTATTGAGTATTTTTGCGTCGATATTCATAAGGGAATTTGGTCTGAAGTTCTCTTTCTTTGTTGTGTCTTTGTGTGGTTTAGGTATAAGAGTAATTGTGGCTTTGTAGAAGGAATTCGGTAGTGCTCCATCTGTTTCAATTTTGTGGAATAGTTTGGATAATATTGGTATGAGGTCTTCTATGAAGGTTTGGTAGAATTCTGCACTAAACCCGTCTGGACCTGGGCTCTTTTTGGTTGGGAGACCTTTAATGACTGCTTCTATTTCCTTAGGAGTTATGGGTTTTTTTTAAATGGTTTATCTGTTCCTGATTTAACTTCGGTACCTGGTATCTGTGTAGGAAATTGTCCATTTCCTGCAGATTTTCAAGTTTTGTTGAATATAGGCTTTTATAGTAAGATCTGATGATTTTTTGAATTTCCTCTGAATCTGTAGTTATGTCTCCCTTTTCATTTCTGATTTTGTTAATTTGGACGCACTCTCTGTGTCCTCTCCTTAGTCTGGCTAAGGGTTTATCTATCTTGTTGATTTTCTCAAAGAACCAACTTTTGGTTCTGTTGATTCTTTCTATGGTCCTTTTTGTTTCTACTTGGTTGATTTCAGCTCTGAGTTTGATTATTTCCTGCCTTCTACTCCTCCTGGGTGCATTTGCTTCTTTTTGTTCTAGAGCTTTTAGGTGTGCTGTCAAGCTGCTGACATATGCTCTTTCCTGTTTCTTTCTGCAGGCACTCAGCGCTATGAGTTTTCCTCTTAGCACAGCTTTCATTGTGTCCCATAAGTTTGGGTATGTTGTACCTTCATTTTCATTAAATTCTAAAAAGTCTTTAATTTCTTTCTTTATTTCTTTCTTGATCAGGTTATCATTGAGTAGAGCATTGTTCAATTTCCATGTATATGTGGGCATTCTGCCACCTAAAACTCAGAGATAATAAAGGCTTCTAAATATCCTAAAACATAAAACCATCTCCTGCCACAAAAGAGCATTCAGATAAAACAAGGATAGCACCACTGTTGAGAAACATGGGTCTTCCTCAATTATAAAATACAGGATGAGAACAAAACACAATTCAAGTTTTTACTGAATCCCAGTTACTAAAAAACTATGCGGCCCAAACTTTGTCCTAGATCCTGAGGTTAGAGGACATTAGACATAGCTCTACAAGAAACTGTCCTGGCATTTTGATAATGGCCTAAAATTCTTAAAGCATAAAATTATGAAAATTCTCACTGTACAGCTGAAATTCTTTTATGAAGGATAGAATGAGTCTATAAGGAAAAAATAAAAGAAAGGTTTGTGATATAGGCAAGAAATCAAAACACAAAAATCAGAGAGACAGGCATACACTAAATCACCTCTCATCTTTGGAAGCAGAGGAATTCTGTGGACTGAAGTTCCACACTAGAAAAAGTAGATAACAAAACATGGGGTGGGTTTGAGTGACAGATGAAAATCTGATATGTAAAATCTAGTAAAACTGCTGTGTGCTATAGTGTGTGTACATGAATGTAGTGTGTATTTGCGTGCCTGCGCATGTGTTTATGTATGTGTGAGTGCATGCATGAGACATACAAACAGGCAGACAGACAGACAGCGAGACAGGTGTTTAAATGATAAAACAGACAGCCCATCTGCATTTGTCTGTTTTGGGTTTTTCTGTTAACTGTGTGTGTCTACTCTGCAGATTTCCTGTGAGTTCTGCCTTGGGCCACAGCATGAATTCTTTAAATGAATCTTATTTGTTAAGAAGCCTTAACAAAAACATTTAGCAAAACATCAGATTGATAATTTAAATGACAGCATAAACAAATGTATTATTTTCCTGACTGTTCAGTTAAGCAGCATTTTACAGCCATCTGCATTTCTTGTACCATATACATATAGATTGAAAATCCAATAAATAATTATGCACTTTTAATGCATATCCATGGGGCTCCTTAACACCACTAGTTAGTTATCATATGACCTTCATGTGGTCTCTACCTACCTCCTGTAGGCTTTGTTTAGAATTCGGTACCTCATTAACTTTAGCATATTTCCTACTCAGAGCTGTCTTGGGAGCAGAACCAGGCCTGGTTTGTGTCTGCTTCTGCTTGTCTTCTGTATTGAGTTACATATCTTTGATTACCGTGACATTAGATCTTGCCTTGCTTTGAATATTTTCTGTGATACTCTGCTTTGCCTGGTGATTTAACCTTGGCTATATATCTCAGGTGTTTAAGAATAAAATCTGGGGCTAGAGAAATGGCTAAATGGTTAAGAGGACTGGCTGTTCTTCCAGAGGACCCAGGTTCAATTCACAGCAACCACAGAGTAGTTCATAACCATCTGTAAATCCAGATTCAGGGGATACCTCCAGTTTTCTGGCCTCTGAAGGAACCAGACATACAAGTGATGCCTAGACATACATGTAGACAAAACACCCATACACATAAAAATAAATAAATAAATATAAAAAAACAGAAAAAACTCACTGATTTCGAACCCATTAAGACATCTAACTAGCCTTTGTTCCTTGCTAGTGGTTATTCCTATGGCAAAAAGAATGCAATTTGTGGGTACATTTTGAATATATCTCTGATTAATATGCTTAGATATTCTTAGGTAATGGTTCAATGCAAAGCATTAGAATACTTGAAGGTTTTATCTGTATTTCAAATACTTTCTTGAAGGTTTTACCCTATTGCAACAACAATAATTAAATATAACTCATTTAATTCTTATTAAATCATTGACCTTGTCTTGTTTCTTCCCACTATTAAATAAAAATAGTGTCATTTCATTAAATGCATTGGTAATAGTTAAAAATGCATTTATTAACAGTGCTTATTCTCTGCAAATTATTTATCATAATTTTATTCTAACTTTAGTACTTTTACCATTGGCATATAAAACTACCTGACAAAGAAAATATATCAATATACTACTTACATTTGACTCAAATATTATTAATGTAGTAGTTTTAGATCATGATCTAGTCAGAGGTAGTAGTGTTGGCCTGGATATTTGATCTCCTCATAAGATTAATTGTATTATATGTGTTTTGTAATATATAATTTTTCTTCTTCAAGTATTTTAAATGTCCAAAATGCATTTTGATGCCTTAGAAGTTTGATTATTTGGGGAGTATTTTCCTTTAAATACGATTGTAATAATTTATTGTATGAATAATATTCAAAAGACTCATAAGCTTATAATTTGTGGCTCAAAATAGATCATACAAGAAAAGTTCAATGTGCACTGCCTCACTCTACATATTAAGAGATATAGATTGCTTCAGTATGGTCTCACTTGGGGTTTTCTGTTATTTCTAAAGTTCTATACTCTAGAAATAAGAACTACTTGCTTCTAAAGCCCCGTTTTCTACTCTAATCAGAAAAAAAGAAGAAATTTAGGAGAATCCTTTTTCTTTTTCTTTCTTTTTTTTTTAATTTTTTTTCGGAGCTGGGGACCGAACCCAGGGCCTTGCGCTTCCTAGGCAAGCGCTCTACCACTGAGCCAAATCCCCAACCCCGAGAGTCCTTTTTCTAATTCCCTAAAAGTACCCCAAAAATTGAGAATGTGAACAAATATTTCTTGAATTTTCCTTTCTCCATTCTCCTCCATGGATCTTCTATTTTATTTCAACATATTATAAAAAACCATTGCAAATAAAATAGGATCTTGTATTTTTTTAAACTTTGAATGTTAAATGCCTAAGATTTCTTTTTTTTTTCTTTTTTCCGGAGCTGGGGACCGAACCCAGGGCCTTGAAGCTTGCTAGGCAAGCGCTCTACCACTGAGCTAAATCCCCAATCCCCTCTCTAAGATTTCTTATAACTTTATAGTATCTCTTAAGGAGCAAGATACCCATGAATTCACTGGGTAAGTATCAGAGCTTACATGCATAGAAGCTGGATAGTCCTAGACTGTCTACATGTCTGAGGGTCAGAGAGGCTCATTGACTGTTTAGGGAAAGTGTATGGAAGCCTCAGAACAAGAAGCTCTAAAGATGCTGTCTTTCTCTGAGGCTGGAAGGTCCCTGAGGAGAAGGTTGGTAAGTGTCCACAGGTAGACTCTGATGTGTATGACTGATGATAACAAAAATAAGAGGACTCCTGTAGAAAGGACTGAACTTAATCATACAGAATTGCTCTCTCCTTCCACCTTTGTTCCATGCAGGCCCTCAGTCTATTGAAAAGTTCTGCCTATATCCCAGGCTGTTCTTCCCTCCCAGTGACTGCCCTACCTGTCAGTAATCATGGAAACACCCTGCAGACACTGACAATTGAGCATTAATAATCTCCCAGGCATCCCTCAACTCAATTGAGAGACCCACTGTTAAACACCACAATGCAGTTATGACTTTAGCTTCTCCACAAGTTTGCTCATGGTGATTTCTCCATTTACAGTTGACATTTACAACATTGAACTGACTATGGTATTAGGATATCTTCCCCTAAACCCTTCTCTGTGCTACCTCCTGGACATCAGTATATAATACCAAAGGATTCAAACAATTATACAACCTAAACCACATGATAAACTCCAAATCTCTGATTTGTTATCAGAAAACTTTGCCATTATTTTTAGTTACATATTTTAAGTAAAGATTTATAGATATGAAATATTGCATATATATAATAAAAGCAAGAAAGTGTCCCTACTAGTTTGGCTTGAACCTCAATGGAAAAAAGTTGGCATCGAAAAGACATAGAAAAGAATACAATCAAATCTCCAACTTGTGTGGCCAAATCACACAATTTAGAAGCATAAACCTAGAAGAGAAAGTTGAGCTGACTCTAACATCATTCAAAAGATCATAATTAATCCTTTGCTATCCCAACAAATCCCTTAGAAAATGGGATTTCCTTTATTTGGGCTTCTATGTAAGACAGACTTCCCTTGTCAAAGTCACTGGTCTGGGCACCAAAGAATAGTCTGTCACTTTAGAGTTTACTGTCAGTATGACTTTGGGCCAAGGCACTTGGATGTGAGCTGCAAGTGATTACACACAGGCTAACCCTCATTTCCATCCCATGAAGTTGTTTGAAAATTGGATGGAAAATACACCTGAAATATTTAACAAGGTACTACATGCATACAAATTTAGGATCATATGCTTGAGAAAATTAGGTAAATATATGGGCAATGAAAAGTTGAGGACCAAGTTAGGCTGTCAGTTTTACTAGCAGGAAGGCATCATGAGGATGTACCATTGGAAGAGAGAATTAAGAGAATGATTTAAGAAAAACCATCTTCCACCATCCTACCCACAAAACCCAACACTCAAAAATCGTCCTGCCTACAAGAAGTAAAGGTAGAGTAAAGGAGTAGAGACTGAGAGAATGGCCATCTAATGACTGGCCCAAATTGAGACCCGTCCCAGCAGAAAGAAACAACCCCGAAAGTATTCATAATACTCTGGGCTTTTGGACACACATAGGTAGCAGAGGCCCCTGGTTCAGTTGGTGGATCTGCTTGGATCTGCCACTGTAACTTAGAGTAGCTTACAAATGAGATGCTAGTTGCTATGCCTAGCGATTGTGCTACCTGTTGATTTTAAACTACGCTTGTGAGGTGTTTTCCTTCATGCAGCGACTCAACTGGGCTCCAGAGAGAAAGATACAGAGGCACAGCCCTGGTTAGTGAGAAGTGTATCCCAACTAGTCACGGGAATTTGGAACTGTGGGACAGGCATGTCAGTGACCCGTCATGGGAACTTAGTGAGTCCAGGGGGAGAGATGTCAGAGCTCCCAGTCAGAGAATGTGCTGAGATGAGAACAGATCGGCCTGTCTGCCAGGTTGAGAACAGGTCAGCTTGCCCACTGGGGCTTTGCTGGCACTAGCATGGTATTTTATTTTATTTCACACTACAGGTGGCATTCCTACTTGTGGGGCAGGAATCCACTGGAAATTTGGGATTTTTGGCCTATGAGGTAGGGATTTGGGGTTTGGGGATTTAGCTCAGTGGTAGAGCACTTCCTCAGCAAGCTCAACGATCTGGGTTCAGTCCTCAGCTCCAAGAAAAAAAAATAAAAGACAAAATAACAAAAAGAAATTTAGTCTGGGCAATTGGAGCTGAATCAAGTCTGAGCAGAGCCGGATCACATGATGGCTCAGGCGTAGGAACCTTGAAACAAAGAAAAGAGGCAGTTTCTGCTTGCAGGCCTGAAGTCCTGTGCTGTGAAAAGTGCAGGCTCCTCTGAGTCACAGAAAGCTGGAGAATGGAAGCTGCCTGCTTCCTTAGCAGATGTTGATTGGAATATGATTTAATTCAAAGGCTGGTTTTAGGATACATTTACACACAGATTTTGTCCAAATCATGTGGGGAATTTTGCCCTCAGTTTGGAACTAGAATAGGGAAAATTACTGACTCTAAGTAGAGAGCAGTGATAATTGCCTGCTATGAACAGGTATTAATTAATAGGAGTCTGAGGCTCCAGGCAGAGAGCATAACAGATAGATAGTATAATACAGTCTGCAGGAAACTCAAATTCTTTGTTCATGGGCTCCCTGGGAATTTTGGGTTAATTTCCTGGCATGACAAATTAGAACAGGCCTAAAAATAAGCTCATACAGTATTTGTTTAGTTTACCTCTTTTGATTTGAATTGCTTTTATTATCAAAATGAGTAGGATTATGAGGGTTTTGGTTGTTTTATTATTCTTCTGGAAAAGAAGACATAATACAAGCATCTCTAGCCCCAGGTGAGGTAGTACATTGTGTCTAGGTAGCTACTGGGCAGAAATTGCCTATTTCATTTAGAGACAAAATATTGTCCAGAAAAAGGATACACTATGTGGAATAGTCTACTGATAATATCTGCCAAGACATGGTAATCAATTCTTCAAAATTTTGCATTACAAAGGTTTGTCAGATGATCCTGGGCCAGAAGGCTGACATACAGAAGCTGTATAGGTAGGCAGCTGTCCCTAAAAATCTGTCTCAGTTCTGGAAGCTGTGTTAGGTTTTCTATATCGTCAGATAATATAGGTTGTTCTTGGATTTCGGATGGAGTTGAAAGACTAGTTGTAGTCTCATAGCCAATCCAGGCTATTTAGCATTGAGAGAACATATTCATTTGGATAGTTTTCAGACAGTATACAAGTTAAACTAAAACATAACAGATATGGATTTATAAGTCTTTAAGTTAGGATAGAAAACTGAATGTTCTATTTAATTGACAAAATGATATATCGAGAGTTATGTCTATTTTGTACTTTATAAATTACAGAATGGTGATAGTTATACTCACTTTATATTTGAGAGAAAGATTTTTTATTGGACAGAAAAGGTGAGATGTGGCAGAACATTTCCCTAATGAGTAAATATATGAGGGGACCAATCACTGGGCAAGGAGTAAGCGGGACTTCCAGGTCAGAGAGAGGAGGAGAGGAGACCGGAGAGAAAGATTTGGCTTTTGGAAGGGAGGAGATAGAGACAAAATGTACTCACATTCAGCAGAGGTCCCCCCGTTCAGGTGGTGGAGCTGCTGGGATCTGCTACCAGAGAATTTGTAACTTCGAATAGCTTAAAAATTAGGATCCTTGTTGCTGCACCGAGCAATTGTGTCACCTGTTGACTCTAAACTGTAATAATAATAATAATAATAATAATAATAATAATAATGCTCTGTTTTACTTGCAAACAGGAGCCTAGCATAACTAACCTATGAGAGGCTCCACCCAGCAGCTAACCAAAACTAATTCAGAGAACTACAATCAAATATTAGATGAAGCTTGGGGAGTCTTATGGAAGAGTTGGGGAAAGGATTGAGAAACCCAGAGGGTAAAGGGACTTCATAAGAAGACCTAAAGAGTCAGCCAACCTGAACCCTTGGGTGCTCCCAGAGACTGAACCACCAACCAAAGAGAATATGTAGGCTGGACCTAGGCCCCTGTACATATATAGTAGATGTGTAGCTTGGTCTTGATATGGGTGCCCCAACAACTTCAGTGAAGACTGTTGCTAACTCTGTTGCCTGCCTATGGATCTTGTTCCACTAACTGGACTGCCTTGTCTGGCCTCAGTGAGAAAGGATGTGCATAGTCTGGCAGTGCTGTGCCAGGGTGTGTTGGTAGGGGTAGGGGCATAACTCCATGTTCTCAAAGGAAAAGAAGAGGGTGGGATGGAGGCGGGAGCTGTAAACAGGAAGACTGAGAGGAGAGGTGAGGATTGCATTTGTCATTACTAAATATCTATGCCCCAAATACAAGGGCAACTACATACATAAAAGAAACCTTACTAAAGCTCAAAACACACATTGCAACTCACACAATAATAGTGGGAGATTTCAACACCCCACTTTCATCAATGGACAGATCATGGAAACAGAAATTAAACAGAGATGTAGAGAGACTAAGAGAAGTCATGAGCCAAATGGACTGAACGGATATTTATAGAACATTCTATCCTAAAGCAAAAGGATATACCTTCTTCTCAGCTCCTCATGGTACTTTCTCCAAAATTGACCATATAATTGGTCAAAAATCGGGCCTCAACAGGTACAGAAAGATAGAAATAATCCCATGCATGCTATCGGACCACCACAGCCTAAAACTGGACTTCAATAACAATAAGGGAAGAATGCCCACATATACGTGGAAATTGAACAATGCTTTACTCAATGATAACCTGGTCAAGGAAGAAATAAAGAAAGAAATTAAAAACATTTTAGAATTTAATGAAAATGAAGGTACAACATACCCAAACTTACGGGACACAATGAAAGCTGTGCTAAGAGGAAAACTCATAGTGCTGAGTGCCTGCAGAAAGAAACAGGAAAGAGCATATGTCAGCAGCTTGACAGCACAGCTAAAAGCTCTAGAACAAAAAGAAGCAAATACACCCAGGAGGAGTAGAAGGCAGGAAATAATCAAACACAGAGCGGAAATCAACCAAGTAGAAACAAAAAGGACCATAGAAAGAATCAACAGAACCAAAAGTTGGTTCTTTGAAAAAATCAACAAGATAGATAAACCCTTAGCCAGACTAACGAGAGGACACAGAGAGTGTATCCAAATTAACAAAATCAGAAATGAAAAGGGAGACATAACTACATATTCAGAGGAAATTCAAAAAATCATCAGATCTTACTATAAAAACCTATATTCAACAAAACTTGAAAATCTACAGGAAATGAATAATTTCCTACACAGATACCAGGTACCAAAGTTAAATCAGGAACAGATAAACCAGTTAAACAACCCCATAACTCCTAAGGAAATAGAAGCAGTCATTAAAGGTCTCCCAACCAAAAAGAGCCCAGGTCCAGACGGGTTTAGTGCAGAATTATATCAGACCTTCATAGAAGACCTCATACCAATATTATCCAAACTATTCCACAAAATTGAAACAGATGGATCACTACCGAATACCTTCTACGAAGCCACAATTACTCTTATACCTAAACCACACAAAGACCCAACAAAGAAAGAGAACTTCAGACCAATTTCCCTTATGAATATCGACGCAAAAATACTCAATAAAATTCTGGCAAACCGAATCCAAGAGCACATCAAAACAATCATCCACCATGATCAAGTAGGCTTCATCCCAGGCATGCAGGGATGGTTAATATACGGAAAACCATCAACGTGATCCATTATATAAACAAACTGAAAGAACAAAACCACATGATCATTTCATTAGATGCTGAGAAAGCATTTGACAAAATTCAACACCCCTTCATGATAAAAGTCCTGGAAAGAATAGGAATTCAAGGCCCATACCTAAACATAGTAAAAGCCATATACAGCAAACCAGTTGCTAACATTAAACTAAATGGAGAGAAACTTGAAGCAATCCCACTAAAATCAGGGACTAGACAAGGCTGCCCACTCTCTCCCTACTTATTCAATATAGTTCTTGAAGTTCTAGCCAGAGCAATCAGACAACAAAAGGAGATCAAGGGGATACGGATCAGAAAAGAAGAGGTCAAAATATCACTATTTGCAGATGATATGATAGTATATTTAAGTGATCCCAAAAGTTCCACCAGAGAACTACTAAAGCTGATAAACAACTTCAGCAAAGTGGCTGGGTATAAAATTAACTCAAATAAATCAGTTGCCTTCCTCTATACAAAAGAGAAACAAGCCGAGAAAGAAATTAGGTAAACGACACCCTTCATAATAGACCCAAATAATATAAAGTACCTCGGTGTGACTTTAACCAAGCAAGTAAAAGATCTGTACAATAAGAACTTCAAGACACTGAGGAAAGAAATTGAAGAAGACCTCAGAAGATGGAAAGATCTCCCATGCTCTGGATTGGCAGGATTAATATATTAAAAATGGCCATTTTACCAAAAGCAATCTACAGATTCAATGCAATCCCCATCAAAATACCAATCCAATTCTTCAAAGAGTTAGACAGAACAATTTGCAAATTCATCTGGAATAACAAAAAACCCAGGATAGCTAAAGCTATCCTCAACAATAAAAGGACTTCAGGGGGAATCACTATCCCTGAACTCAAGCAGTATTACAGAGCAATAGTGATAAAAACTGCATGGTATTGGTACAGAGACAGACAGATAGACCAATGGAATAGAATTGAAGACCCAGAAATGAACCCACACACCTATGGTCACTTGATTTTTGACAAAGGAGCCAAAACCATCCAATGGAAAAAAGATAGCATTTTCAGCAAATGGTGCTGGTTCAACTGGAGGGCAACATGTAGAAGAATGCAGATCGATCCATGCTTATCACCCTGTACAAAGCTTAAGTCCAAGTGGATCAAGGACCTCCACATCAAACCAGACACACTCAAACTAATAGAAGAAAAACTAGGGAAGCATCTGGAACACATGGGCACTGGAAAAAATTTCCTGAACAAAACACCAATGGCTTATGCTCTAAGATCAAGAATCGACAAATGGGATCTCATAAAACTGCAAAGCTTCTGTAAGGCAAAGGACACTGTGGTTAGGACAAAACGGCAACCAACAGATTGGGAAAAGATCTTTACCAATCCTACAACAGATAGAGGCCTTATATCCAAAATATACAAAGAACTCAAGAAGTTAGACCGCAGGGAGACAAATAACCCTATTAAAAAATGGGGTTCAGAGCTAAACAAAGAATTCACAGCTGAGGAATGCCGAATGGCTGAGAAACACCTAAAGAAATGTTCAACATCTTTAGTCATAAGGGAAATGCAAATCAAAACAACCCTGAGATTTCACCTCACACCAGTGAGAATGGCTAAGATCAAAAACTCAGGTGACAGCAGATGCTGGCGAGGATGTGGAGAAAGAGGAACACTCCTCCATTGTTGGTGGGATTGCAGACTGGTAAAACCATTCTGGAAATCAGTCTGGAGGTTCCTCAGAAAATTGGACATTGAACTGCCTGAGGATCCAGCTATACCTCTCTTGGGCATATACCCAAAAGATGGCTCAACATATAAATGAGACACGTGCTCCACTATGTTCATCGCAGCCTTATTTATAATAGCCAGAAACTGGAAAGAACCCAGATGCCCTTCAACAGAGGAATGGATACAGAAAATGTGGTACATCTACACAATGGAATATTACTCAGCTATCAAAAACAACGACTTTATGAAATTCGTAGGCAAATGGTTGGAACTGGAAAACATCATCCTGAGTGAGCTAACCCAATCACAGAAAGACATACATAGTATGCACTCATTGATAAGTGGCTATTAGCCCAAATGCTTGAATTACCCTAGATCCCTAGAACAAATGAAACTCAAGACGGATGATCAAAATGTGAATGCTTCACTCCTTCTTTAAATGAGGAAAAAGAATACCCTTGGCAGGGAAAAGAGAGGCAAAGATTAAAACAGAGACTGAAGGAACACCCATTCAGAGCCTGCCCCACATGTGGCCCATACATATACAGCCACCCAATTAGACAAGATGGATGAAGCAAAGAAGTGCAGGCTGACAGGAGCTGGATGTAGATCGCTCCTGAGAGACACAGCCAGAATACAGCAAATACAGAGGCGAATGCCAGCAGCAAACCACTGAACTGAGAATAGGACCCCCATTGAAGGAATCAGAGAAAGAACTGGAAGAGCTTGAAGGGGCTCAAGACCCCATATGTACAACAATGCCAAGCAACCAGAGCTTCCAGGGACTAAGCCAATACCTAAAGACTATACATGGACTGACCCTGGACTCTGACCTCATAGGTAGCAATGAATATCCTAGTAAGAGCACCAGTGGAAGGGGAAGCCCTGGGTCCTGCTAAGACTGAACCCCCAGTGAACTAGACTGTTGGGGGGATGGCGGCAATGGGGGGAGGGTTGGGAGGGGAACACCCATAAGGAAGGGGAGGGGGGAGGGGGATGTTTGCCCGGAAACCGGGAAAGGGAATAACACTCGAAATGTATATAAGAAATACTCAAGTTAATAAAAAAAATAAAGTAAAAAAAAATAAAGTGAATAAATAAATTAATGGGAAAAATAAAGACTGTTCTCAATCATAATCTAGAGGGAAAATATAAAATATAAAGTAAGAACTTAATCTCAGTAACAGTGGTTATTATTTCTGGATATTTCAAAACTCTAAGTGAGGGGTGCAGGGTGCAGGAAATCACCAACTGTGTTGGAGTATAAGCAAAGGGCTCCTTGGGAAAGTGACATGTGGATCAGGGCTGTAACAATGAACAGGAAATCTGTTAGTGGGGAATAGTGCTGAAGGATTCTAGAGATCCAGATCAATGTAACTACTTTCAGAAAAACAGAAGAAAAGCAATGGGTAGAAGAAAGAATTTAACATAGTGTAAGTAGGTGTCTATGAATAGTTTTACATGGGGTTTTGGGAGGCACAAATTACTCACAAGACAAAAGCAAGCAGGAACATTGTTCTGGGGAAGCGCAGGTCTTCAGGGGCAATCATGAGCAGCCAGAATCTGGCAATAGCATGAGTGCACTGGGTGTTCCAAGTTCAGAGAATCCCACAATAAGAAGCCATCCATAGAAGAGAGTTTAATGTTTAAGCCATGAGTATGGGCCATTCAACCAGCTGTTCTGAAAATAAAGGAAGGACAAACTATAGTCACTAGAGTTCATTATGTCATGCACATTCAGGACATCCCAAATAAGAAGCCATGTATGGTAATACATTGCTGACTTTCTGATGCTATCTATGATCGAGACAAATTTCTAGGGTTTGTATCCAGGGCATCCAAGAGTCGTGTCCTCTGTGAGCTGGATAAGATGATGGGAAGTGTGTCTGAAGCCTCTTGAGGGAAAAGAAGCTGCATAGGCGTGCCTTGGGAAGACTTCTTCTAAGAAGTCTGAGACCAATGGTTAGATGCTAGAGCAGATGGCACGTATAAGATGATTCTTCCAGGACACAACAGCAGAACAAAATCTCCTTGCCCACATACAACAGAATAATTTCCAAATCCACGTCATAACTGAATACTTTTGAGCAAACATGTTGTGTGGCTGTTGTGACAAAGAGAAGTGAGACAGTCTTCCTCCACATGCAAAATAGTGACTGGTATGAATTACACTCCTCCATGGTAGGACCATGAGAGGAGAGATCAGAGACTATGTTGCACCAGATGTATTCATCTTGGTAGCTTTAATCCTTTTCTCTGCAGTGACAGGAATTATGGGAGAAGCTGTTGAGACATCCAGCAAAGAGCACTCATCTTGCCCAGCCTTTCTTTTTTTTCTTTTAACTTTAATTCTTTTTTATTTCACTTTAAATTATTTTTTGAACATTTGTGATGTGACACATATAAAATACATCTTTATCTTATATATAAACAATCTGATAGTTAATAAAAGTTTGTGTTCTTAAAGGAATTATTCAACTGAACTTTTTCTTTACTATAGTAACTTGACTTTCTAAAGTGCTTACTATTAGGCATCCTAATAGTGTTCGAGTGATGGTGGCCCCACACCCAGGAGAAATCAGAAGACATTTTGTACTTTATGTATATATGAACCTCTCAAGAAAAAAAGAAAGAAAAGCAAATGTTTGCATATATAAATATAACCATTTGGAGGACAAAAAAAGACCCCAATAACATTTTAGGGCCTTCTTGAAGGCAACGACTGTGCCTCATCTGTCACCTTTAAAAGTTGGTGCTTTGCTTTTTCTATTCCCCCTTCTGTTCCTGACCCAGTCCTGCCGGTTCCTTCCAGCTAAGATTGATTTCCTCCTACCAAAATCATGATGGACACTATGTTGGCACATGCAGAATTTGGTCCATTCTGTGTCATCAGCATGATTGATAAAGCTCATCACTTCTATTTTCCCCTCATGACTTTTGGAACAGCATTTGTGCAGTGTGGTCTTCATTTATTCTGGCCACTTATTTTTGCCTTCTTGAGTGATTCTACTCTGCTCAGTACTTAAATGTCTGATCACTAACTGTAGGTTCAGTCTTCAACACTCTGCTCTTCATGGCCCTTAGGTTTCCTGTGATTTTCTTTTTTTTTTTTTTTAATTTTTATTAATTTTGATTTTGTTTCATTTTTCTTTCCTTTCTTTTCATTTGTTTGTTCGTTTTGCTTTTCTTTTTTTTTCCCCATTTTTTTTATTAACTTGAGTATTTCTTATATACATTTCGAGTGTTATTCCCTTTCCCGGTTTCCGGGCAAACATCCCCCTCCCCCCTCCCCTTCCTTATGGGTGTTCCCCTCCCAACCCTCCCCCCATTGCCGCCCTCCCCCCACCAGTCTAGTTCACTGGGGGTTCAGTCTTAGCAGGACCCAGTTGCCCAGCCTTTCAATCCCCCAGTGTGTATTACGTTCCACATAATAAGCCTCTTGTCATACTGACTTTTTACTCCAGATTGAGAGCTTATAGGAAGGACTCCTGGGTCACCCAAAGCCAGGTTCTTCATTAACCCCAATGGGTTATTTGTTTATTATTATTCTACATACCATTAGAAGAGACTCTGCCATTGGAAGAGGATTTGGGAGCTGCTATAATGCAAGCATTTTCTGAAGATCATTTCCTTCCATGGGGCTCATTTTGTATTGCTTTAAAGGACCAAGAATACCGTATCGATTTAAAAATAACACTTTGAATGGTTTATTCAAAGAATACAGGCACCTGAGTGTTACATTCTTTGGTTGCTACATTCTTGAAGGCAGGTTCAAACAAGTGCATAAATTAATTTGTTTTAGTCAACTGGAATGGGGAATTTGAAGCATCGCTTAAAATCAATTGGAAAACTAAAATTCACTGTTATCTTTTCTGAGCTCCAAATGGTATTAACAATAAAAGATGACTAATTCTCCACCCCCTTTTTATCTTGATTGTTATTCATCAGCTTACTAGTGCTGAATAATAAAAAGTTTCTAATCATCAGAACTTTTAAGTTTATATTACACTCTAAAATACAGGCTTAAAGCTTCATGAAAAATTGTAAATTTTTAAAACTAAGTGCCATTCATGGCTTGATCAGCAGATCTGAATATATAAAGGAGAGCTTTCTTCATCACTAAGGATAATAAAAGTAGACAGTATGAGCTAGTTTAGTTTTAGTGACCAGGGGCTCTGTGTTAGCTTCTCTGAGATCTCAAGCAAGTTATGTCAGTTTAGCCATAAAAAGTGGTGTGGTATCCTGTCTGGTCTTGAAAATACAGTTTTTCCATGATAACTGAAAAGCAGAATACATAATATGAAAGTCCACTCTAATGCTGACATTGGAAACATTGTATCCTATGCTGCATTTTAAACTCTCAGCTCACAAAAGACTGTTTTTTTCAGCACTTGTGTCATTAATTCCTGACTTTTCTAAAAATAATCACCAATTTCAGTAGAATGTAGATCATCTTCCTTTCAGTAATGACCATGAATGAGCTTGAAAGAAATACCATTTAGATATGTCTAACATAAACCAGGAGATTCACTATAATAAGCCTTGCATATCAAAGAGAAAATCTCCATAGAAACACAACATGTCGACACTATCTCCCTGGAACATGAAAGGCCTTTGTTCTAACAGGTGAATTTATTTGAAAAAAATGTATAAATCTTACTGTAGTTTTAAAACTTTCTCACATGCAAGTTATTAGCTCTTTATAGTTTATAGCAAATGCTATAATAATGATGGCTCAAACTGCTCCCTCCCCATTCTGGAATCAAACCACCTCATTTGGCTAACTTGAATCTATCAATATCTATGCCCAAATTGGTCCTTTTGTGCAAGCCCCAAATCTCCTCCATAAATGAGGCAAGCACATGTTATGAAGGTCCTAAAAGACTTTGAACAGGAAACATTTTTTTCTTTTTTCTTTTTTTCGGAGCTGGGGACCGAACCCAGGGCCTTGCGCTTGCTAGGCAAGTGCTCTACCACTGAGCTAAATCCCCAACCCCCACAGGAAACATTTATTTGCTGTCTTCCTTGTGCACCTCGTGACCTCATTCCAGGCTTTGTTCCAGCTATGCCTGAGCCAACTCTACACCATCACTTGCACACTTCACTAACTACAGAGAAAGGATAGTAAATTGCATTCGCTCCTACTCCTAAGAACTGGTGCCAGACATGAACAGAGGTAATGAATTTGGTTTTAGTGGGGTTGAAAGAGAGACTGTTGTCTAAGAGCTGGAGAAAATAATTTGGCATATCTGGCCTCATTTTCTCTAGTTTTGATATAAATGTATCAATAACTACTATTCCTCTTTACACAGTTGTAATGAAGCTAAAAAAGAAAGAAGATGAAAGATAGGCAGATAGGTGTACACACACACACACACACACACACACACACACACACACACACACCTTTAAGATAGAATGAATTTCACAATTCTCCTATCAAAATTCCATTTTGGCATTCATGTCTATACCTAAAACCATCCTTTCTGTGGGTATCAGACATACACATGGTATACAGTTATATATGCAGGCAAAATACCTATATTCATACCATAAATCTTAAAACTAATGTATTGTTCTAAGGATGTGACAAATGTACAAACGCACAGGGTCTTATCACTATCAATATAACCAGACTAACATGGTGCAATCTCATCTCCCTAAAGAACTTTCGTGTCCAGTGCCGTCATATTCTCCCCAGTCCCTAGCTCTGAGGAACCACTGATCTACTTTCCAGATCTGGAGTTTTGCCTTTCCTATAATGCCATGTAGGTGTAGAGGTGTTACATTGAGTGTATTAGTGACTTTCCTTGTTAATATTAACAATACTTGACAAGGGAATTTAAGGGAAGAAAGGTCTATTTTGGCTTACTGTTCAAAACAATACAGTTCATGGCACAGAAGGCTTGGAAACAAGAACTTAAGGTAGCTGGTCACACTGTATCTCATTAGGAATCAGTCAAGAAACATGAGGTGGGGCCAGTCTAGGAAACCTCATACCAATGTTCAAAACCCCACTCCCTCCACTAAGTCTCTGCCTCCAGATAGTTCCATTACTTTATAAAACGGCACCACAGTCTGGGGTAAAGTATTCAGAATCATGAACCTATGAGGGTCATTTCACATCCAAATTCTGTATAACCTCTCGAATTCAGCATTTTCCTTGAGCATAGTGCATTCCAATGACCATGTTACGTTTTTAAGCTGTTCATTATTATTGCTGAACATAGTCTTTGTATGAATTATTGCTTCTGCTTATTTATTCACCCGCTATGATGAATCACTTTTATTTTATTTTAAAATGTATGTATGTATGTATGTATGTATGTATGTATGTATGTATGTATGTATGTATGTATTATTTAGTTATTCACTTTACATCCCTCTTCTGGTCCCCAACTCATAAACTCTCTCCCCCAAGCCCCCTACCTTTTCTCCTTTAAGAGGGTGGAGGTCTCCCTCTGTATCACCCCACCATGGCCCATCAAGTCTCCACAGATCTAGGCACACCCTCTGCCACTGAGGGCACACAAGTCTGCCCAGTTAGGGGAGCATATTACACAGACAGGCAATAGATTTGGGGATAGCCTCTGCTCCAGTTGTTGGGGGATCTACATGAAGACTGAGCTACACATCTGGTATACATGGGTATGGGGCCTAGGTCCAACCCCTGTATGGTCTTTGGTGGGTGGTTTAGTCCCAAAAAACCCCCAAGTGTCTAGGTTATTTGACTCTGCTGATCTTCCCAAGGAGTTCCCAACCCCTTGACGGCCCTCATTTCTCCCTCCAACTCTTCCAAAAGAATCTCTGAACTACACCCAGTGTTTGCTCTGTATCTTTGCATCAGTATTAGTCAGCTACCTCTCAGAGGTCAGTCACTATAGGCACTTGTTTTCAATCATAACAGAGTATCATTAATAGTGTCAGGGATTTGTTCTTGCCAATGAGATGGGTCTCAAGTTGGGCCATACATTGGCTGGCCATTCCCCTAGTCCCTGCTCCATTCCCTGTCCCTCCATTTCTTAGAGGTGAGATAGATTGTGGTTTGAAAGTCTTCTGGGTAACTTGGTGTCCCTACCGCTCCACTGGAGTTCCTGCCTGGCTACAGGAGATAGACTTTTTATGTTCCATATCCCCATTGCCTAAGTCTCAGCCAAGGTCATCACCATTGATTCCAGGGCATCTTTCCCCTTCCTAGGTGGTTGGCAAATCTTCACGATGCCCCAAAGCTCCACTCATAACAGCTGTAGATTTCCATTCATTCTACTGGCCCTCTGGCCCTCTGCTGTCTGTCAACACACAGACATCCCCATTTCCCTCCCTGTCCTCACTTCTACAATGTTTCCTCCCTACCTCTGCCTCCTATGAATATTTTATTTCCCCTTCTGAGTGAGATTCAAGCATTGTCATGTGGCTCTTCTGTCTTGTTTACCTTCTTTGCATCTCTGACGTTTAGTGTGAGTATCCTGTACTTTATGGCTAATATGCAACTATAAATGAGTACATACCATGCAAGTCCTTTTGGGTCTGGGTGAGCTGACTTAGGATGATATTCTCATGTTTCATCCATTTACCTGTAAAATTCATGATTTACTTTTATTTAATACCCAAGTAGTATTCTATTGTATAAATGAACCACATTTTCTTTACCCATTCTTTAGTTGAAGGACCTCTAGACTGTTTCCAGTTTCTGGCTACTATGAATACAGCAGCTATGAGCATAGTTCAGCAAGTGTCCCTGTGGTACAATGGGGAATCTTTTGGATATATGTCCATGAATGGCATAACTGGGTCTCGAGTAAGAATAACTCCCAGTTTTGAGCTTCAAAAGTGGTTTTTGTCTGGATGACCTGTGAATTGGTGAGAATGGGGTGATAACATCTCCTATTATTAATGTGTGGGGTTCAATTTACAATTTAAGCCTAAGAAATATTTCTTTTTAAAATGTGGGTGCCTCTGTGTTTGGGGCATAGGTGTTCAGAATTGAAATATCATCTTGGTAGATTTTTCCTTTGATGTGAATGAAATGCCCTTCCCTGGTTCTTTCTATTTTTTTTTCTTGGAGATTTCGGTTTATCTCTTCTTTTTTTAATTATATATTTTATATATTTACATTTCAAATGTTATCTCTTTTCCAAGTTTCCCTTCCTTAAACATTCTATTCCATCCCTCTGCCTCCTGCTTCTATGAGGGTGCTCCTGCACCCACCCACTCCCACCTCCGCACCCTGACATTCCCCTACACTGGGGCATCGAACCTTCACAGGACCAAGGGCCTCTCCTCTCTTTGATGCCAGATAAGGCCATCCTCTCTCACATATGTGGTTGGAGCCATGGGTTCCTACATGTTGACTCTTTGGTTGGTGGTTTAGTCCCTGGGAATGCCAGGGTGGGGGTGGCCCAATCCCCCAATCAAGGGCCTTGTATAACCTCTGGATATGGCCTTTACAGGTTCTCCCTTCCCTTTGTTGGGCATTTCAGCTAATCACATTCCTACTGGGTCCTGGGATCCAGTATTTGCTTGCTAGTGGCTACACCCAGTTCCCAATCCTGCAATACTACACACCTCTATTCGAATTCCTGACCCTCTGTATATCATCCTTTTCTCCTTCCATACCTGATCCTGTCCCCATTTCCCCTTCCCCCTCCTCTCTTCCTCCCACGTCCCTCCCACCCTCTACCTCCTGTGACTATTTTGCTTCCCCTTCTAAGAAGGACTGAAGTATCTGCACTTTGGTCATCTTCCTTCTTGAGCTTCATATGGTCGGTGAGTTCTTATCTTGGGTATTCCAAGCTTTGGGGATAATATCAACTTAACAATGAGTGCATACCATGTGTCTTCTTTTATGACTGGATTACCTCACTCAGGACGATACTTTCTAGTTCCATCCACTTGCCTATGACTCTCATGTAGTCATTGTTTTTAATAGCTGAGTAGTGCTATATTGTGTAAATGTACCACATTTTCTGTATCCATTCCTCTTTTGAAGGATATCTGGATTCTTTTCTGCTTCTGGCTATTATAAAGAAGACTGCTATGAACATAGTGGAGCATGTGTACTTATTATATGTTGGAGCATCTTTTGGGTATATGCCCAGGAGTAGTATAGCTGGTTCTTCAGGCAGTACTATGTCAAATTTTCTGAGGAACCTCCAGACTGATTTCCAGAGTGGTTGTACCAGCTTGCAATCCCACAAAAAAATAGAGGAGTGTTCCTCTTTCTCTACACCCTTGCCAGCATCTGTTGTCTCTTGTTCTTAGTCATTCTGACTGCCTTGACATGGAATCTCAGGATTGTTTTGAATTGCATTTCCCTGATGACTAAGGATGTTGAACATTTCTTTAGGTTCTTCTCAGCCATTCAATATTCCTCAGTTGAGAATTCTTTGTTTAGCTCTGTACCTTATTTTAAAATAGGGTTATTTGGTTCTCTGGAGTCTAAATTATTTTGTTCTTTGTATATATTGGATATTAGCCCTGTATTAGATGTACAATTGATAAAGATCTTTTCAATCTGTTGGTTGCAGTTTCTGTCTATTGACAGTGTCCTTTATCTTAAAGAAGTTTTGCAGTTTTATGAGGTCCAATTTGTTCATTCTTGATCTTAGAGCATAAGCCATTGATGTTCTGTTCAGGGTATTTTCCCCTGTGCCTATGTATTTGAGGCTCTTCCCTACTTTCTCTTCTGTTAGTTTAAGTGTATCTGGTTTTATGTGGAGGTCTTTGAGCCACTTGGACTTGAGCTTTTTACAAGAGGATAAGAATGGATTGATTTGCATTCTTCTATATGCTGACCTCCAGTTGAGCCAGTATCATTTGTTGAAAATGCTGTCTTTTTTCCACTGGATGGTTTTTTTTTTTAAATTTTGGTTGAAAGTCTATTTTGTTAGACACTAGAAAAGCTACTCCAGCTTGCATGTTGTATCCATTTGATTGGAAAACTTTTTCTAGCCCTTTACTCTGAGGTAATGTCTATCTTTATTGTTGACATGTATTTCTTATGTGCAGCAGAATGATGGATCCTATTTCTCCGTCCATTCTGAATGCCCGTGTGTTTTTATTGGGGAATTGATCCACTGATGTTGAAAGATACTAATTATCTGTGATTGTTAATTCCTGTTATATTGATATTGGTAGTGCTAGTAGAAAATTGTGATGTGGAAAGTTGTGTTTTCTCTGATGTTTTGCTAAAACATACATATGAGAGGATATTTTATTTAAGCAGACATGTAGAAACACATGTAATATTTTACTAGAGCAGATACTTGAAAGTTCACTTGATGTTTGCGATGAGTATAAGTAGAACCCTATAGACAGTGAGGAGACACTCTACTATTGTTCTTCCTTGCTATGCTTCACTGGTCTTTGATGATCTTTGCTCATTGTGCAAATCTTTGTTGGTCTTCCCTAATCTTCTCTCGTCATGACTTCATAGAGAGAAACATGCCAAAGAACATCTTGTGGTATGCCAACTGATTCTTACCATTTCCACTGACTCATTTTGATTCCATGGAGCCTTGAGTTTTCTGCTGGATAGAACCACTACTACTGATTCATGTTTCGTGTTTGCTATTAGACTAGACTGATGTTATCCTAACAAAAAGAGTGGAATAACTCCAAAGAACTATTTCTAAACAGGCCCACAACCTCCTTTTCTTATAAACCTTTTGTTCCCTTACCTCTCCTTGGTGGCATAGAAGGGAGGTTGATGTGTTCTAGAACCCTAAATAAGTAGACTTTGAAAAATCTAAGCCTACATGTGTTTGTATTTGTGTCTGCTTTCCTTTGTTTTTTCTAGCATAGAATTACTTATTTTCTGTATTTTCTTGGATGTAGTTATCTTCCTTAGCTTGTAACACTTTTTCCTGGTAGGTTCCATACAGCTGTATTTGTGGACAGATCTTGTTCAGATTTGATTTCTCTTGAAATAAATTATTTTCTCCATTTATGGTAATTGAGAGTTTTGCTGGGCATAGTAGTATATGTTGGCATCTGTGGATTTCTAGAACTTATAAGATATCTGCCTGGCCCTTCCAACTTTTAGAGTCTTCTTGAGAGGTTGGGTGTGATTTTGATAGGTCTACCTTTTGTTTTGTTTGTTTGTTTGTTTGCTTGCTTGCTTTTCATTGGATATTTCTTTATTTACATTTCGAATGTTATTTCCTTTCCCAGGTTCCTGTCCATAAGCCCCCTATCCCCTCCCCCTTCTATAAAGGTGTTCCCCCATCAACCCCCCTAACGCCCCCAGATATTCTCTTGCATTGGGGGTCCAACCTTGACAGGACCAAGGCCTTTTCCTTCCATTGGTGTCCAACAAGGCCATCCTCTGCTGGTCTACCTTTATGTATTACCTGGCCTTTCCCCCTTCCCACTGTCATTATTATTTCTTTGTTCTGTAGTTATTGTGTTTTGACTATTATGTGTCAGGAGGATTTTCTTATCTGGTGCTATCTAATTGGTGTTCTGTAAACTTCTCGTATGTTTATATACATCTTTCTTTAGGTTGGGATAGTGTTCTTCTATGATTTTGCTGAAAATATTTTCAGGCCCTTACAGCTGCCTTCTTCTGTCCCCATTGTTCTTAAGTTAGGTCTTTGCATGATATTCCGGATTTCCTGTATGTTTTGTGTCAGGAATTTTTTAGATTTAACTTTCTCTTTGATATATTGATTTCTTTTATTGTATTTTCCATGCCCGAGATTCTCTCTTCCATCTCTTGTATTCTGTTGGTGATGCTGGCATCTACTGTTCCTGCTCTCTTCCCCGGGTTTTCCAACTGCAGAATTCCCTCAGTTGTGTTTTCTTTATTGCTTCTATTTCCATTTTAGGTCTTGAACAGTTTTATTTGCCCTACCCATTTCATAGTATATTTCTGTATTTCTTTAAGGGATTGTTTAATTTCCTTTTTTAAAGGCCTCTATCATATTTATACAATCAAACTTACAGCCATTTTCTTGTATTTCAGTTATGTTCATATGCTTACTGTGGTAGGGTAGCTGTGTTCTGAAGGTATCATATTGCCCTGGCTTTTGTTGTTTGTGTTCTTTCATGGGCTCTATCCCTCTAGATGACTTTATTTCCTCGATGTTCGTGTTGTAGTTGGTATTGGGAGGTTGCCTAACCCCAATGATCCTGGTGTGGTAGGCCTCTGGTGCATATCCTTGGAATAAAAGGTTCTGGATCAACAAGTCTGATAAAGGTGGGTAGAGAAGTGATGGGAGAATGTTAGTCTGGCAGGGATAGCAAACTGCATAGGGCAGCTAAATGTGGGGACTCAGCTGGCAGGAAAGATAGGTGCAGGGAGGGAATCTAACCTGTATCAATGAATCACATTTTAAAAGACCATCTTTTAACTTTGAAGCCTGTGAATATATAATATAACATGACTACTGGAATTTTCACTAATGTAATTTGAATGTGAAGACCTTGAGATGAGAAAAAATGCTCTTTTTTATCTCTGTGGGCCAAAATGAGTTCAAAAATCAGTGGATTGGACCATTAAGGAGACCTGAGACTCAGCAATTTCTGATGTAGAAGAATATAGGTACGAATAAGAGGTGATTCATATATATATATATATATATATATATATATATTATAGTATCATCTGACAAACAAGGACATTATTTTTCTGCAGAGCTTTTAGAAAAGGAGGCAGTCTTGATTTTAGTGTAGTGAATTCAACTCTATACATCTGTCTACTAGAAACACAATGTGTTAAACTGTGTGGTTAGAAGACACAAAGATGACATGCAATTATTATAGAGCAGTAGAAATCTTACATACCAGTTCATAGATGTTTGTTTGTTTCTGATTTGAGAACATTATAACGAAATCTCCATCTGGTTCAGACTTTTCCCAACTGTGTCAAGTGCATGACAGCAACAACTTTAGTAAAGAAAAGGTTAATCTGGGCTCAGTCTCAGTGTTCTTGACCCATGTTTAGCTTGCTCTGTAATGAGTCACACATCATAGGGGAAAAGCAATGAGCAGAAATGAGAGAGAGAGAGAGAGAGAGAGAGAGAGAGAGAGAGAGAGAGAGAGAGCCAGAAACCAAGTATAGCCCACAAGAACATTTCCTCCAGGAAGAACCCTGTCTCCAGAAATATACAGGACCTCACAAGGAGGATGTCATATAAATTCCTCTATAGGTTAATGCATTGATAAAAGTAGAGTTTTCATGGTTCAATCACTTACCTTTTCTTTCTCAGTGATTGGTTCCGCCAACAAAATATGGCATTCTAATGTATGAACCTGTAAGCAACCTTTTATTCACAAATCATAGACCACTAGTACTTGTAGAGGATACAATATTGTGAACTTGAAGTTTGCAGTTCCTTAACTGAAAGTGCTGGAGTGTATAAGTATATATTTAATTACTTTGAAATTACAAAAAGGAAAATTTCCCCAAAAGAAATGAGCTTATCGTTTTGCATTTCCACATACAATAAGAATCCCATTTGTCCTAAGTCTTCATTAGCACTTGGTAGTGACAGGGAAATTTTCAGTCATTGACTTTATTCTAAGTATCAGCACTTTTAGATGAAGGGTGAAGTACCTCCTCCTCCTCCTCCTCCTCCTCCTCCTCCTCCTCTTCCTTCTCCTCTTTCTTCTTCCTCCTCTTCTTCTTCATCTTCGTCGTTGTCTTCTTCCTCCTCTTCTTTTACTATTTGAATTAGGTCATTTATTTCATTAGTATTAAATTTGGAATATGTATATATTTTGGGCTGTTTACTCCCTACTGTTGGGGCTATTAACACTAATTTCATGACTTGCCACAATACCCATTTATTATCACAGTTTGTGTGTCAGAAGTCTGGCCGCGGCATCCCTGAATTCCCCTCACAGAGTTCTAGAAGATTAATCTGCTGTGTCACCAAGTCATATTCTCATCTGGCCTCACCTGGAACTAAGTGAACATTTCCAAGCTGCTGCTGGTTGTTGCCAGAACTCAGCTGCTTGTTGCCACAGTCAAGGTGAGGCCGAGATTTTCTAGTGGGCTGTTGGGCAGAGGTTGGACTTAGGCCCTAGGGGCCACACCCAGGTTTCAAACAGAAGCCTCTCTCACAAAAGTGCCATGTTCCTCTGCAAAGAAGGAGAATTGCTCTCTAGTCTAAGATGGATTGTTAACAAACCAGTGACTTACAGCCATATTTTTTATGGAATGAAACCTGATCTATGAAGCTATTATCCTATAAATGCTAGAAAGCTCTTTTCAGAATTTGATGATAAAGGTTTTATGTATGGTTTATGTGCCAAGACTCAAAAACTCTAAGTACTACCTTAGAATTCTGCTCAACATACAAGTTCAATGTCAAAAATAAGTTTTATGAATACTTTAGTCTCTTACTTTCAAACTCTTAGGTGAACAATTCAAAGAATATGAATATTTAATTTTGAACTCTACTTGTTTCCTCTTACAGGTAATGTTTTGGACATTATATCTAAGAAATTTTTGCACAAGCAAAAAGTACAAAGATTTTTTTAAGTTTCATAGTTTTAGGTTTTACAACAGAACCATAGTCTAAATTAAGTTGAGCATATGATGCATAAGTGGTAAAGGTTTTGTGTTTGCTGTTCAGTTATAAGTATTTGATCACTTCTTCATTTGTTTACAACTACCATTTTTCCTTTGTACTTATTTCTAACTTTGTCATATATCACTATATATATTTTTTTCTGAATGTTGAATTCTACTCCTTTGAGCTGTGTATTCATTCAACTGGTACTACTGAAATGCCACAACCCTATATGATAATTTTATGTTATACTTACATCTGAAAAATTAATTACCAAATATATGTTTATATAAAGTTGTCAACTTCAACGATAACTTTTTTCTAGGCTGTGGACTTGGCTTATATTGAATCTGTAGACAAGTTTTAGGAAGTTTAATATAGTAACAACAGTAAACTCTCTCAGATCTATCTGTAAAGATGATGCAGCACACAACGTAGTTTTAATATTTTTGGGTGGCTTAGTTAACAACTTTCACTGCATGCACATACCAATAACATTTTACCCATATAAGAAATGTTTGTTAGTGTCCTTTTAGCTCAGTATCTACTTGTTCATCGATAGCATTTAAAAGTTCTATCAATGTTTATATACTAATTTTGTAGACTTCACACATTTTGTATCATGCATAAATCCTATAGACTTTAAAGATTCTTCAGATTTCTTCTACATAAATAATTATGGTATTTGAAACCAGAATAGTTTTATCATTAGATTGTGTTCTTTGTCATTTGTAATACTTTTATTTTTTTACTCCTCATTCAACTGTCCAGAACTTTCTGTTAGGCCTCTTTTGTTCTAACAAAATGCTCAACAGCATCAATTTATGGAAGGAAAGGCTTATTTCCCTTCACAGTTTCTGGGTGCAGAACATTATGGGAGAGAAGACATGGAGGCAGGAGACAGAAGTAGCTGGTCCTATTATATCTGCAGTCGGGAAGCCCAGGGAAGTACATGTTCATATGGTGCGTCTTCATACCCCATAATCTAATTTAGAAAGTCCATTTCAGATGTTCCCAGATGTGTCTAAGATGACTGAGTCTAACATGATTGTCAAGATGATCATTATTTGAAATCATCACAGACCTCTAGTATTTTTTTAACAAATAAGAGTTTTTAACATTAGTTACAGATAATGCATTCATGCCTGCGGCACTGGCACCATATTAGCTATTGGTATTATACAGATGATTTATTAGACTAAGAAAGTTCTCTTCTAGTTTTAGATCATTTAGTAGATTTTATAATGAAGGTATGTTGGTTAGTGGCAAATACTCTTTGTGCCTCTGCTAAGAGTATTAAAAGGATTTTCATTATTGTTCTGGTGTTATGATCAATTAAATTGATTGATTTTTGAATAATTGATAACCTAACATTGCTGGGATAAACCCAAGAGAGTTTATTGTTATTAATACATTATTTTTTTTCTTTTTTTTTCTTTTTTTTTTTCATTTTTTTTTATTAACTTGAGTATTTCTTATATACATTTCGAGTGTTATTCCCTTTCCCGGTTTCCGGGCAAACATCCCCCTCCCCCCTCCACTTCCTTATGGGTGTTCCCCTCCCAACCCTCCCCCCATTGCCGCCCTCCCCCCATAGACTAGTTCACTGGGGGTTCAGTCTTAGCAGGACCCAGGGCTTCCCCTTCCACTGGTGCTCTTACTAGGATATTCATTGCTACCTATGAGGTCAGAGTCCAGGGTCAGTCCATGTATAGTCTTTAGGTAGTGGCTTAGTCCCTGGAAGCTCTGGTTGCTTGGCATTGTTGTACTTTTGGGGTCTCGAGCCCCTTCAAGCTCTTCCAGTTCTTTCTCTGATTCCTTCAATAGGGGACCTATTCTCAGTTCAGTGGTTTGCTGCTGGCATTCGCCTCTGTATTTGCTGTATTCTGGCTGTGTCTCTCAGGAGCGATCTACATCCGGCTCCTGTCGGTCTGCACTTCTTTGCTTCATCCATCTTGTCTAATTGGGTGGCTGTATATGTATGGGCCAAATGTGGGGCAGGCTCTGAATGGGTGTTCCTTCAGTCTCTGTTTTAATCTTTGCCTCTCTTTTCCCTGCCAAGGGTATTCTTTTTCCTCATTTAAAGAAGGAGTGAAGCATTCACATTTTGATCATCCGTCTTGAGTTTCGTTTGTTCTAGGGATCTAGGGTAATTCAAGCATTTGGGCTAAACATTATTTTTATTGGCATGTTAAAATGCTAAGAAATTTGTTTCTTACCTCATGAAGCTTTAGCTCCTGTTTTCTTGTGATGCTTCATTTGTTTTGTATTTACTTTAATCTTGATCATATGAGTTGAGAAGTATTCTTTCTTTTGCTTTTCAGAAAAGAAAATAAAAGAATTAATGTTGTTTCTTCTTCAAATTCTAGCCTAGTTGACCAGTGATGTCACCTAGCCGAGGAATCTCACTCTCAGCTGTTATCTACTTGTCATCACAGATGGGGAATCCTAATCATTTAAGTTATACATTTTTTTCTCCTGTTAGTGGCCCTTAGAAACTTACTTTTCAAGGGAGTTTTTTAGTATCTACATTTCATGGACCCAAAATTATTTATAGCATACTCCAACTACCTACTTATTATCCATCTCATCTCTCATTTCTGATAATGATTATATGTCCTTTTCTCTATTTTCTGATCTACTGAATTTAATAATTTTTTCTTCATTCAGTTTTCAACTTCATCAGTTTGAGCTGTTTGTTTGTTTGTTTGTTTGTTTTTGGTAATTTTCCTGTTTCAATTTTATTAAAGTTTGTTTTAAGTATTATATTTTCCCTTGGTATGATGGTATTTTTTCTGATTCTTTAGGAAAATCTTAAAGGAGATACTTCTTCTTTTCTAATATAAAATATGTTTTCATTTTTCCTTAGCATTGTTTTTAATCTAATAACAGAAATTTTCTATTTAAATCCAAATATTTTTAAGTTTTTTGTTACTTCCTTTTCACTCTATAGGATGTTTAGAATTGTATTTTTTAATTTTATAATATTTAGAGCTTTTCCCAAATAACTGGTATTAGTGGTTTGTATTTAAATCTACATATATGGACAAAATTTAAAAACACATTGTTTCAATTCTACTAAATATGTTATTATTTAGTTTACAATTCATTTGCTGAATGTTACATTTTCAGTTGAGAAAAAAATGAGTCTCCTGAAGATGTTTGAATACTGAATTTTTCATATGACTTTTAGACGATGCTGATTGATAGTGTCATTCAGGCGTGCTGTACTGTAAGTAATTCTTTTTCCACTTGGTTTGCAGAGAAATCACAACTGACATCTCTAATTTAAATGGTGGGATTTTCTTTCAGTTTTTTCCTACACTTTCTGGATAAGTCTACACTCAGAGTATGTCTTCCAGATCAACTGACATCTTGATCATTATGTGAAATCTCTAGCCCAGGTGTCATGCAAGTGTGCGTATGTGTATAAATGTGTGTATGTTTGTGTATGTGGAAGTATGTGTGTGCATGGGAGGATGTGAGTGTGTGTGTGTGTGTGTGTGTGTGTGTGTGTGTGTGTAAGAGGTGGGTAGGGGAGGGTACCCTGACCCTTGGGCCTTTAAGTATACTAGGGAAGTGCTTTACTATTGAGCCATATCTCCAGCCTCAACTAACTTCCTTCTTTATTTGATGTGAATATGCTACCCATTTCTTTATATTTTTGAATGTTTATCTTCCTCTGTATTCATAATTCAAATAAGATTATTTTAGCAAATGTAAATAGTTAGGTCATCTTTTCGTTATTCTACCTTCCAGTTTCTGTATTTTAGTTGTAAGTTTTGGCCATTTCTATAAAAAAGATGCAATTTCCATATTTGAATAAACATCACCAATTTGCCTTTGCATGTGCTCTTCTTTCTCATTAGTTCCCTAACTTCTCTGGTTAGATATCCATTTTTTATAAGTCTGTATAATCACTACTCTTCATGTCTCATTTGTGGTAGTCATCTTTGCATGACTGTAATAAGACAGCTAAAGCATCTTACATCATAGAGAAAACCTTTATTCTGTGCACAATTTGAGAGACTTAAAGTTCAAGATGTGAAGAAGTACAGAGGTCGAGGGACACGTGACTTTGGCCTCTGGTGAGTATCATGAATGGTGACATATCATGATAGAGAAATATGTGTGGAAATTGTGGATCACTACAGGAAGTCAGAAATGAATGAGGTCTGTGCACATGTGCACATGTATGTGTATGTATGTATGTGAACATGTGTGTGAACATTTTTATCTTTCTAGCAATTCTTGAATTGTTTGTATGTGTGGGTTTATACCATTTGTTATTTTGTAAAATTATCAGTCCTTATCTCTCGGAGTATTTTAAAGATTCATTAAGATTATTTTTCTTTCTGAGAGGAATCACACAAATCACATAAAGTTAGACCCTTGGGTAATATTATTCAGTATTGTGATACTTCATTTATTTTTATTTTCATTATCTTTTTGGACTGTATTTCTGTTTGAGTAATTAAAATTGGGCTATTTATGAATTTTTCTAGCTCTCAAATTGGCAGCCTACTGAATTATTTAATGTTATGCTTTATTCCCACTGATGTATTTTAATTCCTCCCTTTCCACTTGACATTTTCTTACCATTTCTATCTCTTTGCTAAGATTCCCCAGGTATTTATGCATGTGTTCTACTTTTTCCACAGGTTCATTTAATGTGCTAATTATAATAATTTTAGCTCCTCTGCCTTATAGTTACCATAATTGCCCAGAGTTGTTTACCAATAGCCCTTTTGCTTTTTTTTGGCAATTGCTGCATTTATTTTTCTATTGCAGATTCAGATATAAGCTACATGGTAAAAGTCACTGAGGGAAAGGGCCTTTCTGTACAAGGGTACAAGCATCCCTTACTCAGTTATTGGTGAAAATATTAGTGAAAATCTTCTTGGTCTCTAAAGTTAAATGATCTATATGCAGTTACAAACTCTTTTTGTGTGCAAGGAACCAGAGACTTTACTCCATTTCCCACTAAAATGGTAACAAAACATTACATTTTTACCTAAATGTTTTTCTCCTCTAAAACATAGGGCTTGTATGCTCTCCCTGCATGACACAACTTCAAATATATAATATATAATATGTATATATTATTTATATATATATGTTATATTTTTTCTAGTTTTGCAGCTTCATCTCTCTGAAGTGGACAGAAATTGATCTCTTTTAAAAGGTAACTTTTCCTTGTAGTTATGAAGGTTCTATATTTTTTCGAACATTTAAGCACACAACGAAATCTTGAAGTCCACAACTTTTTAAAGATAATGAAAGTATCTGTGTCTGTACATGTACCAATGAAGTCAATCTCAAAATCAATGAGACCTTTAGCTGTATAAAGTGAACTCAATATTAATGTTTCCAGAAGTTCGTACTATGTACAAAATAACTAAAAGAATTACAAGGATGAGTTAGAGTCCATTTCGGTTCTTAAGAATTCTTAGCCCTGTGTGAAAGGATAGAAGTAAAAGAGAAAAACACCAAGAGCCACTGTACAATTATCTTTGCTATTCCCTGCTATCAGGGGCACTTTCTAAAATTCCACCACTAATGTGCAGAAATCTTATTTTAACAAAACACTATAAAATTAACTTGCTATAAACCATAGACAAGTAAAATATAGAATTAAGTACAAATTAAAATAGTTCTGTGGGCTGGCTACTTTAACTAGTCTGGTTAATTTTCAAAGTGCTGGAAGGTACTATACAAAATGCTGTGGTGAAAATGACATCAATGGTCTAAACCAATTGCCAACACTCCAAACTATGCGCCCAACCTTTTTTAGACAATATGTGCCTACCTGTGCATTAGTGGCACTACTATTTGGAGGTAACCACCCATACTCTGATTGGATTTGTGGGCTGCTTCATAGGTAGATAAACAAGTGCTTGGTATCAGCAACACAATTTTGTGAGAACATTTGTGCTGCCCTCTTCAGGAAATATTAACAAAAAGGAGATAAAAAGTTGGTAAGACCCAGAAGACAGGAAGAAAGCTTTTAAAATGCTATCCTCAATTCATGGCACCATCATGATAATCATGAACTTATAGTTTCTATGGTTACTTGTAGAAGAATGGCCCTGGCAACAATCATTCATGGAAGGGAAAACCTAGCTCTTCCTAACAACCTAATAGTTATAGATTCTGTGAGAGAGGGAGTCGTCGTCTTTAGTTATGTACTCACTCGCCTCTCAAGAATAGCTCCAACCACTAAGCCACTACCTAAAGACAATACATGGACTGACCCTGGACTCTGACCCCATAGGTAGCAATGAATATCCTAGTAAGAGCACCAGTGGAAGGGGAAGCCCTGGGTCCTGCTAAGACTGAACCCCCAGTGAACTAGTCTATGGGGGGAGGGCAGCAATGGGGGGAGGGTTGGGAGGGGAACACCCATAAGGAAGGGGAGGGGGGAGGGGGATGTTTGCCCGGAAACCGGGAAAGGGAATAACACTCGAAATGTATATAAGAAGTACTCAAGTTAATAAAAAAAAAAAAAAAAAGAATAGCTCCAACCTTGTGTTTGCACATATGGCCCTCATTAAACTCAGTGGTTCATGAAATTATACAAATAAACATTAATATGGGAAAGTAACTTGTAGGAAAGGGTCAGATTAGATAGAGCTGGGGGAGAGAGATAAGAAATTTTAGAATCCAAGTAATTAGTGAATATTATGTCAAGTGTCAAATTTGAATAATAAAAATGATTCTCATTGTTCTTTGATAAATATTAGACTATATTTTCAGCAGCTAAATTCTGCCCTTCACTGATCATATTGAAGTTGGAGAAATGATAAAGATGTAGTAGCAAGTACACAGGAAGAAGGCAAAGCCTGGGAATACAATACCCTGAGAGATGCTTGCCATTATGATATATAGGAGATATAGGGCTTTAATATTCTCTACGAATTCAGTCTTAATATTATGTTACAGTATAATATGAACTAAGGGCAAACTTGGCTCTTAAGGCAGGAACAAAAGAGAACAGCATCAACCAGATGTTCAGATAAGTGGTTGAGGCCCCATGGCAGTCTTGCTTAATGGCACTCTCTCACGGCTTTCAGTAAAATCTGAGATGGAAAGCACAGCCAGACTGAGAAATATGTTTGTTCAAGACCTCCTTCATTATAATTACATTAATATCTTTGGGCTCAGAGCCAGACAGAAACATCTGGGATGGATTATGTTTTTGAAGAGATAAACATGCAGATGTTCCAAAATTATTTTTAAGAAAACTTATCCCTTAAATGTTGTGATGACCAAAAAGAATTAAATGACAAATATATAGTGGACAATGATACAGAAGTGCTGTGAAGAAGGGATTTTTAAATATTTAAATTCAATAAAGCAGTATTTCATGATTATTAATAGAATGGTAAGAAAAGTTAAAAGTATATCTCTCCAATTTGTTACTTGTTAATTTCCTTTGTCATTTAATTTATCTTAAAAGTGTTAGAAATTTGTAAGAGTTCTGGGAGTTCAACTCAGGGCCTCATTCATGAGAGACAAAGACTGTCATCAGAGGACTTGCTTTAATAACTTGATAGTTTCCCACATTTTCAAACTATAAACTCATTGCTTAAGTTGTTGCTATAGTTTGTTTGGTCTTTGATTATTCATTCATTCATTCATTCATTCATTCATTCATTCATTCAGTTAGTTATTTATTGAGCTAGAGATTCTCTGTGTGGACCTGGCTGTCCTAGAACTCAGGCTGATCTCATACTTAGAGATTCACCTGTCTCTGCCTCCCAAGTGCTGAGGTTAAAGATGTACACCTGGTTTTTTATGGCTCAAGGTTTTAAGCTATATATATTTTTAACATGGCTTCTTATTTCCATTTTAATACTTGCTAATTTGATTTTATTTTCCAATTTACTCTTTTGGCTACTAATTAAATTGTTCGGTCATTTCTTCATAGTTTAAAATAACATATTTAATTCAATGATTCATCTATTTGATGATTTATTATACTTCATATCTTACCACTGTAGAAAATGAGAAGTAGGAATCTTGTGATCTTTATTTCCCTTAGAGACCATTCCTGTTTTCTTATGCTTAGGGTTGTAACATTGAAATTTGTATTCAAAATTCTGTTTAAGATATTCCCAGAACTATCAACAGAAAAATAATAAAACTGAAAACCAAGTAAGATAATATCTCCTGATCAAGCAGGATTTGTCTGAAGAACAAGGGAGGGTTGGTTAACATTTAGAAAGGGCAGTGAATGCAAATTATATTATTTTCAGAAAAAAATCATATTCTGATAGCTGCAGAACTGTCATTTGGCAATATTTCCATCTACATATAGTTTAAATAAAAATAAAAGCATTAGTCTGATAGGAATAGGATGTCATGATGACTGTGGATATAAACATATATGAAACGTACAGTTGTAGACATGTGTCATGGTGCAGAACTAAACATTTTTACCCACCCAGGAGCAAGGGCCTCTTTCCTTCAGATTTTAACTCACTTCCTGTCTTTATTACCATAAATTCTGTACGTAGGAAAGAGTAAAATAGTTATTCAAATAGCAAATGCTCAACATCCTGCTTGAATCTTCACCTATCTCCTCCTTCTATGTCTGGAAATCACATTCTCTTCAATAGTTCCCAAAGTCACTTATTTGTTCCCTACCAATATCCTGCCACTGATCCCTTCTAGATACAAATCAATTCATTTGATTCAATTTTAGTTTCCTTCTCTGCTACAAACACGCCATGTCCTTTCACACATCACTGACCATTCTCTGTTCAAACATAAACAAACCAGACAGGTCACTATCTTCCCATTGCCTTTAGGGTAAAATGAAACCTCTGTAATAGAACTGCAACTGGAACCAGTAAGGTTATTGGAAAGCTCACCAAAGAGATGTGGAAATGATTCGGAATAATGTCTCGAGCAAAATGGAAAAGAATCAAATTGGGTAAAATAGACAGACCTATAGACAAAAACCACAGGGATAGAACTTTGACTTGATTATGAGGAGGACACTTCTAGGGCATCAGAAAGACTGTAAGTCAAAGAATAGTAAGTACAAGTCCAGGAAGTACCTGAAAGAGGAATGATGGACAGCAAGTGACACAAACCTCAAAGACCTAGACTCATTCATTGCCCCAAACTTGTAATGGTGTATTCACTTCTCAGCAGATAAATGCACAAGTAGCTAGCTGTTTACAAAAGTATTCATGAAATGTATCTGAATCTAACCAGCAGGTTGTGTGACAGCACACATATGAAATGGTACTGCCATTAAGTCTGATGTGGAAAAAGTCACTGCAAGTTTACACTGTGGTGGTGACAGTCTCCACAATTTGCTCTCTACCTCCAGAAACTGTCTACAATCTGAAAACTGATGAAGAGGTGACTTTAAAATGAATAAAGACATTTGCAGCAGGAAAGGAAATAATAAAAGAGCTGCTGGAGAAGAGAGACAGAGTTGGCCCATAATTAATATGAACATCAATCTTTTTGAAATGTTAGGGTGAAAGCTTGTTCTTGCTGAAATAATGTGATTCGCTGCATCTCAAAATAGCTCAGGAGGGAAGACAAGGAGCAGTGACAAGGAGGATTGTGAAAACAGCAGGGCTGGCTTCTCCCTGATTTTCTCTCTGTGCTGACGTCCTGCAAGGGGAGAAAGGCTGTTGATGTTACACACTGGGTTAATGTACATCTGGTATCCACCCACAGGGAGAAGAAGGCACTGGTTCAGTGGTAGTAATAGAGATGTTTCTGGACATCAGAAAGTTCCTTGATCAGTACATATGATAGATTCAGTCCTATTCCAGGGGCATTTTAACACAAAGTACCACCTTCTTCATCATATAACCCTGAAACATTCTCAACACAAAATGTTGCCCATAACATCAATATGACACTGCATGATATAAAGCTAGGAATATGTTTTGCTAGGGATGGGGACCTGCCATAGGGCAGGCATGTACCTTCAATATACTATTCTCATCAGTCCTTATATCAGCCCCATGGCACAGAGGTAATACGAGACTCAGAAAGGCTTATTGCTATCTCGTTCCTTGGAAAGGATCAAGGAAAAGAAGTGAGAATTTGTTGTAGTTCACAGTAACTTGATGCTCTTTTCAGTTCAGTGGTTCAGGCATTAGGGATTAGACATGAGACCCCAGGCTGGAACAATGGATTAGTGCTGTTCTTGACTCCCACATACAGATAAAATATATCTCAGAATGAACCCCAGAAGAAAAATACTAGTTCCCCAAGACCACAAAAGGGCCAATGTGCCTAATCAGTGGCCATAATCTATGCTTTAATTCACCCCACATGCACTTGTAAGGGTCCATGATTTACCAAAGAATGACACAGAATCCCCAGATTTAAACAGTATGGAAACCCAAAGAGTGTTTTATTCTGCAAAAGTCCAGCATGCTGAGGTCTCTCATTACCAAGATAGAGAGAAACAACTAAATGAGCTCACAGATTACATTTAAAGCACATTAGGGGATTCCAGGGTAGGTGGCCTTTATTCTACTCCATCTCTAGGGACATTGTATTACTGGAGCTTAGGGGCTGGAACCTGTTGTAAGGGAAATCTGGAAACTTGCTAACCCATTGTCCTTGCTTTAGGCTAGGTGGCTGGGCACCTTCTAGTTTCTAACTAGCTGCCTGAAGCCTGGGTTTTTTTTGTTTTGTTTTGTTTTGTTTTAACCAACTTGCCTGGACATGCCCAGTTCATAGACCTAGTCTCCTTTAGACTGCCAATTTGAAACCTGTCATGGACTAAGCCTAGTCTCCTCACACTGAGTGAGCATCATTTATGATCACTGGGCATCCATCACATACAAACCCATTCAGCAGGCCTGTGTCCTCAATGAGCTAACAGGTCAGTGAGGACAAGCCTATGAGGGTAAACGTTTATAAGGTATGGTAGAGAGAATAAAAATAGCATCATGTAGACTCTAAAGAAATGCTCAAAACAGAACTACCAAGAGAAGTAAATAACTCATAATATACCTGATGGCTGTTGTGAAGAGGGCTCGCTCATACATCCTCTGCCTATCTAGGTGGGGATTTTTCAGTAGAAGCATTCCCCAATAGTTATGCTAAATTTCATACTCATAGACTGATGCAGGAGTGAAAGAAAAATAAGTCAGTGCTGCTGAGTTGCTTCTTCCTTTCTTACAATCTTAATTAAATATGTTCTTTGACCATTTTATACACAAATACACACACACTCGCACACACTCACTCACTCACACACACACACACACACACACACACGCACGCACGCACACAGTGCACTTTGATTATCTTCATCCACCCTTATTGCAGGCATGTGATACCATGCCTAATGCTATTTTTAATCTTTGTTTGTTTATCTAGTGTGTGTACCTGTGTGTGTGTGTCTAAGTGTGTATTTGTGTACCATATGCATATGGTACCCACAGACACCGGAAGAGGCCATCAGAATTTCCAGAACTGGAGTTAAAGGAACTTGTGAGCCATGATATAAATGTTGAAACCCATATCCTCTGGAAGAACAGCGTACTTAATCACTTAGCTATTTCTTTGGGCCCTAGTACTCTCCCTCTTAATTACGGAAATCTTTCTACAATGAGCAATGCTGAGTTCGGATACATGCAGTTATTCAAGATGTGCGGTTGTTTGAACAAGAAAGGTCCCCAGACGCGTATTTGAATAACTAGTCCCCAGTCATCAGTGCTTGCGGGAGTTTTGGAGGTGGAGTCTTGTGGTAGGAAGCAGGTTCTAGGAGGTGGGCTTTGAGAGATAAAACTCCACACTATCTTTGTTTCATGCTTACAGTTCCAGATGTTCTCTTAGCTTCTTGCTTCTACTGCCATGACTGCCACTTGATGCCATGCCTCAGCTTTCCCAGCATGGACTCTTATCCGTAGGGCGTCCTAAAGCCAATATAAACTCTTCTTTAAGTTCATTTTGACTGTAGTATTGTATCACAGCAACAGAAAAGGAACAGATACAGAATGGGAGGATGAGAAGACAAAGAGAAGTAGGAAGCACTAGTATGATGAAGCTAAATTGTCTAATTTTAGCCTTTAAAGTTTTATATTAAAATTATAACTAGAGTAAGAACTAAATCAATCCACTTGCATGTTACCATTGAGGTCTGAAATATGGTCTTCTCTTTCCAGGATTCTGTGTATACTTTTGCTGAGGATAAGGGTCATCAATAGAGAGATATACTCCCACATGAGCAACGGAAATCCTGGAAAATAGAAGTAGGCTATCTATCTTCTTCATCCCAATTACCTCACAGAAATGTAAGCTCTGGTGATATTGGTTTAGATGCTCCACAAAATCCCTGGGTTTTTTTCTTTGTCCTTGGTTTCTGTTGAGGGACTCCTGCTACCAGGCATGTTCAGGAAGCACTAATTGGACTTGGCAGCTTAAAAAAAAAAGAAAACATTAGTTTAGGATGAAGATGTAGAGGGCATTTAGAAACAGGGGATGTGGGTGGAGGGTACAATCAAAGTACATTGTATATATTTAGGAAATTCTTTAAAAATATAAAAGTTATTGAAAGAGGAGGAGGCTGCTACTATTCTAAATAGAATCTATGTGTTCTACATAAAGAGTGAGCTTGAAAAGCTTTTCATTCTGCAGCTTCCTGAGAAGTCACCCTACAAAATCTTATACCTCAGAGGACTATGTCACCTACCCGTTTACAAGAGATCCCATTTCCCTGCTGGGTTTTGTGAATAGAAATGAGGGAGAATGACTTCTGCAAATACTGTGAGTCTCATCACAACTGTAGACTCTTATTTTAGGACACTGTACCATGGCGATATGTGAGGACATTGATAAACCATTGTACTGATTGATTCTTCTGTAACTGTGTCAACCATCAGGAACATGGAAATATTTATGGCAAAAGGCCCAAAGATCCACATACAGAAAAGATATTGTCATTGTTAGATCAATTCATATTGAATGGCTTCGAATTATGAATTTGAATTCATTATTTTATCCTAGCCTTTGCTTAGTAAGTTTGTGTTGCTATGTTTAAGAATTGCTTCTTAAGCTCTCTCTCTCTCTCTCTCTCTCTCTCTGTATGTATGTGTGTGTTTAAAGAAATGTAAAAATTGAAAGAAGCTCTTATAATTTTTCTGTTTTAGTGCACTGAGAATTAAGTAGAGAGAAGTCCACAGCAGAAAGCCAAAATGTATGATTCGAGGATCATATTTTTTGACCTAGCAATCTCAGCTGGCAAAGCAACCACAGAATGACTCAAAACTGCACCTTTCTTAAAGGGGATCATGTGCATGTTTAGATATCATCTGAACATTATATTTCTGTGTGTACATAATTACAACTTATGCATATGTTTTATGTATATATACTGACATGTTGTGTTTTTACATCTCCAATCAAACATCTTTTGGTAAAATAGGTTCTTCTATAGTTTCCATTTCTTAGCTGTTGTTAAAGAACAAGTCACTCCTTCAGAAAAACTTTCCTTTGAATACTCACTGTTTTATTTAGGGAAAGTCTCAAAATGCTTCCCATTGTAATGGGTAAATACCTGGATTGGTTTCCTACATTTGAGAATAATCTGAGAATGTGTGCAGTCCCATATAATGCTTTCCATATCTCAGTAATTGAAATAATTGAATTCAATAATGCCTTAGTAGTTACTTTACTGGGGGAATATTATGTGACTGTGAAAATGTATTATTAACTAAATATTTTTAGGTGGTAACTTTTATCTACTGATACCTATTTTAGACATCTGTAAATAAACAGTGGGGCATTCATTTGCCTGTACTGTGAACCAGGTCTTCTGTTGTAACTTGAAGCTTCAAATGGGAACACATACATGTGACCTTAGTGTTATTTGTAATAGACAATTAATTATATTACCATAAGATAAGTTCTGCAAAACAAATATATAGTCTCAAAAGTGGTTTTCTGAATATGAATAGGAAGTAAGAAGAAATATTTAACCATAACCCAAATCGGTTATCTTATAGTGGTAAGAAATAAGACTATATTATTTAATTATATCATAGTGCAGTATCCTATGGTTAGGAACTGGTATTTATTCTAACAATCATTTCTGAATGTCTTAGTGGAACATATGCAAGTTGCATTCATATTCCTTATTTGAGGGTGGGGCAGCATACTTTTCATAATTCTTTAAACAATTGTTTTGAAGAAGCATTTTAAGAAATTAACAGCATTGATTTTTATAACTTAACAGTTTGGCTTCAGATATCTGAGAGATAAGGAGCACTTAATTTTAAATAAAGTGATCATAGTTTATTCTTCTGACTTTGGAAAAGCAATCAGATTCTTTATAATACTAATATATTGTGTGGATTTCCACATGTTTTTCTCTCTCTCTCTCTCTCTCTCTCTCTCTCTCTCTCTCTGTGTGTGTGTGTGTGTGTGTGTGTGTGTGTGTGTGTCTTAAAGATTCTACTGGCAAGAGGGTAAGGGATGTAGGAGAAGTTTACATTTTCTCATTTATCTTTATTAAATTAGTTTTCAAATGTAGTATAAATGAGGTATACAAGCTGTTGATGCTCCTTGCTCTTCTCATCTAGAAAGAACTATGGGTTCTTCCCATACATGCAAGAACTGGGTCCTGGCAATACCTGCTAATGACCTCATGCTTCAGCCTTTCCTGGCCCTTCTCTGACATTCTATTTCAGGGAGGCAATGTCTTTGGAGGATAACTGCAGAGGCAGTGTGAAAGAAGGAGCATCCGTGTGCTGGGTGATTTGGGCAACGTGCTCTTATGTCAAAATGAGGCCTTGCTGTTTAACTGATTTAGGTGCTCTAAGAGTGAAAAGACTTTCTGTGAAGTGCTAATCCCTCTGCGGAAGGGTGTTAGTGATTGGCAGCCATCATTAGTATCTAGCCAGTTAAAAACACTTTGTCTGGTGCTCTCTTTCCATTAACTGGGGTTGTTTAATATCAGCTGACACACACAAAGAAATAGTCGTTTAGCCATTCAGTCATTCAGCCATGCAGCAACAGATTCCTACCATTGCAGTAGGCCATTTCTACACTATTATTTACTTATTATCTTAAATGTTGTGCTCAGCAAACAACATTCAACAAAAACTAAGTGCATAATAGAGAGGACTGCCAAAATATTAACTGAATGATTTAAGACAAAATTAGTTGGGTAAATATTTTCAAATTATTCCAAGTATTCCTTGAGAAAAATATTTTGAGTTTCTCTAATTGAAATGTCTGAAAATTATGTTTCCTGTCAAGCTGTCTAAAAAACATATTTTTGCTTTCTGCTATCTCTTTGAAGTAAAAGAACCAGAGAGAGATAGAATATTCATGAATAAAATTAATGAGAATCAAATAGGACTCAGTGCAAATTCTAATTGGAAGTAATAAATCAAATAAATGAACATGAGTGTATATGAAAAAAGTATCAAACATCTAAGCAAAGTCTAATATCATGGAATTAATTCTGACTAGTCAATAAAGTTCAACTAAAATTCCACCACTTTACCAATTACTTAAAACTTGTACAAGTTCATCTAAAGTAAGTAATTTACAAAAACAAAAAACAAAAAAACCCAAACAAACAAACAAACAAACAAACAAAAAAAAAACAAGAATTATCTTGGGTTACATTCTTGTTGGGGGAAGGAGAAATGTACCATTACAGAACCAATCTATAGATTTCCCTCCAACTCCCATCCCTTAGGGAGAGGGTCTCGTATAGCCAGGCTGGCCTTCAATTCACTTTGTAACTGAGGATAGTTTTGAACTCACCTCCCTTGATGGTATTACATGCATATTCTTTACCTGGAAAGGTAACTGGTGTTATTGAGCTGACTGACAAGATTGAGAATGAATGCTAAGGACACTAAACTTATTATAAGGCTCAACACTATTTCTGGTCTGCCCTGCGCTGTGGACTGTACATAACTGTCCGGCATGTTAGGCAAGCACTCATCTACTGAGCTACACTCCTGGCGCCTAACCCAGATTTTCTTAGAGAACAGATACAATATTCAAGCAGAACTTGACTTTCTCCACCCAAAGCTGTACATACTAAGTAGACTGTATGTATCAGTAGGGAACAGAAAGATTTATCAAATTGCTACATCTGAGAAGCAGTTTACTAGTATAAATTCTTAATGAATTAAGAGTGAAATTTTATAAAACATTGTGGACACAGCAGAAAACAAGAAAACAAAATAGTATACATTACATCAGAAGAAAGAGAAAATGGGTTAGAAAAATCTGACATCACATTCGGGTACTTCAGGCTTTTCCAGGATTTCATGTACACGTTTGTTACCAACAGTTGGTTAGCCACTATTTGCCCCCCTTTCACCTGTGTTGGACCCCTTTGGCCCCTGTTGGCCTCTGTTGACCCCCTATTGGACCTTATTGGCCCCTCTTAACCCTTTCTCTTGTCTGTAGAAAGAGATTGAATCTCAGTTGGCTGTTCTTGAGCCAAGTGAAAACAAAACTAAGGCTGAATGTCAACAAATTCAGTTTACTCACTGGCTTAACAATAGAGAGTGATAGCCTCCTCTTCCTGTCTTTCTAGAACAGGTGAGGGTTTTTCAGAGTTCAGGTATCACCTACTGTTCTTGTTTTGGGTTGCAGGTTTTATAGTTGAGTGCTTCATGTCCTGACAGCTGACGTGCAGCTCATTTGCCAACTAGATTATAATGGGGTGCGGGGCCTTCTGGAGGTCATTTAGATAGGAATTTAGATCTTGCTGATGTTAGCCAATTATCTTCAAGAGAAACTTCTAATGCTAGATTAACATGGTGGAGCAAGAAGCAGCAAGCCAGGTTGGGTAGAAGCTGTGCTGGTCCACATCCTCACAGAATTACTTACATGGTAGACAATTCACTTTTGTTTCTACTCCTTGTAAATCCCCTATTGTCCATAGATATTCTCTTAGAAAAATTAAGAAGGGGGGATAATTTTCACTTCAGGGAGTTTGCTGTCTTAGTTAAGGTTACTATTGGTAAAATGAAACAATATGACCAAAGCAAGTGGGGGAGAAAGGGGTTTGTTTGGCTTGAAGTTCCACATCACTGTTAATTATCAACGGAAATCATTTCAAAAACTCAACAGGGCAGTACCCTGGAGGCAGGAGCTGATGCAGAGGCCATGGAGGGGTGCTGCTTACTGGCTTGCTCCCCATGGCTTGCTTAGTCTGCTTTCTTATAGAACCAAGGGCCACTAACCCAGGAATGTCATCACTCACGGTGGACTGGGCCCTCCCCCATCAATCACTAATAAGAAGCCTTATGACCTACAGCTGAATCTTATGGAGGCATTTTTCTTAATCGAGGCGCCCACCTTTCAGCTGACTCTAGCTTGTGTCAAGTTGACACAATACCATATTGCAGTACATATGTCATTTTGTTCATAATCACATTCTAGAATGGGGCAAGGAGCTTGTAGCTGATAGGCACTCGGTTGGAGACATGAATAATGAGATAAAAATAAGAGGCTGAGCTGGAGAGTTGAAAAAGTCATAATCTGAGGGAAAGACAGCTGGAAAAGATGTAAATCGTACAGGATGCCATTATCCAGACTTCATAGTTTACAAAGACCTGAATCATCAACCAACTAGCATGAGCCCATCGAGCTTGTAGATGGCAGGGGACTAAGTGAATGAAAGTTAGCTCTCCTGTTTTATTATTTTCTAAATCTACTTGAATTTGTAACTATAGGTCTGATCATTCAAGAGTGTGAGTGGGTAGGGGAGCACTCTCACACAGGCAAAGGGGAGGAGAGAGGACAGATGTGGGATGGGGGACTGGTGGAGGGGTAACTGGGAAGTGGGACATCATTTGAGATGTAAATGAATGTAATGATTAATAGAAAGAGAGAGGAAGAGAGAGAGAGAGAGAGAGAGAGAGAGAGAGAGAGAGAGAGAGAAAGGAAGAATGAAATGTCTTCACTTTAAAACATGATGTGGACTCCATAAACCAAGAAAAGAAAAAAGCTGAGCAAAATGCATTTTGTTTGTAGATTAGAGAGAATTTGGGCATTTTTATGAACAGTTGCTCATGGAACACTAGAATTTCTTTTCCCCAAGGGGTTTATCTATCCTGAGTTATCTAATATTTTCTTTCATACCCTTAAACTGGCTTGAACATACAAGTTTCATGGAAGAAAAAGCAGAATCAAGATCACTGAATTTTAATTACAAAAAGAAAAGAAGAATATGAAACACAATATTTATTTAAACAACATTTATCCTACTGGGACTAGACTTACTAATCAGCTCCTAAGTAAAGGGTTAAAGCAAGTTTCAAAATAAATAAGCCAGAAGCTAGCCCTCCCATATCCCATAGAGCTTATGATTTAGAAAATAAGGAGTACTAATGACATGGGGATGAGACTTAGGAGTCAGTCACACTAGGGCAAGATGGTGACCACTCATCTGAGCTTTTCTGGTTAACTAAAATCAGCTAAAAAAATTAGATGTTGTTTATGCAAAACTCTGTAAGAAATAATGTTTATATAAACAGTCTAAGAACACTTCACAATTTTTATCTAAAAATTTCACTTTATCAATCACAAACCTAAAGCAGTTTTAATGTCTGTCTGTCTGTCTGTCTGTCTGTCTGTCTTTCTATTCACACATATACACACAGCTAAACTTTTCAGAGTTTTATATCTGTTATTTCCTTGGGGCTCCAGGATCTGACACATGAAAAGCTGGATAGCACTGTAGGGTAGTAATTGGGAAATGATTTTCTTAACATCTCCTACTGAATGGGAAATTATTTTGCACAGTGAGAACAGTTGACCCTGAGATCTGCAGCCTTTCCTGGACACCATAAATAGTATATGGAAAAGGAAAAATATGAATACCATATCCTGTTGTCACTTCATTAAAATGAGTCCTAGGGATGCTGGAAATGTCTAGACTAGCAATATTTTCTTCTTGGAACATTTTTTTTAAATATAAGAGGCATTTTTTATTTTTATGCGTGTGTTTTGCTTGCATTTCTGTAAGTAAACCATGTGAATGAAGAGCCTATAGAGGCCAAATGATGGTGCTGAACCTCTGAAGTTACAGTTACAGGTGGCTGTGAGCTATTATGGGTGCTGGAAGCTGAACCCAGGTTCTCTACAAAAGCAGCCAGTGTTCTTAACCATTGAACCATCTCTTCAGCCCTGAACTCTGTGTTTTCTCAAACTGTAGGACCAGAAGGGAGTCTTAAGGATCCATACTATGCTAGGCCAGTCTTTACAGACTGGGCACCTATAATGTAAAAAGCTCACAAGGCAAAGAGAAGAGGAAGGAAATAGCCTGGAAGTCAGAGGCCAGTCAGGACTTACAGAGGATAATATAAAAAATGCCTGTTGTGCTGTATAAGAATTGCTTGAGTATTTCCAATTGTGTTAGTTTATAAATAATATTTGTTGGTAGTTTTAAAATTTAGTAGACTGCAAACACCATAATTACTGCTCTTCTTATTGTTTCTTCATCACAAGGTCAGGATCCAGTGGGTTCAACTTCTCACCTATTCTACTCTTGATAATTTGACAAATTTACTCTAAGTGAGGTGTCTTTATACTACACATGTCTTTCTAGACAGAGTTACTCAGGATAGCATAGAACCCACTAACCTCCTTCCTCAGCTCTCAAATACTAAGACTGAGACCTCTATCATTATGACCACAGTAGACACATTTTTTAATTGGACATTTTATTTATTTACATTTCAAATGTTATCCCCTTTCCCAGTTTCCCCTTTGCAAACCCTCTCCCCCTGCTTCTATGCTCACCCACCCACCCACTCCCACCAAACTATCCTAGCATTCCCTTTCACTGGGACCTCAAGCCTTCACAGGACCAAGTGCCTCCCCTCCCATTGATGCTTATAAGGCCATCCTCTACTACATATGCAGCTGGAGCCATGGGTTTCTCCAGGTATAGTCTTTGGTTAGTAGTTTAGTCCCTGCGAGCTCTGGGGTATCTGGTTAGTTGATATTGTTCTTCCTAGGGGATTCCTTCAGCTTCTTCAATCCTTCCCCTAACTCCTCCATTGCGTTTCCCAAGCTCAGTCTGATGGTTGGCTTCGAGCATCCACATCTGTGTTGGTTAGGCTTTGGCAAAGCTTCTGAGGAGACAACTACATCAGGCAAGCACTTCTTGACATTGGCAGTAGTGACTGAGTTTGGTGTCTGCATATGGGATGGATCCCCAGGTGAGGCATGCCCTTTCCTTCAGTATCTGTTCCACTCTTTTTCCCTGTATTTCCTTTAGACAGAAGCAATTCTGGGTTAAATTTTTGGAGATGGGTGGGTGACCCTATCCCGCAAATAGGGGCCATGTCTAACCTCTGGTTACAGTCCTTGCAGGTTTTCTCTCTCCTTTGTTTGGCATTTCAGTTAATGTCATTCCCCATTGGGTCCTGGGAGCCTCTTGTTAACTTCTAGAAATTTCTCCATGGTGTGGCTCTTCTTTTGGAATTGATTGTTTGTTTCCACATTTAAACAAAATGATACCTTCCTTTATAAATCCATCTTTCTTATTTGGGGTATGTATTTTTCAGAAGTACAAATGAAATACCAATTCCTTTCTTCTAAATGGGAAGAGAGATGTGGTTTTCACTCGAATGGATGCTTTGCAAAAGGATTTATGTTCTCACTGGTGAATAAAAACTTAAAATAACCTTGGAAGAAAGTCGAGGTCTTAGCCTCTCCTTTGATAGTCATCAAATATCTTGTGACTTGTCTGTGCAGAGCAGCCACCAAAGGAAGCTCAGAAGCAGGAGCTTCAGTGTTTGATGAGGAAGAAATCAATGGCTCTTGGCCTTGTCTCTTTGTTTTTACAGTTTCCACAGACATGTAAGGCAGCTGTACTCATCAATCAACCCAGACACAGAGACCAACTGCTCAGTGGGCAGCCACTGAGAATAAGAAAGACATGGAAAAGTCAGCTACTAGAGAAGGTGAATATTGACTGTGACATTACAATAGTGTTAAGCATCATAGCAGACATGAGGTGCAAAAAGAGAGTTCCACAGAGTCATCAAGTAACAGTAAAAGGGGAAGGGGAGTGGTGAAATTCCTTTTCCTCCTCTTCCTCCTCTTCCTCCTCCTCTTCCTCCTCCTCCTCCCTCTCTCTCCCTCTTCCCTCTCTCTCTCCCTCCTCCTTCCCCTCCTCCTCCTCCCTCTCTCTCTCCCTCCTCCTCTCCCTCCTCTTCCTCTTCTTCCTCCTCCCCCTCTTTCTCCTCTTCCTCTTATCCTCCATCATCATCATCATCGTCATCATCATCATCATCATGTGTCTACGTGTACATGTACACGAGCACATGTGTAGGCAGGCATAAGCCATGCCATGCTACACCAACTAAGAAGCCATTTGGGAGTCAGTTCTGTCCTTCCACAGTGAATTCTGCAGGTGGAAATCAGGTGACCAGGCTTGTATTTTCACAGGCAGAGCCATCTTCTTGACCCAGTCACAGTTCTTCCAACTGGTTCTTTGACCTTAGTCCTGATTACAAACAGAAGAGAAGGTAGGTGCCTGCTGTTTGTGATGACAGCACCTTACTTTGCATTCTATGCCAGGTGTGTGTCTGTGCATTCATCCATCTGTGTCTCTGAATGTACTAAGTGCATAATTGTGCATTTGAGCAGACTGCTCTAAGCAACACCTGTACTTTGCTACCCTAACAGGTGGACTGGCAGGAGTACCTAAAAGACATGCACCTGCTTGCTTCATATTTAAGCATGAGACCATCGGTGGCATACCTCTTTTAATGATTTCTTGTTTGCTCAGCCTCCTGATTTGGGTATCAAGAACAGTCTTTCCCCAGAATCCCTTGCTTGTTCCATTTGCGCTTTCAATCTTCTAACCAGCATTTTGTTTAGAAGACCTGGAGGAGCTGGACCGCCTGAGGGAGTTGTTGAATGACGATGAAATGTTTTGCACAAACTGAAGAGGGTTGAGGCAAGCAGATAAGAATTCCTAAAACTGCTGAACACCTGGATTTACACATCACAGCACAGAAACTGTTGATCTTCATGCATTAAAACCCCAATTCCCCGCTTTACTGGAACACTCATCTACTTCCAACCATCTGTGTGCACACACCTCTACTTGACACAAATACTGCCCTAAAGGTATCAATGGGCCCTAGCATTTTAATTAGGAATCTTACTGCCAAAAGAAGACTCCAGACTCGGGAGCACCTGCATAGAGAAACAGAAAAAGAATGAATACAAGCTTGCTGCAGGCTGATGGCAGAGATAAAATTATTATTAATGGAAAATCATTGGGTTTCAGCTTTGCTGAAGCTTGAAACATTAAGCACTTCCAGTGTTTTTCTCTGTGGTATTAGACTGACTACAAATTGTGATTTTTAATGAGAAATGTGACGAAGCATTCAGCTGGAGCTCAGTCCCTCAGCTCAAATACCCTTTCCTGTTGTTTACTTGCTATTTGAATAGACCCAGTAAAATTTCCTAAGAACCTGAATCAAGTTAAAGAAAAAAAAAAAAAAAGGAAGAAATCACCATTTGGTGTCACAGCCTTATGGTTTCCATTGGATTTTATACTCATTCTGAAGGTAATATTGATTGTACTGGTGTGTCACAGCTGGTTGGCTCTCTTTTGTTATTTATTTAATTTTCCTTCCCCACTGTGCAGTGAGAATCCAATTTCCTGATAGTTAGCCTCTCCCCCGAGAGCATCCCAGTCTGATTTCTTTACCTTTTAACCACGATAAGTTACTAGAGGCATCATATACTCGTCTGTACTCTTGAACTCTTAACTGCTGGGACTCCCTGTACAATATTGATCCAATCAACATCTCAAAATCATGAAGAGGAGTGGCGCTCATGGAGCAACAGCCCTCTGTGGGGATTTAGAGGTAGTTAGTGGTTGATGAGGAAAGAACAGACATTGCCTTCAGTGATGCTACTAAGGAGTCCATGTCTTTTTAATTAACACTACCCATGCTCTGTATGCATCCCTAATGCAACACGAAAGTGGAGATGGACTAGTTGGGAAATCAAGAATATTTGCAGGAGGGGAAGGGAGTCCATAATCTACCACTCCCATTATAACTCCATCTCTCTTTGTCCATCTCTCTTTCCTAAGCCTAAGTATCCCCAATTTGCAGATGCTTAAGAAATACTGTAGACCAAGCTGTTCAACTGCTACATATGTGCATGTGCAGCCCATACTTCCTGTTTGGTTGGTGATTCAATCTCTAATAGGCCCCAAGTGTCCAGGTTAGTTGACTCTGTTGATCTTCCTTTGGAGTCCCTATCCCTCTTTGTGTCCCTTAGTCCTTCCCCCAACTTTTCCAAAAGACTCTCTGAGCTCCATCTAACATTTGATTGTGGGATTCTGCTTCTCTTGGCTGCTGGGTGGAACCTCTCAGAGGACAGTTATGCTAGGTTCCTGTTTGCAAGCATAACTTGCAAGAGTATCAATAATAGAGTCAGGGATTGTTTCTTGTCCATGGAATGGGTCTCAAATTGGGGCAGTAATTGAATGGCCATTCCCTCCAACTCTGCTCTATCTTTGTCCCTGGACATCTTATAGCCAGGATACATTTTAGGTTGATGGTTTTGTGAGTATGTTGTTGTCCTTATCCCTCTGCTGTGAATCCTGCCTGGCTAAAGGAAGTGGTTACTTCAGCATCTTAATGTGGGACCCACAATAACAATAGATGCTCTCCCTGAATCTGTTGCCTATGGATCACATTCCCCTAAATATACCAGCTTGTCTAGTCTCAGTGGGAGAGGATGAGCCTAGTCCTGCAGCGAACTGGTGTGTGTGTGTGTGTGTGTGTGTGTGTGTGTGTGTGTGTGTCTGTGTGTCTGTGTGTCTGTGTGTCTGTGTGTCTGTGTAGTGATACCTAGTGGAGAATTCCTCCTTCTCAAAGGAGAAGAAAAGAGAGGAAGGGGGTGGGTTCTGCATGATGAAGGTACTGGGAAGAAAGGGAGACTAGTATTGGGAAATAAAGTGAATAAACAAACGTTGTAGAGACTGGTCAACACCAAGTAGTTTTCTCTTTCTTGACTAGGCAGGTGATTACTCTTTCTCCTTCACATGTTGCTGCTTTTCTTGCATTCTCTATGGCCAATGATGACTTGGGGAAGTTGAAGCAGTCAGGTGAGCTTATCCAAGATCCCTCTGTGCAATGGTATAGAATATTCTGTTCTTGCTTATTTCTTCCTCTCATCCAAGTTTCATAAAAGAAGACCTGTCAGAACACTCTATGTCTTAGATGAATGTACTCCTGGATTCCACTTCAAACCCAACTATTCCCCACAGATGAATAAGTACTGGTGAGCTGATGTGGTCTTACAAAGAATAAGGGTAAGGATGTTTGTTGTGTTGCTTTGGTCATCACAAACTTTTTGTTTGTAAGCAAAACAGTCTCTCTTCTGCTTCTGCTTTGGTTGCATAGGCTGCACAGGCAGTGATTACTAAGGTCACCAGCAGACAAAACACACAGCTAAGGATATAGAATGGCTGCGTCTATCCTACAGGCTGTCCACATCAAGAGGTTCCTATATTTATTTGCTGAAGGACAAATCATTCATCTAAAGGCAATTTCTTTTTTCTGTTTAGCCCTATGTTGGTTCAAAAGTGAGCAATTTTCTGGGATGATTGGGCTATGTCATTCATCTTGTAGAAATAAGGATTGCTTAGCTGATGATGGATAAGTGTCTAGGGAAGGCAATTAGCACCTATCATGCTCATTTGGACACCCGCTGTATGTCAGACAAGAGAAGAAAGAACTAATTAGCACCATTATATGGTTAAGTCACAACCTTATAGTACTGTCTCTCTGATGCTGAGAAGAGACCTGGTTAGGTTTGGGAAGTATGTATATAGACCAAAGATGGTAGTTTCAAGGTTATTACTCATGATTTTTGTTAAAGATTTACTTCTATTTAAGTGTGTGCATGTGCATGTGTGTGTGCATGTGCGTGCGTTTACATACAAGAATATGTGAGTGAGCATGCCTGAAGAGGTTAGAAGACCGGATTCCCTGGATGTAGAGTTACAGAAAGTTGTAAGCCATTCAACATGGCTGCTGGAATCCAAACTTAGATCTTCTAGAAAGATCATGTTCTAGAAGCAGTGGAGGTTCTTATCCACTAATCCAGCTCATCCCCCATTACTCCACACTTAAGGAGAGACTCTCTGTGCTTTCAATTTTGACTCACCTTTTTCTTGGATATTAGTTTTTTTGGATAGAGCAACTTTCTGTTCCTGAAGGTGGTTGGTTATCAATCACATTCAGGGCACCACCTGACAGCAACCCAATGCCTTTGACTTATATGCACACGCTCTCCTTTTTAACTAGCTTCTCAATTTTCTGCATTGGGATGGAATTACTTAAGCACTGGTAAATGCATCTGATTTATTTTTGCTGTGTTCAAACCTGTCCTCACACACCCCCTAAGTACTGTTTTTCCTGGAATGTTTTCTCATCAAGAAAGCTGATGATTAATTTTCCCTTTATGCACAAATGGAGAGGACCCCTGGCCTTATTGCTGATTATCCTGCAGGATTCTTGACCTCCTTGTCCATCATTTTCCTTCCAGTGCATGGTGCTGAATAATAAAAGATTTACCTATGATATCACATAGGGATATCCAGGGATGTGGATTCTCTAAATCATTCAAGATAGTATTGTTGCAATGTGTCCCCTTTTAATTCAAGAAGTCAGCCCAGAGCCTGGCATTTAAGCTAAAGTCATCTTCAAACGACTGCCCCTCAGGACTTATATGGTTAGAGTGACTATACATGAAAAGGAATTAATCTTCAGAAAGCCCTATTCTATGTTACATTCCCATCATCTTGGGACATATATAAACTCAGGTTATGTAAACATAATAGATGGATTAACTCTAACCTAAGTGTTCTCCTCTATTGAGCTAGATTATGTCTTTTTGGTGTTAAGCAGTTAGTTAAAATAATTTCATTTTATTTAAAAGTCAAAATAATAAACAATACTTGACTCTGAGGTCTCACTACCAATGAGGATACACAAGCATCTTTATCCTTTGAGACAGAAGGAGTTGTAGAGATAAAGGTTTGAGAAGGAAGTGTTGGTTCTAACAGGAACATCTAGTTCAACTAAGGGAAGAAGCTGTTATCAGCTTGCCTCTTATATCATTGCCAAGTCAGACAGGCCAAAAGAAAAAAAAAGCCCTGAAAGGGGCACAGAAGCAGGAAGTTCAGAGCTACAGATGTGTTTCCAGAGGAGTTATGAGCCCAGTAGGTCTGAGGCCTAAGAATTTAGGAAAAAATAAGGGATCACACAAGCAAGAAAGATCTTAAAGAACAGATTTAGCTTGAACTTAATTATATATGAGCAAAGAAATGAGTTGATTAAGGCTCCTAGAGAGGAAATGATGGTAAGACACAGTTACATTAAATATATTCATATAATCACAGTTGATTAGGACAGCAGCCTGATGAAGCAGGTACTACGTCATCCCTGTCATACTGATGAAGAATTTAAGATCATGTGGAATTAAATCACTTGTCAAGGATCGCATGGCTACAAACATTCAAAGAGTAGTATGTATCCCATGAAAAACTATATTGCTTAATTATTATTCTCAAAGCTCAGGAAGTATGTCCAGGTTTCCAGGAAGGGTTCAGCTTAGCATAGATCTCTGGAAGAGGGTAATTAATGACTGAGGAATGTGGAACCTCCCTGGAAAGAGAGAGGTTCCAATGTGTCACAGGGGTAGCTCTGTCATCTTTCATGTGGGACACCCACAAAAGCACTGGATCCCATAGGACCTATAGAAAAACAAAGTTAGATGGGAGAGGAGGAAAAAGTCCCTCTTATAAAAATTAGTCTTCATGGTCTGAACACAATTGCCCTGGATTGTTTATCCACTTATCTTTTGATCCCGATAAAGAACAAAATGTTCAGCATGCAACATAAGCTTGGTACTTCAATGAATTAAGTTGCGAATGAAGAAATAAATGGATGATCAACATGAGAGAGTTAAATTGAGAGAGATAATATGACGTTATTTATCCTCCACTCTCCCTCATGGTAATAGGTGGGAGCTTAGAAAACTCCATTTATCTTCCCCACATTGTCTACTGGTAAGGACATGGGCCAGCATTAATGTCCAAAGCTCCTTGACGTGAAAGCTGCTTCACTTTCATAGCTGTGGCAGAATAGGATGTATTCTCTGTAGACTGCAGCCATGGAGATCTGTTATGAATAAGTACCACTGCCCAGACTACTACCTTCAGCCCGTTGTGAATTCTGCCTTCACTGGGGGTGCTTCTATCCTGCTATAGGATTCCTTATTCTAGAGTTACCTGTGGAACCACTATACTTGTCAAGTGTACTTGTAGTACATTTTCTCATGGACTCCCTGGAGTTAGAACAGATCTCAGTTTAAGAAAAATTCTCGTCTGTTCACACAAATGAGGAATGAGCTTGGAAACATATACTGTCCTATTTTCCCCTGTAGCTAACAAATGTCTTAGTTTTATAATAATGATCTGTGAGACATCCTGGAGTCATCTGACTTTATTTGGAGGATCTCAGAAAATAATCCCCCCAACATAAGAACACTTAGTCCAGCTAAATTGTGTAAATTCTGTTATTTGTTCAAATAAATTACATTTGTCTGATTCTTCAGTCTTTTCCCAATAGATTTTTCTAGCCACGGTTACTTCTTTTGTGGTTTCTGTCTTCCTTCTGAATTGCTCTGATTTTTTTCAATGTCTTGTGGTATGAGATTCAGTTATTACTTAGGGATTTGTTTCTAGCACAGACATTTATCGCTACAGATTTCCCTCTGAAGAATCTATTAACTGAATCCCATTTGTTTTAGTTTGTTGAGTTTTGTGTCTTATTCATATCAAAATATTTCTAATTTCCTTGTGACTTCTTTGAGTTCTGTGTGTTTAATATCCATGTGTGTAAGATTTTCAAATCTTGTTATGTATGTGTACATTAGTGTGAATAGTGCATGCCCATGTGTTTGCAGGCACACAGGATATGTATGTATGCATGCCCATGTATACTAGCATGTGGCGGGTAGGTAACAATGTTGGGTTTCATTCTTTCGGCTCCATCTATCTCATTTACAGAAACAAGATTCCTCACTGGCTGATACTCAGTGATTAGAGTAGGATGGCTGGCCATGGAATTTCAAGGTTCCATCTATTTTTACCTTTCCAGAACTAGGATTACAACTGAATGCCTATAGCCACCTTGCCTAGATTTTTAACATAGCTTCTGGGGATTGACCTCAGGCCTAGTACTTGCATGGCAAGCACTTTACCAATTAATCTAGTCCCCAAGTTTCTTTATTGTTGTTGATTTCAATTCTTTTTCTAATGAATTCATATACATACTATGTAAACATTTGTTTTAAATATTGCCTTGTTTTGTGGCCAACAATATTAGATTTGTATATTTATTTCCTCCTGAAGACTGTAAAAGTCAATGTTTTGGGTGAATCATTCCGTAGATACCTGCTAGGGTTCTAGTTTGTGTATGTTTTCCAAGCCTTTTATTTCATTGTTGATCTTCTGTAAAGTTCTGTCAATATGGATCTCTCCAGCTATTTTATTGATATCTAATTCAACGACTTGAAAAGTATACAATTCAAAAGTTTTTAGCACAATCAAAGTTATAGGATGTGCAACAATCATTAATATTTTATTTCAAAATATTTTTCAGATTCCCCAATAGAATCTTCACACCTAAAAACAGAGCCAAATTTGTATTAAGTATGCTGTCTAAGAGATCAGAGTTAGATCACCATAGATGAACTAGAGGCCTGTCTTTCAGTTCTAGGATCATCCTTTTTAAATCCCTAAGATGTTGATAACCAAAGAATAGATTATGATCTATTTCTTGGAACTCAAAAGTTCATTTAAATGTGTGGTGAAGTCCTAGACTCACATTAGAAACTATCCTCAAGAACTCCTGTGGAGAAGGCACTCCCTCTTTTAGATTTCTTAAGACTAGAAGGCACTAATAATCTCTAATAAAAAGCAGAGAAAATGAAGCATTTGGATTGATGAGAAAAGGTCTATAAAGGATTAGATTGTCTCTACTAGCTCTGTGCCGAGATCTTTAAATATATGAAAGTGTGAGGAGGCTACGCCGATCTCCATCAGAAGTCTTTCAGAGCTCAACATTACTTTAAGGTGTGATCACTTTTCAGATGTGAACATTCTCAGTCCCTCCCTTCACTCTCACAGCCTCTAGCCCTTGGGCCATCAAACATACTTCCCTGTCAAAATGTCTGTTTTCAGGAGAGTGGTCCTCATCAGGGCTGTCTTATCTTACACATGCTGTCTCAAGGAGTACTGGCTCTGTAATCATAAAAATAGTCTCTGCTGCCATGACAATGTTTCTCTGACTATGTCAGCATCCCCATTCTTCTGATAGCTAGAGGATGTGCTTCTCAACATCTACTGAATTACATTTCAGGGCACTAAATCTCTGTGGCTGACCACAAACCGTCACTTTTGTAGTAACTCATAATTCGTCTTCTAGGTCCATCCTTCCTTCAATACTAAAATAGTTAAATTCTTAATTATATCACCATAAAGCAACCAAGGCTGAGAAATGTACCAATTGCTTACTATTCTTTGGTCCACTGTGCCAGAACCACGGTGGTTCATTTTCTAAAAGAGGAAACTATGGAAGAAAAGAAATAGTTTGTTCAAGGCCACCAGCTTAATTAGACAGATTTAAGAGAGAGAATATTGGTTCTGTAAATGCAACCTGCTCCCCAGGGCATCCTTAAATTTTCTATGCCTACATAGATTCTACAGAGCTCTTATATCAGCATCTCTTGGAGGGAACTAGAAATCAGTACGTTTTAAGGTTCCCAGTAAAAGTCCAGAATGCAGCCGAAACATAACATCAGTGATTTAGACAAGTACTTCCCAAAGTATAATATCCAATGACATTATTTAAAGCCTATGTTTAAATGTAGATTATCATCCAATAGTGCAGAATATGAGAAAAGGCTCAATTTCTCTTTTTGTTAAAAAAATCTAGGTGCTACCAAGGTCACTGGACTATGGACCATAATTTAAGTTCCAAGGTTTTCAACAGCACCAATCACCAAATGTTTTTGTATAAACATTTTACAGTTTATTGGAGAGCTTATAGAATGCTCAGCGAGTTTCTCAGTGAGCTATTTCTTAAAGCAGGCTTGTTGAGAATGGAGTTTAGATAGCTGTACTTTTAAATTCTCCAGATAAATCCAATGGGATGAACATATGTGGGGGCAGAAACTGAGAAATTCAGCTCTTTTCCCCCCCATGTTTATGTGTGTGGTGACGGAGGGCATGCATGTGTTCATATGTGTGAGCACATATTTGTTCATGTGCTTATGAATGTAGAAGCCATATTGAGTGTTCTTTACCTATTTTCCATCTTAAATATTGACGCAGTGTCTCTTGATTTAATGTAGAGCTTGTCAGTTCATGTAGCCTATTTGCCATAGGGATGCCCTACTTTCACATTCCTAGTGCTGTGATAACAGGTGGGCCACCATGCTCATTTAGCATTTACTTTGGTGCTAGGGATCCCAACTCAGATCTTCAAGCTTGCATGAAAAGTGTTTTATCCACTAAGTCACCTCCCCCAGCCCTGAGATTTCAGCTCTTTATGTCTCCAGATTTGCTGCCATCCAGTGAACAGAAAGCATGGACCATAGAGAGATTATAACTCATGTGGCAAGGTTGTTTCAGATGTCAAGTTGTACCTGACACAAAAGGATCAGGTAACTATTCATCATATCTTGGAGGAAGGCAAATTTGTGTAAAGAAGGGAATTTATCATTTCTAGCTGATAATGTTTGGAAAGCTATTGCAAGAACACAGGACAACAGACTTAATTTGTGCTAGTTATTTTTCTACTGTGCTACGATAGGGCACAATGATCAATGCAACTTATAAAAGAAAGCAGCATTTATTTTGGGACTCATATTTACAGGGGTAGTAGAATCTTCAACCACGTGGTCGGCAGGCAGGCAGGCAGGCAGGCAGGCAGGCAGGCAGGCAGGCAGGCAGGCACAGACTAGAAACAGTAGCTGAGAGCTTCTATCTTTCTAGTTGATTCACACATGAGATTGCAGGGGAGAAAAAGAGAGGCTGAAAGAGAGAGAGGGAGGAAAAGGAGAGAGAGAGAGAGACAGAGAGAGAGAGAGAGAGAGAGAGAGAGAGAGAGAGAGAGAGAGAGAAAGAGAGAGAGACTGACTAGGAATACATAGACTTTCGAAACCTCCAAGCCAGCTCTCAATAACACACCTACTCCAACAAGGCGATACTTCCCAACCCATCTCACCAACTGGAAACAAAGCATTCAAACCACCATATCTGTATAGCTACAATAGCCAAACCAATCTTTAGATTAGTAAAAGAAAAGTATTTAAACACAACATAAGAAAATTCTCTTTAGAAATGAGTTTCCAAACAAACATCAACTATTCCAGTCACACATATCTATAGACCATAAAGGGTTGGGCAAGGAAGGATTCTTGATTATTTCTTTCCCCCATGCATCCCTGCCTCTAGCCTTGGTGATAGTGAACTGTGTAAAATCTCCCTTGAAAATACTACTTTGTGACACTGTGGTTAGGACAAAACGGCAACCAACAGATTGGGAAAAGATATTTACCAATCCTACAACAGATAGAGGCCTTATATCCAAAATATACAAAGAACTCAAGAAGTTAGACCACAGGGAGACAAATAACCCTATTAAAAATGGGGTTCAGAGCTAAACAAAGAATTCACAGCTGAGGAATGCCGAATGGCTGAGAAACACCTAAAGAAATGTTCAACATCTTTAGTCATAAGGGAAATGCAAATCAAAACAACCCTGAGATTTCACCTCACACCAGTGAGAATGGCTAAGATCAAAAACTCAGGTGACAGCAGATGCTGGCGAGGATGCGGAGAAAGAGGAACACTCCTTCATTGTTGGTGGGATTGCAGACTGGTAAAACCATTCTGGAAATCAGTCTGGAGTTTCCTCAGAAAATTGGACATTGAACAGCCTGAGGATCCAGCTATACCTCTCTTGGGCATATACCCAAAAGATGCTCCAACATATAAAAAAGACACGTGCTCCACTATGTTCATAGCAGCCTTATTTATAATAGCCAGAAGCTGGAAAGAACCCAGATGCCCTTCAACAGAGGAAAGGATACAGAAAATGTGGTACATCTACACAGTGGAATATTACTCAGCTATCAAAAACAATGACTTTATGAAATTCGTAGGCAAATGGTTGGAACTGGAAAATATCATCCTGAGTGAGGTAACCCAATCACAGAAAAACACACATGGTATGCACTCATTGATAAGTGGCCATTAGCCCAAATGCTTGAATTACCCTAGATACCTAGAACAAATGAAACTCAAGACAGATGATCAAAATGTGAATGCTTCACTCCTTCTTTAAAAGGGGAACAAGAATACCCTTGGCAGGGAATAGAGAGGCAAAGATTGAAACGGACACAGAAGGAACACCCATTCGGAGCCTGCCCCACATGTGGCCCATGCATGTACAGCCATCCAATTAGACAAGATGGATGAAGCAAAGAAGTGCAGGCCGACAGGAGCCGGATGTAGATCGCTCCTGAGAGACACAGCCAGAATACAGCAAATGCAGAGGCGAATGCCAGCAGCAAACCACTGAACTGAGAACGGGACCCCCGTTGAAGGAATCAGAGAAGGAACTAGAAGAGCTTGGAGGAGCTCGAGACCCCTTATGAACAACAATGCCGGGCAGCCAGAGCTTCCAGTGACAAAGCCACTACCTAGGGACTATACATGGACTGACCCTGAACTCTGACCTCATAGGTAGCAATGAATATTCTAGTGGGATCACCAGTGGAAGGGGAGGCCCTTGGTCCTGCTGGGACTGAACCTCCAGTGAACGTGATTGTTGGGGGGAGGGCGGCAATGGGGGGAGGATGGGGAGGGGAGCACCCATGGAGAAGGGGTGGGGGAGGGATTAGGGGGATGTTTGCCCCGGGGGCGGGGAGAGGGAATGGCACTCGAAATGTGGATGGGAAGCGCTCAAGTTAATAAAAAAGAAAAGAAAAGAAAAGAAAATACTACTTTGTGCTACTTTGTTTTGTCTTTCCTGCAAAGCTATCACCATTTCTTGCATCAAGTATAGGAATAAGCATCCAATTAGAATAATCTACCAATTGTAATAGAATGTAATTACCGAAGTAATGGGAATGGCCTCTTGAGTGGAATATTCTTCCAGACAGAAAAATCTCCCGTAAGGGGAATAGTATCCCAGTTGGAATAACTGAGGGGTTTTCTTCCATTCTTATATCCCTATAACTTCCTATAGACAGATTAGATGTTTTGTAACATTAACTCATGTCTATCTTTCACTGAACAGCCTCCATGATATTCCATTGCATTTCAATACATGTCTGACCATGATGAATAAGACAGTTTCCAAATCTTCCCAGGCTGATTTATCTAATTTTTGTTTCTTCTCACTGCCCTTTTAGGCAATGCTCAGCAGTTCTCAAGTCACAGATCTCCTTGTTGAGTCTTGAATGTGCCAGACAAGCACCTTAAGACCTTTGCTTTCATCACTCCCTGTCTGAAAAGCCAATATACACATGGTCAGCTCCTCTACATGGAACCCTCAGTTCAAACACCACCCTTTCATGGGATTCTTGGCTTACTCTCCTGAAATGCTCACACTACTTTCCCATACTCCTTGAGTTTCACTGCCTAATTTTACATTGGTTTTAAATAAAACCTAACAGAAGTGATTTATTCTTATCTTTGATACTTATCATGTTGCAGATGCTCTTTTAGGATACAGAAACTGATGTTAAGGCCCCTTTGGAAATCACATTCCAGTAAATATCTCTAATTGGCATTACTTTATTTGTGTGTATATGTTTCCTGTCTCTCTCCGCTAGGCTCCCAAGCCAGCAGAGATCTTTGCAATCAATTTCTACACTGTGGCCATAGTGTCTAGAAGATTATCGATGACATAGTCCTGATCCAATGAATATTGGAAAATTAACAAATGAATGAAAGATTTAAAACATTAAAATGTCTGAGAATTTATCAATTCTATCCATCAGGAGATCCCAATATACTTTTAATCTCATTTCATTTGCTTCTTAGGTTATTCCTCTCAAAGAACCCTATATCAACATAGTCCTGAGCAGCGTCGTGAGGGACACTTGGAAACTATTGATAAATTCTCAGGTCTTATCCAAAGATGCAGCAATTTCCAGGTGATTCCTAAACACAGTAGACTTTTAGGCTAACATAACTCTCTGTGTCCCTTTCCTTAGAAACAGCAAACTGAGACCAAAAGGAAGATACGGGAGCCCAGGGAATAAGACTGATTCTGCTAAACTTAAATTTTCTTTGTCTTACGGCATGACGTTTCATAGGTATTATATTTGAATTCTCAGAGGATTGTAATACAAGTTTGACAGCCTGAGAAGCTACTCCAACAGTGAATATTCACAAAGCACCAACCCTCAGATACATCTAAAATCTATCACACATGTGTCTCCAACCCTTGCATCTTGCTCTGTCTAACACCTATCACTGCATGAGCAGATTCTCTATATGGGCATTCCCCATTGGACATTCAGCCCTTTGAGTTTTTACACAAGTTAAATTTTACTTTATTTAGAGTCACTAAGTCATTTTTTTTCTGAAATCTTCCTGATAAGAGGGTTGTTTCTTGCCTGCCCTATTAGATGCTGCAGATGTCCTCTGGCAGCATAGACCACTGCTTCTTGTCTCCATGTAACTCAGTACTGCAGCTGAGCATCACCACTCAGCCAGCAGAGCCTAGCAATCATTCTCCTGTTGTTTTCCTTGCAGTAGCAGACTCTGCAATGCAGTAGATTTTCCCCATTGGCTGAGATTTGCCAGCTGCAAGGTTGACACATTTTCACCCAACTCTACAGTTTATTCTCTGTAGAAAAGCCAGTGGTAAGGTTATTCCCTTTCTGAAACATTGTGCTATGTGTTCAGCAGATTTAATTTCTTTGAAAAAAAAGAAGAGACAGCATTTGAAAAGCTTGATCTTTACCTTTTATATTCAAGTATCTGGATTTGGAATCCTGGCTTGCACTCTATCTGAAGATATTTCCACCCCCTTATGTGGGGTGACATTGGTTCCTTCTATGTCACATCAAATTTCAAAGCAATGAAAGGGTATGAAAACTCTAAAGTAATAGAAGTAACAATCTTTTAAACTTTCATCTACACAAAATAAAACCGAATTTTCTCCCAGAAAGACAGGCATTTGATAAATAATATTTACTCATCCCCTTGTTTTATTGCAAGGAACAATGATTTTGGAAACAGATTTGGGGTTGAATAATATAGCTCTGCTCGTTAATAATTCCATTATCACCCCTTAATCTTTCTGAGCCAAGGATTCTATATTATTGTAAAAGACTAATCTACTACAAAGGGAAACTTCAGACCCTGCTGTCGCACTCCTAGAATGCGACAGGCATTGGTGGACATAACGTAACCACAGTTATCATCAGAAACTCTTGCCAGTAGTAATAAGAATATCATACACACATATTCTCTGACATATACACATGCATGATAGATGATTGTCATCAGTGACTACTAAATTTCTTATGTGTGGCTCTAATTGAAATCTCAATTGGGGCTGGGGATTTAGCTCAGTGGTAGAGCGCTTACCTAGGAAGCGCAAGGCCCTGGGTTCGGTCCCCAGCTCCGAAAAAAAGAACCAAAAAAAAAAAAAAAAGAAATCTCAATTGATGTCAAAGACCATGCAACTACTGTTAACTATTAACTTGACAGATTCTAGAGCCACCTAGGAGATGGGTCTCTAGCTATGCCTGTAAGAAATCACCTTTAATGTACCTTAAGAAGCAAGACCCATCACTGTGTTGTAGTCATTTTCCTGGCTAGAATCCTTATAAATAGAAAAGAGGAACTGACTCATGGGATGTGTTCATCCACCTCTGTTTCCTGATTGTGCATACAGTGTGATCCTGCTGCCTGGACATCTCTGTCATGATGGACTGTACCTTGTACTGTGAACTAAAATAAACCCTACTTCCTTATGTTACTTTCGTCAGAGTATTTTGTTACAATAGTGAAAAGCAAGAGGTCTACTGACAATAATGATATTCAGAGAACAATATAGGCAGAGATGGCTTCCTGTCAGCACAAATATGTCCATGACTCAGTTTGAGGCAGGCATTGCTAGACAGAATCTGTGAGCTGGAGCTAGGGCAAGAACAAAATTTCATGATATCTATCAGCAGACACAAATTAATCCCAGTTCTGAATCAGAAACACCATGCATTAAAAGTCTATGTATGGTAGAACTGGCAAATATTTGGTAAGAGTCTGCCTCCCACCAGTCTTTTAGAAAGAAAATCTTAATCAAAACAGTTTTACAGTAAAGTGATTGAAAGTGATGCGAGAGGCTTTCAAACTCTTGTCCCCTTTATAGATGTAACACACTATCATTTTTGGCAACACATATAAGATTAAATGTTTCTGAAGTGCCCGGAGATTGCATATTTCTTTTACGACTGCACTTTATCTGTGTCCTCATCTTATAAAGTTATAGTAAATCATACATGGTTCATAGAATATTCTATAAAAATTTTAATACCAGAGTGCTAAATTAGACTTTTATTCTTTCACTCCTTATTTTCTTTTTTGTTGATTTTGTTTTTGTTTGCTGATTTGAGACAACTCTTTGTGTGTACACTAGATGATCTGGAATCCCCTACGTAGACCAGAATGGATTCAAAGTCATAGAAATTCACCTGCCTTTGGCTATTGGGTGCTGGGATTAAAGCCATCTGTCACTACACCAAGCTCTAGTTCATATTTTCATATTTCATGAGGTTTTTTTTTGGTGAATGACCAAGAATTTACAGTGTATCAGTTCTCGCCAGGCACCTAGAAAGGTAAGGGCCAATTTTCCTCCCAGATTTCACAAATAGTAAAGAAAGAATGGTTATACAGGAAGAATAATTAGGATGTAAAGTAGTATTGATTGATAACTGGAAACAATAATAATGAGAAAAGAGTAACTAATTCCATACACTCAGTGCATCCTAGTGATGACAGAGCACATTAGGCACTTGTTTAAAGGATACCTGATCAAGCAAGAAAGTGGTGAAATCTTTATTTTATATCCTAAGAAAGACCCAGAAGGGTGGAGCACTTTATTCAATGCCACATGGAACACAAAGGAAGGGTTGGAATACAAATACTCTATCAAATTGTAAGTTGTTCCTTTTTTTTTAAACAAAAAGAATAGAGAAAGCCAGCACGGACTCTCATAAGTTTTCAATGCATCTGAAAATAATGACAATCTTATCTATGGAGCTAACAACTCACACCTAAACTTTGATACACGAACCCTTTGAGTCAGTGTACTGAATGCCACTGGCAAGTATTGACTACTTCTCCATCAGAGGAAGCAGCTGTGACTCAGCAACTTTATACCTATGCTCTCTTCCTTTCTTCCTCCCTCCCTTGTGTTTCTTTCTCCATCCACCCTCCTTTTCCCTCCTCTTTCACCTCCCAGTCCTACACTTCTATCTCTACATTTCTCAAAGCAGCTAAAAATTAATTCAATTTAACCAAATGAGTCTGGACTGCTTAGTTGACTCTGTCTGGTGTTTTCATTTTTCTGTGTACTTTCGTTGGCAGTTCACTACTTAAAATGTCAACCACCTCTACTTCATTTCTTGGCTAGTACTATTCCCCCTAGTTCAATTTACCTATAGCTGGTTCGTTTTTCTGTTATCTATAATGTCAGAGTTCCTGATGAGTTGCTGCATCAAAACACAAGACTGAATGCCTGGCAGGATAAAGGTATCTTTGGTTCTCTCTTTATGCAAAACTTCTATCACAAGATAAAGAATTATTATGTGCTTAAAAATTGTAGATAAGAAATTGAAAGTGGAGTCTAGGTTAACTGCCAACCAGGGCGCCTGCATGGGACTGATAGAGGCCCTCCATGCATATGTAGCAGTTGTGTATCTTAGTCTTTTTATGGGATACCTAAAGGTGGGAGATGACTCTCTTGCTGCTTTTTGGACCAATTTCCTCCTACTGGGTTGCCTCAGTTACCCTTAATAAGAGAGAGGAGGTACCTAGTCTAACTGAAACCTAATATGCCATGACTGTTTTGCTATTCATGTGATGCCTGCCCATTGCTAAAGAGAAATGGAGAAGTGAATGGGATTAGGGGAGGTAGAGGGGAGGGCCTGGGAAGAGAGAAGGGGAAACTTCAGTTGGGATATAAAATAAATAGAAAATGTATGTAACAATAAAAAAGGAGTATGTGGAGGAGAAAGAGGAGAAGAAGGAGGAGGAGGAGGAGGAGGAGGAGGAGGAGGAGGAGAAGAAGAAGAAGAAGAAGAAGAAGAAGAAGAAGAAGAAGAAGAAGAAGAAGAAGAAAGGAAAGAAGGAAGGAAGGAAGGAAGGAAGGAAGGAAGGAAGGAAGGGAGGGAGGAAGGAAGGAAGTGAATTCTGGTTTCTTTCCGGGTTTTAAAAATGTCCCAGAAGTCAATACTGTACAAAAATAATCTTCTGTGAGTGTGGTCTTTATCTCCACTGATCTCCAGGTCCAGGGACTTAGTCAAGGCTGTTTCCTATAAACTGTTAGAAACTCCCCCAAACCCAGGAGGGTCCATAGACATCATATACCCGAGATATTTTAATAGAATGGGAAAGTAGCAGAGATAACCTTTGTCACTGAGAAGACACCTTATAGGCTTCCTGGATAGAATTCTTCAGGAAGCAGGCATGTTTTCAAACATCCCAACCTCTTTCTATTGCCTTCAAGGAAAGCCTCTCAGCTTCTGTATTTGACATTCTCTGCCCCCACGCACTCCCACACTCTGAGGTGCGTCTTCCATTCTTGGTGATCACTCTTTTGTTGGCTCCCTTTAATAAAAAACGATCTCAGCATAGAATGTTATATCAATTTACATCAGCTTAGCATAGTTTGGATTAACTCATGCCTATGAGATTATCAGAAAATTTACAGCTCCAGCAGAGCACAGTCTTTGAAGAAGTAATAATAAAACTTGGGAGAATTTTGCCATGTATGCTGGAAAACAAGGAATTTTCTCACAGGAGATTGATTTAGACTGGGGAAAGGAAAGAAAATAAGGAATTCTTTGAAATATCTCAAAGGGTCTGAAGGAATACTAGGCTAGTATTAGTGTTCTCTGGTGAACCAGTGGGTGATCTGTACCAGTAATTGAGTCTATTATCTTTGTAGAAGCTCATAAGACACATCTCATCTTGCAAGGCTTTTCTGCCTTAACATTTGAGCTTCTTGACTTCCTACACTACTCTGGAAACTTCTTCAAGTGTCTTGTGTCATTGGTCCTTGTTCCTCAGTCATCATCAGATTGAACAATTGTTTGCATAAGGTTCTTTCATCTTTAAACCTCAAGCCCTTAAAGATGATGACTCTGTCTATTTTATGCTTATCCTTCGGTCTCTTCCTAGCAACCACAACAATGCCTACCTTCCAACCATGAATGATTGATGTGGTGATTATCATATAATGTCAAAATATCTACTATACAAATGAAGAAACTGAGGCTTGGAAGGTGAGATCAGATCAAGGTCAAGATCAAGCCGGAAGAGCTGGAGAGTAGCTGATCCAATTTCTCTGTATGCATGAGCTCACACACTTCAGCTTCAGGAATCCCAGGCATCTGTTTATTTCATTTTCCCTAATTCTTCTTCATAAACTATAGATAAATACTTCTGACATTCTTATCAGAATAAGATGCTAGCAATTTTGTCGAACATATCAAAGAGACACAATAATAATTGAAGATGAAGAAAAATTAAAATTATATTCTAAAGCTAGATGATAAGACATTGTACCCACAACGAGTAATTGTGAGGAAAATTCTAGAGGGCTCAGAAGAAACTTCTAACCTTATGGATGTTCCATAGCTAAGATACAGGATCCTTATACAAGAAGTCAAAATATGAGAGAGGGCAAGTGAAAACCGAGAAATCCTCATCTTATTCCCATGAGCTTTCTGATATCACTAGAAGCCTGAAGCCTGAAGAAAGGGAAAGATAAATATCACCTGAGTTCTGAGTTCCTAGGACCAGAGAAGCCATACATTTTACCTAGAAACCATTTTGGATTTCCTGCATACTGCAGGCTTCATCCATTTGAGAAAAGAATCCTCTCAGAATACATCAACCTTACTTTTAGCTCAAAGTGCAGCATCTAAAGCTGTTGGCATCCTTTTGCAGCCAAACTTCATTTAAGTAATTTATAGGCAGAAGAGAATGTCTAATTTGCCCATAACTGATGGGAGGGAAATGAAACATGAGTTCAGTAATATTTCATCTGACTCGGCAATACTGTAGCTCAGAGGCTTTTAAAATTTCCCCCACTATTCCAGCCAAAAGATATCCAATACAATACTTTCACAGCCTTAGAATTAGAGTTTGCCCTGTGCTCAAGCCCTTGTGTTGTCATTCCAGCATCGTCCATGACTACCAATTAAATCCCTACTACAGGATGCTCTAAGGCCACCGTTTCTTCCCAGCTTGCAGCATTCTTTCTTTTCAGCTCATTAGTGTATTTTAATTGTTTTATAAATTAACCTCTCTTTGGTGCTGAGTGTGGGTGCGTGTAGGTGAGCGTGACATTACCCCACAATCAACAACTCCAATAAAGACAGACAAGTGCCTTTACCCACCGTTTCAGTCAGTAATGTTCTAGTCACCTTTATTAAATGTTCCTTTCTATTTCTGAGTATTCTTTGAACCTTCTAGTGACCTTTCCTCCTTGCTTTGTTTCTCACTCTAACATTTATAGGTGTCATGTATTAGGTACTGAGTGGCAACTGTCAGAGTCAATCTTGTGGACGGCTCATCCAGCTTAAGGTTCAAAGGAACACCATGAGGTACAACACCATTATGTTCTTTCTTACAGGCAACAATGTGCCCAAGCTCTCAGCAGCAAGCTCAGGCTTCCAGCCCAGGCAGCCACAGTACTATTTGCTGTCCATGAACTTTACCATGGTCACTTCTCCCCCACACCCTCTCTCCTTTCCTGAGACTTTCCTGAAAGTGAGATTTGTGTCCTGTTTATCTCCTATTTTAACGGGCCCATCAAACTCGCACTTCCTGTCAGTGCGTTCCCACGGATCGAGACAGTGAGTCAATATTTGCTGGATTTAATTGAATTCCATGGGTATCCAATTTAAATTCTGTGAGCTCTCCTTGGACCATCTAGATATGACCTTTTGAGCTCTTATAACACACCAGCTCACTTTGTACTTCAATATTTTTGTGGCTTAATTTGCATAAACTTCTTGGCATCGCTGTCTGCAGCTCTTTACTGAGCAGGGGAGCTAGCTGGTATGGCTTTTATTCATTCAGCGGCTGTTGTAAAAAGTAGGGAGGGAATTCGATTTGTCCCTAAGGCTAAGAAGCATTTTTGAGGATGGATGGGTCTACACAGAAAGCTGCTGGGGTTTTCAGGAGGGCACAGCTCAGGAAATGCCCTGAACAGAGATCCCTGCAAACACATCATTCTCCATGTCAGGCTGCTCCTGATACTACTTTAGAACGCACAAGCATCGGGAGACAGCCTAAAAGCACAGCCACAGTTTCTTCTGGAAAAATCCAGCAGGAATTATTTGTGGGGAGTTGTAAATCTACACTCAGGAAAGTTAAACATTGGTTTACTGTAATAACTCCTGGTAGGCTATCAAGGCCTTCACTGTGACTGAAAAGGTGTTCATTCCAATAACTGTAGAGTAAAGAGGCAGAGTGATACAGGAGACTTTGTGATAGCAATATGTTTAGGACTTCCTCAGAAACATGGAGAGATGCTATTTCATCCACAAGTTTGATGTTATAGTTTGGATATTCAATGTAGCCTAAAAAGACAATATGTCAAAAGGCTAGCCCCCAGGTAGCAAGTTGGAAGGAAGAAAAGGTCTTTGAAAGGTGGAGCCTAAGAGGCTGACTTACTGTAAAACCACAAGCAACAAAGCCAATCAACCTTAGATCAGAATCTCCAGAACTGCAAGCTCAAATAAACTTACAATTTTAAAATGACTAACACATGTATTTTGTTATAATAATGGCCAGCTAACACATTTTTTATATACACACACACACACACACACACACACACACACACACAGAGAGAGAGAGAGAGAGAGAGAGAGAGAGAGAGACAGAGAGACAGAGAGAGACAGAGAGAGACAGACATACACACACATACAGAAAGAGGGAGGGAGGGAGAGAAAGAGAGAGAGAGAGAGTCGTGTGTCCCTGGATTTCCTAGATTATTGAAATGAAATTCTTAAAGATATTAAGTTTATTTGGTTGTTGCTGACATGCATAGGTAGGCAATACTAGCATATAATATAATCATAGATTATATCACTTATGCCATAATAGTTGTTAGGGTCAAACAAATAATAATGAAATTCGAGCATGGTTTTCCAAATTACTAATATCTTACACTCTCTAGCAAGAAATAACGTCTCAGGAAGTGTACAAGATCTGGGAGATAAACAATCATGAATTAATTCAATGAAGCAAAACAGAAGTGCTAATGTATATACTAATAACAGAAAAATGGGTGAACAAATTATAATATGCACAACAATATTATAGTATGAACTGCTATTGAACAGGACAGCAAAACCTCAAAGATACAATATGAAGTAAACAGAAAGATCAAAGAGCATGTCTGATATAAAATTCATCTATGTAAGAGCTGTGCAAAAGAAAGAGAATTTTCCCAGTAGAACAAATACTGAAGCTCTAGGGTTGCTATGTATGTAACTATGGCAACTGTATTGCAGTATTTGACAAGCTTTCCCTACACAATCTCCCTCTCTTGTTGGTGGAGTCAGCACCTGCTCATCTTATAGGACAAAGTTCAGGGAAAATATTCATCAAAACTTATCCTTCCCTTATCCTTTACAGAGTATCTCTGGGAACCCGTTACTGGAAACCAGTAACATGCTTTCTTTGGAGAAAGGACTCATGAGCAAAGTGGGTCATAAAAAATGTAGTGTACATATTTTTGACTTATGGGAGATCTATTTTCAACAGAACTTACAGCTAAAATAATCAAAAAGAGGGGGAAAGGTAAAAGGAGTCTAATCTTGCAGTTTCTCACGGGCCTGGAACAAAGGGTCATATGCCTTATCCCTTCCAGAAAGTTCCTTTCCTCTTAATTACCATATGGGACAAGTATATATTTTTGTGTTCCAGAAAGCATTGTGTAAGGCTATGTATAACAAACCAAGGAGGGTTTCTTCTAAAACTTCTATGGGCTGGTCCCATGAAGTCCTCATTTTAAATTCTTAGGTAACAGGTCTTATTGAATACACAAAGTACAAAGAACAGATTGCACCCAGAATACAGGAATCACAGATCCCCAGACTAAAATCCTCATGATTGTATTCTGGGGTCTCAAGCACATCTCATAGGACTTTTCTCTATAATAATTTGGAAAGAATGCCAAGCTTCTCACTTTGAAATTAAAGGGCATGACTTTGGAAAGATTACACAGTTTTATGAAATAGGATCCATAATTGATCAAAGGCAATATAAATTTAACATTACTGTAAATGGCAAACCACAGCTAAGCTGATGTCTTCTAGAATTCTAAAGCCCTTCACTGTAATCTTAGACTTCTCTGTTAATAAGAGAAACAAACTTCAGCCAATCTTGTGACTGATCTCTATTAAATATTCACTTGCTGCAGAACAAACATAAAAATATGTAATCTGAGTTTCAGGAAATTATCTTCTAATATGTAGAATACAACTACAGTTCATTTTGGGAGAAATTTTATTCACAGGTATGTTGCATGCTGATTTCTCTTATTGCATCCTTTCTTCTGATCTCGTCTGTCTGTCTGTCGCCGATTCCCTACTAATCAACGTCCAAAATTCATTTCTTTTGCTTTGTTTGTGTTTCTTTGGCTTTGACCAGAATTGCTTACATAGAGCCATGGGATTGGAGTTATCTATTGAGGCATGGTGGGTACACAACTGAAGATAATGACTCCCTCTCTCTCAGAGTCCCTCAGAAGCCTATATTTTTCGGCAATAAGTCTTAGTGTTCCAGGAGTCTCTTCACCATCCATGATTTGCTGGGATAGGCTATGTAACCCTAGTACAAGAAATCACAGTAACTATGAAGTTGTGCTTGCACTGGCTAGACCATGTCTAAAGGATGGATTCCATTGCTCTGCTCCCTGGATCTTGGCTCTTACACCCTTTCCCCCTCTTCTGCAATGTTCCCTGAGCCTTAGAAGGTGTAGTGTAAATGACTTGTCACCATTGGCTGAACCTCTTGCCTTTATTATAGTTCGCTGAAAGAAGAAGCTTCTCTGATTAGGGTTGAGAGTAGCCTTTGTCTAAAGACAAGTTAGAAGATAGTTTGATGTTATATCTGTTTAGCTAAACATCAGTAGTGGTTTCCCACCTAGGGCCTCTGGCTCCTAAGGCAGTTAGTTTTTTATTACATTTATTTGTCACTGTATATATGTGTGGAGGTCAGGAGATAACATGCAGAAATCAATATGTTTCCATCTACCATGTGGGTCCCACCCTGGAATTGAACTCAGATTGCTAGGCTTCACAGCAAGCACTTTTACCCATTGAACCACCTTGTTGGCTCATGGAGGCATGGATTTTTGGCCACGTTTAAAGCATCAGGCACAGGAGTTATTCTATGTGGCACATCCCAAATACAATCAACGAAAAGATGGTTAACCCTATAATAGTGGTACCAGTACTGTACATGTGAACACACCTTGCCTGACATGTTGGTATTGTAGTTCCTACAGCTCACTGCTGTTTAACACAAATGATTGTTTTTCTTTCCCTAAAACCTTCACAACAACTTCCAGTACTTTCAAAGCTATCTGCCATGGAAGTTTCCAGTTCAATTCCAGATTGAGGAACAGTAGCAAAATAAGGAAGCTGAAAGGTCATATTTCAATTACACACAGGAATGTGGTGTGTGTGAGTGTGTGTGTGAGAGAGAGAGAGAAAAAAAGAGAGAAAGAGAGAGGGGGGAGGGAGGGAGAAGGGGGGAGAGAGAGAGATATTGAGAACAAACAGGACATTGGAAGAGGCTATAAATTCTCAAAACCTGTACTTAATGATGTATATCATCTGGCAAGGTTATACCTCCTAAAGGTTCCATAACCTTCCAAACAATACCACTAATTAGAGACCAAATACCCAAATACATAATCCTATGGGAAACATTATTCAATTACCTTTCACTCTGAATGGGTAAAGACAACTGTCACCTGATGACTAAGGTTGTTGAACATTTCTTTAAGTGCTTCTCAACCATTTGAGATTCCTTAGTTGAGAATTCTTTGCTAAGCTTTATGCCCCATTTTTAGTAGGGTTATTTGGTTCTCTGGCATCTAACCTCTTGAGTTCCTTTTATATTTTGGATATTAGCCTTAGTCATCAGTGAAATGAAAATCAAAACAACCCCGAGATTCTACTTTACACCAATCAGAATGGCTAAGATCAAAATCTCAGGTGACAGCAGATGCTGGCGAGGGTGTAAGTAAAAAGGAACGCTCCCCTATTGCTGGTGGAACTGCAAGATGGAAAATCCACTTTGCAAATCAATCTGGTGGTTGCACAGAAAGTTAGAAATAGTTCTACTGGAAGACCCAGCTACACCACTACTGCGCATATACTAAAAAAAAATGCTCCAACATAGAACAAAGACACATGCTCCACTATATTCATAGCAGCTTTATTTATAGTAGCCAAAAACTGGAAACAACCCAGATGTCCCTTAACAGAAGAATGGATACAGAAAATGTGGTACATCTACACAATGGAGTACTACTCAGCTATTAAAAACAATGACTTCATGAAACTCACAGGCAAATGGATGGAACTAGAAAATATCATCCTGAGTGAGGTAACCCAGTCACAAAAGAATACACATAGTGCATGCTCACTGATAAATGGATATTAGCTGAGAAGCTCAGAATACCCATGATACAGCCCACTAACCATATGGGGCTTAAGAAGTAGGAAGACCAGAGTGTAGATGCTTCAATTCTACGTGTAACAGGGAACAAAATAATCAATAATCACAGGGGTAGAGGGAAAGAGGGACCTGGGAGAGAGAGAGGATGGGGAGGGTAAAAGAGGGGGTCAGGATTATGTATTGGAAGGAAGAAGAGAGAAGTACAGAGAGTCAGGATATTGAATAGAATCATGTATCAGTGGGGCTAGGAAATTGGGTGTAACCACTAGAAACTCCCAGAATCCAGGGAAGCAAGAAGCTCCCAGAACCAAATAGGGATGACTTTGGTCAAAATACCCATCAAACAGGAAATACAACCTGTAGAAACTACCTCCAGTAGATAGGCATGGCCCCCAGTTGAGGGACGGGGCTACCTACTCATCTCAAAACAGTTAAGCAAGAAATGTTCTTTTCCAGAGGAAAGACAGGTAAAAATTATGGAACAGAGACTGAAGGAAAGGCCATCCAGAAACCACCCCACCTAGGGATTCATCCCATCTGCAGACACCAGACCCCAACACTATTGCTGATGATTAGAAGCACTTGCTGGCATGAGCCTGGTATCACTGTTTCCTGAGTCATTCTACCAGCAACTGACCAAAAATAATGCAAGAACTCACAGCTGACCATTGGACTGAGTCAGGGAACCCCAATGGAAGAGCTAGGGGAAGGACTGAAGGAGCTGAAGGGGATTGCAACCCCATAGGAAGAACAATATAAACTAACTGGACTACCCAGAGCTCCCAGGGACTAAATCACCAACCAAAAACTATACATAGAGGGAGCCATGGCTCCAGATACGTATGTAGCAGAGGTCTGCCTTATCTGACGTCAATGGGAAGTGAGGCCCTTGGTCCTGTGGAGGCTTGATGACCCAGCATAGGGTATGCTAGAGAAATGAAGTGGGAGTGGGTGAGTGGATGGAGGAGCCCCCTCAGAGAAGCAAAAGGCAGAGGGAGAAGTTGGATGGGATGGGAGAATTGTAGAGGGGTAACTGGAAAGGGGAATATCACTTGAAATGTAAACAAATAAAACGATTAATAATAAAACAGATACTTGCCACCAACAAGTCTGATAACCAGAGTTTCATTCCAAACCTACATAGCAGAAAGATAGTTCCAAATCCTGCAAATTGTTTCTGATTCCATATGTGCCATAAAATGTTTATATTCACACTCACACACTAATAAATAAAAATGGATTTACATTTTAAAAATTAACAAATGCTAGAGAGGGTGAAGAGAAATCCTTATAAAACTCAAGAAAATATAAATTCAACATAGTGTACATAGGATAGAAATTCCTTGAAAAAACTATTATTGAATTTCTGTACATTCCAGCTATCTATTAATGCATATATATGCATATGTGGATTAAAATTGGCATTGAGAAAAAATGCCTACATTTCATGATTATGGCAACACAAAATTATTAAGATGAAACCAGCTTATATGTACAACAAAGAGACAATGAAAATATAATATCTAACCACAATAGAGCATTTTTGCCATAAGAAAAAATAAAATCCTCTCAATTTGATCTGCAAGAATCAAGGAGCTACTAAAGCATGAGAATGGCATCGGTATGTCAGAGGTGAGAAGGATGAGGAAGAATGGTTGGATATAATTACTACATATATGTCTGTTAAAGCACAATATAGCTGTTGATCAACAAAACTAATATTAATAACATTTTTAAAGAATTACCATAAATGCAAATACCCATACCACTTTTCCAAATAAGAATGTGCAATTTATTGAGATAGCCTGAATATCCATCAAAAGAAGAAAGACAGAATAATAAAAAGCTAGAGCATGAGTTCCTTTTTATTATTTTTTTCTAAAGCAAAACTTCAAGTCCTTACCAAAAGTACTCCCCAGTGACTCTTTGGTGACTAGCCAGTTGCCAAATGTTACATTGTCAATTATTCTAACCCTCGATACCATATGATATTCCATTTAAGTCATGGTTTTCCCCTACTCTTTCTTTTAGTGAATATCAATGACAAGGCAGTACTCCAGTATCCCCTTGGAGATTAGAGCCATCATTTAGGGCAGAAACACACACCTGTCTCTGGCTTCATGTTTTTAATTCATTTGGGCATCAGGCCAGCTCCATGCATTTTCTGCTCATCTATGACTACCCTAGCAACTCATGCTTTAGTAGCTACTGAAGGGAAATTCTCAGTTATGTATCCTAAGAAATGTATTCAAGAAGGTTCATAGGTATAAATTAACTCTGTCCCTTCAAAATTTATCCATTAAAGTCCTATAGCCCATAACCCTATATTGAGCAAAGTGTGGCCTTATTGCTGAATACAGTTGTTATACACAGAAATGGTTAAAACAAGAAGGGGTTCCCAATGGAGGAGTTAAAGGATTGAAGGAGCTGAAGGGGTTTGCAACCCCAAAAGAACAATAATACCAACCAACCAGAGCTTCCAGGGACTAAACCACCATCCAAAGAATACACATGGACAGGTCCAGTGCTCCAGCAGCATATGTAGCAGAGGATGGCCTTGTTGGGCACCAATGGGAGGAGATGCCCTTGGTCCTGCCAAGGCTTGATGCCGCAATATAGGGGAATGTCAGGGTAGGGAGGTTGGAAGGGGTGGGTGGGTTGGGGAACACCCTCATAGAAGCAGGGGGAGGGGGAATGGGATAGGGGGTTTATGGACAGGATATCGGGAAAGGGGATAACATTTGACATGTAAACAAAACATATTCAACAACAACAACAATAAACAGTAGAAAACACGGGTAAATAAGCCAAAAACAAAGCAAAACAAAACAAACAACAGCAACAAGAACAACAAAAAAAGATCATGTTGAAGTGTTGAAGTGTATTTCATCTTGGTTCAGCCTTTTCCATTCAGTTACCACAAACTTAATGTCAACACTTATTTCTTAACAGCTCTAGAGGTAAGGAAGGCCATCAATGTGGTGGTCAATCTGATGTCTGGAAGGTGTTTCCTAGATTATAGATGAATGGTCTTAGTCTATATCCTCATACAGTGGAGCAGAAAGATCAGGAGTACATGTGCTGTCCACTGTTGCTTCTTACAAAGTAACTGTTTCCAATCCTGAGGGTTCTACCATTATGATCCCATCACTTTCCAAGTTCTTCACTTACTCATAATATCACATTGGGTATTAGAATTTCAATGCACAAATTCTGGAAAGCATAAGCAACCCCTAATGTAATAACATGAATATTATTATAAAACATGCAATGAGAGAGGCACACAAATGAGAGCACCATGATGGTCAGTCAAAGTTATACTGCACCTTGCCAATGAGCAATCAGAAATTAATTCTTTTCTTTATTAACTTGAGTATTTCTTATATACATTTCGAGTGTTATTCCCTTTCCCAGTTTCCGGGCAAACATCCCCCTCCCCCTCCCCTTCTTTATGTGTGTTCCCCTCCCCATCCTTCCCCCATTGCTGCCCTCCCCCCAACAATCTAGTTCACTGGGGGTTCAGTCTTAGCAGGACCCAGGGCTTCCCCTTCCACTGGTGCTCTTACTAGGATATTCATTGCTACCTATGAGGTCAGAGTCCAGGGTCAGTCCATGTATAGTCCCTAGGTAGTGGCTTTGTCACTGGAAGCTCTGGTTGCTTGGCATTGTTGTACCTATGGGGTCTCGAGGACCTTCGAGCTCTTCCAGTTCTTTCTCTGGTTCCTTCAATGGGGGTCCTATTCTCAATTCAGTGGTTTGCTGCTGGCATACGCCTCTGTGTTTGCTGTATTCTGGCTGTGTCTCTCGGGAGAGATCTACAACCGGCTCCTGTCTGCCTGCACTTCTTTGCTTCATCCATCTTGTCTAATTGGATGACTGTATATGCATGGGCCACATGTGGGGCAGGCTCTGAATGGGTGTTCCTTCAGTCTCTGTTTTATTCTTTGCCTCTCTCTTCCCTGCCAAGGGTATTCTTGTTCCCCTTTTAAAGAAGGAGTGAAGCATTCACATTTTGATCATCCGTCTTGAGTTTCATTTGTTCTAGGCATCTAGGGTAATTCAAGCATTTGGGCTAATAGCCACTTATCAATGAGTGCATACCATGTGTGTTTTTCTGTGATTGGGTTACCTCACTCAGGATGATATTTTCCAGTTCCGATCATTTGCCTACGAATTTCATAAAGTCGTTGTTTTTGATAGCTGAGTAATATTCCATTGTGTAGATGTACCACATTTTCTGTATCCATTCCTCTGTTGAAGGGCATCTGGGTTCTTTCCAGCTTCTGGCTATTATAAATAAGGCTGCGATGAACATAGTGGAGCACGTGTCTTTTTTATATGTTGGGGCATCTTTTGGGTATATGCCCAAGAGAGGTATAGCTGGATCCTCAGGCAGTTCAATGTCCAATTTTCTGAGGAAACTCCAGACTGCTTTCCAGAATGGTTGTACCAGTCTGCAACCCCACCAACAATGGAGGAGTGTTCCTCTTTCTCCGCATCCTCGCCAGCATTTGCTGTCACCTGAGTTTTTAATCTTAGCCATTCTCACTGGCTTGAGGTGAAATCTCAGGGTTGTTTTGATTTGCATTTCCCTTATGACTAAAGATGTTGAACATTTCTTTAGGTGTTTCTCAGCCATTCAGCATTCCTCAGCTGTGAATTCTTTGTTTAGCTCTGAACCGCATTTTTTAATAGGGTTATTTGTCTCCCTGCGGTCTAACTTCTTGACTTCTTTGTATATTTTGGATATAAGGCCTCTATCTGTTGTAGGATTGGTAAAGATCTTTTCGCAATCTGTTGGTTGCCATTTTGTCCTAACCACAGTGTCCTTTGCCTTACAGAAGCTTTACAGTTTTATGAGATCCCATTTGTCGATTCTTGATCTTAGAGCATAAGCCATTGGTGTTTTGTTCAAGAAATTTTTCCAGTGCCCATGTGTTCCAGATGCTTCCCTAGTTTTTCTTCTATTAGTTTGAGTGTGTCTGGTTTGATGTGGAGGTCCTTGATCCACTTCGACTTAAGCTTTGTACAGGGTGATAAGCATGGATCGATCTGCATTCTTCTACATGTTGCCCTCCAGTTGAACCAGCACCATTTGCTGAAAATGCTATCTTTTTTCCATTGGATGGTTTTGGCTCCTTTGTCAAAAATCAAGTGCCCATAGGTGTGTGGGTTCATTTCTGGGTCTTCAATTCTGTTCCATTGGTCTATCTGTCTGTCTCTGTACCAATACCATGCAGTTTTTATCACTATTACTCTGTAATACTGCTTGAGTTCAGGGATAGTGATTCTCCCTGAAGTCCTTTTATTGTTGAGGATAGTTTTAGTGATCCTGGGTTTTTTGTTATTCCAGATGAATTTACAAATTGTTCTGTCTAACTCTTTGAAGAATTGGATTGGTATTTTGATGGGGATTGCATTGAATCTGTAGATCGCTTTTGGTAAAATGGCCATTTTTACTATATTAATCCTGTCAATCCATGAGCATGGGAGATCTTTCCATCTTCTGAGGACTTCTTCAATTTCTTTCTTCAGAGTCTTGAAGTGCTTATTGTACAAATCTTTTACTTGCTTGGTTAAAGTCACACCGAGGTACTTTATATTATTTGGGTCTATTATGAAGGGTGTCGTTTCCCTAATTTCTTTCTCGGCTTGTTTCTCTTTTGTGTAGAGGAAGGCTACTGATTTATTTGAGTTAATTTTATACCCAGCCACATTGCTGAAGTTGTTTATCAGCTTTAGTAGTTCTCTGGTGGAACTTTTGGGATCACTTAAATATACTATCATATCATCTGCAAATAGTGATATTTTGACTTCTTCTTTTCCGATCTGTATCCCCTTGACCTCCTTTTGTTGTCTGATTGCTCTGGCTAGAACTTCAAGAACTATATTGAATAAGTAGGGAGAGAGTGGGCAGCCTTGTCTAGTCCCTGATTTTAGTGGGATTGCTTCAAGTTTCTCTCCATTTAGTTTAATGTTAGCAACTGGTTTGCTGTATATGGCTTTTACTATGTTTAGGTATGGGCCTTGAATTCCTATTCTTTCCAGGATTTTTATCATGAAGGGGTGTTGAATTTTGTCAAATGCTTTCTCAGCATCTAATGAAATGATCATGTGGTTTTGTTCTTTCAGTTTGTTTATATAATGGATCACGTTGATGGTTTTCCGTATATTAAACCATCCCTGCATGCCTGGGATGAAGCCTACTTGGTCATGGTGGATGATTGTTTTGATGTGCTCTTGGATTCGGTTTGCCAGAATTTTATTGAGTATTTTTGCGTCGATATTCATAAGGGAAATTGGTCTGAAGTTCTCTTTCTTTGTTGGGGCTTTGTGTGGTTTAGGTATAAGAGTAATTGTGGCTTCATAAAAGGAATTCGGTAGTGCTCCATTTGTTTCAATTTTGTCGAATAGTTTGGATAATATTGGTACGAGGTCTTCTATGAAGATCTGATAGAATTCTGCACTAAACCTGTCTGGACCTGGGCTCTTTTTGGTTGGGAGACCTTTAATGACTGCTTCTATTTCCTTAGGAGTTATGGGGTTGTTTAACTGGTTTATCTGTTCCTGATTTAACTTCGGTACCTGGTATCTGTCTAGGAAATTGTCCATTTCCTGCAGATTTTCAAGTTTTGTTGAATATAGGCTTTTGTAGTAAGATCTGACGATTTTTTGAATTTCCTCTGAATCTGTAGTTATGTCTCCCTTTTCATTTCTGATTTTGTTAATTTGGATACACTCTCTGTGTCCTCTCGTTAGTCTGGCTAAGGGTTTATCTATCTTGTTGATTTTCTCAAAGAACCAACTTTTGGTTCTGTTGATTCTTTCTATGGTCCTTTTTGTTTCTACTTGGTTGATTTCAGCTCTGAGTTTGATTATTTCCTGCCTTCTGCTCCTCCTGGGTGTATTTGCTTCTTTTTGTTCTAGAGCTTTAGGTGTGCTGTCAAGCTGTTGACATATGCTCTTTCCTGTTTCTTTCTGCAGGCACTCAGCGCTATGAGTTTTCCTCTTAGCACAGCTTTCATTGTGTCCCATAAGTTTGGGTATGTTGTACCTTCATTTTCATTAAATTCTAAAAAGCCTTTAATTTCTTTCTTTATTTCTTCCTTGACCAGGTTATAAAAGACACAAGGTCACTTCTTTCGGAATGTCATGGCGCATTCCTAGCTGCTACTAACTCAAAGGTTAGAACTGCTCTCAAGCCTAAGCAGAAATTTTCCTACTGTTACAACTTCCCTACTTGATGTTTTCTACCAGTGTATTTAAAACTGCCTTGATTTATACCTCTCTTTTGTTCTGTTAGTGTTGAAAACATCATGAAAGTGTTACCACTTTGGAATGTAATAATGAGGTTGACCTGAAGCTGTGCCCATGAGCCATGATACTCAATCATGCTGGTCTGAAGATAAAATGATCAGTTATACTTTATGAGGTGAGAAAACTGATGCTTTGGATAAAGGGTGTGTGAGTGTGTGTGTGTGTGTGTGTGTGTGTGTGTGTGTGTGTGTGTGTAGATCAGATTTCATTCTTGGATGTCATTCTTCAGGACCTATTATGTTGTTTTGTATTAGGGTCTCCCACTGAGTTCTGGGACTCACTACTTAGGTTAAGCTAGTTGGCATCACATGTGTACAGTCTGCCGGCCTCTGCCTATGTCACCATCATTGTTTGTTTCATGGGTGCTGGGGTGCTTGTAGACTCAGTCTCCAAGTTTGCACAGTAGGCATGTAGCTGAGTGAATACTCTCCCTAGTCCGTGAGAGCTGTGCTTTTCTCTGGATATAGTGGATATGATAATTAGCATAAAACATTACACAATAGATATTTAAATCAAAATACCATGTTGTATACCTCAGCTATATATGATGATGTCCAAACTATTTATGTAACACTGAATAAAAGCTTTTCTTAGAAGGAAGGGGGACAAGAGCCACAAATGAAAGATTTTTTTATTCCTTCCAAATTTCTGCAAAGATATCAAAAAGCACAAACATATGCAATATTAATCTCAAAGACACCAAGGTCATTGCAACCAGTATCTGGCTTGCCCTCAAAGAAAAACAGCGCTATATTTGAGCTCTATTTCCTATTACATTTTAAGATATCCGAGAGCTTGTCTTACCCTAAATCACCGTTCTCTAGAAATTGATTTATCTATTCCAGCTTCTAGAGCCCAACTTACGGTTGAAATTCAAATGAAGCACTGCATAAATGCACCATCTCCTTCCACGAATCTCAGACAGGAGCCTTAGAGAGCAACAGTAACATGTGGGAGGCCCTGTTCCTGTTTTGCTCTCCTCACTTCATGGGGCTTCATATGATTAAAAGCCACATATGCTAGATGCTTCTGCAGCTCAGCAAATCAATCAATAGTGACTGCTACTGTTATCTTAGGATCTTAAAGCCCCGCCTTGAATTGTGTCCGTGCAGTAGATCATTTCAGAACATTCTTAATTTAAAAATAAACACATAGCTTCTACTTCAGTTAATTCTGACAGTTTTTTTTTAAATTTACAATGATGCCCTGAAAGAGTTTTGCTTTCTGCAGTAATAAGTAATAAGCAAACAGTTTTGTTGTAGGGTTAACTCTTCTGAACCTTCATTAGTCTGGGTCCTTTAAGGCTCTGAAGCAGACAAACAATATATTCCAGGGGTGATATGATTTCATAAAACTTGCTGAAAAGATGTGCTTAGGCAATAGACAGTTAGGACCAATGGCTTTCCTCCTCATCTTGTCACTGCTTTGTGAGGTGGAAACTCAAATGAAATTTGAGAAGCAATTTGGGTTTAAAGAAGTGATTTGATGTAACTCTCTCTTGCTTTCACGCATGCTCAAGGTAGACAATGTCTTTATGAAAACATACCCCAGGGGTAGTGGATGAGCTGACCTCAGTGGGAAGGTCTAGTGTAGACTGTGGGTGAAAAAGACAGAGTCCTATAGCACATGATACTATAAATAAATGAGGAACAATAAGAGTTAACTACACAGAGCTGTTAGAATGCAGAAAACCTCAGATCTCGTTACTTAGAAGGAAAAGAGATGCAAAACATTCCTTAAACCTGAAAATAATCTTAAAAATTTATTTCTCATCAATTTAAAAATTTAACTATGCATTGAAAAAATGAATAATCATTATAAAGGTTATTTTGCTTAGCTCCTTAATATGCAGGATACTTCAGGATGCTACGCATTATATTTCCTTTTATGTTGTTCTTTGCTTTTCCATCCATCGTGGGATAAATACAAAAAAATAAGGTCAAAAATGCGAATTTCATAATACTACCACTTTAGGGAAAATTAAAATCAGTAACAATTTTTATGTGGTTGAAAAATAATAAATTTCGGGAGGATCTGGGAAGAACTGGAGGAGAAGAAAATGATTAAAATATTGTATGCAAAAATGTTTTTCAATTAAAAATAATAAACAGTTGGAACTTTCAATCTTATATGCTCCCATATTTTAGCTTGTAATAAATAGTTAATGCAATATTTATTCTTACATATGAAATATAAAATAACATCCTAGACAAAATAGTCAAATAGTATGTAACCAAATAAAGAAATTATTATACTAGAGTATGACAATTAATTAATACTAAGTGAAAAAGACTCCAAATATTTTGTTTTTATATGAAATTTATCTGAATTCTTTGAGAATGACGTGTGTTAGTTTGAATAGGAATGATGTCTCGTCCCCATAGACTCATGTGCTTGAATGTTTGGTTTGTAGGGAGTGTGGCCTTTTTGGAGTAGATGGGTTTTTGTTGGAGGAAGTGCATCTCTAGGGGGCAGGTTTTGAGGTTTCAAAGCCTGGGCTTAGTGGTTCACAGTTCACTTCCTGCTGCCTGCCAATCCAAATGTAGAACTCTCAGCTCCTTCTCTATCATCACACCTAATCACACACCACTATGCTTCCTGCTTTGATGATAATGAACTAAGCCTCTAGTGCTATAAGCCAGCTCCAACTAAATGTTTTCCTTTGTGAGAGTTGCCACATTCACGGTGTCTCTTCACAGCAGTAGAAACCCTAAACAACATACATTTTGTTTTCAATATATTCATCCCTCCCTCATTCCTCTCAGATAGAACCCCTCTCTCCGTATCCTTCCAACTTTGTATGGCCTTTCCCCCACAATATTCCACCAATTTCAGTTTATGCTGCCCATACCACTTGTGTGCGGTTTCCTTGTGCAACCTTAGTTGCTGTAAGTTCTTGACATCTGCCCCAAAATAATCTCCCTATTTTCCCATCTGCTACAAAAGGCAGGTGGTATAAGTACTATGTTTGTGGCAGAACACTCCATGGATATTTACTTTCTACATAAAGAAATTTCTCTCTTGAAGTCTCAGAGCTGCATTTATCTATAAGTTTAGACATATGAATTTATAAAGTAGTTTGATGCCATGTCCATTTAGCAGAATAACAATAGAGCATCATTGCTAAAACCTACGTATGGGATCTTGGCCATCTTCAGTACCAGACACCCATTTCTCCCTCTGGAATGGGTCTTAAGCCTAATCAGAAAATAATTTATTATCTGTGTAACATCTGTACCACTATTGAACCCAGGGATATATCTTATCACATTAATTGTTATTGTAGTTCATAGGGTTCAAAGCTAGGTAAGACTCTTATGACCTGCACCTCCTAGCAGCCTATGTAGCATATCGTGAAATCATGTAGCTTTTTAATACACAGGGATATCCCTTGTCAGTACCAATGTGATTTCTTCATGCCCTATGATCAAGTATTTGTTCTCTTCAGAAACATATCTTTCCATCAAAAGTAATGGCACCATATTGCAAAATTTAAAATATGTATTTTATTTTTACTTTCCTTATGAATTGATATTCATTTTCTTGACTCATTTTATATGATTTTGTGATGGAAGGTCACCACATAGTTAAGTTTTGAGCTCCACAAAATTGTCATCCTAATGTCCCCTCCCCTCAGTCTCTCAGATCTGGAGAAGGGACATGAAAATGACCATCAAAAGTCAAAACTAGAGATGGTAGACAATGATCAGCTTCTTTTAAAGTTAGACATCTGTACCTTGGCTCACTTCATACCAACTACAAGTCCATTATTATGTGGAGTGCCCAGAAAACTTCATGTTTTAAACTTTAATCACCCATAAGATATATAATCTTGATGAAAAATCAGCCTATGATTATATGTATATACATATATATAATACATATAATACTATATATATATCCTTTAGAAGTGATTAAGATTAGAGTGGACCTGTCATTGCATACTGTTGATGCAGAGGGATTCAAAGGCCAGACCTAACTCCCTCTCTGTGTCTATGAGAGTCCATGTCTTGGAAATGGAAGACAGAGGCTCCTTTGAGTCAAGAGAATGGAAGATGTTTTAATATTTAAGTGTGAAGGAAGTGGGTGGAACTGATTCCCCAGAGGCTTCCAATTGTTTGTGTGAAGAAGGCAGTACTTTTGAAACTGCCAGGAAAGAGACCTAGAAGAAGAATGAAAACTTATCTGCATGGATAAGAGTGAGATTGCAGAATAGAAGCCCTGCCGTACCAGCATTAGACAGCTAATTACGCAATATGTTCGAGGAAACATTTGTTGTTATGAATAACCCATCCACAGAATAAGTCCGAGGGGTGAAACATGTAAACAACCCTCCTGGGTAGACATGGTCCTGCTAGCTAATTCACGTTTCATAGGGAATGGTATAATGTATTTCAGTGAGCACATTGCAAGACTGTGAGTAACTGGGAATGTAGCATGTCTCAAGGAAATGCTTGTACAGGCAGAGGAACACGATGTGGCATTCAGACATTGTATTTGTGTGTGTGTGTGTGTGTGTGTGTGTGTAAACATAAAAACAAAGACTCAAATTCTGATTCTGTCATCAATGTTTTAGTTAACTGACCTCACTGAAAATGTTTTCCTCTCAATTACTTGAGCTTCAGTTACTCCCCAATTCCAAAACAAAAAAAGAGGCTGAAGGAGAAATCTTCTAATGATGCATAAGACAGCATGAGTCCGTTTTACAAATCATAATGCACACTGCTAATCCTCTTCGCTGCCTGTACCTACAGGGATGTTAAAAAAAACAGGATCTAATTTTAAGCTACATGATGTTAAAGAGATGTATCAGTTAGAGCAATTGGATTCATGCTGGCCCTGATGACCCAAGGTAGATGTGCAGCTAGGGTGCAAAGAAGTGATGCTCCCTTCTTATCTCCCTCTGCAGCTTCATGTGCTGCTTAATCTCCAGGGATGGAGAGGAATGTTGAACTGTTCCAGTGGCTTAAATGCTCACATCTGGTGATGCAATGGGATTGCTTACAACCTAGTTCAACAGACAGACTCATTTGAACAGTCGTTCCTACTTCAGCATCCTCTGCGCAAAGGGACAATTTCATTGTGTCTTTATGGCTCTGTAAGCCAAAGTTAAGGTTCCTGGTATGTGGCTTCAAGATATTGCAGCAAACAAATATATATATATGTATGTATATGTATATATATGTATATATATGTATACACACATATGTATATATATATCCCTTTCTGAAAACATTACTGGGTGAGCGACTAGGTTTCCTGAATCTTTTTTCTTAGTGACACTCAGATATATTCACCCAAAGGATATGGTAATTATTTAATAACAACAGAAAACAAAACACCTAAGGAATTATGTGTACTGTCTCTCCATAGTCTTTGGCCACAGCTGTAAATTCTGATAGTCTTCTCTAGCAAATAGAATGACAGATTCTTTCAACTGATTTGATTTGAATTTTTATATCTCCCCTTGCTTCTCTGAAGGCATACAGGCAAAGCATGAGAGCGGAGGGCCTAGCATATGATAAGCACTTTTTCAGATGTTTTGGACAATATACTTAGAACAATGTTGGCATCTTAGTACACAAGGCATTATTGTACGGTTAGAGAAACTCCTCAAGAGGCACCTTGAGAACCCCCTCAGCAGTTGGAATACACTGTCACCCCACAGTGACACACTCCTCCCAAATCACCCTGGTTCATACTTTGGGCTAGCACTCTATCTACAGTTCCACTAAGGAATTGTGGAGTAAGCCCACCCAACAGTAGATGGAGACTTAGAAAAGGAAGATGAAGTTGAGATCATGTCATAACTTCATCACAATGCACAACGCCTTCTACCAGTCTCACTAATCCTGTCCATAGACAAGTAAACCAATTCGTAAGTCTTAAAATTCCATTTGCATTAAAAATACAATTCACAGTGTTGTTGATGAATAATCTTGCCATGTAAAAACCCCACCTAGCCGAATCATATGCCCAGACACAAATGCGCTTATAAATATTTTTCTCATCTATGACTGAGGGTCAGTCATCAACATGGTCTTAGAGAAAATGGGCACTTACTCTTAACATGAAACCGTAGTGGGAAATTCCATTTACTCTGAGAGATAAATGAATTGGGGTCAGAAAATAAACCCTTATCAACCCAAATAAATCAGAAATGTTCTTTCAGAAATGCTGGTCGAGAAAATCATACAATGTGTATAAAAATAAAGTAATTAAGTTAAATATGGGAAAGAGATAAATTGAAAGTTACATCAGTTTCACAGTAGAATTACTATAATCAGAAAAAAATGCTCTTTACAAATGAGTATTCTCGTTAAGATAGAGTCACAATGTTGCTGCTAAACACTAAAGAATTTATACAGATGATTAGGTTCCAATGGTACAAAAGTGACCGAGCTCATCATTAGTATAATAATCTGTAAAAGCAAGCCATTTTCTAAATGCAGCGTGAAAACATTATCACTAAAACTTCAATCATAATCCTACTTAAGTATAAATTCATCCACTAAATCATCTTTTTATGAGTCTAGATTTCAAACAATGTGACACCATTTGAGAATGATGAAGTTATATATCAATTTCCTCAGAGATGAAACATTGCAGCCTGGATCAAAGCTCACAGGACTAGGGAACTAAAGAGACTTCACAAAGGCTGGCAAAGTAGAAGCTTACAAGAATCACAAGGTGGGCCCAGAATACAAGACCTGGCCACAAGGCCACAGAAGCAGTAAACAAACCTTTGGGGAGGAGGCTCTGACCAGCCGAGCTGCCTGGAGGAGATGGCCTAAATGTAGACATATGCATGAGTAGTGCAAGGAACTCCAGGCATTCACCTTCTGTAAATGATCTGTGTCAGAATGTGCCTTTTGATGTTGTAGCATCGAATTTTAACCATCCTTGTTCTAATCAGCAACCTCTAACATTATAAGTAGGCCCATTAAAATCACTAGCTCATGAAGATGAAGTTCAGTATAATTGTTACTTTGGTTTGCATTGGGTCCCTTGTCCGGGGGGGTAAGTAGACATGTATGTTTTATCTCCCCAGGAAAGGTCTCACAAGACAGATGCTAGCATATACCCTGTTGTGAATATTAGGAATTATTTACAGCAAATAGAATAAAATTACTGCTTGTGATTTGACAGTTTCACCTATACTATTGGTAAGAGACTACCCAGAGTTCAAACATCTTGAATCCTCAAAATATTAACTCCCACTTAAATATGAATAAAAATGAATCATATTGGTTTCCCAGCACACTAGCCACTGTAAGGCTCACCTTGTTCCAAATGTTTAGGCAGCTTATCATATATTAAAATATAATCCGGTTTCTACATGAAAGCACAGTTTGACCCTACGCCTCCTTTCTTGTTTATCTCACCCACTACATTCCAGTGAAAATATAGTTACATGTGTCTTCTGAGCTTGCTTTGTCTCTAAGTTTTGCTTGAGAGTTTCTTATCTTAAATCTGTCCTTCTTTATGTAATTAACCATAGAAATGGTATGCAGTCTATATGGTTCATGTGAGTCCTTCTTTGTGTGCAGTACAGGTGTTCTGATCTCATGGATGCCTGTATCATATTTCTGTGATTGGCTGATTCTTACTGACTGGCCACCTTTTCACCTTTAGAGGTTTTGTCTTGTAGGACCAACAACACTGTAGTGAAAACTGGGTTATTTGAGCTCTTTCCTACTTATTCTTCTAAAGCCTTTTGAACGAGGTACCAATTTTCTTCTATTATTTGAGTATTTTCAGTCTAATTTATTTTAGACCTGAGACAAGTATTCAGATTAGTGAATTAAAAATCATGCTTGAGGATATAACCCATGTAGTGATGAATTCAGAGATAATTCTTTAATCTTACCCTAGTTTCTAGGATATCCCATAATGTCTACACAAGTGTTAATCAGATCTAGCTAGTTTTATAATTCTTATCACATATGAAAGTAACCCTGCTAATCACATGGAAATACTCTTCTGCATGTAGACAAGCTGAACTAGTGGTACAAACCCTTATTTATGCATTCAAATATTTTATTCAATCACTGGAATGAAACTACTTTCACAACCTGTGGAACTTTAGGATTTTTTATCCTATTATGAGAAAACTCTATCAAATGAAGTAGGAAATCAAACACAAAAATATGAAATATAATTTTAATACCCTAGACATACAATGTTGACCTGAAATGATTTTGAAGGAAGTGGGAACTTCCTTCCTGCACGTTCTAAGCATTATTGTAAGAGGTAAAAGGGTCAGGTGACATTTATGTGCCATAAGTAATTACAATCTCTCTACATCAGTCGACGTGTAATGAAGCTTGCAGGAAATTCCTTATCCTACGAAAGGATATCACTAATACATTAATGACAGTAAAACCATGGGCATCTTTTAGAGTGAGGCTGCATTTAGTCACATAGACATGTACTACATTTCATATCAAATTCTTTACTGCTGGGACCCTAATAGGCATGCTTAACTTAAAAAGTCAAATACAGAGGCTTAAACAGTTTGGGGCTCACATAAAACTATCTGTACTCTCCCATGTATGGTTTCTAAAGGCATATTTAATACTCTAAAATTTTAATTCAATTCTTAGGTTATGAAGTCAAAATAATCTTGGATTCTGGACATTCTAGAGTGCAAGGTCATCCTCGGGATACCATATGTACACTGATCATTAAGCTCCGGACTGTGTGACGCTGTGTCATCCTGTGCCTCTGCCAGGTCCTGTGTCTCATTCTTCTTCCTTGGCTATAATCTGAATGTTTTGATTCTGGTGAGGAAAACAACTTTAATTTCCTTCTGGTTAAGAAAAATGACCTCTGTCATGATTCAGAATAAAGAAAGTCTGTCTTTATGTTGACAGCAACTTGACAAATACTGAGGACACTACTGCCCAGAGACTTTCAGGAAGCATCCTAATGTCACGTGATCTACATAGCTGTGCCTAGACAGATTGTTGACAAACGAACTTAGAGGTCAGTGTTCTCTAACTCCTTCCTGATCATCTGGTTTGGATAAATAAACATAACTTATGAGGGGAACAAACTACACATAAATAGAAATATGTTTATTCAAGAGCATCCAGAGACTCTTTGAGGAAGGATTATATTGATAAAGAAATGAATTGATATAATGTCCATGCCTCTTGGACCTTTGGTTGGGTTTTTCAGCTGCAGATATGGTTATGAGCATCTGAATTTGCTTTTATGTATCTAGTTTTTAATTAACAGCTCCTTAAAGTCAGAAATACTTTCTTTATACAGCACTGCGGATTAAAAGTGATTGCTATCAGCCACCTACTACAGAAAGCATTGATGGCCAAAACTCTGAGATCGAAACTTGTCTAACCTATTTATTCAGTTATGGTTGTGAATTCACACCTCCTGTCTGGTTTTTAAATGATAGGAGGTGCAGGATATGAGTATTTGTTACTTCTACACATTGCTGGGGCAAAATATCTGACAAAGGCAACTTCATGAGGAGTTTGATTCGGCTTCTGAATCAAAGGTAAAGTTCATTGTGCTGATAAAAGTGCTGTGACAGGAGAATGAGGCAGCTACTAATGAGGTCTGTAGTAAGAAAGTCAGGAGAGAGAGAGAGAGAGAGAGAGAGAGAGAGAGAGAGAGAGAGAGAGAGAGATGCTCTTATACAGTTTCCCTCTTTCTTTCTCCTTTTTATCCTATCTTTGACACTATCAATGGAATAGTGCCATTCACGTTTAGGGTGGATCGGTGGATCATCCCATCTTAATTAACCTAATCTAGACACTCCCTCAGAGATATGACCAGAGGTTTGTTTCCATGGTAATTCCCATTGGGATGACAAGAACAGTCATTAACCTGTTATCTTATTAAGTCACTATAAAAAGTTTAGTGTTCAAAAATATTTTATGTAAAAAGAAGATAAAATTTTCAAATATGTGCAACCCTACTGAGCATGCTGTATGTATTTCTCATCACTGGTGCTTTGTCTTTACTTAGTAAGTCTTCTGAAGCAGAAATTTCTGCGTTTTTTTTGGAGACAGTTGTGTCATGTGATGTTTCTAGAAGCTCTCTGATGTTTTGCAGACATGTATTTTTCTAGAAGGTATCTTGTGAAAGGGCGTGTGATATCTTGCTGGAGTGGATTCTTGAGAGGGTGAGTGATATTTAGAAAGAATGTAAATATAGCCCACAGACAGTGAGCGGACTCACTTGCATTGGTTTGTCTTGCAATCCATTGCTAGTCTTCGTTGAAAATGCTCTTGCACTGATATGCTTTGCGATGCTTTGTTGGTCTTCATTGACCTTTGCCTGTCTTGACTTCATAGAGACAAATGTGTCAAGGAACTTCTTGTGGTCTTCTGACTGCTTTTTGCCACTTGTACAGACTTTCATGCCAATTCTTTGGAGCCTCATGATTTCTCTGCATGAAGCCACTGCTAGTGATGTATGTTTAATGTTTCTGACTGGACTTCTGATAGCCTAAAATAAAGATTAGACTGGTCCCCCCAAACTACTTCTGAACATCCTATTAACCATCTTCCTCCCCTATCTTTGGTGGGTGGACTATCAGGGAGGTTGAAGCATTTAAGAACCCTTTTAAAATTAGGTGTTTAAAAATCTAAACCTCCCCTGTGATGATGGATTACTTAAATAAAATAATGGCTTGCAATGATGTCAGGACATGTTTGAAATGTTCAAAACTGGATGAGAACTGAAAAAAGACCCAGAAGTTATTGTTTTACAAAGCTGAATCAATAAACATTTTTCTCTTTTTTAAAAAAATTGTGTATTACAGCAATCATACTTAATGAATAGAAGTTATGCTAGCATCAGGGATTGCTCCCACAGACTGTGTCTGGCCCTCTGGGATAAGCATGATCATCTAAATATAACCAATGTTCTTGAAATCAACTTTTGTGTCCTAGAAAACATATACCACATCAGATGGAGAAGCATCAAACAAGTATTGACTTAATGCAATTCTTAAAGGAACAAGATAAAGATGTAAATTTTCCTTTAAGTTACACCATGAAATGCCTGCTTCCTACACCATTTATAGGTCTATACTTCCTGCTCTTCCTTCTCTCCTGGGCAACCATTTCTTAATTCCTGCTTGCTGTTTGACCTGTGTGATTTCCCTCACATGTCTTTCACATGTCCCCTGAAAGTTCTCAGCTCTCACTCCAGGAAAATCTACGGTGCCTTAAACACTCAAAAATGTGGCATTTGGTTTGCCTGCTGCAGCAATTAGAAGCTGAAGTTGAAATCGATAAAGCAGCCACTGGAGCAATCTGCAGCCATGGGGCTGCAGTTGCTTACAGTCATTGATTTTCCTTGGCTTTGATTTTGGGTTCACCTCCCTCCTACCACCACAGTCCCACTGTGCCTCTAAAGTATCATCTCAGGATCATTGCTGCCTTGACGATTACTCCAGGGTCATCTTTGGGCTTTGAATCTGCAAAGGCACGAGAGGCGGAAAGTTACAGAAAGACTTCCCAGCAACTATTAACTATTGCTTGATTGTTGCTGGAACAGAATTCACTTTTTCTAGAGCAATCAACGTGGCTCTTACTTTCCGAACCCAACCCTCCACATTAAGGATAACCCTGAGCATTGTCTCTTATGACTTTATCTTATTCCTCATACTTCTTCCCACCAATTTCCATAGAAGTTTAATTTACTAAATATTCTCCAAAGTCAGTAGACTATGCAATTCCACTTGTTTTTTTCTCTGTATATATTGGTTAGGGTTAGGGTAAATGTATGTGTGTGTGTGTGTGTGTGTGTGTGTGTATCTTCACCATGGAGTAAGAGGTATTTTCCTAGGTCTGTCTGTAGGAGTACTTTTAAGTTTCAAAAAAAATCATTCACATTTTATCCAGTATCATGCCTTGTGTGATGCACTGTGTAATTAGCTGAAAATAAGTTGATTGGAAATAGCAATGTAAAGAAAGAAGTTGACTATATGAACTGTAGAGTTACTGCTGTAATAGTAAGGTCAGCTTAGTTACTTCTAATTATACATAGAAGGAAGTCCTTAGGTTGGGTTTAATATTATGAAAGGATTGATTGAGGAAATGACAAGTTGTCTAGAATCACACTGTGCAGACCATATTACATGCTTCGTGACAGTAGGCAGCACTGGTGCTGATGTTAGTCTCTGATGCTTTGCCAAGAGGAAAGTTGATCCGGACTGGAATACCTATTGTTCTACACCACAACGTATCTATTCCTGAGCACCCCAGTAATCTCAGCTCAGTTGATCTGATACAGGGCTGTAAACAGGTCTCCAGATTGTGTTTACAGGTGCAACCTATAGTAGTTTAATGAAATCTCATTGAAGAGGCTGACTTGACTCTGCAAACTAATGGAGAATTAACAGATGAAGTGGAGCACTGGCCCATGGCTTACTCCCTCAGAGCTGAAATACAGCAGCCATCTGCAAAGACAGAGCACTTAAGCTTCTGCAAAGGCAAAAGCAAACAGCTCTTGCAAATATGGCAGGCACCATACAGAACTGTAAAAGCCCCCTATGAGACTTTGTAAAGGGTTTGGAAGCAGAACAATTCTACTTTGGCCTTGTGGTATCATTTGGTTTATACAAAACAACACAAATGAAAGCTCAGAGTGGCTAAACAACTTGCCAAATAGGATATAAGATCTAATTCCCTCACTTGAGCAGGATATATATTTTAAAAATTTATTCTGCCCCAACATTGTGCTTAACAAATACTGATGATTTTAGATCTTAAGTCTAGTAACTCCTTGCAAATCAAGGAGCCTCTAGACTGTGTTGAGATGGCTTTAAATCTAAATAATGAAAAGCATTAAATTTGGTCTCCAAGGTCCCTTTCCACTCTTTGTTCTTAGGGTGTGATGCAATTTTCCCCAGACAAGGCTGAACTGATGCAAGGAAGGAGGATAGTGAAGTCTAAGCAAATCTAGTTAATTGGAAAAAATGAGGATTACAGAGAGACGTTTTTTGGTTTGAACGGGGAAGGAAATTGCTTGTGAACACTTTAGTTCTGATCAAAATGAATTACTTTCTATTCTGCTTCAACATTTTCTTAGGAATTCTAGATTTAACATGGGTTTAATAAAGATGCCCTTTATATCCAAAGGGCAACTACCTGTCATTCAAATGGACAATAAACAAGAAGTTCTATGGAAGATAAAATAATGAGACATGAGTCAGATGAGTCAGAGAGACTGCTCACTAGGAGAAATCACTTGTCACCAAGGCAGAAGACTCCAGTTCGATCACTACAGCCTGTATAATGGATACATAGAACTGTCTTCGGAAAGTTGTTGTCTAGTATCACCACTCATGTTGTGACATGCTCATGTGTGCACACATAATCACACACATGTGCAAATAAATGAAATAATATTTTAAAATATTATAGTAATGTAAGTACATAAAATGGCTAAGTCTGAGAAAAGCACACTTACTACCATGTCTGTGATCAGCCCATTTGCTGGTGGAGGGAGACTAGATTTTATTTTACGCTGATCTTAACATATCGTAGCAAAAAAAGACGACATAATATGTCTATACGGATGCACACGATTCTCTAGTTCTGCCAAGTGTACTGTCAATAAACCTGGAGAGGCAGATCCTACTTTCCTTCTGGTACTGGGATGAAGAGAATCACTGGGGAGAAAAGTACAGTAGATAGATTACATGGGGGCCTCTAACTCAAAATTTAGTCATAGGAAAAGATCTGGGCTCACCAAAGGACTTATCACCCATAGACACTCATAGATGTTTGTACAAATACATGAGTAAACATGATAAAATGACCACGTTTTCAAAATGACCTCATTTTTCCTAAGTAGACGCTATAGTTACACAATTTTACACTTCTGTTAGTAACATCTGAAGAAGATGTATGGTACTATCTTGGATTTTTGCTAAAACTCAATTCCTAGATTTCCATTCCGAGTCAACTTGTCTAAAACTGTGAAGATCTTGTCTAGCCAGTCTAATGGATCAAAAATCTATAGAGCAACCAGCAGTTTTTGCAAACCATACATTCCTTCCTCCCTACCAACAAGAACTCAAAGTTCTAATATCATTGCTAAGCTGCTAGCAACTAATCATTTAGTTAATCAGTTAAAGGTGATAGTATTTGAATATTAATCATTCTTTTTTATAAAAATAAAAATCTATATGGAAGTAAAACATGACATGGAGCATGTATCACGAGGTCTTCCAATTGTTTGATAACATATATCAAATACTTGTCTCCACAAAGTCTGGAGAATCCAAGTCTTGGACCAGAATAAGCAAGATGAGTCTCCCATGGCTTAGCCATTTGGTGCTGTGACACGAATATATGCCAACACACTGAGTTCTCTATTTCCCAACGATTTATATAATGTCCTTCTTCTATTAGATAATAAGGCAATAGAAATTCAGGAATACTTTTTTAAATAAATTTATGCCCTTTCAATTTATAAAAGTAAACTGGATATAAAATGGGGGGGCGGGATTGGCAAATATTGTGACCACTGGCATTTTGGATTAGAGATGTTCTCATCACTTTAACCAGCAATTTTGTTCTTCATGGATTGGGAAAGTCTAAAAGAAATTAATGTCCCTATACTTGTGCAAGCTTTGTAGAATTCTCTCAGATTCCAAGAACCCCAAAACGTGCATAGTTTTATCAGAGAGGCAGATGCACAGATGGGAGTCTGGCTGCCGTGTGTTGTTTTAAACAAGAAAGAAGATAATGGGAAAAGAGGTTCAAAAATGGGGAAGATTGAGTCAAAGACGAAAATGAATGGCAAACCAAAGCATTTGGGTGTTTGAAGGAGGCTCACAAGATAACCATTGCATCATCATAAATTTGTGGCTATTTTTATAAACTCATCTTACTGTAGATTTATATAATGTTCTTCTTCTATTAGATAATAAGGCAATAGAAATTCAGGAACACTTTTTTAAATAAATTTATGCCCTTTCAATTTATAAAAGTAAACTGGATATAAAATGGGGGAGGGATTGGCAAATATTAGTATTTTTTCCTGAGCTACAACCATACACATGCACACACACAATATATATATATATATATATACATATATATATTTGTACATAAAGTTTCAATTCTAATAACACTACCGCTGTGCTTCTGAGGCAAACAAACATTCAGAGGAATTAAACTGATGGTGATGATGGCCTAGTGATGATGACTGTGTGTAAGAAATTGAGAGTCTATTATCATTCAGGGTATAGCAGGCATTGGCAAATGTAATTAAATAATCAAGTACATTTGAGCTGGAGAACTGACCCCAGGAAGGTGTCACAGCTCTCTGAAATTTTTCTCCACACAATTCTGTATTTTCCACATTAAGCCCCATAAAAGCTCATCTAAATTCTAGCTCTTATTTCAAAGAGTCTGGTGTTTGTGCTCTATGTTACACCCACTTTTGCACATTTAAAGTCCAGCAGAAGGGGGTCTTACTAAATTTGTCATACAACAGTTTAATTGGACATCTTACTTTGGAACTCAAAATTCAATTCAATTTAATTATCTGCTTGTCATTTGTAAGCCTGGCAATTTCTGAAAATGGCTGAAATTAACTGGGATTAAAATCCCATGTATTATTCTTCCAGTTCTGTTAGGATGCCCTATCATATCCCTTATGAAGTAACTGTTGATTTGAAAATCTGTCTTTTAAATATTTTTTCAGGATGTCTGTTATACACCCCATTTCCCCAAAGAAAGCTTGATGTCATTTCCAATGATCATGATACATATAGCATCAATGTGAGTTTGCTGACTCATTGTTGACTTCCAACTCTCTCCCTCTTCTATGGAGTCAAGCCTGTTTGCTCTCTGCCTGCTAATTTATTGCATACAATAGAACATCCTACTTATTTTTGAAGTACCATTTTTGATTCACTTATAAGACATCACATATTAAATTTATAAAGATTAGAATATCACTATTTAAAGCTATAGAATGCATGTGTGATGAGTATCAGGATACTAGGCTCTCAAGAAAAATGCCATATTCCAAACATCAGGAAATTCAAAGCTGGTAAGAAGAGCAGAGTCCCATCACTTATGTGCATGGCCATTGACTACATATTTAATCTTCCCATGCCTTGGAATTCTAACCACAAAATATTTAAAAGGAGGCCAGATGCATTTTTGAGAGACAGTTGCAGTGGATTAGCGGAAAGAAGGAGAATGGATAAACTGATATATTTACATTTTAATTTCAACAAATAAAAAAAATCAGACTATATAAATTCCCATCCCACATCAGCTTTGAGTTCTACCTTCATTTTACTTCCATGATTATGGACATTAACAAGAGAGGGGATCTGCAGAGGTAACTAATGTTCCTAATTAGTTGGCCTTAAAATAACAGCACTACCTATATCAATCAATTGAGCTCACAGTAACAACAAGAAGAAATCAGACATATAATATGTAGGAAGGACTAGATCTGGCTCAGGGTTAAAAGGAGAGACAAAGTAATGAATTCCTTCAGTGAACAGTGTAGAAGGGACCATATGTTCCAATGAAAATTGCACCAGGAGAGTCCTGTCACAGCAAAACCTGCTCAGAGAATCCACCACATCGGTTACTTTGTGACCTACAGAATCACCAGATAAATTAACTCTTTTTGATTTGTCTGGCTAGGTGTTCATCTATCTTGTTGATTTTCTCAAAGAACCAGCTCGTGGCATTGTTCATTCTTTGTATAGCTCTTTTTGATTTCTACTTGGTTGATTTCAGCTCTGAGTTTGCTTATTTCCTGCCATCTACTCCTCTCGGGTGTATTTTCTTCTTTTTGTACTAGAGCTTTTAGGTGCAAGTGGATCAAAGACCTCCACCTCAAACCAGATACACTCAAATAAGAGACAAAGTGAGGAAGAGCCTCGAACACATGGGCATTGGAGAAAATTTCCTAAACACAACACCAATGGCTTATGCTCTAAGATCAAAAGTCGACAAATAGGACCTCATAAAACTGCAAAGTTTCTGTAAGGCCAAGGACACTGTGGCAATCAATAGAGTGGGAAAAGATCTTTAACAATCCTACATCCAATAGAGGGCTAATATCCAATATATAATAGGAACTCAAGAAGTTAGACTTCAGAGAATCAAATAACCCTATTAAAAATGGGGTACAGAGTTAAACAAAGAATTCTCAGCTGAGGAATATCGAATGGCTGAGAAGTACCTAAAGACATGTCCAACATACTTAGTCTTCAGGAAAATGCAAATCAAAACAACCCTGAGATTCCACCTCACATCAATCAGAATGGCTAAGGTCAAAAACTCAGGTGACAACAGATGCTGGTGAGGACGTAAAGAAAGAGAAACACTCCTCCGTTATTGGTGGGATTGCAAAGTGGTACAACCATTCTTAAAATTGGTATGGAGGTTCTTTAGAAAATTGGACATAGTACTACCTGAGGACCCAGCTATATCACTCCTGGGCTTATACCCAAAAGATGCTCCAACGTATAATAAGGACACATGCTTCAGTATGTTCATAGCAACTTTACTTATAATATCCAGAAGTTGGAAAGAATCCAGATGCCCTTCAATAGAGAAATGGATTCAAAAAATGTGATAAATCTCCACAATGGAGTACTACTCAGCTACTAAAAACAATGACTTCATGAAATTCATAGGCAAATGGATGGAACTAGAAAACATCATCCTGAGTGAGGTAACCCAATCACCAAAAAACACAAATAGTATGTACTCACTGATAAGTGGATATTAGCCCAAAAGCTCGGATTACCCAAGATACAATCCACAGACCACATGAAGCTCAAGAAGAAGGATGACCAAAGTGTGAATGCTTCAGTCCTTCTGAGAAGGGTGAACAAAAATATTCATAGGAGGAGATATGGAAAAAAGTTTGGAGACTAAAGGAATGGCCATTCAGAGACTGTCCCACCTGGGGATCCAGTTCACATTCAGACAGCCACCAAACCCAGACAATATTGCTGATGTCAAGAAGTACATGCTGACAGGAGCCTGATATAGTTCCTGAGAGGCTCTGCCAGAGCATGACAAATACAGAGGCGAATGCTCACAGCTAACCATTGAACTGAGAATGGGATCCCCATTGGAGCAGTTAGAGAAAACATTGAAGGAGCTGAAGGGGTTTGCAACCCCATAAGAATAACAATAATGATGAACCAGAGCTCCCAGGGACTAAACCACCATCCAAAGAGTAGACATAGACAGACCCATGGCTCCAACTGTAGTAGAGGATGACCTTGTTGGGCACCAATGGGAGGAGAAGCTCTGGGTCCTGCAAAAGCTCAAATGGCAGTGTAAGGGAATGTCAGGGCATGGAGGCAAGAAGCAGTGGGTATATGGGTGGGGGAACACCCTGGTAGAAGAAGGAGGAGAGGTATGGGGTGGGGGGTTATGGACAGGAAACTGGGAAAGGGGATAACATTTGAAATGTAAATAAAAAATATTCAAAAAATTAAAAAAAAGAAAAAGAAAAAAATACTTTTTGAGCTGCTAAGTTTCTGAAATTTTCTTTAGTTTGTTGCAGGACATGACATAATGAAAACTACATACTATGATATGTAGTTCTTGTACCATCATCCTGAACAAGAAAGAGTTTGGCAAATACCCTGTTTGTACCTATCTCAGTTTCCATCAACACTAAACTTCCTGTGTGCTCCTGCTTTCTAGTCTTTGTTTTTATTGTATTTTTAACCACAAACTAGCCTTTAAGAAAGTGACCTTTTTAGATAGTCTCTCTATCTGATAAACGTCTATTAAGTATTCCCTTAGAGAAGGCTAGCAGTAGATTCTCAGACCTCATGGTCCCATTCTTCCTAAGTCCATATCCTTCATTCAGGCATTTGTGAGGTCCCTTCCAGACAGCATTCCCTTTAGGATTATGTATCCTACTATCTGTAATTACTCAGCAGATGAGATACATTTACCAGACTATAACACCAGCATGCAGTTCTGGGTCTGTCTAAGCCCCAGTGCCTCATTTCCAGCCCAGCAGGGTAGTAACACCAGGTCACTCCATTACCCTTCCTCTCTGAGGGCTCCCAAGGGCTTCTTATTGTCTGTGGCTATATTAGTCAGTAGGTCCCATTGCAAACACTCATTCAGCCAACTGAAACAGAAATTAAATTCCTTAGTCTAATTCTGAGCTATAAAATCCAGAGATCTGCTTCTCCATCTTGTGTCATTTCAAGCACACTTCTATCCTTAGGAGAGTATATGCCATTTCAAAAGCATGCTGCTTTCTGAAGTGGGGCAGAGAGGTATCTTTTTCTCCTCATCACCGTCCATACTTGCATCTTTTAGAAAACTAAGTCCTATTGCTATATCATTTACACCTCAAGCTTCATTCAAAAATAAACAGGCTGTCCCATTTAGGGCCAAGCTCTTCACCATCACCTACTGGCAGCCTTTTGGTCAGTTATGTGTTTCTGCATTAACCGCTGTCCACTGCAATAAGGAACTCCTGTGATGTGGGCTGGCATAGCACTAATCTACAGGAATAAACACGAGCCTTTAGAAAGTAGTTTGAGAACACGTCCATTTAGCAAAACAATACCAATAGCTTCCCCATAGTGCCTTTGACCTGCCCAGCCATGGGCTCTTGACCAGGTTTATATAACTAGTTCCTTCCTGGGGATAGGCTGTCTTCACTCCAGTAAATTACCTCCCAGCCATTCTAAGATGAGAAACTCTAATTAAACCTAGTGACTCATACCCAACAGAAGACATGAAGGCACAGAATTTGGGGCTCCTTGAGTAAAAGAAATCCAGCAAGAGAGGGAGCAATTAAAATTCATTCTGTAATGTATAAAACTGTCAAACAACAAAAGCTTTAAATTTTAAAATTAAGAAGTAAAAAGAAAAACTAAAAACGGCTTCTTTCATTTCTCTGACGTTTAAGTGCTTAAACATGACAATTCTTGCTTAGGGAAATGTGACATAAATACTAATTTAAAACTAGAAGTTTCCAAACTATCATCAGGAGGATTCTTGGCATACAAAGCAGATTTGGGTTGTGAACACCACCAGAGTAATCTTGAATATCATCTTTGTAACAAAAGTATATAGAACATATAGGGGCTGGGAGAAATACACTTAAAAGGTAATCAATTTGGATCTTAACTATGATTTATTTTCTGGAGCTGGGGACTGAACCCAGGGCCTTGTGCTTGCTAGGCAAGTGCTCTACCATTGTGCTAAGTCCCCAACCCCTTAACTATGATTTTTACCACAGATGATTCTTTGTTAGTTGGTTTCCATCAATAAAACTGATTCTTATCTTCACATAGTTATTTAGCACCCATTGTCCCTAATCAGGACTAAAGAAAGAATATATTTTTGCCATATCTAAGTTATACCAGAGGTCTGTGTAAGTTCACTTAGACAAGAGAAAGAGAGAAGTAAAAGAAAAAACAAAACAAAAATCAAATTAATTCACATTAGAAGAAAGAAATGAAACCATCTATATGTTAAGATGGTATTATCTCACAGAAAATCCTAAGGAACCATGTTAGTCCGACTATAACATATCAAACTCGCTTCATTTCTATGTATTTGAAATGATGGAGCCAAAATATAATGAAGAAAGCGATTTCACTTACACTAACATCAAAAAGAATACAGTATTAGGAAGAATTCAGTGTTAATCCCTGGTGATGAAAATGGGTATACACTGGGGAGACATAAAGAACAAATCATTAAATAATAACATGCACTTAGCTGATATTTTGGGAGACAAGATTATTAAGCTGGGCCTGGTCAGGTGGGCACTCCTGAGGCTGCAGAGCGGAAGAGACCACCAACACCGCTCACCCCTGCCCACATCCCTGGCCCAAGAGGAAATTGTATAAGGCCTCTGGGCTCCCGTGGGGGAGGGCCCAGGAGCGGCAGGAGCCCTGCCAGAGACACCGCCGGACCCTGAAGGAAACAGACCGGATAAACAGTTCTCTGCACCCAAATCCTGTGGGAGGGAGAGCTAAACCTTCAGAGAGGCAGACAAGCCTGGGAAACCAGAAGAGACTGCTCCCTGCACACACATCTCGGACGCCAGAGGAAAAAGCCAAAGACCATCTGGAACCCTGGTGTACTGAAGCTCCCGGAAGGGGCGGCACAGGTCTTCCTGGTTGCTGCCGCTGCAGAGAGCCCGTGGGCAGCACCCCACGAGCGAACCTGAGCCTCGGGACCACAGGTAAGACCAAATTTTCTGCTGCAAGAAAGCTGCCTGGTGAGCTTGGGACACACGGAAGCAGAATTTCTCTAAGACCGGGCACGTTCTGTGTTTACCGGAAGTCCCACACCCGCGGATCCCGGCCCGCAGCAGCTCTCTGCTCCCAGACCCGGTGAGAGAGAGACCCAAACGCCTGGTCAGGTGGGCACTCCTGAGACTGCAGAGCAGAAGAGACCACCAACACTGCTCACCCCTGCCCACATCCCTGGCCCAAGAGGAAACTGTATAAGGCCTCTGGGCTCCCGTGGGAGAGGGCCCAGGAGCGGCAGGACCCCTGCCAGAGACACCGCCGGAACCTGAAGGAAACAGACCGGATAAACAGTTCTCTGCACCCAAATCCCGTGGGAGGGAGAGCTAAACCTTCAGAGAGGCAGACAAGCCTGGGAAACCAGAAGAGCCTGCTCCCTGCACACACATCTCGGACGCCAGAGGAAAAAGCCAAAGACCATCTGGAACCCTGGTGCACTGAAGCTCCCGGAAGGGGCGGCACAGGTCTTCCTGGTTGCTGCCGCTGCAGAGAGCCCCTGGGCAGCACCCCACGAGCGAACTTGAGCCTCGGGACCACAGGTAAGACCAAATTTTCTGCTGCAAGAAAGCTGCCTGGTGAGCTTGGGACACACGGAAGCAGAATTTCTCTAAGACCGGGCACGTTCTGTGTTTACCGGAAGTCCCACACCCGCGGATCCCGGCCCGCAGCAGCTCTCTGCTCCCAGACCCGGTGAGAGAGAGACCCAACCGCCTGGTCAGGTGGGCACTCCTGAGGCTGCAGAGCAGAAGAGACCACCAACACTGCTCACCCCTGCCCACATCCCTGGCCCAAGAGGAAACTGTATAAGGCCTCTGGGCTCCCGTGGGGGAGGGCCCAGGAGCGGCAGGACCCCTGCCAGAGACACCACCGGAACCTGAAAGAAACAGACCGGATAAACAGTTCTCTGCACCCAAATCCCGTGGGAGGGAGAGCTAAACCTTCAGAGAGGCAGACAAGTCTGGGAAACCAGAAGAGACTGCTCCCTGCACACACATCTCGGACGCCAGAGGAAAAAGCCAAAGACCATCTGGAACCCTGGTGCACTGAAGCTCCCGGAAGGGGCGGCACAGGTCTTCCTGGTTGCTGCCGCTGCAGAGAGCCCCTGGGCAGCACCCCACGAGCAAACCTGAGCCTCGGGACCACAGGTAAGACCAAATTTTCTGCTGCAAGAAAGCTGCCTGGTGAACTCAAGACACAGGCCCACAGGAACAGCTGAAGACCTGTAGAGAGGAAAAACTACACGCCGGAAAGCAGAACACTCTGTCCCCATAACTGACTGAAAGAGAGGAAAACAGGTCTACAGCACTCCTGACACACAGGCTTATACGACAGTCTAGCCACTGTCAGAAATAGCAGAACAAAGTAACACTAGAGATAATCTGATGGCGAGAGGCAAGCGCAGGAACCCAAGCAACAGAAACCAAGACTACATGCCATCATCGGAGCCCAATTCTCCCACCAAAACAAACATGGAATATCCAAACACACCAGAAAAGCAAGATCTAGTTTCAAAATCATTTTTGATCATGATGCTGGAGGACTTCAAGAAAGACATGAACACACTTAGGGAAGCACAGGAAAACATTAATAAACAAGTAAAAGCCTACAGAGAGGAATCGCAAAAATCCCTGAAAGAATTCCAGGAAAACACAACCAAACAGTTGAAGGAATTAAAAATGGAAATAGAAGCAATCAAGAAAGAACACATGGAAACAACCCTGGATATAGAAAACCAAAAGAAGAGACAAGGAGCTGTAGATACAAGCTTCACCAACAGAATACAAGAGATGGAAGAGAGAATCTCAGGAGCAGAAGATTCCATAGAAATCATTGACTCAACTGTCAAAGATAATGTAAAGCGGAAAAAGCTACTGGTCCAAAACATACAGGAAATCCAGGACTCAATGAGAAGATCAAACCTAAGGATAATAGGTATAGAAGAGAGTGAAGACTCCCAGCTGAAAGGACCAGTAAATATCTTCAACAAAATCATAGAAGAAAACTTCCCTAACCTAAAAAAAGAGATACCCATAGACATACAAGAAACCTACAGAACTCCAAAAAGATTGGACCAGAAAAGAAACACATCCCGTCAGATAATTGTCAAAACACCAAACGCACAAAATAAAGAAAGAATATTAAAAGCAGTAAGGGAAAAAGGTCAAGTAACATATAAAGGCAGACCTATCAGAATCACACCAGACTTCTCGCCAGAAACTATGAAGGCCAGAAGATCCTGGACTGATGTTATACAGACCCTAAGAGACAACAAATGCCAGCCCAGGTTACTGTATCCAGCAAAACTCTCAATTAACATTGATGGAGAAACCAAGATATTCCATGACAAAACCAAATTTACACAATATCTTTCTACAAATCCAGCACTACAAAGGATAATAAATGGTAAAGCCCAACATAAGGAGGCAAGCTATACCCTAGAAGAAGCAAGAAACTAATCGTCTTGGCAACAAAACAAAGAGAATGAAAGCACACAAACATAACCTCACATCCAAATATGAATATAAAGGGAAGCAATAATCACTATTCCTTAATATCTCTCAATATCAATGGCCTCAACTCCCCAATAAAAAGACATAGATTAACAAACTGGATACGCAACGAGGACCCTGCATTCTGCTGCCTACAGGAAACACACCTCAGAGACAAAGACAGACACTACCTCAGAGTGAAAGGCTGGAAAACAACTTTCCAAGCAAATGGTCAGAAGAAGCAAGCTGGAGTAGCCATTCTAATATCAAATAAAATCAATTTCCAACTAAAAGTCATCAAAAAAGATAAGGAAGGACACTTCATATTCATCAAAGGAAAAATCAACCAAGATGAACTCTCAATCCTAAATATCTATGCCCCAAATACAAGGGCACCTACATATGTAAAAGAAACCTTACTAAAGCTCAAAACACACATTGCACCTCACACAATAATAGTGGGAGATTTCAACACCCCACTCTCATCAATGGACAGATCATGGAAACAGAAATTAAACAGTGATGTAGACAGACTAAGAGAAGTCATGAGCCAAATGGACTTAACGGATATTTATAGAACATTCTATCCTAAAGCAAAAGGATATACCTTCTTCTCAGCTCCTCATGGTACTTTCTCCAAAATTGACCATATAATTGGTCAAAAAACGGGCCTCAACAGGTACAGAAAGATAGAAATAATCCCATGCGTGCTATCGGACCACCACGGCCTAAAACTGGTCTTCAATAACAATAAGGGAAGAATGCCCACATATACGTGGAAATTGAACAATGCTCTACTCAATGATAACCTGGTCAAGGAAGAAATAAAGAAAGAAATTAAAAACTTTTTAGAATTTAATGAAAATGAAGATACAACATACTCAAACTTATGGGACACAATGAAAGCTGTGCTAAGAGGAAAACTCATAGCGCTGAGTGCCTGCAGAAAGAAACAGGAAAGAGCATATGTCAGCAGCTTGACAGCACACCTAAAAGCTCTAGAACAAAAAGAAGCAAATACACCCAGGAGGAGTAGAAGGCAGGAAATAATCAAACTCAGAGCTGAAATCAACCAAGTAGAAACAAAAAGGACCATAGAAAGAATAAACAGAACCAAAAGTTGGTTCTTTGAGAAAATCAACAAGATAGATAAACCCTTAGCCAGACTAACAAGAGGACACAGAGAGTGTGTCCAAATTAACAAAATCAGAAATGAAAAGGGAGACATAACTACAGATTCAGAGGAAATTCAAAAAATCATCAGATCTTACTATAAAAACCTATATTCAACAAAACTTGAAAATCTACAGGAAATGAATAATTTCCTAGACAGATACCAGGTACCAAAGTTAAATCAGGAACAGATAAACCAGTTAAACAACCCCATAACTCCTAAGGAAATAGAAGCAGTCATTAAAGGTCTCCCAACCAAAAAGAGCCAAGGTCCAGACGGGTTTAGTGCAGAATTATATCAGACCTTCATAGAAGACCTCATAGCAATATTATCCAAACTATTCCACAAAATTGAAACAGATGGATCACTACCGAATACCTTCTACGAAGCCACAATTACTCTTATACCTAAACCACACAAAGACACAACAAAGAAAGAGAACTTCAGAACAATTTCCCTTATGAATATCGACGCAAAAATACTCAATAAAATTCTGGCAAACCGAATCCAAGAGCACATCAAAACAATCATCCACCATGATCAAGTAGGCTTCATCCCAGGCATGCAGGGATGGTTAATATACGGAAAACCATCAACGTGATCCATTATATAAACAAACTGAAAGAACAAAACCACATGATCATTTCATTAGATGCTGAGAAAGCATTTGACAAAATTCAACACCCCTTCATGATAAAAGTCCTGGAAAGAATAGGAATTCAAGGCCCATACCTAAACATAGTAAAAGCCATATACAGCAAACCAGTTGCTAACATTAAACTAAATGGAGAGAAACTTGAAGCAATCCCACTAAAATCAGGGACTAGACAAGGCTGCCCACTCTCTCCCTACTTATTCAATATAGTTCTTGAAGTTCTAGCCAGAGCAATCAGACAACAAAAGGAGATCAAGGGGATACGGATCAAAAAAGAAGAGGTCAAAATATCACTATTTGCAGATGATATGATAGTATATTTAAGTGATCCCAAAAGTTCCACCAGAGAACTACTAAAGCTGATAAACAACTTCAGCAAAGTGGCTGGGTATAAAATTAACTCAAATAAATCAGTTGCCTTCCTCTATACAAAAGAGAAACAAGCCGAGAAAGAAATTAGGTAAATGACACCCTTCATAATAGACCCAAATAATATAAAGTACCTCGGTGTGACTTTAACCAAGCAAGTAAAAGATCTGTACAATAAGAACTTCAAGACACTGAGGAAAGAAATTGAAGAAGACCTCAGAAGATGGAAAGATCTCCCATGCTCATGGATTGGCAGGATTAATATAGTAAAAATGGCCATTTTACCAAAAGCAATCTACAGATTCAATGCAATCCCCATCAAAATACCAATCCAATTCTTCAAAGAGTTAGACAGAACAATTTGCAAATTCATCTGGAATAACAAAAAACCCAGGATAGCTAAAGCTATCCTCAACAATAAAAGGACTTCAGGGGGAATCACTATCCCTGAACTCAAGCAGTATTACAGAGCAATAGTGATAAAAACTGCATGGTATTGGTACAGAGACAGACAGATAGACCAATGGAATAGAATTGAAGACCCAGAAATGAACCCACACACCTATGATTTTTGACAAAGGAGCCAAAACCATCCAATGGAAAAAAGATAGCATTTTCAGCAAATGGTGCTGGTTCAACTGGAGGGCAACATGTAGAAGAATGCAGATCGATCCATGCTTATCACCCTGTACAAAGCTTAAGTCCAAGTGGATCAAGGACCTCCACATCAAACCAGACACACTCAAACTAATAGAAGAAAAACTAGGGAAGCATCTGGAACACATGGGCACTGGAAAAAATTTCCTGAACAAAACACCAATGGCTTATGCTCTAAGATCAAGAATCGACAAATGGGATCTCATAAAACTGCAAAGCTTCTGTAAGGCAAAGGACACTGTGGTTAGGACAAAACGGCAACCAACAGATTGCGAAAAGATCTTTACCAATCCTACAACAGATAGAGGCCTTATATCCAAAATATACAAAGAACTCAAGAAGTGAGACCGCAGGGAAACAAATAACCCTATTAAAAAATGGGGTTCAGAGCTAAACAAAGAATTCACAGCTGAGGAATGCCGAATGGCTGAGAAACACCTAAAGAAATGTTCAACATCTTTAGTCATAAGGGAAATGCAAATCAAAACAACCCTGAGATTTCACCTCACACCAGTGCGATTGGCTAAGATAAAAAACTCAGGTGACAGCAGATGCTGGCGAGGATGTGGAGAAAGAGGAACACTCCTCCATTGTTGGTGGGATTGCAGACTGGTAAAACCATTCTGGAAATCAGTCTGGAGGTTCCTCAGAAAATTGGACATTGAACTGCCTGAGGATCCAGCTATACCTCTCTTGGGCATATACCCAAAAGATGCCTCAACATATAAAAGAGACATGTGCTCCACTATGTTCATCGCAGCCTTATTTATAATAGCCAGAAGCTGGAAAGAACCCAGATGCCCTTCAACAGAGGAATGGATACAGAAAATGTGGTACATCTACACAATGGAATATTACTCAGCTATCAAAAACAACGAGTTTATGAAATTCGTAGGCAAATGGTTGGAATTGGAAAATATCATCCTGAGTGAGCTAACCCAATCACAGAAAGACATACATGGTATGCACTCATTGATAAGTGGCTATTAGCCCAAATGCTTGAATTACCCTAGATCCCTAGAACAAACGAAACTCAAGACGGATGATCAAAATGTGAATGCTTCACTCCTTCTTTAAATGAGGAAAAAGAATACCCTTGGCAGGGAAGGGAGAGGCAAAGATTAAAACAGAGACTGAAGGAACACCCATTCAGAGCCTGCCCCACATGTGGCCCATACATATACAGCCACCCAATTAGACAAGATGGATGAAGCAAAGAAGTGCAGACCGACAGGAGCCGGATGTAGATCGCTCCTGAGAGACACAGCCAGAATACAGCAAATATAGAGGCGAATGCCAGCAGCAAACCACTGAACTGAGAATAGGTCCCCTATTGAAGGAATCAGAGAAAGAACTGGAAGAGCTTGAAGGGGCTCGAGACCCCAAAAGTACAACAATGCCAAGCAACCAGAGCTTCCAGGGACTAAGCCACTACCTAAAGACTATACATGGACTGACCCTGGACTCTGACCCCATAGGTAGCAATGAATATCCTAGTAAGAGCACCAGTGGAAGGGGAAGCCCTGGGTCCTGCTAAGACTGAACCCCCAGTGAACTAGTCTATGGGGGGAGGGCGGCAATGGGGGGAGGGTTGGGAAGGGAACACCCATAAGGAAGGGGAGGGGGGAGGGGGATGTTTGCCCGGAAACCGGGAAAGGGAATAACACTCGAAATGTATATAAGAAATACTCAAGTTAATAAAAAAAAAAAGATTATTAAGCTGGTACAATACAATATTCAATATGTAAAGGTGTATCTACCAATGCTTTATCATATCTGTTATATACATATAAGTAATATTTTACTGAGTGAACAGGTTGTATTTATATATTTAAAAGGAGAGAGAGAGAGAGAAAGAGAGAGAGAGAGAGAGAGAGAGAGAGAGAGAGAGAGAGAGAATCATAATTAAAGAAAGAAGAGACCAAGACCTTAAATTTGAAAGAGAACAGTGAGGATAAGAGGAGGCAAAAAATGTTTTGGAGAAAGGAAAGATAGAGATAATAGAATTGTATGATGAATCATATAATCATCTCCAAAAGATGAAAATGTACTATATTTGAAGAGAAAGAAAAAGGACCAGCATTACTAATTAACAGAGAAACAGCACTCAGAACCAAGAGATATCATCTCACATCTGTTGGAAAGGTTACTATGAAAAAAAAAACAAATAGAAGATTAAAAAATATCAGCTGGCTTTTTGAGAAATCGATAAATGATGCGGAGTGCAGAAGACCAGAAATAAGATCCCTGAAATTCTGAAAAAGAATAATAGTACAAATCACCTGAAAAGTGCAAATGTACCACAAAACTACGAGTAATCAAGGCAGCTTGTCAGCTGCCTCCTGATAGACAAATAGATCAGCGAATACTACTTAAAGCCTGGAACTAAGGTTTATTGAGGTATGAATTGAAAATAAAACAAGAATATATATTCAAAGTGTATGACACGATGGCTTACTATCTCTGCATTGTGAGATGATTACTGTAATCAAAATAATTAGCATTTCTATCCTCTGGCAGTATTTTAAGTGTGCCTGTGACAATAATATTCAAGATAATTTCTCTTAGAGAATATCAAGCACAGAGATTTTGGTTGTACTTTGTCAGCCAGGACTCACTCATCTTCTAAATACATATTTATTGACTGTGAACAGTACCTAAATATTTACAGCACCCCTATACCTAATCACCACCCAGCCTCTTTCTAATTCTCTAATTTTAACTTTCATTGATCCCACACATGAAACCATGTGGCATTACCTGTTCCTGGCTTATTTTACTCAGCATCGTGTACTCCACTCTTATTTATGTTGATAGAAATTATGGGTTTTCTTTGATTTTTCAGGCTGCATTGTATTTGTGTGTGCATCCATACGTCCTATTTCATAATACATTTAGCCATCAAGATGGTTAAATATATTTGCATAGCTCAGTAAGCTTAAGTCAACTGCAATGGATGTGGAGTTCATATCTTCCTCAGAAGTGTATGGCTCATCTTCCCTCACTATGTGCCTTTATAGATTGGACGTGATTTGGTTATATTCCTCCAGGGTTCAAACACTGAGCTTTGTCTCCTGTGTGGGATTGCTGAGCTATTGGGGACTCATAAAGAGAGATCTAATGAAGAATCCTTGCATTATTAATGGTTCTGATCTCAGATGGTGGCTAAGGAAATTTTCATGGCATCCACACTGAGATCCAGAGCATGAGTCCCTGTGAAAGGCTGAGCGTGACCTCCGACACTGTGACTATGTGTCTTGTTATATGACTCCTTTCTCTCACACAGGAATCCACTACTCTGACACCATCATAGGATGCTCATCAGGACCAAGTTGATGCTGATGCCAAACACATGAACTTTCAGAACTTTGAGTCAAGCAAGTATTTTTCTTTATAAAGTTACTTAGTTTTAGATATTTTATAGTAAAAAGAAATTGACTAAATATGTACATTCAAAGGAGAGATTTCTGTATTATAAAGTAGTTCTATTTGTTTTCTTTTTAAAACTATATTTTTTCTATAAGGTCTATACCTATTTGCATTTTTCCAATAATATTTGTGTCTTGCTTTCTCTCAATCATTGAATGGTACTTGGACCTTCTTTGTGCTTTTATAATTCTTACTTTTATAGCTGTACAGTGATATCTGATGTGATTATGATTTGCATTTCCTTAAAGAATGATAATATTGAGTACTTCTTTATATACATGTTGGCTAGTCTTGTCTTACTAGGAAAATATTTATTCAGGTCCTTGAGCCTCCACCTTTTATGCTATTATGTGATGTATTCTCCAGGTCTATGTTTTTATTATATGCATTGGCCCACATGTTGTGAAGAATTTCTTCCTTTAGTTTGATAATGATCCATTTATTTTCCCTTTTGTTACAGTTTTGTTAATGTCATATAGAAAAAATCTTTGTACTTTATTGCGACCAAGGTAATGAAATTTTCTACTTCCTTTTAGGGGCTTTACATTTTGGGTTTATTAGATTTGGTATTTAACACATTTTTTTAGCTAAACTTTGTGTGTATGTGTGAGCTAAATACTCAGTATCAAATGTGTGGGAATACATGTTGACCCAACCATTTGCTCCAAGATTACTCTTTGCTCAGTGTATGTTCTTTGAACTTTGGTCAGATTAGTTTACCACATCTGCACATCACCTGTTTCTCCTGCCACACAGTTTTGGTAACTATAAGTTATTAATGTAGTTTGGAATCCAAACACGTAAAACCTTCATCTTTTGCTTGCACAAGATTGTTCTAACCATTATTTAGGATTTTTGTACCTTCACAGGACATTTTAATATATTTTCTTATTTCTTGGAAAAATGCCACTGGAACTTTGATAAGGAAAGTATTGTGTCTATACACTGTGGTAGGTACTGTGGGCATTTTGTTAGCTATCACATCCTTTGTGTAATACAGAATAATACCATGACCAGATTTATATATGCTAATACTGCTTTGTTCTGTTACCATTTTCTACACTTGAATGCTTTAGTCATACTAGAATTTTATTTTTGGAAAATGACAGTTCTTTCATGGTAATCACCTGCCTTTAAAATAACCTGATCCACAAGGATTCTCCGAGTCTGCTCCAGAACATGCAGAAATACCACAACATAGGATGTCTGGACCAACAGATTTATCTAACTTTATTGAGATAATGTTTATTGGCCAGTGAGTCTTTGCAAGTGACGGAGATTCACACTCTTCATGAAGAGAAGCAATCTGCAGTGAGATGATGCTTGATGTGGATGCCTTGTTGGCTTTACTGCAAGAATATAATAGCTCAGTCATGGTCCTCTTCTGGCATTCTCCAGTCCCCATTCTTCTGTGCCTGACTTAAGGGTATGAAATACATTGTCAACCATGCATCATTATCTAATGTTGGCTCATCCCATGGGGATACCTGTTGCAGAGAAGTAACCTATAGCAGACATCATTTTTCTTAAAACCAAGCAAAACCAACGAACTATAAATTTTAGCCTATTGGTTGTTCAGGAATGTGAGATTTAATGAGAATTTTAGAAATCTTTTTTATTGACCTTTAGTTTGATAATAATTTGTACTAAAATATAGTTATTTCACTCTAAAGCTTCCCAGGTCTGTTTTTCCTTGTTTTGTGGTGTTTATAAGGTCCTTTGTGAAGAATATTCTAAGAGTGCTTAAGAATGTGGGCTCTGCAAACCACCAAACTGAGAACAGGACCCCCTTGGGGAAAATTAGAGGAAGTATTGAAAGAGTTGAAGGAGCTTACAACCCCATAAAAACAACAATGCCAACCAACCAGAGCTTCTAGGGACAAACCACTAGTGAAAGACTATACATGGACTTACCCAGGGCTCCAACTGCATATGTAGCAGTGAATAGCCTTGTTGGGGCACCAGGTGAAGGGGAAGCCATTGGTCCTGACAAGGTTGGAACCCCAGTGCAGGGGAATATGGGAGGACAATAAGGGGGATGTATAGGGGGAATACCAGTATGGGGGAGGGGGAGTGGAGGGAATGGGGGCTTATGGACAGGAAACAGGGAAGGGGAATAACGTTTGAAATGTAAGTGTAGAAATATATCTAATAAAAATTTTTTTAAAAAAAGAATGTGGGCTCTGCCACTGTGTGACAAAACTTTCTGTTTATGTGCCTTTGGTCCATTTGGTCTAGAGTAGAGTTCAAGTCCAATGTTCCCTTAGGAATTTCAGTATGGGTGACTTGTCCAGTGCTGGAAGTGCAAGGTAAACATTACCTAGCATTTTTGTTGTCTGTCCCTTTAGAATGTCCATGTTAGCTTTATATATTTGGGTGACCTAATATTGAATACAAATGCAATTATAATATTTATCTACTTGATGAATTTATTTCTTAGTTGTTGCATAATAGCTTTGTCTCTAGTGATAGATTTACACTTAAAGTTTATTCTCTCCAGCAAAAATGCATCTAGCAATAGCTCTTAGCACATCTTTATATTTAAACCAAAGTGAGTCTTCTGCAGTCAACACAAGGACATATGTTTTCTTTTAAATCTATTTATCTATTCTATTACAGTAATTGTGTGGACAGGTCAATCACCTGGCATTTAAAATGATGGCTGGTAAATGAGGAGGAGTCACTTTTACCACATCGTTCACTCTTTGGTCCCCCTCTCTTCCTCTCATGCTGTATTTCCTAGCACAGATGATCTTCCGCAGTACCATGCTTCAGTCCTTATTATTTCTGGATATACATAGCATTGTATTTTGAGGGTTACTATGATGTTGAAATATTATACAGAGCTGAAAGGCCTATCCTAATCTAAGACCTTCACCTTCATCCTTTTCAAAAACTACTCACTTTTACTCTGCACTCCCCATAATTCAATTTTGATATCACACTTTATGTATTTTAGATCATATGTCCATTAGTAAATTGTGTGTGTATTTGAGTATATATGTTCATGTGCCCAAGTGGGCACACACATATATGAGTGTGCCTGTGGAGGCCAGAGTTGATCATAAGCAGTTTTCCTCAATGGCTCTCAACTTTATTTGTTTATGTATTCATTCATTCAGCCATTCATTTGTTTTTGGAACAGAGCCCATGAGTGAAATCCATTGGTCAGCCAGGGATACTCTTTCTTCCCCAGTACTGGGATTATAAACATTAAACAGCGTCCAGCCTTCACAGTTACTGGGGATATGAACTCAAGGACTCATGCTTGCATGACTCACCATTTCTCCAGACATTTAAATAATTGTAATAGCAGTTTTAATAGCTTTTAAAAACTTTTACACTAGAGATATATATGACTTAAGTAATCCACACTCCAAATTTGAGTATATCCTGAGTTTTGAACAGTGAGTTTTGTCCTTTTTTTTTTAAACATATGAATTAGTGTCCTTTCGCTTCAATTCTACTTAGCATTTTCTTACAAGGCTGATGGGGTTGTAGAGGACTCTGGTAGCTTCTGTTTGTCTGAGAAAGCTTCTATCTCTTCTTTGTTTTTAAGAAATATTTTGCTGGGTTCCACATTCATGGCTAGAACTTAAAAACAAAAGTTCACCCAGCTATCACCAACACTACAAATTCTGTGCTGAGAAAGCTACTCAGAGTCCACATAAAATGAACATCTTTTTGATTCCACCATTCAGTACTCTTTGCCTTTAAGTTTTAAAATTCTTTTTACAACGAGACAAGGTATTCAAAAGTTGAACTTTGTTAGAAAGTTTTGAGAATCATATGTAGCTGATTCTCCAACTTACTCATGGGTTGCATCCCAAACAACTGTAGAGTGAGATTGCAGGAAGTGAAAATACATGCAAGGAACCCTAATACCCTAATGGACACTCTAGTTTACCAACATAAGGCACTGTAGAGTGCCAATAATGTAATATTAGTGCTGCATGTCTAATTATGATGTACAAATCAGTGTTGCTGCCTACCACAAGACACTGTTGCCCTTGAAAATATCAAAACTCAAAGCTTGATTTCCCCTAAATGTCTATCACATTGCTACCACCAGAAGATCTAAAGCTCCTAAGTTGATCCACAATAAGTCCATGACTTCCTGTTCCTTAAAATTAATGCTTGTTTAAGTATGGGGAACTTTCACTCATGGTTATTTAAGTAAATTTCATTTCTTTTCACCAGTCTTCTATTAAAAATGCTAAAATACAAATGTTATCTATATCGGTGATCTAGAATGAGTCTAAAAGACTTGTCTGTATTTATTTTTTTCCCTCTCTGACAGAAAATTTACCAACAACTTGGTTTGAGTTTACAGATTCTTCTGCATGATTACTTCTTTTACTGCTTCCCTTATTTGTATGCTTCATTTCACTAATTGTGTCCTTCATCCAGCATATCTGTCTGGTCTTCTTAGTTTTCACAAACAACACATATGATCAGGGTTGTATGTACACATATGGAGATTTGTTCAGTTTGGTTTTGATTTATGTTGCTGCTAATCTAAATCTGGCTTGTGCATGCTAAGCAAGCCTTTTATCCCTGGATCTATCTCTCTCTCTCTCTCTCTCTCTCTCTCTCTCTCTCTCTCATATTTTTGCTCTCTCTGTCTATTACTTTCCTGCTTTAGTTGTTATCTATCATTATTGTCTTATAGCTTGCTTCTTTTGAATTCTTTGTCAGGTAATTCATTATTCACTTCTCTATGGGGGTCAGTTACTCAAAAAATAGTGGGTCCCTTTGGTAGTTTCCTGTTCTGTTGCTGAATTTTTGTTGTCATTTTTTTCTTTTGATTGTGTCTTTCTTTTGTCCACGGGATCCTTATTGCCTTGTATTGATTGTTTCTATCTTGATGGAGCTGTAAATTCTTTGAGAACTCTCAGACTAAACTCCATGAAAGAGAAAATGTTATGGTTGTAGTGAAGCACAGAGCAGCATAATATATGTGCAATTCCTTCAGCTGAGCTTAGCATGGTCCAAAACCCACAGTGTTCCTTGGCTTCAAATGCTATCGTGTCTACAGTGGCTACAAAGCTTTGGGGGATTTCAACAGATGTTTGGGTGCTCTGAATTTCTTTGTCTTTCAATGGGGAACTCATTAAAAAAGTCATTCTTCTTCACTCTGGTTTAAGCTAAAAGGCAGCACCATTATTGACAGTGACAGGGTATTTCATTCATATCATCCCTGACTTTAGATCTTAGAGTCTTGGAGTGACTAAGACTCTGTGTACATTAGTTTGTTTTGACATGGCTCTGATGTCTGAATCATACTTGCTCATGGAGCATTAGAGAAAGTTGGTTCTGGAGCACAGGCAGACATGGGAAAACAGTTGTTCTGGACTCAGGACGATGTTACCCTAACCTATCAATGACTCTTACATCTGAGGTGCAAGATAGCATTGACAGTGCAGGTATGCAGTGCTGTCCCAGTGAGTATGGACGAATGTATATCTTAATGGTTGTAGTCCCAGGGTCATGTAACAATGGCCTTCTGCCTCAGAGGGTAAGGAATGGATCACAGCAGTGTATGTAGGAGTCTGTAGTTGTCATGGATGACCATTATCTCACAGAAGAATGTTGATGCAGCTTCTGCATAACAGGACACTGGACAGCATAAAGACAACCACTAAAAGACCAATGCTGGTATTGGCTTCCCTTCATTTTTTTTGCCTTCCATCCTTGTTCCTAATTTATTTCAAGGTATCTTACCCTGAAAAGATCTCCATAAAGTTTTCTTTTTATCCTCCACTGTATAACTGAAGTTCTTAATTGAAATCTTGAGCCCTCCTGGGGCTAGTGTAATTCTTGTATAACACTTTAATTGTAGTTTTCCCAAGGGATAAAGACTGGCTAATTCTACCTTACAACATTACTGATGTTACAATGTTCAACAGAGATGTCAAGAAAATTCACTGTGGAAAGAACAGTGCTTTCAGCAGATAGAACTTAACCGCCTGGATATAGATATCTACATATGAAAGAATGAGATTGGGGCCCTTGGTTTCTCTAAATAAAAACATCCAAAATGCATTACAAACCTAAATATAACTGCTAAAATTACATAAATTTTGTGAGAAAATACAGTAGTAAATTTGACCCTAACAAGCCTCATGCATATGATACTGAAAGTAAAAGTGCAAAGAAGAAAGTAAAATCAGATGTGATCAATTGACAAGAGAAAAAGTGAAAATGCAACTTGAAAATGTGACAAAATATCATACATCATAAAACCAAAAGTCACTTGTAATTTAACATTCACCAAAGCATAGCCGTTTTTCTTGACTGTATTCCCAAATTCTATTTGCTAATATTTTTATTACTATTTGAGAATTTCATATGCACATATAGTGCACGGTAATCAAATCTACATCCCATGCCCTCTAATCTAATGCACTCCCGATTCTTACGCCACTTTTCAATCCCATGCTTATGTGCTCCTCTAAACATTCTAATTTTATATATGTGTGTGTAAGTACCTATCTGCAGCATATGCATGCAGACATGCCAGAAGTACAGAAGAGGGAATTGGATCCCCTCAAACTAGAATTGTAAGTGGCTTAGAATTGTGAATGCTGGATGCCACTGATTCCACTAAGTACTGTCTGTCTGTGCATGGGCTAAGGACCATCTACTGGAACATGACAGCCTCCTAAGGACCATAACTCTGAAGAAAATGAACTCTCCCCCTTCCAGCAGGTATCACTTGTTAATAGTTTCTCAGCCAGACATGTAACTTCATTGTTGTGGTAAATCTCCAGCACCAATAAGCGGATGGAAAGAACACACAACTCAGTTATAGTTTTAAGCTGCATGCCTAGATTGGGCAGATTCACCACTACACTACTCTATTCCTCGGCTATGAGACACCTTGCTACCTGCAGCTCCTCCAGGTCACCTGGTTCTGCTCCCTCTTCTTTCCACCTCCTCTTCCTCTATCTTTCTCCATATCCTCCATCCCTTCATCCATCTCTCTTCCTTTTTCTTGCCCCTCTATAGAACCTCTAGCCCCACTTTTCCCTTCCACTCCCCAATCACAGGCTCTAGCCTTTATTTGACCAGTAAATGAGGAAAAGGCTCCATGAAATCACCATGAATCTACTATTCATTGGGGCAGACCCTCTTGAGGAGACAGATTTAGCATCAAAATACAGAGAGCACTAGGACAATCCACAATATTTTCCCCTTCTTGTCTAATTAAAATTCTCTTTGATGTAAATAGAACACAGCTATTACGATTATGCAATTTATAATGTATAAGATACACTTATCACCCAGTCCATCAACTTCCTGCCTGAGACTTTGCCTGCATTGATTTTGTCCAGATTTTAGGCCTATGGTTATAGCTAGTGTGAATTCATATGTTAAGAGAACTGTCGTAGCCAGCAGATGCTGCAAGATTATACATCACTACATCTAGTGCTCATATACTTTGTGACCCTGTCTTTCACATGATCCAGTTAAATAATATATCTTTGAAGACCAAAATAAAACCAATAGTGTTCTTTCCAATGCTTGGGTAGCATTATAGTGCTTATGTTATGATTGTCTTGATTCCATTTTAGAAGGGTGTTCCTTAGTGGCCTAGTGTACATCTACTCCGATGTATAAAGCCAAATCAATACCATACATAGGTGAGGAAGTTTATGAACATGAGCTGGTAGAATAAATTTCCAAAGCTGTTTAGGATTGTCTAAAAAATTTAAAAATGATGCTCCATGGTGTAACAATTTTATATCTAAATGGCATATACCCAATAGAAACATATATTTATATTAACCAAATATTTGTATTTACAAAGGAATAATACTATCAAAAACTCAAGACTATTCATATTGTTATACATTGTGCCTGCCATAAAAATCAGAATTGCAATTATTTTAATCATGTTAGTGAAAGGACTGAATGAGGTACTGCTGTTAAGATTCTTTCCCATTGTTAACCAGATTAATTATTCACTGTGACACTAAGAAATACCCTTTAGCTTTGTACTATATTGATTTTACATTAGAGATTACCCATTCTGACTTACAGATCTTTGTCAAAAATAATAAGAATTATGACCTGAAATTATACAGCCAACTATTTAACAGGGCTTTCCTATTACAAAGGAATGACCTTATGAGAAGAGAAATTGGTGGGGAAGTTGATCTACTTATTCATTTCGTGCACACAAACCTTGAACAGCATAAGGAACATACTTTTTTAACCACATCTTTTTAATTTTTAATGTTATTTTCCTAGATATTTTATGTATTTATATTTCAAATGTTATCCCCTTTCCCCCCTCCCCCACACTCCCTCCCCTCTGCTTCTGTGAGGATTCTCCCACTCCCACAGAAGCACTCCCAACTCAACACCCTGGCATTCCCATACATGGGGGAAATGAACCTTGAGAAGACTAAGGGCTTCTCCTCCAATTGATGCTGGACAAGGCCATCCTCTGCTACATATGCAGCTGGAGCCATGGGTCCATTCATGTTTACTCTTTGGTTGGTAGTTTAGTCCCTGGGAGCTCTGGTGGGGTCCTGTGAGTTGATATTGTGGTTCTTCCAATGAAATTACAAAGTCCTTCAGCTCCTTCAGTCTTTTATCTAATTCCTCCATTGAGGTGCCCATGCTCGACCCAGTGGTTAGCTGCAAGATTCCTCATCGGTATCAGTAAGGCTCTGGTAGTCTCAGGACACATTCATATCAGGCTCCTGTTAGCAAGCACCTCTTGGCATCAGCAATAGTGACTGGGTATGGTGGCTGCATATGGGATAGATTTCCAGGTGGAGCAGTCTCTGGATGACCTTTTCTCCAGTTTTTGTTCCACTCTTTATCCCTGTATTTCCTCCCATGAGTATTGTGTTCTCCCTTCTAATGACTGAAACATCCACATTTTGGTCTTCTTTTTCTTCTTGTACTTCATATGATCTGTGTGTTTTTTCTTAGGTATTCCAAATTTTTGGGCTAAAATCCACTCAGCAGTCAGTGCATACCATGTATGTTCTTTTGTTATTGGGTTATCTCACTCAGGATGATAGTTTCTAGTTCCATTCATTTGCCTACGAATTTCATGAAGTTATTGTTTTTAGTACTCCATTGTGTAAAGGTATCACATTTTCTGTATCCATTCCTCTGTTGAGAGACATCTGGGTTCTTTCCAGCTTCTGGCTATTGTAAAGTTGCTATGAAAATAGTGGAGCATGTGTCTTTATTATATGCTGGAGCATCTTTTGGGTGTATGCCCAGGAGTGGTATAGCTGGGTCCTCAGGTAGTACTGTGTACAATTTTCTGAGTAACCAGCAGATTGATTTCCAGAAGGTTGTACCAGCTTGCAATCCCACCAACAATGCAAGAGTGTTCTTATTTTTCCACATCCTCACCAGCATCTACAGTTACCTGTTTTGATCTTAGCCATTCTGACTGGTATGAGGTAGAATCTCAGGGTTGTTTTGATTTGCATTTCCCTGATAAATAAGGATGTTGAACATTTCTTTAGGTGTTTCTGAGCTATTCAGTATTCCTCATTTGATAACTCTTTGTTTAGCTCTGTACCCTATTTTTTAATTGGATTATTTGATTCTCTGGATTCTAAATTTTTGAGTTCTTTGTATGTACTAGATATTAGCCCTCTATTGGATGTAGGATTGATAAAGATCTTTTTCCTAATCTGTTGGTTGCCATTTTGCCCTATTGAGAGTGTCCTTTGCCTTACAGAAGCTTTGCAATTTTATGAGGTCCCATTTGTCAATTCTTGATCTTAGAGCATTAGCCATTGGTGTTCTGTTCAGAAAAAAATGTTTCCTGTGCCTTTGTGTTCAAGACTTTTCCCCACTTTCTCTTCTATCAGTTTCAGTGTATCTGGTTTTATGTGGAGGTCTTTGATCCATTTGGCCTTGAGCTTTGTACAAGGAGATAAAAATGGGTTAATTTGCATTCTTTTACATGCTGAACTCCAGTTGAAGGAGCAACATTTGTTAAAAATGCTGTCTTTTTTCCATTGGACAGTTTAACTCCTTTGTCAAAGATCAAGTGACCATAGGTGTGTGAGTTCATTTCTGGGTAATTTTGTCTTCAAAGAACGAATTGGGTAGTGTTCCTTCTATTTTTATTTTGTGGAAAAGTTTGAACAGTGTGAATGTTAGGTCTTCTTTGAAGGTCTGATAGAATTCTGCACTAAACCCATCTGGTCCTGGGCTTTTGTTGTTGTTGTTGTTGTTGTTGTTGGTGGTGGTGGTGGTGGTGGTGGTGGTGGTGGTGGTTGGGAGACTTTTAATGCTTGCTCTTATTTCTTTAGGAGTTATCTGATCCTGATTTAATGTTAATACCTGTTATCTGTCTAGAAAATTATCCATTTCCTCCAGATTTCCCAATTTTATTGAGTATAGGCATTTGTGGTAGGATCTGATAATTTTTTTAATTTCCTCAGCTTCTGTTGCTATGTCTCCCTTTTCATTTCTGATTTTATTGATTTGTGTACTGTGTCTGTGCCCTCTGCTAAGTTTGGCGAAGAGATTATCTATATTTTTCAAAGAACCAGCTCCTGTTTTTGTTGATTCTTTGTATAGTTCTTTTTGTTTCCACTTGGCTGATTTCAGCTCTGATTTTGATTATTTCCTGCTGTCTACTCCTCTTGGGTGTAAGTGTTTCTTTTAGTCCTTGAGCTTTAAGGTGTGCTGTCAATCTGTCAATGTATGCTCTTCCCAGTTTCTTCTTGGAGACACTCAGAGCTATGAGTTTTCCTTGTAGCACTGCTTTCATTGTATCCCATAAGTTTCAGAATATTGTGCCTTCATTTTGATTAAATTCTTAAAAGTTTTTAATTTCCTTATTTATTTCATCCTTAACCAAGTTGTCATTGAGTAGAGCATTGTTCAGCTTCCATGTTTATGAGGGCTTTCTGTCATTTTTGTTGCTTTGTATTGATGACCAGCCTTAGTCTGTGGTGATCTGATAGGATGCATGGGATTATTTCAATTTTCTTCTATCTATTGAGGCCTGTTTTGTGACCAATTATATGGTCAATTTTGGAGAAGGTTCCATGAGGTGCTGAGAAGAAGGTATATTCTTTGTTTTAGGATGAAATGTTCTATAGATATCTGTTAAATCCTTTTGGTTCATAACTTCTGTTAGTTTCTCTGTGTCTCTGTTTAGTTTCTGTTTCCATGATCTGTCTATTAATGAAAGTGTTGTGTTGAAGTCTCCCACTTTTATTGTGTGAGGTACAATGTATGATTTGAGCTTTAGTAAGGCTTCTTTTATGAATGTGAGTGCCCTTGCATTTAGAGCATAGATGTTCAGAATGGAGAGTTCATTTTGGTAGATTTTTTTTCTTTGACGAATATGAAGTGTCCTCCCTTATCTTTTTTGATAACTTTTGGTTAAAAGTTGATTTTACTGGCTATTAGAATGGCTACTCCAGTTTTTTTCTTAGGACCATTTGCTTGGAAAATTGTTTTCCAGCCTTTTACTCTTAGGTAGTGCCTGTCTTTGTCATTGAGGTACATTTTCTGTATGCAGCAAAAGGCTAGTTCCTGTCTATGTATCCAGTCTGTTAGTTTACGTATTTTTATTTAGGGAATTGAGTTCATTGATATTAAGAAATATTAAGGGCTTCCTGGTTGCTGCCGCTGCAGAGAGCCCGTGGGCAGAACCCCACGAGCGAACTTGAGCCCCGGGACCACAGGTAAGACCAACTTTTCTGCTGCAAGAAAGCTGCCTGGTGAGCTTGGGACACAGGGAAGCAGACTTCCTCTAGGACCGGGCACGTTCTGTGTTTACCGGAAGTCCCACACCAGCGGATTCCGGCCTGCAGCAGCTCTCTGCCCCCAGACCCTGTGAGAGAGACCCAACCGCCTGGTCAGGTGGGCACTCCTGAGGCTGCAGAGCGGAAGAGACCACCAACACTGCTCACCCCTGCCCACATCCCTGGCCCAAGAGGAAACTGTATAAGGCCTCTGGGCTCCCGTGGGGGAGGGCCCAGGAGCGGCAGTACCCCTGTGCCTGAGATACCACCAGAACCTGAAGGAAACAGACCGGATAAACAGTTCTCTGCACCCAAATCCCGTGGGAGGGAGAGCTGAACCTTCAGAGAGGCAGACAAGCCTGGGAAACCAGAAGAGACTGCTCTCTGCACACACATCTCGGACACCAGAGGAAAAAGCGAAAGACCATCTGGAACCCTGGTGCACTGAAGCTCCCGGAAACGGCAGCATAAGTCTTCCTGGTTGCTGCCGCTGCAGAGAGCCCGTGGGCAGCACCCCACGAGCGAACTTGAGCCTCGGGACCACAGGTAAGACCAACTTTTCTGCTGCAAGAAAGCTTCCTGGTGAACTCAAGACACAGGCCCACAGGAACAGCTGAAGACCTGTAGAGAGGAAAAACTACACGCCGGAAAGCAGAACACTCTGTCCCCATAACTGACTGAAAGAGAGGAAAACAGGTCTACAGCACTCCTGACACACAGGCTTATAGGACAGTCTAGCCACTGTCAGAAATAGCAGGACAAAGTAACACTAGAGATAATCTGATGGCGAGAGGCAAGCGCAGGAACCCAAGCAACAGAAACCAAGACTACATGGCACCATCGGAGCCCAATTCTCCCATCAAAACAAACATGGAATATCCAAACAAACCAGAAAAGCAAGATCTAGTTTCAAAATCATTTTTGATCATGATGCTGGAGGACTTCAAGAAAGACGTGAAGAACTCCCTTAGAGAACAAGTAGAAGCCTACAGAGAGGAATCGCAAAAATGCCTGAAAGAATCGCAAAAATCCCTGAAAGAATTCCAGGAAAACATAAATAAACAAGTAGAAGCCCATAGAGAGGAGACACAAAAATCCCTGAAAGAATTCCAGGAACACATAAATAAACAAGTAGAAGCCCATAGAGAGGAGACACAAAAATCCCTGAAAGAATTCCAGGAAAACATAAATAAACAAGTAGAAGCCCATAGAGAGGAGACACAAAAATCCCTGAAAGAATTCCAGGAAAAAACAATAAAACAGTTGAAGGAATTAAAAATGGAAATAGAAGCAATCAAGAAAGAACACATGGAAACAACCCTGGATATAGAAAACCAAAAGAAGAGACAAGGAGCTGTAGATACAAGCTTCACCAACAGAATACAAGAGATGGAAGAGAGAATCTCAGGAGCAGAAGATTCCATAGAAATCATTGACTCAACTGTCAAAGATAATGTAAAGCGGAAAAAGCTACTGGTCCAAAACATACAGGAAATCCAGGACTCAATGAGAAGATCAATTAAGGATAATAGGTATAGAAGAGAGTGAAGACTCCCAGCTGAAAGGACCAGTAAATATCTTCAACAAAATCATAGAAGAAAACTTCCCTAACCTAAAAAAAGAGATACCCACAGACATACAAGAAGCCTACAGAACTCCAAAAAGATTGGACCAGAAAAGAAACACATCCCGTCAGATAATTGTCAAAACACCAAACGCACAAAATAAAGAAAGAATATTAAAAGCAGTAAGGGAAAAAGGTCAAGTAACATATAAAGGCAGACCTATCAGAATCACACCAGAGTTCTCGCCAGAAACTATGAAGGCCAGAAGATCCTGGACTGATGTCATACAGACCCTAAGAGAACACAACTGCCAGCCCAGGTTACTGTACCCAGCAAAACTCTCAATTAACATTGATGGAGAAACCAAGATATTCCATGACAAAACCAAATTTACACAATATCTTTCTACAAATCCAGCACTACAAAGGATAATAAATGGTAAAGCCCAACATAAGGAGGCAAGCTATACCCTAGAAGAAGCAAGAAACTAATCGTCTTGGCAACAAAACAAAGAGAATGAAAGCACACAAACATAACCTCACATCCAAATATGAATATAAAGGGAAGCAATAATCACTATTCCTTAATATCTCTCAATATCAATGGCCTCAACTCCCCAATAAAAAGACATAGATTAACAAACTGGATACGCAACGAGGACCCTGCATTCTGCTGCCTACAGGAAACACACCTCAGACACAAAGACAGACACTACCTCAGAGTGAAAGGCTGGAAAACAACTTTCCAAGCAAATGGTCAGAAGAAGCAAGCTGGAGTAGCCATTCTAATATCAAATAAAATCAATTTCCAACTAAAAGTCATCAAAAAAGATAAGGAAGGACACTTCATATTCATCAAAGGAAAAATCAACCAAGATGAACTCTCAATCCTAAATATCTATGCCCCAAATACAAGGGCACCTACATACGTAAAAGAAACCTTACTAAAGCTCAAAACACACATTGCAACTCACACAATAATAGTGGGAGATTTCAACACCCCACTCTCATCAATGGACAGATCATGGAAACAGAAATTAAACAGTGATGTCGACAGACTAAGAGAAGTCATGAGCCAAATGGACTTAACGGATATTTATAGAACATTCTATCCTAAAGCAAAAGGATATACCTTCTTCTCAGCTCCTCATGGTACTTTCTCCAAAATTGACCATATAATTGGTCAAAAAACGGGCCTCAACAGGTACAGAAAGATAGAAATAATCCCATGCGTGCTATCGGACCACCACGGCCTAAAACTGGTCTTCAATAACAATAAGGGAAGAATGCCCACATATACGTGGAAAATGAACAATGCTCTACTCAATGATAACCTGGTCAAGGAAGAAATAAAGAAAGAAATTAAAAACTTTTTAGAATTTAATGAAAATGAAGGTACAACATACCCAAACTTATGGGACACAATGAAAGGTGTGCTAAGAGGAAAACTCATAGCGCTGAGTGCCTGCAGAAAGAAACAGGAAAGAGCATATGTCAGCAGCTTGACAGCACACCTAAAAGCTCTAGAACAAAAAGAAGCAAATACACCCAGGAGGAGTAGAAGGCAGGAAATAATCAAACTCAGAGCTGAAATCAACCAAGTAGAAACAAAAAGGGCCATAGAAAGAATCAACAGAACCAAAAGTTGGTTCTTTGAGAAAATCAACAAGATAGATAAACTCTTAGCCAGACTAACGAAAGGACACAGAGAGTGCGTCCAAATTAACAAAATCAGAAATGAAAAGGGAGACATAACTACAGATTCAGAGGAAATTCAAAAAATCATCAGATCTTACTATAAAAACCTATATTCAACAAAACTTGAAAATCTTCAGGAAATGGACAATTTCCTAGACAGATACGAGGTATCGAAGTTAAATCAGGAACAGATAAACCAGTTAAACAACCCCATAACTCCTAAGGAAATAGAAGCAATCATTAAAGGTCTCCCAACCAAAAAGAGCCCAGGTCCAGACGGGTTTAGTGCAGAATTCTATCAAACCTTCATAGAAGACCTCATACCAATATTATCCAAACTATTCCACAAAATTGAAACAGATGGAGCCCTACCAAATTCCTTCTACGAAGCCACAATTACTCTTATACCTAAACCACACAAAGACACAACAAAGAAAGAGAACTTCAGACCAATTTCCCTTATGAATATCGACGCAAAAATACTCAATAAAATTCTGGCAAACCGAATTCAAGAGCACATCAAAACAATCATCCACCATGATCAAGTAGGCTTCATCCCAGGCATGCAGGGATGGTTTAATATACGGAAAACCATCAACGTGATCCATTATATAAACAAACTGAAAGAACAAAACCACATGATCATTTCATTAGATGCTGAGAAAGCATTTGACACAATTCAACACCCCTTCATGATAAAAGTCCTGGAAAGAATAGGAATTCAAGGCCCATACCTAAACATAGTAAAAGCCATATAGAGCAAACCAGTTGCTAACATTAAACTAAATGGAGAGAAACTTGAAGCAATCCCACTAAAATCAGGGACTAGACAAGGCTGCCCACTCTCTCCCTACTTATTCAATATAGTTCTTGAAGTTCTAGCCAGAGCAATCAGACAACAAAAAAAGATCAAGGGGATGCAGATCGGAAAAGAAGAGGTCAAAATATCACTATTTGCAGATGACATGATAGTATATTTAAGTGATCCCAAAAGTTCCACCAGAGAACTACTAAAGCTGATAAACAACTTCAGCAAAGTGGCTGGGTATAAAATTAACTCAAATAAATCAGTTGCCTTCCTCTATACAAAAGAGAAACAAGCCGAGAAAGAAATTAGGGAAACGACACCCTTCATAATAGACCCAAATAATATAAAGTACCTCGGAGTGACTTTAACCAAGCAAGTAAAAGATCTGTACAATAAGAACTTCAAGACACTGAGGAAAGAAATTGAAGAAGACCTCAGAAGATGGAAAGATCTCCCATGCTCATGGATTGGCAGGATTAATATAGTAAAAATGGCCATTTTACCAAAAGCAATCTACAGATTCAATGCAATCCCCATCAAAATACCAATCCAATTCTTCAAAGAGTTAGACAGAACAATTTGCAAATTCATCTGGAATAACAAAAAACCCAGGATAGCTAAAGCTATCCTCAACAATAAAAGGACTTCAGTGGGAATCACTATCCCTGAACTCAAGCAGTATTACAAAGTAATAGTGATAAAAACTGCATGGTATTGGTACAGAGACAGACAGATAGACCAATGGAATAGAACTGAAGACCCAGAAATGAACCCACACACCTATGGTCACTTGATTTTTGACAAAGGAGCCAAAACCATCCAATGGAAAAAAAATAGCATTTTCAGCAAATGGTGCTGGTTCAACTGGAGGGCAACATGTAGAAGAATGCAGATCGATCCATCCTTATCACCCTGTACAAAGCTTAAGTCCAAGTGGATCAAGGACCTCCACATCAAACCAGACACACTCAAACTAATAGAAGAAAAACTAGGGAAGCATCTGGAACACATAGGCACTGGAAAAAATTTCCTGAACAAAACACCAATGGCTTATTCTCTAAGATCAATAATCGACAAATGGGATCTCATAAAACTGCAAAGCTTCTGTAAGGCAAAGGACACTGTGGTCAGGACAAAACGGCAACCAACAGATTGGGAAAAGATCTTTACCAATCCTACAACAGATAGAGGCCTTATATCCAAAATATACAAAGAACTCAAGAAGTTAGACCGCAGGGAGACAAATAACCCTATTAAAAAATGGGGTTCAGAGCTAAACAAAGAATTCACAGCTGAGGAATGCCGAATGGCTGAGAAATACCTAAAGAAATGTTTAGCATCTTTAGTCATAAGGGAAATGCAAATCAAAACAACCCTGAGATTTCACCTCACACCAGTGAGAATGGCTAAGATCAAAAACTCAGGTGACAGCAGATGCTGGCGAGGATGTGGAGAAAGGGGAACACTCCTCCATTGTTGGTGGGATTCCAGACTGGTAAAACCATTCTGGAAATCAGTCTGGAGGTTCCTCAGAAAATTGGACATTGAACTGCCTGAGGATCCAGCTATACCTCTCTTGGGCATATACCCAAAAGATGCCCCAACATATAAAAGAGACACGTGCTCCACTATGTTCATCGCAGCCTTATTTATAATAGCCAAAAAATGGAAAGAACCCAGATGCCCTTCAACAGAGGAATGGATACAGAAAATGTGGTACATCTACACAATGGAATATTACTCAGCTATCAAAAACAACGAGTTTATGAAATTCGTAGGCAAATGGTTGGAACTGGAAAACATCATCCTGAGTGAGCTAACCCAATCACAGAAAGACATACATGGTAAGCACTCATTGATAAGTGGCTATTAGCCCAAATGCTTGAATTACCCTAGATCCCTAGAACAAACGAAACTCAAGACGGATGATCAAAATGTGAATGCTTCACTCCTTCTTTAAATGAGTAAAAAGAATACCCTTGGCAGGGAAGGGAGAGGCAAAGATTAAAACAGAGACTGAAGGAACACCCATTCAGAGCCTGCCCCACATGTGGCCCATACATATACAGCCACCCAATTAGACAAGATGGATGAAGCAAAGAAGTGCAGACCGACAGGAGCTGGATGTAGATCGCTCCTGAGAGACACAGCCAGAATACAGCAAATACAGAGGCGAATGCCAGCAGCAAACCACTGAACTGAGAATAGGTCCCCTGTTGAAGGAATCAGAGAAAGAACTGGAAGAGCTTGAAGGGGCTCGAGACCCCAAAAGTACAACAATGCCAAGCAACCAGAGCTTCCAGGGACTAAGCCACTACCTAAAGACTATACATGGACTGACCCTGGACTCTGACCCCATAGGTAGCAATGAATATCCTAGTAAGAGCACCAGTGGAAGGGGAAGCCCTGGGTCCTGCTAAGACTGAACCCCCAGTCAACTAGACTATGGGGGGAGGGCGGCAATGGGGGGAGGGTTGGGAGGGGAACACCCATAAGGAAGGGGAGGGGGGAGGGGGATTTTGCCCGGAAACCGGGAAAGGGAATAACACTCGAAATGTATATAAGAAATACTCAAGTTAATAAAAAAAAAAGAAACAATAAAAAAAAGAAATAGGAATAAAACCAAACTGTAAATTAAAAAAAAAGAAATATTAAGGAATAGTGATTGTTGTTTCCTGTTATTTTTGTTGTTAGAAATGGATTTATGTTTGTTTCGCTATCTTCTTTTTAGTTTGTTACAAAAAGATTACTTTTTTGTTTTTGTTTTCTTTTGTTTTGTTTTTTCCCGTTGGTGTTGTTTCCCTCCTTGTTTTGGAGTTTTCCATCTATTATCTTTGTAGGGCTGGATTTTTGGAAAGATGTTGTGTAAATTTCGTGTTGTCATGAAATATCTTGGTTTCTCCATCTATGTTAAGTGAAAGTGTTGCTGGATATAGAAATCCTGGGCTGGCATTTGTTTTCTCTTAGGGTCTGTATGATATCTGCCCAGTATCTTCTCACTTTCACAGTCTCTGCTGAGAAGTCTGGTGTAATTCTTATAGGTCTGCCTTTATATGTTACTTGACCTTTTCCCTTACTGCTTTTAATACTCTTTCTTTGTTTTGTGTATTGGTGTTTTGACTATCATGTGACAGAAGGAATTTCTTCTCTGGTCCAATATATTTGGAGTTCTGTAGGCTTTTTTTACGTTCATGGGAATTTTTTTCTTTAGGTTAGGGAAGTTTTCTTCTATAATTTTGTTGAAGATATTTACTGACCCTTTAAGTTGGGAGTCTTCACTCTCCTCTATAATTATTATCCTTAGGTTTGATATTCTTATTGTGTCCTGGATTTTCTGGATGTTTTTGAGTTAGGAGATTTTTGTGTTTTACATTAACTTTGATGGTTGTGTTGATGTTTTCTGTGGTATCTTCTACCCGAGATTCTTTCTTCTGTCTCTTGTATTTTGTTGGTGATACTTGTGTCAAATGAATCCTGATTCCTTTCCTAGGTTTTCCATCTCCAGGTTTGTCTCCCTTTGTGCTTTCCTTATTGTTTCTATTTCCATTTTTAGATCTTGGATGATTTTGTTCACTTCCTTCACCTGTTTGGTTGTATTTTTCTTTAACTCTTTAAGGGATTTTTGTGTTTCCTCCTTAGGACTTCTACTTGTTTATCTGTGTTGTCCTGTATTTATTTAAAGAAGTTATTTATACCCTTCTTAAAGTCCTCTACCATCATCATGATATGTGATGTTAAATCTAAATATTGCTTTTTCTGGTGTGTTAGGATCTCAAGTATCTGTGGTAGGAGAACTGGGTTCTGATGATGCCAAGTAAACTTGGTTTCTGTTGCTTAGGTTCTTGTGCTTGCCTCTTGGCATCTGGTTATCTCTGATGTTAGTTGGCCTTGCTGTCTGTGACTGGAGCTCATCTCTCCTAGGGACCTGTGAGTCTGTGAGTCTGTGAGTCTGTGAGCCTGTGAGCCTGTGAGTCTGTGAGTCTGTGAGTCTGTGAGCCTGTGAGCCTGTGATCTTAGCAGTGAGAGTGCTCCTAGAAGACCAGTTCTCTCTGTGCAGGTTTTGGATCTGGAGTGCTGTGGAACAGCCTTTGCTTTGGGTACAGATGGACATGAGATGGGTCCTGTCTGTAACATAATTTCCATCAAAGATTAGAACACTTATGTTAGACCAAAACCAAAGTGCAGGAGTAAGAGTTTCACATCACCTGCAGTCCTATATTGTGCTTAAGCTTTTCAAGTCAGAATTTTAAGCCTGTTGAGGAGTGTGCTGGCTAATATTAATTGCCAACTGGATAGAATCAACCATCACCTAGAAGACAGGACTCTGAGTAGGCCTATGTCTTGACTATGCTGATGGAGGCCATAAGACTCATCTTATAAGTGACACAAACTCCTGGGCAGAGGAGACAAGAAACTGAACAGCAGTCTGTTTCTTACTTTTAACTGTAAATGTGATGTGGTGAGCAGCTTCAGGCTCTGCCTCCGATGACTTTCCCAGCTACAACTGGACAGTGCCTTGAAATGTGAGCCAATATAAATCCTTTTCTGAATTTTCTTTTGTCAAAATATTTTATGGCAGCAACAGAAAAGAAAACTAAAACAAAGACACAGTGTGGTTGACTTCTCAGTCCTTATGACCCAACGAAGTACTGATCACATAAAATGATCTTCATAAATACTTGTTTAAAATGTCATCTTAGTCACCAGTGTATATTTTTCTTCTCTGTGGAAATTCAGAAGACCTTTTGTACCACACAGCTTTCTAAATTTAGCTACACATAAAGGAAGATTAATGCAAAGCATAATTAGATTCTTATTCTTACTGAGTGAGAGGTATTGGGACTTATCTGTATTGTAGAGATGTCAGAGGTACCTAAGTCTAAGCCTTGAAGACATAAATACAGCCTCCAATTCCCATAAAAACCTGTGATATTGTTTACAAGTTTAAATAAAACATGCATTTATGAGCAGTGTAAACAATAATTATTGTGTAGTTACTAAATGATGAATATTGTCTAGTCTCTATATTTTTCATCCCTTTAATTCTCACAATAACCTGTGAGGTAGGGGCCTACTATTTTTCATGTTACTGAAGAATATAAATACAGGTAGAAATGTATAACACATCATAGTAAGGATCCAGAACAAAGCAAAGGCTTTGTGGTTTGTGGTATCATTATTAGTGAAGCTACTGGCAAGATGTCTTCTGGTGGTGGTAATGATGACTATGATGATGATGATGATGATGATGATGATGATGATGATGATGATGACGACAACAGTGACAATGACAGTGGTGGTAATAGTGGTAGATGTAGCACAATGTATAAAATAGATTTACTGGTGGCTACAAGTATTTAGGGGAAGCTCTTTATAAAAGTGATTTTTAATTTTCACAGACATCATGAATTCAGTACTGCCATGTTTATTTTACAAATAGAGGAAATTGAGGGGTTGTTGAAGTAGCTCAATGATTAAGAGCATGTATTGCTCTTGCAGCAGACCAGAGCTCAGTTTCCAGCACCCATTTGGGATACTCATAACTCCAGTTCCAATACCTCTCATCTCTATAAACACCCACACACGTGTGCATACACACACACACACACACACACACACACACACACACACACACACACGGGCCAACATGCTTCAAACTCAATACAGTATCATCACCCATTTCATCAGGGCCAGCATCCAATACATCCTTTCAATGTCAAGTTCTACTTGAATGTTCTACTTGTTTAAGATACAGAAGACATAAAGGTAATCACCAACGCAAAGACAATTGGGTGTTAGCATCAAAATGTGACAATGGCCTAGGAATGAGTTACTGAATTGTCAAGCCCTTGAGAACAGAGAATTTTCTTAGCTCTCTGTAAATGTTTTCAGGTCTCATAACATAGAATTCAGTAGGAAGAATTCTATTTTCCCAGCCCTTTTAACATTGCTATTGCACCCACTTGTTCTTGCTTCTTGTCAGAGAAGACACTGATTTTGCTGTTGTTGTTGTTCAATTGAGTCACTGCATATGAGTGTTTGAGGTGAGACTATACTTTTCAGAGGGTTTTTTGGATGTTTTATTTATTTACATTTCAAATGTTATGCTTTTTCCTGATTTTCCTCTTCAGAGTTTTTGACAAGATATTATAATTGATTTTTATTTAACACAAAGATATTATCCTCAAGGGTACTAGAGCGAGTTACAACTTCCCTAAGATATCACTAAGATATCTATGGACTTGTGAAAAAAACCTGAAAAAAGTCAACTGACAATGAGTGAAATGTATCCCTGGGTGAAGTGGTATGCATAGAAATAGGTTGTAACTGTCCAATTTATAGAGTTATCACTATAATTACTGGAATATAGTATTCAGTAAAATAAAATATCTGTCACTTTCTTGCTGAGCCTTATGTTTCAATCAAGAAATCAATATTAAAAAAAAATTGAAGACCCCTCAGTCCCACTTGGGAGGGAGAAGAAAGCAACCATTGGTTGTGACCTGGAAGGAAAGGGGAGGGGGAGAGGAGGACATTATCTAGTATTGGGTTGGGGGAAAAGGACTGAAGCCTTGAGGGCCAGCAGAAAGAATGGAAATAGGCAACCTCAAGAGGAAGGAGGTTGGGAAGATCCTCCAAAATGCACCAGAGACCTGGGAAGTGAGAGACTCTCAGGACTCAAAGAGGGGGATCCTGGATGAAATGCCCTACAGTAGGGAGAGGGAACTTGTTGAGTCCACCTCCAGCAGGAAGACAGGGTATCAAGTGAGGGATTGGATTGCCATCCCACAGTCAAAATTCTGACCCATAATTGTTCCTGTCTGAAAGAACTGCAGGGATGGAAATGGAGAAGAGCCTGAGGAAAAGAAGGTCCAGAGACAGGCCTAAAGTGAGATCCAGATCAAGGAGAGGCCCCAAGACCTGACACCATTTCTGAGGCTATGGTTCACTCACAAAAAGATACCTATCATGGCTGCTTTCTGAAAGACCCAACAAGCAGTTGAAAGAGTCAGATGCAGATATTTGCACCCAACCAATGAACAGAAGCTGCTGACCCATCTGGTTTAATTAGGGAAAAGCTGGAGGAAGCTGAGGAGGAGGGCAACTGTCTATGAGGACCTGTCTCAATTAACCTGGACCCCTGGAGATCTCTCAGATACTGGATTGCAACCAGGCAGCATACACCAACTGATATGAAGTCCCCAACAACAGCAGGGGCCCAGGTCTAAGACTAGTCAGAGAAGGTGCACCTAATTCAAGAGACTGGAGACCCCGGGGAGTTTAGAGGTCTGGTGAGGTGGGTGGGGTAGGGACATCCTCATGAGGACAGGAAGGCAGGGAGTAGGTATGGGATGCGGAACAGTCAGAGGGTGGACCAGGATGGGAATAAAGTCTGGAGTGTAAAAATAAATTATATATATATATATATATATATATATATATATATATATATTCTCTCCCTTTTGTTCTTCACAGGCATTGCCATCCATCCACTTAGATGCTCGAGAACATTTTTCAGTGTTAAAAGGCAACAGTACAATCATTTCTCATAAAAAAGAAACAAAAGATTGCTAAGGACCCACATATAATTCAACACACAGCAAGGCATATTTTTCAACCATATTCTGCAGTGTCATTTTACATATAAACACTTCAAAGAAAAAATATTTATGATTCTATGACCTCTCCCACTGGCCTTAAAAGAAATTGAATTTCCAATGAAATCTGTTTACAAGGGAAAAGCTATCCATTCTAATAAAACTACGTGGTAAGTACATTAAGCATGTGAGGAAACATCTTTCGATGAGGAAAGATATTATACCCACCAGAGTAGTGGCAGCCTCAGTGAAAGTTGAGGTTGGCTGCCTGTGGTTTTACTTTGAAATTTCCCAACTGTCAAAGCATTATGAAACTATGAAAAGGACACTTTACAGTTACACAATTTCATTTAGCCAATGGGCCTGATTTCATTATTGTACTAAATGTTTGAAACAATGCATGAAGAAGAAAAATGGCCCAGATAATTCACAACCCCTTCAACTTATATATGTATGGCTTTAGCACTAAAATTAACATCAAGGGTATACCAAAATATGTAATATGATATTTATTTCTAACCACCATTTTCTCTATTTTGAAAGACCATTTTATGCAGTGTAGAATATTTTGAAATGTGTAACGAGAAATTAAAAATAGATTGTCACCTTTAGCACTATTCTTGCAAAGTTCATATAGGGTTCCAAATGGCATTAGAGTGAACAGAAATGTGGACTCAAATTTCTGGGAGAAATAAAGAATGAACTTGGAAATTGAGAAGGGGAAAGGAATAATAAGGCACTAATAACTCTATCTTTGTTCTTCACTTGAAAGAGTGAAGGGATCATAGTGACAGGCACACGGGTGTAGAGTAGAGCAAGAATGAGGAGAAAGCATGAAGACTTGAAGTGGAGAACGACTGTCCTCTAGAACCTTCAAAGAGGAAGAACACAGCAGCCTGCCCACAGACATAGAGTCCAGCCTGAGTCTGCACTGAACAGAAAGAACACACACTGACTGTAGAACTATGATTAGCCTGGGCATCTTTCCTCTGTGCTTTCCTTCTGGAGTAAGCCAACTATTGACTTTTATGATGATACCAAACTATAACCTTGCTCTTAAGGAAAGATATTGTGTATTTTTAAGCAAATAAAGTAAATATAGCAACAATTCAAATACACAATCAGGTTGGAAAATGTAGCCTTAACTTGTAGCTAATTGTTAGAACAGTTGCAATTGATTCTCATACTTGCTTTTAGTAGTCATAGATGTCAACTCTGGAATACAAACCACAAAAAGAGTTAAAATTTAATGTCTTTCTGTTGGACACTTAATATATAAGCGTAAGTTCTCATAGATAGATGATAGATAGACAGACAGGTAGATATATGATAGATATATGCTTGCATACACACATACTTACATATATACATATATAGATACCATTTACTATGTATGTGTGTATAAATACACACTTTTTTTAAAAGTTTGTTATACCTCTTCATTAGTACAAAAGCTAGTCAGTGATGGTGCTACTGGGTAAGTCACATACAGCATAAAACAGAGAAATTTAGGTTTCACAACTAATAGTGTTGAGTAAAATTGTAAATAAAGAAGAGACACACATAGAACACACATACATGCACATATCAGCACCCAATGCTTAAATTATGAGCAGATGTTATGTGTTCTAACTAAAAACTAACCTTACAGAGGACAATAAAGAGGTTTACATGTCATGCAGAAGATAAGACTCAGATAATTCAGCAGTCAGTGTCTTCATTATCTGACATACAGTGCCCAGGTTTCTTTGGGTGCTAGAATCCAATGTCCTTTCCCTTATCAGTGACATTAAAAAGTATGTCTATGCGTTTCCTGGTAACAAGTAATGATAAAATTATTTTTCCCAACAAACATAAGCAGGTGACAAATTGAAGTATACAGAATTATTCCAGGAAAAAGGTACTCATCAGTAGGAACCCAAACAAACAAGAAATAAAAAACAAGTTACCTGTAAGAACTGGAAGAAGGCAAAATTTTAATGAAACTGGTGTCCTAAACTGCTGTGTGGTAAGAAGCCTGAGGAAATGTGTTACTAATGGATAGATATAAATGCTATGTGAATAAATTATTATTTGTACATAATTAATGCAATATTGTGCAATTCAGAGCGTAATGGAGAAGATGAGTTGAGGAATTTAGAATGCAGAGGATAACCCAATGAAGACAAAACATATCTTGCTGATCTCAATGGTGAAAACTTACAGGTGGAAAAATAGAAAAAAGAATACCTTTACCTCTGCAAATATCAGAGAAAGTCTTTATTTTAACTTGGGTGTTTAAATATAAATAAAAGTTAAATAACTAATATTTACTAAGACCCTTGCAATTCATAAATAAGCTTCTACCCCAGTTAATCTTGAAGATAGTGTGTGTGTCAAGAAAGATAGGTAATGTTAGAACTAGGAGGGAACTTATCACCATGAGTAAGACTTATGAAATAAAGCCTTCCTAGGATTTAAGGTGAACCTGTACTCCCTTTCTAACAAGAAGATGAAGAGGACATTTAGGAAAATAGAATGTTCAAACATAGTTCAATATGTCACCTTTCCAGACTAAGTGTATTAACATAACCCTAACTTCTGTAAAGGTGATAGAGTCATTAAATTTGGATATCCATTTTGATCCCTCACTCAGTAATATCACACAGACTAGAGAAGATAAAAGGGGTTTGTGGACAAGGGTGATGTGAAAAACATTCATAGCTAATAATTCATAACCTTCACCAACTTAAGAGAATGAATCAAAATAAAACTAAACCCTAAATGTTGTTATCCTTGCAAATTGTTATCAGAAGTTCTACCCTGGGTTAAATTTTCTCTCCAAATGATTGCTAGCTATAAAGTTTGGATAATCTTGTAGGTTGTTTCTAAGGAACCCATTTCCATATCATCTATTGTACTAATATTCTTCATAAACGTATATTAATTAGATGATATAAAACTAAAGTTATTCCCAACTCAAAGACAATAAACCTATGTCCAAATGCTGTAAAATGTGAAACTTACAGTTACACCAAATTATCATGGCATTACGTCCTGAATACTCTACTGATTTTTCCTTCACTTATTTTATCAAACTGTCCTTTACACCATCACCACCACCACCACCACCACCACCATAACCATCACTACCACCACCCCCACCATCACTATCACCACCCCCACCATCACTATCACCACTATCACTATCACCACCACCACCACCATAACCACCCACCATGTAGAACTAGCTAAATTATTAGTGAGGTGCATAAAAGAAATAATGGCTGTAAATAAAGTACACATTTCTCTATAAAATACTCAAAGGTTATAATAAGTCAATCTCAAAATTCATCCTTTTGTCCTTTATGTCACTTCTTTTTCAGTCATTCCTACTAGCTCCTTCACACTTCCCCACTTAAATGACTGTTTGCATCCTCCCTGTCTACATTGCTTAGACATTTGTGCAATATTGTGGCTGGCTGTATCTCCTGGCGCTCTAATACTAGAGAGTTGATTTTAGGTGTTTTTTGTTATCTACTACACTATACTCAGTTTTTCGTTTTTTATGCCATGTGGACATTGGGCTCAATCGTGTGACTCTTTTTGGCCAATAGAACATGAACCAAAGCATTATTTTCTTAGAGCATATGCAAGAGTTTTAACACCACTCATCCTTTTGCCATAAGAACAGCATGTCTCAGCTGAAAGCTGCTTCCTCAGCTTAGATAACACACTGAAGCTGTGTGGAATAGTGCTACCAAGGTCCCACCTGATTTGAAGCATGAGCTGGGTTGTATCTCCTAAGAATCTCATCAAAATTCCATGGATGCAGAGGCCTGACTGAAGGAGCTCCAACTGAAAATTGCAGAGCAGCATCAATGCACTTTGAGCCCATAAGCTCGCATTTCTTACATATTCCTCTCTACCATCACCTCCCTCCAAAAATCTAACCTACTTAATAGTTCATCTATTCAGAGACTTTCAAAATATGAATAGTTTGACAATTGGATCACACCTTATAGTGCCCAGTCTTTCACTAAGGCTTACCTCCTCACATATCCCCCTCCTCCATTGCAGCAACACATCAGCTTCCCCAACAACAATGCATATTCCAGGTTCACTTGGCATTTAATAGCCTCACCAAGGCAAATTGTTTGTTATAGACTCATTACTAACATTTATATTTTATCCAAATATTCATTTCTATGAGATCATATCTTTTTTTAAAGACCGATGGGTTTTTTTGTCTGTTTGTTTTGTTTTGTTTTGTTTTCCATCTTTATTAAATTGGGTTTTTCTTTCTTACATTTCAAATGTTAATCCCTTTCCCAGTTTCTGGGCTAACATCTCCCTAACCCCTTGCCCTCCCCTTCCCTATGGGTGCTCCCCTCCCCATCCTCCACCCATTACAGCCCTCCACCCAACAATCACGTTCAATGGGGGTTCAGATTGGCATGACCCAGGGCTTCACCTTCCACTGGTGACCCTGCTAGGCTATTCATTACTACCTACGAGGTTGGAGCCCAGAGTCAGTCCATGTATAGTCTTTGGGTAGTGGCTTAGTCCCTGGAAGCTCTGGTTGGTTGGCATTGCTGTTCATATGGGGTCTCAAGCCCCTTCCAGCTCTTTCAGTCTTTTCTAAGATTCCTTCAATGGGGGTCCCGTTCTCGGTTCAGTGATTTAATGATGGCATTCGCCTATGTATTTGCTGTATTCTGGCTGTGTCTCTCAGGAGAGATCTACATCCGGTTCCTGTCGGCCTGCACTTCTTTGCTTCACTCATCTTGTCTAATTGGGTGGGTGTATATGTATGGGCCACATGTGGGGCAGGCTCTGAATGGGTGTTCCTTCTGCCTCTGTTTTAATCTTTGCCTCCCTATTCCCTCCGAAGGGTATTCTTGTTCCTCATTTAAAGAAGGAGTGAAGCATTCACATTTTGATCATCCGTCTTGAGTTTCATGTGTTCTGTGCATCTAGGGTCATTCGAGCATTTGGGCTAATAGCCACTTATCAGTGAGTGCATACCATGTGTGTTTTTCTGTGATTGGGTTACCTCACTCAGGATGATATTTTCCAGTTCCAACCATTTGCCTACGAAATTCATAAAGTCATTGTTTTTGATAGCTGAGTAATATTCCATTGTGTAGATGTACCACATTTTCTGTATCCATTCCTCCATTGAAGGGCATCTGGGTTCATTCCAGCTTCTGGCTATTATAAATAAGGCCACTATGAACATAGTGGAACATGTGTCTTTGTTATATGTTGGGTCATCTTTTGGGTATATGCCCAAGAGAGGTATAGCTGGGTCCTCAGGTAGTTCAATGTCCAATTTTCTGAGGAACCTCCAGACTGATTTCCAGAATAGTTGTACCAGTCTGCAATCCCACCAAAAATGGAAGAGTGTTCCTCTTTCTCCACATCCTTGCCAGCATCGGCTGTCACCTGAGTTTTTGATCTTAGCCATTCTCAATGGTGTGAGGTGAAATCTCAGGGTTGTTTTGAATTGCATTTCCCTTATGACTAAAGATGTTGAACATTTCTTTAGGTGTTTCTAGCCATTCAGCATTCCTCAGAAGTGAATTCTTTGTTTACCTCTGAACTCCACTTTTTTTTCATCTTTCTTAACTTGAGTATTTCTTATTAACACTTCGATTGTTATTCCCATTCCCGATTTCTGGGCCAACATCCCCCTAACCCCTCCTCCCCCTTCTCTATGGATGTTTCCCTCCCCATACTCCCCCCATTACTGCCCTACCCCCAAAAATGATGTTCACTGGGGGCTGAACCCCATTTTTAATAGGGTTATCAGTCTCCCTGCAGTCTAACTTCATAAGTTCATTGTATATTTTGGATATAAAACCTCTATCAGTTGTAGGATTGGTAAGATCTTTTCCTAATCTGTTGGTTTCCGTTTTGTCCTAACAACAGTGTCCTTTGTCTTACATAAGCTTTGTAGTTTTATAAGATCCCATTTGGCAATTCTTGATCTTAGAGCATAAGCCATTGGTATTTTGTTCAGGAAATTTTCTCCAGTGCCCATGTGTTCGAGATTCTCCCCCACCTCTTCTATTAGTTTGAGTGTATCTGGATTGATATGGAGGTCTTTTATCCATGTGGGCTTAAGTTTTGTACAGGGTGATAAGAATGGATCGGTCTGCTTTCTTCTACATGCTGACCTCCAGTTGAACCAGCACCATTAGCTGAAAATGCTCTTTTTTCCATTGAATGGTTTTGGCTCCTTTGTCAAATATCAAGTGACCATAGGTGTATGGGTTCATTTCTGGGTCTTCAATTCTATTCCACTGGTCTATCTGCCTGTCTCTGTACCAATACCATACGGTTTTATCACTATTGTTCTGTAATACTGCTAGAGTTCAGGGATAGTGATTCCCCTGGAAGTCCTTTTATTGTTGAGGATAGTTTTAGCTATCCTGGGTTTTTTGTTATTCCAGATGAATTTGCTAATTATTCTTTCTAACTCTATGAAGAACTGGATTGGAATTTTGATGGGGATTGCCTTGAATTTGTAGATTGCTTTTGGTAAAATGGCCGTTTTTACTATATTAATCCTGCCAATCCATGAGCATGGGAGATCTTTCCATCTTCTGGATCTTCAATTTCTTTCTTCAGAGGCTTAAAGTTCTTATCATACAGATCTTTCATTTGCTTGGTTAAAGTCACACCAAGGTATTTTGTATTATTCAGGACTATTATGAAGGGTGTCATTTCCCTAATTTCATTCTCAGCTTGTTTCCCTTGTGTAGAAGAAGGCTACTGATTTATTTGAGTTAATTTTTTTACCAAGCCACTTTGCTGAAAGGTGTTTATCAGGTTTAGTAGTTCTCTGTTGGAACTTTTGGGATCACTTAAATATACTATCATATTGTCTGCAAATAGTGATGTTTTGACATCTTCCTTTCCAATCTGTATCCCTTTTATCTCTTTTTGTTGTCTGATTGCCCTGGGTAGGACTTTGAGAACTATATTGAATAAGTAAGGAAAGAGTATGCAGCCTTGTCTATTCCATGATTTTAGTTGGATCGCTTCAAGTTTCACTCCATTTAGTTTAATGTTAGCTACTGGTTTGCTGTATATGGCTTTTACTATGTTTAGGTATGGGCCTTGAATTCCAGTTCTTTCCAGGACTTTTATCATGAAGGGGTGTTTAATTTTGTCAAATGCTTTCTCAGCATCTAATGAAATGATCATGTGGTTTTTATCTTTCAGTTTGTTTATAAACTGGATTGCATTGATGGTTTTCCATATATTAAACCATCCCTGCATACTGGGGATGAAGGCTACTTGATCATGGTGGATGATTGTTTTAATGTGTTCTTGGATTCAGTTTGCAAGAATTTTATTGAGTATTTTTGCGTCGATATTCATAAGGGAAATTGGTCTGAAGTTCTCTTTCTTTGTTGGATCTTTGTGTGGTTTAGGTATAAGAGTAATTGTGCCTTCATAGAAGGAATTCAATAATGCCCCATCTGTTTCAATTTTGTGGAATAGTTTGGATAGTATTGGTATGAGGTCTTCTATGAAGGTCTCATAGAATTCTGCACTCAACACATCTGGACCTCGGCTCATTTTGGTTGGTAGACATTTAGTGACTGCTTCTATTTCTTTAGGAGTTATGGGGTTGTTTAAATGGTTTATTTGTTCCTGATTTTACTTCATTACCTGGTATCTGTTTAGGAAATTGTCCATTTCCTCCAGATTTTCAAGTTTTATTTAATATAGGCTTTTGTTGTAGGATCTGATGATTTTTTGAATTTCCTCTGATTCTGTTGTTATGTTTCCGTTTTCATTTCTGATTTTGTTAATTTGGAAACACTCTCTGTATCCTCTGGTTAGTCTGGCTGCGGGTTTATCTATCTTGTTGATTTTCTCAAAGAACCAGCTTTTGGTTATGTTGATTTTTTGTATAGTCCTTTTTGTTTCTACTTGGTTGATTTCAGCTCTGAGTTTGATTATTCCCTGCCTTTTACTCCTCCTGGGCGTATTTGCTTCTTTTTGTTCTAGAGCTTTTAGGTGTGCTGTCAAGTTGCTGATATATGCTCTGTCCTGTTTCTTTCTGCAAGCACTCAGAGCTATGCGTTTTCCTCTTAGCACAGCTTTCATTGTTTCCCGTATGTTTGGGTATGTTGTACCTTAATTTCCTTAAATTCTAAGAAGTCTTTAATTTCTTTCTTTATTTTTTCCTTGACCAGGAAAAAATTATCATTGAGTAGAGCATTGTTCAACTTCCATGTATATGTGGGCGTTCTTTCTTTATAGTTATTGAAGACCAACTATAGCCCATTGTGGTCTGATAGGACACATGGGATTATTTCTATCTTTCTGTATCTGTTGAGGCCAATTTTCAGTTTTGTAGAAAGTACCATGAGGTGTTGAGAAGAAGTTACATCCTTTTGTTTTAGGATAGAATGTTCTATAAATATCTGTTAAGTCCATTTGGTTCATGACTTCTGTTAGTTTGTCTGTGTCTCTGTTTAATTTCTGTTTCCATGATCTTCATTGATGAGAATGGGGTGTTGAAATCTCCTACTATTATCATATGAGGTTCAGTATGTGCTTTGAGCTTTAGTAAGGTTTCTTTTAAGTAAGCTTTCTTTACAAGTAGGTGTCCTTGTATTTGGAGCATTGATATTTAGGATTGCGAGTTTGTCTTGGTAGGTTTTTCCTTTGATGAATAAGAAGTGTCCTTCCTTATCTTTTTTGATGACTTTTGGCTGAAAATCGGTTTTATTTGATATTAGAATGGCTTCTCCAGCTTGCTTCTTCAGACCATTTGCTTGGAAAGTTGTTTTCCAGCCTTTTACTCTGAGGTAGTGTCTGTCTTTGTCTCTGAGGTGTGTTTCCTGTAGGCAGCAAAATGCTGGGTCCTCATTACATACCCACTCTGTTCATCTGTTTCTTTTTATTGGCAAATTGAGTCCATTGATGTTGAGAGATATGAAGGAATAGTGATTATTGCTTCCTGTTATCTTCATATTTGGAGGTGAGATTATGTTTGTGTGCCTTTCTTCTCTTTGATTTGTTGCAAAACGATTAGTTTCTTCCTTTTGCTAGGGTGTAGCTTGCCTCCTTATGTTGGGCTTTACCATTTATTATCCTTTGTAGGGCTGGATTTGTAGAAAGATATTGTATAAATTTGGTTTTGTCATGGAATATCTTGGTTTCTCCATCTATGTTAATTGAGAGTTTTGCTGGATACAGTAACCTGGGCTGGCATTTGTGTTCTCTTAGGGTCTGTATGACATCTGTCCGGGATCTTCTGGATTTCATAGTCTCTGGTGAGAAGTCTGGTGTAATTCTGATAGGTCTGTCTTTATATATTACTTGACCTTTTTCCCTTACTGCTTTTAATATTCTTTCTTTGTTTTGTGCATTTGGTGTTTTGAATATTATGTGACAGGAGGAGTTTCTTTTCTGGTCCAATCTATTTGGAGTTCTGTAGGCTTCTTGTATGTTTATGGGAATCTCTTTCTTTAGGTTAGGGAAATTTTCTTCTATGATTTTGTTGAAGATATTTACTGGTCCTGTGAGCTGGGAGTCTTCACTCTCTTCTATACCTATTATCCTTAGGTTTGATCTTCTCATTGTGTCCTGGATTTCCTGTATGTTTTGGGCCAGTAGCTTTCTCCATTTTACATTATCTTTGACAGTTTTGTCAGTGATTTCTATGGAATCTTCTGCTCCTGAGATTTTCTCTTCTATCTCTTGTATTCTGTTGGTGATGCTTATATCTGCGTCTCCTTGTCTCTTCCTTTGGTTTTCTATATCCAGGGTTGTGTTCCTTTGTGCTTTCTTTATTATTTCTATTTTTATTTTCAATTCCTTCACCTGTTTCATTGTGTTTTCCTGGAATTCTTTCAGGGATTTTTGTGTTTCCTCTCTAAGGGCTTCTACTTATTTACCTGTGTTTTCCTGTATTTCTCTAAGGGAGTTCTTTATGTCTTTCTTAAAGTCATCCATCATCATGATCAAATGTGATTTTAAATCTAGATCTTGCTTTTCTGGTGTTTGGATATTCAGTGTCTGCTTTGGTGGGAGAATTGGGCTCTGATGATGCCATGTGGTCTTGGTTTCTGTTGCTTGGGTTCCTGCGCTTGCCTCTTGCCATCAGGTTGTTTCTGGTGTTTCCTTGTTCTGCTATTTCTGGCAATGGCTTGACCGTCCTATAAGCCTGTGTGTCAGGAGTGCTGTAGACCTATTTTCCTGTTTTCTTTCAGCCAGTTATGGGAACAGAGCGTTCTGCTTTAAGGCGTGTAGTCGTTCCTGTTTACTGGCTTTCAGCTGTTCCTGTGGGAGTGTGTCCTGAGTCCACCAGGCAGGTCACTTGGAGCAGAAAATTTGGTCTTTCCTCTGGTCTCCAGCCTGAAGTCGCTCCTTGGAGCTGGGTTTCAGCTCTCCATGAGGGTAGCAACCAGAAGGGCCTGCCCCTCCTTCTCTGGGGTCCCTGTGCACAAAGGGCCCAGATGGCACTGGTCGTTTTCCTCTAGAGTCAGAAATGTGGGCAGAGAGTGGTCTCCTCTGGTTTCCCAGGTATGTCTGCCCCTCTGAAGGTCTAGCTCTCCCTCCCACGGGATTTGAGTGCAAGGAGCTGTTTGACTGAGTCCCTTCAAATCTGGGCGCAGTCTGGACCACAGTGTTCTTACAGCTTGAGTGTCCCTATCTTCCTGTTCCCAGAGACACTATACAGTTTCCTCTTGGGCCAGGGATGTGGGCAAAGGTGCACAGAAGTGGTAGTCTCTCCTGCCCTGCAGTCTCAGGAGTGCCCACATGTCTGGGCAATGAACTTTCTCTCCCTCAGGGTTTTGGAGCAGTGAGCTGTGGGCTGGGATCAGCGAGGTTTGGTCACCAGTTAGAAACCGACAAAATCATATCTTAATACTATTATACCTGATGTCCAATTTCAGGAGATTACAGTTAGACTGCAAATGTTTTCTTATTGTTTATACCCTATTTCCCTATTTTGTCTTTAATCTCTGTGATGACAAATGCTACACTCATCAAATACTAAGTCCACAACTCATAGCACAGTGCCCTATGAACAATGGGTTTACAACAATGCCTATGGTGAATTATGAGAGAGAGCACAAACAAATGAATGCAGATATTAAGTAATGCATCAATGGTCATGAATTACATAAACATGAAGCCATGTTTTATCATCTGTCTCAAATTCGAGTTTCCGTGGCCTTTCTGAAATTTCCATCTATTTGTATCATCAACAATGGTTCTTTGACTGTGGAAAGACGGAAACAGAGGCAGGTTAAATAACACCAATGATCTTAAAGAGAGGTTAAATGGCTAGGATTTTTAATACCTTTCTTTTTTTTTTTATTAACTTGAGTATTTCTTATATACATTTCGAGTGTTATTCCCTTTCCCGGTATCCGGGCAAACATCCCCCTCCCCCTCCCCTTCCTTATGGGTGTTCCCCTCCCAACCCTCCCCCCATTGCCGCCCTCCCCCCACCAGTCTAGTTCATTGGGGTTCAGTCTTAGCAGGACCCAGGGCTTCCCCTTCCACTGGTGCTCTTACTAGGATATGCATTGCTACCTATGAGGTCAGAGTCCAGGGTCAGTCCATGTATAGTCTTTGGGTAGGGGCTTAGTCCCTGGAAGCTCTGGTTGCTTGGCATTGTTGTACATATGGGGTCTCGAGCCCCTTCAAGCTCTTCCAGTTCTTTCTCTGATTCCTTCAACAGGGGTCCTATTCTCAGTTCAGTGGTTTGCTGCTGGCATTCGCCTCTGTATTTGCTGTATTCTGGCTGTGTCTCTCAGGAGTGATCTACATCTGGCTCCTGTTGGTCTGCACTTCTTTGCTTCATCCATCTTGTCTAATTGGGTGGCTATATATGTAGGGGCCACATGTGGGGCAGACTCTGAATGGGTGTTCCTTCAGTCTCTGTTTTAATCTTTGCCTCTCTCTTCCCTGCCAAGGGTATTCTTGTTCCCCTTTTAAAGAAGGAGTGAAGCATTCACATTTTGATCATCCGTCTTGAGTTTCATTTGTTCTAGGCATCTAGGGTAATTCAAGCATTTGGGCTAATAGCCACTTATCAATGAGTGCATACCATGTATGTCTTTCTGTGATTGGGTTAGCTCACTCAGGATGATGTTTTCCAGTTCCAACCATTTGCCTACGAATTTCATAAAGTCATTGTTTTTGATAGCTGAGTAATATTCCATTGTGTAGATGTACCACATTTTCTGTATCCATTCCTCTGTTGAAGGGCATCTGGGTTCTTTCCAGCTTCTGGCTATTATAAATAAGGCTGCAATGAACATAGTGGAGCACGTGTCTTTTTTATATGTTGGGGCATCTTTTGGGTATATGCCCAAGAGAGGTATAGCTGGATCCTCAGGCAGTTCAATATCCAATTTTCTGAGGATTCTCCAGACTGATTTCCAGAATGGTTGTACCAGTTTGCAATCCCACCAACAATGGAGGAGTGTTCCTTTAATACCTTTCTTAAATTTCTCCCAATTTGACATTTTATCGAGGCAGCTAACAGTAGCCTTACACTTACTACTGGCTTCCTCAAAGTAGAATTTATTCCTGGACATATTTTACTTATGTATATAAAACCACAAGCCATGTAGGTTCTGAAAACCTGAAGGTTCCAGGGGCAGCAATTTAGATTGATGCTTCAAAGTCATAAACTTTGCCAACAAATTTAATCTTCCTCATCTGTAATGATGGATGACATGTTATTTCTGTCCGATAAATAACTCATCCTCTTTAGTGTTTACAAACTCAAGAGCAATTATGCTTTCAAAGCAATGTCAAGTACTTCATTTCAAAAACCCTGAGTCAATCTTTATGGATGCCCAGGTTGATTGTCTTCTATTTGCTGTTGGCAGACTATAAAGACACCTTCTTTTTCCATGACAGCATATGGCTTAGAATTAGGTAGCCTATTATAGAAGTTTCACTCCAATTGCTTATTGATCATGTGAACTGGAGCAAGGCATACACGTGTCAGATTTGTGATCTCTAAAGTAAGGGTGAAGAGTAAACATGAGTGTGGGTCTAAAGAGATAGTTGTCAGGAAGGTGCTTGCTGTGCAAGCCTAAGGATGTGCCTGGCTTCCAAGCATCCACATAAAAATTCATATAAGGCAATGTACATTTGCAGTTCCAGAAAAGTTGAGGCCAAAAGAGATAGAGAACAATAGAGATCCTGAACATGGATACCTGGCTTCCACGTAAAAGTATATATGCACATCTACACATATATGAGCATGTATACAAACATATGCCCATCTATACATATATGTGTATACCAACAAACATGTGCACATTCAAATAAAATAAGCACAAGTAAGCAAGTAAGGAAGGGATGATATGAGGAGGACATCCTTCCAACTCTATTTTATGGGTCCTCTGAGTTGGGGCAGGGGGAGCAAAAAGCAAAACCTCCACCCCTTTTCTGTTTAAACTGCAGAAAGCCAGCATTTACAATTGCAGAGTCTAGACTTAGAATCAGAACTCTTGGCTCAATTACCCCTCCTTCAGTAATATGGGCTCCCATGCACAATAATCCAATCCTCTAGCATTGACAGAGACTGCCTGGAAACAGTATGTTTGAGCTAATCTCTTCCATCACACGAGAAAATTATCTTTCCTGCTTAACACTTGGAGTTTGGGGACCTATATATGAAGCAAGCCATGGTAGTTCACAAGATAAATAAGCCCCAGTCCCCATCCAGAGAGTTACCACCTCCTCTGCCACACAAGGCAGTGTTCACATTCTTGTTTTCTCCAATATATGAGATACTATCTTTAATTAGAAAAGCGTTTCCTTTTCAGATTACCTATGTTCTCACAATAAACAGGCCACATTGTTATTTTCTTCAAAGATTGAAATTTCTCGCTTACCTTAAGGTGGAAGGGCAGATTCAAAGTCAGATAGGATTTTCAATAGAGCTGTGTTCCTCTTTCTAAGACCACAGAAGAGCAAACTGTCCTCAGATCTCAGACACAATCATCCTGATGCCAATAGAGCACAGAAAAAGGAACATTTGACCTTACACGAAAGCAAGGAATATGTTAACAAGTGTTGCTTACTTTTTCTACTAACAGTACTGAACTTCCTCCCATTTGAGAAGAAACAGATATGTGAAATTCTGGTTATTGGTAAAACAACTTTTCATCTCTTCTTAACCGTTACCACAGCTCTGGCCACTGAGTGCATTGAGACATTACCTATGTTTGGTGAATCTACTAATTTACTCACTTACTAAGTAGGCAGTAAGCTCCTATAGGTACATTAGAAAAGGATTGTTTTACCAAGATAGAGACTTACTTTGATATAGAAGGTACAATACTGTAAAACTACCTGTTGGTGTGATTTGTCAAAAGCCTCAGCTAGTTTAGTAGCCAAGTTTTGAGTTTAAAATAGATAGGTGGGCTGACTCACCCTTCCTTCCCTCCTTCCTTCCTTCCTTCCTTCCTTCCTTCCACTCTTCCTTCCTTCTTTCCTTCCTTCCTCCTCCCCTTCTTTCCTTCCCTCCCTCTTTCTTTCCTTCTTGCCTTCTCTTGTTCCTCTCTCTCTTCTTTCTTTCTCTCTCTTTCTCTCTCTTGCCACTTATTATTGCCTTTCCACAAACTAAAAAATTGCCAAAATGCTCGTTTTTTTCAAGGATGAGCTAATTTCTGTATAGCCTCCAGGTTATCCCAAGCCCTCAATGTACTTTATGGTCACTTTAGCTCCTCATATAAATTTGAACAAGAGGGATGGTTCACTTTGAAATGCTTTGTCCTTCTCAAGACATTCGCCTAGGAAATGGGGTTTAATGATACAGACAGAACATCTTAAGCATCCTGGAAACCAATTAAGACTGAGACTTTGAAAAGTAAACAAAAAAAATGATTTGGAGGGAAAATAACAATGTTACTTTTCCTTAAAGAGACCAGGGATGGAAAGGAAATTTTCTCCTCAGGGTGAATTTACTCCACTACGGTGTTGCTTTCTTCTTTTAAATGTAAAAACAAACTTCTGCAGAAGAGACAAGGAGGGAGACAAGAGTTTGAGAAGAATAAACCAGAGCTGTACCCACAGTTGTGGAAAATGGTCACCACAATGGTGCTACATGGGTATAGAAAATCCTTTATAAGCAAAAAGAAAAAAAAATTCTCAGTCTCTTCTCAAAGGTAAAATGCTGTATAATGTGTGCTGATTATTTCACTTCACATGCTTACTCAGTCACAAATACTGACGCTAGCCACCAAGACTGTCCACATGTGTTCCAGTCCCTTAGACATCAGGTTCCTCCTAGGTCTCAAAACTCTGATGCTCCTCCATGCACAGGCATTAGCTAAATGCAGGGAACATCTACATTTTCGAGTTTTGCAATTTGCTTCTTTTTAATGAAAGGACCCTTTTCCAGTGAATCATAGCTCAAATGACAGCCTTTCAAGTCCCTTCCTTTTCTACTAACTACTCTCAATACAGTGAAGACAAGTATATTTATTTCCCCATGTGTTCTTCATTCAGAAAACATTTTTATGTATTTGTGAGGTACAGTATTGTATTCTAATATATGATAGTATGAATTATGTCTATTCATATAATAATTTTATGAATTGTGCCTATTCTTCACATTAGAATATATAAGTAAACTCTAACTAAAACTACTTTGAAATCCCTTCATGCTTCAGGTACTTATTCGTTTGTTCTCCATGGATTGCCCAATTTGTTTTCTTATATAGCCCAAGACTACCTGTTTTGACTGTCATCACCCATAGTGGGCTGACCCTCAATCATTAATAAAGGAAAATGCCACAAGTCAATCTAGTGGAGACTATTCCTCATCAGGGTCATCCATTTCAACTGATTTTATGGTGGAAAATAGTCAAAACTAAACAGCATGTATCTCTGGGCATGTGGTCCTGTGCTAAATAAAGATGGATGAGCGTGAGCCTGAGAGAAAGTCAGCACACAGCACTCTCCCTTGGTTTCTGCTTCAAATTTCTGCCTTGAGTTTCTTACTCCTTGTCAGGTTGGGCTACTACCTGTAAAATGAAATAAACTTTATCCTCCCTGAGTTGGTAATGGTTATTCCAGCAACAAAAATCAAATCGGGATATTGTTTTTCTGAATGGATGGGGTGAGTTAGTGTAATTTCTTACCTTTATCTTATTTTATGGGTAGGAACATTTCATCTACATACTTATCTGTGTACCACATGCATGCCCAGTGCTCACACATGGCAGAAGGTCACTGGATTTAGTGGAGGTTATAAGCCACCATGTGGGTGCTAGTTACTGACACTGGATCTCTGGAAGAGTCATTTCTCCATTCTTAAATATCACTGTAGTTTAATTTATGGGCTTTTAATGAATAGTCAGGTTCAAATTTTTGTCATACATTATTGATCATTAGTGTTTAATTTTCTTAGAATTATCTGTTTCATTATCTCATTTACTGATTGTTTGAATAATATGTTGTTTAGGTTTTAAATATATGTGTGTGTGTGTGTGTGTGTGTGTGTGTGTGTGTTTAATTCTCTGACAGACATGCAGTTATCAAAGATTTTTCTCTTATCTGTAAAGAGTCTATTTATACAGTTAACTGTTTTCTTTACTGTGCAAAAGCTTTTTTATACATAAGATGAACATTTTTATTGGATATTTTTAATTTCCATTTCAAATGTTATGCCCTTACCTGCTTTCCCACCCATAAACCCCCTATCCCATCCTTTCCTTCTTCTTCTATGAGGGTGTTCCCCAACCCATCAACCCACCCCTTCCTGCCTCCCCACCCTGATATTCCCCTACACTGGGGGCTCCATCCTTGGTGAGACCAAGGGCTTCTCCTCCCATTGGTGCCCAAAAAGGTCATCCTCTGCTAAATATGCAGCTGGAGCCATGTGTCTGTCCATGGTACTCTTTGGATGGTGGTTTAGTCCCTGGGAGTTCTAGTTGGTTGATATTGCTCTTATGGGGTTGCAAACCCCTTCAGCTCCTTCAATCCTTCTCTAACTGCTCCAATGGGGACCCTGTTTTTAGTTCAATGGTTGGCTGCAAGCATTGGCCTCTGTATGTATTATGCTTTGGCACAGCCTCTTAGGAGACAGCTATACCAGGCTCCTGTCAGCATGCACTTTTTGGCATCAGCAATATTGCCTGGGTTTGGTGGCTGTATGTATATGAGCTGGATCCCAAGGTGGGGCAGTCTCTGAATGGCCATTGCTTCAGTCTCTGCTCCAAACTTTGTCTCCATATCTCCCCCTATGAATATTTTTATTCTTTCTTCTAAGAAGGACTGAAGCATCTGCATTTTGTTTGTCCTTCTTCTTTGTGCATCATGTGGTCTGTGGATTGTATCTTGTGTAATCCAAACTTTTGAACTAATATCCACTTATCAGTGAAAGCATATCATGTGTGTTCTTTTGTGATCGGGTCCCCTCACTCAGGATGATGTTTTCTAGTTCTATCCACTTGCCTATAAATTTCATGAAGTCAATGTTTTTAATAGCTGAGTAGTACTCCATTGTGTAAATATACCACACTTTCTGTATCCATTCCTCTGTTGAAGGACATCTGGGTTCTTTCCAGCTTCTGGCTGTTATAACTAAGGCTGCTATGAACATAGCGGAGCATGTGTCCTTGTTATATGTTGGAGCATCTTTTGGGTATATGCCCAGGAGTGATATAGCTAGGTTCTCAGGTAGTATTATGCCTAATTTTCTGAGGAACCTCCAGACTGATTTCCAGAGTGGTTGTACCAGCTTGCAATTCTACCAACAATGGAGGAGTGTTCCTCTTTCTCCATATCCTTATCAGCATCTGTTGTCACCTAAATTTTTGATCTTGGCCATTCTGATTATTGTGAGGTGAAGTCTCTGGATTGTTTTGATTTTCATTTCTCTGATGAATAAGGATGTTGAACATTTCTTTAAGTGCTTCTCAGCCATTCTATATTCCACAGCTGAGAATTCTTTGTTTGGATCTGTACCTCATTTTTAAAAGAGTTATTTAATTCTCTGGAGTCTAACTTCTGGAGTTCTTTGTATATATTGGATATTAGCCCTCTATTGGATATAGGATTGGTAAAGATCTTTTCCCAATCGGTTGGCTGCTCTTTTGTCCTAATAACACTGTCCTTTGCTTACAGAAGCTTTGTAGTTTTTATGAAGTACCATTCTATGAAGTCAATTCTTGATCTTAGAGAATAAGCCAGTGGTGTTCTGTTTAGGAAAAATTTCCCTGTGCTTATGTGTTTAAGGCTCTTCTCCTCCTTTTTTTCCTATTAGTTCCAGTATATCTGGTTTTATGTGGTGGTCCTTGATCCATGTGGACTTGAGCTTTGTACAGGGCAATAAGAATGGATTGATTTGCATTCTTCTATGTGCTGACCTCCATTTGAACCAGCATCATTTGCTGAAAATGCTGTCTTTTTTGCAATGGGTGGTTTTAGCTCCTTTGTCAAAGATCAAGTGACCATAGGTGTGTGGGTTCATTTTTGCATTGTCAATTCTAATCCCTTGACCTACCTGCCTCTTTCTGTACCAATACTGTACAGTTTTTTTATCACTATTGTTCTGTAATAGAGCTTGAGGTCAGGGATGGTGATTCCCTCAGAAGTTCTTTTATTGTTAAGGATAGTTTTCACTATTCTGGGTTTTTTGTTATTTCAAATGAATTTGCATATTGCTTTTTATCTTAATACAATGCCAACAATGGAAGAATGAGTGAGGAAAATGTGAACTATATATGAAATGTAAATTTTTTATCTGAAAAGAAAAAGGAAGTTAGATAACTTATAGAAAAATAAATGCAAGTGTCTTCTCTTCTCTTATTTGTGATCCCTAGATTTTATGTAGCTAAAAAAAATTCATATACACATGTATGACAGGACAGTAGGAATGAAACTGCCCATGGAACAAAGGCACCAACAGTGCAGAGAGGGTGGGAAAGGGGTGGAATTTATAGTTGTGTGAAAATACCCTCTTAAATAGTACCATATGCATGTATAGAGATATTGAATTTCTTTTTAAAAATGAAAGAAGGAAAGAAAGCAAGCTTCACCTAAGAACTTGGTAGTGGAGCTAACAAAAAGAAAGAAATAGGAAAAGAAAATATGTAATGTTTCCTAGAGTGTAAAGATATATGTTCTCACAAAAAAAAGAAGCATAAGAAACAGGAAATTGTGGGAACTGGGACAATAATTAGATGTATTAGAAAATGTAAAAGTTACTTATTTTTCTGTGTATAGGTATTTTGGCTGCATCTATCTGTACACCATGTATGCTGTGCCCATAGAGGCCAGAAAAGGCATTAGATCTTTTGGAGCTAGAGGCACAGACAGTTATGACATACCATGTAGGTGCTGGGAACCAAGCGCAGGTCCTCTGGAAGAGTTAAGAGCCAGATTTCTTATCTATTGACCCATCTCTCCAGCCCCAAGACACATTCAAAATTAAAACTAAAAAGGAAGAAAAAAGGAAAGATACAAAGACAGAATATCAGAAAGATGAAGGAACATCTTATTTTTTTATTACAGATAGATAATTTCTGCTTTCAAATAGAGTGGCTGTGTACGCAGATTTTGTGATAATAGCCAGAGTACACATTGTAGAACTTGGACTTTGTTGGTTTGGTTTAGTTTGTTTGTTCTCTGAAGCCAAGGCTTTGCAGATGTCAAGAAAGCACCCTGTCCACCTCTGATCACAATCCAGTTCACCTTGACTGTTTTCTATTGTGAAACATGCTCTAGTTAAGTTGCTGGGCTGATTGTGAACTCATTCTGTCCTTGAATATTCAATTTGTGATTAGGATGATATAATCTACATAATTTTACTTGCTTCTTACTAACTTAGATGTGTTTCATTTATTTACCTTCAGTGAATACGCTTCTATCCCTGAGGTGAACAGGAGAACTGAGAGTGAATGGGCTCAGTTGGTCAAGGACTGAGGAGAACTGTTTTCTACCATTGATTATTATGTCGCCTGTGAGATTTTTATAAATGGTGGTATTATTTTGAAGACATTTTCTTCATACATTATATTGAAAGACTTCACCATAAAGAACACTAGACTTCATCATTGTTCCCTTTAATTTTAAGGGGACTACATAATGGGGCTTGAGATGGCTCAGTAGATGAGAAAGCCCCTGCTCTGACAGATGACCCAATTTCAGTTACTAGTACCCACACAGGATAAGCTACAACTGCCTGTAGCTGTATCTCCAGATATGATGCCATCTCTGGCCTCCACGGGCATCCATATGCATAACATAAATGAAATAATTATACATAAATAAAATTAATTAATGAAATCAATCTTAAAAAAGAAACTGATCAACCCTGGTGCACGGAAGCTCCCGGAAAGGGCGGCACAGATCTTCCTGGTTGCTGCCGCCACGGAGAGCTCCTGGGCAGCACCCCACGAGCAAACTTGAGCCTCGGGACCACAGGTAAGACCAAACTTTCTGCTGCAAGAGACCTGCCTGGTGAACTCAGGACACACAGAGTCAAAATTCCTCTAGGACCGGGCACTTCTGCTGTTTACTGGGAGTTCCAAACCCACGGATCCCGGCCCGCAGCAACTCTCTGCTCCCAAACCCAGTGGGAGAGAGACCTCACCGCCTGTTCAGGTGGGCACTCCTGAGGCTGCAGAGCAGAAGAGACCACCAACACTGCCCACCCCTGCCCACATCCCTGGCCCAAGAGGAAACTGTATATGGCTTCTGGGTTCCTGTAGAGGAGGGCCCAAGAGCAGCAGGACCACTGCGCCTGAGACACCGCCATAACCTGAAGGGATCTACCTGATAAACAGTTCTCTGCACCCAAATCCCATGGGAGGGAGAGCTAAACCTTCAGAGAGGCAGACACTCCTGGGAAACCAGAAGAGATGGCACTCTGTACATATCTCTGACGCCAGAGGAAAACACCCCACAAGCAAACTTGAGCCTCGGGACCACAGGTAAGACTGACTTTTCTGCTGCAAGTGAGCTGCCTGGTGAACTCCAGACACAGGCCCACAGGAACAGCTGAAGACCTGTAGATAGGAAAAACTACATGCCCGAAAGCAGAACACTCTGTCCCCATAACTGGCTGAAAGAAGACAGGAAAACAGGTCTACAGCACTCCTGACACACAGGCTTATAGGACAGTCTAGCCACTGTCAGAAATAGCAGAACAAAGTAACACTAGAGATAATCTGATGGCGAGCGGCAAGCGCAGGAACCCAAGCAACAGAAACCAAGACTACATGGCATCATCGGAGCCCAATTCTCCCACCAAAGCAAACGTGGAATATCCAAACACACCAGAAAAGCAAGACCTAGATTTAAAATCATATTTGATCATGATGCTGGAGGACTTCAAGAAAGACGTGAAGAACTCCCTTAGAGAAACACAGGAAAACATTAATAAACAAATAGAAGCCTACAGAGAGGAATCGCAAAAATCCCGGAAAGAATTCCAGGAAATCATAAATAAACAAGTAGAAGCCCATAGAGAGGAGTCACAAAAATTCCTGAAAGAATTCCAGGAAAACACAATCAAACAGTTGAAGGAATTAAAAATGGAAATAGAAGCAATCAAGAAAGAACACATGGAAACAACCCTGGATATAGAAAACCAAAAGAAGAGACAAGGAGCTGTAGATACGAGCTTCACCAACAGAATACAAGACATGGAAGAGAGAATCTCAGGAGCGGAGGATTCCATAGATATCACTGACTCAACTGTCAAAGATAATGTAAAGCAGAAAAAGCTACTGGTCCAAAACATACAGGAAATCCAGGACTCAATGAGAAGATCAAACCTAAGGATAATAGGTATAGAAGAGAGTGAAGACTCCCAGCTCAAAGGACCAGTAAATATCTTCAACAAAATCATAGAAGAAAACTTCCCTAACCTAAAAAAAGAGATACCCATAGGCATACAAGAAGCCTACAGAACTCCAAATAGATTGGACCAGAAAAGAAACATTTCCCGTCACATAATAGTCAAAACACCAAACGCACAAAATAAAGAAAGAATATTAAAAGCAGTAAGGGAAAAAGGTCAAGTAACATATAAAGGCAGACCTATCAGATTCACACCAGACATTTCGCTAGAAACTATGAAAGCCAGAAGATCCTGTACAGATGTCATACAGACCCTAAGAGAACACAAATGCCAGCCCAGGTTACTGTATCCTGCAAAACTCTCAATTAACATAGATGGAGAAACCAAGATATTCCATGACAAAACCAAATTTACACAATATTTTTCTACAAATCCAGCACTACAAAGGATAATAAATGGTAAAGCCCAACATAAGGAGGCAAGCTATACCCTAGAAGAAGCAAGAAACTAATCGTCTTGGCAACAAAACAAAGAGAAGAAAAGCACACAAACATAAACTCATATCCAAATATGAATATAACAGGAAGCAATAATCACTATTCCTTAATATCTCTCAACATCAATGGCCTCAACTCCCCAATAAAAAGACATAGATTAACAAACTGGATACGCAACGAGGACCCTGCATTCTGCTGGCTACAGGAAACACACCTCAGTGACAAAGACAGACTACCTCAGAGTGAAAGGCTGGAAAACAACTTTCCAAGCAAATGGTCGGAAGAAGCAAGCTGGAGTAGCCATTCTAATATCAGATAAAATCAATTTTCAACTAAAAGTCATCAAAAAAGATAAGGAAGGACACTTCATATTCATCAAAGAAAAAATTCACCAAGATGAACTCTCAATCCTAAATATCTATGCCCCAAATACAAGGGCACCTACATACGTAAAAGAAACCTTACTAAAGCTCAAAACACACATTGCACCTCACACAATAATAGTGGGAGATTTCAACACCCCACTCTCATCAATGGACAGATCATGGAAACAGAAATTAAACAGAGACGTAGACAGACTAAGAGAAGTCATGAGCCAAATGGACTTAAGGGATATTTATAGAACATTCTATCCTAAAGCAAAAGGATATACCTTCTTCTCAGCTCCTCATGGTACTTTCTCCAAAATTGACCATTAGTTGGTCAAAAAATGGGCCTCAACAGGTACAGAAAGATAGAAATAATCCCATGCGTGCTATCGAACCACCACGGCCTAAAACTGGTCTTCAATAACAATAAGGGAAGAATGCCCACATATACGTGGAAATTGAACAATGCTCTACTCAATGATAACCTGGTCAAGGAAGAAATAAAGAAAGAAATTAAAGACTTCTTAGAATTTAATGAAAATGAAGGTACAACATACCCAAACTTATGGGACACAATGAAAGCCGTGCTAAGAGGAATACTCGTAGCGCTGACTGTCTGCAGAAAGAAACAGGAGAGAGCATATGTCAGCAGCTTGACAGCACACCTAAAAGCTCTAGAACAAAAAGAAGCAAATATACCCAGGAGGAGTAGAAGGCAGGAAATAATCAAACTCAGAGCTGAAATCAACCAAGTAGAAACAAAAAGGACCATACAAAGTATCAACAGAAACAAAAGTTGGTTCTTTGAGAAAATCAACAAGATAGATAAATCCTTAGCCAGACTAACGAGAGGACCCAGAGAGTTTGTCCAAATTAACAAAATCAGAAATGAAAAGGGAGACATATCTACAGATTCAGAGGAAATTCAAAAAATCATCAGATCTTACTATAAAAACCTATATTCAACAAAACTTGAAAATCTGCAGGAAATGGACAATTTCCTAGACAGATATAAGGTACCGAAGTTAAATCAGGAACAGATAAACCAGTTAAACAACCCCATAACTCCTAAGGAAATAGAAGCAGTCATTAAAGGTCTCCCAACCAAAAAGAGCCCAGGTCAAGACGGGTTTAGTGCAGAATTCTATCAAACCTTCATAGAAGACCTCATACCAATATTATCCAAACTATTCCACAAAATTGAAACAGATGGATCACTCCCGAAATCCGTCTATGAAGCCACAATTACTCTTATACCTAAACCACACAAAGACCCAACAAAGAAAGAGAACTTCAGACCAATTTCCCTTATGAATATTGACGCAAAAATACTCAATAAAATTCTGGCAAACCGAATCCAAGAGCACATCAAAACAATCATCCACCATGATCAAGTAGGCTTCATCCCAGACATGCAGGGATGGTTTAATACACGGAAAACCATCAACGTGATCCATTATATAAACAAAATGAAAGAACAAAACCACATGATCATTTCATTAGCTGCTGAGAAAGCATTTGACAAAATTCAACACCCCTTCATGATAAAAGTCCTAGAAAGAATAGGAATTCAAGGCCCATACCTAAACACAGTAAAAGCCATACATAGCAAACCAATTGCTAACATTAAACTAAATGGAGAGAAACTTGAAGCAATCCCACTAAAATCAGGGACTAGACAAGGCTGCCCACTCTCTCCCTACTTATTCAATATAGTTCTTGAAGTTCTAGCCAGAGCAATCAGACAACAAAAGGAGGTCAAGGGGATACAGATCGGAAAAGAAGAAGTCAAAATATCACTATTTGCAGATGATATGATTGTATATTTAAGTGATCCCAAAAGTTCCACCAGGGAACTACTAAAGCTGATAAACAACTTCAGCAAAGTGGCTGGGTATAAAATTAACTCAAATAAATCAGTAGCCTTTCTCTATACAAAAGAGAAACAACCCGAGAAAGAAATTAGGGAAACGACACCCTTCATAATAGACCCAAATAACATAAAGTGGTGTGACTTTAATCCAAGCAAGTAAAAGATTTGTACAATAAGAACTTCAAGACACTGAAGAAAGAAATTGAAGAAGACTTCAGAAGATGGAAAGATCTCCCATGCTCATGGATTGGCAGGATTAATATAGTAAAAATGGCCATTTTACCAAAAGCGATCTACAGATTCAATGCAATCCCCATCAAAATACCAATCCAATTCTTCAGAGAGTTAGACAGAACAATTTGCAAATACATCTGGAATAACAAAAAACCCAGGATAGCTAAAACTATCCTCAACAATAAAAGGACTTCAGGGGGAATCACTATCCCTGAACTCAAGCAGTATTACAGAGCAATAGTGATAAAAACTGCATGGTATTGGTACAGAGACAGACAGATAGACCAATGGAATAGAATTGAAGACCCAGAAATGAACCCACACACCCATGTGGACTTGATTTTTGACAAAGGAGACAAAATCATCAAATGGAAAAAAGATAGCATTTTCAGCAAATGGTGCTGGTTCAACTGGAGGGCAACATGTAGAAGAATGCAGATCGATCCATGCTTATCACCCTGTACAAAGCTTAAGTCCAAGTGGATTAAGGACCTCCACATCAAACCAGACACACTCAAACTAATAGAAGAAAAACTAGGGAAGCATCTGGAACACATGGGCACTGGAAAAAATTTCCTGAACAAAACACCAATGGCTTATGCTCTAAGGATCAAGAATCGACAAATGGGATCTCATAAAACTGCAAAGCTTCTGTAAGGCAAAGGACACTGTGGTTAGGACAAAACAGCAACCAACAGATTGGGAAAAGATCTTTACCAATCCTACAACAGATAGAGGCCTTATATCCAAAATATACAAAGAACTCAAGAAGTTAGACCGCAGGGAGACAAATAATCCTATTAAAAAATGGGGTTCAGAGCTAAACAAAGAATTCACAGCTGAGGAATGTCAAATGGCTGAGAAACACCTAAAGAAATGTTCAACATCTTTAGTCATAAGGGAAATGCAAATCAAAACAACCCTGAGATTTCACCTCACACCAGTGAGAATGGCTAAGATCAAAAACTCAGGTGACAGCAGATGCTGGCAATATGCGGAGAAAGAGGAACACTCCTCCATTGTTGGTGGGATTGCAGACTGGTACAACCATTCTGGAAATCAGTCTGGAGGTTCCTCAGAAAATTGGACATTGAACTGCCTGAGGATCCAGCTATACCTCTCTTGGGCATATACCCAAAAGATGCCCCAACATATAAAAAAGACACGTGCTCCACTATGTTCATCACAGCCTTATTTATAATAGCCAGAAGCTGGAAAGAACCCAGATGCCCTTCAACAGAGGAATGGATACAGAAAATGTAGTACATCTACACAAAGGAATATTTCTCAGCTATCAAAAACAATGACTTTATGAAATTCATAGGAAATGTTTGGAAGTGAAAAATATCCTGAGTGAGGTAACTGATTCACAGAAAAAAACACATGGTATGCATTCATTGATAAGTGGCTATTAGCCCAAATGCTTGAATTACCCTAGATGCCTAGAACAAATGAAACTCAAGACGGATGATCAAAATGTGAATGCTTCACTCCTTCTTTAAAAGGGGAACAAGAATACCCTTGGCAGGGAATAGAGAGGCAAAGATTAAAACAGGCACAGAAAGAACACCCATTCAGAGCCTGCCCCACATGTGGCCCATACATATACAGTCATCCAATTAGACAAGATGGATGAAGCAAAGAAGTGAAGACCGACAGGAGCCGGATGTAGATCTCTCCCGAGAGACACAGCCAGAATACAGCAAACACAGAGGCGAATGCCAGCAGCAAACCACTGAACTGAGAATAGGACCCCCGTTGAAGGAATCAGAGAAAGAACTAGAAGAGCTTGAAGGGGCTCGAGACCCCATATGTACAACAATGCCAAGCAACCAGAGCTTCCAGGGACTAAGCTACTACCTAAAGACTATACATGGACTGACCCTGGACTCTGACCTCATAGGTAGCAATGAATATCCTAGTAAGAGCACCAGTGGAAGGGGAAGCCCTGGGTCCTGCTAAGACTGAACCCCCAGTGAACTAGATTGTTGGGGGGAGGGCGGCAATGGGGGGAGGATGGGGAGGAGAACACCCATAAGGAAGGGGAGGGGGGAGGGGGATGTTTGCCCGGAAACCGGGAAAGGGAATAACACTCGAAATGTATACAAGAAATACTCAAGTTAATAATAAAAGAAATAACTAAATAAAAAAGAAACTGATCATATAGTTTCTATTATTCATTCTGTAAAATAACAGATCTGGATAATAAAAAAAATCTTACATTGGAAGAAGAAATTCTTTTTACTCACAATGTGTAGTCTTTTTGATATGCTGTCAGAATCTAAGTAGTTTTAGAGACAAGAAGGAATTTTCTACCAACAAATAAATGTCTCTGAATTATTCTGAAGTGCTGTGTTCCAGAGGGAGGCGAACGAGCCAGAGGATAAGGACTTCCACGTTGGAGTCAACAAAAATAAAATAGGTAGAGTAAATAGAGAAAAACAATATTGAGGGAATCTTGATTACAGAAAACAATGACAATAACTAATAAAAATCATTATGGAGACTAAAATAAAGGTAGCATTAAAATACACAACGAACACCCTACAAAATTCAGAAGGATGAAGATGAATTACGAAATACAATCAGAAAAGCTTGGCTGTGTTCCAAAGGCACGTGCAGCAACAACAAACAGACTGAAAACAACAACGTGAGGGTGAAGGTGTATCTCAGAGGCTGAGCACTTGTCGCCAGCAGGTATAAATCTCTGGTTCCAATGTCCAGCATGAAAATTGGCAGGCAGGCAGGCAAGCAGGCAGGTAGGCAAGCAGGAAAGAAGGAAGGAAGGAAGGAAGGAAGGAAGGAAGGAAGGAAGGAAGGAAGAAAGGAAGGAAGGAAGGAAGGAAGGAAGAAAGGAAAGAAGGAAGGAAGGAAAGAAGGAAAGAAGGAAAGAAGGAAAGAAGGAAAGAAGGAAGGAAGGAAAGAAGGAAGGAAGGAAAGAAGGAAGAAAGGAAAGAAGGAAGGAAGGAAAGAAGGAAGAAAGGAAAGAAGGAAGGAAGGAAAGAAGGAAGAAAGGAAAGAAGGAAGGAAGGAAAGAAGGAAGAAAGGAAAGAAGGAAGGAAGGAAAGAAGGAAGAAAGGAAAGAAGGAAGGAAGGAAAGATGGAAGGAAGGAAAGAAGGAAGGAAGGAAAGAAGGAAGAAAGGAAAGAAGGAAGGAAGGAAAGATGGAAGGAAGGAAGGAAAGAAGGAAGGAAGGAAAGAAGGAAAGAAGGAAGAAAGGAAAGAAGGAAGGAAGGAAGGAAGGAAGAAAGAAAAGAAGGAAGGAAGGAAGAAAGGAAAGAAGGAAGGAAGGAAGAAAGGAAAGAAAAAAGGAAGGAAGGAAGAAAGGAAAGAAGGAAGGAAGGAAAGAAGGAAGGAAGGAAGGAAGGAAGAAAGGAAAGAAGGAATGAAGGAAGGAAGGAAAGAAGGAAGAAAGGAAAGAAGGAAGGAAGGAAAGAAGGAAGAAAGGAAAGAAGGAAGGAAGGAAGGAAGGAAGGAAGGAAGGAAGGAAGGAAGGAAGAAAGGAAAGAAGGAAAGAAGGAAGAAAGGAAAGAAGGAAGGAAGGAAAGAAGGAAGGAAGAAAGGAAAGAAGGAAGGAAGGAAGGAAAGAAGGAAGAAAGGAAAGAAGGAAGGAAGGAAAGAAGGAAGGAAGGAAAGAAGGAAGGAAGGAAGGAGGGAAGGAAAGAAGGAAGGAAGGAAGGAGGGAGGGAGGGATGGAAGGAAGGGAAGGAAGGAAGGAAGGAAGGAAGAGGAAGAAAAGAAGGAAGAAAGGAAGGAAGCAAGCAAAGAAGAAGGGATGGAGGGATGTCATGAAACACTCAGAAATTAAACACATAAAATCGTGAAAGAAGGATCAATGTCAAAAAATTATAAAAATCTCAATAAATGTAGGAGGAAAACAAAAACCTTGATATTATAACAGATTTCTTCCAGAAAACTGCTCAATGTTCTTGAATACATATTCAAATAAACTCAAGGTAAAAACAAAGAAGGAGTTTTTCCTGATAAGAAGGCATTGATTTTACGTCACCCAGAATAAAATTTGAAATGTAACAGTAAGTGAAGAATAAACTTATATCAAAATAAACTTTTAACTTTTGGTGGTTCAAACAATACTGTAATATTACAGAATAGTAAAAAGAAATATAGCAGGAGGTACAGTTGAAAGTAAGGAGAAAGGTCCATCTATATATAAAAATATAAGAAATGAAGTTCAAAGAGAACAAAGTAGATGTCCAAAAAAATAAAAAATGGAGTTTCTAAACCCTGCTGTCAACAAAAAGAACCAATCCATCACATAAAGTTAATCATGTGTCACATAGCTGGTGCTTCAAAATTTCAACAAATTGTGCAAAGTATAAAGTTGTGTCTCATCCACCAATGGCTAACTGACTTCTTGCCAACCAAACACCACTTCGATCACCCCAAAACTGTGCAAGGAAAATGCTTCCAAAACCATCAAGATATGCAAAACAGTTTGCAAGCATTCTTCAAATCCCCAAGCATAGATATATTTTTGTATAACAAGAATAAATACATTCATTTCTTGTTGGCAACAATGTGCTGATTATAGCGGATCTTCCCCTGATTAATGAACATCTGTTGAAGCCTAGTTATGATTTAAAATTCATGGTCCAGAATTGTAATTCTGTTTTTATCAATGTGTATGTGTGTTTCATATCATGTTTACGTTGTCTATGTAGAATAAATCAGTAAAATAAAACACAGTCTAATTGAAAAAAATGGGAAACACTTTAAAAACAGGTAAGTTATACTGAAGAAATGATTTATTTGTATTTAAAGATTACTTTTTATTATGTTTTCCCTTTCCCTCTCTCCCTCTCTCCCTCTCTCCCTCTCTCCCTCTCTCCCTCTCTCCCTCTCTCCCTCTCTCCCTCTCTCCCTCCCTCCCTCTCTCTCTCTCTCTCTCTCTCTCTCTCTCTCTCTCTCTCTCTCTGTGTGTGTGTGTGTGTGTGTGCGTGCACACATTTGCACAAGAGATGGGTGCTTGCAGCCCAACTCATGTTATCTGGCAGAGAAGAAAAAGCCCTTAACTGATGAACCATCTCTCCAATTATTTTTCCAATACAGGCAACCTCTATTATAATTAGGACTGCTAAACATATTAATTTTAAATTATGTATGTCTTTAATGTTTTTATTTGGTTTTGAGATTGTAACTTCGTTATATTTTCCCTTCACTTTCCTCCCTGCAAACATGTTCACGTACACCTCTATGGTCTCCTTTATAGCCATGGCCTCTTTCTGCCCTAATTGTTACTGCATGAATACACATATTTGTATATATACATATATTTAAATATAATCTTTTAGAAAAGTCTTATTTTATTTAATTTATGTTTATGTATGTATGTCTGTGTGAGTATGTGCCACATAAGTCCCAGACAACACATTTATTAATAAAGGAGGTACAAGAAAAAGTGGACGTACTCGTATCTCTCAACTTACTATTTTAAAATCAAATGAGAAAACAATGTATAACCCAGGTATGAGGAAACATAACAAGAATCAGATTTTTGTATTATTCTTAATATATCACAAAACTTTAAAATGATAATTTAAAGTATAGTTTATGTGACTTTTGGAACCATGTTTTCTCTATTAGAACATGTTCTGTTGATAGAGTTGCTCAGAGTATAACCAGGTTTGTTCATACATTTGCTTTGTTATTAAAATAGAGAAATTAGAACTAAATAACTATTCACCACAGAGGAATATGCAAATAAAACTCATTAGTGAGAGAGATTTAGTCTGTCCAGAGTATAAATTAACCAGTTCAATGACATAACATCATTATTCAGAGTTACTAGAGCAACGCTACACACTGCATCCTGTCCTCAGACTCTTTTCATTAACCCAGGTTAAATCTAATCCTCTTTTTGTTGTCCCTCTGTTTTCTAACAGGTGCCCAGCACTGTACATTTCTGCACTCTTTGGTAGCCATTTTCTGAACACAAGAGTGAATCACCAAGAGGTTACATGTTTCATGCACATTGTATTACTTATTTTAAAAACAATACTGAAAGACTATTGTAACTGCTTTACAGTGTGTCACCTGCTATATAGGGTCACTCTGCATTTTATTAGGACCAAGCCAATAGAAAGCAATAGTCAAAGTAGAGAGAGAAAGTTTTTCATGGTGGCAAAGTTCAGTGACTTAATAATTTATTCTGAAATTTGCTTTAAAAAGCTTCATGAGTCATCAAACATGAAATTAGTCTTTTAAAGTGCTTAATTCTCATAACCTCTATTTTTCTTAAACACCCCTTTCCATTCTAAACTGAATAGATTTAAATAAAAAGATATAAAGTTATTAAAATCAAAACTGTGTATCATTTCATCTAGCTACGCAAACATTTCTTTGCTATATGTTGCTCTCTAAATAGAAACTGCTTTATATAAAAAATTAATAGCAGAAATAATTATACAGCTTCTAGGTGAGTCATTCTGTAACTTTTAGTCCTTGGGAAGATTCCACATTTCTAGTCATTTTCTATGCAATGGTTTGTACTACCCACTTACATTGTTGTTAAAATCCTATCCCATTATTAAATACTTTTATGCAATATGGCTGTCATGTTTATATATCAACCTTACATTTAAAATTCACCCGAATACAAAAGATGCATGTTTAAAAGTTTGACCTGGAGAGTTTTAGGAGCCTCACCAGGGATTTTACCATCTTTAGCCAAATAGTAGCCTGGGGACAGACTGAATTTGAATCAAAAGACATGATGAATTAATTAATTAAACACTACAAGTATTTATTGCCTTCCTTCCTCCTGACTGGACTTCCAGGATATAAGTGAGAACTGCCTGTATCTTAGTGAAATACCTATCTACTTAAAAGCTATTTTAACAGGTAAATGAAAACACATTGTAACAAATACATCAGTACGCATGCGTGTTGCTCAGAGAGGTGACAGAATTCAGGAAGCCGTTCAGAAGGTGAGGAGTGAGTACCAAATAAACTGATCAGACATGATGATGCCTCAGCTGGATTTTGAAGGATGGAGGGGAAAAGGGGAAGCTGTGAAAGCCCTCAGATGGCTTCTCCTTTATTTGAGATTTCACCACTTCCTTCACAGCCTTGATCACAGTAGTCACAGACACCCCACAAGCAACTCTCTTCATCACTGTGTAGCTTCCCTCATTATTCAAGTCGGAACAGATGCAGACACCTTTGCTGATACTGCACGTGTCCTCTTGCACCACTTCCAAATGCTTCACCTTCTGCTCTACTCCGTTTTTCTGCTTCTTCATGCATCAAACTATGGTTTCATCAGTTATTGGAGTGGTTGCACTCTCCTCCCTAATACAAAACAGTCAGGAAGTACAGCATGGAGTTTATTTGTTTCAGCACCCCCTTTTTCCATCCCTTCTCCACAGATGCTAACTGCAACAGGAACCAATTACTGACAACCATATAGAGTTTTCACAGACGGATCTGAAGAAGGAAATTTTTGCTTGTATGAAAACATCTTTAAGGAGAATTACCTACTAAATGGGCACCCTCTTGATGAAAGTTAAAAATAGAATTTTTAGAAGTCTGTTCTGATTTGGATCTGTCACTCAAAAGATCACTCATTGCAACTTTAACTTCCCACAGTCAAAGTTGGAAAGTGGAGCCTAATGTAAGGTATTTAGGTTTAAAGGCCCCTGTTTCTGTGGGTAATCTAGAAATATACTGAAATATACTGAAGTCACAACACCCTCCCTGAAAGTTATGAGTGTGGAGTAATGATTTACCAACCCCGCATCTGATAGAGAGCTAATATCCAATATATACAAAGAACTCAAGAAGTGAGACTCCACAAAATCAAATAACCCTATTAAAAATGGGGTACAGAGCTAAACAAAGAATTCTCAACTGAGGAATACTGAACAGCTGAGAAGTACCTAAAGAAATGTTCAACATCCTTAGTTTTCATGGAAATACAAATCAGAACAACCCTGAGATTCCACCTAATACCAATTAGAATGGCTAAGATCAAAAACTCAGGTGACAACAGATGCTGGCAATCCATTGTTGGTGGGATTGCAAACTGGTACAACCACTTTGGAAATCAGACTGGCAGTTACTCAGAAAATTGGACAAAATACTACCCAAGAACCCAGCTATACCTTTCTTGGGCATATACCCAAAAGATGTTCCAACATATAACAAAGTCATATGCTCCACTGTGTTCATAGCAGCTTTATTTATAATATCCAGAAGCTGGAAACAATCTAGATGTCCTTCAACAGAGGATTAGATACAGAAAATGTGGTATATGTAGACAATTAGCTATTAAAAACAATGACTCTATGAAATTCTTAGGCAAATGGATGAAACTAGAAAATATCATCCAGAGTGAAGTAACCCAGTCACAAAAGGACACACATGTTATGCACTCACTGATAAGTGGATATTAACCCAAAAGCTCAGAATACCCATGATACAACACACAGACCATAGGAAACTCAGAAAGAAGGAAGACCAAAGTGTGGATGCTTCAGTACTACTTAGGAGGGGAACAAAATAATCATGGATGGTAGAGTGTAGGAGGGACTTGGGAGATAGAGAGGAGGGGGAAGGGGAAGGAGGACAGGATCAGGTGTAGGAGGAGACTAAGGAGATGTACAGTGTCAGGAAATTGAACACAGTTATGTAGCAAGGGGGTTGGGGAACTGGGAGTAAGCACCAGAAAATCCCAGATGCCAGAAAAGCAAGAGGTTCCCAGGAGCCAACAAGGGAATGACATTAGCTAAAATGACCAACACAGGGAAGAGAGAAGCCATAGAGAGCGTATCCAGAGGTTAGGCATGGCCCTGGTTGAGGGATGGGACCACCCACCCATCTAAAGATTTTAAACCAGAATTGCTCCTGTCAAAAGGAAACACAAAAACAAAGAGTGGAGCAGAGCCTGAAGGAAAGGCCACCCAGAGACTACCCCACCTGGAGACCCATCCCATATGTAGCCAGCAAACCCAGATACTATTGCTGAAGCCAAGAAGGGTTTGCTGACTGGAGCTTGATATAGTTATCTCCTGAGACGCTCAGCCAGAGTCTTACCAATACATATGCAGATGCTTGCAGTCAACCATCAGACTGAACAAGGGGACCCCAATGGAGGAGTTAGGGGAAGACTGAAGGAGCTGAAGGTGTTTGCAACCCATAGGAAGAATAGCAATATCACCCAACCAGATCCCCCAGAGCTCCCAGAAACTAAATCACCACCAAAGAATGCACATGGAGGGACCCATGGCTCAAGCTGCATATGTAGTACAGGATGGCCTTGTTGAGCATCAATGGGAAGAGAGGCCCTTGTCCCTCTGAAGGCTCGATGCCCCAGTGTAGGGGAATGCCAGAGCAGTGAGGTGGGAGTAGGTGGCTGAGTGAGCATCCTCATAGAAACACAGGGGGAGCGGAGTTCCATAGTGGGGTTGCAGAGGGGAAGGGAAACAGGAAATGAAGATAACATTTGAAATATATGTAAAATAAACAATAAAAAATCTATGAAGTCAATAAACATATCACATATGTATAAAAAATAACGTTCGTAATAGGCAGGAAGGTGATGGTGCATGCCTTTACTCACAGCATTCCTGGAGGTAGAGACAGACAGGCCTCTGTGAGTTCAATGCCAGCCTGGTCTACAGAGTTCTAGGATAGTCAGAAAAAGACAGAAAATCATGTTTTGAAAGAACAAAACCAAAACCAAAGAAGAGGAGGAGGAAGAGGAGGAGGAGGAGAAGGAGGAGGAGGAGGAAATTCAGGAGATGCCAAATAATGAAGTCAGACTTGATGTTAACCCAGAGAAGAGCCAGCTGAATACCTGAGTACTTCCAAGGACCCTTTAAATGAGCTGCATCTCCAAAACACCGAAGTCCAGTTTCTTTTCAGGATTTCCACAGTGAAGAGGGACTATATTGTTATTGTCTTTCCTTATGTATTCACTGTGATGTGAAGTGCAATATTGCAGTCCATTCCTAATATTTCCTTCACCTTTATGCAGAATCTGCAATGCTATTTTGCAACTCTTGCCAATCTGCTAGGAACTAAAAAAAAATGCTATCAGAATTTCTTAAGGAGCTTAAAATTATTAATTCCACTTCCATGCATTAAACATGCATTATATAATTAAAATTTTCACAAACACTAAGAAGGGTGGTTCATTAACGCAGTAAAGTTCTGTGTTAAAGGCCATCCCTTTGTCTTCTTCACTATTTTAATCACTTCCAAGTTCAGGTGTGATTTTTCAATGAAAAATGTGAAAAATCACACAGAAAAGATTTATGCTTGCTCTGACTTAAATCGCATGAGACTTATGTCTGATAGAAAATTTAAGATAGCCGAGAGAATTCCTTGAGGAATGTCTGAGAGAGAAGATAGTAAAAGGCAGGGGGCTCGGGGGGTGGCAGGGGGAAGGACCACAGCACTGAGCATCCAGCACCCAGCGTCAAGCATCCTGTCAGTTATATTCAGTGAGAGACTGCAGTGTGTTCATCTTGCTCTTCCTTCACACAAAATAGCATGCAATGTTGTGCTCCAAGCATAGAACATATTCAAATGGGAAACTGTCAAAAATACTCACGCCCTGCTATGATAAAAAAAAAAAAATCCTTGAGTAAATACTGACTTGATTATAAGAGAAGCTTTCAGGATAGCCAAAGGCTGGTAAATTGGTCAGTGGAGTGCCTTTCACAGCGATGCTTCAAGGAGCCAAGCTGTCAACGAATTTTCTGTCTTGCCCATATGGTTTCCAAGCTCACCCTCTCTGGGCAACCAAAAGAAAGAACATGAAGGAGCTCGGTGTTTATGTGCTCGGTCTAGAGATGAAAGATTGTACTTGCTGGTCTTTGCCAATCACATGGCCAGACATGTGGCTAAGTGTGGGCTGGCAAAGCTATAATTACAGAACTGGAAACCACATCCCAGCAGCAATTCCACAATACTTAGAAGGGAAAACAAGTATTTGAAAGAACTTGTCATCCCTGCTCCCCCATTTTCATCCTCAGTGGAACTCGCAATCCCTGCTCCCTCAGTTTATCCCCAGAAGAGCTTGCCACGCTCATAGACCCATAGGTGGCTGTAGGTAGTGGCTTGTGTAATTAGATCTAACAATGTGTATGTGTTTTAATAGTGGCTTCTGGGGTCAGAATATTCCATCATCTCTATTATTTGTAGGAGAAAACGAACGCTTCATGAAAAATAAATCTATTCATGTACTTGAAGCTATGGAAAGTATTCAGCAATATTTCCAGTAACGTTAACACAACCAGGCCTAATCACACAAGCAGAAATCATTTAAATTGGATGAAGAGGGGTGATCTGAAGACAGCCTTCACCTGCTCTAGTTTCAATGTAAGGGGGAAAAACTGAAGCTTCAAGTATTTGAACCTGGCAAAGTAGGGCTCAAAGGTCAAACACTTAGGAAACTCACTAAAATTGTGGTAAATGGTAAGTCTCCCAATCTTTTACTGCAGAATCTGCTCAAATAACATTGGATAGGAGAAACTTGGCTTTGACAACAGCTTCATTTCTGACTTTCCTTCACCTCTCAGAATATCACAGATCTGCATAAGACCATTTAGGTTTTGAAGGCTAACTTACCTAATACAAAAAAAAAAAACATTCATTGGTTCTGCTTCCAGACTTTTTGGGAGGTTCAACTTTATTATAACAACTGCATATCAAGAATTCTTTTGTGTTAATATATTTTGCCACAAAGTGGGAAATACAAAAATAATTTATTTTTAAGATATATTCTTTAAGTGTGTGTGTGTGTGTGTGTGTGTGTGTGTGTGTGTGTGTGTGTGTGTGTACCTTCATGAGTACAGGTACCTGTATAGGCCAGAAGATTGTGATGAATATTTTCATGTCAACTTAAGACGAGCTAAAGTCACCTGAGAGGAGGAAACCTCAGTTATGAAAATGCCTGCATGAGATCAGGCTTGCAGGCAGGCCTGTATGATATTTACTTCATTGGTGATTAAAGAAAGAGGGACTAGCACACTGTTGGTGGGGCCATCCCTGGGATAGTGGTCATGAGTTCTATAAGAAACCAGGGTAAACAAGTCACGATGAACAAGCCAGTACGTAGCATCCCTCCATGGCCTCTGCTTCAGCTCTGGCCTCTAGGTTCCAGCCCTGCTTGAGCTCCAGTCCTGACTTCCTTCAGTGATTGACTACAATGTAGTTGTAGTTACATCCCCAACTTGTTTTTTTGGTCATGGTATGTCATCACATCAATGATAACCCTAATTAAAAGAAAGATCTAGTATCCATTGGAGCTGGAGATACAAGGAATTTGTGAGCCATCTAACATGTGTGCTGAGCAAGAAATTCAGATCCTCTTTAAGAGAAAAAGTGTTCTTGATTACTAAGCCATCTCTCCAGCCCAGACAAAGCCATTTTATACCAGTGAGTATGTGCACAATCCCAACAATACTCACCTGTACCATAACTCGCCACTTCAATGTTACCCTCAAGAAAAATTTTCATATGATCTATGCTTCAATCCATAAATTCATCAAGAGTCTGCACTGATGCTCTGCCCACCAAGCAGATCACTAGGTTAAAGCTCTCTTCATGTACATAAACAATAAAATATAAACAAATTTTCAAAAGAAATTAAGGCAAATCAGAGCACTGAGTATACTTAATGGATTTTAAGAGTCATTTTTTACACTAATGGAAAACATTTCTATTACTTTGGAGGCCTAAACAGTTTGTCTGTGACATTCCTTCCATCTGCATAGAAAGCAACTATAGCTTTATCCATCAAACAGATATTCATAGTAAGCCTACCTTTCAATTTCAAAGTCAAAGTGCACAGTGTTATGATTATTACAAGTATTCTTGCAGTTTGTTTCCTGTCTCTAGGTTCCAAGTAGCCTCATTAGTATTACATACGCACACGTCAGTGTTTGAGTAAGAGCATAATTGAGGAATGAGGAGCCAGTGTTTTACATACAGATCCTGGCTTAGTGAAAAACATTCCAGCAAATGTTTACATTGTAAAATGTTCTGAGAAACAGAGATCATTGGGAGATGTATACAAAAGAAAACTGAATAAACATTTAATGAGAGTCTCTTTATGATAAGTATCATGGGACAAGGTAGAAAGGACAGGTCAGAAGCTCAATGTCTCCAACAGGAGATGAGGTAATGACAATCACCCTAGATGAAACATAAAATCTGACAGGCCTGCTCATAGGCGAGACAGATGGTGCCCATTTGCAGGGATGACAACATCCTTGTGGAGAAAAGAGAAGTCTGAGACAGGCCTAGAGGATCCATGCAATTCTTAGAACTGCCGTGGGATGGATAGATGGCACTTCAGTCAGGGAGCGTGAGGGTCCATTTTGGATGAGAAAACATCCACAGACTTGAAATACAGTCCTGTACATAAATACATATGTGGGCATGTACTGTTCATATAATTTTATGTATGTATATTTGTATTAATAGATATGAATGTCTATATCATTCATATATCTTTCATATTGCAGTGACTTCTGCAGACGAAAGGAGTTAGAATTTGAGCACTCTATATTTTGAGCTTATGTAAATCCAAATTTTTAGAGCCATTCAATAGATAGTTATTACTGTCCATGGACTTGGAGACACAGTTTGGCCTCAAGGATATCAGCAAAGCTACACAAAGGATTAATACAGTGAGTTCTGACAAGAGCCTGCCCACGTTTAAACTCTACATATTCCATTTTTCTGACTTGAACAAGTTACTCAGACATCTCTGTTTCAGATTTCTAGATTGTAAAGTATAGATGATAACAGCAGTACTGACATTACAAGGTCCAGGCAAAGACAAGAAATCCTCTTACATATAATAACTAGGAGAATTGCCTATCACATGGAAATGTTCTATAAAGGTTGATTGTAATACTTACACTTAACACAAAAACACACAATCCTTTCCTGGAGAATAAGAAATAGCTTGTGTAATTCATTTTGGGATCACTACAATTTCCAACAGAGCATGTGTACGTCAAATGTAACAAACATATTTAGACAACATTTGAGCCTGCAGAAATTCTCCAACATCACAAGCAGAGCATGGGATGGTCTGGATATCATGTAAAATCTCCTCCATTTAGTAAAGGACAACATGGATTCCAGATAGACTGAGGTACAGAAGTTGCTGTGGGTCAACTGTTTTCTGACTCTACCCACTGTAAGTGAACTGCTAGATGCATTTGAGTCTTTTCAACATTGATGCAATCCTTGAGGATTCCTACTAAGAGTTATCAAAATTTAAAAAAAAAAGAACCTGTGGGAAATATCATCTTTCATCCCACACCTGTCTATAAACATCTGAGTATTTTGTTGGGTAATTAAACAGTGGATCTAATGACAAATAAGGCACTTCCTGAAAAAGCAAGTCAGCATCAATCATACACAATAAATTAGATCTATCAGTGGGCAGACATTATGGTTAGTCATGGAGGCCACTAGAGAAAAGTCTTTGTGTAAGAGATCAGTCGACCTACATACAAGAACATTCAGAATTTATAAACACCGTCATCATTTGCCAGCATCATTTATATCACAAGGATTAAGTTCACATGAGTAATGTATAAACCCTGACCTGATTATGAAATGTGAGCGATTCAGCCAATATTTTAAAAACCACGCACACAGGATATTAATAAAATCAATAAAGAAAGTAGAGGCCAACACCAGAGGAAGAACAGCCAAGTCAGGGGAGAAACATGGAGGGGAACTCCCATGATGGGGCCTTCAGTTGCAAGTTTCCTTGGCCCAAAACTCAAAACTAACAAAAGCTTAATGTCCACATAACTGCCCAGAGCAGACATGGCATATTCACCACTGCAGAGTTTGTGGGGTATTTTGGTTTTGCCAATGTTTTCAGTAAGGCTCTAGCATTCAGACACGGATGGTGCCAGGAGGGCTGAGAAAGAGGTTGAAGTTTTGTGGCAATTGTGACATACACCACTATGGCTGAGCAGCTTCTGGGAGTGCCAGGGGTCTTGATCTTTGTACTTCTTTTCACCAGAAACTCTTATTTCTTGAGAAAAATTACCACCATTAAAGCCACATTCTCTACACCTAGTCCTGAAGTGACCTAATGTGCCAAGGTGGGTTGGTACCCAGTGGGCAGGGGGCTCCAACTTCTCAGAGGAGAAGGGGAAGGGAGAAGGGGCTGAGATGAGGATGTAAAGTAGATAGATGATAGATAGATAGATAGATAGATAGATAGATAGATAGATAGATAAGATAGACAGTCAGACAGACAGACAGATGGAAATTAGCTCTACACGACTACATATTTGCTCATTTAATCACATAGAAACATTGATTAAACAAGCACTGTGTCCAGTGCATTGCATTAAGCACTACAGGAACAAAAATTAGAGAGTGAACGACTGACTCTAAAATGATACAAAATATTAGAGGAAAAAAGCAAAAAAACATAGCACAGTACTAAAGCTTTAACAAGTAGAAACAGAAAAAATGCAGAACCCTCCAATGAGAAAATATGGAAGAAGGATAAAAGGGCTGCATACATGTTTCTGATCTGGATGCTAAAGACAAACAACATACAATAGTTGGTCTTCTTTACAAACTAGGCACCTGAAATAGATCGTCGGGTTATACAGTTTGATGAGAACCTATAGAAGAAAGATCCATAAACACAGTAAGCACATTGAGATGAAGCTTCTGGCTGTGAATTCCATTTAGCTTTAGAAAACAGCCTGGCTTTTAAAATCCTTAAAATCCAGTCTGCAGTCCTCTGAATTAGTAAAAGCACAAAGATACTTTAACATAAACATGTAGAAGAAGGCAAATTGATCCACTCTTGTTTTCTTATACAAAGCTCAAGTCCAAGTGGATCAAGGACCTCTACATAAAAGAAAAGAAAAGAAAAAAAATACTCCCTCTCCAATCTCATATTGTGGAAGATAAAGAAGCAATAGTGCTAAGTGGTCTTCAACTCTTAGAAAATATAGACTTTTTTAAAAGTTGAAACTTAACTAGAGCCTTTGATTTAGTTTTCTTAAATATGTAACTTTATTATTTTTAATTATGTGTACTTTGTGGTATGTGCACATGACTTGAGGTGTCAGATCTCCCTGGACCTGGAGTTTAGGTTGTTGCGAGCTCTCAAACATTGATGCTAAGAGCTGAATTTGAGTCCTCTGCCAGAGCTGAACAATTCTTTTTTTTAAGTAATCTTTTTAGTGGATAGTTTCTTTATTTGCATTTCAAATGTTATCCCCTTTCCTGGTTTCCCCTCCAGAAACCCCCTATCCCATCTCCCACCCCTTATCTCCATGAGGTACCCACACACTCCCCCCCTCCTACCTCCCCGCCCTGGCATTCCTTTACACTGGGGCATCAAGCCTTCACAGGACCAAGGGCCTTTACTGCCATTAATGCCCTACAAGGCCATCTTCTGCTACACATGAGGCTAGGAGCCATGGGTCACTCCATGTGTACACTTTGGTTGGTAATTTAGTCCCTGAGAACTCTGGGGTGTCTGGTTGGTTGATATTGTTGTTCTTTCAATGGGGTTGCAAACCCCTTCAGCTCCTTCAGTCCTTTCTCTAACTCCTCCAATGGGGATTCCGTTCTCAGTCTAATGGTTGGCTGTGCAAATCCACCTCTGTATATGTCAGACTCTGGCAAAGCCTCTCAGGAGACAGCTATATCAGGTTCCTGTCATCAGGCAATTCTTGGCATCCACAGTATTTTCTGGGTTTGGTGACTGGATGTGGAATGGATCTCCAGGTGTGGCAATCTCTAGATGGACTTTCCTTCAGTCTCTGTTCCACTCTCTGTCTCTGTATTTCCTCCTGTGAGTATTTTGTTCCCCCTTCTAAGAAGGACTGAAGAATTCTCACTTTGGTCTTCTTGAGCTTCATGGGGGTCTGTAAATTGTATCTTGGGTATTCTGAGCTTTTGGGCTAATATCAATTTATCAGTGAGTGCATACCATGTGTGTTCTTTTGTGATTGGGTTACCTCACTCAGGATGATATTTTCGAGTTCCAGCCATTTGCCTATGAATTTCATGTGGTCATTGTTTTTAACAGTTGAGTAGTACTCCATTGTGTAAATATACCAGAATTTCTGTATCCATTCCTCTGCTGAGGGAAATTCCAGCTTCTGGCTATGATAAATGAGGCTGCTATGAACATAGTGGAGCATGTGTCCTTGTTATGTATTGGTGCATCTTTTGGGTATATTCCCAGGAGTAGCATAGCTGGGTCCCCAGATAGCACTATGTCCACTTTTCCAAGGAACCTCCAGGCTGATTTTCAGATTTATTGTACCAGCTTGCACTCCCACTAACAATGGAGGAGTGCTCCTCTTTCCCCACATTCTCACCAGCATCTGCTGTCACATGAATTTTTGATCTTAGACATTCTGACTTGTGTGAGGTGTAATCTCAGGGCTGTTCTGGTTTGCATTTCTTGATGACTAAGAAGGATGTTGAGCATTTCTTTAGGTGCTTCTCAGCCATTCAATACTCCTTGGCTGAGGATTCTTTGTTTAGCTCTGTACTCCATTTGTAATAGGGCTATTTGATTCTCTGGAGTCTGATTTCTTGATTTCTTTGCGTATTTTGGAGAATTGCATTTAGAGACAACGAAGTTTGGACTGACTGGATGACAATATAGACCACGTGGAAATCCCTCAACTGCTGCTCATCTTCCTATGAAAGGTAATCAAGTACAATATGGAATAAGACGGTGGCCAGAGCCACCTACATCCAGTTCCACTCATGTCATTGCATTGATTTCAAAGTAATCTTACAACTAAGACATATTTCTCACTAGACAAATTATCTCTGTTCACTGTACCCCTTAACCTTTTGAGAACACCCAGGGGATGTATAACAGAAAGAATCCAATTAGACTCTCCACAGAGATACTGCACATCTCTGTTGACCACTGCTGTGCACAATAGGCAAGTCATGGAATTAGCGGAAATATATATTAACAATGAGTGGGTAAGGAAAACATGGCATATGAACCCAATGTAGTTTATTCTGCCATAAAAAGTCATTTAGGAATGTCAAAAACCAAAGAGCATTATGTTAATCTAAAAAATTTTGACCAAAAAACCAGACAGATACTGCATATTTTCACTCATATTTAAAATATGGAGTTCAAAAAATGAGTAATACTTGCAAACAGAATGAGGGGATATTTGGGAAGGGAACAAGTACAGCTGAGAGGATGAAAAAAAAGAAAGAAAAGAAAACTGGAAGAAAATAGTGGGAGATGGAGAAGGTCATCGTACCTGTAGAATATATTTGCATGAGAAGGTCATGTTAAAACCCATTCTTTCCCACAACTAATATGTTGTATAGGAAACTTTTAAATGTAATGAAATCTTAAGAGCTAATGAAAAACAGTCCTATTAGAGGACTCTGCAATAAAAAGACCCTGAGTGATAAAAGTAGGTTCAACATGTGAAGGAATGGAAAAAACACATTTTATACCAAATGTTCCATTAAATGGCCAGAAGTGGCTCCTTGTTGCCACATCTAATGTTATAAGTGTATGTCCAAAGCCTGGGGTGCCATCTTCATTGATGGGGGATTCTAACTTCTAATCTCCAAGTAGGCAAGAGTATGTCAAGGACATCCTACTGGATATGCAATGATACATGTGGCATTGAGCTTAGAAGACAAGGGGACAAAGAATCTTCCAAATGGGCCCAAAAGATGGGGAAAATGGCCTCCTGTAATAGTCTAAGGGTAAGATAAAAAGATAATATTTTAACATATGCTTCTCATTTGAACACTTTGAAGTCTCACACATGGAAAGATCACTCCAAACACATTTTAATAAAAAGTGAATTATCAGGTACATGATAGGTGTAGAGAAGCCAAGGCAAAGTCACACTGGAGGCAAGGTGTTTAGGTGCTGAATTTCATGTTTGAAATGTTATTTCACTACCATGGAGCATGCTCTGTCTTCTCTCCCAAATTGTCATTCCTGGGCCAACAACAACAAACTAGGACAAATGTCTACTACCTCTGGAGGCAGGGATTTCTTTCTGTAATTGGAAATAATATATTTTTCAGTCAACAGATTACAGGACAGTAGACCCAGGTGGAAACTCTGGAGTCTGTCCATAAGCCTTACCTGTGGGTAAGATACAGGAATATGGTAGTTGTGTATGAGCACAGACTAGGCTGGAGTCAGAACTTCGAGTGAGTTCATGCCTCAACTCAGTGCTCTGAGATTTGGGGGTCTGTTTTAATCATGGTCATCTAAAATGGAACCTATATAATTAATATATATTAAAAGGTGATGTATGAGGTTGACATACAGGACATGCTTCAGGTAGTCAAACAACGGCTGTGTTACCATTAAAAAAGCAAAGAATTTGGTAGCCATTCAGTCTACAAGACTGGATATCTTAGCAGTTCCAATGTGCTTCTGAAATCCTGGAGAATCCTGGAGAACAGATGGTCTTGAGTCTATGCTGGAATCTGGAAGAAACTAGTAGAAAAAGACCAAAGGAACTTGCCTACAAAAGTGAGAGCAGAGGTCCACATCATTGGGAAAAAAAGTGAAAGCAAGCAGACAAAAAGCTTCTTTTTTCATGTCCTCTTATGTGGGCTACCATCAAAACGTATGGCCCAGCCTTAAGTTGAGTGTTCCTGCTTCAGAGAAGCTTCCAGTGACTAAACCACGAAGCAAATGGTATACATGGCTCCAGCTGCATATGGAGCAGAGGACTGCCTTATCTGGCATTAATGGGAGGGAAGGGACCTTGTCCTGTGGAGACTGAATGTCCCAACATAGGGAAATGCTAGAAAGTGAGGCAGTAGTGGGTGGGTGGGTGGGTGGGTGGGAGGGTAGGGGAGCACCCTCATAGAAGCATGGGAATGGGGGATGGGATAGGGAGTTTGCAGAGGGGAAACTGGGAAGGTGGATAACATTTGAAATGTAAATAAAGAAAATAACCAATAAGAAATTCTCTCATACAAGCACCCAGCAGCTTGGGTTTTAGTTGATTCTAGGTATGGTCAAGTTGACACCCAAGACTATCCATCACAGGCTAATGTATACCAACTCCCCTGGCAAATAAGCCACTCTGTTCTCAGTTGCAGGAAGACATATAGTTGTGTCACACAGTGCCATGCTGAGTGCTGATGGCACTCAATAAATGTCTGTTGACCAAATGAATAGAGACCACTTTTCCATGTATACTGGCTGTTTTAGTTAGAGTTTCTATTGCTAAAACATGACCAAAAAGCAAGTTGGGAAGGAAATGGTTTATTTATTTGGCTTATACTTCCAAATAGATCATAGTCCATAATTAAATGAAGTCAAGACAGGAACTCAGGTAGGGTAGGAATTTGGAAGCAGGAGCTGATACAGAGGCTATGGAAGGAAGCTGTTTACTGTCTTGCTTCACATGGCTTGTTTAACCTGCTTATTTATATAATCCAGGACCACCAGCCCAGGGATGGCACCATCACAGTGAAATGGGCCCTCCCCCATTGATAACTAACTGATAAAATGCCTTACAGCTAGAACTCAAGGAAGCATTTTCTCAACTGAGGCTCCCTCCTTTCTGATGATTCCTGCTTGTGTCAAGTTGACACACAAAACCAGTCAGTACAGTTGGCAAAACCATATCCTCACAAATTCTGAAAACTCAAAGCAAGTACAATGACCTCATCTGTGTCACTAAGTAACGAAGATGAAAAGAAATGGGTGGCTGTGCTTTCAGTTCATTTTTGGGTATTTTAGTAGTAACATATCTGGAGCAAGTCTTTGCTTATCTACCAGTGCTGTTATTCAGTTAAGGCAAAAAGTCTTTTGATGTGCTTAAATATATGCTGTAAACTCTTCCAAGACAATGCCAAGAGGCTTCCCAAAATAAACTTCATAAGAAAAAGAAGCTACTGCTGTCAGAACCCATCAGGAACTTTATCTACTCTGTAAAACAACTAGCCAGCTTTGATCTTAAATCCTAAAGTGTCCATCTCCTGTGATAGCAGTGCTTGTGCATGAGCTCAACAATTTAGGCAAAATTATGACTTGTGATGACAGATGTAACTGGGGATTGATGATGAGTCTGAGTCACCATCACATGGCTCTAATTACTGGACTGAAGACTAGGATCTGCCTCCATCTCAGTGAGGGATGTCAGTAAACCTCCTCACAGTTAATATCAACCCAGTGCTAATCTACATCCATGTCATGCCTCATCTCTGGGCTTCAGAATCAACATTCTGGTTGCTTACATATTGTATACATTGAATTAAATAACCTTTAAAATGCATTTATCCAAACACTTAAAATGCTTCAGAATGCAATCTTATTTGAGCTAAAAATTTTTCTAGAGAAAACCAAGTTAAAATGCCCTAAGTTTGGCTCCTGTATATTTTGACCTTTTTTAAACTATTTGTTTGTTTGTTTTTGAGGTAGTGTTGCTTGTAGAACAGGTCGAACTCCTATTCTTCATGCCTCCACCTCCAAAGTTCTGGGAAAATCCTGCTCTAACATGAGTTAAACCTATTAATATTATCTCACGCAATACATCCAATCTGTAGCTTCCCCTCCCTCAATTTTTCACAACTCTCCCATCACCTCCCTTCTTCCCCAGATCCACTTCCCTGCCCAGTCTCCTCCCAGAGAAAATCAGGTCTCTAGGCATGCTAACAAAACACATGTACAACAAATTACAATAAGACCTGGCACAAACCTTCACCTCAAGGCTGGACTTTTAAAGAGAAGGAAACATGGCTGTCAAGAGATGACTCATTTGTTAAGAACACTTTTTGCTCTTCAGTTCCCTACACCCAAATAATAGCTCATAGTGTTCCATAACTCCTCTTTGAGGAGGACTAACACTCTGTTCTGACTTCCCTGGACACAACAAGGGTCACATATGGTACACAAACATACATCCAAGCAGAACTCTCACATCCATAAAAAGAAAAAAACTAACAGAATTTAAAAAGAAAGAAGAGGAAGACACGAGAAGATTAAATGAAAAAAAGTAATCATAGAGTCATTTATACACCAAGGAGATAGTTGTTTCTTCTTAGGAACAAGAAAAATGACCTCTACCAACACTTCAGATTTAAAGACCTGGTCTAGAATTTATAATATCTGTTTCCATAGTTTAATTCTTGAGCAACAGAATCTTTCTATGGCCCCTCAAGCACACTAAAACATCTCTATGATGAAAGCTGATAAATTGTTCAAGTTTCACCTATTTAACCAGATATCAGGATTCCACCTTTTGTAGCCCAAGGTTGGCTACTGTTTTATGATTTGTAGATGCCATTTCAATGTATAGATTGAATTTATATTTATCAAAATATAATTAATAAATCAATCTTGCATCACAACTTTTAAAAATATTCTTTAAATAATTCAATGGTGGGTTATTACACATGGAAAACAGACATTACAAACAGACTGCTTTTCATCTCTACCTGTTACCTAAACCATCATTTCTTGCACTAAGTCCCACTACTGAGATAAAATAACCAAATCAAGTAACTAATGAAGAGCAAAGGGTTGTTTTGGCTCACAATTCTGTAGGTTCCAGTCCACAATTATGTAGCTTCACTTGGTATGGCTCTGGGGAACAACCACTCATCCCAGTAAGACACATTACAGTGAACAGCTCACTTCATAAACCATCAAGTAACAGAGGAGAGAGAACGCTTACGGTGTGGGGGTCTCACAATCTCTCCAAAGGGCATCTTCTTAGTGACATAAGGATCTCTATGGGGCCCCACCTCTTACAAATTCATCATCTGTAGTTTCCCCCTGGGAATAATACCTTTAACCCACTATTCCTCAGAAAACATTTGACATTTGAGGTTTCTCAACTCTCGTTGATTTTATCGTTGTTGTCTAGAAAATGTGGAGAGTTGTATCTTCGGTTCTTTTGCCAGCTCTAACGACTCTTTTCCTATTATTAGGTGGCCTTGCCCAGTCTCCATATGGGGTTTTTGCCTTGGTTTTTGGGGTATCTTGGTTTTTTCTTGTTTGGCTATCACCCTTGGAGGCCTGCTCTTTTCTGAAGAAGAAACAGGGGAGTGAATCTGGGGAAGAGGGGTGGTAGAACAAACTGGGAAGAGTAGAGGGAGGGGAAACTATGTTCAGAATATACTGCATGAGAGAACCAATTTTCAATTTAAAAAGAAAATATTAAATAATTTTACTAATCTAATCAAATTCCTTCATATGTATTTATGGTTTTTTTTTTAGATTGCATCTTTTTTTTTAATTAACTTGAGTATTTCTTATTTACATTTCCAGTGTTATTCCCTTTCCCGGTTTCCGGACAAACATCCCCCTAATCCCTCCCCCCTTCTTTGTGAGGTTTTCCCTCCCCATCCTCCCCCCATTGCCGCCCTCCCCCCAACAATCACGTTCACTGGGGGTTCAGTCTTAGCAGGACCCATGGCTTCCCCTTCCACTGGTGCTCTTACTAGGATATTCATTGCTACCTATGAGGTCAGAGTCCAGGGTCAGTCTTTAGGTGGTGGCTTAGTCCCTGGAAGCTCTGGTTGCTTGGCATAGTTATTCATAAGGGGTCGCAAGCTCCTTCAAGCTCTTCGAGTTCTTTCTCTGATTCCTTCAACGGAGGTCCCGTTCTCAGTTCAGTGGTTTGCTGCTGGCATTCGCCTCTGGATTTGCTGTATTCTGGCTGTGTCTCTCAGGAGAGATTTACATCCGGCTCCTGTCGGCCTGCACTTCTTTGCTTCATCCATCTTGTCTAATTGGGTGGCTGTATATGTATGGGCCACATGTGGGGCAGGCTTTGAATGGGTGTTCCTTCTGTCTCTCTTTTACTCTTTGCCTCTCTATTCCCTGCCAAGGGTATTCTTGCTCCCCTTTTAAAGAAGGAGTGAAGCATTCACATTTTGATCATCTGTCTTGAGTTTCATTTGTTCTAGGCATCTAGGGTAATTCAAGCATTTGGGCTAATAGCCACTTATCAATGAGTGCATACCATGTGTGTTTTTCCAGTTCCAACCATTTGCCTACGAATTTCATAAAGTCATTGTTTTTGATACCTGAGTAATATTCCATTGTGTAGATGTACCACATTTTCTGTATCCATTCCTCTGTTGAAGGGCATCTGGGTTCTTTCCAGCTTCTGGCTATTATAAATAAGGCTGCTATGAACATAGTGTAGCACGTGTCTTTTTTATATGTTGGGGCATCTTTTGGGTATATGCCCAAGAGAGGTATAGCTGGATCCTCAGGCAGTTCAATGTCCAATTTTCTGAGGAACCTCCAGACTGATTTCCAGAATGGTTGTACCAGTCTGCAATCCCACCAACAATGGAGGAGTGTTCCTCTTTCTCCGCATCCTCTCCAGCATTTGCTGTCACCTGAGTTTTTGATCTTAGCCATTTTCACTGGTGTGAGGTGAAATCTCAGGGTTGTTTTGATTTGCATTTCCCTTATGACTAAAGATGTTGAACATTTCTTTAGGTGTTTCTCAGCCATTTGACATTCCTCAGCTGTGAATTCTTTGTTTAGCTCTGAACCCCATTTTTTAATAGGGTTATTTGTCTCCCTGCGGTCTAACTTCTTGAGTTCTTTGTATATTTTGGATATAAGGCCTCTATCTGTGGTAGGATTGGTAAAGATCTTTTCCCAATCTGTTGGTTGCTGTTTTGTCCTAACCACAGTGTCCTTTCCCTTATAGAAGCTTTGCAGTTTTATGAGATCCCATTTGTCGATTCTTGATCTTAGAGCATAAGCCATTGGTGTTTTGTTCAGGAAATTTTTTCCAGTACCCATGTGTTCCAGATGCTTCTATTAGTTTGAGTTTATCTGGTTTGATGTGGAGGTCCTTTATCCACTTGGACTTAAGCCTTGTACAGGGTGATAAGCATGGATCGATCTGCAGTCTTCTACATGTTGCCCTCCAGTTGAACCAGCACCATTTGCTGAAAATGCTATCTTTTTTCCATTTGATGGTTTTGGCTCCTTTGTCAAAAATCAAGTGCAAATAGGTGTGTGGGTTCATTTCTGGGTCTTCAATTCTATTCCATTGGTCTATCTGTCTGTCTCTGTACCAATACCATGCAGTTTTTATCACTATTGCTCTGTAATACTGCTTGAGTTCAGGGATAGTGATTCCCCCTGAAGTCCTTTTATTGTTGAGGATAGTTTTAGCTATCCTGGGTTTTTTGTTATTCCAGATGAATTTGAAAATTGTTCTGTCTAACTCTCTGAAGAATTGGATTGGTATTTTGATGGGGATTGCATTGAATCTGTAGATTGCTTTTGGCAAAATGGCCATTTTTACTATATTAATCCTGCCAATCCATGAGCATGGGAGATCTTTCCATCTTCTGAGGTCTTCAACTTCTTTCTTCAGAGTCTTGAAGTTCTTATTGTACAGATCTTTTACTTGCTTGGTTAAAGTCACACCGAGGTACTTTATATTATTTGGGTCTATTATGAAGGGTGTCGTTTCCCTAATTTCTTTCTCGGCTTGTTTCTCTTTTGTGTAGAGGAAGGCTACTGATTTATTTGAGTTAATTTTATACCCAGCCACTTGGCTGAAGTTGTTTATCAGCTTTAGTAGTTCTCTGGTGGAACTTTTGGGATCACTTAAATATACTATCATATCATTTAGATTGCATCTTAGTTACATTTTTCTCCTCCCTTTCCTTCTTCCAAGCTCTCCCATAAACCCCTCCCTGCTCTCATTGAAACTCGTTGGATTTTGATAGTGAATACATGACTTGTTTCCTTCCCCTTTTGATTTCTGGTAATCTAATCACTGTGCTAGAGCCATGATGATCTTCATAGGTGACATCTCCACTCTCTGTTATGATCATCCATAATTTGAAGCTCTACCAGGGTGTACAGGATACACTTTGATCATTAGTTTATGTGATTTCAGATCTCCTCTGTTGTTTCTGTGTTTGTTCTTCCTACATTCCAGTAAATATAACTTTTTTCCTGACTATTCAACAGGCTTGGGGGCCCTTAAACTTACTGATTTTTATGAGAAGTGGCTCCGCTCCAGTAACCAACTAACTTAATGCCTTTGTTATTTATATTTCTGCTGTTGATACCCGATTCTAGAAGCTTTTGTGCATCCTGTCAAAATGCATGTATGGTGCACAAAACAAGACTTATGCTAATGTCAGGGTTGGTCCCATAATGTTACATGTTCCAAAGATACCACCTCAAACTTACTTAAGTATGCTCTATAACAGGGTTCTCAACCTGTGGGTCGCGACCCCTTTAAGGCTTGGACAGCAGATGGTCTATATATCATTTACATTACAGTTCATAACAGTAACAGAGTTAGAGCTATAAAGTAGCAACAAAAATAATTTTATGATTGGGGGAGTCTCCACAACATGAAGAACTGTACTAAAGAGTCACAATATCAGGAAGGTTGAGAACCAGTATTTTATAAAGTTTGCATAACAACACTGCCTCATGAATAAGTCTCAATGGCCATGTCCCTGTTGGTAAGGAATGCATGAGTATAATTTCCTGTGATGTAAGGAGAAGAATGAGACCATTTCATACACTTTTTAATATGGACTCTCACCATGACATTGAAATTTATACTCACAGATATATGTGAAATTAAGAGGTCATTGTACTTAAAGACCCTACAAAGGTCAAACCATGTCTTGCTGTTATATAAGAAAAGCTCCCTGGGAGACTAAACATGGTTAGGACAGAGAAGGGTAGGGCTGGAGTGTTAGGGTGCTATAAATAACAAAAAGAGTGATAGGATTACATTGGTGTATGAAAGTCATTAGGGCTCAAGGACCAGCTTTACCACCTGGTCATCTAGGCAAGGTCTTTAAGGCCATGGATGCCTTTGGAAGACAGGAAATTTTAACATTTTATCAAACATGCCTTCCTGTGTTTAATTCCTAAATCTGCTTTTTCTTTAGGTTCTTTAGGAGAATAGGTATTGAGGTCTCTGCTCATCACCATGGTCTTGCGACTTAGAATAGTAGCTGGCACCTTATTAACTCTCATGAAATATTTGTTTGGAAATATAAAGAGAAAAAGAAAGATAGATAGAGGAAAGGGAAATATCACATGTCCCTGAATATGTCAGTATACTACCATGGGACACCCTGCCAGACAGCAATTTTCATGCAGCATGAGGAAGCTTCAGCAATTTGTCCTAAGAGAAAGAAAAACATCTCCCTGAAGCTGAGTGAGTAAGTAAACCCTGAGTCACCAAGGGAAAACTTTGCTGTGATTATAGCCTGGTGATTCTCTGTAGAATGTGTTTCCGGTCTCTATTCCCCACTGGCTCATATCAAAAGTATCAAAGAAGCAGAAAGGCTACAGAGAAAATATGAAATCTCCTTCATCTGATTTGTGTAAACCCCATGGGACCATGTGCTGCAGTAACACTGAGGGAGAAGAACATCTCTCACTGGGTTCAGTGGAATGTTTTGAGCCTGGAGGCACCAGAATTCAGAGGCCATAGACGTAGCATAGCACCAAGAAAGCCAGAAAACTGAAGCAGCAGCCTGAGTAGACAAGCACCAAATTGAAGCAGAATATCCTCTCAAAATCAACCATCTTACTCCCCAGAGATTTCTAGAAATGTTTTGGAACAAAATTCAGTATTAGAACTACAGTAATCTATAGGTTAATCTCTAAGCCTGTAAAGTTTTCGTTTCATACTGATATCCCATTTGGCTCTGAAGCTTGTATCCAGATACATCTATCAGGATATGTATTATGATTTAAGTAAAGATGTTTGAGACAGGATTCTTCCAAAGATTGAATATAACTCAGGCTTTTCCCACCAATTTTGGGGGTGGTTATTAGAAATAGTAAGCATAGTTCTGTCTACCCTGATGCCTGAAGCAATTAAAAATATGTGATAGTATTTTCCCCATGCACTAAATGTCACATTGAACCTTTAACTCTGCTGTGTTGATTTCTATCAGACGAAAGATTTAAAATTAAAATAGGCCACTGTTGGTTGTCAATGAACTTACTTCTAGAATTTTTGTTTCTTCTTGTTTATTTCAATCTGACTGTAGAAAACCATAATTCATTTCATTAAAAAAAGAACATGGAGTTTAAACCATATACTAGAAAATACATAATGCCACGGACCCTGTCTTCTATGCTGATGAGGACCAGTGGTATTTCAAGCTGAGAAAAATGCTTCAGATTTAGCCTCTAAGCTTTGTAACATCTATGAGTCTTTGTCAGTGCTGTAAGCACACCACGCATCCTCCTCAGCTATAGTCAAGAAGATTTTCTGTTAACATCAAAAATTAATATTTTGGGATACACACATAAATGCCCACACACACACACACACACACACACACACACACACACGGGGAGGTAAAACCACGCCAGGAAGCTTGGTAAAGTAGAGCAGGTTTGAGACCTGGAGACTCAGTGGAGTCATGCCAGGACTTAGGTGACTCCCTGCTCCCTGCCACATGCCATAAGGAAACGTGACCTTTGGTTATATAGGCCCAGAACAGAGTTCTTCATGCTGATGAGGTACCTACAGGCCCTGAGGGCTTAGTTTATAAACTTCTCTTCCCAGACATTCCTCCCTGCAAAATATATTTAATTTAGGGTCCACCCTGAGAAGTTGGTATAGTAAGGGGTTCATTTTTCATATTCTATTCATAAGCTAAGACTTGGACCATTTAGACCATTTGCTGTCTATTCTTCTGCAGTTCTGCAGATGATCTGCCTGACCTATTTGCTTTAAGGCTGGCTTCCCCAGGCTCCAGTTAGCACCTCAAAGTGACAGAGCAGGAGACTAGGTAAAGTCTCTATAGGGAATTGCACTTCTCTAAGTTGAAATCTCTGGGAGAAAAGAAGAGGGGGACTTATCTCTGTCCTTTGTTCTCAGTAATTGTAAGATTCTCAGACCATGTGCTCACATGGTAAAAAAAAATACTCACTGCAGATCTGCACATAAATACAGTCATAAAGTGAATAAAGTTATAACAGAGAATGCCTATGTGCATATACACTAGGAGCTATTATCTGGCTTAACTTTTACCATTTGTTACTAGCTTGAAGGATCATGGAAATGTTTTAGACTAATTTAGTCAATATATTATCTCCTGGTTTTGCACCTGGGGTCCTGTACTGTATATCTTCTTTACAACCTTGGGTTAATGATTTCTATAACCCCTTGGAATGTGCCCTACATTTTAGAACTCTGCTGTTATGGCAAAAGCAATTAAGCATTGCCCTTATAAAAGGAACTCAAATGCCTCTACAGGGGTTGTCATTTGGAAACAATGGTAAACCTGCATGCTGGATATTTCTGCAGAATAAACAATCTTTTTTTGCATACTGTGTGAATCTTCCTTCATTGAATTTTGGGCTCTCACAATGGTATGCACTCATTCCTACCATGAACAGTCAATAAGCAGTCTAGAACCATGGCCTGTCTCTTTCATCTACCATGACAATGGGGAACACGTAGAAGGTCTCCGCCTACAGCTTCATTCTGCTATAGAAGGTCTCTCTGATCTACCAGACAACCACCGCCAAGCTATGGACAATCACTGCTGAGACAAACTAGAGCTCCTCCTTCCCCTGCCCAAGGGCTACACTCTGTCCCCAGCCTGAGGGCACCCCCACTCCTCTGTAACTCTCAGAAGCACCTGGATGGTCATCTCCTGCTTTCCCACTTCTCAGTCTGTGCTTTCCCACAAGCAGGAATAGCACTTCCCTGAAGCCTAGTCTGACAACAGGCAAAGAAGTCACTTAACCATGAGACAAAGGCAAAAAAGCCTTGGTCTGACCCTTATTAATCCCCTCCTAATGTATGTAGACAGGGGATGGACAGGCAACGGAACCATAGGGAACAGAGATGTGAGCCAAAACAAGAAGAGAGGGATATTAAAAAAGACCTAATATCAATACTTCTCAAAGCATTTCATGCAATAGAAACAGAAGAAATACTACCATCCTATAAAGCCACAGTTACACTAATAACTAAGCTACACAAAGACCCAACAAAAAAGAGAACATCAGACTAATTTCCTTCATGAATATTAATGCAAAAATACTCATTAGTATCCTTGCAAACGGTATCCAAGAACACATCAAAATGATCATTCACCATGATCAAGTATCTTCATCCTAGGGATGCAGGAATGGTTTAAGATACAGAAACCCATCAATGTAATCCACTATATAAACAAACTCAAAGATAAAAACCACATGATCATCTCATTAGATGCTGAAAAACCCTTTGACAAAATACAACACCCCCTCATGCTAAAGGAATGGAGAGAATAGGAATTTGATCTCCATGCATAAATATAATTAAAGCAATATACAGCAAGCCAATAGCCAACATCAAACTAAATGGAGAGAAATTTGAAGCAATACCACTAAAACCAGGGACAAGACACGGCTGTCCATTCTCCCCCTATCTATTCAATATAGTGCTTGAAGTTCTAGTCAGAGCAATTAGGCAATAAAAGAAGGTCAAAAGGATACAAAATGGAAAGGAGGAAGTCAAGATACCACAATTTGTAGATGATATGATAGTATACATAAGTGACCCAAAAAATTCACCAGAGAGCTCCTACAGCTGATAACCAACTTCAGCAAAGTTGCTGGCTATAAAATTAACTCAAACAAATCAGTAGCTTTCCTCTACTCAAAGGAAAAACAGGCTGAAGAAGTAATTAGGGAAATGGCGCCATTTACAATAGTGGCAAATACTATGAAATATCTTGCTGTGATGCTAACCAAGCAAGAGAAAGATCCGTATGAGAAGAACTTCATGTCTCTGAAGAAAGAAATTGAAGAAGACCTTAGACTATGGAAAGATCTCCCATGCTCATGAATCAGCAGGATTTACATAGTAAAAATGGCCGTCTTACCTAAAGCAATCTACAGATTCAATGCAATCCCCATCAAAATTCAATTAAATTCTTCACAGAAATAAAAAGAGCAATTCTCAAATTTATCTAGAATAACAAAAAACTCAGGATATTAAAAACCATTCTCAACAATAAAAGAACTTCTAGGGGAATCACCATCCCTGACCTCAAGCTATACTAGAGAGTACTAGTAATAAAAACCACATGGTATTGGTACAGAGACAGACAGGTGCATCAATGAAATAGAATTGAAGACCCAGAAATTAACCCACCAAATGTGATCTTTGATAAGGAAGCCAAAACCATCCAGTGAAAAAGAGAAAGCACTTTCAACAAATGGTGCTGGTTCAACTGGCAGTTAGCATGTAGAAGAATGTAAATTGATCCATTCTTAATTCCTTATACAAAGCTCAAGTTCAAGTGGATCAATGACCTACACATAAAGGCAGCTATGATGAATCTCATAGAAGAGAATGTGAGAAAAAACATCAAACATGTTAGCACAGAGGAAAATTTCCTGAACAGAACACCAATGGCTTATGCTCTAATATCGAGAATTAACAAATGGGACCTCATAAAATTGAAAAGCTTCAGTAAGGTGAAGGACACAGTCAATAGGACAAAACCACAACCCACAGATTGTGAAAAGATCTTTACAGGCATATATCCAATAGAGGGCTAATATCCAAAATGTACAAAGAACTCAAGAACCAAATGTACAAAGAATTCCAGAGAACCAAATAGCCCTGTTAAAAATGGGGTACAGAGCTAAACAGAGAATTCTCAAGTGAGGAATCTCAAATGGCTGAGAAGCACCCAAAGAAATGTTCAACATCCTTAGTCATCAGGGAAAGGCAAATCAAAAATAACCCTGTGATTCTACCAGTCAGAATGACTAAGATCAAAACTCAGGTGACAGCAGATTCTGGTGAGGATATAGAGAAAAGGGAACACTCCTCCATTGCTAGTGGGATTGCAAGCTTATTACAACTACTCTGGAAATCAGTCTGGTGAATTTCCTCAGAAAATTGGAAATAGTTCAACCTGAGGAGCCTGCTATACCACTCCTGGGCATATACCCAAAAGATGCTCCAACATATAGCATGGATATATACATGCTCAACTTGTTCATAGCAGCCTTATTTATAATAGCCAGAAGCTGGAGACAAGGCAGGTGTCCCTCAACAGAGGAATGGATACAGAAAATGTGGTACATTTCCCCAATGGAGCACTACTTAGCTATTAAAAACTATGATTTCATGAAATTCCCAGGCAAATGAATGGAACATGAAAATATCATCCTGAGTGATGTAACCCAATCACAAAAGAACACACATAGTATGTAGTCACTGATGAGTGGATAATAGTTAAAATGAAGCTCAGAATACCCATGATACAATTCATAGACCATATAAAACCCAAGAAGGAAAAGATCATACCAAAGTGTGGATGATACAGTACTATTCAGTAGGGGCAAGAGAATAATCTCTAGGAAGAGGAGGGAGAGAAGGATCTGGGAGGGAACGAGGAGGGGAGGGAAAATCCAGGACCAGTTCAGATATGGGAGGAGATGGGGGAGAAGTACAGAGTCATGAATTTGAAAGTAGGTGTGTAGCAGTGGGGGAGGGGAACCTTGGGTAGGCACTAGAAAGTCCCAGATGCTAGGGACCCTAAAGATTCCCAGTACCCAGCAGGGGGCACATTAGCCAAAATACCCAACAAAGGGAAATAGAACCTGTAGAGACCATATCCAGTGACTAGGCACGACCCCCAGTTGAGAGATGGGGCCAGCCACCCACCTCAAAAATATTAATCCAGAATTCTTCTGGTGAAAAGGAAATGCAGTGACAAAGAGTAGAGCAGAAACTGAAGGAAAGGCTGCCTATCTAGGGATCCATCCCATCTGCTGACACCAAACCCAGACATTATTGCTGATGCCAAGAAGTGCTTACTGACAGGAACCTGATATAGCTGTCCCCTGAGAGGCTCTGCCAGAGCCTGACAGATACAGAGGTGGATGTTCACAGCCAAACATGGAGTGAGTATGGGGACCCAAAGGAGGAGTTAGGGCAAAGACTGAAGGAGCTGAAGGGGTTTGCAACCTCATAAGAAGAATAACAATATCAACTAACCAGACCCCTCAAATCTCCTAGGTACTAAACCACCAACCAAAGAGTAAATAGGGGTTACCCACGGCTCCAGCTGGATATGGAGCAAAGGATTGCCTTATCTGGCATCATTGTGAGGGGAGACCCTCGGGCCTATGGAGGCTTGATGGTCCAGGATAGGGGAAAGATAGGTCACTCAGGCAGAACTGGGTGGTCGGGTAGGGGACCACCCTCATAGAGGCAGGGGGGTGGAAGAGGAGATAGGGGACTTGTCAGGGGGAAACTGGGAAGGAGGATAACATTTGAAATGTAAATAAATAAAAGAGCTTGAAGGGGCTCGAGACCCCATAGGTACAACAATGCCAAGCAACCAGAGCTTCCAGGGACTAAGCCACTACCTAAAGACTATACATGGACCGACCCTGGACTCTGACCTCATAGGTAGCAATGAATATCCTAGTAAGAGCACCAGTGGAAGGGGAAGCCCTGGGTCCTGCTAAGACTGAACCCCCAGTGAACTAGATTGTTGGGGGGAGGGCGGCAATGGGGGGAGGGTGGGGAGGGGAACACCCATAAGGAAGGGGACGGGGAGGGGATGTTTGCCCGGAAACCGGGAAAGGGAATAACACTCGAAATGTATATAAGAAATACTCAAGTTAATAAAAGTGTCAATAAAAAATGATTTTTGTCACCAAATCCCACCTACTTCTGGAACTAAAATGAAACTATACAGTAAAATTTAGCTGTACTAAAAGCCAAAACTATTATTTATCTGTGTTGACAGAAGAGGAAGTTTCCAAAAAGAGTACCCCAAAATAGCTCTTGGCAGTCTCTCAAGGGCAGTGGCTGTGGATCTGTGTCCAAGACCCATGACTCTGTTTCACTCAAAAATTGATACCCTGAAAATCTTAACCCTTTCGATTTTGTTGTTATATGCATTTATTACAGCATCAAGGGTATGAAAAAAGAAGGCATGATGCAATACAGATGCTGCAGATATATTATATAGGACTGGAAACCCCATTTCCTGCATGTGACCTCAAGCAAACTATGTGAGCTGAAATAATGGGGATCAAAGTGAATCTGCAGTGGCCTAGGATGCAAGACACTGAAGAAGAATAGTTCCTACCGTATCAGAAGCATGGATGCCATGGGTCAGAGAGAGAGGCAGGGAGGGCATCTGGAGAGACAGCGGCATTCAGGCAGAGAAACATGACGTGGGAGGGATTCGTATAAGTTAAAATGCAGATGCTAATAAGCCATCCTGAGGATATTATGAAGTGTGCGTAGGAGGGGAAGGGAGATCATCAATATCACCTTTCTCCTTGCTATATATAGAAAAATCAATGCCAAGTGGAAAATGAGAAACAGAGATTAAAGCAAAGGAGCTCAGTATGACATATGTTCTCAAGGCAGAAGACGAATTAAAAGCTCCACCATTTGTACTATGACAACACAGGGGTTTAAAAGCATTCAGTCAGTCGGATTGATATGCTATAGGACTGACTAGCTTTCTTCATGAAGCTGTGTTCTCTCTGGATCCTTAATCAACAGGTACGGTGAGAGAATGATATGTTTGTCTCTTGCCTTTTCGGCAGAATTATAACAAGCAAGAGGTGTGCTAATAAGTAAACTGTGATACAGATTATGAAACATCTCCAAGCCATGACTCTGTCTCTTCTGAGATCATAGACATAGTTTACAACTAGAATGCGCTCCATCCACAGGTTAGTACTGGGATATACAGCAGTGTTCCATGGGGACAGAATGTGTATCACGTTTTATAACTTAAAAGATCCTAATGTTGAACTCAGGATAGAAGGAGAGCACATACTAGGCTTTTATACATCACATCTATAGACTGTAGAAGTGATAAATAGGACAATGACCTTGAAAGCATGCTGTCAGACATGAAACCCAGCCAATGAGAGCAGCATGCGAAGGAGGAGCAGGGATAATGACTTCTAGCCAATTATAGATCTCCTCTATTCTGAGCTATATAGTTAACCCTTTGGCATATGGACTAGCTTTAATAAAGGAGAAGTCAAATTAGTCTATGTGCAAAGGAGGAAAGGCTCAGAAATATCAATGACTCATCAGGGACCCCAGCTAGGCAGAAACTCACCAATGCAGAATGGTCTTTAGAATCTGCCGAGATGCCACATCTCCTATAAATTACTGTCAATGAAAGAACAAGGCCAACAATGACATCCTGTCTAATCTCATTGGCTCCTACCATCCTTTAGCTTGCTTTCTGAAGCATAGCTAATATATATTTGCTATCTGGGAAAGATGATGTTCGGTAATCTTTATTGAAAGAATAAGGGAATGATGCTTAATTAATGTTCTTTTTCCAAAACATGGCTCTTTACTGTTCCGTAGGGTACTTAGGGATGCTAAGGTTTCCTCTGGCCTGTGGAATGCTTGTCATATGAGGACAATAACAGAAGAATGGTAGTAACCACAAGCCAGTATGATCTTGTTGCAGTGAGACCCCGAGCATTTCCAGCAATCAGCATGTACTACACTCCTGAAAAGTGGGAGGCATCTCAGATTCACATAGTACTTTTTAAGCATCACGTAGGAGGGACACACATGCCATTCCTTCTGATAGCTCTTCTACACTGGTGTCAGAACAATTGTGTCTCTGGCTGTATATTGAAGTACATCTATGACAAGAAAGGCTCACATTTATGGAGCACTTGACACTCTTGTAAGTGCTTCAGATATGTATTCATTTCCTCTTAGAGGAGTCAGAATTATTGTAACCTTCACCTTGTAGATATGGAAGAGACAATGAGACTAAGAAACCAGTATGACACACACACACACACACACACACACACACACACACACAATATAGGTAACTAAGTCCATAATCAACCAAAGCAGGGTAACATTAGTGCCTACACACTTTATCACTACACGTCAGTTCTAGAAGAGACAATGAGAAGAAACAAAAAAAGACCCAAGACCCCTGAGGATTGCAGTGTGTGGAGTAGAGTCCTATAGTTAAGCATTGTAAATACATGCTCAAGGGACAATGTCTTACTCAAAGTTGCAATTCCTGCTAGATCATATTAAGTCCTCATTATGCACAGGATGCCCTCAGAAGCACAGTGGGAAAATGATAAATGAGGACTGTGCCATTCCCATGTCCTTACAGATGCCAGACAACCTCGATATCTTGCAAGTGTTGTACAGAGGAGGCAAGTGAGACTGCTATTAAACTAAGTGGTGTCTGGTCTGGCACAGGCAGGATTCAAACCCCTGTCTGCCTGGGAGCACACTGCATCTATTCCATGCAGTTCAGAAAAAAAATGATCTGTGCTAGTCATTGGATTCGAGTAAGTGAGTTTATTAAGCAGGTGGAAAGCAGAAGTAAATGATCAAGGGGCAAGCTGAGGATAGATAGAAGCAGTAAATAGACAGGAAAACATCAAGTTGAGCATTCAAAGACTCCAGCAGAGATGGCTGCAAATGCCTTGATAAAAAACTAAACAAAGGCATGGTGATCAAATTGGGAGGGTGGGGGGTTGTAAACAGCAAGAAGAAATTGACTGGGGAAGCCCTATTGAGGCTGCCACCTGGAGGTTCCAATCAAAACGATCAGCAGCAGAGAACCAGATCCTCTTGGCCCAGGCTTCCAAATAAAAGGACAGATAGCAAACAGAAGATAGATAACATTGACAAATTGGGTGCTTTCAAATATCCAGCAGAAATTAACTGGTGGAGTTGAGGCAGTCCGCTAGAGTTCCTGGCTTAGCTTTCTCTCCATGAGAAATAAGCTCCTCATGGGTGAACTTCTGGCTCCCAAAAGTCCCATTGTAGACATTTATGTATCATGGGATAATCTAGTAGCATCTTTTGGAAATGTTTTACCTTCCTAGCTATTCTCAGTAATGCAGTGGTTTTAATCTTTGGCTTATTTCTTTTCTTCATTATCACAGAGATGGGGGATTCAGACATTTGCTGGACGAGAGCTCTTAGATAATACTTTGAAGCAAATATTGTTAGTTCTGAAACAGAGTCGCCAACACACTAACATAACCAGCTTCTCAGGGAGCTCAATCACATGACAATTTGCCACTAAAATGTTCATTAGAGCATTGCTTAGGCGGGTGTGGGGGGTGCTGCTGTGTCCCAAAGTGGAGTCTCCAGCTTACTGACTGAAACAAATGTCCTACTCTCTGCTTACATGTTTCCCGTGCCTGTCATTGTCTGACTCAGCTACAAGGCAAAGCTATGGTGTAGAGCCAGAGAAGTGAATCAAGCCCTTTGAAGGAGCCCAGAAGATCGTGAGTAGAGCCCAGAAGTAGGGCATTTAATTACTTACCCTCTTGGAGTGTGGTTTTGCTTTGCTATTCCCTCTTAAAGTAAGAGAATATTTTTAAGTTTTACATGAGCTCCCATAGTGGAGAGATTTTGACCTTTTAAAAAGAGATTTTGGCAGATGCTAAAGAAAGAGGAACACTCCTCCATTGTTGGTGGATTGCAAACTGGTACAACCACTCTGGAAATCAGTCTGAAGGTTCCTCAGAAAATTGGACATTGAACTACCTGAGGACCCAGCTATACTTCTCCTGGCATATACCCAAAAGATGCTCCAACATTCAACAAAGACACGTGCTCCACTATGTTCCTAGCAGCCTTATTTATAATAGCCAGAAGCTGGAAAGAACCCAGATGCCCTTCAACAGAGGAATGGATACAGAAAATGTGGTACATCTACACAATGGAATATTACTCAGCTATCAAAAACAACGAGTTTATGAAATTCGTAGGCAAATGGTTGGAACTGGAAAATATCATCCTGAGTGAGCTAACCCAATCACAGAAAGACATACATGGTATGCACTCATTGATAAGTGGCTATTAGCCCAAATGCTTGAATTACCCTAGATCCCTAGAACAAACGAAACTCAAGACGGATGATCAAAATGTGAATGCTTCACTCCTTCTTTAAATGAGGAAAAAGAATACCCTTGGCAGGGAAGGGAGAGGCAAAGATTAAAACAGAGACTGAAGGAACACCCATTCAGAGCCTGCCCCACATGTGGCCCATACATATACAGCCACCCAATTAGACAAGATGGATGAAGCAAAGAAGTGCAGACCGACAGGAGCCGGATGTAGATCGCTCCTGAGAGACACAGCCAGAATACAGCAAATATAGAGGCGAATGCCAGCAGCAAACCACTGAACTGAGAATAGGTCCCCTATTGAAGGAATCAGAGAAAGAACTGGAAGAGCTTGAAGGGACTCGAGACCCCAAAAGTACAACAATGCCAAGCAACCAGAGCTTCCAGGGACTAAGCCACTACCTAAAGACTATACATGGACTGACCCTGGACTCTGACCCCATAGGTAGCAATGAATATCCTAGTAAGAGCACCAGTGGAAGGGGAAGCTCTGGGTCCTGCTAAGACTGAACCCCCAGTGAACTAGTCTATGGGGGGAGGGCGGCAATGGGGGGAGGGTTGGGAGGGGAACACCCATAAGGAAGGGGAGGGGGGAGGGGGATGTTTGCCCGGAAACCGGGAAAGGGAATAACACTCGAAATGTATATAAGAAATACTCAAGTTAATAAAAAAAAAATTAATAAAAAAAAAGTATAAAAAAAAAAACAAATAATAGAAGCATAGTACTAATCAATAATATCGTCACTGTAGCCATAGAGGACAGTGTTTGACAGTATGGTTAATGAATTGCATTTATACTGACATTCCATTGCTCTCTTGTCATTTGGTTTCCCTCCCCTGCCTTCCTAAAATTTCACTGTAGCTTCACAACAGCTGTATCTATTCTTCTCTCCAGTGCCTGAGGATATTTCCACATATACAAAGAATACGACATCTTCCAAACTGTGCTTGTCAATCACATGTCACCCAAGAGCATTCATACATACCATCTTTGGTATACAGAGACTCTCTGCATGCTACCAAACAGAAATGGAAACACCAGCCCAGGTCCCAACCCTTAGATCAACAATAGTGCACTGTCTTCAAGATATGGTAGGGCAATGGCAGCACAAAGCTTGTAGGAGTAACCAACCAATATCTAGTTTGAATTAGCATTCACTCCACAAGATGTAACCCATTCCCAATGCTGATTGGGTGACCAGGAATCTGAGATTAGATACCCAGGGACCTAGAATAAAATCAGATACTACTGTTCCTCTAAAAGAATATAGCAATAAAACTACTCCTAAATGGCATTTTGCTATTGTCATAGATCAGTGCCTTGCTTAGCCCTTAGTAGAAAAGGGTCTTACTGCAACAGATGGGAACAAATACAAAAATCCATAACCAGATTCACATCAAGAATTGAGAGACCCTGGAACACTCAGCCCTGAGGGTTATACCTTCTCTAAATCCTTCTTCCCAGGGGTTGGGGAACTCTATGGAAAAGGAGGTGGAACAATCATAAGACCAGCAGGGATAGAGGACATCAACAAAGCAAGCCTTCTAATCACAAGAAAACTGACACATACACCAATTCATAGAGCCTGAATGAGTCTCTACCAGACAGATTCTAGAGATGAAAGGAAAAGTGGACACATGAACCCATTCCTAATCCACATGCTATCTTCAATAGTTAACCACTTACAAACGAAAATCTCGTTTTCTCCAAGGGTGTTTCACAGGGGAAACAAACTACTCTTAAGGGTATGCTGCACACCCACCTGTAGATGGTCAACAGAAGGCAAATTCAGCTGCCTCTATGGAGCAGCCTTGTCTTATGATATCATGTCAGTTGTCTTTCTTTTAGGATTTTTATTCTCTCTTCTTGGGCTCATTTCCTTATGTTTGCTGCTTGTCTTATCCAGTGATATTTATTCTCCTTGGGTGTTTTTGTAATTATTTCACAAAAAAACATATCTGTTTTTCAACTCACCAAGTCTCTCATGGGAGCATTTATTGAACTACAGTTTACAAATGTAAAAGTCACATAGCACAGAAGTTCAAATATAGATAGATGGTTAGATAGATATAGAATATAGATGCATATACATTCTAGTGCAAATGCTGTGTAAATACAGGACCAAAAAATTAATGCCAAAATCCATGTTCAGATGCAATTGCCCCTAGCTTTCCACCTCTAAATGCCCTTCTGTCCCTTACCCTCTTCTCCTCCAATAATACTCCCTTCCTCTTTAATGCTTTGTGTGCTCAGTGTAACTCTCACTGACTTCCTGGATGCTAATTAGCATGGATAAGTCGAAACAGCCTAGCAGTTATCTGGGAGCTTAGTACTTTGTGTACCAGTTGCCTTATCACCTTCCCACTTAACTCTCCTTCTTCCTAACAGGACGATAAAGAACTGAGATTCTTCACAAATGCAGTACTACTTTCTTTTTCAAACCTGTCTGAGGAGAAGTAGTTTTGATTCTTCACTGCTTCCCAGATGGAATGCATCAGACGTGTGCATTGTTTACAACACTCTTTTTTTTTTTTTCCCGGAGCTGGGGACCGAACCCAGGGCCTTGCGCTTCCTAGGCAAGCGCTCTACCACTGAGCTAAATCCCCAACCCCCAGACGTGCATTGTTACAATGGGCCAACGGGTACTTGCCTTTTGAGCAAATCTTGGATTCAAAGTAAATCAGTAGACTCTTCCTAGAAATATCAATTTTGGATATATATATATATATATATATATATATATATATATATATTTCAAATTTCCTATATCAGCAGACTATTACCATTACCATCAACTTCCCATAGTCTCAGGTCATTGACAGTTTGTAACCATGTTCTTTCCTGGAATGTAATGGGGATACCCTTTAGTTCAACAGAGTCCTCACTCCTCTCTGAAAGCTCACAAGCATAGCCCACATTTACTGCACTCTAGTCTTCTGAGATCCCACCAGAATTGTTTGTTAAACTTCAGTTGCAGAATCCCAGGCAACTGTGCAAACTGGTTTCTGAAGGCTTCTGAATCATCTGGTAACAGCCATGTAATATCGGTACATTTCAGCATCTATCCTATGGTTTCATCAAATTTCGGCAGCGAGACATGAAAATAAAATAAATCTCTTGAAAAACAAATACTTTATTTAGGCTTAGAGTCTCAGGTGTAACTATACAGGGTCATGTAGCCAGGTTACTCTGAAGCCTGCAGTAGGACAGTCCATTCCTGAAGAAACCTGTGGTAGAGGAAACCAGTTTATAGAGGAAACAATTAGCTATAATCTCATGATTATCAAGAAGCAGAGGTGGAAAAGAGACATAGGGCTTTAATACGACTTCGAGGTCATGCTCCCTGAATTAGTTCCTCAAAAACTAAAGTTCACATCATTTCTCAGTAGTGCCAAACACTAGTGACACAACCTTTAATAAATAAGATCTTTGGGGAGGGGGACATTCAACATAAGTTCCATAAAATGTGTCCTTTCCAATTTTCAGTCTCTGTGAAGCAACCTTAAATGAAGAATATCCCTCTCTGACCACAGTAGGTGTCTGAGATTTTAATCTCTTATCTAAGTCAATTGAGGGTAACAGAGCTGAATATTTTCAGTTTATAGAGGAAACAATTAGCTATTTATTGAAGTGGTTAATAAGTGAGCAAGAAATACACTCACTTAGATCTGAATATTGCAGTTGGCTGTCTATATCTATCTAAACAATACCCATATATGAGAACACATGTCTCTTCACTGAAGACTGTCTTACTCTTACCTCTCTGGGTGGTAAACTTTTCCTTTCTAAGTTAACCCAGCTTGTGATTTTGTGAGATTTATAATGCCATGTTATATATCCATCAAGCTCAAAACAGGGTTTCTCGCTACATATTTTACCAAGTATAATTGCCAGGAGACCCTGTTATACTAATAATGGAGACCTAAAAGTCCACACATAACCTTGTATTCATCACACTGTTGTTAAGATTCTTTCTTATCACTCACAGCTCCATAATCTCAGATATTCTTCCACTGCCTACACTCATTCCTATATACACATACATATGTATACACCTACCCATGTACACACACTCAACACAATTGGAGATAGTTGTTGCTTGCATTGGGCAAAGAAGAAATCCTATTCTGAATATACATCTTTCAGGATAGGTGTTTGGTCATTCATATCCAAGGATAGGAGGCTTCAGAGTAAAAAAGATGACCAACTGTATTGGTTTGCTTGGGAATGAGGGATGTTCTAAGACACAGAACTTTCAGGCTAAAATTAGAAAGGGCCCATGCAACCAGAATGACTAACTCACCCTACCATTTTATATACGATAGTTAGAGCATGCTTTCTATCTCATTCTTATCCTCATTATCACACTCCTTGATCTTCTAGACCAACATAACTGCCACCATACCCTTCCTTTGCTTGTATTCAAGAAGCACAGACAAAGATAAGTAAATGGATTGATACAAAAATATCTAGCCTGTAAATTACTTCCTACAAACTGTTTCTATACACATGTTCCCATAAATATTAATGGAAATGGTGTGTGGAAATTCTAGAACTCTGTCCTACCTGTGAATGGGTAGATGTAGACGTGTAGGTGGTGGCTGTTTGGAAGACAGAAGAAAACTATGTTTTGGTGGAGGAGGAAAGACAGCAACATAGATAATTATTTTGCCAGACAAATAGATATGAAGAGAACCAAGTATATTAGTGCACTTCAAAGTAATATAGGGCTCTGTAAAATGGAGGAAATTAGTCAATTGGAGAAAAATCAAGATATTCTTAAAGTTTTCATAGAATAAAACCAAAATCTTAGTCAAATTAATTTTAAAAGAAAGGAAATTTGATGATATGGAAATAGAATTGTGGGGCTCAATGAGGCTCAATGATCCTCAATGAGGATCAAGATTTTTTTAAACAACATGTAGTGTACACAAACCAGTATTTAAATGTGGTAAAAATGGAACCGAAAAGGCAAAATGAAAACAGCAATGGATCTAGATGTTTATAAAGTGATTGGCACTGGCTAATGAAATCACATTTGAAAATTAATTGCAATCAACTCATACTAAAGTAGAAGTTGCAAAGAAGACTTTGTGAGACATATTAGTAAACTTTGTCTGTTGGAAAGTTGAGTGGTTGAAAGCCATCAAGCCTATGTTGGGTCAAACGTAGTTGATGTATTCATTTATGATTAAGGGAAGACAGCCAAGCATCACTGAATCCAAGTCCTTCAGCCTTTGCTGAACTCTGCTGTGAAAGCTCTGAAGCCAGGTAGAGAGCTGGTTAAATAAGCATCAGTGGGGTTAGACTGTTTAATCTTTCAGTATCCAGATAAACACAAAGATCAGAAAACACAGTCAGCACTGTGGATTGGATAGAAGATATGTAAGGCCCTTCATAGCAGTTGTTTTTACTACAAATCCTTTCAGTGGTTTTGTTACAAAAAAATAGCTAGATATCCTCATTTTGCTTTGTTTAAGTATGTCAAACATCTTTCTGTACTCTATACATGTCCATGGGTATATATCATTCATGACATAACAATTTACTTTCTAAGGAAATATTGAGATTTCCCTATAGTTGGGGACAGGCGAGAAGAGAGGCATGAAGCCCCTCAGGTTACTTAGCTCTCTAGTAGTAATAACTCAATACATGCAAGAAGTGGAATTAGGTTAAAGAAAGAGTCAACAGCAATGTACGGAGGAGACAGAAGAATTAGAGCCTTTCTCAAAGCTCTGACGTTTTCAAAGTCATAATGGTTTATAGTCAAGATGGGTGCAATGATATAAGCATGAAGCATGAGAGAAGCCCCTCTATGTGCAGAGATATAAAACATAGTGCACAGTGGGAAAACACACTGACCCACACATTGTTTGTTTCTGGCTCTGATGAATTAAAGACATAAATTAAGAACGTGTATTTAGAAAGCTCATGACTATTTGACAAAATGTTTTTGTGTCTGTTAAATTAAATATTGACTATCTGTGTCGATTTTGTCTTCTCTGTTCTGTAAGTGAGGATAAATACTTTTGGTAGTGTTTTAAAGTAACAGATTGGAAATTAAAATGCAGAAAAGAGAACAACTAGGGGAAAGGGGAAAGCAAACAATGGTTCTTCATGGACTGTAAGAAGCACTGACAAATTTCATGGTCACTGACAACAGAAAAGCAGGGTGACAGCAAAGAAATCACAGTTTGGAGACTGAGACCAAGCTGTCAAACAGTATGACTTAGAATCTCTCTTGCTGACACCTCAGATTTAGGACTTTGGATTTTCGGAACCATCAGATGACACATTCACTTTACTTTAAGCACAACATTTGAGGTGTTTGTTACAGCAGCAAGAGAAAATGAGTATACAATCCTTCTAGAAACCAGCATGCCTGATATTTGATCCTCTATGCTCCCTCCCTTCCCTTACACACAATGTGGACTCAGAGGACACCATGGAGTCCCTTAAAATTGCATGGATGGGAGACCACACAAGACAGCAGGAGCTAGGGTTCCAGAATCACTACTTGAGAAACCACTTGAGTTGAGCTATATTTGAGAGATCAATGATACCTATTCTAATAAAGCTGTGGGGTTTCTGGGGTGGGAGGCACTCTAGACCAATCAACCAATCCAGAGTAGTACTGAGATTGTGAGTGCTAAGATGATGACTGAAAGGGATATGGGGTCTTACAGACATGTTTGGAATCTACAAACAGTGAAGTGAAGTTGAGGCCATAGGAGAACCATAGGGATATTTATACACATGCTATATATAACCATGTTAGGGAAGAGAATCACATCCAAAAGGAATCGTTGGCACCTATGTTGATGAGTTTCTCTTGGGAGTCTACTGCAAAGATAATTGTTTTTACCTTATGATTCAATGCATCAATAAGGTTCAAAGTTTGTGAAAACATTAGTCAGTTCAAATCCACAAAGACATATAAAATAGCTAAGTCTTTAATTGGGACAGTGAGAATTTCAGGAATTAAAAATGACCATAATTTTTAAAAAATCAAGTAAACTGTTGATCAAAGAACATGCTGATGATGCTATTTCCTTCCTGATCATTCTGAAAACTTAATTCTTATTGTGTCATTCAGGAAAACACATCCACACGCACCCACCTGCATCCTGGGTTCTAAGTTTCCAAATTTTTATTTAAACACCATCCTAACTGCTTCTCTCTATTACTCATGTTTTTTCATTCACAACAAGAATCCTAACCATGATGATCCATATAAATGGAAGCTTCTTTTCATCAATGGAAAGTTGGAAAATGGGGATAAAAACAGTGTCAAAGGCAAAAGGAAATCTCTCCGAAATGTATGTCTACCTGTTCTTTAAAACTATGCTATAAATAAACAATGCATGGTAAATTGACAAAAGCAATCATGCAGCCTAGATGGTATGAACTAATGTTAATAATAGCTATTATATTTTTATTATTGTTACACATATTAAGTAAAACATGGACTTCGTTATGACATTTTACATATGAATATAATATACTGTGAGCATATTCACATCACTCCTACCACCCATGCTTAACAACCTCTAGGAAATACATTTTAATCCCCAATTTTATTCTGAGATTTATAAGATTAATGATTGGCATTTAAATGGAGATAATGTCATCTTAAAGTTCAGTGCAGAAAGTAGATATTAAAATAGCAAGAAGGAAGTAATTATAGACTCAAACACATCAGGGTCATTGTTAAAACTCTTTGGGACCTGGATAAAACAAGTTAGTGGTGGTATAATAATTTCAAAATTTACATGTTAAACTAAATAAGGGAATTTCTGAAAAGAGTACTACTTGTTAGCCACCTCCACATCATCACATGAGCCACTGAACCTAAAACAAGTTTGCAGGCAAGTACATTTATTTTAATGAACACAATGTATGATCATTTTATTTGTACCACTTAGCAATATGGTTTTTCTTTCAACTGGAATGAAAAGCCAGTCTCCATGCCAAAAATAATTAAAAAGGAAACAAACCCAATAAAAGTCAGTCATTCATTCAAAGAATTGCCCAATTAATTGCACTTTTAAATGCCGCTGACAGAATATGGCCAACATTCATCATTGGATAACAGCAGAATTAAATGGAAGCAGCCCCTGCCATGCTCTCACAGGACACCAAGTTAGCCTGTGTGTATTTTTCTCATTTCCTGTTTGTCATGATGCTGCCCTGCTGAAATCCAGCATAAAAATTCCTGTTAGCAACACTTCAGGAAAAATATCCATTAAAAGTTGATGGTCTGCTATAGAACAAAATCACAGATTTTCAAAAGCATTTTGAACTGTGACTGCATTACATAGTCAAAGTTTATAATGATTAGCAATAAGTCAAAGAGGGAAATTGTTCAGTTTATGCAGTGATGGTGCCCATCAATACTCAGCACTCAGATCTGTAATAACACTGAGAATATTAATTTAACAAGGTCTCCCACTGCTTACACCAAGAATAGATGGGCTCAGACTTACTGCAATATTAGGATATGAGCTCTCTTGAGGTTCCATGAAAAAGCTTTCTGGACTACATTTTAGTCGCCATTGTTCTAAGATGATGTAATTTTAATTGGTACATCCTTAAAGCAACATCTCACAATCTAATTATACTTGGCAATAGCATCTTATAGAGCCATAAAATAAGCTCCAATATAATGAGACTAGTGTTCTCTGAGGAGAAGGGGGTTTTAACACACAGGGGGGGGAGAAGGGATGGAGGGAAGGAGGGAAGGAAAGAGAGGGAGATGGATATTTGAACATGTATAGGAAATCCATCTGAAGACATGGCAAATAGATTCTTATACATAAGTCAAGAGAGCTCTCAGAAATAATATATCTTGCCAACACTTTGATCTTGGACTTAGAGACTTCAACTACTTAAAAAACATAGTTTAAAATACTCAGTCTATGATATTTTGCTGTGGAATTTCTGGAAAACTAAAAGCCAAAACTCTTCTTTCAGGCATTAAATATTTTGCTCCAGTGTGGCCTTTAATTCATGTTCCATTATTTACCAATGTGCTAAAATCTCACTTTTGTGCTATATATATATCATGTGACTTCCTACCTTCCTACCTTTCTGTGTCTCAGAATTTTGTTACATCAAGACCAATGAAGGAGTTGATACTCTCCAACCCAGATTTCTCTTTCCTTACTCCTTATTTGGTGTTATTAAATTACAGACTGAATTATTCATGAGATCACAAATGGTTTCAAAGAAGAAGGAGAAGGAGGAGAAAGAGAAGGAGGAGGAGAAGGAGGAGGAGGAGAAGGAAGAGGAGAAGGAGAAGAAGAGAAGGAGGAGGAGGAGGAAGAGGAGGAGAAGAAGGAGGAGAAGGAGAAGAAGAAGAGAAGGAGGAGGAGGAGGAGTAGGAGGAGGAGGAGGAGGAGAAACAAACCAGCCATCTCAGTAGCACTCAAAGCATACCTGAGCCTAGAGAGAATCACTCCAAAATACTGGGTGTGATAAATGGGCTAATTTCAGAGAAATTTAATATTTACTAATTGCCCTACACTCACCTGTATGCCTTGAGTCACTCAACTAATTAATGACATTCAATCTCTCCCTGATTCTGTACTAGACACTGAAGACTTTGATATATGCATATAAAGTATACTTATATAAAAATAGCATAAATGCCATCCTCAAAAAGCATTATTTTTGTAAACAAGTAAACATTATATCAGACAAAATATACTGATGACTTCTGATCTCTCTCATTGTTGTACAACCTTACAAAGGATGAAGTATATGAACAATTTATTGTTAACTGGTTGAGGATAAGAGTTAATATTCTCTAGAGTCCTTCATTTACCAGGCATTCCATATTTCAGCCCCTGGGCATCTAATGATCTCTCTCTCTCTCTCTCTCTCTCTCTCTCTCTCTCTCTCTCTCTCTCTCTCTCTCTCTCTCTCTCTCTCTCTCTCCTCCCTACCCTCGCTTTCTTCCCCTCCCTGCTTTGATCATCTATATCATACTTCATATGGGAAAGGATAATGAATTAGACATATAATGGTGTTTAAGCCACTTCACTCTACATGAGAGCTAAACTAGTCAAACATGGGGTGGAACACTTCCCAGAGAGCATGTGAGAGTCCTTTGCTCAGCCTGATATGTCAGTCTGACTATTAAGAATGCCCTGCCTCTCCCACTGATATCATGTTTAAGTCTCAGACTGCATACCTTACCTAACTGCAGATAACTAATCCTGAGAAAGGCTAGGAAATCAGGAATTCCATTTAAATGTTGCCACCTGGATCATTTTAACCTCAGTCATTACTTGTGATGACTTGAGACAGAAATTTAATCGTGTGGTAGACCTCTGAGCTCTTTCCGAGGCTGCTGGTCTTCAGATATTGCCACACAGCCTAGATGTCTACCTGTAGAACCTTTATCTCTATCAGTTCTTTCACCCATACTCTCCAGATGTATGCTTTGATCCTTCATTTGATTCCTCACAACTCATATATGCAGCTGCTAGGTTCATACATAACCCTAATATCTGATTATCTCTGTGGTCCTGTAAGACTTATATATCATACTAGGCTCTAGTCATCTTTTTATTTTCAGAGAGATAAGCAGCCCCCAAGCATACTGTATTATTCCACCAATATTCTAGCAGCATGGAAAAACAGTACTGACTCTAAAAAAATAGTAAGGGGCAACAAATAGGTTAGGGAATGGTTTTGTTGCCTTTAAACCTGGTGTTGTCCTAGTCAATGAAAAGCAGAGAAGAGAGTTTAGGTAGAATTTCCAAATCTGCTTGGAATCGAGCATCTTCTGGGTCCAGTAGACATACCAGGTATCTGACTAAAGTGGAGTTATATGACACAATGCATAATTTTTAAGTCTACTGAGTATCTGTGACTTGATGTTTGATACATGGTTTGTTGTTTGGTTGGTTTAAATGCTTTGATTTCAAGTCCTCTTCTGGATAACTCTCTAGTTATCCCTCAGATAAGGAAGCAACAAAGTCTCAAGTAACAATTCTATCTAGAGCAAACTGAATTTTTGAGGATTCCTTTCCCAGAGTCACTCTTGAGGAACCAAGAGTCAGGGTCAGAATTGTGGGAGAAAATTAACAAGCCCCAGAAGCAGCAATGGGCACAAACTCTGATGACTCAGCAGTCTGAAACATACTTTTCACATCATTCAATCCTATATTTAAAAAGATGTAAAAATAAATCAAAATATTAAATAACTGCTTGTTAAGTGCCTTTTTGTATATATTCAATGCATAAATCCAATGTGGAACAAAACCAGATAATCCATAGAGGATATTTAATGCAACCTTGTTTCCCATGCACTAAAGCTTTATAAAAAGAAAATGCAAAGCTTTATAAAAAGAAAATGCAAAAAGCATACATGGTACTTGCAGCTGACCTCACACCACCTTTCTAGACTCGACTCTCAAGGACAACACCTCCTTGAGTACTAAAAAATGGTAACTGTCTTCAGATTCTGACTATACTAATCTGTTCCCCAGCAGACACCCCATACACCATTTTTTGACTATCAACATGAGAGCACATATGAAAATAACAGTACCATGTCTTCTAGCACTGACATCTACTGCAAACATTCGAATTATTAACACCTTTTATTGTAACAGAGTGAAATTAATATTGAGATTAAAAATGCAAAGAGGTAGTGAAAATAAGTTTTAGAGAAAAGAAGGTAAGGCAAGAATTGCCAAAGGACACAATTAATAAATATGCTAATACATAGCTCTAGAGTAAAATTCTCTACTGGAAGAGGAGGTATGGGAATGGCCAGGCTTTTGTAACACTACTTTGCTCTGTTCTTAACCACAGAGTAGCAGATCCACAGGTAGAGCTGAAGGAGATGCTGAACAGAAAATAGTTGGAAACTTCCAACTACTCCCCATAGCTGCCAGAATGCGTATCCCTGGCAGAGATGCAGAGATATTTCAGTCTCAAAGCAGCTCTTGAAACTTTGACATGACACCTAAATTCCACCATCCAATAGTTGTCCCTTTAGGGGAGTTAAAGATCTTTGGAATTTCTTAGGTCTTCACCATAGTTCTTAAAATCCATACACACTGCTAATCTAAATCCACTCATGTAACCAGAGAGGCTTCATGATGATCATAACAGTACCAGATGAAAGTTAATACCACGGTATTTGTGTTAGTACAGCCCTGGGTCTTGGTAACGGGAGAGATGGTTGGTTTAAAGCAAGACCCTGCAGGAACAAAGCAATCGATTACATGGGTATTCACGTTCAAATATGGAAGAAGAAAAGTAGATCAAAAGTCAGACATAGGTTCTGATCATATACCAAGAATATAAAATATCAACACATAATACCATGGCAAAGAATGCTCTCAAAGTGAAGAGTCACTCCAACAAGCAAAACTTGGTGCATGAACTCAAGTTATTCATACAGGTACTTATTTTTCTGTTGGGATTTGATCTCCCAGAAACTCTTACAGCCCACAGCCACAGAGAACCTTCTGCACTGACTCCAGGACTATTTTCAAAGGAACAGGACCTTCCAGAAGGCTGTGGGGATGACACCTATGCTTTGTCCTTTCATATTTACCTTTTATAGTCAATAAGTTAATAATAATGGGCAAGTGTAAAGCCTTGGGTGAAGTTTCAGTGCCTCAGAGTGACCATTCTATCTATAGTTCACTGAGATGGGTGAAGTTTGAGCCTAAGTGAGGGTTTGAATGGCCTCCTTATCTAGCTCTATGGTGTTTGTGGTATTTGTGAGTTTACTAGAATCAGGTGATTTTTTAAAAAATTTTATTCAATCTTGACCTGCACCAGGCACCATGTGGTGATGACACTATAGAGCCAGAGTAGGAGAGAAAAAATCACCAAGGATATGTATCACTCAGCAATCAAACCTCAACCTCGATTTCAACAGTAACAGAACATCCACTAGGGATGGAAAATGGACTAGGGTGGAGTTTCTTGGGGGGAAGGGTGGCATTAAAATCAGCATCTGAAGCTGCTCTGGAAAGGAATGCAGAGTTGCATTCTAGAATTCCGTTCAATTTGGAGAAAACAAAAAACAAAAGTGGAACGCACTTACAGGCAGAAGTGTATGTATAAGAACATATACACAGTTCACTTGTCAAAAGCTGTGGGTATCATCCACAGTAACTTCCAAGATTTTGCTGCAATGATTCTACGTACTAATTTTTATTAATATTGTACATTGCAATTGTAGTTTCATTCATATCACATTCTTAACATTGTAAGATCAAGTGACATAATTTTTAAATATGGACTATTTTTTCAAGAAACACAGAACTTAAAAGTAAAACCCCCTTATTTAAAAAATACATGACTGCTTGGCTCATGCAGGGTCTTGCTTTAAACCAACTATCCAGTCCTTTACCAAGTCCCAGGGCTGTCCTAAGCCAAATACTGTGGAATTAGCTTTGATCTGGTACTGCTCTGATGATCATGAAGCCTTTCTGGTTACATGTGAGTAGGTTTAGATTATTGGAAACTATAGTGAAGATCTCAGAAATGCCAAACTGTGACTCAATTTGTTTACTAAGCTATTAATAAATGTAAGCATCTTTCATATGTTTATTGATTTGGATAAATTCTTCCATTAATTTTTCCATTCAAATCTTTTGCTCAGTTTTGTGTCATTTTGGTTATTTCCTTTTGCTTATTGCTACGCAAATTCTTGTAATAACGAGCTAGAATCTCTCAAATATCCACTTAGTGAATATGTCTGACCACATGTTATAGTTATATTGCTTATTAGTAACTATTTTATGAAGTGATTTTAATTCTGTGTGGTATGTTTTTATTCATATGCCACAGAGTTTGTATGCCTATCTAAAGATGGGAGTGGATGTTCCCAGTCAGATATCTGATTATGCCAGTCCTGTATTCTTTTGCCTCATTGATTAATAATGTGATTTGCCACAGTCAAGCTCTACTAATAGACAGTTTATTTTTAGATTTCTTCATCTTCTCTACTGGTTTATTGGTCTTTGTCTTTGCCAATTTTCACATCTAAATTTGAGTTCTTCAACAGGATATGCAGCATTGACAAAAGTTTTATAGAATCTTCATTTTCTAACATAGTGGTCACATGCTACTTGTGGGTATTGAGCATTTGAAATGTGTTTGGCATGACTGAGGAAATAATTTTTTACTTTTAGTAACTAGGAATGAAACTGCCAATCTCCCTTGCTACTGAGAAAAATACAGGGATTCTTGCTTGACAAGAATTTTCTCTTACAACTAGGCATAAAAATTTTGATGTCCGTATCCATATTCTTTTTTTTCTCTTTTTTTCATACTCCAGATGTTATTCCCCTCTTGGTCCACCCTCCAACTGTTCCACATCCCATACCTCCTCCCTGCCTGCCCAGTCTCCATGAAGATGACCCCATTCCACCTTCCCCACAGGACTGCTAAACTTCCTGGGACCTCCAGTCTCTTGAGGGTTACGTGCATTTTCTCTGACTGAACCTTGACCCGGCAGTCCTCTGCTATATATGTGTTAGGGGCATTATTTCAGTTGATGTTGGCTGCCTGGTTGGTGGTCCAGTGTCTGAGAGATCTCGGGGATCCAGGTTAATTGAGACTGCTGGTCTTCCTACAGGATCGCCCTCCTCCTCAACTTCCTCCAGCTTTTCCCTAATTCTGACCACAGAGGTCAGCAGCTTCTGTCTATTGGTTGGGTGCAAATATCTGCATCTGACTCTTTCAGCTTCTGTTTGGGTCTTTTGGAGGGCAGTCATGATAGGTCCCTTTTTGTGAGTGCTCCATAGCCTCAGTAATAGTGTCAGGCCTTGGTGCCTCCCCTTGAGCTGGATCCTACTTTGGGCCTGTAGCTGGACCTTTCTTTTCCTCAGGCTCTTCTCCATTTCTATCCCTGCAGTTCTTTCATACAGGAACAATTATAGGTCAAAGTTTTGACCTTGGGATAGCAACCCCATCCCTCACTTGATACCCTGTCTCTGCTGGAGGTGGGCTCTACAAGATCCCTCTCCCCACTGTAGGGCACTTCTTCCGGCATCCCTCCCTTTGAGTCCTGAGAGTCTCTTATCTCCCAGGTCTCTGGTATATTCTGGAGGGTCCTCCCAACCTACCACCTCCTGAAGTTGCCTGTTTCCATTCTTTCTGCTGGCCCTCAGGGCTTCAATCCTTTTCCCTCACCCAATACCAGATCATGTTCTAATCCTTCCCTCCCAGGTACCTTCCTCCCTTCCCCCTTGAGGTTGCTTTCTTTTCCTTCCCAAGTGAGACTGAGGCATCCTCACTTGTGTCCTTCAGCTGGTTGACCTTTCTCAGTTCTGTGGACTGTGTCTTGGATATTCTGTGCATTTTTTGGCTAATATCCACTTGTTAGTGAGTACATATCATGCATGTCCTTTTGGGTCTGAGTTACCTCACTTAGGATCTTTTCTAGTTCCATCCATTTGGTTGCAAAACTCCAGATGCCCTCATTCTTAATAGATGAGTAGTAATCCATTGTGTAAATGAACCACATTTTCTGTATCCATTCTTCTGTGGTGAAAATTTTGAGTTGTTTCCAGCTTCTGGCTATCACAAATAAGGCTGCTATGAACATAGAGGAACATGTGCCCTTGTGGCATAGTTGGGCATCTTTTGAGTATATTCCCAAGAGTGGTATTGCTGGGTCTTCAGGTAGATCAATTTCCAATTTTCCAAGGAACCTCCAAATTGATTTTCAGAGTAGTTGTACCAGTTTGCAATCCCACCGTCAATGAAGAAGTATTCCTCTTTCTCCATATCCTCGACAATATGTGTTGTCACCTGAGGTTTTGATCTTAGCCATTCTGGTTGGTGTAAGGTGGAATCTCAGGGTCGTTTTGATTTGCATTTCTCTGATCACTAGGAACTTTGAACATTTCTTTAAGTGCTTCTCAGCCATTCAGGACTCCTTTGTTGTGAATTCTCTGTTTAGTTCTATACCCCATTTTTTGATTGGGTTGTTTGGTTTCTAAGAACACCCATGCACACATTTTCAATAAAATAAGTAAATTAAGTTGAAGATATTAAACTATTGCACATAAAGTTTTATAACAATAAATGCAATGTTTGATCAGCATGTAATAATCTATCAGAATAATATATTAATAGACTAAACAAGAAAAATCATATGGTAGTTACAATGAGTGTTAAAAAGTATTTGATGACCCGTGGGGGAGGGCCCAGGAGCGGCAGGACCCCTGTGCCTGAGACACCACCAGAACCTGAAGGAAACAGACCGGATAAACAGTTCTCTGCACCCAAATCCCGTGGGAGGGAGAGCTGAACCTTCAGAGAGGCAGACAAGCCTGGGAAACCAGAAGAGACTGCTCTCTGCACACACATCTCGGACGCCAGAGGAAAAAGCCAAAGACCATCTGGAACCCTGGTGCACTGAAGCTCTCGGAAACGGCGGCACAGGTCTTCCTGGTTGCTGCCGCTGCAGAGAGCCCGTGGGCAGCACCCCACGAGCGAACTTGAGCCCCGGGACCACAGGTAAGACCAACTTTTCTGCTGCAAGAAAGCTGCCTGGTGAACTCAAGACACAGGCCCACAGGAACAGCTGAAGACCTGTAGAGAGGAAAAACTACACACCCGAAAGCAGAACACTCTGTCCCCATAACTGACTGAAAGAGAGGAAAACAGGTCTACAGCACTCCTGACACACAGGCTTATAGGACAGTCTAGCCACTGTCAGAAATAGCAGAACAAAGTAACACTAGAGATAATCTGATGGCGAGAGGCAAGCGCAGGAACCCAAGCAACAGAAACCAAGACTACATCGGAGCCCAATTCTCCCATCAAAACAAACATGGAATATCCAAACACACCAGAAAAGCAAGATCTAGTTTCAAAATCATTTTTGATCATGATGCTAGAGGACTTCAAGAAAGATGTGAAGAACTCCCTTAGAGAACAAGTAGAAGCCTAGAGAGGAATCGCAAAAATGCCTGAAAGAATCACAAAAATCCCTGAAAGAATTCCAGGAAAACATAAATAAACAAGTAGAAGCCCATAGAGAGGAGACAAAAAATCCCTGAAAGAATTCCAGGAAAACACAATCAAACAATTGAAGGAATTAAAAATGGAAATAGAAGCAATCAAGAAAGAACACATGGAAACAACCCTGGATATAGAAAACCAAAAGAAGAGACAAGGAGCTGTAGATACAAGCTTCACCAACAGAATACAAGAGATGGAAGAGAGAATCTCAGGAGCAGAAGATTCCACAGAAATCATTGACTCAACTGTCAAAGATAATGTAAAGCGGAAAAAGCTACTGGTCCAAAACATACAGGAAATCCAGGACTCAATGAGAAGATCAAACCTAAGGATAATAGGTATAGAAGAGAGTGAAGACTCCCAGCTCAAAGGACCAGTAAATATCTTCAACAAAATCATAGAAGAAATCTTCCCTAACCTAAAAAAAGAGATACCCATAGGCATACAAGAAGCCTACAGAACTCCAAATAGATTGGACCAGAAAAGAAACACCTCCCGTCACATAATTGTCAAAACACCAAACGCACAAAATAAAGAAAGAATATTAAAAGCAGTAAGGGAAAAAGGTCAAGTAACATATAAAGGGAGACCTATCAGAATCACACCAGACTTCTCGCCAGAAACTATGAAGGCCAGAAGATCCTGGACTGATGTCATACAGACGCTAAGAGAACACAAATGCCAGCCCAGGTTACTGTATCCAGCAAAACTCTCAATTAACATTGATGGAGAAACCAAGATATCCCATGACGAAACCAAATTTACACAATATCTTTCTACAAATCCAGCACTACAAAGGATAATAAATGGTAAAGCCCAACATAAGGAGGCAAGCTATACCCTAGAAGAAGCAAGAAACTAATCGTCTTGGCAACAAAACAAAGAGAATGAAAGCACACAAACATAACCTCACATCCAAATATGAATATAACGGGAAGCAATAATCACTATTCCTTAATATCTCTCAATATCAATGGCCTCAACTCCCCAATAAAAAGACATAGATTAACAAACTGGATAGGCAACGAGGACCCTGCATTCTGCTGCCTACAGGAAACACACCTCAGAGACAAAGACAGAAACTACCTCAGAGTGAAAGGCTGGAAAACAACTTTCCAAGCAAATGGTCAGAAGAAGCAAGCTGGAGTAGCCATTCTAATATCAAATAAAATCAATTTCCAACTAAAAGTCATCAAAAAAGATAAGGAAGGACACTTCATATTCATCAAAGGAAAAATCCACCAAGATGAACTCTCAATCCTAAATATCTATGCCCCAAATACAAGGGCACCTACATACGTAAAAGAAACCTTACTAAAGCTCAAAACACACATCGCACCTCACACAATAATAGTGGGAGATTTCAACACCCCACTCTCATCAATGGACAGATCATGGAAACAGAAATTAAACAGTGATGTCGACAGACTAAGAGAAGTCATGAGCCAAATGGACTTAACGGATATTTATAGAACATTCTATCCTAAAGCAAAAGGATATACCTTCTTCTCAGCTCCTCATAGTACTTTCTCCAAAATTGACCATATAATTGGTCAAAAAACGGGCCTCAACAGGTACAGAAAGATAGAAATAATCCCATGCGTGCTATCGGACCACCACGGCCTAAAACTGGTCTTCAATAACAATAAGGGAAGAATGCCCACATATACGTGGAAATTGAACAATGCTCTACTCAATGATAACCTGGTCAAGGAAGAAATAAAGAAAGAAATTAAAAACTTTTTAGAATTTAATGAAAATGAAGGTACAACATACCCAAACTTCTGGGACACAATGAAAGCTGTGCTAAGAGGAAAACTCATAGCGCTGAGTGCCTGCAGAAAGAAACAGGAAAGAGCATATGTCAGCAGCTTGACAGCACACCTAAAAGCTCTAGAACAAAAAGAAGCAAATACACCCAGGAGAAGTAGAAGGCAGGAAATAATCAAACTCAGAGCTGAAATCAACCAAGTAGAAACAAAAAGGACCATAGAAAGAATCAACAGAACCAAAAGTTGGTTCTTTGAGAAAATCAACAAGATAGATAAACCCTTAGCCAGACTAACGACAGGACACAGAGAGTGCGTCAAAATTAACAAAATCAGAAATGAAAAGGGAGACATAACTACAGATTCAGAGGAAATTCAAAAAATCATCAGATCTTACTATAAAAACCTATATTCAACAAAACTTGAAAATCTTCAGGAAATGGACAATTTCCTAGACAGATACCAGGTATCGAAGTTAAATCAGGAACAGATAAACCAGTTAAACAACCCCATAACTCCTAAGGAAATAGAAGCAGTCATTAAAGGTCTCCCAACCAAAAAGAGCCCAGGTCCAGACGGGTTTAGTGCAGAATTCTATCAAACCTTCATAGAAGACCTCATACCAATATTATCCAAACTATTCCACAAAATTGAAACAGATGGAGCACTACCGAATTCCTTCTACGAAGCCACAATTACTCTTATACCTAAACCACACAAAGACACAACAAAGAAAGAGAACTTCAGACCAATTTCCCTTATGAATATCGACGCAAAAATACTCAATAAAATTCTGGCAAACCGAATTCAAGAGCACATCAAAACAATCATCCACCATGATCAAGTAGGCTTCATCCCAGGCATGCAGGGATGGTTTAATATACAGAAAACCATCAACGTGATCCATTATATAAACAAACTGAAAGAACAGAACCACATGAACATTTCATTAGATGCTGAGAAAGCATTTGACAAAATTCAACACCCCTTCATGATAAAAGTCCTGGAAAGAATAGGAATTCAGGCCCATACCTAAACATAGTAAAAGCCATATACAGCAAACCAGTTGCTAACATTAAACTAAATGGAGAGAAACTTGAAGCAATCCCACTAAACTCAGGGACTAGACAAGGCTGCCCACTCTCTCCCTACTTATTCAATATAGTTCTTGAAGTTCTAGCCAGAGCAATCAGACAACAAAAGGAGATCAAGGGGATACAGATCAGAAAAGAAGAGGTCAAAATATCACTATTTGCAGATGACATGATAGTATATTTAAGTGATCCCAAAAGTTCCACCAGAGAACTACTAAAGCTGATAAACAACTTCAGCAAAGTGGCTGTGTATAAAATTAACTCAAATAAATCAGTTGCCTTCCTCTATACAAAAGAGAAACAAGCCGAGAAAGAAATTAGGGAAACGACACCCTTCATAATAGACCCAAATAATATAAAGTACCTCGGTGTGACTTTAACCAAGAAGTAAAAGATCTGTACAATAAGAACTTCAAGACACTGAGGAAAGAAATTGAAGATGACCTCAGAAGATGGAAAGATCTCCCATGCTCATGGATTGGCAGGATTAATATAGTAAAAATGGCCATTTTACCAAAAGCAATCTACAGATTCAATGCAATCCCCATCAAAATACCAATCCAATTCTTCAAAGAGTTAGACAGAACAATTTGCAAATTCATCTGGAATAACAAAAAACCCAGGATAGCTAAAGCTATCCTCAACAATAAAAGGACTTCAGGGGGAATCACTATCCCTGAACTCAAGCAGTATTACAGAGCAATAGTGATAAAAACTGCATGGTATTGGTACAGAGACAGACAGATAGACCAATGGAATAGAATTGAAGACCCAGAAATGAACCCACACACCTATGGTCACTTGATTTTTGACAAAGGAGCCAAAACCATCAAATGGAAAAAAGATAGCATTTTCAGCAAATGGTGCTGGTTCAACTGGAGGGCAACATGTAGAAGAATGCAGATCGATCCATCCTTATCACCCTGGACAAAGCTTAAGTCCAAGTGGATCAAGGACCTCCACATCAAACCAGACACACTCAAACTAATAGAAGGAAAACTAGGGAAGCATCTGGAACACATGGGCACTGGAAAAAATTTCCTGAACAAAACACCAATGGCTTATGCTCTAAGATCAAGAATCGACAAATGGGATCTCATAAAACTGCAAAGTTTCTGTAATGCAAAGGACACTGTGGTTAGGACAAAACGGCAACCAACAGATTGGGAAAAGATCTTTACCAATCCTACAACAGATAGAGGCCTTATATCCAAAATATACAAAGAACTCAAGAAGTTAGACTGCATGGAAACAAATAACCCTATTAAAAAATGGGGTTCAGAGCTAAACAAAGAATTCACAGCTGAGGAATGCCGAATGGCTGAGAAACACCTAAAGAAATGTTCAACATCTTTAGTCATAAGGGAAATGCAAATCAAAACAACCCTGAGATTTCACCTCACACCAGTGAGAATGGCTAAGATCAAAAACTCAGGTGACAGCAGATGCTGGCGAGGATGTGGAGAGAGAGGAACACTCCTCCATTGTTGGTGTGATTGCAGACTGGTAAAACCATTCTGGAAATCAGTCTGGAGGTTCCTCAGAAAATTGGACATTGAACTGCCTGAGGATCCAGCTATACCTCTCTTGGGCATATACCCAAAAGATGCCTCAACATATAAAAGAGACACGTGCTCCACTATGTTCATCGCAGCCTTATTTATAATAGCCAGAAACTGGAAAGAACCCAGATGCCCTTCAACAGAGGAATGGATACAGAAAATGTGGTACATCTACACAATGGAATATTACTCAGCTATCAAAAACAACGAGTTTATGAAATTCGTAGGCAAATGGTTGGACCTGGAAAATATCATCCTGAGTGAGCTAACCCAATCACAGAAAGACATACATGGTATGCACTCAATGATAAGTGGCTATTAGCCCAAATGCTTGAATTACCCTATGTCCCTAGAACAAACGAAACTCAAGACGGATGATCAAAAGGTGAATGCTTCACTCCTTCTTTAAATGAGAAAAAAGAATACCCTTGGCAGGGAAGGGAGAGGCAAAGATTAAAACAGAGACTGAAGGAACACCCATTCAGAGCCTGCCCCACATGTGGCCCATACATATAGATCCACCCAATTAGACAAGATGGATGAAGCAAAGAAGTGCAGACCGACAGGAGCCGGATGTAGATTGCTCCTGAGAGACACAGCCAGAATACAACAAATACAGAGGCAAATGCCAGCAGCAAACCACTGAACTGAGAATAGGACCCCCGTTGAAGGAATCAGAGAAAGAACTGGAAGAGCTTGAAGGGGCTCGAGACCCCATATGTACAACAATGCCAAGCAACCAGAGCTTCCAGGGACTAAGCCACTACCTAAAGACTATACATGGACTGACCCTGGACTCTGACCCCATAGGTAGCAATGAATATCCTAGTAAGAGCACCATTGGAAGGGGAAGCCCTGGATCCTGCTAAGACTGAACCCCCAGTGAACTAGACTATGGGGGTAGGGCGGCAATGGGGGGAGGGTTGGGAGGGCAACACCCATAAGGAAGGGGAGGGGGGAGGGGGATGTTTGCCCGGAAACCGGGAAAGGGAATAACACTTGAAAAGTATATAAGAAATACTCAAGTTAATAATAATAATAAAAAAAAGAGCCCCGAAGGAAAAAAAAAGTATTTGATGAAACCCAAAGCCCATTCATAAAAGATCTCTTAACAAACTAGAAATTATAAAAACACCATTTTATCTGATGAAGTATATCAGTATAGATAAGCTTAAATTGGACTATCAACCTAAAAGTGAAACCATGTGTTATTCTCTTAGATTATGAAAGAGAAGAGTGTGTGTCCTGACTGTGGATAAGGTTCAGTGGGAAATTCCCATATACAAATCCATGGGTTCAATCGCCAGAAGTACAGAATATGTATGAGTCAAAAATGGGCAAGGGTGGCTAAAGTCATTTCTAGAGAATTGCAGTACATAGACAACATAAGCAAGGTATGGTAGCAAAATCCTGCAACTCCCACACTCTGAGTTCTGCAGAAGAATCTATGCGTTTCAGACTAGCTGGTACTATATAGCAAGACCCTGTCTCATACCTACTCTCATTATATTTATTTGTCTTTTCATTGGAGTCCTATGCTCCTAAAGGGCAGTAAGTAGGAAATATAAAGTGATAAGAATTTTTAGAAAAGAAAAATGACAGTCATATATACAGAGGGCAGGATTGCCTATAAAGATCTATTGTATAAATTATCTCTGTAGAAATCGCAGGTAACTATGAAATATCATGGACATACAAACAAAGAGGTATTATAGACTACTAGGTCAACCAAGATTATCATTACTATTTTTATGCATTAGCAACAAGTAATTGGAAAAATTAAAATGTTACATTCAGTACTACATATCATGTTAAAAGTAGCCAGAAATCCTTCAGCAACACTCCTACTGAAAAATCTAGTTTTTTTTATTGTGTTATTTATTTACCATTTCAAATGTTACCCTACTTCAAGGTCCCCTCTCCAAAATTTCTTCACTCCTTCCCCCTTCCCCTTTGACTCTGAGAAGATGCTCACCCACCCACCTCCCAGTCCCTTTACCCATCCACCCCAACCACCCCACCTCCATGTTTCATTCGATAATATTTTGACATGTCTGACAACAAGATGGTGTTTATATACCTTCCATTAAACCTAGAAGCCTTCAGTTTGGGAAGATAAAACACTGCAAATAGCTGCAGTATTTTTCAGGTTCTGCCTTAAGGTTTTAGCCACTCTTGGAATTCAGCTACCACACGCTGAAAAGCCTCAAAAAGAGCACACATGAAGATCTAACAGTAGGAGCCCTAGTAAGAGTTTGCCAGCATCACTTGCCAGCCACTGAAGTAATCCGTCTTGCATCTCTCACTCAGGCCAACCTTTATGTGACTTCATCATTACCACTCCTGGCTATGTGCTTTAAAACAACTCAAAGTTAGAACCATCAAGCTAACCCAAGTCTGTAGGGAAATATCTTTAAAGGGCATTGTTTGGGGATTTGGGAGATAGATCAGTTAGTAAAACACTTGCCTTGCAAGCATCATGACCTGAATTTGATTCCTCATACTCATACCAAAAAGCTGCACATGGTGCCAGGATGGAGTAGTAGAAATAGGAAGGTCCCTGGGGGCTCTCTGGCCAGCCAGCCTAGCCTATGTTGATTTCCAGCCAATGACACATTGTCTTCAAGGGGGGACTGGGAGAAAGGGGCAACATTTGGGATGGAAACAAATAAAATAATAGATAGATAGATAGATAGATAGATAGATAGATAGATAGATAGATATTACAAAGGTGAATGATGTTTGAGGACTGACACTGTTCATTGTCTTCTGACATTCACATATATGCACCTCCGTGCATGCGCATCAGTGCACATGCATTCTCTCTCTCTCTCTCTCTCTCTCTCTCTCTCTCTCTCTCTCTCTCTCTCTCTCACACACACACACACACACACACACACACACACTAGAGAGGATGAGAGAGAGAGAGAGAGAGAGAGAGAGAGAGAGAGAGAGAGAGAGAACACAATACAAGTTATTTCTTCAAGGGTTAAACTTTTATGGTTGTTTGCAACCTAATAGTAAACAATGAAAATAAGCATTTTATATTAGCATTGATTAAAAATCAAATTTGAAGTACATTTAATGAACATCTAGAATAGGGTAAGAAATTAAACCACCAACCAAAGAATACACATGGGGATACCCATGGCTCTAGATGCATATGTAGCAGAGGACGGCATTGTCTGGCACCAATAGGAAGAGAAGCCCTTGGTCCTGTGAAGGCTCTAATATTTGAAATGTAAATACAAAAACTATCCAATAAAAATAATAATAAAGGAAATTAAGGAGGTATAGACTGAAACTTTTCCTATCTGTAGGTAGCCAGCAACTGTCCTCAAACTGATGCCATGCTTAGATGTGTTTCCCATAGCCAAGCTAAAGAATGGGTTTGTTGTCTCTGGGGACCTTTGAAAATAAATGATTGTTCTTCCCACACCCAGCTTCTGGAACAGTTTGTCCCCATTTCCTACCAGTGAACGATTCTCTGTGAATACAGATGGGAATATTTTCTGTTTTTCTTCCTTTCAAGGTGATCTAACAAGAATCTTGAGTTTCATCTAAACTGTAGAAAGCGTATATAAATCCATTCTCCCTAATGAGCCACATTTTATTCCTGGAGTGAATGTAATTCCTGGAACTTCAGAGTGTTGGCAATATAAACAAGTCAGTGGAGTTTATGTGTCATGAAGTCCCATTGGCTACCAAGGAAACAGAAAGGCTGCCTGATCCTTCACCCCAGACCCACTGCCAATTGCTAAGTGTCCAATTTTCTGCACCTAGTCTGTGGCAGAAGCTTTAACAAACATCCTACTTTTGTTTTCAGTGCATTTGCCTGGGGAGATATTTTCATTTTTAAAATCGTTTTATTTATTTACATTCTAAATATTGCCACACTTCCCAGTCCCCACTCCAAGAGTTCTTTACCCATCCTCTTCCCCTTTGCCTCTAAGAGGGTATTTGCGCAGCCTCCCACCCACTCCCACACCCTCCCCCATCATCACCCCTGCCTTCACTGGGATTAGGTGCATCCTCTCTATCACTGAGGCCAAACAAGACAGTCCTTTGCTACGTATGTGCCAGGGGCTTCAGAACAGCTGTGCATGTTCTTTGGTTGGTGACTCAGTGACCCAGGGTTCCAGGTTAGTTGACATGGTTGGTCTTCTTATGATGTTGCCATTCCCTCCAATTTCTTCAATCCATCCCCTAACTCTTCCAGGGCAAGCATCATACTTAATTCCTTCTGGGCATCCTCTTTTTCAACTAAATCCCAAAGTTGTAGAGATTCCCAAACCTTCTAAATACATGATTTTAGCCCCATTTGTCAAATAAAGAAATTAGTTCTGGGTGCCTGGGATGTGTCATCTGAAATCATATTCTCTGGTTTCTGTCCACTTCTTCCTTAATTGATGCAGCAATCCCTCTTTGTTTATTGATGTGTGTTCCTCATTAGAAAGACAGAGTCAGACAGATAGAAAGAGAGAGAAGGAAGGGGAGAGGGAGAGAGGGAAAGAGAGATCATCAAGTGCAAAAATTGAGACTTATTACCTTTTATGTCCCTATGGGTTTTGCTCCAAAGGTAGGAAACATATTTTACTGATCCCTTAATTTTTAGTGGCTAGTGTGTAAGCTATAAAAGTTTCACTGGAGAGTGAATAGTAACACAAACTCACACAACCACCTTGGCTCACAGGCAGTAGAACCCTGCAGAGGGCTATGAAAAGCTACAAAGGTAAAAACAAAATAAGATGTAGTGAATAACTTACTAATTAACAATGTCTTATTTGCATTTGTTTACATAATATTTCTTTGCTTATGAAATGCTTACACATTCATTTTCTGGCATGAGCTTCACAGCATTCAAATTTAGTGCTTCTGGCATTTTTTTATTAGATTTTGTGTTCTGCCCAAAGATACAGGATTAAGAACGAGTGAGTTGGCGACTGTTATCCAGGTTTTGTGACTGCTCATGCACGGCTTTCCCATCAGATCACCCTTTGGCCAAGACGAGAAAGTGAAAACTTGATTTGGCATCCAACCATTGGCAGCTGAGAGCCTTGACTTGGTTATATCAAAAGTTTGAGCCTCAATCTCTTCATGTATCAATCTATAATACTTATTTTAATGTGCTTCCTCACAAATGAACCATATTTATTAAAATATTTATGAATACCATTAATGTATATTAATATAATTTAACACATTAATAATTTAATTTAGGATAGAATTAAATTCTATTACTCACATACTATTAATACTTACCAATAGGCACAAAGAATCATATTTTTTATTTTCATTAAAAAGACACATACACAAAATAAAATGGTAACTGATTATAATTTTTAATATATTAAAGTTCTAGAAATCATCCTCAAGATATAAGAGAGATACCAAAAAGAACCAGAGACCTCAGGAAGATTGTATCTTTTATAAATCCTGCTCTCTGTTTCCTGCCTGAGGCTGGGATTCTAGTGAGGTCAAACCTTGCGCTAACTCAGAGCAGTGCTTATCTATAATTCAGTGAGCCTCCAGTGCCAGGCTGGCCAGGTTTCTTTGTCCTTCCCTTCAAGATGTAATTTGCTATATTGCCAATGTTTTTAATACAGCTTCTCACTACCCCATTAAGAGGAATGCTCTTCGGGAATTATACAGACTTCTGCAAACTATCTCCTAAATTCCTAAAGGGGAACTACTCACTGGTTGTTCATCACAGAGCTTTCTAACCACCAATTGAAGTCAAATCGTCCAACAGTTTAAGGAGAAACACCATTTATTTGCCAGCTTGAGTGTTACCTGCAGATTAACAATCCACTAAAGATTATGAACAAGAATGAGATGTTTTGTTGACCTAAGCCTAGATGCAGACACATTTCATATTTAACTTCTAGGATGTCCATTGTGCTGACAAGTGAAGTCAATGGCACCATGAAAGTGTCAGAAATTTCTCACTGAACCCAGGTGCATAGAGGTTTAGCAGTAAGTTTGAACCCACTCTGAAATGTAAAACCTCAACTCTAAAGATGTTACTGTTACAAACCTAGCATCTAGTATGCTCATGCTCACTACTCCTGCTTATCTTTTTTTTTAATTAACTTGAGTATTTCTTATTTGCATTTCGAGTGTTATTCCCTTTCCCGGTTTCCGGGCAAACATCCCCCTAATCCCTCCCCCTCCTCTTCTTTATGGGTGCTCCCCTCCCCATCCTCCCCCCATTGCCGCCCTCCCCCCAACAATCACGTTCACTGGGGGTTCAGTCTTAGCAGGACCCAGGGCTTCCCCTTCCACTGGTGCTCTTACTAGGCTATTCATTGCTACCTATGAGGTCAGAGTCCAGGGTCAGTCCATGTATAGTCTTTAGGTAGTGGCTTAGTCCCTGGAAGCTCTGGTTGCTTGGCATTGTTGTTCATAAGGGGTCTCGAGCCCCTTCGAGCTCTTCCAGTTCTTTCTCTGATTCTTTCAATGGGGTCCTATTCTCAGTTCAGTGGTTTGCTGCTGGCATTCACCTATGTATTTGCTGTATTCTGGGTGTGTCCCTCAGGAGAGATCTACATCCGGTTCCTGTCGGCCTGTACTTCTTTGCTTCATCCATCTTGTCTAATTGGGTGGCTGTATATATATGGGCCACATGTGGGGCAGGCTCTGAATGGGTGTTCCTTCTGTGTCTGTTTTAATCTTTGCCTCTCTCTTCCCTGCCAAGGGTATTCTTGTTCCCCTTTTAAAGAAGGAGTGAAGCATTCACATTTTGATCATCCGTCTTGAGTTTCATTTGTTCTAGGCATCTAGGGTAATTCAAGCATTTGGGCTAATAGCCACTTATCAATGAGTGCATTCCATGTGTGTTTTTCTGTGATTGGGTTACCTCACTCAGGATGATATTTTCCAGTTCCAACCATTTGCCTACGAATTTCATAAAGTCATTGTTTTTGATAGCTGAGTAATATTCCATTGTGTAGATGTACCACATTTTCTGTATCCATTCCTCTGTAGAAGGGCATCTGGGTTCTTTCCAGCTTCTGGCTATTATAAATAAGGCTGCGATGAACATAGTGGAGCATGTGTCTTTTTTATATGTTGGGGCATCTTTTGGGTATATGCCCAAGAGAGGTATAGCTGGATCCTCAGGCAGTTCAATGTCCAATTTTCTGAGGAACCTCCAGACTGATTTCCAGAATGGTTTTACCAGTCTGCAATCCCACCAACAATGGAGGAGTGTTCCTCTCTCTCCACATCCTCGCCAGCATTTGCTGTCACCTGAGTTTTTGATCTTAGACATTCTCACTGGTGTGAGGTGACTCATGCAACAGTGAACATCTACATCACAAATTATCTCCAGATCATTAGAAGAAACCAGAAGCTCAACAAACTTAGGCCTTACATTCAAAGCACACAACTAATGACAGACCGGGGTGCAAACTTTAGCCTGTTCTCATTATGTTCTTTTCTCAAGATGAGCCAAATGCCCCACTTCAAAGGAAAACCTTCTATGAGCTTCCCAATCTAAATGGCCTCTAAATCTTCCTTCTCCACTCACTCATCACTCCACAAAGCTGCTCTGTGACAGCTTTCAATCTGTTTCTAATGGGATGCATCATTGATTAAACCATGAAATTCTTGAGAACGCACTATCTTCTTTCATTTCTGGTCAGATTATCCATCATCAGCAATAATTTTATTCAATCAAAACACAAGTGTTTGAGAGGAAAAAAATCTTCTGATATGTCCTGGGAGGATTTATTTTGGTTTACAAATCCTTGCTTCCTGCTTATGGTGAAAAGGGCATGGTTTCAGGAGTAAGAGGTGGTGATCACAAAATATCAGGAGGTAGAAAGTAAACAGGAACTAAAACAAGGCAATCCAACCTCAAGGCCAAGCCCAGGAACCTACTTCCTCTAGCAAGGCTCCATCTCCTAAAGGTTTCAAATTCCACTAACTAAAAAATTGTTACTGGACTACATGATCCTTTGGAGAACACTCCAGAAACAAACTGCATCAACATCCATTTGAAAGATGAATTAATTCATAAAGAGTTTACATCTAAATACACACAGAATCCTCTGATGATGCCATGTCTTCTGGTTTACTGAAGAAAAATGGATATTTTCACCATACAGCTCTGGTGACAATTTATTTATTGTCATTTATTTGTTTATGTTACCATTTATGTTATTATTTATTAATATTATATACTAAGATGTATTTGAAACTCAAATGGAGCAATACTTAAGAAAAATATTGTTAGGACAATAGGCATTAGCCAGAACATCATCACTAACTGCTTGTCACTGTATTTTCCTGTGGTAATTATAGTAGCACACATTTATATGCAGTGCTTCTGAGGTATGAGGTATAATGAGGCTATAAACCTAGTCTATGAGACAAACATGGACTTGAAAATACTTGTTAAGAAGCTCATTTAGTCTCCACAAATAAATATGTTTACTGTAGAAAGAAAAGAGAAATTGAAGCACAAAGTGGGTGACTTGTGTAAAGTCATTGATTCATAAAGGTTAGGGCAAACATAGGTCAAGCTACCATTATCATGGATTTTAGTTACTTTCTCCTTTCCTTGATTAAACACCTACTAATAATCAATGACAGGGGGCAGGATTTAATTTCAGCGCATAGGTTTATAGCAGGGAGGCAGGATGTGTGGGGTTTCTGCTTTTAGGCAGAGAGCTGGTCACACCACAGCTGTGGACAGGAAACAGAGAGAGACTTGTGACAGGATAAGGCTCATGCAATAATTCATAAAGTCACCCTCAATGTTTATATCCACACAAGAAATAGGGCCAGGTCCCTGTTTACCTACTAACTCATTAGTTTTACTCTACTATCCTAGACTGTAGCTCTCCATCTTTAGAAATATTAAACCAATTTTAAAGTTTACTACTGTCTTAGGATTTCTCTTGCCATGATGAAACACAATGACCAAAGCAACTTGGGGAGAAAAGGGTTTATTTGTCTTATACCTTCCACATCACTGTTCATCATTGAAAGAAGTCAGGACAGGAACTTAAATAGGGCAGGAACCTGATGGCAGAAGATGATGCATAGGAAATAGAAGGGTACTGTTTGAATGGCTTACAAAGCTATTTTATAGAACCCAGGCCACCAGCCCAAGGATGGCACCACCAACATGGGCTGTGTTCTCAATCGTTAATTAAGAAAATGCCCTACAGCTGGATATTATGATTGCTTTTCCTCAATTGAAGTTTCTTCCTTTTAGATAACTCTAGATTGTGTCAAGTTGACATAAACTACCCAGGACAATTGGACTCATTTCCAACTTGACACACAAACATATCACCATTAAGCCATAACCTCCCCTTTGCTTGTTTTTCCCCAAGATCACATGTTCATATCAACATCACAATATAAACATAATAATTTTAAAATGTACTGCCATCTTTAAAAATCTCATACTTTTCATTTTCTTTTAAAGTCCAAAGTCTTTTAAAATTCAATATCTCTCAATTATGGGATCCTGTGAAATAAAACATAAATAATATCTTTCTTCAATAGGGAAAAACCAGGGCACAATCACAATCTGAACAAATCAAAACAAACCTTCAACTGTGTAAGTAACACAATGTCCAATTATCTGAGATTTATTCACAATCTTCTGGGATTCTCCTTGGGGCTTCAATATAACCTTGGCCATTTATACAGCATAGGGTCTGTGGACTGACCCTGAGGAAACACTTCCCAGAAAACTTCACCTCAGTTATGCTGGGCTCTTGTTAATCAGTGCTGATTATCTCCAGATTACCAGATACTACAGATTGGGCACACAAATACCTGGTGTGTTTTTGTTTCCCCTTAAAACCTCACAGCTCTTGCCTCCATCATCTACATAGCTCTCAAAATCTACCAAGCTCCTACAGAACAGCTCACTGAACACTCAACACTCAATTGATTTCCATCCCAAAGTTACAAAATCCTTCCATAATCCTCCCCAAACAACATGGTCATGTCTATTACACAATACCCCTTTATTATGATACCAACTTGTCTTTGACAGGGTTATTATTGATGTGATAAAATACCATGTTCAAAGTAACTTAGGGGAGGACAGAGTTTATTTGGATTGTACTTCCATATCACTGTTCATCTTCAAAGAAAGTCAGACAGGAACTCAGGCAGGGCAGGAACCAGGAGGCAGGAACTGATATAGAAACCATAGGGATAAACTGCTTACTGGCTTACTCCACATGACTTGCTCAGTCTGTTTTCTCACGGAACTCACTAGCCCAGAGATGGCACCACGCACCATGGTCTAACCCTCTCTCCATCAATTATTAATTAAGAAATGCCTTACAGTCAGATTGAAGGCATTTTCTCAAGTGACGTTCCCTCCTTTCCAAAAATTTTAACTCATATCAAGTTGACATAGAGCTGGCCAGCACAACTACCTTGAGGGACACCATGATGAGATTATCTGGTTTTCAAGTCCATAGTTTTAGCATACCCTAATATCTGATAGGCACCCAGTGGATGAGAATGTTCACTGTCTGCCACTAGAGGTACTATTCTCGCTGGCTTTTAAGACCTTGGTGACTATAAGCCAGTTTATTCAAAACAGAAGGAGAAACCAGGGAAGAGTACATGATTCACACAGGTCACACTGTTTTTCAGAGGAAAACTTTGACATTACCTAGATAACCCTCAAGCTCTGACCATGGGGCTACAGCAGGGGCAATTAACAAAGTAGAGTTCATTTTATGAACGTTATAATTTAACAACTACATACTTAGGAAGTACATCTCCAGTATATGGGGGGACATGTATGAGGAATTCTTTGTAGTATGAATTTTATGTTTTCCTTATTTTGTGTGCGAGAGAGAGAGAGAGAGAGAGAGAGAGAGAGAGAGAGAGAGAGAGAGAAGTGAATCGTGTTCATTTCAAACAACTTTCCTCCCTACATGTATCTAATGCTCATATATACTTAGAAACTAGCTATAATCATGTGTTTAGGAGATACCATGAGCTGTGCCTTTCGACTAAATGAAATGAACAGCCATCACTTGCTTAGGAGTTCCCTGTACTGGAATACTGCCTTCACTTGCAGTGGTCATGTCTAAATATCTGTGTCTCCTCACTGACCCTGTCCTGTCATTCAGGATGCAATGAAATGTTGCCTCCTCTCTCTTTGAGCCAGGAAGTCCCAAAGAGTCCTTCAGAGTGCTACAAGCTGCTTTTAAATTCTGCCCCAAGTCCTGTCCTCCAACAGAATCTTGTCATTCTTTAATCACACCCACATGACTGGCCTCCATTTCTGTCCTCTCTCATTAGAATTTAGGTGGCTTGCATAGAAGAACAATTGCATTCATAGGACAAAGCTGGCATCCTCTTCCTCTTCCCAGCCAAGATAGTTTACCTATCTGGTTGTCAACCACTTTCCATAAAACTTCAAGCTGGGCTGCAGTTTTTAAGCTTTCTTGACCCGATTTACTTTAATCTAAGGACACCGTTTTTTTAAAACTTTTCAGTTTCCATTCTGCTAGCCTGGGGAAATGTCATCTCGTCCCATTCTGCCTCCCCATTACAACAATGTCTATTCTGATTTAACTTATCCATTCTGCATGGTTTTAGCATTTTCTATTCTATATCCCCAATTCACCTATCGAAAGCTATCTATTGGGCATGGACTTGGAGGAAGAAAGCTCTTTCTCTTCTCAGTGAAAAAAGGAAAAATTTCCTTTGCACTAACCAGCACATTCCCACAGGCTGCTCCCTGAGCTGCCAATAAAAATGAGCTTTGGACCTGCCTCCCCAGCTGGTGACAAATCTCTTTGACCTCCGTCATTACTCTTCACCTTTTCTACCCTGCATCTATTACTCATCTCCTTGACTCCTAGCAGTCAGAACTTGTGCCTCATTAGTCATTCCTTGGGGTTGAGGAACAACTTTGTTTTGTAAAACTCTTCTTAGCATGCCTTCTCTGGAAAGGCATGTGTTTCTTCCCATGGAGCTATATTCTCTGACTGTATTCCTGAACTTGGATTGAACAGTAAGAACAGTCATCATACATTGCATCAAGTTTCTAAATACATGGCAAGGCAAGCTTGATCCACCAAAGAAAGAGCCGGTGCAGGTGGGGTGGTTAATCTTCACTGTCGACTTGATGGAATTAAGAATCACTTCGGAAGCAAAGATCTGGTTGTCTGTGAATAGTTTATAGATTGGCTTAATTGAGATGGGAAGGCCCTAAATATGGTTAGGCACCATCTGTTGGCTTGGGGATGCAGAATGACTACAAAGGAGGGATGCAGACAAGACCCAATGAATAAAGTGAATGTTGCATAAGCATGGGAGTCTGAGTTTGAATCCTAGGAAACCATGTAAATGTGAAGCCCTATCACATGGACTTACTGTAGCCTCAATTCTATGGACATTGAGACTGGAGAATCCTGGAGGCTTTCTGGTTAGCCACAACAGAGACTATGAGTTGTGGACTCCATAAGAGCTCCTGTCCCCAAAATAAGTGGGAACAATAGAGGAGGGTACTCAGAGTTGATCTCTGTCCACCAAGGCTCATGCCCAGGTGATCACATACCCACAGGTAGATTCACACACACACACACACACTCTCTCTCTCTCTCTCTCTCTCTCTCTCTCTCTCTCTCTCTCTCTCCCATACAGACTGAGAGGGAGGGAGGGAGGGAGGGAAAGAGAAATGGAGGGAGGGAGGAAGGGGTCTAAACACCAACATTCATCTCTGTTTCCTAACCACAGGTGCAGCATGACCATCTGCTTCTCATTCTCTGCCATGATACCCTCTGTAAACCAACATGAACCCTCCCTTCCTGTGGTTATTTCTGTCCTGTTTAGTCATAGCAAAGAGAAAAATAAATAGTACAACAGGGTTTTATGATGGTTTTCTTTCTGCTTTTGACTGGTCAGTGGGAGATTCTCTCTTATCCCTCAGCTTACTCTACATTGGTGCCATTGCCTCGTTTTGAGCATTCACTTATAGACACAATCACAAACACCCTACTCTTTGATGGTCAGCCTCCAAGAATGGCTGCATGTACACCCAGAAGCTTTTTTCTGTAGTGCAGGCCCCAAGGACTAGCAGCCACTTGAAATCTCAGCCTGTCCAGTCAGGAAGGAGGTTAAGTCACCATACACGAATTAATAAGGACGGATAAAATGTAGCCAGGAATTCTTGTTTTGTTTGCAAAGGTAGCGATCTCCTGATTGCAAACAAACAACAAACAAAGGGGTACTTTAAACAACATGCCCATAATTAATCCTCATATGGAAAACTGGATAGACAAGGGGCATCTATGATCATATTACAATCTAATCATAAACCCATAAAGCTAAAATATCTAGCCAAACACTCAGAGAGGAATATGCATAAAAGAAAGACAGATTATTAACTCTAGGAGCTGACTTTCAACTGGCTTACTGAAAAGCAAGAAAGAGCCTGCTCATGTACTCAGACATAGAGGCTGGGGGATGTGTGTAAGTGTTGGTGCTTCCTCTGCAGCAATCCAAAACCTGAAGAAGTACTTCTTACATGCTTACTTAATCAATTCTCTTTATGTACAGCATTAGTGGTAATTCGAGAGTGACTCAGTACATCTGGCCTCAGTTTATCAAATCTGATTCAAGACAACCCTGTGACCTGGGAGGCTGCCTGTGCCCTCCCCCATTACAATCTATGATCTATCAAAAGGAAAGAGTCTATTTTAAGACAATCCATATCCGCTCTGGCTCTGAGTAATGCCTGGACTTGTTATCTAGTAATTAATAAGCAAAGAAGGAAAATTGTGTTTACATTTTCCACTGCATTGGGCTTTCTATAACTAACCCTGAACACTTAATACCTCGCTGATATATGATTCATCAGAGAGAGAGAGAGAGAGAGAGAGAGAGAGAGAGAGAGAGAGATGGTTGTATTTATAAAACTAGAAATAAAGCTTAGCACTCACCAGGATGTCTAATTTTAAAGACAAGAGAGTAGAACATGCACTTTAAAATTATAAAAGTGAAAAAAAATCTCCATCTCTGAAAATGAGACTTTCAAGCCTGGCTTTTCTTGTTTTCTACAGTTCATCAGGATAAAAGTATTGTTAGTTGTTAGATCTGGACAGCTCTTGCCCTACATCTACATGCTCAAACATCAGTCTGGCCTCCTTTAAGGTACAGTGCCCACACATCACCCTTACGTGCGAAACTTTTAATCAACTCCCTGTTTCATTTTCCCCCTTGTGCTCATCATCAGCTAATCCAATTGCCCAGTAGTTTCCATATCATTCAAAATATATTGTCTGTGAGAATGTTTGCATGTGTGTGTGTGTGTGTGTGTGTGTGTGTGTGTGTGTGTGTGTGTGTGGTTTGTTTTTCAAATGCAGAAAGAAAAGGTGTAGAATTTGTAGGGTAAAGGAGGGAGTAAGGTTGGGGAGGAATTTAGAAGGGGGAAAGCATGATCAGAATTGAATGATCAGAAAGAATAATCAGTGTGGCAATTTTTCAATAAACGAAAGTGACACCAACATACCTAGCTTTTTTTCTGTGGATTTCAAGACTCAAAGTATGTTCCTGTGGTGTTTACAAGGCAAATATATTACCAACTGGACTACCTCCCCTGCCCTCTACATTATATTTTTAAAGGTTATTCATTTACTTCTCACAGATTTCCACCAAGCTGGACCTTTTATTTCCCTCAGCTCAGTATGTTGTGTTTGCTGAAGAAGTATATATCATTTCCATATATTTCACATATTATATTTAATATATTTTACTCACATGTACAGAGTACAGAGTTTAAAGGCAATTGATTTCCTTTGGATCATGAGGCAAAATAAACTGACTCATATTCATTTTCAAAGGGAAGCTAGTTTAACTTAGGAAATTTTTCTTGTCAAATATATTCCCATACATTTATACCAAAGAAATTAAAAGAAGCCAGAACATTCATAGGCAAAGATGAACAGAAAATGTAGAGGATCCTGGGAATTCTGGGGTGTGACATTTGTGCTTTGAGACCATAAGACAATTTAGTCAAGCTGTCACTTTTCACATTCAACAAATAATAGTGGTGTGCAGCACCCAGCGCTCAACTTCCCTCTGGCTTTCTAGATCCCTGCAAAGTAAACCTAAGTCCCAACTCAATGCTTCTCAACATCACATCACCCTAGAATCACAGGAGGTGATCTGGAGAAATACAAGTTTCCAATGTCTATTTCCTGAATCCATATTCAATTGATAGCAGCCACCTGCATTTATCAAAAGTCTCTAAACTATTTGAATTTGGAAAAAAAAAGAAATAGAAATTGCTGGTATGTTTGGTTTGTTAACGGTCTGCTCTAAGTTGTGCTTATTGCCGACCCTGTATAACCCCAAGTGATATATAACAATATAGCCTCTGCTGAGCCTCAGGGAAACAAAAACAGGAAATTATTAGATTTCAACAAAAGGGACAATACTGAAAGTGTTGATAGAATAGACAGAAGTCTGTTGATAATCACAGGCACCTCAGTAGACTGAATCTTAACTACTTTCTTCTCCCACAGGGCCACACTATGACAGCTGGAGCAACACCCATATTAGTGGAAATCAACCCTTACATTTCTCTGGCAGGGGCATGAAAGGACAGAGCCCCTCCCCAAGTAATCTTATCTATCAGTAGGTGGCTCAGTGTTCATCCTTTCTGAGAAATGGGATGGGGAAGTCATTGGTCTTGTAAAAGAAAAAGGCTGGCTCTGGTGTCTAGGGTCCTCTTAGACAGACCTGGAAACATGAACATAGAAGAAGGAAAGTGAAGGTTCTTTAGAGATTTTCAATTGCCTAAACTATAGTCAAAAAAGCAAGAAGTTTTCCTATCTGCTGCATGAAGTGAGCTTCATCTGCTGGAGAAGAGCCTGAAATCTTTCTATATTCTAGAAAAAAAGTTATTATTACATGAGATGAATCAGTCTTTAGTGTTAAGGACTATTAATAATTGCTACAGCTAAAAAGGGTTTATTTCTCATAAGGAGTAAATGTAAAATGGATCAAAAATAGCTCCTTTGCAAGTGAAATGATTAAAAGAAAAACATTTATTTTCTGTTGTATTTATAACAGCAAGGAAATGGAATCAACATGCCCACCAATAGATTAATATATCCTGAATCACGAGCTTCCTGTACCCATCAATAACTAACTGAATGGTGGGACTTATAACCAAGGTGAGAATCTTAAGAGAAGCAACTTGCTAAGAAAGCCAGAGGCAGGTGCAGATAATGAGTTCTTTCTTTCTTTCTTTCTTTCTTTCTTTCTTTCTTTCTTTCTTTCTTTCTTTTTTCTTTCTTTTCTTTTCTTTTCTTCTTTTTTTGAGGTGTAGAGGGCACGAAGACCAACCTAACAAAGATGTAATGAGAGTGGTATGTCTACCCCTTCAACAAGATGTGAAGTTTAGAAACTGAAATCGCATAGTAATGCATTGCAGAATATTTACAAGAATAAGAGTGATGGGAGCATCAGCTGAAAGGTTATTTGTGAGGTCACCATTCCAGCTTAATAAAAGTTGAGATTAAGCCTGGGGCAAAGAAGGAATGTTGAGGGAAAGTGGCCACATCATCCATACTTCTGAGCTTCCTTGATGGGTAACCATGGAACTCTTGGTCTATGTTGGTTCCAGGGTCCTCAAGAAAAGGAATTGTAGATCGATCAGAGAAATAAAAGATCTGATTCTTTCTACCATGGAAATAAAACTCAAAAGCAGAAGTGGCTAAGAAATGAAGTTTGGGATCTGTCTCTGGAAATAAGCCCACAAATAACGTAATGACCATCATTTTCTAAGGGAATATAAAAGGTGCTTATTCCTGCATCAACCAAGAGTTTATTTTATTGTGCCAAAGACTTAACTATGTGATTGATTGTAATGATTCAAATAAAATCATGAGGAGGTACCGGTGTCCAAGTGAAGAAAGGGAAGGGTCATAGTGACGGAACAGGACACAAGTTAGTGGGCATAATCTTTAGAAAATAATCAAAGTCGTTTGCAGAAGATAGAAGGTGTCAGGAGCTGTCAACCAAGAGTGCCACAGCAGTAATAATGTCACTTCTTTACCACACTTGCATATAAGGCGAATTGAATGATGCAATAAATAAAGCAAACGAAACCATATTCCATCGCACATTTCTTGTAGTCTAAAGACAGGGAAGGTAAAGAGATGGTATCGATAAAAAAAAAAACAGTTGATAGAAGTTAGCTGAAGATGAACAGCTCGGCTATGTCAAGGCTATGTTGCCCCAGCTAGGCAGGGGGCAGCAAATAGTCCTTCATTTATATTGCTTTGATAGTGTACATTTTGAAAGTTACTCGCAGAGCTAGGGACTAATACAGTACATCATTTTCTATCAGGGAAGTTCGGTATCCCGAAACCACACATTCTTCTAGAGAGAATGAAATGACATAGAAATTGTTCATACTGAGATGATCCTCAGAGGATAGAGCTGATACTCAGCAGCAAAAATGCTGATAGAAGTAAGGTTTGGTAATCAACTGTGACTTGAATGACTTCTACAGGAAGAATGACCAGAGCTCCCCATTCAGGAAAAACAGGTGACTGTGTTCAGTGGTGAGAAAAGACACATTAATCTATGCTTCTCAGCATCACCATCTAAGAGAGAGGGGACAGTAAAGGCAAGTGACAATAATTCTGCAGACAAAAGCAAAGCTACACGAGAGGATGCGTTGACTCTGAGGGGTGCCAGGGCCCAGGTTCAGGCAGAACTCCAACCCTGAAGTATGGCTCTGATCTAAGTCTCACACCTCTGAGGAACAAAAGACCACATGTAACACCAAAACCCTGGAGATGGACAAATGCAATCAGTGAAGGAACACAGGCCTTATCTATGGGGAACCCCGAGCTGTATACTCTTGTTCCCTAGCCAGCTTGAAAAACAAAATCAGAAACTCCCTCTTGGCTGAATCCCCATTTTCTACTGTTCCTTTGCCCTTACACAGATCCCTGCAAATACAGTTTTTACCCTTCTGTGTGTAGTAACAGGACACTGAGGAAGAACATGAGCTTGGCTGTCTTTCTCCTTCCTTCAATTGCTGTTTGTATGTCCTGGAACAAACTTCCAACCCTGCTGAGACTTTACTCTTGTTATCTATGAAATGGGAACAAAAGTCCAGCCATCAGCATCTCTGACCCGAAAGCCTGAATCATGAAAAGATTATCACTAGGGAACTTGAAGACACAGGCTCCCCTACTAAAGACATCTGTAATCCGCTACTCTTGCACACTGCCCTCTGCCGATCACACAGGGTTGATGCATTTGGCTCTTCAAATCCTAAGGGCATCAAAATACAGTGACTTTTTCCCCTTGACAGACTTCTAGAATTAATTGACAGATTATTTATATCACATAATAGGAAATTAAGGGGACAATCACCAAGAGCCAAAATGAGTTCACTGCAAAAATATTTCTTGCTGAACTGACATCATTATTTTTATGTCTGATTAGAAAGTACATTAAATACAACTGCTATAAAACACATGCCAAATGTTTCCTAATAACACTGCAGAAAAGGTTTGGCACCAGAAGCTGAAATAGGAAGCAGATGGGAGGCTCTGTGGCATGGCTGAATTTCAGGCTTCATGCTAATGAATTTCTAAGGTGGTACCAAGTCTTCATTCACATTCCTATTCTGCTTAGCATCTTTGTATATGACATGAATGAAAACAGGAGACGTTTGGATTTCATTTTCCAATGACATATGTTGGGCTGAGTACTTCATAAAATGAACAGAATCCATCTTCCAAATGAGCTTGTGAAAATATTAATATGGAAATACAAAGCTGTTTCTGTGTCTCAGGTACTCGGCTCACATGGTTTGGAGGACTTAGAACACTATGCTCTGCATTCTACACATTAGAGAACCCGGAAAGCCACTGCTGTCCTTTACCGATAGCCTGAGAATTAGATGAGTTGATGGCTCAAATCTTGGAACCATCTGCAGGCCCAAGGGCCAGAGGCATTTACATGAGAGAAGAGAGAAGCTGTATATCCAAGTTCAAGCACAGAAAATCAAACCACCCTGGCTCAACTTTTGCTGTTCTATTCAGGCCTTCAATTTATGAGATGAGACACATTGACACTGACAAAGACTGTAGATTTACCATAGTTCATCAACTTCAAGTCTAATCTTTTCTTGAAAGACCCCCCCACAGGCATACACAGAAATAATGTCTTCCCAGCCATCTGTGTATCTCTCAGCCCAGTCAAGATGATATAAAGTTAACCATCACAGTGTGTTTCTTAGATGAGAAAGAAGAGAATTAGTGGAAGAATATATTGTATGTACATGCATGCATGAGTTGATATTCCCAAATTTTAGGAAGGCAGGAGCAGATTCAGAGATTTTTTTTAATTGGAAACATACCTGTTATATCATTTACCACTGTACAGTAATTTTTTTTCTCTTTCTTTCCTATGGAAAATCTATTCTATATCCAGTTTGGCCTAGATGCTTATACTTGCAATATCCAAGCAACACATAGGCTTCTATTGATGTGTCATTTGACTCCAAGCCAATCAATGTCCTTATTGGATTTTTCTGGGCTAGAATTACCAATAACAGACACTACAGCTTTAAGGCCCATACATGAGTCAAGAGCTAGTAAGTATGGCCTTCTATTTGTTTTTAGATCAGAGTCTTCTGTATCATTCAGGCTGTTCTCCAATCAGTCCTCTCTCAGCCTCCAAAGTGTAGGCTCACAGGTATGTTATCCCACCAAGCTAATAATTATATTTTCTACACAGAGGTAGTCCAAAGGGGAAAACTAACAGAGAGCAAAGAATAGCACAGAGACTAAAGGAGACTACTCAAGCATTAGATCCATCATATTCATGTTATTGGAGCAATCTCTTGGTCTTCTTGATGAATCATGTCTTCATTTTTAAGGTAGTCTAATAGGTTTCTGTTATTCACCACCAAAATTTTGGCCATCATTTCCTTTAAACATTAAGTGATTTATGAAGTACATAACCATTAAGATTTTTGTAGCCTATAGTTGAGTCCCTGTTATATCCTAAACTACTTAAAATTCATAAGCACACAATAACTGCAAATTTAGTTGGATACAACTCAAACTTTAAGAAGGTTGAAGTTGTGACTCGGCCAAGGATGCTCCTCATATTGTGTAGCCTAAGATACCAAATAACTTAAACCTCTTGCCTTTCCCTAGTAATGGTCTTATTTTCATGTCTTGGTATCATGTCAATGTGATAGCATATATAGTCACCTAGGAAGAGGAAACCTCAAACTTAAAAAAAATGCCTCCAATAGACTAGCCTGTGGAAGTGTTGATTGCCAATATATAAGAGCCCAGTCTACTATGGGTGGTACCATCCTTAGGCTGGTGATTTCCAAGTTGTTCTGTAACCAAGCTAGTTTACAGACAGACAAAAAAGAGCTTTCTCCATAATTTTGCTTCAGTCCCTATTTGATTCTTGCCCTGGTTTTCCTCAAGGATAGACTGTCACATGGGAGGATAAGTGAAAGAAATACTTTTCTATACCAAGTAAAAGCAAACTTGAATATTGTTCTTCTTTTTCTATTGAAATTGGTTCATTTTCTAGAGCTTGCTCATTTGCCTTAGGTTTTAGGAACTATGAGATAGTATTTGGTAGAACCAGTTGTTATGAGACAAGTTGGAAGGAAATTGAAGCTGCACAAATAGAAGCCTTTGTTTTGGTTAAGACTCAGTGTTCATAGACACGGTAAACTAGACACCCTGGCTGTCTAAGAGATTACGTTTAAATATATTTAAAAGAAGAAGGGTAAAGCAAAGTGCTCAATTCATCATGGCAATCACATACTTTCATATTCAACAGTCTTTGTAATCAGGCTATTTTAGAAAATATAAATAGGCCCAATCATCTAGCTTTGCTGTTTTGACTCCCATCTCCACTTCACATTCTGGCTGATAATCCACTTTCATCTAGGACATAAATAACCATATCAATGAAATCTGAAAACAAAGGGGGAAACATTCCTAATGAAATAAAAGGCACAAAGCATTTCTGCCACCAAAACTGAGACAGCATGGAGATCGGGATGGCTCTGAACATATCTCTCTATTATCTCACAGGAGGTGACTTTTAGAAAGGATTCTCATGACTGTGATTCAAGAAGCTCCATGGTCTCTTCATGTATTCTTATAGGTTCCTCCATTTCCAGGCAACGGCATAGAATACCTTTTATCTCTCTTTTCTTTTCATTAGGAGAAGAGATATTTCTTGTTCTATTGTCTTTAGGGAATAGCTTTCTCTGTAGCAGGTGACAGCTGACATTAACCCTAACAGCACTTTTATATCAATGATATACTGTGTGGTGCCCGATGCAAAGCTACACATCTTCTGAGGAAGGGAGCTTCATCTTATCTGCTCAAATAAGTTAAAGGCCCTATGACCTCAGGAAAAAGAGTGGAGAGCTAGGGTATTTCAAAAAGATCATAGGAAACCTTAACCTTCTTCTCATGGACGTTTGGGTGACGTGTAACTAGGGGTCCCATGATAGGACAAAAAAGAGGAGGCAATGGCCTTGAGCAAGGAAGCAGGTAAAACAGGAAACATTTTTCTAAGTATTTTTCATAGGAAAACAGTCTTTGCTTTCTGAAATAAGACTAGTGCTGTAATCATTTACTCTTCTCACAAAGGAGACATATGACACACACAAAAAAGGACACTGTTGCATGGTGCAACTTCACACTCTGACCAGTCTCCTGCCAGACATTATATACAGCCATATGAGAATATCATTGTTGAAAGGATCTTAAATTAAAAGAAGTATGAGCTGAAAATTTATGTAAGAATTTATGTAAGAATGGGTTTTTCTTGTCTTTTCAAGTCTGTCTTATTGTTATATTGTTCCTTAGAATTAAAAGAGCCTTGGCATGCAAAGAAATGCTGCCTTTGGTGACTATTTCCTTAGCAGTATGGCAAATATCTGGAGGGGCAATATAGACATACAAAAATAACTCCTGAATCAAAAACCATTCCTGTGGGAAGTACCTTTAAAATACATGATTAGCCTGGAACAAAGGCAAGTGAAGGACATCTTTCAAAAGGGCCTTTCCTGTTCTGTACAATTAGTGTGCTTTTCTTTCTTTTCCAAACACAAAATGACTTTCTGTGATTTTCCTCCCACACACTATTCCAAATAAGTCATGCAGTATGGAGCTCTTGAAATGCCAGATAAGATATTTCAAAGGTCATATTAACATCTGAATATGGTCTGTTAGCACTCTACAAATATTTAGAGGTTTGCATGCAAATTCACTAATTTTATGATTTTTATTGTCAATCCTCCCAAATGACAAGCAAAATTTACATGATTAGAAAATAATGAAATGTCTTGTTCTCTTGCTCTTAGTTTCACCAACCATGTGAAAGGCCACAGCTATGGGAGGTGTGTGTATCCCATCAGAAGACAATGAAGAGAGCTGTCATCTCACTTAATATTGATAGGGGCTGAATTACGTAAAATAACAAATTTTCACTAAATCAAGAATCAAGTAAATATACCCAGTAAATGGGTTCATGTTGCCATGTTCCTGGGTTCAGAGTATCCCCCAAGTTTTTGCCACTGTTGGCTTGGTCCTTCTAGAACTCTGTACAGCAGATATTTACACTGACCACCAACTCTACTGTTAGCCTTAGATCTGGGGAAGGCAGTCCTCATGTATTTCACACCAGGCCTCATAAATTATATAGCCAACTGTTCCTAGAAGCATCCCAAAATCTTAGCCCATCTGCACACCATCCTACCTTCCTCTCCCTGCACTGTGTTATGCACTCTGCCCTGTGTAAACACTGACTCCATTTCTATCTTTGAGCATTTTATCCACTTCTGTTGTTTCTGTTGGAATCACATGGCCATAGTCTCAGAATTCTAGTAAATGGATGTTTACTAATAAATAGGTGTGTACCCCAACAAGCTAGCTCCACCCACCCAATCCTAATAAGATGAGGAGGAAAGCATATTTATTCAATGTAGCCACATAGGGGTTAAGGACGAAGTGATCCAGTGGCCCTGCCCCTCAGGTTGATCTTTTTTGGGGTCTGCTGGAGTTTAAAATGAAAACAAGAGCTATTCCTAACTAAAGCAGTTTAGCCAAGAAGCATTAAGTCCCCTGCCTATCACTATGTCACTTTAGAGATCCCTCCTACACGGTCAGGTGACAAATTATAAATCCTTCTCCATGAGACGAGTTCCTCTCTGACATTTTTTTTCTCTCTTGATGTCAATCACAGTGTCAGCCATTTCTTCTCCCGGGGAACGATTCCAGGGGAAATTCTTACTTATTGGATAGGATCCATTCTTCCAACAGTCTGACAGCCAGAGGAAGGAAGCACAAGCATGTATTTAGTATATATTCACTTCTGTCAGACCAGTGGATTACAGAGACCCAACCTCACCCTCCTGGCCCACACTCACTTCTGCATATCACATTCTCTATTTTTCTTTCTCTATAACAAATATGAGCACTGAGATGACCTATGACCTTCATTCTAACTCCTGTGTGCCTGCTTATTGCCGATTACACCTCTGCAAGTATGAATTTTCCCTTCCTTCATCTTTCCTACAAGTCACATGTGTATGTATGTATGTATGTATGTATGCATGCATGCATGTATGTATGTATGTATGTGTATGTGTATGTGTCTGTGTGAGATATATATATAGTTGGAATCCAGCTGTGATTCTCCCAGCAACTGTCCCCCTTTCACAGCATAACAGATATTCAATGGAGGCATTGTCCATGAGTCCTTATCTAACAGAGGATCCCTGGTGCCAGATTTCTCACCTGATAAATAAGTTAACATAAAAGCAGGCATTAACTCTATTGGGAATTCCTGCCAGAGAATTGGAATCCTGGCTGGCTCCTCTTGTGAGACTTCAACCACCATCAGATAGTCAAAGAGGCTTCTATTTTGCCACAAGGACGCTGATTCTTTTCAGAGACACTCGATGCTCTGGCCTCTCTATCTGTCTGTCCATGACATAAATAAGTATTATAATAAATGTCTTATTTGCCAGTATCCTAGGTATCTTCTCAATATCTCCAATATATCCAACACCTAACACATTAACAAGCCTGAACTATCTATCAAGACCTACTGTGCACAAGCTCTTAGTATCCATCATATTTTCAGAGCCCTCCACTGCATTATAATATTTTGTAAACAACAGCTCTTATGCACTGGAATGAATCTGAAAAGCATAACATTTAGTCAAATATAGGACTCACTGGACACTGCTAGTCATTTTTCAGGGATAAGTGCCAATTTATATCAGTTCCTAAGTTATTCTTACAAAGCATTATAAAGGGCTTAAGGACAGGAAATGCCAGCATGTGGAAGAAGAACTCTCTGTCATGCAGAGCTGCTCAGCAATTTTGTGGGTTGCCTGTGAATGAGAGTTTCCTCATACTGGGGGAATCAAGATAGAACTGAACAGCCACTTATATAGGCTATAGCAGAAAATGCTATTTCTAGCAGGGATAAAGTCTAAGACATCTATGTCTCTTATGATTGCTAACTTCTATAGTTCAAAGGTTAAAAGGAGTCTAAGTATTAAACACACATGTATGGATTGCTACCAATAATGATAGAGCCTCATAGAATATAACATCCATTGCCATTAAATATAACAACTTATCACTCTATTATCTTGAAAGAGCCAGAGTTGGGGCCAATCTAGGACCGGTGGGAAAATTCCCACCACAAAGTCCCAAGCACAAGTACCCCTCCCTTCCGGGAAAAAAAAAGCTGAAAAAAAAAAAGTTCCTGGAACACCTACAAGCCAAATTGTCACACAGGCTACCTGTGACTTCCAACACCCCCCGCCTTGGGAAAGTCTTGAATGGTACACCAAGTCTAATCTGAAAGTTATTTCGCTCCACCAAATGCCATAGTATCCTGCCTAGTTACCATTGTACAAATTCTGTCCCAATTGTTTGAATTCTGCCCCAATTGTTTGCCCCAATTTTCTGTTAGAGTCTGCTCAGGGTCATCTCCCCTTGAAGTGGGAGGACCCTGACATGTCAGAATTAAACTCCTCTTGCTTTTACATCAATCAATGAGTGAGTCTCATTCAAGAGGTCCTGGAAAAGGTTCAACTGGGACCTCACAATCTTTACCTCTTAGGTGCACATTTTTATCACTATATGTACAGCATCATGGGCAATGTACATTATTGACTTGAATGGATTTAGAATTGCCTAAGAGATACACCTTTGAACGTGTTGGTAAGGGTTTTTCTATTTAAAAAAAAAAAGTCCAACCAAGGAAGAAACACCTATCCTAAAGGTTGACTGAGGTCCCAAACTAAATAAAAAGTGAAAAAGTAGAAGTCAGAATTCATTCATCTTTGTGTGCCTCCTGACTGTAAATACAATGTGGGCAGCCACACCACACCATGCTAACACCACCCTGGTTTCCTTACCAGAATGGACTAAGTACCCCGAGTCAAAATGAGTCCTTCCTCTCTTAAATCTTGGCATATATTTTTTCATAGCAGCCAAGAAACAAATATTCAAATGAGATAAATGGGGAAATCCTTGTCAAATCCTTCCAAGATTGGTGTCTACAGACTCAAAGGAAAATCTGGAAAGGTGAAGTCAACAGCACTCCTTACTTGGTTACAGCTTCTCGGACAAAAATATCACACACTAGGTTGACAAAACAGCAAATATTTCTTTCTTTCTAGAGTCTAGGGAGTTTTACAATCTAGTCATGGTCTAATGAGGGTCACTTTCTGGCTGATGTATAGCCACTTTCTTACTGTGACAGCTCTCTATATATATCTCTTGTCTTTTTATTTTTAATTTATCCTTTGACAGTTTCACACATGTATACAATATACTACTCACACTCACATTCTATCCTTTCTTATCCACATGCTCCAAATAAATCTGCCTCCTACCATCCTGCTTTTCTTATTGTTTTGATTCTGTTTTGCCACTCACTGTGCTGAATGAGGCTGTCAATATGAACATGCTGCAGAGCGTCCACTGGATTATGGGTAACTCACTAGTGTGTATACCACTGAAGGGATTGATTCACCTTCCTGCAGGAGCCACCAACTCCTGATAGCTCTCTGAGAAGACAATAGGCCCTATGGATGCCTCTGCATCCAACCTATGCATTATCAGGTCCATTCTTGCAAAGGTCTTGTGAAGGTAACTATAGCTGCCGTGAGTTTATTGATGACAAGGTCATTTCATGCCTAGAAGACAAGTTTCAGAGCCCTCTTCCCAATCATCTGGCTTATTCTTTCTGCCAGTAATGCTCTTTGAGATTAGGAAAAGGCAGTGTGGATATCCCATTGAATGTTGAACACTCAACATCACTTATTGTCAGAACCTTAGTGGGCCATGAGTCACTGCATTACCCACTGTTTGAAGATTTTTTTGACCAAGGTTGAGGATAGGACTAGTCTACTGGTACAAACATAAATATTTTGGAGGCAATTTGATAATATGTTCTATTAGTAAAATAACAGTGGGTAACTCTGGGGCCTATATCTCCTCAGCCACAGGCCTTTAACCAGGCTCACTGTAAGAAGACTCCACCACTCACTGACCAAACCTCAGTGGCAATATATTAGATCATATCTTCAAAGACCACTATAGTAAAGATCTTAAAAAGAGGCCTTGTTTTAACATGTCACCCTATCCTGTGAAAGCATGGGGCAGTACCCCACCCCCAACTCCTGCATTTAATTGGATGGATCCTTCTAGCAAAGAAAAGGAAATGTGTTGGAATCCATATCCTGGAAAGTGAGAGAGCTAAAATGTCTTTCTGGAGATTCTGGGAAGGGACTCTGGAAGGACCTGAGGGACTGAAAAAGAAGACAAGATGAAGCCTCGGCTCCCACAGTCAGATGAGTTTTGAATATTCACATATGAAAATGCATTTCTACACCTCATTAATACAAGTTGGTGATAGACAAAGAAAAGATCTATTGGATAACTTAAGAAAAAAATAAAATCTGCTTAGAGGCTATGCTTCAGTGAACCATTAGAAAGAATTTTCTGGTTGAAAAGCCAATTTTCTTGAGTAGCTAAAGGAACCTAGGCAATTTTATAGGCTATTAGTTTTGTTAACAAATCTGTTCCTTGTAAATTGATCAAGAGTTATAGTAGATTTCCAGTCAGTGGTCCCTGAATTAATGACATCCTTCTATGAGATGGTTTTTCCTCCTCTTAGCACAGATTATCCTGGGCTTAGTGCTCTATTCAAACTTCCACCACTACCTGGAAATAAGAACTATGAAATCCCTTCTGGCAGCTAGAGAGGTACTTGAAAATAAAGTTTCAATTAGGCAATGTGCCTCTTCTTCACAGCTTTCTCTAGGATATTATCTGCCCCATGTTAGGGGCGTGGCACACAGCATACTTTAAATATTCTTAGCTTAAGTGATTGAGCCATCCCTTGAAATCTTAGACCTCAAGTGTTGCCAAGGGAACTGAATTCAAAGACAATCCTCCATGAAAGGAAATGAACTATGGTAAAATGATGGGCATGGACTTTTAGTCAACCTACCTAAACATTCATGATACCATTAGCTCCCTAGGGAACCAACTGGTATTCTGAAATAAAGTCAGTCCTTACTTAGAGAATAGGAAGAGACATCTGCCTTGAAAGACAGAAGCATGGATGAAGTAAAAAGAGTAGGACAGAAGGAGCTATCCCTCTCAACTATCACAGGATATACATAACGCTGTAAAATTCCTAACACATACTACATTTCTCTTAACATCTACATTACAGAATATGTGATTAGTAAAGAATCATTATTTACCCTTTCCCACAATTCTCCCTCCCCTTCTCCTCTGGGCAGGTAGGAGCCCCCGTGAGAATCCCCACCCTGGCACAATGAGAACATTTCTTAATGTTCCATTGTATCAGAGTATCAAAACATAGTCCAAGAATGGCTGAGTGAGCATGGTTTCTCCAAAACTGTGGAATTGTTTGGAGGATGTATTTTAATTCTCCTCCCAGATGTAGTGTACAGAATTGTGTTTACTTTATTCATCACAACCGGCTTCTGTTACTTGTTTTTATGTGCCTCTATGGGAAAACATGTTTTTGCCAAGTGCAGTTTGTCCTTGTCTACTTTACTCAGGAGACTCTTTTACCCTGGAGTATAAATTCTCCGATGCTCTGAATAAAGTCGACTAGTGCATGACTTTAGTCTACTTCATGTTTAAGCTTATCTCTCTCAGGTTTAACCACATTTAAACCAATAAACAACAGAGAAATATCTGAGCCCTAACAAGAAAAAAAAAGTTTGAGAATACAGCATTGAGGGGTTGAGGATTTGGCCCAGTAGTAGAATGCTTGCCTAGCAAGTGCAAGGCCCTGGGTTCGGTTCCCAGCTCCAAATTAAAAAAAAAAAGAGAATACAGCATTGATATGAGGATACGAACCCAGTATCTCAAAGCTATAGTCACAGAGATGACCCTGGTTAAACAGAATGACTTACAGAGAAAACACAAACCAAAACACGTGAATGTGGAATAAAGATTTTTAAGACAAGAGTTGGGTCAACAAGGATAGAAGACATAAAATAGAGATGTTTATACACACACACACACACACACACACACATATAAAGTTATCAAAGAACAAGCTTAATGAAAGAAGGAGTGAATGAATGAATTAATGAGTGGATGAATGAATGAATTACTTTGCTTACTATAATCTCTTTCTGCCAAGTAATGAATGACTGGCCCAGAGTCCCTGTGCTCTAAATGGATGGAAATCGTGAATGACAAGAGACAGTTTCCAGTGTTGGCAGCTCAGAGTTCCTGAATGCCAGAGTTATACAGTTCAGATTTTCAGATTCAGAAATTTATAACCCCAATCTCTGAGAACTTAAGATTTGTAGAGCTACAAGATTTCAGAGCTAGACTTTTATAGCAAAAATTACTCATGTCAGAGTCTCTTGGTTTGGGCTTTGAACACCACGGCTTCTGCTCCCAGCAGCTAGCGTTGCAACTCTCAAGCTTCAGGTGTCAGAACACATGACTCTTAGCAGTAACTAACATCACAGTTCTTCAGCTTTTTGTATAATAGGATCCTTCAACTTGTAACCCTTGACAGCTTTTTAGAACTTTTCCAGTGACCCCCGCTCACTCTCAGCTCTGTACAGTGGCTTCCCTTAGTTCATCTGTAGTCTCTCATCTCAGCTCTGTGTAGTATCCACTCTTGATCATTCTTAAATTCTCCAGCCACCTTCTTTTCTCCTGCTGATGTTACTATTGCTGAAAGCTCCAGGGTCTGTGTGTTCTTCATGTTATCAGCTCAACCTGATCTACTTATAATAAAGACCGCAAGTTGGTGATAAGACCATGTGAGAAGCCTTTATTAAAACCTCATATAGTAGCACCTACATCAGTACTCAGGAGAATAATCTCCAAGATTAAATAGTGTGTTTACGTAGCCTGAAGGGGGACATGGTAAGGTTTATGAGTAGAAACAAGTTCCATCAATCAGAATCCTCACATATGCACAATAAAAGACCACCCATGTGAACCCATCACAAGCTTCAAATGTGTGCACATGCCCTTGTGCCAACCACAAGCTTTGTGCTGAGCCATCAGAGAAGTGCTCATCCTACCCCAAACCTGAGTGAAAATCGATGTAAAAAGGCTGAAGCCATCCTGAGCAACTGTAGGCAAGGGAATCTAGTGTTCACTGAGGTTTGCCAAGGTCAAAGTGAATTCTTCCAGAACTTGTGGAAGCTGCCCAGAGCACCTGTGACTGGCACTAAGCCTTCTGAGTAGGAAGTCTTTGGTTCAGCAGTTGCCGTGAATACAATGAACCTCAGAACTGAAAGTTTCCTCCAGGTAGTCACAAAGTGGCCAAAACAAACATTCTGCTATGGTGACAGTTTAGCTAGCTGGTTCCAAAGAAAGAACCCCTATTCAAGACAGCAGACACAAGCATCAAACCTAGGAATTTTTAATCGAGGAGCCAAATGACTCAGTCCCAACAGCTTGACTTCTTCGAAGAAAAATATTTGCAGAGTACTTGTAATGGTGACTTATGTCAGGGTTTCTATTGCTGTAAAGAGACACAATGACTGTGACAACATTTAATTAGGGCTAGCTTACAGTTCAGAGATTTAGTCTATTATCATGGTGGGAAGTTTGGTGGTATGGAGATAGACATGGTGTTGAAGGAGAAACTGAGAGTTCTACTTCTTGATCTGCAAGCAAAGGAAGAGAACTGGCTTGAGCATCTGAGACTTCAAAGCCTAGGATAGCCACACCTTCTCCAACAAAGTGACATCTCCTAACAGTGTCACTCCCTATGGGCTTACAGGGGGCTGTTTTTATTCAAACCATAACAGCTTACCATAATATTCTTATCTTTATCTAAAATTATTAACACACAGCCTAATACTCATAGAGGAGATTGGATATCTCTGATTTGTTGCTCCAGTCCTTCCTGCTCAGGTATCTGTTTTCAGGGCAAAATCCACTGCTGAATAAAACAGTAAAACCAAAAAAAAGCCTTTAGAGACCAGAATGCAACAACAGTAGTAGCTCTATTAGCAAATGGTCTGTGCTTTTAAACCCTGCACAACGTATGTTTAGAGAACAGGAAGCTGGTATAAAGTGTTAGCTCAGCGAAGGTCATCCCACTGGTCTCAGGGGCACCTGACATCAAAGCCCACCATCACTGTGGTTCCCACTCTCTTTTCAAGCAGTCTAGGTGAAAGTAGAAAGTCTTCAGAACATAAATGTGGCAGGTACTGAGAAGAACCACACAGGCTGTGGTGAAGATGGACCTCATCTTCTAGGCGGAGCACACTGGAGTAAGAGCCCATAAGTAACTTACGTAACTGGCCTGCTACAGGAGAGCAATGTGCATCCAGTTACAGACAGGCAGAAGGTGTCACTGCAGGGGAATTATCTTTATAAAAACACTTCTAAGTAGAAATTCTGCACATGGTTCACTGCAGAGCAAAGAAGTCAATACCAACTACTTATAAAATCTGAATTGGAGATCTAACTGTCCCATCTACGGAAGCAAAGATAATCTGGGCTTCTGAGGATTCTTTTGCAATAAAATGCCCTGCATCCATGGGGTAGGCATGTGAGAAACAGTAAACTGAACAAAGGCAGCCTTTAATCCCAATTCTGTCTTAAATAATTGGACAGTGGGACTTATACAGGTTCTATAAAAGAGACTCATGATAGGGAATGTCAGAGAAATTCTGCATCAAAAAGGAAAACAAACAAAACAAAACTTTTGAAGAAATGAAATCCACCTTAAAACTTAGACTCCCACTATCATCTCAGTTCCAGTGCTCTGCTTGGAATTACTCTTCCAAGTGCTGTTCCTCAGAAAGCAGAAAGCATATTTCTATTCAGGAGTTTGTCACTGGTCCCATCTGTCTAACAGGATTGCTCCTCACCTCAGTTAGCTGAAAGCTGTTCGTTATCAACAAATTACATAAGAACCTGGTAAATATTTTATGAAGAGAATTGTAAATATTTCCTTCTCCACTTGCAAGAAGAAGTGATATTTACTGATCCCAGCATTCCTGTTGGCTTAGCTACTGATGTTGGGGATTGAGAAGGCATCCTCAAATCACCTATGGCTCACCATGAAGGGCAGAGACATTTCCCTTGACAGAAAGGTTACCTATTACAACCCCTCAACTGGCATCGACAAAGCCCAAAGTCAAAGGGTCAAGAAACTAGAGGCATTTTTACCAGGGTGCTATCAGTGTACAGAAAATTTTTCTATTGCAGAAGAAAAAATATTATTTGTTTGGATTTGGAGGCAGTTTCATGTAGCCTGGGCTGGCCTCAAATTCCCTATATAGTGGTCACAGCTTCTCCCAGATAAGCTACACCCCCAGCAGTATTATTGGCTGTGAATACTATTTATGTGCTCCAAAGAATACTGACTTGGGATCAGACTGACCTAACTAAATACTGACTCAGCTGCCTACTGACCATACAAAGTTGCCTGATGTCTTGGGGTCTTGGGTTTTACACAGGATTAACATCTGTATATGAGAGCCTGCTGGTAAATAGAGGGTAAAACATTAGGCAACAGTTTTTGATTAGGTGGTGACTCAGCATGTGTTTGTTGCCTCCTCCTGACCTCACCTTGCCTTGGAAGCTCACATTTGTAGGGAAACCTGTGGGGCTGAGTAGGAGGCAGCTTGTCAGGTAAATAAGGCCACCTAGGCTCCATTGTGAGCAACTTTGCCTGGGTCCAGCCTAAACTTTTGTCTGTAATAACTTAAGAGCCACCTTCTCCCATTAAAAATCCAAGTTCACATTTTTTAAGGATACAACCAAGACTTGGAGTCAAGCCTATTCCCTGAAATAAACAAGTACTGAATTGAAATCCAAGAGTGAAACTCGTAGTCATTGAAACATGAAATCTGACAGATCTTTTAAAATAGCAGCAGTCCACAAATGGAATGCATACACTCAGAGAGTTGGTTCTGTGGCACCAAAGGATAATAACCAGGGCTGGGTAGCCATTCACCAGGGACAAAGCTCCACTGTGTTCAAGTCTGTACTTCTGTGAAAACTATAATATATCTCCAGTCATTCATCAAACATTTTGTGAGCCCCTGTGCTAACCATGCTTGTGACATTGGACAAGGTCCTTACCCTCTCTAATTCTCTGTACATTCTTTTCTAAAAGAAGGGAATTAAGAGTATTTCTCAAGGGGTGGTGATGACTTTTAATTATGATAATATATGTACAACTCATTCACAGAGTACCAAGCACATAAACTTTTATGATCATAAGCATTATTATCATAGATTATAAGGCTGCACTATTATTAAGATATAATGATTATCATAATATCCCAGGCTGTTATTAGGATTTGCATATATACAGCAGAATATGTCACAGCCTTCTCTTCCAAAAGCTCAGAACCTAGTCATATGATAGAAAGTGTTGGTGATTTTGTCTCAAATAATATAGCTCCTTATCCTGACTCTTCTATATATTAGATCTATAATCCTAGAGAAGCTATTCAAAACCTTTTGGCACTGTTCTGCATCTGTGAATTAGAAATGCTTATGTGTACATAATGGTATGACATGATACATAGATGATAGGTAGATAGATAGATAGATAGATAGATAGATAGATAGATAGATGCATAGGTAGATAAAAATATGTAGAGAGTAAGCTATAGAAATGTGTTCTTTCTTTGAACTTTGAATAAAGTGTCCTCTAAGTTCATGGCCACAAATAGGATATCTATATAAAACCTTTGATGTAATCAAGGTGTAGAGATCACTTAAGAAAACATGGAAGAAAGATTTTGAAGAGCTAGTGATCAGGGAGAATGAGAGCAAAACAATATCTTCTGGGCATGAAAGAACCACAGCACTCATGAGCTCAGAGCAGCTTTGATAGCCTGCACAAAACATGCACAAGATCAGCTTGCCAGTATCCCAGAATCTAGTGGGGAGAGGCTCATGATCTCCCATCCTTAGCTGAGGAGCTCTTAGCAGTTGATAGTTTCTTGTGGAGGGAAACTGGTTTCTGTAAGAATATGGTTACTGGTAGGTTAACCACATTCAAGTGAATGGTCCCAAAGCTGTGAATATAGAGCCAGCACAAATAGGAATTGATGAGTTATTGGTGGTAGAAGCAATAAAATTTGAGAGGAGATAGAGACAGAAGTCGGAGGTGTTATAGCCAAGAGATGGACATGATCAAAATAATATTGTGTGCATATATTAAATTCTCAAAGGATTAATAAAAATACTAATTAAAATTTTCCCACCTAGAAATGACTGCCAGGACTCTGTAGGTCAGGTTTAAGCTACGTTTCCAGTAGTAAGTTTTCTCCCTTCCCTTCAAACTCTGCCATGGTTCAGAATATATCAGGCCCAGGAGAACACATTCAGCTAATTTTCTTCCTTTTCTAGAACTGATAAACAATACCATTACCTTCTTTTGCTCAATTCATACATCTCTCCATCTCCAAATCATTATTTGGTCCTCAGATGACAGATGTTCAAGTGGCAGTGTGCTTCAGTTCTACATAAGGAGACTCTTGTACCACCTGAATCTGTCAAGCAATAGAGAACTGGTGAGCTCCTCCTCACTGGGGCTCTCACAAGAGAATCTAATTAAGGTTTCGCAGCTGGTTACCTAATTTGTACAGGCCAATCCCAAATGTAAAAGATCAGAATTTCAAATCATTCAGAATTTCTCCAGGGCCACAGCAGAGCATTAATCTGTCTGAAAGTCCTTCTGTATGCAGTATCTAGAACAAGGTCAGACACACAAGGTCACACGCCCCTGAAGCTGGTACTGACTGAGTTTTCTAGATTAGGTGGAATGATGAGAAGATAGCTGAAACACTTGCAGGCTATCCTACAAGACCAGACCATGCCATTGGTTCTTCAGCAATAGTGGAGAGAGTAGTGCTGGGAATGATGTTTTGGAAGATGTAATCAGTTATGTGCCTGTTTTCATTGTGTTATGGGACATTAGTGCATGAAAGGATGGTTGTGTGGATGGGAAAACCAGGACTCTGAATTGCAGTGAAGAGCTAAGACTAGAATCCAGCCTCATAAGACGCTAGATTCAAGAATCAGCCCCAAAAAGGCAGCAGTAGGTGATTGCGGCATATTTAGTACAGGTTATCCATATATCAGTGGAAATACAAGTAATTACTTTTATCTACAAGGGACATTCTGGTCTGGCCCAAGAGCTAAAGGCATGATACTTGGACATTGGGAATTTCTCAGGTCTCTCCACTCATTCCATCAATACATAGCTCTTCTCCAAAGGTTTAGATCTCTCCACTTCATTCCCATTTACTGAGGTAACTTTAGAGCTTTCCAGAATGTATATTGAAACTCTTTGCAAGGCTCTTTGAGGTCTTTTCAGTGTGGAAATCTGGGGAAATCCTAAGAATTCTGTCTGTGAATTGCTTCCTGGAATAAAACAGTTTTTAGATGCTTCAGTAAAACCTTAGATCGTCAGATGATCTGCTTCTCTCCCTTAACCCACATGGATTTTCCCACTCCCTGTGACCTTGCACCTGATTACAGCTCTGTTTTGGTCCCTTCCATCCAAAAGGGACTAAAGTCTTCTCAAAGGCAGACCCCATAGATCACATTAGTCTTGTTTGTCCTTCCCAGAGAAATGTACTGCATGACAGAATGTGCACTGGGCCACCTCTGCCTCTTTCTATGGATTTTCTCTCTCTCACTCTAGGCCCCCTATCTCAGGGAGACCTAATGTAGTTGTTGTGCCTAAGGATGTTATCCCTGCATCCCCAGGAGAAGTCTCTCTCTCTCTCTCTCTCTCTCTCTCTCTCTCTCTCGTTCTCTCTCTCTCTCTCTCTCTCTCTCTCTCTCTGTGTGTGTGTGTGTGTGTGTGTGTGTGTGTGTGTGTGTGTGTGTGTGTGAATGCAAAATGGGAGAGTGTAGGTCTAGAGGATTTAGATTCCCAGAGTTGGAAAACTTTTATTGTACACAAAAGATAATTCTCAGCATAATTCCATAGGCATATCAAATTCCATAAGAAAATTCCTTAAGGTCTCTTCCCAAAGGATGAGAGTCTGGACTAAGCCTACTGAAGACCCAAAGTGACTAGCTTTCATATGGCTTAAGGGACACTGGCAAATGAGGAGTATCTATTTATCGGTATCCCTTCTGTCTTTCCATATTGGTCATTGGGACATAGGGCATTTCTTAGGCACAATCTTCTTATTGTCCTCAATTTCTCAGGACAGAAAACACTTAGGACACATAAATGAGCAGGATAGAACTGTGACTCAGCATGAAATAAAGAGCGTTGAAATCCCAGTGCCCAATGTGGATGTATTACATAGGGTTCAGCAGTGGAACAGAACCAATAGTTTGTGTGTGTGTGTGTGTTTGTATTATATAATATATCATATTATATAACACAATATACCATAACACACATACATGCATACATGCATTCATACATAATAATAATAATGATAATGATACATACATATATATATATATATATATATATATATATATATATATATATATATATATATATACACACACACACACACACTAGAGAGAATGAAATCTAAGCCTATAAAGCTAAATATCTCAGCAGCACTAATCTCATTGGAGGGCTGAAAGAGTCCTGACTTTCTCTCTAACTTGAAAGGTAGAAGTCGGAATCTGATGCCAGAGAAGGACAACAGTAGAGGTAGCAAAACACAGGATGGGCACTCTGGCTGGAAGGAGTAAAACAGCCAAAGGACAGTACTGTCTTTCAACCCTTGAGAAGGCACCATGCCCTTGGAAAGAGAATCTTCTGCTCACTTAGTAGCCCCTTCTTGAAATGCCCTCACAACCATGCCCTGAGTCACACCTTCTGATTCCAGTCCCACCAAGTTGACAATTATGACTATTCAGTACGAGGTAAAAAATATTCTATCAAAGTTAGATATTGTGAGACTGTGTCTCAGTAGTAGAGCACTCGATTTTGCCCAGGCCCTGGGTCTAGATCACATCACCACACACAGACAATCACAGCAAACAATGGCTTACATGTTTGGCTAAAGCACCCCTCAAAATCTCAGCTACAAAATTGAGTGAGGCAGAATTGTAGCTTTGGGGGTAGCCTAAGCTTTATAGCTAGTTCCAGACTAGCTTGGCTTGGCATCAGGGACAACCTAGAAAAAAATGTGTCTCAAAATAATAGGATCCTGAGAGAGATGGAGCTAAACAATCTGTCACCACATTGCTCAGCGGGGCTGATTCCTCTGATCTGAGTGGCTAGGCGCTTTCCCTATCACCACTCCATATGAATCTTTCTCGAAGCTGTGCCCTTGATTAAAGAGAATCACCTTCCCAGGACAGAAAATGGCCAGTCTTTAATCAAGGATTACACATAGCTATGTTCCTTACTCTGTTGGAATCTCCAAATTTGCCCTGAAATTCAACAAAAAAGGGGGGCAGGGATTATCTCCAGGATGGAGTTCTTGCTTAAACTATGCAATCTCAAGCATTACAAAGAAAAAGAGTACCATGCGGAACATCATGCTTTTCAACTGTCCTTCTCACCAATCTTAAAATTCTCCATGCACATTTTTTCCATAGCATTCTCCTTGGCCTTTATCTTTCCACTAGACCTCAAGGACTTGCAGAGAATGGGGTACATCTACTAACTATCAGGTCTCAAGTTAATTTTACTTCCTCACTTCTGCCTCTGTACTCAGCCTCACTAAAGAGCATGAAACAAACAAATCTGTTCAAATGAACTAACCCATACTGGGCACTCTCAGTGGTACAGTCAGTTTAGCCTCAAAGGGCGAGAATGACCAGCTTCCTAGAACACAGCTTTCCCCTCTGGGAGTTCCACAGTCCTTGATTGATGAATGCCTTTCCAATGGGCTATGTTGGACTGCTCTCCACACCACCATTTAACACGTGTTCCCACAAATAATCCCCCCTGGGAAGCTTTTTCTTTGAGAGTCAAGTTGCTCCCTCTCTAATTTCCCAGGCTTACAAGACCCAGAAACCTTGATGTCAAGGTGAGAGGCTGAGTAGCTAAGATCCTGTGTTGTTCCAGAATTTCAGAGGCACCATTCAGCCTCTGCCAAAAGCATGGTCTCTGGCTGCTAGACTGCTCCATTTCCAGGGCGCGCATTGAACTCAAAATCCCTAATTGCATCCTGTGGTAATTATGAGTCTTCCTGTGAGCTTTTGGGACTGCCTCCTTTCAATTCAGCCAGCAGAGCCCAAATGCAGACTCTCTAGGAAAGCACTTTCTGATGAATGGGGGAGAAATAAAAGGGGAGAAATGTTCTTTCCCTGAGGTTCAGGCCCCTGATTCTTAGTCAGACTTCTGATATTAGTGTGTTCAGGGAACATCTACTTATCCAGACCCCCCTTTTTTCAATTTAAAAGGAGAAATGTGTGATTTTGCCATCATATCTCCCCTAGCCCAAGCAATACCAAATTAGCCAACAAGTCATCTTTCTGTGGATTCTTAAAATTCTTATCTTCTCAGAGGCTAGAAAGTCATCAGCCTTGCGTCAAAGGTAATAGAAGGTAGGCACTGTGGTGTAAGCACAAGACCAAAGAAAACAAAGGCTAAAAGCCGAAACTCATAGAGTATCATGCTACTACGTGTTTTCCAAATATCACCACTTTTCTGGAAAGTATCTTAGTATTGCCATATTTTTAAAAATAAAATAAAACAATACTCTGTAGTCTAATAAACTTAGATGTTTAGTCAAGCAAGTTTCCTTTTGCTTCAGGTCTCCTCAGAGTGTTTAACATGCCAATAGAGTCACAGCACTCCCAGAGATATGCTATGTATACCTATTGTGGAGAGACACTTTGGAAAACCCACTTTGAAAAATATTCATCCAACATATAGACAGCAGAGGACTGCTAGGTCTTGACTCAGTGAGAGAAGATGCACCTAACCATCAAGAGACTTCAGGCCCCAGGGAGTGAGGAGGTCTGGTGGGGTGGATGTGGGGAGTGGGGTGGGGAAATCCTCTTGGAGATGGGGGAGGGGAGAAAGTATGGATATGGAATAGTCAGAGGGTGGATGAGGTGAGGGATAATTACTGGACTGGACTATAAACAAAGATTAAAGAATTTTTTAAAAGATGCATGCACAAGAGAGAAGGGGAGGGAGAGGGGGTGGGGAAGAGAGAGACAGAGACGGAGAGAGAGGAGAGGGGGTTTTGCTCAATGGTCTGCATATGGACTAGACCAAGTCATCCCTGATAGGTCCACATTTTAGACTGATATGAGAAATGAGTTATAGGCTATGGGTTGATTCTATATTGAATGTGTGCATGTTGGTAAGAAGCTTGTTGAAGGTTTAATAAGTACTTCCTAGATATTTCTAGATATGTAGGCTTGTGCTGGGAAAAGGAAACTATGAGGGAGGGGTGACTGTGCATATGTGTGCGCGTGCGTGCATGAGAGGGGGGGGGAGAGAGAGAGAGAGAGAGAGAGAGAGAGAGAGAGAGAGAGAGAATGTTCTTATCCAGAGGAAATATAATGAAAGAAATTCTGTTCTGAATTTCATTGTTTAGTCAGTTGATCCTGTACAGCCAGGCTGTGAGAGATGGACACTGAGATTGAATCAGTTGGAGAGGAGTAATCAGAGAGTTTTGGGGAGCTGGGAGGCAGACAGTCTACTAGAAATCCAATCAAGTGTGTAGGTGATAGCCTGACAGAAGGGAACACATAAGATTTATCTCCATTTACAAGTTGAGAGTTGATAAATATTTCCTAGCACAAACAGTGAATAATTGGAGGCACGGCCATAACATGAAGATTACTTTTCTCTGCCTGGAGGCTGTTACTGTGTACGGCCATTTCTCACCAACTCAATATATAATCCTTCCTGCCCTCCTCCCACTTCATACTATCAATCCTGGTACCTGTCCTCTGGTGTTTATTGATTCATGTAAATTAATTTCCATTGCAACCCCCAATTTGTTTCTAGACTCTGAAGAAGTCTAAGAAAAAATGCTGTGCATCTTACCTGCCCCACCATTTATTTCCACTGTGGAGTTCCTGGTTTCAATAACTCCATGCTCATGGGCTGGGTGCTTACATGCATTCACTTCATTTATGGCTGACTGAGACCCCTAACAATGAGGATCACAGATTTGTGGACAGGAGTAATCATTCACACTTCCCTGTGTGTTGTGCAAAGAGTACATGTTCTCCAGGGCCATGAACCAAAATGATAGTGTATGACTTCCGAAGCCTCCATGTGTAAAAACTATAACTCCTACTCTGGCCTCTTGGAATAGTCCCTCTTGAAACTGTCACAGTAGATGAAGCCAGCACCCACATCAACAACTTCACAACTCTGAATTGGCTACACTGGGAGACTTGAGACATTTAGAGACACATAATAATGCCAGGTGCATAGGAAGCTATCAGGGAAGACCAAGGGAAAGGAGCTGTCTTAAAAGTGTACCTTGTGCTCTAGTCATCCCAGCTGATGCTGTATAGGTCCACGTCTAACAAATAGATAAGGACTTCCTGAACTTCTGACCCATAAGACTAAGAACAGATCTTCATACAAAGACACAAAAGATGGGGAAGGTTGGTTATGCAGCAACACACAACCATGCCTTTTGCTCTAAATCAATCTGGAAGCAAAAGTCAAGCAAAGAATTCACAAACGAGGTGAGTGGCATAAGAAAGTGGCCTGAAAGATTGACTATCTGGCAAGGGCATTATCGCCTCATTTTCCTAGTTAGATAACTGCTGATTCTAGGGATAAATGACGCCAGAGGCCTCTGGATCTTTTACTGGGCAAATGTGAAGGATGGAGAAGAAAGAAAATGTATATGGAGCACTATTGCAGGTGTGGTTGCCCCTATTCCCCTGTTCAACCTACATCAGCAGCCTGTCAGAACGGTCACATACTATTTACTTTATAGATCAGAACTGCAGTAGGTAGAGATGAATAGCCTGCCTGGGTAGCAAAGCTGGAGTGATGATGTTTTCTTCTTACTGAGGCTGGAAAGCTTCACCAACTGCCAGTGGGTATTACTCGCAGCTCCCCTTCAAGGTCGATTTGGCCAATAGAGTTGGTAATGGAGCTGGCAGCCTCTGAACAAGGCCAGAGCTATTTCCTAGAAATTATTTATAAAGCAACTTATATTTTAAACCAAGTCCATATAATGTCTGATTTAAATCCCCTTAGCCCACTTTGAAGAAATCCCTTTCCATATGGAATTATTGAGTAGCTTTTACACTAAGGTTTCAAAGATGAGTAATAACAACCTAGTTTGTTTTAATCAAGGTCTCCCTAGCTGAGTATTAAAATGTAATGACTTAGACTTTTCTTTCTACATCAGCTTCTAAACTCAATTCCAGCTATCTGAGCTGGCTTCATAATCGACCTATGCCTGTGCCTCCTGTGCCTCTCCTGCCTCTCCTGCCTCTCCTGCCTCTCCTGCCTCTCCTGCCTCTCCTGCCTCTCCTGCCTCTCCTGCCTCTCTGCCTCACTGCCTCACTGCCTCTGTCTCTCTGTATCTCTGTCTGTCTGTCTCTCTCTCTCTCTCTGCTTCTCTGTCTCCTGAAAACTGGTAAGAGTTCACAGTCTAATTCAGAGAAGGTTTTAGAAGAGGGGTTCAAGTTTTAAGGAGTGGCAGGTATTAGCTATTGTGATATCCCTCATACATGGCTTCTTCCACCCTTTCTGAAATTCTGTGCTAAACGCACTGTAAATTTGGTTCTTCTTTTCTTTCCATTCAAACTGTCACCAGAGCATTTGATACCTCATAGGTATAGGATGATCATAGGAGGCCAGAACAGGGTGACTAAGAAAGGGACATTTATTTCCTGTGGCTTTAAAAATAAGCCTCAAAAGAAAACACTTCAAATATTGCTGGGAAGTTTAATACTTCATTTTTATCTTTCCCCACAAAGCACACTTCACTGAACTAGCTCATAAGTCCAACTGAAAATATTCCATGTTCTGTGGCTTGGCTGAAGGTTTTTATTTACCCCAAGTGTTTTCACCTCCAGACACAAAGCCACAAATTTCATCCCTCTTTGGAAAAGGATTCTCTTTGCTGCTGCTTTCCAACCTCACTGAGCCTGCCTATAAAGAACTAAGTAGGACCTCGCACTAACTCCCTTCTAGTCTCCCCCTTTTCCCAGCCCTCATATTGTTTTGATACACGTTTATCCTTATCTTTCTGCCTTTCTTCTCTGTCTTTCCCCTTTTCTTCCTCTAAAAGTGGATTATCTGCCAACAACCACCCTAGCCTTTTCTTGCTCCACCTTTGGAAAGCATATTAAACTCTAGTATTAATATTAAAAAAGTAATGAGAAAATGTCTTTCTATGTCAGCTTCTGAATTCCAAATTTCTTACTGACAATCTCATAACCTACACACCTGCATGCCAATGATATCATGTTCTTTGCAATTTTTTCCATTTGTTTTCCTGCTCTTTCCAATTCCTTCTGTTCTGTGTCCCTTTTGGACTTTAACTCCTGTGGATCAGTCCCTCCAAGTTTCTAGCCCTTTTTCCCGTGGAGCTCTGCCAGCATTTATTTTTATATCTTCTATGTTGGCAAAAAATTATTCATTGTCTGAAATTGTTCTATCGTAATACGTTTTTTTCTTGAGACAAGATTGCTCTTCAGGACTAAACTACTTCCTCCATTGTACCTCACGCCACTCCAGCTGTTCAAGAATCTTGAGTGGCCCTTGTAGCGAAGGCAATGTGTCTCCAGCTCATCAAGTGAAGCACTCAGCATCCAAATAGAACTCATGAATATTCTCTATGATCCTAGGGTGTTGTGCACCTACTTCCTCTCAGAAGATGTCCTTAATATCTCTTGGTTTTAGTTAAGAAAAGTAAGCACATTTTGGATCACTTATATAAAATAGATTTAATCCATAGGATGAAGCCCACTACATAATGTATACTAAGGTAGAAAGACTTTAAGTAACTAACACAGTTGGCACAAGAGCAGGGTGGAAGAGGAAGCATGTCCTGTGGTCCCCTTTGTGGTGCTAGGCATGACTAGATCACAACACTAAAATATTACAGTCCTATGATTCCCTCTTGCCTTCACAATAAAGACCAAACTTTCTAACAGCACTAAATTACTTCAGGGACTTGGCTACTAGTCATAGCCCCAGACTCCTCTTGTGTAATGTTCCTCTATGTCCTCCTGCACAGTCAACACCATCCATGAGGCGCAGTGTGTGATATTTACAAGGACCACAAGACCTTCAGTTCTGAACAGACTGTTCTAGCCATGCTCCATGTTGTCCCATCCCAGCTTTCATATACAGCCCTTTTTTTTTTCTGTTGTCAAGGTCTCGTTATACAGCCCTTTCTTAACTAGGCTTTGTGTGTTCAACCATGCTCTGATCACCACTACAGGTAAGATGGCACCTTCTATTACAATAGCTTCTATTGTTTTGCTCATTCAATAGCAGGAAAAAAAGAATAGTTTCTAAAACGTCTCACCCAGTAAGGGACAGAAAGAATACAACGCTGATTTATTACAGTAATAATGACTTGTCAATTTTTTACAAGGTTGATGTGGAAAAAAAATCCTTCACAAATGAAAAATAAATCACATTTTTATAGAGCAGAATTTTCCCCTGAGAATTGGAAGTAGGTAATCATTTAGTGTTTTTTGAAAGAACACGTTGCTGGGCACAGGGGCATGGAGAGATTTCTAGTGTATGGCCATATGAGATGGAAAGGCAAATTACCCCCTTTTGCCCTAGTCATAAAAATTCCTCCAGGGGAGGGTAGACCTCTCTCCCAGTGTGCGTGTACAGGAATCAGACACAGGCTGCACTGGGCTTCTCTCTTCTTTCTTGGCTCTTCCCCCATTAGGAACCAGAGAGGAAGGATACAAGACCAAAAACCCTCAGGAGCTTTCCAATAAGTAGAATAGCTGAATCATCTACAACAACTTTAAAAGGAGGGCATGAGGCTCCCAGAGGCTACATAAAGTACCCCCAGGAACTACCGTTTCTGAGGAAAGAAAAGGTTGTTGCTTGCAAGGACACTCAAAAGAAGCTTCCTGAAAAAAGAAGCCTTCAAAAATGGGAGTTGGAGTCAGAGAGTTATTGTTGAAGGTCACCTTAAGAAGCTGTGTGTGCCACCATGAAAAGAGCTCCCATCCTGGTTTCTGGTTGTTACTAAGTTCCCATTCAATGTCATCATCAGTACAGTGATCGTATGAGTTTCCTGAGCCTTAGGCAATGGCATGTTCATGAGGAGTCCCCTGCACCCTGAAAGTGGAAGAGACTTGCATTTCTTCAGTTTCTACGCAGCCTAGACACACACTTGACACATGCCAACACATCGACAGTGAATCTTCCTAGAGGCATGTGGAGTAGATGGTCTTGTGAGGGGTCGCAGTAGATGCTATAAAGGAAAGAGAATCACACAAAGAGATAAGAATGAAAATCTCATGCAGGATGACTTTGTCAACCTGCATCAGATATTGAGGAGTCCTAATGCCAAATGGTTATTCCCAATGTATTTAACCCAGTATAATTTAGAAGATAATATTTCTTGATGTAATAAAATCCCCATTGCACAAGTAGTAGAATTACATTAAAAGCAACCTCAGGGTACATTTCATTTTGTCCAAGAAGATAGGTTCTGTAGAGAGGCTACCTATACTACCTTAAAGACATAAAAGTCTAGTCTGGTCTTGGTCTTACAGATAGAGGTCACTTGAGCTATTAGCCACCTCTGCTACTGGATATGTGAACTTGAGGATCCTCTGGCTCATCTGGATTACTAACCACCTTCAGTCTTTGTTATGGCCTAGCGTGAAAGAAAGGTAACGCAGATCACCACACATCTCAGCTCTCTGTAAAGAAGAGCAGGTTTTGTTGTTCTTTGTTTTTCATTTTTCCAATTGGAAAAACAATCCTGTGTATTTAACCTTCCTGGTTTCTCTGGGATGTGGGTGCAAGCACCTTTGTGCTATACTTCCAACAATCTTATACAGTTGAAGAATCTCAGGAAGGGCCAAATTAAGTGACTTCACTGTCACATTGAGCAGAGAGGTCGACCTGTCACTTTTGTCATATCTTTTCTTTCAAATATCATGCTCTTCCGTACACCACTAAGAGCTGGGTTGCTATAGCGTTATGCTGTGATTAAGGTCAAAACTCACAAAGTACATTATTACATACTAACTACTGTCAGAAATGTTTAGTATTAGAGACTCAAATTTCTAAAACTCTCTAGATCAAGAATCGACAAATGGGATCTCATAAAACTGCAAAGCTTCTGTAAGGCAAAGGACACGGTGGTTAGGACAAAACGGCAACCAACAGATTGGGAAAAGATTTTTACCAATCCTACAACAGATAGAGGCCTTATATCCAAAATATACAAAGAACTCAAGAAGTTAGACCGCAGGGAAACAAATAACCCTATTAAAAAAAAATGGGGTTCAGAGCTAAACAAACAATTCACAGCTGAGGAATGCCGAATGGCTGAGAAACACCTAAAGAAATGTTCAACATCTTTAGTCATAAGGGAAATGCAAATCAAAACAACCCTGAGATTTCACCTCACACCAGTGCGATTGGCTAAGATCAAAAACTCAGGTGACAGCAGATGCTGGCGAGGATGTGGAGAAAGAGGAACACTCCTCCATTGTTGGTGGGATTGCAGACTGGTAAAACCATTCTGGAAATCAGTCTGGAGGTTCCTCAGAAAATTGGACATTGAACTGCCTGAGGATCCAGCTATACCTCTCTTGGGCATATACCCAAAAGATGCCTCAACATATAAAAGAGACACGTGCTCCACTATGTTCATCGCAGCCTTATTTATAATAGCCAGAAACTGGAAAGAACCCAGATGCCCTTCAACAGAGGAATGGATACAGAAAATGTGGTACATCTACACAATGGAATATTACTCAGCTATCAAAAACGAGTTTATGAAATTCGTAGGCAAATGGTTGGAACTGGAAAATATCATCCTGAGTGAGCTAACCCAATCACAGAAAGACATACATGGTATGCACTCATTGATAAGTGGCTATTAGCCCAAATGCTTGAATTACCCTAGATCCCTAGAACAAACGAAACTCAAGACAGATGATCAAAATGTGAATGCTTCACTCCTTCTTTAAATGAGGAAAAAGAATACCCTTGGCAGGGAAGGGAGAGGCAAAGATTAAAACAGCGACTGAAGGAACACCCATTCAGAGCCTGCCCCACATGTGGCCCATACATATACAGCCACCCAATTAGACAAGATGGATGAAGCAAAGAAGTGCAGACCGACAGGAGCCGGATGTAGATCGCTCCTGAGAGACACAGCCAGAATACAGCAAATATAGAGGCGAATGCCAGCAGCAAACCACTGAACTGAGAATAGGTCCCCTATTGAAGGAATCAGAGAAAGAACTGGAAGAGCTTGAAGGGGCTCGAGACCCCAAAAGTACAACAATGCCAAGCAACCAGAGCTTCCAGGGACTAAGCCACTACCTAAAGACTATACATGGACTGACCCTGGACTCTGACCCCATAGGTAGCAATGAATATCCTAGTAAGAGCACCAGTGGAAGGGGAAGCCCTGGGTCCTACTAAGACTGAACCCCCAGTGAACTAGTCTATGGGGGGAGGGCGGCAATGGGGGGAGGGTTGGGAGGGGAACACCCATAAGGAAGGGGAGGGGGGAGGGGGGAGGGGGATGTTTGCCCGAAAACCGGGAAAGGGAATAACACTCGAAATGTATATAAGAAATACTCAAGTTAATAAAAAAAAAAAAGAGAAAAAAAAAAAACTCTCTAAGTCTCAGAAGCATTTCTACCAAACTTCCCTGGCCTGTAATTCTCCATAATTACAGCATCACTGGGTTTATAAATGATAAATCATAATATGTCCTATGCTACCTCTCATGGTGCTTCTAGACTTCCTCTTTCTCATCCTGAGTGTGTCTACCAGGTTTTCTGGAGGAGACAAATACAGTCAAATTACTTTTTGAAATAGGATGAATCTAAAATTGAGCATAATTGTTAATCAAGTACAAGGTACATTTTTCATTTAAAAGTCCTCATGTAGCTAATGGCTTTCTTTTGATTTTAAAGTCAGCTAATTTTTGAACTGAAAACAATACAGCACTGCCTGAGTCAATTTTCTGTATATTTGGTGTTTGGATTGGACTGTTACTCACAGTGATCATCCTGTGGGTTAAAAAATGTCAGTCAAACAAATGTATTTATCATATAGATGATTGTTGAGAGCCCATCCTTGAATCTAGAGCATTCTTTTAGATATGGGGTACTTCATAATGTGTTTGTAAGCACAGATGACACAGTTAAGAAAGAGTGATATTACTACTAGGAAAGTAATCAGTCTACTTGATTACTTTCCTAATGGATTCTAATGCCCCATTTCATGGATTATGGACCTAACGTATGGCATATTAGTTACTTTTCTATTGCTGTGATAAAAAAATGTATCATGATAAAAGCAACCTAAGGAAACAGGGAGTTATTTTAGATTACGATTCCAGAGAGATGGAGTCCCTAGTTGTGGGGAAAGGAATTGCATCAGGAGCAAGAAGCAGAAAGATCCCATTTCATTCATACACCATCAGGAGCAGCAGCAGGAGAGAGAGAGAGAGAGAGAAAGAGAGAGAGAGAGAGAGAGAGAGAGAGAGAGAGAGAGAGAGAGAGAGAGAGAGAGACACAGACACAGACACAGACACAGACACAGACACAGACACAGACAGAGAGACAGAGAGAGACAGAGAGAGGCAGACACAGACAGAGACACAGAGACAGAGAAAGCAGGAAGTGGGGCAAGGCTAGATACCCCCAAAGCCCATCTCTAGTAATTTACTTCTTCCAACAAGGTTGAACCTCCTAAAATTCCATAGCTTCCCTAAGACAGTACCACGAACTAGGGACAAAGTACTAAAATACATGAGCTTATGAAAACGTTTCTCATATCTCGTATTGAGACAGCAATACATGATATCTGCAAAGTCCCCATCAGTATAAGCTGAGCTCCACAAATAAGGTGGAATCAAACTAGGAATCTAGTTCCTGTTTCTATACAGTATTTCAGGAAAAAGTTGTGCATATGACAAGCTACAGACCTGGTAACAACTCAGAAGTGACATAAAAGACACCAGAAAGATTCTAGTCAAGGGAAAGGCTAATAGTAGGTGGCTGAATTTCAGTAATGGAGTCTGGTACACATTACTCCCAACCAATGTGAAAACTTAAGAGTATGCAACAAGGAGGGAACCAGGGGGACAGAAGTATCAACAGAACAAAACACAGAGCAGTAATGAAGGATGAAATTACCAGAGGTCAGACTGGCATTAACAGTACACAGTACAAATCAGCAGAGCATAGATGTGGGGGGGGGTTACTGGTGTTGGTCGATGGGGGTTACTGATGTGCATAAGGTATGCACACATGTTTGTGTAAATATATACATGTAAATATAAATATATAAAAATAGATTTATGCACATACACACAATGCACACACATATATATATACTCATTCATTATGCAAAAATCCTTATGCATGTATCTATGCTTCAGTTACTATTCAAAATGTTCTACAAATATTGAGTTTTGAAACATGTAGCAGATCTTCCAGGCATAGTATTCCTACTTTATTAATTTCAAAACAGAGACAGAGACATTAAGAGATTTTTTCAAACACAGCACTAGAAATTAACTATTTGTATTTCTCCTGTTTTTCCTTTGTTTTATTTTTGTCGGTTTTTTGATGCTTGTTTTATTTTATTTTGTTTTGTTTTTATTGGCTTGTTTGTGTTCTAAAGAGAGAAAGAAAGAAGATATGTTGTTGACTGGCTGGAGGTTTAGGGAGGAACTTAGAGGAAGTGAGAAGAGGAAACAGATCAGAACATATCATATGAAAAAATATTTTCAATTAGAAAATTAGTTATAGGTTTATATTTCCCATAAGCCATGGTAATTCTTTTAAACTTACAAACAAAATCCTTCTCTTGCTCTCCATACCATTATATGACAATATAGAGTTAATTTTACTTCTAGGACTGTTTATCTTCTTTGGTGGGAAAATAGAAACAATATTTTTGAATAACTATTTTATTGGAGTTGGATCTTATTATTTCACAGTTTATATGCTCATACAATGAATTTAATTAATTCTTACCCTTCTCTAATATCCACCCCCACTAGCACACTTCATTTTAACAAGACTCCTCCTATTTTCATGTCTTCGTTTCATTATAGTGCACTGAGGTTCATTAGTTACTTTTCCAAGCATGGGTAGGATTTTATCAACTAAGCAAGGGCAATTTAGCTGTGGCACAAAACAGAAGAAAATGACAACCCCTTTCCCTACCAGCATCAAGTGCCAATATCCTTTGGAAGGGATGGAGAATCATAGGCCTTCTGTTATCCACGGTGAAATCAGATGATTCCAAGCTTGAATACGTCTTATACAGATAACTAAAACTAGATATTTACTTTCTGATCCTCATATCCATTATCTTTTTTTAAAAGGTTTATTTATTTATTTATTTTATGTGAGTACACCATAGCTGTTTTCAAACAGACCAGAAGAGGGCATCTGGTTCCACTACAGATGGTTGTGAGCCACCATGTGGTTGCTAGGAATTGAACTCAGGACCTTTGGAAGGCGAGTCAGTGTTCTTAACTGCTGAGCCATCTCTCCAGCCCAAAAGTGTGTAGCCCAGGCTGGCTTTGAACTAGTGATCCTCCTGCCTATTCCTCCTTCAGGAAATCCTATCCACATGCCCTACCACAACCTACCCATTCTTTTAGGACGTATTTTCATTTTGTCATTTTGCCTATATTGCAAGAGACTATTCCAAATGTGCTTTTGGTTGATCTTTTTTTTTTCTTTTTTCTTTTTTAACATTTTACTTCTTTCTCTTTCCACTGCAAACTTTTATTCAGAGACTAGATTTTTCTTGTCTTAAAGTTATTTGTTTCATACAGTTATCTCTTTATTTCTATTTCTTTTCAGTTTGATCTCATCTTATGGATGTCTACTCCTTAGATAAGGAGGAGACATTTCACATTTTACTAAATGCATATAGCAGAATTTCTAAAATTTATTTTCACTTTATGGAGAAGCTTACTGAGCTACTGAATATTCTCTCCTGATTATTCCAAATAATTCTACTTTTTAAAGAAGGATAGGATAGGTGGAGTTATCTAGATCCCTCTAGGTCCCTCTCTCTCTCTCTCTCTCTCTCTCTCTCTCTCTGTGTGTGTGTGTGTGTGTGTCTGTATGTGTGTGTGTGTCTGTGTGTCTGTGTGTGTGTGTGTGTGTGTGTGTGTGTGTGTGTGAGAGAGAGAGAGAGAGAGAGAGAGAGAGAGAGAGAGAATGACACATAGACACAGGAGCATGTACACACATACAGACTGGGGTGGAGTAGGGCAGAGCCCACTGAGGGGCCAGTAAATTCCATATTCTTGTCTAGACCTGAAGTAGAAATTGGATTATGTAGTTTTGAGGCCAAAATTGGAGACAAAATAGAGTTTATTCTTGTCCCATTAGACCTTTCACATGAAGTACTGTCATAGATGTCAGCCCTCTTGAACATAACAAAATCCTACATGATAATAGCTTTCCTTTAAATAAATATAATACATAAATGGTTACTTATAATCAAATATAGTCAATTTTGCAAAAAAAATTGTATAGCACAGGGAAATGTAGTCTCTCCTACAACAGCACCAACAATCCAAGCTATAGAACAAAAACCAAGCAACCAATAGGCATGCCTTATTCAGAAAAGAAAAACATCCTTCTTAGAATCCATGCTTGGAAAAGATAAGCTAATCCATCACCTATCAGATCAATCATTAGGCATCTGGTGCTTTCTCAGAAAATAAAGGTACAGCATGCTCCTTTTATTGTACACTTGGTATCATGTTCGATATGGGAGCAATTTTCAAGGTGAGGGAAGTCATGCCAGTTTGTTCTTTCATTGCACCTCTGAGCCATTCTTGCTTTTGAGCATCAAAGACAAGTTTGAAAATTAATGAGCCCTGTTGGAATATATATATATATATATATATATATATATATATATATATTCTCATGTCAGTATGATGGTCAGATGGTGATCTAGCAACAGGGGACAGGCAGAGGCATGGTTTGGGTTCCTTTCTTATAGGTATAAAACATCTCTAAAGAAGACATGACCATCATATTGTGAACACTTCTCCATTCTGTCATGATCGTGTTGGAAGCAGTAGCTTTGGTGGTATGGAAACTCTTGGAGTGACATCTCAGAAAAAGAAACCAATTTAGATTAAGGAATACAAAAAAGGTCCAGATGGCTTTGCTGTGCTCACCATTGTAAATGAGGATGGCTGTCCACAGCAGCCAGAGTGCATCTGTTCGCTATTTTGTTCAATTATATAATTAGAGTAATGTTCTCTCTTTAATTGTCACTGTTTTAATAAAACATAAAATAAAAGTAGAGTTGCTATTGGATATTTTTGAGTAAGTAGAGTTTAAAAGTGCATAAAAGAAGCATCACATTCACAAACACTTATCCATGAATCTCCTCCTATGAACTTACTTCCAGCAAACAAGAGCTTTTCTGTAAGAAGAGAGAAATTCATAATCAGTCTGATCTCTAAGGTTATTCCCTCCATTGGATCTACCATTGTGATGCTGAGGGGAGGAAGTTGGGCCATAAAAGCATGATTAATCACGTTGTTGTTCCTTTTATTCAAGTAAAGTCATTCTTCATGCTGGACAAGAGCAGTCCACTTCTTGGCAAACCAGGACACAAATCAATAAGGCTTGGGGTGTGAATGCCCTGGTAATATAAAAGATATCTAGTAAAGCAGAACCTTGATTTGGAATTAACAAAATTTTTCAGAATCTGTTCTGCACCTTTGTATTTAAATTTATGCTTACGTGTGTGGTAAGAAATGAGCTGTTCCCTTTAAAAAGTAAAAGTCAATTGTGGCAGATAAATCTGAAATGTTAGGAAGAGGATTCTATATATGCTTCAAATTAAATAAGAGCAGCATATCTACCATAACTGTAGATTATCTTCCCATCCTGTTTACCTACAGATTAATGGAACAAAAAAGATTCCAAAGACCAATTAACTCATATTAAAAACTATTACATATGTCTTAAGTGATCCCTTAACAGATAAGTTAATTGAACCCTTACTTAATCCTTTAATGTTACCCCAAACAATGAAACCTAAATTTTGAGTAAGGAACTGGATATCAATATTATTTAAGCAGCCAAGAGATCCTACTGTGAGAACTACTTGCTCCTCACAAAAGGGCAAAAGAGAAGCTGTGGAGAATTTAAATCTCCCAGCTGTAGAAAGAAAAGCATAGGGTGTATAGATCAAATAGATAAGCATCTAAAACGTCTTCTAAATAGGTAGCAATGAACAACCTAGTAAGAGCACCAGTGGAAGGGGAAGTTCTTGGTCCTACTAAGACTGAACACCCAGTGAACGTGATTGTTGGGGGAGGGCAGTAATGGGGGGAGGATGGGGAGGGGAACACCCATATAGAAGGGGAGGGGGAGCGGTTTGGGGGATGTTGGCCCAGAAACTGGGAAAGGGAATAACATTTGAAATGGAAATAAGAAATACTCAAGTTAATAAAGAAAAAAAGGAAAAAAAATAAGACCAAATACAAGCAGTACACATTTAAAAGGAACCATTCTGGACCATGGCAGAGGAAAAAAGAATAACACCCTGACTATTTGGTATCATTTGGAAGTGTATAGAGGAAAGTGGCATCCCAGGGTTTTCTGTCATCTTTAAGTCAGAAATTATTGATGAGAAAGTTGTTCGAGAGGCCCCAAAGAACCTAGAAAGTGATAGAAAAATGGGTGTGCCCCTTCCAGTCTGAGCCACTGCACTCAGCAGATCTTGGGTGCTGGCTCCACACCCATTCCCATAACACCCAGAGGAAGTCTGACTCCCAGGTGTTCTAAAAAAAACCCAGGATCACAGGTGAGTAGGCCACAACATCTACCCCACTCAGAGTAACTGGGTCCCCTAAGATCCAGTGACACAGAAACCCCTTCCAGCCAGAGACATGAATCCCTTCCCGTCTGAAGCAGTGCCCTGAGCAGACCTTGGGTGCAGGCTCGACACCTAGTCCCACAACCCAGAGGAAGCCTGACTCCCAGGTGCTCTAATATGCCCAGGATGACAGTTTGAACCTGAACCTGCTGCATACCTGGGGCTCTGGTTCTGCACCCACTCCTACAACACCCAGAGGGAGCCCAACTCCCAGGTGCTCTGAAAGACCCAGGGTCACAGGAGAGGCCAAAACCTCAGTCCCAACACCCAGAGTAACTGGGTCCCCCAGAATCCAGGGACACAGGATAGTAGCACGTTCCTTCCTATCTGATCCTGGAACCAGAGCAGACCTTGGGTGCTGGTTGTGCATCTACTGTTATAACACCCAGACGGGGTCGGTTTCCCAGGTGCTCTGAAACATGAAGGATCACAGGATCACAGAGGAAACTGGACTCTCAGGACATCGGACACAACCAGGAGCACTGGAGATCTGACACACTGAAAATCACTGTTGAGGCCAAAACATCTTTCCCAACACCCAGGGTAACTGAGACTCCCACAGGAACCAGGAAAACACAAACTCCCACCCAGCTAGAGGCACAGGTTGCTTCCAGCAACAGGGCAAGCACAGCCCTCTGGCTCCCCACCCACTCCTGCAACACCCTGAGCTCTGAATCCAAGGAGCTCTGACACTCCCAGGATCTCAGGATCACAGGATCACAGGATCACAGGATCCAGAGTCACAGAGAGAGTTGGAATCTGAGGAGTTCCAACACAACCTGGATCACAGGAGGGACAGGCAACACTAGAGAAAACCAGATGGTGAGAGACAAGCAAAGGAACCTAAGCAACAGAAACTAAAGCTACTTGGCATCATCAGACCCCAGTTCTCACACTACAGCAAGTCCAGGATACCCCAACAGACCAGAAAAGAAAGATTTGGATCTAAAATCACATCTCATGATGGTGATAGAGGACTTTAAGAAGGTCATAAATAACTCCCTTAAAGAAATACAGGAGAACACAGGTAAACAAGTAGAAGCTCTTAAAGAGGAAACACAAAATTCCCTTAAAGAATTACAGGAAAACACAACCAAACAGGTGAAGGAACTGAACAAAACCATCCAGGATCTAAAATGGAAATAGAAATAATAAAGAAAGTACCAAGGGAGACAACCCTGGAGATAGAAAACCTAGGAAAAAGGTTAGGAGTCATAGACACAAGCATCACAAACAGAATACAAGAGCTAGAAAAGAGAATCTCAGGGGCAGAAGATACCATAGACAACATTGGCATAACAGTTAAAGAAAATGCAAAATGCAAAAGGCTCCTAACCAAAAACATCCAGGAAATCCAGGTCAAAATGAGAAGACCAAACCTAAAGATAATAGGTATAAAAGAGAACAAAGATTTCCAATTTAAGGGGAAAGTAAATATCTTCAACAAAATTATAGAAGAAAACTTCCCTACCCTAAAGAAAGTGATGCCCATAAACATACAAGAAGCCTAGAGAATTCCAAATAAGCTGAACCAGGAAAAAAACTCATTTTGTCACATAATAATTAAAACATAAAAGGCACAAAACAGAGAAAGAATATTAAAAACAGTAAGTGGAAAAGGTCAAGTGACATATAAAGGCAGACCTATAAGAATTACACCAGACTTCTCATCAGAGACTACGAAAGTCAGAAGATTCTGGACAGATGCCATACAGACACAAAGAGAACATAAATGCCAATCAAAGTTACTGTCTCCAGCAAAACTCTCAATTAACATAGATGGAGAAACCATGATATTCCATGACAAAACAAAATTTACACAATATCTTTCCACAAATCCAGCCATACAAAGGATAATAGATGGAAAATGAGGAGAGAAACTATGCCCAAGGAAAAGCAAGAAAGTAATCTTCTTTCAACAAACCCAAAAAAAGATAGCCACACAAACACAATTTCATCTCTAACAACAAAAATAACATGAAGTAACAATCATTTGTCCTTAATATCTCCTAGCATCAATGGACTCGAGTCTCCAATAAAAGCACATAGAGTAACTGACTGGATAGGTGAACAAGATCCAGCCTTTTGCTGCATATAAGAAATGAACCTCAGGGACAAAGACAGATACTACCTCAGAGTAAAAGGCTGGAAAAGATTTTGCAAGCAAATGGTCCCAAGAAACAAGCTGTGGCCATTCTAATATTGAAGAAAATCAATATTCAAGCAAAAGCTTTCAAAAGGATAAGGAAAGACACTTCATATTCATCAAAGAAAAAAATCTATCAAGGTGAAGTATTAATTTTGAACATCTATGCTCCAAATGCAATAGGACCCACATTCATAAAAGAAACTTAACAAAACTCAAACCACACATTGCATCTCACACAATAATAGTGGGAGACTTCAACACCCTCCTCTCACCAATGGTATAGAAACAGGAAATAAACAGAGACACAGTGAAAGTAACAAAAGTTATAAACCAAATGGATTTAACAGATATCTATAGAACATTTCATCCTAAAACAAAAGAATATACTTTCTTCTCAGCACCTCATGGTACCTTCTCCAAAATTTACCATATAATTGGTCACAAAACAGGCCTCAACAAATACAAGAAGATTGAAATCCTATCCCAGGCATCCTATCAAATCACCACGGACTAAGGCTGGTCTTCAATAACAACAAAAACGACAGAAGGCCCGCATATACATGGAAGCTGAACAATGCTCAACTCAGTGATAACTTGGTCAATGAGAAATAAAGAAAGAAATTAAAGAATTCTAGAATTCAATGAAAATGAATGCACAACATACCAAAACTTATGGGACACAATGAAAGCCGTGCTAAGAGGAAAACTCATAGCTCTGAGTGCCTCCTAAAAGAAACTGGAGAGAATATACACAAGCAGCTTGACCATACACCTTAAAACACTGGACCAAAAGGAATCAAATACACCCAAGAGGAGTAGGCAGCAGGAAATAATCAAACTCAGGGCTGAAATCAACCAAGTAGAAACAAAAAGAACTATGCAAAGAATCAACAAAACCAGGAGATTGTTCTTTGAGAAAATCAACAGGATAAATAAACGTTTATCAGATTAACCAAAGGGCACAGAGAGAGTATCCAAATTAACAAAATCAGAAATGAAAATGGAGATATAACAACAGAAACTGAAGAAATTCAAAAACTATCAGATCCTACTACAAAAGCCTATATTCAACAAAAAACAGAAAATCTGGATGAAATGGACAATTTTTTAGATAGATACCAGGTACCAAAGTTAAATCAGGATCAGATAAACCACTTAAACAGTGCCATAAGCCCTAAAGAAATAGAAGCAGTCATTAAAACTCTCCCCCCCCCAAAAAAAGCCCAGGACTAGATGTGTTTACTACAGAATTTTATCAGACCTTGAAAGAAGACCTAATACAAATACTCTTCAAACTTTTTCACAAAATATAAACACAAGGAACACTACCCAACTCATTCTATGAAGCCACAATTATGCTTATACCTAAACCACACAAAGACCCAACAAAGAAAGAGAACATCAGACCAATTTCCTTTATGAATATCACTGCCAAAATACTCAGTAAAATTCTTGCAAACTGAGTCTAAGAAGATATCAAAATGATCCCTCACCATGACCAAGTTAGTTTCATCTGAGGGATACAGGAATGGATCAGTGCAGAAATCAATTAGTGTAATCCACTAAACAAACTCAAAGGAAAACACATAATCATCCCATTAGATACTGAGAGAGGATTAGACAAAATTCAATACCCCTCCATGGTTAAAGTCTTGGAAAGATCAGGAATTCAAGATCCATAATAAACATAATAAAAGCAATATACAGCAAACCAGTACCCCATATCAGATTTAATGGAGAGAAACTTGAAGCAATCACACTAAAATCAGGGACTAGACAAGGCTGTCCACTCTCTCCCTACCTATTCAATATAGTATTTAAAGTCCTAGCCAGAGCAACAAAAGGAGGTGGAAGGGATACAAATTGGAAAGGAAGAAGTCAAAATATCACTATTTGCAGATGATAAGATAGTATACTTAAATGACCCCAAAAATTCCACCAGAGAACTCCTAAAGCTGAAAAAACAACTTCAGCAAAGTGGCTGGATATAAAATTAACACACACACACACACACACACACACACACACACACGCACACACACGCACACACACACAAACACACACACACACATCCGTAGCCTCCCTCTACTTGAAGGATAGTCAAGCTGAGAAAGGAATTAAGGAAATGACACACTTCACAGTGTCACAAATAATATAAAATCCCTTGGTGTGACTCTAACCAAGAAAGTGAAAGAACTCCATGACAAGAACTTCAAGTCTCTGAAGAAAGAAACTGAAGAAGATCTCAGAAGATGGGAAGATCTCCCACGGTCATGGATTGGTGGGATTAATGTAGTAAAACTGGTCATCTTATCCAAAGCAATCTACAGATTCAGTGCAATCCCCATTAAAATTCCAACTCAACTCTTCGTAGAGTTAGAAAAAGCAATTTGCAAATTCATTTGTAATAATGAAAAACCCTGTATAGAGAAAACCATTCTCAACAATAAAAGAATCATCATCCTTGACCTCAAGCTGGATTACAGAGCAACTATGATTAAAAATAATAATAAAAAACCTGTATGTTATTGGTACAGAGACAGGCAGGTAGATCAGTGGAATAGAATTGAAGACCCTGAAATGAACCCACACACCTATGGTCACTTGATCTTTGACAAAGGATCTAAAACCATTCAGTGAAAAAAAGACAGCATTTTCAACAAATGGTGATAATTTAATTGAATGTCAGCATGTAGAAGAATGCAAATCAATCCTATACGAAGCTCAAGTCCAAGTGGATCAAGTACTCCCACATGAAACCAGATACACTCAAACTAATAGGAAATGAAGTGAGAAAGATTCTCTAATACGTGGACACAGGGGAAAGTTTCCTGAAGAGAATGCCAAAGGCTTATGCCTCTAAGATCAAAAATCAACAAATGTCGTCTCATAAATTACAAAGCTCCTGTAAGGCAAAGGACACTGTTAATAGGACAAAACGGCAACCAACAGATTGGTAAAAGATCTTTACCAATCAATCCTACATCCTATAGAGGGCTAATATCTAAAATATACAAAGAACTCATGAAGTTAGACTCCAGAGTATCAAATAACCCAATTAGAAATGGGGTACAGAGCTAAACAAAGAATTCTCAACTGAGCAATATTGAATGGCTATGAAGCACCTAAAAATATGCTCAACATCCTTATTCATCAGAGAAAGGCAAATCAAAATAACCCTGAGATTCTACCTCACATCGGTCAAAATGGCTAAGGTTCAAAGACTCAGGTGACAACAGATGCTGGTGAGGATGTGGAGAAAGAGGAACATACCTCCATTTCTGGTGGGATAGCAAGCAGATACAACCACCCTCAAAATCAGTCTGGAGGTTCCTCAGAAAACTGGACATTGCAGGACCCAGCTATACCTCTCCTGGGCATATACCCAAACGATACTCTAATATACAACAAGGACACATGCTCCACTAATTTCATCGCAGCCTTATAATAGCCAGAAGCTGGAAAGAACCCAGATGCCCTTCAACAGAGGAATGGATACAGAAAATGTGGTACATCTACACAATGGAATATTACTCAGCTATCAAAACAATGACTTCATGAAATCCATAGGCAAATGAATGGAACTAGAAAATATCATCCTGAGTGAAGTAATCCAATCACAAAAAACCATGCATGGTCTGTACTTACTGATAAGTGGATACTAGTCCAAAATTTCAAAATACCCAAGATAAAAATCTACAGACCACATGAAGCTGAAGGACAGCCAAAGTGTGGATGCTTTAGTCCTGCTTAAAAGGGGGAACAAAATACAGGGGGAAATATGGAGATCCAAGGAAAGCCCATAACACACCTGGGGATCCATCCCATATACACCCCACAAAACCAGACACTATTTTGAATGCCAAGAAGTGCTTGGTGACAGGAGCCTGATATAGCTGTCACCTGAGAAGCTCTGCCAGAGCCTGACAAATACAGAGGCAGATGCTCACAGCCAACCAGTGGACTGAGAACAGGGTTCCCAATGGAGGAATTAGAGAAAGGACTGAAGTAACTGAAGGAGTCTGCAACCTCATAGGAAGAACAACAATATCAACCAACCAGACACCCCATAGCTCCCAGGGACTAAACCATCAACAAAAGAGTACATATGGAATGACCAATGGCTTCAGTAGCATTATGTATCAGAGGATGACCTTGTCGGGCATTAATGGGAGAAGAGTCCTTCAGTCCTGTGAAGGCTTTATGCCCCAGTATAGGGGAATACCAAGGTGTGAGGAGGGAGGCTGTGTGGGTGGATGTGTAGGGAAACACCCTCATAGATAAGGGGGGAGGAGGATAGGATAAGGGTTTGCTGGAGGGGAAACTGGGAAACATTTGAAAGGTAAATAAAGAAAATATCCAATGAAAAATAAATAAATAAGGTTTGTGCACCATTGAAAGCATTGATAGTTGCAATGTAAGAAAGATAAAAGTGAAACAGAAAAAAATTAAAATCCTACCTAAGCACTGAAGTTCAATTGTATGGCTCAGAATTTGAAAGATGGCGTCTTATTCCCTAACATGACAATTTTGAGTGGTGATATCTATTTGGAGGTGTTTATAAATTCTCTGCCCTCATAGGTAGAGTAACATCACTATAAAAAAGGAGTCAGAAGTGAGTTTGCACCCTCTTGCCTTTCCATCTTCTGCCATGTAATGACAAAAGCTCTTGGCATGTGCTGAGACTTTTATCTTAAACCCTCCAGCTTCCAGAATTGTAAACCCACACATCTCTGACCATGAAAACTTTCCAATCCCAGGTAATCTGTTACAGAAACACAAAATAGACTAAGATGCTAGATCAATTAACTATCCAAACATGTGTATTCATTCCATGCTTGTCAGCAATTTAAGAAAGAGGGATTTATTTTAGCTAACAGCTTCAGGGAGTACAATTCAGCATGGCATAGAAGGCACAGAGCAATAGCTCAGTGTAGAGCAGAGAGAACCTGGAGGTCAGGAAGCAGAGAGTTCAGGCCAGAAACAGAGCTCTGAGCATCATTTTCAAGACTCATCTCTAATGACCAGAATTAACCAACAAGTCCATATTTCTGAAAGAGTCTATAACCTCCAAAACAATGCCACACACTACAAACAAGTGTTCAACCACGTGTCCCTGTGGAACACATTAGATATAAACCATGATACCTTGATTTTTCATGTTTACATTATATTGTGACCATTTAGAATTGATAGTCAGTTTTATACTTTTAAGAGTTTATTTCTTTGAGGGAAAGAAAACATGAGCAGGTGCTAGAGAAGCTAGAACAGTATGATTGATTGGAGATGGAAAAACAAAGACTGAAATAAGGGAAAAATGTGAACGAACCAGGTAGTGAGGATTTATAGGCATCTAGGGTTGAGTAGAGTGGATGGCAGTATCAAGAACCAATTTTATTGTTTACTAGATCCAGGAGGAAAATGTCATTGTTGTTAAGTTGAAATATTAGATCTTTGACTTTCAGCACGCAATTCAGAAGTAACATTTCTCCCTTAGATCAACCGTAAATCTAGCACTCGGTCTGCTGAGGACTTAGAGTTTCCCTATTATGGTTATACTCCCTAGAGACTCGCAGTGAAGGAAAACAAATAGATCAGGGAGATCCATGAATAAACAGCTACAGTGAAGTTCCTAGTCTCAGGCTCTATCCTGAACTCTTATCTGAGACTGAAAACTTTCATCTATGTGGCCCTGAGCGTGCCCTACAACAGATCACATGTCTAAAAGGCCTACCCAGAGTCTCCAGTCGTCTTGGTCTTCAGTTACTACTTAAGTTTTCTATGTTGGTTTGTGTGCTGTTTACAGAACAATCTGATTGATAATTGGTTTTGATAAATGCTGAATTAGTTCCAAAATTAACAAAGATGATTAATGTTTCCAAAGGTGTTGTCTATGATTCGCACAGATTTCATGGTAATTTAGCTCTATTATAAAAGTTATAAATCCAAATAATTTGTTTCTACCTATTGTTTAGCATAGACATGCTTTCTCTTAGGAAATCGAATGCATCTATATGACAGCACAGAGACTTTTGTTTGTGTGTGGCTTCAACAATGCAAATATTCCTTCCTCCTTGGTTTCTCAAGTAAACATAGCTACCCTAAGCAGACTACTGCCTTTACAGTGAGTGTCCCCTCTGATTATAACTGCCCTATCTACCCACATTGGTTAAAGATAATGCTAGGCCACGTCTCGTGAAACCTGACTCAATGACTATATTCCCATATTTGGTCAAAAAAGGCCTGGTCACTGAAGGCATTGCCTAAAAAAGGTAATGGATACTGAGCAATAAAATAAACAGCCTTTGAGCTATCTTCTCCAGATATTAACCAAGCAATGGCAAGTTGAGAGTAGCAAGAAGATGCTGAACTGCTAAGTATATGAGTTCCAGAGAGCTTTCCAACCACAGACCCATTCCTCCAATGTCTGGAATAAGCCCACTTTTACTATGCATAGCTAGAGAAAATGCCCTCTCTGGAGTTTAAAAAACATCCTATAGTGAGAACAATGGTAGACATGAAGTTGTAAAGAATTATATTTCAGGTTTCGTTCAATATTTACTAGACAAATACTTTTGATTCAACATTTAATCGAATTTCATTTCCTGGTTTGTTTAAAAAAATAGTATGCCAGTTATCTTGTGTCAATGTTTAAAAGTTAATGTGAAGATAAACCTTATGTGAAAGTAAGATGCATAGAGACAATTGGTAAATTATTGTTTTATGGTTATTACTGATAATTAATGAAGTGTTTTATCTACAGGGTATGCACCAGTAAGTGGGAAATGTTAGAGATGCTTTTACAAATAAATTATAGGCTTTCAACAAATATCTTCTTTCTTTTTCATTTACAGCATTTGTTACCCATCTTTCTCCTGATAGGTAGGAACAGAAAGAGTGTTGGAAAGCATCCACCCAGTGTGTGGTTAATGGGAGTAGGAAGAATTCCATTCTGGGAAGGAGGCCATGATGTAGTGACTGCTCTTCTTCTCTATTTATGAGGGATTCTGTAGTGAGAATTTTGGTTTCTTCAAAGACCTAGTTATGTTATGTGAGTATGTTTTCGTTTTAATCACCAGTGTGAGAAATTAAGAGGCTGCTTCACAGCAGGTGATTATGATTTGCATCATACACTAGCATGAGCATGATCTTGGCCAGTTGCAGATTGTTTAACCCTGAGGACTCTGTAGAGAGAATAAATGCCAGAGCTCTAGGAGGTGCAGGGAGTACAACAAAGAAGAAGTAGGCTGCCGCTCCCCTTGCTTCTAGTTGCCTTTGTTTCAGTTTGTCAAGTGTTCATGAGCAAAGAGAAGAGAAGAACTTAGATGACCTGACAAAGATTGCACCTGCTCCAAAGAACCCAAGGCCCCTAATCAACATGAAATCATCTAATTTGTTGGCTGAAAGAGATCTATGGCCCTTCCCTTTCCCCTCTATACTTCTTTCTCTCCTACCTAGTATTGGGGAGTTAGAAGGGATTAGGGTGGAATTAGGGTTAGAAGGGAGGTAGAGATATAAGACCATAATAAAATAGTTAAAAAAAAAAACCACAGAATTTCTTTTAGCTGTCACTGCTCCTCCTTACTGAGAGCAAAGTGTATTTTATATAAAATTCATTTTCTGAATAAAATAGAATATTCACCTCAGCAAGATTTCCAGTCTACTGTGTTAAAGATTACTTGAAAATTTGGGAGATCACAGGAGAAAGAACAGCATAAAAATCGAAACCCCTGATAGTGGAGCCAATCAGAGTCTCCACAGTCATAGCAAAGTGCTTTCCACTGCCCATCCATCACCTCCTGATGAGGGAGAAAGACCTGTAAGAACAGGAGTCTGGCATCCTCCCTCTACACCCCCCCCCAAAGTATCAGCTGTGGTCTTTAAGTGATACAGAGTTCAAATGAGGACAAGTAAGCATCATGGTTAGGGAACATCTTCCAAGAAATGAAGAACTCAGCTGAGCTTCAGGGTGTGGCATGATAAACCCAGTAGAAAGAAAAGAATAAATGTTTCTCAATTTATACAAACATAAATAACAAACATATGTGCATTTAATTCACTCTTAATGCCCACTGTTATTTGACACTTAATTTGTTTCTATAAATTTGCTTGTCTAAATCTTGCTAAGACTGTTTTTTGATTGTTCATGATACTGAAACAGACTCGATTACACACAGCCAAACATTGGATAGAGGTTGGAGACTCTTATGGAAGGGTTGGCAGAAGTATTGAAGGGCCTGAAGGGGATGGGAACCTCACAGGATGACCAATAGAGTCAACTAAACTGGACTTCTGAGAGCTCTCAGAGACTGGACCACAAACCAAAGAACAAACACAGACTGGAATGAGGCCCCCAGTGCACATAAACACACATACAGCTCAATCTCCATGCTACCCTCCGAACAACTGGGGTAGACGCTCTCCCTAAAGCTGTAGCCTTACTTTGGTATCTCTTCCCCAACAGGGCTGCCTTGTCTGGCCACAATGGAAGAGTACGTGCTCAATATGGCAGACTGATGCACCAGAGTGTTGGCAGGGATACTGTGGCTGGGGGGTGGGGGAGGGCATGCTCTCAGAAGAGAAGGGGAAAGATGGGGGAGGGGCTCTGCAAGGGGAGAACAGGAGGGGCAGGAATTGGGATGTTAATTAATTAATTAATAAGTTTTAAAAATAACAAGATAGTGGGGAACCGAAGCAGGTATATGCTGCACTCATAAAGTGAAATAAGACCTATGACTAAGCTTCTTCTCAACATTTGCCCTCCCCTCCACCTCTCCCTGTGTAAGCAGATGGTTTCCAAACTACGACAAATGGAGTTTAAATCATGCCTCAACTCCTATGTGAGTAGCTGCCTTCATATAGCCCTTACTGAACAAAACCCAGGCTTCTCTTACAGTAGATGACCATCCATTTCCTATTCCAGCTCATTGGACCTCGAAACAAGTTTACAGTGTAGCCACCAAAGCCAAATCCATAAAGGATGAGTGGCATTTTAATATGGGTTGGCATGAGAAAATGAAGCAGAGACCATTATGTTTTCCTTTAAGAAACTGAACTACGGTTTCCTTAGAAATAAAGTAGGGTTGGATAAGATATAATGTGACAGTCTCATCCTATGAAAACAAAAGGATATAACTAAGCAGAATCTAGTCGAAAGCAAGGACAATGCAGGTGAAAAGTGGACTTAAGACAAGACTATGAGTAAGAGGAGCTCTTGGAAGCAGAGATTGTTTGAACATATACCCACCATATTTGTGGGGGAATTGAAAATACATCACCGGGCTGGGGATTTAGCTCAGTGGTAGAGCGCTTGCCAAGGAAGCGCAAGGCCCTGGGTTCGGTCCCCAGCTCCAAAAAAAAAAAAGAACCAAAAAAAAAAAAAAAGAAAAGAAAATACATCACCTCTCTCACCTCGAGCCCTGCTCTATCAAGACCAGAGTGTACAGTTTTCCAGGTCTGCTGTTTGTATACAACAATATGAAAAGGATCCCACAACATGTGGTAGTTTGAATTTCTGTTATATATTTTTATAATATATAACATAATATATAATTTAATAATATATAGGTTATATACATTATAAGATAAAATATATCTTATATATTTTTAAAAAATTATTATTAGTCAGAGTTCTCTAGAGAAGAATGTCGATAATATGGCTAGATAGTCAGACAATAAAATTTTTTAAAGATCAGAGGAAATAGGAGAAAGTGAAGGAACTCTACCCTTCCTGAGTATGACAAACATGGCACTGGCAGGCCTTGTCCTCCTCCCCAATTCCCTCTGCCTTGTTAAAAGTCATTGATTACATTCCTAAAACCAGCCACCAAGGTTGATACCTTATTTGGCCACTTCCTCCTCCTGAATCTGACTGCCATAGTCCAGCTAGTTCAGCAGTCAAAATTCCCCTCTGGCTATCCTAATTAACCTAGATCATCAAAATTAAATACCTCATCTTAATGCATGTTTTCCCTCTTGTACCTTTATGAACAGCCTTTTGCCTGTGGACCATGGCTGTCTCCTCTCTATTCATTAGGTAGTCCTTTGTCCTCATTCCCACCTCACCCTGGAACAAATATCCCTTCCCCTCTTCTTGTTCTATTCCTCTTCTCCCTCATCCTTTATCACTTGTCTCTTCTTCCATGCTTTTTGTGCATTTTGGGCATATAATCTCCTTTATGTATGGAATTTCATTTTGGTGTGTCTCGTGCCAATACTGGTCCATTTATAGAGAGATGAGAGAGGAGAGAGGAGAGAGTGGATGGAAGGAAATAAGTGGTTCACATTGAACCTGGGAAACTCAGGCTCCCCACATCACAAGTGAGCAATAATAAACACAATCATATTGATGACAACTTTCAATATACATTCAGTTCCAATGTCCAAAATTTATGCTGAAGCTCAAGAAATCGTAAGGGAGTTCTCATTTAATCAACCTTTTTTAGCTCTGTTCAGGTTTTTAGTTGCCAGGATAAAACCCACCCACATAAAGACAGACAATCTGCCTTACTCTGTCTACCCATTTAAATGTTAATTTCATAAAAAATCACACTCAGATATATTGAGAATAATGTTGGACCAGAAACTCAAGACTCCTATGGTCTAGTCAAGTTGAGATGTAAAAATATCTATCCCCGTGCCTAGTTGAATCATCTCACCCACCCAATGCTTCTGTCACTGGGAAGTGACTCACTTGTGCTGTCACTCACGTTTCCAGGAGGCAGAGTAAATTTACAGAAACATGTCTGGTTCACAGTAATTTGACTAGCAGAACATGCTCAAATCAGCTCCTGTCTTGTGTACTTAGGAGGTAACTCCACAGATCTCTTTCACAAATTCCTAAGAAAAGAGAAGGTAAAGTCCTATGGATTCTCCTGCCTGTTGGGTTCAAATTCACCTCGTTTCTTGAATTGATGTTCTCATCTAACAGAGATATACAAAGGTAATGAGCAGATACCCACCCTCCAGATTCCCTTATTGCAAGAGTTAGCTTAGTTTCAATTTTTATCATGCTCTTTAAGAACCCTGGCTATAATCAAATCCATTTAGATTGTTTTCTAGTTGCAATGGTCTCATAGAAAAGAAAAAGACATAAGCATATTTCACAAACTTACGTAAAAAACACTAGTACTTGCTACCAGGAAGAGGATTTTCCCTTCAGAACAGAATGTAGATATCATTGGCTTGGAAATGTGCTCTTTAAATATGACTAAAAATGTTTATAGCTTAGTGGGTAAAATGATTATTTAAGACGCATGAAGCCCTAGGTTCCTTTACTACCACTGAATAGACCAACATGGATGCTCCTGCCTATAATCCCACATCTAGGGAGAGGTTGAAACAAATTATTAGTTCAAGGTCATCTTCAACTACATAGCAACTTTGAAGCAAGCCTGAAATACATGACAACCTAACTCAAAGAGGAAAAAAGGTGATCTAATGAAAATAGCTGGGCCAATAAGTCACCCAATCCTAAAATAGCTTCTAGAATATTCTGGAGTGACATTCAGCTGAGGTTCTGATTGACCATGTTCTGAACTAATGTGTAGTCATCACCCCTGGGAACTTCCATTTTCACATCTGGCAAGTGAATGCTGACAAGAGCATAGAAACTAAGGTTAGAAGGCCAGAGCAATGAAACCAACTCACCCTAAGCCTTAACCTCTGACTCTTGCAGACGTACTGTCTGAAATGCTGACGGGAATGTTGGACTCATAAAGCTGTGGAGCATAACATCTCTGCTAATATTCCGCTTGTGGCCAAAAGTTGCCACCTATTGGCTTTACTGTATCTCCTGGAGATAAATTAAGAATTAAATAAGAATTGCTGTGTTCTTACACAGTATTCTCTTGTTACATCAGCTTATCAAAGTTTCCTTTGTGAAGTTCTTTAGCCACTGCTAGAACAATTAAAGAATGTGATACTGTGGTATTCAAAAGTGTGCCAGCTGTTTTTTTTCTAACCATAGACACAATTGATTATGATTCTTGATTATATTTAGCAGGAATTGAGCCCCGTATTCCAGAAATGATCTCAATCTCAGGAGAACTGAGGAGCACTTACCGAGAGAAGCAATTAATGAAGCTGCATTTGGGCTCATGTGACAGCAATTACAACCTCAGTTGCTCTTGTGGACAAATACAAGCAAAATCCTCTTCTTGACTTGCTGCCAAGCAGTGTCTCCTTGAGTTAAGCAGAAAACCACTTGACCTTAAAAGCAGTGCTTTACACTGTACCTTTTAAAGGTCAGACTCATGGCCTTCTCTTGTCTCTACTTGATTCCAGTTTGGCAGGCCCATGTCATCTGCAAAGTTGGTGAGTCCTTCTCTCTGTACAGTTTCCCCTAAGTCCCACTGAAAATGTTGACCAGAGGCTCATCAGTACTTCCTCAGTAGATCACATTAAGTGAGGTGTGCTCTTTCTCATGCACATGGGGAAAGAAAATTGTTCTGTTCTGCCAATATTGCACCCTTCCTGAAAACAAATAGAACTGGCCTTTCAGGCGTTCCCAAAAATGAAGTCAGAGATATTTGTAGGGAGAAAAAAATATCTTCCTTCTCTAGCAGAATTGCAAAAGGATGCCTAAGATATTACTTCTTTGTACTCCTAGAACTGTCTGTCATGAATGCCAAATAGAATATGCAATCATCTGCAGGCCTATCTGAAGGAAACGAATGACCTTATGTCCACAAATCATTGCTGTGCTTATCTGTTCAAATGACGAATCAGCAGGAATATTCAGACTGTGTTATGTGCAGAAAATGTAGTGGGTTCTGGATGCATTCAAAACTAAAGGAATACATATCCTTCCATTGGAATCTGGGTCATATAAAGGGAATAGTAGAAACCCAAATAAATAAAAAGGGGGGGGTTAAACATCTTCAGCACCTACTCAGAGCTGAGTGAGGTAGCATTGTGCTAGGATATGAAAATATGCTTATCTTAATACATTTAAATTCATATCTACATCTATGTACAAAAGCAACTAACAAAAATATTACAGCCTTCGAGTAAAAAAAACTCAATAGGTCGTACACAATATCTCTGAATAAACAATAATAGCACTATGTGTCCTATATAATAAAACCACAAATTGTTTGCTCACCCAAGGAGTCACAACCTGGATCACATACGTCCTCAGATTGTGCCCTAAAGCATGACATCATATTTCACCTTCCAGAATGTCAGAGATCAAAATGAATGATCGTTCTTGGTGATATTGAGGACATGAGAAAACTCCTAAGTAGATGGTGGGAATATAAATCACACAGCTTCTGTAATGCCATTTTCCTGGTATATCAAAATGTAAAATTTAGTTGCTGTTCTATAAAAGATGAATGCATACAGAGGCATTTGTGTCATGGTGATCTTTATGGCTTTATTTATGATTGAAGATAGATTAAAGTCTTGATACCTTATGTAATGAGACATAAAAAGTCACCGTATGTTCTTTAACACACAGGATTGAGGAGGGAGGTACATTGGAGGCTGCGTGTGGCAGGGTAGAATGGGAACTCACTGAAATACATACAAGAAAAGTTTTGCCTAAAACTTTGGACATCATGGAAATAATCTAAAACCAGCTTGGAATCATTATACAGCAGGAAGTATATACAGATAACTCATCAAATAGTGTATGAGCCTTCAGGTTTTGATTATAAATTGTCAACAGTAACTATCTCTCATATAAATGTTATGAAGAATTTTCCCACACTATTCTGTTATTTGTGTTCTATTCCTTTACAACTGTGAGCTCTTTTGTCATCACAATGAAAGATCCTTAAGTAATGCCAACATTAATCCATAGTCACAGGAGAGAAATGACTCAGCAGCTAAGAGTATGTGTTTCCATACAGAACACTAGAGTTCAGTTCCATTCACTCACATTATGTGGCTTAAAAGAAACCATAATAACTCCAGCTTTAGAGAATCCACTGTCTCTATGCTTCACAGTACATATCCTCACATAGACACTCACACATAATTTAAAATACGTTTTAAAGTAATAAACAAGGTGGTTTTCTATATCATTATATATAAACATGTAGCATTGTGTCATATAAAAACTGACTTCCCAATTAACAATTACTAAAGCCACTGTTCTTCAAATAATATGACATAATTATTAGAGGTAACAAAACAATGGCTATCACCAGTCTTTTCATTACTTTTCTGGAAAAAATGAGTAAAGGACTACAAATAATTAGCACAGGAGGTTGGGAAAATAGTTCAGTCTTTGCAGTACAGTATAAGGACCTGAGATAGGACTCTTAGCACCCATATAAAATCTGGATTGAGTAGACATGTCATTAAGACAGAAACTAAACAGAGAAATAATGAAACTAACAGAGGTTATGAATTAGTTAGACCTAGCAGATATCTACAGAACACTTCACCCAAAACACAAAAGAAAATATCTTCTTCTCAGCACCTCACAGAACTTTTTTCAAACTTTGCAATGCAGTCATCACAAAGCAAGCCTCAATGTAGACAACAAAATTGAAATAGTCCCTTGCACCTTATGGGATCACTGTGGATTAAAGCTGGGCTTCAACAACAGCAGAAAAAACAGAGAATCTACATACTCATAAACACTGAACAATTCTCTACTCAATGATCACTGGGTCAGGAAAGAAATAAAGAAATAAACTAAAGACTGTCTAAAATTGATTGAAAATGAAGGCACAACATACCCAAACTTATGGGATACAATGACTGCTCCTCCATTACTGGTAGGAGTGCATATTTGCACAGCCACTTTGGAAATCAATTTTATGGTTTCTCAGAAAATTGGGAATAGATCAACCTCAATGCACATCTATACCACTGCTAGGAATATACCCAAAAGAAGTTCTATGAAACCAAAAGGACATATGTTCAACTACTTTCATAGCAGCTTTATTCATAATAGCCAGGAACTGGAAACAAACCCAGATGTCCCTCAGTCAAAAATGGATTAAAAAATGTGTTACATTTACACAATGGAATACTATTCAGCTACTGAAAATAAAGATATGACAATTGTGGGCAAATGGACAAAAAAGATAGTCCTGAGTGAGGTAACACAAAATGACATGCATGTTATATACTCACTTAGAAGTGGACATTAGCCATAACATATGGGATAACTGTACTACAATCCACTGAGGCAAAAAACTAAGTAACCATAAGGACCCAAGGGAAGATGCTTGTGTGGCAGTGAAAAGGTAAATTGCTTTGGTTCTCAGTGGGTCATGCACAGACTACACCCAAACAAGAGAGTTCTGGATTAATGAATGAAACATACATACAAACACACACACACACACACACACACACACACACACACACGCCAACTAATTTTGATATGCCTTGACTAGTGTTTGAGCACTGTTAAACCTCCCTACAGCTAGCACACACTCCCCTCCAGTATTCCCGAGTTTGCCTCTCACTCAGAGGAGGAAATAAAACATATATGAGGTAGATTGAGGTAGGCAACTGGTTGAGAGTGGAGGTGAGGAAGAGAACAGGGATCAGGGATGGGGATCAGCTGTGGGAAGAGGGGTAGGCAGGAGAGGGCTGGGAGAGAGAATGAAAATTGGCGAGGAGGCATCTCTGGGACAATCTGGAGACCTGGAAAGCAGGAGGCTCCAGGGAGTCTGTAGGGGTAACCCTAGGTGAGACTCTTAGTTGTTGCAGAATAATGAAGAATGAAATGGCTACTTCCAGTGGAACAAGGGGAACACCAGCCCACCCACAAAAATCTTCAACCCAAAATTTGTCCTGGCTATAAAATATGTAGAGATAAAGATGGAGCAGAGTTGGAGGGAATAACCTACTAGCATCCAGCCCAATTTGAGACCCAACCCATAGGAGAGAACCAACCCCTGCCACTATTAATGATACTTGGCTATGCTTGCAGACAGAAGCCTAGCTTAACTGGCTCCAGAAAGGCTTCATCCAGCAGCAGAAACTGATGCAGAGATCCATAGCCAAACATCAGGAGGAGCTCAGGAAGTCTTGTGGAAGAGTCGAGGGAAGGCTTGAGTGAGCTGGAAGAGTCAAAGAAACCACAAGATCTATAGAGTCAACAAATCTGGGTCCATGGGGGCTAACAGAAACCGAATCACCAACCAAAGAACATGCATAGGTTGTCGTAGCTGTGTAGCTTGATCTTCATGTGGGTCCCCTAACAATTGGAGCAGGGCTATCTCTCACTCTGCTGCCTACCATTAGAGACCCTTCCCTAGCTGGACTACTTCCTCTGGCCTCAGTGGGAGGGGATGTGCTTAGTCCTGCTGTGACTTAATGAGTCAGGGTAGGTTGGTACACATGGCTAATTTCCCCGGCTCATAGGGAAAGAGAAGGGAGTCATGGAGAGAAGAGTTTGTAAGGACTGGGAAGCAGGAAGGAAGGCTATGATCTGGATGTAAAGTGAAGAAGGAAAGAAAGAGAGATAGAGGAGAGAGAGGATAAACAAAGGCAAAAACAGAAACAAAAATAAAAAGACAAAGAAAGGAAATGGTTCAACACAGACCAGAGGATAGGTAAATACAATGCTTGCTGGGGTATAGAACATGGAGAATAAGGGGCTTGGAGAAAAACTCGGTGGAGCTACACATTCCTGAAATCACCTACTGAGGAGGCAGAAGCAAGTAAAATCCTAAAGCTCGATGGCCTGCTGATACAGCCAGCCTAGCTGAATCAGTGAACTCCAAGTGCAGGGAAATACTAAGTTTCAAAAGAAGAAACACTGTGGAAAGCAAACCTAGCATCTCTGTCCTCTTCACAAACATACACATGCACAAGCACATGTACAATTAATAAGGTGAGGAATGAAAAGGTGCATTAATGATTAATAGGGTGAGTGCTGAAGAAATGTGTTGATTAAGATTCTTAACCATAAAATTGAAATTTGTAAGGTACCCACATACATGGGTATACACACACACACACACACACACACACACACACACACACACACACACCACGTACCAATAGATATAATACATCACAAAAATAGACTCAAAGATAGAAATCACATAATCATCTCATTAAATATAGCAAAGGTCTTTGACAAAATTCAATGACCCTTCTTGATAAAAGTCCCAGAGACTCTATGGATACAGGAACATATCTCAATATAACAGAGGCAACATAAAGGAGTCCTACAGCCAACATCTTTCTAAGCAGAGACAAAGTCAAAGTCAAAGAAACATTTTCACTATAATCAGGAATAGACTAGGATGTGCACGCTCCCACTCATATTCAATAGAGCACTTAATGTCTTGGCTAGAGCAACAACACAAGTGAAAGAGATAAAGGGATATAAATATTCAAGGAAGAGGTCAAATATTCTTATTTGCAGATGATATGATTCAAACCTAAAAGACTATAAAGACTCTAGCATAAAACACTACTGCTGATAAAAATCCTAGGATACAAAATTAGCTCATAAAATCTATAAACAAACTATAAAAAAACTTACCCCAAAGCGTAAAGCAATGATAAAAATGAGGTATTAAAAATGTTCAAAATGTCTGTTTCTAATAACCAAGACTCAATGTAACACAAAGTACTTTAGGTTCGTTACTTAGACATGTAGAAAGAAAGTCATCGAAAATTTGTTATGGATTTTAGGCTGGGAGGATTATTATTTGGAGTAATTTTAGGATTTCTACTCCAAAATGCCAAAGGCAAAGTCTTTTAGAGTTAAGAAAATGAAAATCCAGTCATAATATTCTTGTGAAAATTGTAAATTTTAATTTAAATAATATCTAACCAAACATGAAAGTAAAAAGTACAGCTGGGTTTGGGGGCTCACACATGTAATCTATGTACTTAGTCAAGAAATGAAGAGACATGAGTTCAAGGCCACATTGCATCAGAGAGTGAAATGCTCTCAGAAACCCCACACACACACACACCAAAGAAGAACAAAGAATTGAAATCAGTGTTTGAATATCTTTGCTTTTATTTTCTACATATATGGATGTTTTGACCACATGTGCATATGTGTACCATGTATATACCTGGTGCCCTTAGAGGTCAGAAGATGGCGTTAGTTCCCTGAACTTAGAATCATAATCAGTTGTGAGCCATGAAGTGAGGGCTAGGAGCCAAACTTGAAACATTTGCAAGCATGCCAGTGCTCTTAATTGCTGAACCAGCTCTCTAGCCCTGGTTTTTATGAAAGAGTAATCTATAGACTGCTCACAGTACTGACGCTAAGTGTCTTTCCAGAAATCATTCACTAAAATTTTCCCCATTTGGTCTTCCCAAAGCCTCAGGAATGAGCAATAACTCTTCAGTTTCATAAAACTGAAGTGTGAACAAGGTCGTGATACCAATTTCAAGAGGACATGGTTTGCAGAACAGTGTTATTTCTTCAGACCCCAGCCATGCTCCAGGTCCTCGCTTCCAAAGGAACCCTCTGAGCTGGACTGTTTGCATTGCAGCACAGGAAGGAGGACGATTCAAGGCAATAATTACAGCAGTAATTGCCATCGATTGTTTCAGAGAGAAGAGCCTGAAGTTCAAGCTAGCAAGTGCCCCATAAAAGATGTTACACAGCTGAATTTCTCATATATTTAGGTAAAGCTGCTTCCATTTTTCATAAAAAAAAAAGCCTGCTCACAACTAAACACTTTTTTCAATTAAAATGAAAAGTCTTTGTTCATTTTACTGTATAGCTGTGCCCTGGGTCCTGCTCTCTGAACAGAGGAGTAACCACCCTTCCCTAGTCTTGAGAAAAAGCAAATACTTGCCACAAACATATAAATAGTCTTTTAAATTTATAAGGAGCGTTATCTTCATGTGTCAGTAGTGATGCACATTGACGATGTTTCTAAAGCCACAAATACAGCTCTGCCTTAGGCCGTTTAAAGAGACAGATTAAATTTTAAGAGCAAAAAGTAGAACTCATTGTTGCATATTCCTGAAAACTAACACTCTGTAATAGACGTAGAGGGCTGTGTGTCTGACTTCAACAGTATGCAGCAAAAGAGAAACATTTTATCTTGTCCAAGTAAAAGGTTTTCATTTCTGTTGTTTATGATGCAAACTAAGAGAAATAGAGCTATATCGGACAGTAGCCTCTGTCTTTACCGTGAACAGTGCAAAAATTTACTTACCCTGATTACTGGCTGTATTGATCCAACAATAGCTTCAGACAACTTTTGCTAAGACTTTGAAGTTTATGAAAAGCACCTTCTAGCTTACACTAATAAAAAGGAAATATTTTCTTTTCAGTTTCTTCATAGTAAAAAAAAAAAAGACATACACACAACAATGTGGTGGTTATAATTCGGAGTGGTTGTCGCCACAAAATCAGACCTTAGAAGACAATTTATCAACTCTCTAGTGTAGCCTGTGCTATATTTTCTAGGAGAAAAGTTTTGTAGGAGAACAAAATTCTAATTAACCATTTTCCATTAACAATGGGAATGGATGGATTGCGCATACTAGACTATTTTGAAGCCTCTTCAAAGACAGCAAGCGATACTGTCCCACACAGCCTTGCAGAGTAGAGAGAGAACAGAAGCAACCTTCCAGACTTGTGCCTCTAAAGTCTTACCAAGCTCATTAGAGACATATCTGTCCGCATGGGACTGTATACACTATAAAGTGATATCTACAAAGTATGCAAAGAGAGATGAACTGGGGAAAGAAAATCAGATGAGGATGTCAGACATTCATACTAGGTAAAGGATTGGCGCCAACAGGAAACATTCTTGGTTTAATTGATTCTAGTGATACTGTTTTATAGCCTGTGTTGTCCGGTCATTTTTCTGTACTAAAGATGAAGGCATAAAAAGATGTAGTTTGTACCTCTGTTTTTCTCCCAGGAAAGGAGGCAGAACTGTAAACAATTACCATCCAGGGTTACATATTTTATAATAAAGATGTTCTAGAGGCCTGAAAGTGATCCAGAGAGGGACCTCTAGTGATCAAGAGGGGCATCTAGATAGATATATAGAAACATACTTTACACATGTGCACCAGAAGATAAACAGGGTTGCTAATGGAAATGTTTTTCATAGCATGCTAAACTAGACACAATTTAATTATTATCAGTAATGGATATATGGAACATTATACAACAAGAACAAATGAACTAGAGCTGCCTGAAAAATCGTGAGTGACAGGAAAAGTATAACATGAAGCAAAAAGATAAAAAGACAAAAAGAAACATGTTCAATACGGCTCCCTTTGTACTTTGTTCCCAAAAAGACAGAGCTAAAATTCACTGTTTATACATGCAAATAATCTACAAATAGTAATGCATAATGCAAATTGAATACATGCATATCACAAGCATTTTCATGAAACACTGCTGCTTGACTTAGACAGTGGTTATCCTGACGTTGGCTTGACAGCTGATCTATTTTCCTGTGTATTGTTGTGGTAAAACATTCTGACCAAATGCAGCTTAGAGAGCAAAGGCTATACTTGACCTATACTTTCAAGTTGTGAAGCAGTAGTCAGGGGAAGGATTTAAACAAGAACTTGAAGCAGAAGCAATGAAGAAACACCGCTTGTTAACTCAAAAACCCATGCTTAGCTACCATTCTCCAAAGGTTAGGATTACATGCCCAGGGATGATGCTACCCACAATAGATTGTGTCTTCCTACATTAACTAGCAATCAGCACAATGCCCCAAAGATGTGCCCACAGAACAATTACATCTGGGTAATCCCAGATGATGCTTCTCAGATGATGCTTGGGTGTACCAAGTTGACAAAGCTAAGGCGATCACTATTGCTCAATTTTACATATAAATTCACTGTACTTTTCTTTGGGAATTTTATATTTAATAAATGGAACAATGCATTCAAAGGACTGAAAACACTCAATATGAGTGAGTCGTGAAAAGCTTTATAGAGATACTGAGTTATTAGCCACGGAGAAGCACGTTTAGATCATTTTAATGAAATAATAGATTTGGATATTTGAAAACTCAAAAACAAAATCTGTTGTTTTTGATAATAATGTCAATTTTTAAATGACCTATGAGCCAATGAAATGGCTCAGCAGGTAAAGGCAATTGATAAAGAGAGAATTAACTCCCACAAGTTGTCCTGTGACTTACACCTCTGTTCCAATACACATAGATAGATCATATATAATGATGATCCATAGACAGATAGAGAACTCTATAGATGGATAACAGAGAGATGAGAGAGAGAGAGAGAGAGAGGCATACAACAGATAGATGATAAATTTATAGATGATATATAGATAGACAAACAGAAAAAAGAGAAAGAGAAAGAAAGAAAGAAAGAAAGAAAGAGAGAGAGAGAAAGAAAGAAAGAAAGAAAGAGAGAGAGAGAGAAAGAAAGAAAGAAAGAAAGAAAGAAAGAAAGAAAGAAAGAAAGAAAGAAATTTCAAGATAAACCAAATCTCCACCTATTATTATCAAGTACTCTGGAATTCTTGAATTGGGCTCGCCTCTCTGTTAGATGGACTCCAAGTAGCAAGCTTCAAAAATCATTGAGTCTTTTCAGCAAGAGGTTAAATACCAGCTAACACTGTGAGATCCAAAACATTTCTCAGTACATTCTCCTTTCCGGTTTCCTAGAACTCAGACAACAATGCTTTCCCTTCCCAGCACAGGACCTGCACTCTTGCCTGTGAGAGGCAAAGCTTTCCAAACTATCCACCTCTTCAGCACTTTTCAGGTAAATCAAAGTGCATGTTCTGTTCTTCTCAATTCCATTTCATTGAACACTTTCGAGCTTTGTCTCCTTTTGTATTGATTATTTTATTTATTTACATTTCAAAGGTTATCCTCCTCCCCATTTTCCCATTCACAAGCCCCTTATTCCCTTCTCCTCTCTCTGCCTCAATGAGGGTGCTCTGCCAACTGCCCACCCACTCTTGCCTCAGCCACCTAGCATTCCCCTATCCTGGGATATCAAGCCTCCATAGGACCAAGGGGTTCCCTTCTTAGTGATACCAAATAAGGCCATACTCTACTACATGTCCAGCAGGAGCCATGGGTAGCCCCTGTGTACTCTTTGATTGGTGGTTTAGTCCCTGGGAGCCTTAGGGGTGGTGTTGTAAAAATATAAAAATAAAAAAGTAGTGGTTATCTTTTACCCCACTAGGTCCGCACCTCGGTGCCCCAAGATATCTGCTAGATATCCAAACACATCCCAGCCGCACACTTTCCTACACTCAAACCCTCACATAAAAGAACACACAACACAATAATCTTTGACCCAATTGGTAAGATATAATTGCCCACTTAAACATACAAAGTCCGGTACCATCCATCCCTTGAGAACATTAATAACAACCTGTAAATACACAGAGCAGAATCTTAACATCACCTGCCATCTTGTCCTGTCACAGCTTCTCCCCTCTCTCCTTCCCCGTCTCTCTTCTAGTCTCCTCCTCTTCCTTCAAACTTCTCTCCAGCCCATCCTTCCTTCTCCTCCAATGACAGGCCTCCTTCTATCCTGTACCTGCCCCTCACCTCTACTTTACAAATTCAATGGAGAGGTGGTTCTGGTGAAGTCACCTGAGTACTGAGTATGTGACTAGGCAGCTGTCCTTGGGGCAGTGGAATTAGCATCAAAATACAGTAATTTCTGGGCAAACCACAACCTAGGGGTTCTGGTTGGTTGAGACCCTTGTTCTTCCTATGAGATTGCAAACCCTTCAGATCCTATAGTCCTTTCCCTAACTTCCCCATTGGGGTCCCTAAGCTTAATCCAATGTTTAGCTGTGTGTATCCACATCTATCTTAGGCTGGCTCTGACAGAGTCTCCCAGGGGACAGTCTCTGGATGGCCTTTCCTTCAGTTTCTGCTACACTCTTTGTCCTTGCATTTCCTTTTGACAGGAAGAATTCTAGATTAATTTTTTTGATGTGGGTGAGTGACATAATTTCTCAACTGGGGAGTGTGAGTATACACTGGACATGGTCTCTACAGGTTCTATCTTCTTTTTGTTGGGTATTTTGGCTAAAGTCCTCCCTGTTGGGTCCTGGGAACCTCTTGGGTCCCTGGCATCTGGAACTTTCTAGTGGCTACCCTCAGTTCCCCCTTACCCACTGTTCCACACCTACCTTCAAATCCCTGACATTCTGTACCTCTCCCCCATCTCTTCCCATATCTGAACTGCCCCCCTTTCCCTCTCCATCCTTTCTCCCTCCCAGATCCATTTCTCCCTCTACTTCCCATAGATTATTCTCTTCCCCCTACTGAGTAGTACTTTAGCTTCCATACTTTGGTGTGATCTTCTTTTTTCCTGGGTTTCATATGGTCTGTGAGTTCTAACATGGTTATTCCCAAGTTACATTTTAGCTAATATCCACATATCAGTGAGTAAATAACATGTGTGTTCTTTTGTGACTAGATTACCTCACTCAGGATATTTCAAAGTTCCAGCCATTTGCCTATGAATTTCATGAAATCATTGTGTTTAATAGCTAAGTAGTACTCCATTGTGTAAATTTACTGCATTTTCTGTACCCATTCCTCTATTGTGTGACACCTGGGTTCTTTCAAGATTCTGCCTATTATAAATAAGGCTGCTATAAATTTAGGGGATCATGTGTTCTTATTATATGTTGGAGCATCTTTTGGGTATATGCAGGGTTCTCAAGTAGAACTATTTCCAATTTTCTGAGGAACCACTAGACTGATTTCCAGAGTGGTTATACAAACTTGCAATCTTACCAGCAATGGAGGAGTGCTCCCCTTTCTCCACATCCTTGCCAACATCTACTGTCACCTTAGTTTTTGATCTCAGCCATTCTGAATGGTGTGAAGTGGAATCTCAGGGTTATTTTGATTTGCATTTCCCTGATGACTAGGGATGTTAAACATTTCTTTAGGTGGTTCAAAATCATTAGAGATTCCTCAGGTGAAAAGTCTCTGTTTAGTTCTGTACCCCATTTTTAATAGAGTTATTTGGTTCTCTGGAGTCTATCTACTTGAGTTCTTTGTATATTTTGGATATTAGCCCTCTATTGGATGTAGAGTTGGTTAAGATCTTTTCCCAATGTGTGGATTGCTCTTCTGTCCTATGGAAGGACAGTGTCCTTGGCTTTATAGAAGCTTTTCAATCTTATGAGGTCCCATTTGCCAATTCTTGATCTTAAAGGATAAGCCATTGGTGTTCTGTTCAGGAAATTTACCCCTATGCCAATTTGTTAGAGAATCTTTCCCACTTTCTCTTTTATTAGATTCATCATATCTGATTTCTTGTGGACTTGGATTTTCTGTGGATCCACTTGGACTTGAGCTTTGTATAAAGGAATAAGAATGAATCAATTTACATTTTTCTACATGCTGACTGCCAGTTGAACCAGGACCATTTGTTGAAAATGCTGTTAATTTTCTACTGGACAGTGTTGGCTCCTTTGTAAAAGATCAAGATATCGTAGGTTTGCAGGTTCATTTCTGGATCCTCAGTTCTATCTCATTGATCTGCCTATCTGTCTCTGTACCAATACTATGTGGTTTTTATCACTATTGCTCTGTAATACAGGTCTGGTCTTTCCATTGTGTCCTGGATTTCTTGAACGTTTTGAGATAGGAGCTTTTTGTTTTTGATATTTTCTTTGACTGTTGTGTCAATGTCTTCTAGGGTATGTTCTAAACCTAAGATTCTCTCTTCTTTTACTTTATTATGTATGTATGTATGTATGTATGTATGTATGTATGTATGTATGTATGTATTTATTTATTTATTTTTACCCTCCAGATTTTATTCCCCTCCTGGTCAACCCTCCCAGAGTTCCACTTCTCATACCTGCTCCCTGCCTCACCACTCCCCTCCCATCACAAGGGTGTCCCCACCCTTCCTGGGGCCTCCAGACTCTTGAGGGTTAAGTGCATCTTCTCTGACTGAACACAGACCCAGGAGCCGTCTGCTGTATACGTGTTGGAGGCTTCAGCTCAGCTGGTGTATGCTGCCTGGTTGGGGATCCAGAGTCTAAGAGATCTCAGGGGTCCAGGTTAACTGAGACTGCTGGTCTTCCTACATGGTTGCCCTCCTTAGCTTCCTCTGGCTTTTTTTCCTAATTTAACCAAAGGGGTCAGCAGCTTCTGTTCCTTGGTTGGGTGCACATACCTGCATCTGACTCTTTCAGCTGCTTGTTGGGTCTTTTGGAGAGCAATCATGGTAGTTTCCTTTCTGTGAATGCCCCAGAGCTTCAGTAATGATGTCAGGTCTTGTGACCTCCCCTTGAGCTGGATCCCACTTTGCGCCTGTCACTGGACCCTCTTTTCCTCAGGCCCCTATACATTTCCATCCCTGCAGTTCTTTCAGATAGGAATAATTATGGGTCAGAGCTTTGGCTGTGGGATAGCAACCCCATCCCTCACTTAATGCCATGTCTTTCTGCTGGAGGTGGATTCAATAAGTTCCCTCTCCCGACTGTAGGCCTTTCATTTAGACCACCCTCTTTAAGTCCTGAGAGTCTCTCACAAACCAGGTCTCTGGCACATTCTAGAGGGTCCTCCCAACCTCCTACCTCCTGAGGTTGCCTGTTTCTATTCTTTCTGCTGGCCCTCCGGCCTTCAGTCCTTTCCCCCACCCAATACCAGATCATGTTCCCCTCTCCTCCCACCCCTGTCCCCTTTCCTCTCCCCTGTCTTCCCTGCCCTCCCCTTTTGTGGTTGATTTCTTCTCCCTCCCAAGTGGAACTGAGGGGTCCTCATTTGGGCCCTTCAGCTTGTTGATCCTTTTGAGCTGTGCAGACTGTATTATATATTGGATGTTTGTACTTTTTTTTGGCTAATATCCACTTATTAGTGAGAACACACCATGCATGTCCTTTTGGGTCTGAGTTACCTCACTCAGGATGACATTTTATAGTTCCATCTATTTGCCTGAAAAACTCAGGATGTCCTCATTCTTAATAGCTGAGTAGTATTCCATTGTGGAAATGAACAACATTTTCTGTATCCATTCTTCTGTTGTGGGACATCTGGGTTGTTTCAAGCTTCTGGCTATCACAAATAGGGCTGCTATAAACATAGTGAAACATGTGCCCCTGTGGCACGGTGAGGCATCTTTGGGGTATATTCCCAAGAGTGGTATTTCTGGATCTTTAGGTAGGTCTATTTCCATTATCTGAGAAACCTCCAATTGATTTCCAGAGTGGTTGTAACAGTTTGCAATACCACCAGAAATGGAGGAATGTTCCTCTTTCTCCATGTCCTCACCAACATGTGTCGTCATCTGAGGTTTTAGCATTCTGACTGGTGTAAAGTGGAATCTTAGGGTCGTTTTGATTTGAACTTCTCTGATCACTAAGACTTTGAACATTTCTTTTTTTTTTCTTCAAGCAGTTTTTTTTTAATTAACTCGTTCACTGGGGGTTAAGTCTTAGCAGGACCAAGGGCTTCCCCTTCCACTGGTGCTCTTACTAGGATATTCATTGTTACCTATGAGGTCAGAGTCCAGGGTCAGTCCATGTATAGTCTTTAGGTAGTGGCTTAGTCCCTGGAAGCTCTGGGTGCTTGGCATTATTGTTCATAAAGGGTCTCGAGCCCCGTCAAGCTCTTCCAGTTCTTTCTGTGATTCCTTTAACGGGGGTCTTATACTCAGTTCAGTGCTTTGCTTCTAGCATTCACCTATGTATTTGCTGTATTCTGGCTGTGTCCCTCAGGAGAGATCTACATCCGGCTCCTTTCGGCCTGCACTTCTTTGCTTCATCCAACTTGTCTAATTGGGTGGTTGTATATGGGCCACATGTGGGGAAGGCTCTGAATGGGTGTTCCTTCTGTCTCTTTTTTAATCTTTGCCTCTCTATTCCTTGCCAAGGGTATTCTTGTTCCCCCTTTTAAAGAAGGAGTGAAGCATTCACATTTTGATCATCCGTCTTGAGTTTCATGTGTTCTATGCATCTAGAGTAATTCAAGCATTTGGGCTAATAGCCACTTATCAATTAGTGCATACCATGTGTGTTTTTCTGTGATTCAGTTACCTCACTCAGGATGATATTTTCCAGTTCCAACCATTTGCCTACGAATTTCATAAAGTCATTGATTTTGATAGCTGAGTAATATTCCATTGTGTAGATGTACCACATTTTCTGTATCCATTGTTACCTATGAGGTGACTCTTTTTTATATGTTGGGGCATCTTTTGGGTATATGCCCAAAAGAGGTATAGCTGGATGCTCAATCAGTTCAATGTCCAATTTTCTGAGGAACCTCCAGACTGATTTCCAGAATGGTTTTACCAGTCTGCAATCCCACCAACAATGGAGGAGTGTTCTTCTTTCTCCACTTCCTCGCCAGCATTTGTTGTCACCTGAGTTTTTGAACTTAGCCATTCTCACTGGTGTGAGGTGAAATCTCAGGGTTGTTTTTATGTGCATTTCCCTTATAACTAAAGATGTTGAACATTTCTTTAGATGTTTCTCAGCCATTCGGCATTCCTCAGCTGTGAATTCTTTGTTTAGCTCTGAACCCCATTTTTTAATAGGGTTATTTGTTTCCCTGCGGTCTAACTTCTTGAGTTCCTTGTATATTTTGGATATAAGGCCTCTACCTGTTGTAGGATTGGTAAAGATCTTTTCCCAATCTGTTGGTTGCCGTTTTGTCCTAACCACAGTGTCCTTTGCCTTACAGAAGCTTTACAGTTTTATGAGATCCCATTTGTCAATTCTTGATCTTAGGGCATAAGCCATTGGTGTTTTGTTCAGGAAATTTTTTCCAGTGCCCATGTGTTCCAGATGCTTCCCTAGTTTTTCTTCTATTAGTTTGAGTGTATCTGGTTTGATGTGGAGGTCCTTGATCCACTTGGACTTAAGCTTTGTACAGGGTGATAAGCATGGATCGATCTGCATTCTTCTGCATGTTGACCTCCAGTTGAACCAGCACCAATTGCTGAAAATGCTATCTTTTTTCCATTAGATGGTTTTGGCTCCTATATCAAAAATTAAGTGACCGTAGGTGTGTGGGTTCATTTCTGGGTCTTCAATTCTGTTCCATTGGTCTATCTGTCTGTTTCTGTACCAATATCATGCAGTTTTTATCACTATTGCTCTGTAATACTGCTTGAGTTCAGGAATAGTGATTCCCCTAAAGTCCTTTTATTGTTGAGAATAGATTTAGCTATACTAGGTTTTTTGTTATTCCAGATGAATTTGCAAATTGTTCTGTCTAACTCTTTGAAGAATTGGATTGGTATTTTGATGGGGATTGCATTGAATCTGTAGATCGCTTTTGGTAGAATGGCCATTTTTACAATATTGATCCTGGCAATCCATGAGCATGGGAGACCTTTCCATCTTCTGAGGTCTTCTTCAATTTCTTTCTTCAGAGTCTTGAAGTTCTTATTGTACAGATCTTTACTTGCTTGGTTAAAGTCACACCGTGGTACTTTATATTATTTGGGTCTATTATGAAGGGTGTCATTTCCCTAATTTCTTTCTCGGCTTGTTTCTCTCTTGTGTAGAGGAAGGCTACTGATTTATTTGAGTGAATTTTATACCCAGCCACTTTGCTGAACTTGTTTATCAGCTTTAGTAGTTCTGTGGTGGAACTTTTGGGATCACTTAAATATACTATCATATCATCTGCAAATCGTGATATTTTGACTTCTTCTTTTCCGATCTGTATCCCCTTAACCTCCTTTTGTTGTCTGATTGCTCTGGCTAGAACTTCGAGAACTATATTAAATAAGTAGGGAGAGAGTGGGCAGCCTTGTTTAGTCCCTGATTTTAGTGGGATTACTTCACGTTTCTCTCCATTTAGTTTAATGTTAGCAACTGGTTTGCTGTATATGGCTTTTACTATGTTTAGGTATGGGCCTTGAATTCCTATTCTTTCCAGGACTTTTATCATGAAGGGGTGTTGAATTTTGTCAAATGCTTTCTCAGCATCTAATGAAATGATCATGTGGTTTTATTCTTTCAGTTTGTTTATATAATGGATCACGTTCATGGTTTTCTGTATATCAAACCATCCCTGCATGCCTGGGGATGAAGCCTACTTGATCATGGTAGATGATTGTTTTGATGTGCTCTTGGATTCGGTTTGCCAGAATTTTATTGAGTATTTTTTCATCGATATTCATAAGGGAAATTGGTCTGAAGTTCTCTTTCATTGTTGGGTCTTTGTGTGGTTTAGGTATAAGAGTAATTGTGGCTTCATAGAAGGAATTCGGTAGTGCTCCATCTGTTTCAATTTTGTGGAACAGTTTGGATAATATTGGTACGAGGACTTCTATGAAGGTCTGATAGAATTCTGCACTGAACCCATCTGGACCTGGGCTCTTTTTGGTTGGGAGACCTTTAATGACTGCTTCTATTTCCTTAGGAGTTATGGGGTTGTTTAACTGGTTTATCTGTTCCTGATTTAACTTCGGTACCTGGTATCTGTCTAGGAAATTGTCCATTTCCTGAAGATTTTCAAGTTTTGTTGAATATAGGCTTTTATAGTAAGATCTGATGATATTTCGAATTTCCTCTGAATCTGTAGTTATGTCTCCCTTTTCATTTCTGATTTTGTTAATTTGGACACACTCTCAGTGTCCTCTCGTTAGTCTGGCTAAGGGTTTATCTATCTTGTTGATTTTCTCAAAGAACCAATTTTTGGTTCTGTTGATTCTTTCTATGGTCCTTTTTGTTTCTACGTGGTTGATTTCCGCTCTGAGTTTGATTATTTCCTGCCTTCTACTCCTCCTGGGTGCATTTGCTTCTTTTTGTTCTAGAGCTTTTAGGTGTGCTGTCAAGCTGCTGACATATGCTCTCTCCTGTTTCTTTCTGCAGACACTCAGAGCTATGTGTTTTCCTCTTAGCACAGCTTTCATTGTGTCCCATAAGTTTGGGTATGTTGTACCTTCATTTTCATTAAATTCTAAGAAGTCTTTAATTTCTTTCTTTATTTCTTCCTTGACCAGGTTATCGTTGAGTAGAGCATTGTTCAACTTCCATGTATATGTGGGCATTCTTCCCTTATTGTTATTGAAGACCAGCTTTAGGCCGTGGTGGTCTGATAGCACGCATGGGATTATTTCTATCTTTCTGTACCTGTTGAGGCCCGTTTTTTTGACCAATTATATGGTCAATTTTGGAGAGCTGAGAAGAATGTATATCCTTTATCTTTAGGATAGAATGTTCTATAAATATCTGTTAAGTCCATTTGGTTCATGACTTCTCTTAGTCTGTCTACATCTCTGTTTAATTTCTGTTTCCACAATCTGTCCATTGATGAGAGTGGGGTGTTGAAATCTCCTACTATTATTGTGTGAGGTGCAATGTGTGTTTTGAGCTTTAGTAAGGTTTCTTTTACGTATGTAGGTGACCTTGTATTTGGGGCATAGATATTTAGGATTGAGAGTTCATCTTGGTGGATTTTTCCTTTGATGAATATGAAGTGTCCTTCCTTATCTTTTTTGATGACTTTAAGTTGAAAATTGATTTTATTTGATATTAGTATGGCTACTCCAGCTTGCTTCTTCTGACCATTTGCTTGGAAAGTTGTTTTCCAGCCTTTCACTCTGAGGTAGTGTCTGTCTTTGTCTCTGAGGTGTGCTTCCTGTAGGCAGCAGAATGCAGGGTCCTCATTGCGTATCTAGCTTGTTAATCTATGTCTTTTTATTGGGGAGTTGAGACCATTGATGTTGAGAGATATTAAGGAATAGTGATTATTGCTTCCTGTTATATTCATATTTGGATGTGAGGTTATGTTTGTGTGCTTTTCTTCTCTTTGTTTTGTTGCCAAGATGATTAGTTTCTTGCTTCTAGGTGTAGCTTGCCTCCTTATGTTGGGCTTTACCATTTATTATCCTTTGTAGTGCTGGATTTGTAGAAAGATATTGTGTAAATTTGGTTTTGTCATGGAATATCTTGGTTTCTCCATCTATGTTAATTGAGAGGTTTGCAGGATACAGTAACCTGGGCTGGCATTTGTGTTCTCTTAGGGTCTGTATGACATCTGTACAGGATCTTCTGGCTTTCATAGTCTCTGGCAAAAAGTCTGGTGTTATTCTGATAGGTCTGCCTTTATATGTTACTTGACCTTTTTCCCTTACTGCTTTTAATATTCTTTCTTTATTTTGTGCGTTTGGTGTTTTGACTATTATGTGTCAGGAGGTGTTTCTTTTCTGGTCCAATCTATTTGGAGTTCTGTAGGCTTCTTGTATGCCTATGGGTATCTCTTTTTTTAGGTTAGGGAAGTTTTCTTTTATGATTTTGTTGAAGATATTTACTGGTCCTTTGAGCTGGGAGTCTTCACTCTTTTCTATACCTATTATCCTTAGGTTTGATCTACTCATTGAGTCCTGGATTTCCTGTATGTTTTGGATCAGTAGCTTTTTCTGCTTTACATTATCTTTGACAGTTGAGTCAATGATTTCTATGGAATCTTCTGCTCCTGAGATTCTCTCTTCTATCTCTTGTATTCTGTTGGTGATGCTTGTATCCATGGCTCCTTGTCTCTACCTTTGGTTTTCTATATCCAGTGTTGTTTCCATGTGTTCTTTCTTGATTGCTTCTATTTCCATTTTTAATTCCTTCAATTGTTTGATTGTGTTTTCCTGGAATTCTTTCAGGTATTTTTGTGATTCCTCTCTGTAGGCTTCTACTTGTTTATTTATGTTTTCCTGCATTTCTCTAAGGGAGTTCTTCATGTCTTTCTTGAAGTCCTCCAGCATCATGATCAAAAACGATTTTGAATCTAGATCTTGCTTTTCTGGTGTGTTTGGATATTCTATGTTTGCTTTGGTTGGAGAATTGGGCTCCAATGATGCCATGTAGTCTTGGTTTCTGTTGCTTGGCTTCCTGCGCTTGCCTCTCGCCATCAGATTATCTGTAGTGTTACTTTGTTCTGCTATTTCTGACAGTCACTAGACTGTCCTATAAGCCTGTGTGTCAGGAGTGTTGTAGACCTGTTTTCCTCTTTTCTTTCAGCCAGTTATGGGAACAGAATGTTCTGGTTTCGGGCGTGTAGTTTTTCCTATCTACAGGTCTTCAGCTGTTCCTGTAGACCTGTGTCTTGAGTTCACTATGCAGGTCGCTTGGAGTAGGAAGGTTTGTCTTACCTGTGGTCCCAAGGCTCAAGTTTGCTCGTGGGGTGTTGCTTATGCGCTCTCCTCGGGGGCAGCAACCAGGAAGATCTGCGCCGCCCTTTCTGGGAGCTTCCGTTCACCAAGGTTTCAGATGGCGTTTGGTGTTTTCCTCTGGAGTCAGAGATGTGGGCAGAGTGTCTCTTCTGGTTTCCCAGGCGTGTCTGCCTCTCTGAAGGTTTAGCTCTCCCTCCCACGGGATTTGGGTGCAGAGAACTGTTTATCTTGTCGGTCCCTTCAGGTTCCAGCAGTGTCTCAGAGTCAGTGGACTTGCTGCTCCTGTGCCCTTATCCAAGGGAACCCAGAGGCCATATACAGTTTCCTCTTGGGCCAGGGATGTGGGCAGGGGTGGGCTGTGTTGGTGGTCTCTTCCACTCTGCAGTCTCAGGAGTGCCCACCTTTCCCGGTGGTGAGCTCTCTCTCCCACAGGGTTTGGGAGCATTGAGCTGGAGGCAGGGAGCACAAGATTTCTTCAAGCAGTTTTACTGAGGAACCTTGATACAATCTTCTGACCTGAACATTTCTTTAGGTGTTTCTCAGTCATTCAAGATTCCTTTGTTGTGAATTCTCGATTTCGTTCTATACCCCAGTTTTTTGATTGGGTTGTTTGGTTTTTTTCTTCTATCTCTTGTATTCTGTTGGTGATACTTGCATTTGTGACTCCTCATCTCTTTCCTAGGTTCTCGATCTCCAGGGTTGCATCCCTTTGTGTTTTCTTTAATGTTTCTATTTCCACTTTTAGATCCTGGGTGGTTTTGTTCAATCCCTCTATTTGTTTGATTTTGTTTTCCTGTATTTCTTTAAGAGATTTATTTGTTTCCTCTTTAAAGGCTTCTACTTTTTTACCCATGTTGTCCTGTATTTCTCTAAGTGAGTTATTTATGTCCTTCTTAAATTCCTCTATCATATTCATGAGATGGGATTTTAGGTCTGAATCTTGCTTTTCCGGTGTGACGGGGTATCCAGCGCTTGGTGTGGTAGGAGACCTGGGTTCTAATGCTGTCAACTAGCACTGGTTTCTGTTGCTTATGTTCTTATGCTTGCCTCTTGCCATCTGTTTATCTCTAGTGTGAACCTTCCTTACTTCTTCTGACTGGAGCCTGTCCCTCCCATGATACTGGCTGTATCAGAACTCCTGGGAGTCCAGTTGTCTCTGTGATCCTGTGATTCTTGGATCCTGCGATCCTGGAATTCTGAGTGTGTCAGAGCTCCTGGGAATCAAGCTGCTTCTGGGATCCTGAAATCCTGGTGTGACCAAGCTCCTGAGATCCTGTTGTGTCAGAGTTCCTGTGAGTCAAGATTTCTCAGGGTATTGCAGGAGTGGGTGGGTAGCCAGAGCCCTGGGTCTGCACTGCGGACAGGTACAAGCTAGAAGGAACCTGTGCCTCTGACTGAGCCAGGAGGTTCGTGTTTCCCTGATTCATGTGGGGGTCCCAGTTACAACATTTGAGAAAAATGTTGTAGCCTCAAATGTGATCTTGAGTGTATCAGAGCTCCAATGATTCTAGGTGTGGCTAATCTCCTGGAAGTCAAGCTTCCTCTGTGACCTTGTGATCCTGTGATCCTGGGTGTGTCAGAGCACCTGGGAGTCAGGCTCCCTCTGGGTGTTGTAAGAGTGGGAGTGGGAGTAGAGCCAGTGCCCCAGGTCTGTTCAGGGTGTAGGTTTAAAACGGAAGGACTCTAGCTTTGTTTCTAAAACAGCACCATGAAATTAGAATTTTCATTATGATGTGGGAGTCTACAGAATGATGCCTTCAGTGGTTCTAAAGTTAATAATGAATTCATTATAAAAAAGGTTGATTGTGAGTCAAGTTGTCCTCCTCCTAACCTTCTGTAGTATGCTCCCTCTCCAGCAAAAATCATAAGTCAACCAGGAGTCTGTTTATGAAAAATCTTAATGGCTAAAACTCCCCACAAACCTCTATATTTGGATTAAAGAAAGATGATGTGGTCTACATGACTAAAAGTGGATAACACTTAAAAATATAATCAGGGAAGTAATATGTGTGGCAATCTATTACCAGTATATCAAGACACATTATGACCACTCCAACACTGACATCTCTTTCTTTTGGATTTGTTTCCACAAAAATAAGTATACAAATAGATCATAATCAAGAGTGAAGGTCTGGGATCGCAGATAATGGGGCAGTTGAGGCAGGAAAAGAAGCACAAGTTCAAGGGCAGCTTGGACATCTTAGAGATACCCTGCCTCAAATATATAGCCCAGTGATAAAGCATTTTCAAAAGTATAAAACCTTAAATTCAAGTCTCAATATTGAAATCAACAAATAAATAATAAATGTAAGTCTCTCCCTCTTTTTTTTCTCTCCATCACTCCCTCCTTTATCTGTGTTTCTCTCATTTTTATTTTCTGCCTTTACTCTAGATCCTTTTTCCAAAGAACAACAGTACCACTCAGAATCCATTACTGTTTCTCTACCACATACCTTCTTTTGAACAGGTCCACATCCAGTGCTACTGATTCCTCTAAGGATCCTTCCTGACTCAGTCCCTTTTCTCCATGCAATTCTCTTTTATGGTACCTTCTCCAAGTGCAGTAATTACTTGTTTCTGTGTCTATGGCTCCCAACGCTCCTTAAGTGCAAAGCCACCTTAGCTCACCTAATCCAAGAACTGGTGTTCAGCAAACACAGCTTTGAGCTGAACTCTCTCCTTAGTTTTTCCTTTCCTTTGTTGACAAAGTTTAGTACTGAAGTAGACTTGCTATGTGGAAGGTGTCTACTGCCCTTAGAAGTCTGGATACACCTCTGCTGAGATTTAAAATCAAAATTATCATTAAGTAATTATATCACAATGGAATTAAAGCATTAAAAATGCCCTGACAGACCAAAAGGTAAGAGCATGCAGGAAACAAAAAGTCTATGCAACACTGACTGGAACAAAATGTAGAAAGGTGTCCTCAAGCAGAGGGAATGCCTAGTATGGAATCTTCACCATCAACATTCCCTCTGATATGCTAAATAAGAATTGATTAGAATTTTTTTCTTCCTTACTTAATCTTTTATGGCCAGTAGTAGTTTCGGCAACACATTTTCAAAAATGGCCACTAAATCTATGGACTATTTTGCAATAATTACCCTCCTACTGTTTCACCCATCCCTTCTGATATGACAGGAACAATTATAATGGCGCTTTAGCCAACCTCTTTCTGATCGCTCTACCTTATCAATATATCTTACACTATCTTTTAGAAATAATTCTAAAGTATAACTCTAATCCTATCACTTCTTGAAATATGCCTTTTAATGAAACCCATTACCCACCAAACGCTTTCCAGCTCCTCAGAGCCAACACATATTACAATGTAAGTGAAAAAATTAACTTTAGCTTACATTTCAACTACCTCCTTACTTTGACCATTCATGTTCCCCAACATGATCCACATGATTCTACTTCATGTTATTTCTTTCTTTTCTTCTGTTGGCTTTATTTTCCCAGTTGGTCCCAATTATCAGAATCCTGAACAGTTTATAGAAATGGCTCAAGAGTTCTTTGCTTGATGAAGCTTCTGCTGCTGGCAGGATCTATTCCATCCCAAAGACCAATATCATCATCCTTCATTGTGTTTTGTTCTCATTACTTATTTTGAATGCAGACTAATAGAGGTACAAGATGCTTAACTACCAAAACCAGATGATAAAATTACCTCAAGAAATCCTAGTGTGCCTAGCACGTAGACCAGCCTAGAATACATATTAACCCAGAGACACATTCTCATGCCCAGATGAAAGCTCTCATACTACTATAAATCTTCTATACTTAGTGTTCATTAGAAATAATGGCCAGTTCCTGCAGTGAACAGAAATTTGCTCTTGTCCCCTTTGTTCCCCTTCAGTACTTTCTGCTGAACTGGGTTCAAAGGACATTACTAAAGAATAGAAAAACAGCCAGAAATTATTAAAGACATACTAGGTTGTTAGCACCCTTAGAATATCCTAATATATAACAAAGATATCACAGACAAGATGAAATGTTGACCAGAGGCAAAGATGCTAAATGGAGAATAGAAAAGGAAGCCTGGGCCTGACTCAGCATTTCCATGGCTGAGGACCCTGGGTCAGGGGGGTTCTCTCATTGCCAACCACTCCTTTCCACAAACAGGAAGTCGAAATGAGCCAAATACTGTGGAGGCCTTGACCTCTTTTCAAGCCAATATTCTTTAAATATTTGTTCATCTCCTCCAGGAAGGAGAAAGGCGCAAGTGATTTTCTACTAATAAGAATTATATGCAGAAACAGATTTAATTATTTATCCACTGGTAATGTCTGAAGAAGATTCAATTTCAAAAAAAATTATCAAAATAGTTCTCTATTTTCCTATAGTTCATGTCCTTCTAATTTCCCAAGCCAGACACATCCTGAGAGCATATTAAAGGTTTGAAATTTCTACTGCACCATCAATCATTCATAGCAGTAAACAGAAGCATTCCCTGAATTACTGGATTTGAAAATTCCAGCTGATCTTGCATGGCAAAAATGAATTCATGTGGGGCTGGAGAGATGGCTCAGTGGTTAAGAGCACTGACTGCTCTTCCAGAGGTCCTGAGTTCAAATCCTAGCAACCACATGGTGGCTCACAACCATCTGTAATGGGATCTGATGCCCTCTTCTGGTGTGTCTGAAGACAGCGACAGTGTACTCCTATACAAAGTAAATAAATAAAATCTTTAAAAATAATAATAATAAAAAAATGAATTCATGTTCAGGCTACAAAGCAATCAGTGAGCAGCCTCTTTTCCAGCTTAAAACATGCAAGAAGAACTGAGAATGTGGCTTTGTGGTAGAGTGCTTGCTTACATGGCATGCATGGCACCCTAGTTTTATTTCTTAAAGGCATGGAAGCAAATTTCTACTAAAAGGCATTTTTAATATCAGTGTGAGTGCAGCACAAGTTTGTATACTTAGCCAATCTTTAAATTTGCTGACATCACTCTGTCTCTGACCCAATTAATGCTTTAGAAAGATGTCTACCTGCCTTCCTCATTACTGGGGATCCCAAGAAGGTATAAGTTGCTTCTTCTGAAAGTGTTAAAGTCTCTTCTCATCCCTTTCCCAATCATTCTAAAATTTAACACTTTGTTTCTTTTTTCCCCATTTTCCATTAATTTACTTCTTCAGTTTGCATCCCAATATCTATCCCTCCTCTGGTCTTTGCTGCTCTCTCACACAGCTCCTCTCTCCATTCACCTATCCTCTCCTCTGAGAAGAGGAAGGCCTCTCTGGGTATAACCCACCCTGACACATCCAATCACTCCAGGACTAGGTACATACTCTCCCACTGAGGCCAGACAGGTATCCCAGTTAGGGGACTAGAATGGGTAGGCAGCAGATTTAGGGACAGGCCCTACTCGACATAAAGACCAAGCTGCGTGTATGTTATATATGTGCAGGGAATCTAAGTCTAGTTCATGCTTGCTCATTGGTTGGTGATTCAGTCTCTGGAAGCTCCTAAGAGTCCATGTTAGTTGACTTTGTTGGTCTTCCTGGGAGTCCATATCCTCTTGTGGTTCCTCAGTCCTTCCCCTAACTCTTCAACAAGACTCCCCAACTCCATTTAATGTTCGGCTGTGTATCTCTGCATCTATTTCCATTGGCTACTAGATGGAGCCTCTCGAAGGACAGTTATGCTACACTCCTGTGTGCAAGCATAACAATATTATTAATAGTGCCAGGGACTGCTTATTGCCCACAGTATAGGTCTCGATTACTGTTTGGCCAATCCCTCCCTCAGTCTCTACTCCATGTTACATTTGAATGGCGACACTAAATCAACTTAGGAATATATAACATGGATATAAGTGGGATGAATTGGAAAGACCAGAGGGATGGAAGAAATAACGTAAACAAAGGTAATGTATGAAATTTTCAAAAAAAAAATTAAGATTGAGGACCTTAAAGGACCTGAGGGTAGAACCTTCGCAGATTAGCTAAGACTTTATGAAGGATCTAGAAGGAATTACCAAGGTTCTTTTGATTTTTCTGCCTTTCACTACATGAAGATGGAGAACTGAGCACCATCCTTAAGGCTAAAGCAAAGCTCCCTGGTGACATCAAACCTGATAGTGCCTTGATCTCTGTGTTATGCTTCCAAAATGGGCATGTAAATGTAGATGCTTATGAAGGTTAAAGAAGACCTCGAATCCTCTGGAGCTGAAGTTAGAGGTGTTTATGAGTTATCCAACATGGATGTTCAGAACCAAACTCAAGTCCTCTTGAAAAACAACAAAATTCTTAAACACTGAGCCATCTCTCCATCCTTAGTCTCTATCCTTTATAATTTACCCAGTCTCGGAAAGGAGGAAGGGAAGGAAGAAAGGGAGGGAGGAAGGGAGGAAGGGAGGGAGGGAGGGAGGGAGGGAGGGAGGGAGGGAGGGAGGGAGGGAGGGAGGGAGGGAGGGAAGGATAAATGGATGAGGGGCAACATTAGGTAAACTCTGGAAAATTGCCTCAGCTAGATAAATACTGTCTAACTCATAAAAGATCTAATAGGAAGTAACTAATTTGCAGGTGGTATAGTCTTGTAAACTCTTGAAAATTAGTAGTTTAGTGTCATTCTAAAACAAAGGCCATTGTGAAAATTTAACAGGTAAGAGGGAATTGTGATTCCAATAACATGTACTTCTCAATAGTATGAGGTTGTTTGTGAGCTCTATTCCTTTGTCTGAAGGTGATAAGCAGACTCGTGTATGCTGAGGATAGTAGGACTGAGGGTGAAGATGGATGGTCAACATAATAAGAGGCAGAGGGTTCTGGCAGACGCAGTATCTCGAGAAAAGGGCATAAAATTTGGCCTTTCTGCTTGCCAGTTCTCAGTTCTGGCATCCAAGTGTTCAGTGTTTTTAAGTTTAATTTTCATATACTGGACCTTTTGCAATTTTACACCAATAAAAAGCCAGTGATACTCTCTAGGTGTCATATTTTTCTTTAGAAGTAAATGTAATAAATGGCATTGATTTTTTTTCTGTTTATAGCCTTGGCCTTATTCTTTACATTGATTGTATACAGGACTTTTTAATATTAACTCCTGAACACTGTGGAGTTTTGACTTGCTCCCTAGCCAATTGTTATTTGGGAAAATTGCTTTTGTGTTGATACAGTTTCTTAGAGAGCATTTGAGAGATTTGAGCATATTTTTGTGTTATTTGCAGAGGGCTTGTGCTCTTCAAGATCATCTTAATTTTTGCCTGTTGGGGGCTGCACATATGGAAAATAGCTCTTTATACAATGTGGAAATGAGAAGCCATATTCTCTCTCCAGAATCTTTTGAAATTTGACTGAATTACTGAATGAAAAGCAATGTTCCTTCTCCACCATGCCAGCCCGCAAGTCGCCCTACGCTGCTTTCTCTTCCATACCAGCACTTGTTCTAATTCTGTCACTCTAGGTTGGAGACTAGAATTTTATTGAAATGGAAGAATGCTTCTCAAAACAAATAAATAAAACAGAAATATATCTGGCAGAAAAATCTCTTCAGCAATGAATAAATTAGGAACTTTATGGTTTTCTATTACTTAAAATATTTAATCACTCTTTAAAAAAAAAAGAAAAAAGAAGAAAGGCCAGTGTCATGTGTTGATTTGACTATGGTATACAGTCTTTTCTTCTCTAGCTTTCCCATGACTTCCCACTTCTTCAATAGTCTATTGAATTGTGAGTGCCTGCCCTAAGCCTTGCGTTTTCCAAATAGCATTTCCAAAGAACATTAAGAAGCATCCTAGAACTCATATCCACATATTTAATGTATATCCCCTTAATGTAATAACCTGAGCAATTCAGGTGTCTCAAAGGTGTGGAAGCATGGCTCCTCTGAGGATACATTCACAGAGGACTCGACAGAATGTAATGGGTAACAGAAACTACCTCAAGAAACAAGATAGCTTTAAATTAAAATTCAAATAACTTTGGCTTTCCAAGGTAGACATTCATAGACATTATTCTGTACATAGCTTTCAGTCATGCTTCTCTTCAAGTTTATAATCATAAATTTCCAAGATGGGATAAAAATCATCTAAAACTAGTCTCCAAATGGTAAGGTATGCAGCTAGCAACATGAGCTAAAAGCAGGAAAGAGTAGAATCCAGGACTCTCAACCTTGGTTCAGCCTCTACTACTCCATTTAGCTGTGTTGTTTTATTTTTCCTGTGTTCAATCTTTTCCTTCCCTGCATCCTACCTTACTATTTTACACATTTTCGTCCATTTTGCATAGAATGTGGCACCAGGGTACCATATTACTAAAAGGATACAGCAGAATCTCTGAAGCGATACTGGTTTCATTGAAAGTCCTCTTTCAAACTGCTGTCTAGATACAAGCGGTAGCATTAATTTTCAGAGATAGCCAGGCATGAATCCTAAGCCATGGTTATGCTGGGTCTGAATATATATATAAATATATATATATATATATATATATATATATATATATATATATATATATATATATATTCCTAATGCATGTCCCTAATTGGCTTACAGCTCACCAAAGCTTCAGGCACAGGATCCCATTTGATTCTCAACTCCCCTATTCAGGAAGGAAAATGCATACTTAATACCATCTTCCAAACAAACCAACTAAATGTCCCTGAGATTAAATGATTGACTATATGTTGAGACTACCAAGGAGAGCAGAATTCAGATCTGAATTCATTCTGTTATCTCTAAATCCTTACTTTTCTAGCAAGCAGTTCCTGCCCCCGTTGTCTCTCCTTCTACGATGGAGCAAAGTGCTCTTCATAATCTTCAGGAACACGGGCAGAACTCTTCATGCCTGTACTCTCCATATTTCTGCACAGAGCGCATGCTCAGTAAGTGTTCCTTATACTGAACATAATTGCTCTGAATAGTCAATTAAATGTTCAGAAAGCCCAGTGGGATTTGGTTAAAACTGCATTATTTTTATAATATCCCTGAATCATTGAGGCTGAGAAATAAAGATCCTCCTCCAGGATTAATTTCCTTCAGGGGAAGCCTCTTTCTTCTGACCTGGGTCTTTAGGTCACATCCATGGAAGACAGGCCCAGCCTCTCCTGTCCCTACAGTTCAACTGCTTGCCTATTCTCTGGGGGCTCATTTCTCTGAACTATTCCCCTGACTGTTCATACACTCATGCTAAATTCTCAACACTTGCTTTTCATTAGCACCTACTCTGTTTTTTCCTTAAATTTACATCCTCGGGGACTAATTTTCATTTCTCTGTCTTCTCCCAGCATTATCCAAAATAATATCCTATGCACAGCAGGTACTAAATTAACACCGACCAGTTTGTACTGATTTATTCCGCATAAGGTTGCTGAGACTACTCTGGCTAGCTATTGGGGTGACCCTGTTGCTAGCCATTCCCTAAAATCTCATGCCTCTTTGGCACAAGCCAGGATACACATTCTCTACTTGATTCGATGCATAACCAAACACAGAGGACCAACACTTTACCTCTGAGCTGACATTTTCACTTTGAGGTTGCAAACAATGGATAATATCTTCCCTGGCACTCTAAGCAGTCTGTGAATCCCAGTCAGCTGTAACATATATGCATAGCTCAGTTCCCTATTGGTACACGAAGGGTCCCTGGTTCCACTGCACCTGTGCACATTTTCCTGGCTTCCAAACAACCTTGCACAGATGATCATGTAAACAGTAAGGGATTGCCAGCTCTCTGAGCTGAGCTAATAGATTTGCTGCAATGCAGCATTCAGCCTGCTTATTCTCTAGGAAAGGCTGCTCTGCAGTCAGTGATGCAGAGGGAGTGGCCAAGAAGCTGCAAAAAGAGCCAAGCAGATGGCTGCAACCCAGTCAGCATATAATGGAGACGTATTGACAATGTTAGTCAAGGAGAGAGGGATGGTAAAAAAGCAAACATGCTTTGCTTGGTGGCGTTTTTCCCCTTTTTCTATACGGTCTGTTGTTACCTGGAACCATGTTTATTTGGTTACTCCCTAATTTAGAGAGCTGGAATCATATATCCCATGTTACTGACCTGCCTGAGGCTCCCAAAATAAAGATAGCTGAGAAAAAAAATAGAATCAAACTTAGCTGAAAGAATTTACTTTCCTATCAGTCTCTGGATGCTATTCCTCTGGCCCTACTCTACCTCCTAGTAACTCATTTGATGCTTCAATTTCTCTCTGTTCCCTTACTTAGAATAATTAAAGTCTGTCTTCACAGAAGGCTTCCATCCATGGTCAAGTTCCTTGAGGTCCATACTTTCTCAACTCAACTCTATCCCCGGAGAATGAAGCTCATGTCAGGACCAGTTGCTTAGCACAGGACTTGAGTTGCTAGCCCACAGAAGAGAACTCTTCCCTGTGTCAGCCAGGTTGTGTTTGACCATATCTAGAGTGCTCATTCCAAACTCTTAGGGACTGTCATTGTATCTCATTTGCCAGAGATAAGACACGGAAGGCCCTTCTTCTCAGATCAGCATAACGCCTGGCTATTTAATAGGCATCTTGGGAATGTGATGATTTTTTTCTCCTGTCAGTTCTTGGTCATCTGAATTTTCTTTCTCTCTCTTTTAGCTCTGCAGATCTATTGGACACATATAATAAGGTCAAATCCAGTTAACCACAGGGACCTCAGAGTGACAATTTGTCATAAACCAGAACTAAACTGACAGTTGAATGTATTCTGGGACCCAGGAGCATAGAGGGACATCTGTAAAGGTCCTTGGTGAAGTCTCAGAGGTGATAAGGACAACAAAGAGCAAGACTCAAAGCTGTATAATCCAGGCTGAAGTTGTGTGTGGCACACACTAATAGTAATTTACACTAAAATAACTTGATACAGCTTTTCAATAAAGTAGATATGAACCTACAGGCAGAGAGAGGTCAGCACAGAACCAGGCTGTGAACTTAAACTTGGCTCATACAGTTATTACAAGAACAATGGAAAATGAACTGTGGCAGTCGTGGGGAAGGTGTACATGCTAAGGTTTGGCAAATTTATCGCACGTTGACTAATGCAAAATTAAGATTAAAACGGGATCTGCAGACATGATTGTCATTTGGGTGAAATACTGAGAGGTAGGTTAAATGTTGCATAGAATGGGCCAAGTATTAAGAATTTTGACCTACAAAATTCAGGGGAATCTGCCTTTCCCAACCTTGGAAATTCAGTTGTTAGTTTGATTGGAAACTGCTGAAGCAGCTCACAATTCTGAACAGCATTAACAACTGTAACCGTGTATCTGCAAGATTCTCCCACATCCGTCTACCCTAACCCAAACAAACCCACTCCTGAAGACAGAAATCCCAGCAGCTCTGAGCACTATTATACATCCTTAGCTCCCAGCACAGGACTCAGTGACCAGCTTGATGAATGAATGAGTAGATCATAAAGTGAGCACAGAACTTCCACACTGCTACACAGTAATAAAGTATTGTTATTTGTTTGTGACTGTGCTAAATTAGGCATCCATTCATACTGGAGGTCTGTCAAGCCTGTCTTATTTGAAAATAACTATTTTGTGAGTTCATTTTCCTCCACACCTCCCCATTTCCCCTTTCTTCAGGTAATTTCATATATTTTTTCATTTTTTAATTTTAGATAAATGACAGCTTCAAGATATGTAACAAACCTCACCAGCTTACAGTAATGACAGCTGATCCTACTATGGAATACAGGGCGTTCAAGGGCAGGCATTACTTCTCCAAAAACATGAGTAAGTTTCTGAACTTGGAAAGGTAGAGAAAATGTTCCCCATGTTTGTAGGGCATAACCAATTGTAAGGGTGGAAGAGAAAAGTCATTCTCAGTCTCAAGACAAGTTTGTATGGGAATGAGTCCACTTGGGATTGTGAATGTATACCTTAAGTCGGCTTCTTCTAGTTTTCCCCTGAGCTCTCTGCTGGACATTCTGAAATAGTCTGTGCTAGGGCCTGGGTACTTTTTCTCTCGATGTAGGCACTAAAGGCCAAGGGAATGTTAATTCAGCTTCTTCCTCCTCCATGCTCAATCTGTACATTGTGCTCTGAAGAGGTCTCAGGAGAGATATCACCAACCACATCCCCAGATCTAACTGGTTATGGGCTCTACATTCTGCCCCTTCCAGAAGCAAGGCTGTACATCTGCCCTGGTGTTTGCCTTTCAGGGGTTTTTTTTCCTTTTTTTTTTCTTTTTTGCATCTTTTATTGGATATTTTCTTTATCTGCATTTCAAATATTATGCCCTTTTCCAGGTTCTTCTGCAGAAACTCCCATCCTATCCCACAACCCCTACCTCCAGGAGGCTACTACCCCATCAACCCACCTACTCCCTCCCGCTTCCCTGCCCTGGCATTCCCCTATATCGTGGCCTCAGGCCTTCACAGAACCAAGGGCCTCTCCTCCCATTAATGCCCAACGAGCCCCATCCTCTGCTACATATGCAGCTGGAGCCATGGGTCACTGCATGTATACTCTTTGTCTGGTGATATAGTCCCTGGGAGCTATGGGGTGGCTGGTTGGTTAATATAGTTGTTCTTCCTATGGGGTTGCAAACCCCCTCAGTTACCTCAGTCCTTTCTCTAACTCCTTCATTTGGGGACCTGTTCTCAGTCCAATGGTTGGCTGCAAACATCAACCTCTGTATTTGTCAGGTTCTGGTAGAGCCTCTCAGGAGACAATTATAACAGGCTCCTATCAGCATGTACCTATTGGCATCCCCAATAGAGACTGGGTTTGGTGAATGCATGCAGAATGGATCCCCATGTGTGACCGGCCGTCTCTGGATAGCCTTTCCTTCAGTCTCTGCTCTAAACGTTGTCTCCATATTTCCTTCTGTGAGTATTTTGTTCCCCCTTCTAAGAAGGAATGAAGCATCCACATTTTGGTCTTTCTTCTTCTTGAGCTTTCATGTGGTCTATAAATTGCATCTTGGTTATTCTGAGCTTTTGGGATAATATCCACTCATCAGTGAGTGCATATATTTAGAGTGTGTGTTCTTTTGTGATTGGGTTACCTCACTCAGGATGATATTTTCTAGTTCCATCCATTTACCTATGAATTTCATGAAGTCATTGTTTTTAATAACTTAGTAGTACTCCATTGTGTAAATGTACCACATTTTCTGTATCCATTCCTCTGCTGAGGGACTTTCCAGCTTCTGGCTATTATAAATAAGGCTGCTGGGGGGAGGGGGATTTTGCCCGGAAACCGGGAAAGGGAATAACACTTGAAATGTATATAAGAAATACTCAAGTTAATAAAAAAATGTTTTAAAAAAAATAAATAAATAAGGCTGCTATGAACATAGTGGGGCGTGTGTCTATATTATATGTTGGAGCAGATTTTGGGTATTTGCATAGGTCTGCAGGTAGTACTGTGTCCAATTTTCTGAGGAACTCCCAGACTGATTTCCACAGAGGTTGTACCAGCTTGCAATCCCACCAACACTGGAGGAGTGTTCCTCTTTCTCCACATCCTTGCCAGCATCTGCTGTCACCTGAGTTTTTTATCTTAGCTATTCTGACTGGTGCGAGGTGGGATCTCAGGGTTGTTTTGATTTGCATTTCTCTGATGATTAAGGTTGTTGAACATTTCTTTAGGTACTTTGCAGCCATTCAATATTCCTCAGTTGAGAACTCTGTTTAGCTCTGTAGCCCAATTTTTAATAGGGTTATCTGATTCTCTGGAGTCTAACTTCTTGAGTTCTTTGTATATATTGGATAGTAGCTCTCTATCAGATGTAGGATTGGTAAAGATCTTTTCCCAAGCTACTCCCAGCAAGACTAAACATGACATCAATGACTACATAAACCTAACTACCAAGACTCTCTTGTTTTGTAGTTCAGAACATTGAGGCAGCCCTAAAGGTATTAACAGCACACTAATGTAGCCAAGATCCTAAGAACTTGAAGCCCATCTTAGAGTTTGCTTAGGGCTTGCTTTTCTACGGGTTTCCTTTTCCTCCCCCTCAAAAGCACTTTCTCGGGGGCTGGGGATTTAGCTCAGTGGTAGAGCGCTTACCTAGGAAGCGCAAGGCCCTGGGTTCAGTCCCCAGCTCTGAAAAAAAGAACCAAAAAAAAAAAAGAAAAAAGAAAAAGAAAAAAGCACTTTCTCAGTACTTCCTACCTCAACTCTATTTCTGTTCTCCTCCTCTTGTGGTGTCCATATCCTTTCAATGCTTGCAATCTCACAAGCAGATTGTTCTCCACATCAGTACAAAGTTGTCCTTGCTGGAAAGCCAGGTCAGTCACACCCTGCTATGACTGAACCTGATTGTTTCTCTAGCCTCAGTCATACTTCCTTTACCCCAAAAGTCTGGATGCTCCTTTGATGTCCTGCAGGGCCTTACTTCACTTCTTGTGTGGTTATATTTATCCATTCAAAATTTTTTTCCTCCAGCCCTTGGGAAAGTGAGCCCCATACCTCACCTAGGCAGATCAGGAGAGTTGGAGGGCTAAATAACTCAGCTTCCACCCAGGTCCAGGGTTTTGAGTTAGCCCATAACAGCATCTATCCCACCCATAAACTACTGAATCACAGAGTCAGTGCTGTAGATCTAAAGCTGCAGGGTCTAATGAAACAGGGCAGCAACAGGATATCCAAAGGAGTCCCAGTGAAGATCCAGCATTGATAGTGTAACAGAACCCAGAGGCCTCTAACCAGACCAGTGATTCATTGCAATGAACATTTGCAAGTAAATATGTCTGGGCAAAACGCTCTACTGTGGACACATTGTGACACACTACAGCTTCCAGGGCAGGATGGTTTTATTTGTTGCTGTCTTTTGGTGATTTTAGTTTTATTTTTTGTTTCCTTGAGGAGGAGGGAGGTTGCAAGGACTGAGGGTAGATATGAAGGGTCAACAAGATCTGTGGGATTGTGGTACATGATGTGAAAAATTACAAAAATAAAAAAATTAAAAGACAAAATAGAAAACATTTCTCTACATCCTGATGAATCCATCCATAACAAGAAGCTTCTGTCTTTCTGTCTCTGTCTGTGTGTCTGTCTCTTTGTCTATGACTCCTTCTCCTTCTCTGTATCCCACTGTCTCATTTGCTCCACCTCAGAGTAAGACATGAAAGACTAAACTTGCAACAATAGAGCCAGCTTTTTGCTTTTTTGGAAACAAGCGTGCTATGGAATGAGTCGCCCTGTCCCATGTGGATACAGTCACTGTGTAGCTAAGAGTGCAACTCTAATTCAGGGCATTGAAGCCAAATGCTCACTGAAATCTATCCTAGCTTCTGTAGCCTTCGATCTAGCCTTTATGTACTAGGAAAAATTGCAAACTATAGCCCTAGGTACATTCTACTCAGCACCTTCGTTTAGGTCTGAATCTTGGGCAGTAAGGAAATCTCAGCATGGATAAGTAAGTCTTGATTTCTCCCTTCTGATTATCACAAGTTGTCTATTCACTCTAGCATGGACTTACTGGAGATGAGGATGATGAGCATAGTTTTCATATCCCCCAAAACTTTTGAGTGGAGCAGGTGCCAATCCATTTCTACGCAAAGGAATATTTGTTGGGAAATACTGATACCACCTAAGTAATTTTCTTTAAATGTTTTTGCCATAATTCTGCCACACATAGAGATCTGTAACCAAGGAAACATCTTTCTCATTCTAGCTAAAACAAAGCCTTTCAGCTTTTTGAATCTCCTCTAAGAAATTCTTTGTCATATTTCTGATCCTCTTTTTAACTACTAGAATTTTTGTTATAATGCACAAACAGGGGCTTTCATAAGTAATTGTGATAGCTAAGGGTCCTGGTAGCTCAAATCACTCTTCCCTCCATCTTTTTATGCATAGTAACACATGCTGGCTTATAGACACAATGTCACCTAAAGCTGACAGAGTTTAGAGCTAATATTTTCCAACATCTCTATCCTAGAGTTGGGTTTCTTTCAAGCCCAAAGAGATCACTGGCTTCTGTTACATGTTTCACTGGACCATCCTCCTGTTTTAAGATCCTGGATTTGAGGGGTTTGGAATTTAGCTCAGTGGTAGACCACTAGCCTAGCAAGCACAAGGCCCTGGGTTCAGTCCTCAGCTAAAAAAAAAAAAATCCTGGATTTGTAGCCTCTTTGCACCCTGTTATCCAAACCTAGGCTCATATGCTATTTGTTTGAGGCATTGTCCATCAAATGTAATTTTTCTCAGTACTGCCCCTTCTGAGAATCTGGCCCTCTTCTCCACACAATCCTCATAGTCACATATTACCCAATTTCATGTAATTATCCCAGGGCTTTGTGTACCCATGTTAGATATGTCAGCAGTCTTTAGTAGCACTTTCTTTACTAATAATTAAATTTTCTCAGTTTCCCATTGAACTATTTTTTCATATCCATTCTAGTTTCTAACTTTAACCAGTCTCATGACATTCGGTGTCTACCAGAGCTGGTGGCAAGCCTATTGTGTATAATATTGTATAATATTATTAAGCAAGAGGGAAAAAGAAATCTCTTAAGTGCTCCAGACTAACCCAATCCTCCCCTCTTATTTTATAAACAAAAATACGGGGGGTTGGGAATTTAGCTCAGTGGTAGAGCTCCTGCCTAGCAAACGCAAGGCCCTGGGTTCGATCCCCAGCTCCAAAAAAAAAAAAAAAAAAAAAAAAAAACGAAGACAGAGAGGCTAAAATTTTTTGCCCAAGTTAACATAAAGCAGCCCTGGAATTAAACTTCAAGTCTCCTGACAACCAATCTCATACAGCAGTATTTTTAAAGAAATGGATAAATAATACACCAACAGCTGGTATCGATTTACCATTATTATATAAGACAGAGCTGCCAAAACTGAAACAGATTTTTCACAAACCAACGCCTCAGTTCCAAGGTATTTGCAAATTGAAGATTGATTTTTGGCAGTTCTTATGACATGCATATTAAACTATAACACATAACAAGGCTGAGTGTTGTTCTATCTCAGGAGACCAACAATTCAGTCTTTTAACAGTAGATGGTTGCAATCAGAAAAATTCTAGAAGCACCTAGTGCCTTATCTTCCACTACAGATAAAAACAACAGTTATAGAATTTAAAGCAGAATCTTGCCATACTGTTAAAGAACTACTATGGTCCTAAATAAATAACATCAGTTTGATTTCATAAAAGATATGGTATGACTGTGAAAATCCAAATCCCTAAACTGCAGTCAGATGCAATTAGTTCACAAGAAATAAATCAAATCTTCTCTCCATCATAATGTAGCCATGTAAATTGAAAAGGAGTTTTTTTATAGTGAAAAGACAAATGTCCTAAAATGTTCTGTCTTCGCATTGAAAATTATAAGGTTCAGAGCTGGGAAAAGGCTCATCCAGAAAACTTGCCCTATATGTAAGAGAGTGGAAGCTCTGACTGTCAGAACTCAGGTAAACACTGAAGGCACGGCATCTCTCCTGTGATCCAAAACTCTCAAGAGGCTGAGGCAACAGATCCTGGGAACAAGATGAGTCACTGGGTTGATGCTTCTTAGTCAGCTCTGAGTTCAAGTGAGTCTCCAGTGCAACAGATAAGATGGAGATTGAAAACAGAAATGCTAATGTCAACCTCAAGCCTGCACATAGGTGCCTGAAGTGTATGTACACCTGCACATAACCATGTGTCCACACACACAGAAACACATACATGTTTGAAGGCACGCCACATGTACATATACATACAAAAATTTACAATGATCATAGACTTACAAATTTTAAATTTATTCTTGCCTTGATGTAAGACAAGAAGTGCCCTTCAAGTTAAAAATAAAGTACATTAAAAATATGCCATATTCTTATTGCTACTAAGAAACCACGAACAGGTATCAGCTCAACTCTGCTTCCATCAAACTGTCTCAAGGCCCACATATTTGTCAAAATTTACTTCATGAATCTCACAGTGATCATCTTTCAACTTCCATGCATAACTGTCTTTGCCATATTAAGGGACATAGACCAAGAGGACACTGACACATACTGTCCATGAATCAATTCAAATTCAAATGCAGCCATCTGATTCCTGAAAGTCACTGTAGACTATTCTGCCCCGGTTCCCTGTCTTTCTGAATTGGTTGATGGTGACAACTCTGCTGTGTGGTGACTGGGAACTGATATTTTGTCCACACTTGGGGACAGCATGAGTGGCTGAATGAAATGAGCAGTAGTTTATCAGTTTGATGCTTGGAATGTAACAAGCTCTGGTCATGCTTACAGAAGATTTTGGCACACAACTTGTCCCCTCTTCAACATAGAACAGCAAGATATTTTTTCTATGTGGTCTGTTAATGGGTAAATGTAAAGGTAGTTGAGGGCTCTATTAAAAGTATTGGACATATTAATGCAGAAAACATTTGCTTTAAAGGCTGATACATGAGGTTTGTAAGTTCAAGGGCAGCCTGGGTAAATTAGTGACTCAAAAATAAAGAGCTGGGAATTTAATTCATTCATAAAGTATGAATATACTAGTATGTATATGGCTCTGGTTTCAGTCCCCACTGTGAATGAATGAATGAATGAATGAATGAATGAACAAAAATGGGTGAGAATGGTGATAATTCCCATTACAGGTGCTTGTTAGATTGGTCTCCTCCTTGCTAGTGTTTCCTTTACTGCATAGTTTCAGCTACTGATAGGGCAAGTGTATGGCTACCCATTCTATCAATGAGAACTTGCATAGTTTCCTTTCACCTGGTGATAACAAAGACGCGGCATTTCTGTCCTAGGAATATGGCCTCTAGGCTGTAGGTCATTTAATCCTGTATCGTTACGAACTATTCAGAGTCCTACCAGATGCTGTGATAGTTTGTTCCACTAAACACATCATATTCTACAACAGTATTCAGGTTATTCAAGGACAAGATGTTTAGTTGGCTTTATTAGAAAGCGGGGGAGGTGTCAAGATTTCTTTGGCATATACATCACTTTCCTCAGCTTATCAAGTGACCTGAAAAGCTTGCGACTCTAGAAAGGCTTCTCATGAAAGTAGATGCCCACCGAAGAAGACCATGACAGATGTTGCTGTGGCAGAGGTTCTAAACCTGAGGGACTTGACCCTTTTTAAGGTCGAACAACTCTTTCACAGGAGTCACCAACTGCATATCAGATTATAATTCATAACAGTAGCAAAGTTACAGTTATGAAGTTGCAATGAAATAATTTTCTGGTTAGGAGTTACAACCACATGAGGTATTAAAGGGCTACAACGTTAGGAAGGCAGAGAACCACTGCACTATGGCCACTACAGCAAAAGTCCCTTCAGTTTGGAAGAACAATCATGCATCCTTAAGCAAGTAAGGATGTTAGGAGAAATAATTCCTTCTAGTTACTCAGTTTGTAGGACTCTGAACTAGCAACCACAAGAACACTGGACCTCCTTCCTCAAAACTTGCAGTCCCCTCCCTCAATGAGATGGTGGATTGTTGTCACAAGATACAAAATCAACACAAATGTTGAAAATACCTCCCATGCTCACACCTGAGTTACACATTAAACAGGGACCTCATCAAAGCAGCTCATTTATTTTTTAAGCTTGTTTTATCTTCAGTCAATTAGTTGCTTACATCAGAGAACATGAGATTTGCTGCTTAGCATTCTGCTGAGACTACAGAATTATCTTCACTCAGAAAATTGTAGCTCTCTTGTCTCCAACCTGAGCTTTCTGTCCTGAGACTGGGGCTTCCTGGAGCTGCACTGTACCTTTAAAAAGTCATCAGATTCTGCTCCTCAGAGAGGAGAATGAATGTTACCAGATACCCTTTGGTGGGTTTTAAAAAGCACATGCTTTCTTCTTAAAATTAAACTAAAAACCAAAACCCAATTTCATAACATTATGACAATTCTTGTGAAGCCCTATTAAATATGAAGGTACAGGGCAGGAATTAATGGCAATTGCCGTTTAATTGCATCGAGTCCAGTTTCACTGCAAAACATGGTCTGCAAAAATCACATTCCCAGCATGGGGAAATGTTCAAACAGGCCACCATTTGCAGCTGGATAATGCAATGAGAGCAATTTTAAGTGAGCACTGCAGCCTCCATGGGCTTCTTAATAATCCTGGTGCTTGTCCATTTGTGTTTTAATATGAAGATATTTTGCTTAGATGGCACAATACTGAGAAAATTAATAAACTCCCTAGACTGTGTGTTTTAGCATTGGCATACTAGTAATACATAAAACAATCATGAGACATAGAAGATGTATAAGCCCATGTGTGAAACCTGCTAACTTTCTGGATGAATAATTATGAGAATGTAACATGGCTTCCCTGGGTTGGTATATGCTTTAAACGAGATCATGCATTCCCAATGTTTGCTGTAGTATCAGATATGAAACTAAGCTTTTGGCAATCAGTGCCTGCCATGATTATCTTCTGCAGTTTCTTCACTACTAAAGCTGCCTTAAACAATGTCTCTAAACAGTTCAACATGAAGTAGAAATGAAGAAAAGATTCTGCATAGAGGGGAGACTCCATGCACCCATCACCGTGGTGACTGGCATGTACTTTCTCTTGCTTAATTCCCTGGAGATATCTAATAGTTCTTTTTTTAGCTGGTGATCAGTCTTATAGACTAAAAAGACTCAGCAATGCTGAGGAGGCTTTAAAATCCCTGAGAAGGAGGAGTTCGGAGCCTTGAAAAACCAGGAACCGATAACGTAAGTAAGCCAGCTGCTGGGGAAAGACTACAGAAAAGCAAAAGAGTAATTCATGCTATGCAGAGCAGTAACAAGCATGTGTAGCAAGACCAGTAAAAGTAACTAGACCCTTTCCTGATGCTCATCACCTGCTTTCACAGAAGGTAACCTTTCTCCCAGTGTGGGTTCTATAAAAAGGGCTGGGGAATGAATGTTCCATCACCGCATAATGACTTTCTGTCTGAGCCGATGGATGGTCAAAGAGCAAAGTCTATACTAGAATCAAGTCTATTTTCAGTGATAAAACTAGGTGAGTTCCCAAAAGTTCCACCTATTTTTCTGGAGAGAAAACAGACTTGGATATATTCTTCCCCGGCTCAGATGCAGGCTGAGAAATCCACACTTTGCTAGGCTGGCTACAGTGACCAATATGTACAGAGTTTTCTCTTTCCAAGTAAATAATAGTAACCTCTACAAAGTACTTATTAAACCCGGCACAAAGCCCCTTAAGGAAACTATAATTTGAATCTGAGCTGACACAGTCTTACTAACTATCAGCTTCCCTAAACCTCTGCTGGAATTCTGCATTCTCATCTAATGTCAGGAAATATGAGTTCTGTTCAAGTTCCTCTGGGCCCAGAGAAGACAGGAAGGAGCCACACCATCACGTGGCCTCCAGAATTTAAACAACTCCATTTCATATCTCCATCTCCCTCACTAAGCATCCTGTACAGGAGCCTGCAGGCATTTTTCTGCTCTGCTGCAGTCATGACCTTGATTTTCTACTCTTTGGATAGCTGTGGTATTACCGTCAGCAAGTTCTGTGCATTTAGACACTTATAAAGGGATTGTTTTACCTGAGGGACTCACTCCTCCTAATACTGGCAAGGGACTTAAATCTGGGTTGTGATTAATAATGACTTAACTGGTGGTTTGGCATGTTATATTTCATCTCCAGATGACAAAGTGACCAACCAAAGTCCCTGCGCATCTTCTAGCAGTAGGATGAGAAGACAGGAGGCCAGATCTCTCCGGGTCAAGTTAAACAGTATTAAGTAAAAAATGGAAAGAAATTAGGTCTTTGGGAGATTAAGTTCCTATTCACAAAGTCACAGTGCCAGCCACCAAAAAGAATAGCATATAGAAATAATACATGTGGAAGTTTGCAGCACACACAAGGAGATTTTTGGCACACTGTTTTCCTTTGAAGCTTCAGAATAGGCACATTAGTGAAGCGGGACTAACTTGTTTTACTTACTGATTGAGGATCCTTCAAAAGGCTTAGAAAATGGTTACAACTTCCTTACTTTGTGCAGTTTTTTTTAACACAGCAAATGCATTTGATCATCCTTGCTTCACATGACCGGGAACCAGGAAATAGACTGTGCCTGAACTGCGTAGAATTTTCCAGGTTGGTACTATTAAATGCCTACTGAAGCTACAGCAGACTCCAGACTCTCCTTTCTTGATAAATTCAGAAATTTACTCCCTGGGCTCTGAGAGCATGTTTGGGATAAGTTCTGAGTTGGAAAGTGTCCAAGGAGTTCAATTAAAAAAAAAAAAGCCTGGAGTCCTGGGAATAGTTAATAGCAAGGGCTAACTTCAACCTGGCCTTCTGTAGAATTGCTGAATTTCCCGGTAAGTTACCTCCCACTGGTGCAATAAAAGTCCTCTGACTCAACTCCCAAAGCTTTCATGCACATTACATCCATGGGCTAAGAGAACATTAAGGTCTTCCAAAATAATGACTGTGATAGCAAACTGAAGAAATCTAAGACATTGATAAAGATCAATGAGTAAAACTGTTTGACCACGCCATGTGAACAAAGCATTCGGTAACAAGAAACATGGGAGAGAAGAATCCCTGTCCTTGTGTGTCTCTGGGGCCTGCCTTAGATAATAGACACATACATCATGCAAAAGCTTGTGCTTTATAACAAAAAAATTCAAATGGTGTGATCTGAGAAAGGCAAAGCATAAAAGACACAAGGATATTAATCAAATCATACATGAAAGAGAAGAAAAATGAAACATAGGAAACAAGAGGGAGCACAGTGCAATGCTGGGGTGTTAAGATAGCATGGTGCTCCCTAGAGGCAGTGTGGGGTATGCTGCCAGTTTTTACTTTGACAATGTAAATGATGTTAAAAGAACAGACCTGAGAAGTCTAGAATGCTACATTATTCTACAAGACCCACCACATACCCACTATACTCAATGAGAAGAGCTAAGAGTAAGGAAAACCTACCATTTTCAATAGAAACAAATCAGTAAACAAAACACACCAGTAAATGTTTAACACCCATTGAGCAAACTAATATAACATTCCTGACGCATACATTAGTAAACATGTACACATAAAAATCCAGAACAATACTTCTATTTTTTTCATTAAGAGCTAAAAAGCTAATTTATCACTAATTTTACTAGCAAATTTTATCAGAACACTGTTCATGAGATTTAAGAGCAATTAGTCACTCCATGAAGAAAGGATTTCTTTCTGGTAGGTGATAGATCTAGGGATATTATAGCAGGACTGGGGAAATGGAGACACACAGGAAGCACAGTAGGATAAGTCATCTCGCTTTCTCCATTTTGCAAAGTCCAAAGTCTCCTGCTGAGGGAACAGCCCCATCCATTCTCAAGATGGATCTGTCCACATCAATGAACACAATCGAAATAATCTCCTACAGAGGCCCATCTCCCAGGTGATCCTCAATTCTGTCAAGTTGATAATTAACACTAACCATCACAGCCTTTCAAAGTAGAGACATCTGATAGGGCAATGGATTAACAGACAAATCAATGGCATAGAATTAAATGTCCACAATGGGGCCAGTTGCATATTGAAGCTCAGGGCTGTTAACAAGCAACATTTTAATCTAGTAGATGAAAAAAATCATCAAATAAATGATACTGCAGAAATGGATATTTATCAGAGAATATTTTTCACAGTGCCAGTTGACAAGATACTCAAACATAAAACTGAAAGCAACCAAATACAAAAAGAAATCATGGGTAATTTCTCTGTAAACCACAGAAAGAACAAACTTTAAAAAGAAAGCCAGAAAGAAAACTATTAAAATATATGATAAACATTTTGAATATTGTGGCAGAAATAAAGTATAAGCTAAGTACAGACACAAATGAGCAAATGAAAAGAACATTTAAGTAAGAGAACATGGTTTATGTCCCTGGAATAATTGATTACCTATTATCAATTCTTTTCAATAATCTATGAGAAATTAGCCAAAGATATGAGGAGACAGAACAGAAAAGATAATGTAAGTTACCCTTACGATAAAAATGTTCAGTCATTCAGAGTGAGATCTGGAGGTTAAAATCACAGAAATTTTATTCCCACTTACCAAACAATCAAGATTCTTAAGGTTTAGTAAGAATATATTTGATTGTTCAGGCCACGAGGAACTAAACTCATATTTTTCTGGAGAAATGCTAAATGGGCTGTTAATGGGCAAAATTAAGCAGCATCTAGTATAATTATGACAACTCTCTTGAATCAGCAGTTTAATCAAATTTTACAATAAACCCATAATCCCCACCCCAGAAAAAGGATAAATTTATACTGGTATTAGTTGTCTCATTTTGAATAGCAATAGACTAAAAACCCAAATGTTCAGTCAACAGAAGGCTAATTAAATTAACTACAACACATTGGAATGCTCAATTCCTACTAGTAATAAAAACTGATGAGAGTTATCTCTGATGTGGCTTTGTTATTATTGAGTCCTACAAATGTTTCACAAAACTGTAAACCAAAACATTCAATGAATAAGAAAAATCTTGAGAGTTGAAAACGGAGAGATTATGTTGAGTGACTTGAAAAACTTAGTATCTTGATACTTCATTCCTAAAACAATATTTTCTAACAATAAAACAGGAATGTAAAGAAATCCTAACTGGATTTGGTGCTTATATGATGTAATATTGACATCATTATTTTGTAATATGTATGTAAGACAAATGGCCAATCACATTGGTATTGAGACTAAAATTTCTGTTCTGGGAAACTAGAGGTATAACTGTAGAATCAAGGAAGTTAAATAAAAACCCTATGTTACTAGTTTCATTTGCAATAGTACTATAAATCATGTTGTTGGGTTTTTCCTTGTAATGTGCATTTTCTACCTCTGCCTCCTAAGAAAACCTAAAAGGAACAATCAAGTCATTATTATTTGCACCATGATTCCCTCTACTGCCTCGATGCTGCATTTCCTGACACAATAAACAATAAGAACTGGAAGCTTGAGGCCTACCATATTAAATGCGCTTGCTACAGCTCCGAGCATCAAGAAAGTTATCAAAATGGGCTAAAGCTAGGTGAAAAGATGGTAAGGAAGAGCTGCTAGTTTATTTTCAAAGTAAAAGTACTGAGTCGGCTTAGGTTCACCTACAATCAAGCACCAATGGCCACCATCAAGTTAGTTAGCCGCACCAAACTTTGTCTAGCTACCTACTCCCACCCAAACTAGAAGTTTAGAGCAGAAAATTACTAACAGCCAAGCTTGCCTAACAACTCTCAGATGTGAGAAGGTCATGCACCTGCTAAGCTTTAAAAGAAGCATGATGTAAAGCACAGAGGTGAATCTGTGCAAGGTTCTTGTTTAAATCGAAGAGAGTAGGGGCAGCAGACTCGGGGTGGGGGTGGGGGGGAGAGAGAAAGAGAGAGAGAGAGAGAGAGAGAGAGAGAGAGAGAGCAAATTAGCATTTAAGACTGTCTCTTTTGATTACCCAGCCTCTCCTCCCAGTCTCTCCCTCTCACATCCTGTCCTCTCAGACCCACTTCCCTTTCTCCTCAGAGAATGGGAGACCTCCCATGGATATCAACACTTCTTGGCACAGTCATGTTGCATGTCCTCTAGGCATGTCCTCTCCTATTAGCCTAGACAATGCAGCCCAAAGAGGGGAAAAGGGTCCAGAGGCAGGCAACAGAATTAGAGAAAGACCCTTCTCCAGTTGTTAGGGGTCCCACATGAAGTCCAAGCTCTATGTCTGTTTCATATGTGTAGGCAGCTTAGGTCTGTCCCAACGCATGATCTTTGGTTGTGGTTCAGTGTCTGTGAGCCCTTATGAGCCTAGGTTAGTTGATTTTACAGGTTTCTTGCCAATGATTGGTCCAACCTGAGACCCATACCAGGAGACAGAACCCACCCCCTGACACTATTAGTGATATTCTCCTTATTTGCAAGCAGGAACTTAGCATAACTGTCCTCTGAGAGGCTTTACCCAGCAGCTGATGGAAACAGATTTAGAGACTCACAGCCAAACATTAGAGCTCTTGTTTAAGAGAAGGGAGGATAATTGAAGGAGCCAGAGAGGTAAATGACACTGCAAGAAAACCTACAAAATCACTATGGTTACTTTTAAAAAGAGTTAACCAGAGGTCATGGTGTACACATTTAATTCCAACTCAGAAGGCTACATCAATAATTGCAAGTGCTAGCCTGACCCACATAGCTGGATCATTTTATTTAATTGCTTATTTTTTTAAGATAAAAACTATAGTCTAGCATAGGAAAAATCCAGTGACTTAACATAATCTTAGAAACTGGTGCAGGGAAGAAAGATGTGAACAGAGCTTAATAGGTCAGTAGGATTGACTGAATAGTAAGAGCTACAGAAGGTAGGTGCTGGGCCCAAGGCCTTTAAACTCTGTGTGTGCCTCTGTGTGTGTGTGTGTGTGTGTGTGTGTGTGTGTGTGTGTGTGTGTGTGTGTATGGCGGGGGATTTCTCATTCCTTACAAAATGGAGAATGAAAAGCTCCACATCTTATCACTGAAGGGTCACTGACAATTTCTTGTCAGAAAGAAAAGACCTGCCACATTATAAAAGTCTCACACACCCATTCTTGTTTTGCATTCTCCTATGGCGCTCAGGGGGAGCCCAAAATAACTCAGTGAGACCTTCAAGACTAAGTTTTTAAAACCCAAAGCTAAGAGCTCTCCAGAAAAGAGTGGGTGGCGACATATTTCCCTTATGGCTTTTTTAACAGAGAAATGAAAGAGAAACAGCTACATGCAGGTCAGACGCTTATGATTCTCCCATGTTCCAACGGATCAGCTAGACACTGTTTCCCCAAATAAATTGCTATTGCATAACTCAAAGACAGGAAAGGTTGAGCAAAGTCTGCCGATCTTTTTGGAATGAGTCTTTAAATTACCTGAGCAAAAAATAAAAATGGCATATTGCTTTATCCTCCAAAGGACCAAATCTCATATTTCCCAGATACTCCTAGCAATCCAAGACAAGCCAATATGTGCTGTCTGGAAGACTGTTTATGCTATTAGTTTTCCTTTTTTAAACATTTTTATCAAAAAGGAAAGAAAGAAAAGCAATGGTTATAAAAGCAAAGACTGATAAGCTCTCAAAATTTCTTGAGTCTGAACTGCCCAAAAATCTTTGTTAAAGATCCAGTTCCTGACACTCTGAAAAACAGTGCTTTGATTTTTTGTCCTCCAGCCACAAGCACTGTTGCTCTGGTGAGCACACCTTAATGTGGCCAATGATGCTTCTGCCCTCAAGTGTGTCTTATGTCTATCTCCCCAGGATCAGTAGAATCTAGGTTTTGCTTCTAATCAATATAACATAGCAAAGATACCAGGCTGGCACTTATGTGACTAGACTGCTACATGTTAAATGTAATGAATTGTCACCAACTCCAAGTTGCTTGTGATGTATATGTATGCCTCTATCTTGCTAAAACAAAGGAAGGAAAACTCTATTTTGGCACATAGATTGCAGGTGCTGTCCATCAGGCACAGGAGCAAAGCATTATGTAGCTGGTCTTGGAAGTGTGGAGGCAGAGGGGGATTAATGCTGGTGCTCAACTCACTTCTCCTTTACATCCAGTCCAGGACTCCAATCCATAGAATGGCACCACCCATATTTAGTGTAGATCTTCCCATCTCAAACAATGTAACCTAAATAATCCCTCACAGACTTGCTCTGAAGTTCATCCTGTCAAGTTGACAATCAATATCAGCCATCAAATTGCTCTTTTTCTGTGACAGATTCAGAGTGAGCCCTACAAAAATATAGATCTATGTGTAAGACAATTTAACCCCTTAAGCACTGATGCCTATTTAAACTAGAAAAGAGCCAAAGAACTCTAGAGTTAGGAATAAAAGGATACTAGGTGATATGAAGGGGGAATGGAAAAACAGAGGTGTGGCTTTAACTGGGGAGAGGGGACACTAAGGACTTTTAAAAAGCTACAGGGATGATGGCCATCATCATCATCTTCCTCCTCCTCCTCTACCTCCTCCTCCTCTTCCTGTTCCTCCTCCTCCTCATTATCATCATGTTTTTTGAGGGAGTTCTTACTCTATACCCTTGCCTGGCCTGTGACTTGCTATGTAGACCAGGATGGCCTCAAACTCACAGAGATCTACCTGCCTCTGCCCCTGAGTGTTGGGATTAAATACATGTATCACAACACCCAATTGAGAATATTATTTCATAGTTACCAAAATTGCATATATATTATTTTAAATGAAATGGTACCACTTGGTGTGATAATGCCCCCCCCCCAAGAGCCATGCACTATCTAACAAAACCCTAGTGACAGAAGTGAGAAACCTTTTGAGCTTTTGGTCAAGGAATGACAAGGCTTCCAAAACTATAGGTTATTGGTTTTGCCCTTGATTGCCTCCCAGAAGTTTAAGGTAACGCCCTAGTGATAAAGATACCATGTGGAGGGCCACCCTCACATCCTCCATTGTTTGATGGTGCCGATATCCGGCAGGATGCACCTAGTAAAAGGGCAATATGCAAGCGCCTGGTAAATTCCTCACTCAGGGGGACACGTATGCTGTGGTACGTCATCTGGCATGTTTGGCAGCGACCAGCCAGAGAGTGACACGTCCTAGGCGAGGATAGTTTCCTATATAAGGGATGGTTTTTCCCTCACTCGGGGTCTCCGTATTGTAAGCTTATGCTCTCGCTCTCAAGATGCATTAAAGCTTTTCTGCAGGAGGATCCTTTGTGTCCCGCGTCATTCTTGCTGGCGAGAAGAAACGTGGGACATTTGGTGCCAGAAACCCAGGAAAAAGACCTGGCCCTCGTCAGCACCTCCAGAGACCCCTTGGTGACAAGGAGGATTCAGAACTGCAGGTAAAATACATTCGGAGAGGCATGCCTTTCTTGGACTTTGGTCTGGGGTTGTCGCCACCTTGGGAAGGATTTGTTGAAGCTATGGTATTTGTTCTCGGAGCCACCCTACTCTTTCTTATTATTATGTTCTCTTTTCACCGTTTCCGCTGCTAAAAGGAAGATTTTGGTGTGGTTGGTCTGATACGAATACGTGACAGCAGCTGGAGGCGCGTCTCAGTCTCTCGTAAATAAGTGAGCTTCACGCAGTTCCCCTTTACTGTTGGGGAGCAGGGACGTGATAGCACCATCCGGGAAGTGCGTGTAAGACTCCTGTATATAAGAGAGCAGCGTGTCTGTTTCTACTCACGCCTTGTCAGACGGACGTAGATAAGCCGCCGGGCGTTCTTGGTCCCTCATGGGATCCTCACAGTCTGTGATCACGGCTTTGGAAACGGTGCTAAAGCAGAGGGACATTAAAATTGGAGGAAGAACACTTAAAAACTCTGTAAAGGAGGTGGACAGGGTGGCTCCCTGGTTTGCCTGTTCAGGCTCGTTTACAATCGCCTCATGGGACAAACTTGGAAAGGACCTAGACAGAAAATTGGCGGAGAAAGATCTGCAGCTAGGAACTAAAGCCATATGGAAACTAGTCAAAAATTGCTTAGCAGATGAAGTGTGTAAGGCAGCAGTTGTAGGAGGACAGACCGTACTCGAGGTAGTCCAAGACAGTATGTCAGAAACCGAACGTAGTGAGAGATTAGGCACGCGCAAGAGAAAGGACGTCCTGAGAAAGAAAAAGAGCCCTCCCGGTAAGTCCGAGGACAAGGGAGTGTTAAAGCATTCAGATTCCGGCGCTTCCCTCTCTACACAGCAAACGGGAGGGGGAGCCAGCATATACCCTGTGAAAGAGCTAGAAGCACTGAACCTCGACAGTTCTGATAGCTCTGAGAATGGGATCTTAGATTCAGAGGAGGAGGCCAAGTTAGATGAGGAAGCAGCTAGATATGAGGAAGAGAGATATCACCGCGAGGAACGAAAGGGAGATAATAGAAAGCTTCTGCCACGGCAGTCACCAACGGCGCCCCCTCCGTATGAGGTGCGCTCTTGCGCATTCTCTTTAGTCCCCGAAAGAGTGAGAAGGAAGCTGCGCATGATGTTCCCAGTCTTTGAGACACAGGAGGGTGAGCGGGTTCATGCCCCAGTCGAATATAACCAAATAAAAGAGCTGGCGGAGTCTGTCAGAAAGTACGGAGTTACAGCCAATTTCACCCTAACCATTCTTGAAAGGCTGGCCCTAAATTATTTGACACCCGCCGATTGGCAGATGATTGCAAAGGCGGCCCTCGTTAACATGGGCCAATATATGGAATGGAAGGCGCTTTGGTATGAGGCGGCTCAAACACAGGCCAGAGCTAATGCCACGGCTTTAGCGCCTGAGCAGCAAGAATGGACATTTGAACTCTTGACAGGACAGGGCCACTTTGCAGCGGACCAAGCTAATTACCATTGGGGCGCTTATGTTCAAGTCTCCAGCTCAGCCATTAAGGCCTGGAAGGCACTCACTAGGAAAGGAGGGGCCGATAATCAACTTACCCGAATCATCCAGGGGCCCCAGGAACCGTTCTCAGACTTCGTAGCCAGAATGACTGAGACTGCAGGACGAATATTTGGTGATACGGAGCAAGCAGCGCCGCTAATAGAACAGCTCGTTTTTGAGCAAGCCACCCAGGAATGCCGAGCAGCCATAGCCCCCAGAAAAAATAAAGGGTTACAGGATTGGCTCAGAGTCTGCAGAGAACTCGGCGGGCCCCTTACTAACACAGGCCTGGAGGCGCCATTCTCCAGTCCCGGCAACGCCCCTTTAAAGGGACAGATACAAGATCATGTTTTCAATGTGGAAAAGTGGGCCTTTTAAAAAGAGACTGTAGGATAACCAAGGGAGACAGGAGGCCTGCAACTATCTGTGTCCGATGTGGCAAGGGCTACCATAGGCCTGACCAGTGCCGCTCAGTGAGGGATATTAAGGGCAAACTGCTCCCTCCTTTAGAAGCTCAGCCTAATGAGATGTCAAAAAATGGATCGTTGGGCCCCCGGTCCCAGGGCCCTCAAAAATATGGGAACCACTTTCAGAAAGCCATGACCCTGACAGAGGAGACTCCCCAAGAGGTGACACAAAATTGGACCTGTGTGCCGCCTCCGACTTCTTTCTAATGCCCCAGATGGGCATTAAGCCAATTCCTGCTCAGATTGTGGGGCCTTTACCCCCGGGAACCATAGGCCTTGTCCTTGGGAGAGGATCTCTCGCCCTACAAGGACTGATAGTTCATCCAGGCCTTGTTGAAGCTCAGCACTCTCTTGATATTCAGATTCTTTGTTCAAGTCCCGATGGGGTTTTTTCCGTAAGTGAAGGAGATAGAATAGCGCAGTTATTACTCCTTCCGTGCTCCCAAACCACAATACAGGATACCAAGGGGCCCATGAGGTCCACTGGTAATGATTTGGCATATTTGGTGGTTCATCTTAACAACCGCCCAAAATTGAGCTTAGAAATTAATGGAAAGAAATTTGAAGGCATACTGGATACTGGGGCTGATAAAAGTATAATTTCCTCAAAATGGTGGCCTCAATCATGGCCTACCATAAGATCTTCTCACTCGCTACAAGGCTTAGGCTACCAGTCGTGCCCTAAAATCAGCTCTGCCACTCTAACTTGGACGACTGTCGATGACCGACAGGGACAATTTGTTCCCTATGTACTTCCCCTACCTGTTAATCTTTGGGGGAGAGATGTTATGCAGACCATGGGACTAACCTTATCTAACGAATACCCCCCACAAGTGGCCCACATGATGTCAAGGATGGGCTATAAGGAAGGGAAAGGCCTAGGGTGATTAGAACAGGGCTGTCTCACGCCCATTGAACCAATCGCAAACCCCCATAAACAAGGCCTGGGTTTTTCCTAGGTGCCATTGAGGGTTCTATGCCCATACCCTGGCTCACAGAGGAGGCAATATGGGTTCCTCAATGGCATCTATCCTCTGAAAAATTAGAAGCTGCCACTAAATTGGTTAATGAACAATTGCAGCTTGGTCATTTAGAACCGTCCATTTCACCATGGAATACTCCTATTTTTGTGATAAAGAAAAAAATCAGGAAAATGGAGACTTATCCATGATTTGAGAGCCATTAATGCACAGATGCGTTTATTTGGCTCGATCCAACGAGGCCTACCCTTACTCTCCACGTTACCTAAGCAATGGAAGATAATAATTATAGACATTAAGGATTGTTTCTTTTCCATCCCCTTGTGTCCACAAGACAGACAGAGGTTTGCATTTACTATACCAGCTACTAATCATCTTGAACCTGATAAGAGATTTCAGTGGAAGGTCCTGCCTCAAGGCATGGCCAATAGCCCCACTATTTGTCAACTATATGTGCAACGAGCCCTTGAACCTATAAGGAAGCAATTTCCATCTTTGCTTCTGGCTCATTACATGGATGACATTCTAATGTGTGATAAAGATTTAACAACCTTACAGACCTCATATCCCATCTTAATCAAAACATTGGGACGACGGGGACTACAAGTCGCTTCAGAAAAGGTTCAAATTGCAGAAATTGGCTCATTTCTGGGATCGGTCATTTATCCTGAAAAAATAGTTCCCCAGAAATTAGAGATTCGCAGAGATCATTTGCATACCTTAAATGATTTCCAAATGTTATTGGGAGATATAAATTGGCTGAGACCATTTTTAAAGATTTCCTCTGCTGAGTTGAAACCTTTATTTGATATTTTGGAAGGGGACTCTCATATCTCCTCTCCGAGAGCATTGACGCCAGCCGCAAACCAGGCCTTACAAGTTGTCGAAAAGGCCTTACAGGATGCTCAATTGCAGCACATTGATGAAACCAAGCCTTTTGATTTGTGCGTTTTCAAAACTATGCAATTACCAACAGCTGTCTTGTGGCAGAATGGGCCTTTATTATGGATCCATCCCAATGCATCTCCTGCTAAGATTATTGACTGGTATCCCGATGCGGTTGCTCAGCTTGCACTCCGCGGGTTGAAGGCAGCTATTACTCATTTGGGGAAAGAACCCAAAACTTTGATAGTACCATATACAGCCATTCAGGTTCAAACATTAGCTGCTACCTCAAATGCTTGGGCAGTGTTAGTTACTTCCTTTGCTGGACAGATAGATAATCATTATCTTAAACACCCCCTATTATGTTTTGCTAGATCACAACCTGTTGTTTTCCCTCGCGTCACATCCCACAGACCGTTAAAAGAAGGGATAACAGTGTAGACGGATGGGTCAAAAACAGGGGTGGGATCATATGTGGTAAATTCCCAAGTGTTCTCACGACAATGTTTTGAAACCTCACCCCAAGTGGTAGAATGCCTAGTGGTCATGGAGGTCCATGAAAAATTCCAGATGCTTCTAAATATTGTTTCAGATTCCTCCTATGTGGTCAATGCTGTTAATATTCTTGAAAGTGCCGGCATAATTAAAACAACTAGCAAGGTAGCAGAGATTTTCCAAAAAATCCAAATTATTTTAATAAATAGGAGATTCCCTGTATATATTACTCATATACGGGCCCATTCTGGACTCCCTGGTCCAATGAGTTCAGGGAATGATTTGGCTGACAAAGCCACAAAAATGATAGCTGTGGCCCTGGCCTCTCCTCTAGAGGCCGCTAAAACCTTTCATGGCAATTTCCATGTTACCTCGGAAACTTTACGCTGCCGCTTCTTTATAACTAGAAAAGAGGCACGTGATATAGTCACCCAATGCCAACAGTGCTGCCAGTTCCTCCCAGTTCCTCACATCGGGGTCAACCCGAGAGGAATACAGCCATTGCAAATCTGGTAAATGGATGTTACTCATAATTCTACTTTTGGAAGATTACAGTATGTGCATGTATCTATAGATACATGTTCTGGCATTCTACATGCCACCCCACTTACAGGAGAAAAACAACACATGTCATTCAGCACTGCCTTGAAGCATGGAGTGCTTGGGGAAAGCCAAGATGTGTAAAAACTGACAATGGCCCCGCCTATACATCTCAAAAATTCCGTCAGTTTTGTGCTCAGATGCAGGTTACCCATCTGACGGGCCTGCCCTACAACCCTCAAGGACAGGGAGTCATAGAGCGCGCTCATCGGATGCTCAAATCATATTTAATAAAACAAAGAGGGGGAATTATGATAGAACTCCCCCCAACACCCCGAGTGGCCACTGCTTTGGCCCTTTTTACCTTAAATTTTTTAAATCTTGATGAAGCTGGGCAAACAGCGGCTGAGCGACATTGCTCAGAGCCCAAAAGGACAAAAGAATTAGTCAAATGGAAGGATGTATTGACAAATTAATGGAAGGGCCCGGATTCTGTTTTGATAAGATCCAGGGGAGCTGTTTGTGTTTTTCCACAGCATAATGAAAATCCAGTTTGGGTTCTGGGATGACTTACTCGGAATATCAAGACAGAGGACCAAGAAGATGACAACTCTGGTGATCCTCATGCTGATCCAGGGAGTGCCAATAAAAGTGCAGAGCGAACTACGGTGGGGAATAATGTCAACCTTCCCCCTCCCGATGCTGGTGATGTATAATGCCCAAGTGTTTCCACGTTTCTTTACTACCAACAAAGAATTGGGACTAGCCTATTTACCATTAGATTCCCATATAGAGCAAGTAAAAGAAAATAGGACTATTCCCCTTAAGGGCAGCCTCTGTTTTGGCATATTCAACAAAACATCTTCTGATCTTCCTTGTATTATGTTGAGTAATCAATCTTCTGCTTGGTTAAGGGAGGCCACATGGGGAACTGGTGAGGAAGACATTGTGGCTAACGCCACAGTTCTCTATGGTTGGTGGCCTTACATTAACTCCTCCACCTGCCCTCTCCGTCAACCAAAGTTGGCACCCTTTTGTAGAGGAACCCAGGATGAAGAACTTACTTTGCCTTGGACTGGTTGCCAGTCCCGGGACTCTGCCTGGGCAGTCCAGAATTTTTTTTCCTACTCCCCTGATTTGGGAGGCGGAGAGAACTTCACCACCATTGATCCTAGATGGTCCAATAATAATCCCTTTGATCAATGGATGCTTTGTGGCATTAATGGTAGCTGCACTGATGTTATGCCCATGGCGATGCTACTTGGAGGAAAGGGCGAAAAGGGACGGTTATCATTTTCCTGAACGGGGAATATCCACCCTTTAGCCTCTGTCTGGACAGCTACTCACATAAAATATAAACCTTACTGGAGCACGAGGTTTAACCCTGCTCCGGTTTGTGTCTGGCCGCCATTTGTGTGGATTATAAGTAATGCCACTAAAGTTTTTAAATTGAATTGTACAGACGGTTCATGTTTTTATGCCCTGTGCTGGGATGCTAGCCAATATTCCATAGCGGTAGTTACCCGCATGCCTCGCTTTATCCCGGTCCCTGTTGAGACTCCGGGGACCCTGACCTTATTTAGAGGAAAGAGAAATTTTGGCATCTCTGCAATTATTGTTGGCATTATTGCTACAACGGCAGTTGCTGCTTTGGTTACTGCCTCGGCATTGGCCTTGTCAAACTCAGTACAGACAACCCAAACTATCAATGATTTATCAGCTACCGTCTCTGTGGCTCTGGACAGACAGGCCTCGGCTAATACTCAGATACAAGGAGGCCTCATGCTTGTTAACCAACATATAGATCTGGTCCAAGAGCAGCTAGACATCCTGTGGCAACTGGCCCAGCTTGGCTGTGAACAAAAGCTCCCCGGCCTTTGTGTCACGTTTATACAGTATGAACAATTTACCAAAGCTGCCAATTTGTCTAAAACCCTTTCACAGCATTTGTTACAGAATTGGACCTCGGATTTTGAGCAGACACTTAGGGAATTGAGAGCGGCCATCATTCAAGTAAACTCTACCCGACTGGATCTGTCTTTGACAGAAGGATTGTCATCCTGGATCACCTCAGCAGTCTCTTATTTTAAGGAATGGGTGGGGGTGGGACTTTTTGGAGCAGTCCTCTGCTGCGGATTAGTGTTACTCCTCTGGTTGTTTTGCAAATTGAGATTTCAAACAAAGAGGGACAAAATTGTGATCGCCCAGGCGCTTATAGCCCTTGAACAAGGAGCGTCAGCCGATATTTGGTTGACCATGCTCAAGCAATAGGTCGCCGGCTGGACAGCTCTTGCACTCCTAGAACCTCGGTTCATTGCACAGGATTAGAGTGTCCGGCTTGAGCAGCCCATGAGGGATGACGAGCTTAGCATCGCACAGGGAAGTTCTACCAAACACGCTCCCTGGAAGGCATGTCATATTACATGAGGGTATCTGCCCCAGTTTTCCCTCCCTCAAAAAATGGCAGTGCGACAGGTTGGGAGTGCCCTGGGTCTCAACAACAGCTTAAGGGTATCTCTCTTGTACAGGTTCGCCAACTTTGTGCGAGGATATGACCTCTGCCTTCACCCTCCTATTTATGGGTGTCCTATTTGCTTATAAACAGAAAAGGGGGAGATGTGGAGGGCCACTCTCACATCCTCCATTGTTTGATGGCGCCGATATCCGGCAGGATGCACCTAGTAAAAGGGCAATACGCAAGCGCCTGGTAAATTCCTCACTCAGGGGGACACGTATGCTGTGGTACGTCATCTGGCATGTTTGGCAGCGACCAGCCAGAGAGTAACATGTCCTAGGCGAGGATAGTTTCCTATATAAGGGATGGTTTTTCCCTCACTCTGGGTCTCCGTATTGTAAGCTTATGCTCTCGCTCTCAAGATGCATTAAAGCTTTTCTGCAGGAGGATCCTTTGTGTCCCGTGTCATTCTTGCTGGCGAGAAGTAGCATGGGACAATACCACATGTTTTGAACACAGGACTCAGTTGATTTCAGATGGATCTGATCCAAAAGCCTTCTCTCTGGGAATTAGATTTCATAGTACTGGAAGGTTCTACCAAAAAGATAAGGTAATCAATAATCCTACCCAGCTGTGATGTGTATGAAATGAAATGGCCAGGACAACAGCTGTTACTATAGGTAAAATTATATTTTGGTAGCAACCAACAGCTGTCCAATCATACATAAGGTCTGATCAATAAGAGGAATATCATACCTGATACTTTAAGCCTAGTCAACTACCCGTGGCTAGTGAGGTCATTGACCTTACAGAAAAATGTACTACTGCCATTTTCCTAAACCAGACTGATTTTTAACTACAGTGGCAATATTATCTTTATATCCACAGAGAAATGTGGATCTCATCACTCATCAAAGAAGCTTCCTTTTGAAGGAGATGGAGACCATTATGAAAATCCACAACTGGTAAAAATGTAGAAAACAACTGATCACAGGGTGCCCGTCCCCAGTTGCTTCACAAATACAAACAATTTCTATACCCAAGGCTTACAGAGAATCACAAAAAAGAGTGCAGAAAGATCATAAGAGCCAGAGGACCAGGAAACTACACCCAAGAAATATCAACACTCTGGTTCCCAAAAGACCAGAACAATGACAAAACCAATGGACATGACAGCATGGCCAGAAGAAATCTCAGAGGGCCCCATTCCTAGATGAAGAGCAATTAATGATATCTGGGAGAAGGGGAATTAGTCTTCCCCCAGGGATAAGCTCCCTAATTGGTTAACCATTAACAAAGTGGTCAGCACTAAACACATACAAATATAAGCAATGCTAAATAATCTCACAAGTTACATTGGTATATTTATTCATATCCAGATAGATAGATACATAGACAGACAGATAGGTAGATACATACATACATACATACATACATACATAGGTAGATACGTAGATAGATACATAGATATGTAGATAGATACATAGATAGATACATGGATACATATATACATAGATAGAGATACAGATATGTAATAATTAAAGAAAAAGCCATGGATTTGAGAAGGGGAGTAAGGCAGGGAACAGGGTGGAAGTAAAGGTGGGAGAGAAGTTATACAATTATATTTTAAATTGTAAAAAAGAAATATTTTTAAAATGTATAGATCCCATAAAAATAGACCTCCGAGTTAGCAAAACTTAATGGAAAACAAGATTTCAGCAAAGCTGAGCAAATTGGCCATTGGGTGCACTGACTGCAGCAAATTGTCCAGATGGCAGGCTATTACTCTTATTTATCTGCTTGGCAGAAATAACAAGAGAACTGGTGCCCTTAGGTAAGACAAGCCAAACCTGAGCTACAGTATCTGGCCCAGTCGCTCAGGAGAAAATGGGACATAAACTGACATTTGAACAAGGCAAAGAACATAAGCAAACAAAAAAAAATATGGAGGAAAGGTCATTGTTTGGTAAGGTGGCCTTTCTTGTCAAAGCAACTCAGTACAAATTTAGCTATTAATAATTATAAATATTATAAGCTCATTAGTTAATCAGTTTATTAGTATATTCTGTGAGGATGTGGAGAAAGAGGAACACTCTTCCATTGTTGGTGGGATTGCAGACTGGTAAAACCATTCTGTAAATCAGTCTGGAGGTTCCTCAGAAAATTGGACATTGAACTGCCTGAGGATCCAGCTATACCTCTCTTGGGCATATACCCAAAAGATGCCTCAACATATAAAAGAGACACGTGCTCCACTATGTTCATCGCAGCCTTATTTATAATAGCCAGAAGCTGGAAAGAACCCAGATGCCCTTCAACAGAGGAATGGTATCCTCTGTGGTACATCTACACAATGGAATATTACTCAGCTATCAAAAACAACAAGTTTATGAAATTCGTAGGCAAATGGTTGGAACTGGAAAATATCATCCTGAGTGAGCTAACCCAATCACAGAAAGACATACATGGTATGCACTCATTGATAAGTGGCTATTAGCCCAAATGCTTGAATTACCCTAGATCCCTAGAACAAACGAAACTCAAGACGGATGATCAAAATGTGAATGCTTCACTCCTTCTTTAAATGAGGAAAAAGAATACCCTTGTCAGGGAAGGGAGAGGCAAAGATAAAAACAGAGACTGAAGGAACACCCATTCAGAGCCTGCCCCACATGTGGCCCATACATATACAGCCACCCAATTAGACAAGATGGATGAAGCAAAGAAGTGCAGACCGACAGGAGCCGGATGTAGATCTCTCCTGAGAGACACAGCCAGAATACAGCAAATACAGAGGCGAATGCCAGCAGCAAACCACTGAACTGAGAATAGGTCCCCTGTTGAAGGAATCAGAGAAAGAACTGGAAGAGCTTGAAGGGGCTCGAGACCCCAAAAGTACAACAATGCCAAGCAACCAGAGCTTCCAGGGACTAAGCCACTACCTAAAGACTATACATGGACTGACCCTGGACTCTGACCCCATAGGTAGCAATGAATATCCTAGTAAGAGCACCAGTGGAAGGGGAAGCCCTGGGTCCTGCTAAGACTGAACCCACAGTGAACTAGAATATGGGGGGAGGGCGGCAATGGTGGGAGGGTTGGGAGGGGAACACCCATAAGGAAGGGGAGGGGGGAGGGGGATGTTTGCCCGGAAACCGGGAAAGGGAATAACACTCGAAATGTATATAAAAAATACTCAAGTTAATAAAAAAAAATAAAAGATTTCTCTGAGAGATGTAATGTCAGTCTTTTAAAAATACTCAAGATTCTAGCCAAGAGGGTAACTTGGTATTGAAATCCGTGCTCGACATATGGAGATCCTGAATTCAACTCCCAGCATCACCACCAACAGGAACAAAAAATTAAAGGCCTACAATGCTGAGTTTCAGAGTAATGACACTCCATTCAATCAGCTTTAAAGGATTCAGAAGAAGATTTTTACTCTTCATAAGCAGCATGTTCACTTCGAAAATAAAAATAAATTCAAAGATACTTCCCATTGCATGGAAATACCAACGACAAAACCAGACACATCCCTTCCCTTGCTTTTTAGTCTTGCCCACATCCTACAGGTGTCCTACGGAATATTACTACTGTTCTTTCTGGTTCTTCAACTCTTATTTATCACTAGGTCTTGGGAAAGCAGACGATTAGTTCAACCTATTTTGAGTTTATGTTTCTTCTTGGGCTAAGAGTTTCCTCATTTTATGTGTATTTGTGAGTGCCTGCCTGTATGTATGTCTGCAGTCTGCTTTCATGGCTGGTGCTCAAGGAGGCTAGGAGGAGGCATCTGATGCCTGGATGTGTAATTGAGTCACCACATTAGTAATTGGAAACCAAGCTTGGTCTTTCATAAAACCAGAAAGTGCTCTATGAAAGCCAAAGCAGAAAGCTATGGCTCCACCATCAGTGATTCTTAGTTTTGTTATTGTTCAGCTATGGCTTGTTGCCTTGTATGTGGCTTTGAAATAACAGAGAAAGAACAAATAATACAACAGTTGTCTGATAAAGTCTCAAAGAACTATATTATTATATATTTACATAAAATAATACAAAATACATATAAGAATTTGTTAAAGAATATTATGTCACTTGGCCTGACAATGTTCTCTGCAACAACCATGGACCAACAAAACTCCTATTACTAGGCACAAGGAACCTTTTCTTATGTGGTTGATCAGATTAGTTCAAGTGTCTCCCAAACAATATGGAATATTGATATAGACCCTGGAATTCATTTTGTAAATGAGTAGGTACATACATATGACTGATAGAATCACTTGGCCAAATATCTCTGTATAATTATAGAATTTAGTTTGGGGAATAAATTAAACTTTTCTAGACATTTCTTTCATTCCATCTAACTTTTAAATACACTGCCAGTCTCTCCTTAAATTGATCAACCTTATCATTTTTAACTATTAATTTCACAATTGTCAAAAATAATGACTTTTGGCCTTGCTGGTTCTCTGTATTGTATGATCACTTCCTGTTTTTATTTTCTGTGCTTCTATGTTCCTTTAATCCAGTGGTTCCCAACCTTCCTAATGCTTGACCCATTAACAGTTCCTTGTATTGTGATGACCCCCAACCACAAAATTATTTTCATTGCTAGTTTATAACTGTAATTTTGAAAGTGTAATGAATTGTATGTTAATATCTGATATGTAGATGGTCTTAGGTGACCCCTGTGAGAGGGTCATCAAACTCTAAAGAAAGAGCACCCACAGATTGAGAAACATGGCTTTAATACTACTTGGTTTTAGATTATTGTGTTGGTTTTCTAAGTTTTGAGTTATGTACTTAGAACCACATTTACTTCCTTAGTTGCATACAGCTTTGAATTCCTCTCTTCTTGTGGGATACAGCTTCCTCAGCCTGTTTTTGTAATTGATTTCTAATTCGTAATAGAAATTAATTCATCTGAAAATACCATTCTTTACAGCGTAGCTTTTGGCTAATTCTCCTAAGCATTCCCAATGTGCTTGCTAAACCTTTAATTGTCCTGTGTCTGTCCATTAGGTCACAATTATTTTTTTTTAATGTTTGAAGATATATTTTTATTGTTTAGGGCCTGCACACATGAATTCAGGTACCTGAGTAGATCAGAGGCATCAGACCCTCTGGCGGTTGTGAGTCATCTGACATGGGTGCTGAAGATCTAAGTCTGGTCACCTTAGTCACTGAACCATCTTTCCAATCCAAGATTACTATCATTAATGTTTAAATGTTATGCATCCTTGCTTATAATTTTTGATCATCTATATGAAGAAGAGTGTAATATAATTTCTATTTAGCATTACAGATTAATCAATTTCTCCCTTAAAACCTAAGTTGGATTTTATTTATTTTAAATATGGGTGTTTAAACAAAATAAGATGAGGACTGGAGAGACCATTCAGTGGGGAAAGTATTTGCTGTGCAAGCATGTGGACCTGAGTTCAGATCCCAGTACCCACATAAAAGCTGGGCTTCAGAGCATGCGCCTGTAAACCCGGTGCTGGCTGGCAGGGGTTAAGCAGAGATCGGGCTTTCCTGCCCAGCTAGTCAAGTTTAAACAGTGAAGCCAGTTTCAGTGACTGACTCTATACCTAAAACTAAGGCGGAGACTGACAGAGGAAGACATCTCGATATTTGATGAGTTCTGTGTTCCTTATATATACCCATGAATGATTACAGTGAAATACACATGGAGAGAGAGAGAGAGAGAGAGAGAGAGAGAGAGAGAGAGAGAGAGAGAGAGAGAGAAAGAGAACAGCTACTGGGTATGCATTTTGCCTTGAAATCTTCCTCTTCAAAAAGATTTAAAATTTTCATTTTATTTTAATATTTTATTCCATGTATATGAGGTTTCTACCTGCATGTATTTCTGTGTACAATGTGTGAACCTGGTGCCTGTGGATGTCCAAAGAGGGCATCAGATTCCCTGGAATTACAGATGGTTGTGAGCCACCGTGTGGGTGCTGGGAAGTTAACCCAGGTTGACTGTAAGGACAAGTGTTTTTCCCATTGTGCGTAGACCCCTGGAAGTCTTCTGGATATAACTGAACAGTGTTCTTTTCTCTGGACTTGACATTCACTTCTTTCCATTCCCAAACTTTCTATTTTTTGTATCTTTACTTTTTTAGGTCTTATGTTTACACACATAGCTTTATTTTTGGTTTATTTTATAATATGGAAATTTCTGTCTTTGGAGATTTTAGTCAATTTTTATTTCCATGATTTATTCATTTCATGTATTTGCACTATATGGTGGTGTGGTTTCTACTTGGCCCTTCATTATTTCTTCTCATTCCTCTTTAGTGTCTTAGATTTAAATTTTTTCTCACTGTTTTAGTAACCGTTTTAAAACATTTTAATATGTATGCATTTGACACAGAAAAACATCTTGATATCTTTTCCTCTAAACAAAAAAAAAGGCATAAGCACACTATATTCAGTACTTGCTGTGATGGCTACAAATTCATATGTATGATTGACCACAAAGAAGAAGACTGAGGAAAGCCACTGCTTCCAAATTCTAAAACAGCTCAGGTACACATGGGCCAAGACCCAGTGTGGTAAGAATACCCAGACAGATCTACTCTGGGGAAATGCTGGCCTTCTCTCAAGAATACCTTTGCTCTTTGCTTCAATGAGTCAATACCAACCATTCAGAATATTTTCATAACCTCATGCAGCTGAATCTTTCTGTCCAAACTTCCTTCTCACCTTCCTGAAGATCAGAATACCATCCCTAACCCTCATTTCTTCTTACAGATACTTTCTTTGACAAATAACTTTCACATTTAATACTGACAGGAAGTCCGCATTGAGGGATCTCAGGCTAATCAACACCGTAACAGACATGATGCTAGAGGGAACAAGGCATAATAGGGAGTCAGGAATGACTCACCATGTGGACAAAGACTTTAGCGTCCTGGTTTGGGAGATGGAACTGATTACCATCAGCACAAGATTGCCCCATACCGACCTTGCCACAAAGTTCTTGAGCTTCAACTTTGTTCCATCACACTTCCTTTCTTCGTGAACCATGTTTTGTTCTCTTCCTCTGTGCCTTGCCTTGACAGTCTTCTATGATTTCTTATTTTTTTCTGACACCGAGTACCCCATTTAGCTCTAGAAAAATCTGCTCACAAGCCCTGCTGGTCTGGTTTCCAGCTACTGAGAAGCCTACCTACCATATGCCTGGTGTTATGTATCTTACTAATCTCTACAACTGTGCCAGCAGTTATTATTATCTCATCTAGACCCGAGGCTTAGAAATATTCAGTGAATGGAGGGAGGCCATAGCTTTACCTAGTTTCTCAGCTATCCATGCTCATTTCCACAGGAAATGAAGGAGCTTTAAGGGGATAGCTTGAGTCCTGAGTAGTAGGGCTATGTTCAAAATGTAATCAGCAAATTGGGTAGCTATATTGATGGATACATCATGCCAAAAAAAATTAGGAGAGACAATATATCAGAATGCAAGGAAGAATGTGATGCTGCATAAATGGTAGGTATCAAGGATGCATACAGGCTACAGAGGAGTAGTAAAGCAAGGCACGACCTGGCTACTGCGAGTCAGCTCAACCCCAGGAAAGACACCAGGCTTCCTAGACATGTTTGGAAAAGTAATGAAACCATAAGCATCCACTGAGAGGGCTGTCACAATAACTGCTAAGGGATTTAAGGACTAATTAGCCGCACTGTGAGAACTCTACCTACTCCACCATCCCCAGCCAAGTGAAGAATAAATAATACAGAGGGGGGATCAGTCTCCTTGTTTTTCTGTAGTTTTTCTGGGAAGGGAGAATAAAGACAGAGATCTTTGCAGCCGCAAGATAGGAGCAACAACAGCATCTTCAGCAACTCACATCACTGCACTGCCCTGGTAGAGCAGTACACCAGCTGGTGAGGCACAGAGCTCTGTTACTCCAGGCTAAGAGGGTGCTTCAGGGGCAGAGCTCCCACTACACAGGGATCAGACAGCAAAGGTTGAACGAGCATCAATCTTCACACCTATTCATTTTCTTTCTTTCTTTCTTTCCTTTTTTTTTTTTTTTGGAAGTACAAAAGTTTTTTTTTTTGCAAAACATTTTTATTCAATGTTTTATGTATTTACATTTCAAATATTATCCCCTCCTATCCCTCTCCCATTCCTCCTTCCCCCTTCACCTGCTTCCATGAAGATGCTCCCACTTGCACCCACGCACTCCTATCTCATTGCCTTGGCATTGCTTATACTTGGGAAACAAGCCTTCTCCTCCTATTGATACCAGACATCCTCTGCTACATATGCAGTTGAAGCCATGTCCCTCCATGTGTACTCATTGGTTGGTGATTTAATCCCAGAGAGCTCTGCGGGGTTTGGTTGGTTAATATTGTTGTTCTTCCTATGGAGTTGCAAACCCCTTTAGCTCCTTCAGTCCTTTCTCTAGCTCCTCCATTGGGGTCCCTGTGCTCAGTCCAATGGTTGACTAAAATCATCTTTATGTATCAATAAGGTTCTGGCAGAGCCTCTCAGGAGACATCCATATCAGATTCCTGTCATAAAGTACTTCTTGGCATCAGCAATAGTGATTGGGTTTCTAAACCAATCACTTACCAAGGAGGTACTGTGTGACAGCCACTGGACCAGGTCTTAAGTGTGGTAAGTGAGGCATCAGAGATGCTAGTGCCACAGAAAACACACTGGGAAAAGGAGCTATGTCCACCAACCGCGATCATATTCTGACTAGAAAGCCCTACCTCACCAGGTTTTCTCCTCTGTACTTTTATGTAGTTCTGTACAAAATCCCTATAAGTAATAACTCCATGGAATAAAGATTTATTTTAGCTCATAGTTTCAGAGGAATACTTAAAGTCATGTCTCCCAGAGAAGAGTCAATAACAAGCACCAGCAGAGTGCCTTATGTTTTGAAAATCCTTCAACATTCGCTGAACATACTTACCCAACAAATGTGAGAATAAAGTGTTTTCCCTGCAAGCTTCACAATAAATACTGAGTGTTTGATGCCATATTTTATTGAATATTGACTATGCCCTAAAATCTTTACATAGATCATGTCCTGCAAACTTCAAGCAAACCTTACATAGCAACTACTTATACTCTCTTTAGTAGATAAATAAACCAAGAAATAGAATCCACGGGGTCTACATCTGGTAGCACCCATGCCTACCTCTCAGCACTATACTGCTAAAAACTCATGGATAGAATGTTAGTTTAAAATTACTGTCAAATGAGGATATTTATTTATACCCATACAGTCATTTCTGAAATGGTGATCACTGAAAGACCTCAGAGCTCAAGAAAACATGTATTTCAGAGAATAGGAGACTGATAGACCAATGCATCTGATTGGTGAATAATGCAAAATCCAAAAGCAAATTTCTAATTAAAATATTATAGATCATTCTCAATTGCACTTTTACAGTAAACATGGCCACACGGTTGGTTAATGTAATGGGCGGCATACAGTATTTATACTGATGGACCCAGTACTGGAAGGTTCCCATGTCACAGGAACAATATTCTAAGATGCATAAGGTTGGTTTTGAATATGTCTTTAAATGAGGGTTATAGCACAAAGTTTAGCAAGGGCTGTCCTGTGCTGGCATTTATTTCTTGAGTATATTTGAAATCACTTCACTCTTCTTCTAGGCTATTTAGGGAACCGTCAAAATATCATCCCGGCTTTATCCCATGAGCTACAGGCACAGAGCTTCTAAGCATTTTATCTCCTCTGACATTTGGTTTGAGGTGGCTTTTTCTAATTCTGGGTTTTTAATTAGGTCTATTGTGGTTCTCCAAAATGTGTAAAGGAAAACGCTTTTAATGATGCTGAATAACATTTACCTTCTAAGTCCCAGGCTTAGAATGCACACAAGAGCATCAAGCATCTTCCATTGTATGTTCATATGTGTGGCTCATACTTTTCTGAAAAATGTCATGGGGTGGTTTTCATCTCATATTCAAGTAGCATTTCATAATAAAACACAAAACTCTAAATATAGAAAAGCTGAGTTCTGAGCAAAATTTCTTTCCCTAAAATCAAACTTGATTTGATAAAATCAGATAACTTCCAGTAATAATTGACTTTTCCTCTTCCTTCTACTCAGTATCTGTTACATTGCAAATCCTGATCATATTGGTATTATCTTAGAAATCCTCTCCTCTCCTCTTCTCTCCTCCCCTCTCCTCTCCTCTCCTCTCCTCTCCTCCCCTCCCCTCTTCTCTCCTCCCCTCCCCTCTCCTCTCCTCTCCTCTTCTCTCCTCTCCTCTTCTCTCCTCTCCTCTCCTCTCCTTTTCTCTCCTCTCCTCTCCTCTTCTTTTTTTTTCTGTCCTCTCTCATCTTCCTCATTCCCCTATCCTTCTTCTCTCCTTCCACTGGAATTAATTCAACAGTTAGTGAGTTAACTTGTCATCCCATAAACTATTTCTCCCACTGTAGGGCATTTTTTTCTACATTACTACGAAATAATCTTTAAACTCTGATTTTCACATCTCCAATCGAAAATAGTTCCTAGTTTGCTGTTAGCCAAATGATTTTTAAATACACAAATTTCTTAGGCTAGCTTAATGTTTAGAAAAATTGTAGATGAATATATTCTATTTCTACTTTTGGATCCTTCACAAGGCACAAGAATGCTGTAATTACATATAAGATTGTCCTATTGGACAAAACTAAAATAATTCCATCTTCTTTACCTGTGTTTATGTTGTTCACTAAAGACCAGACTGTCAGGCATAAAATCTTCTCCCTGCTTCTAATCCCACAAGGTTCTATATGTCTTTTGGCTAACGTGCTGCAATCTTTTGAAAAGTCTGAACAACCCAGTCCACGCTCTAGCATGGAAGTCTGCTGCCAAGAAAAGCCCTCTATCTTCTAGTTCATCTCTAAATTTCCGTTCAACATCTTGTCCTGCTGAAACCATCTCTCTCCCTTCAGAATATTGTATTTTCTGATATCACTTCACATGGTGACAATTCGTCTATCTCTCATGTGTTACTAGGATCGCATGGAAGGGAGCCGTCCTCATGGCGCATCATTGCTGTCTCCAGCTACGTACCGTGTTTCTTGGGAAATGCCCCATCCTAAATTGTAAGCTGTCAGTTTACACTACCCTTCACTACCTGACTGAAAATTACTTTCATTTCTTCATGAACATTCAATTTCTCAAATACTCATTTGTCTTAAATCTTTGGGAAATGGGTATGTTATTAAATGTTCTCTGAAGCAAAGCCTCTCAGTTTCTTGAGCATCTATCTCCCTAGTCTTCCATATCCTAATTTCTCCCATTTTACTATCATGGCTTAAAACTTGTTATTACAATTATAGTCCTCTATTATCTTACTTTTCATTAAATTTGTTGTTTGACAATTTCATACACGGTTATACCACATGGTTATTTTGTTTTGTTGTTGTACTTTTTATTCACTTTACATCTCAGCCACTGTTCCCACTCCTGGTTCCTCCTTCCACAGTCCCTTCCCCATACCCCATCTCCCTCTACTCTGAAAGACCGGCATCCCACCCCCATATCCCGATGCCCTGGCACATCAAGTCTCTGTGAGGCTAGGTGCTTCTTCTCCCACCACAGCCAAACAAAGCAGCCAAATTAGGGGAATAGATTTCACATACAGGCAGTAGTAATTAGGGATAGCCCTTGCTCTAGTTCTTTAGGAACCAAGCTGCACATTTGCTACTTATGTACGGGGAAGCCTAGCTTCAGTCCATGTATGTTCTTTGGTTCGTGATTCAGCCTGTAAAATGGTCCAGGTTAGTTGACTCTGTTGGTCTTCATGTGGAGTTCCTATACCCTTTGTGGCGTTCAATGCTTTCCCCATCTCTCTTCCATAAGAGTCCCCAAACTCCATTCAGTGTTTGACTGTAGATGTTTGCATCTGTCTGACTCAGCTGCTGAGTGGAGCCTATCAGAAGACAACCATGCTGCACATCAGGCTATATATCTGAGTGTAGATGTACAACAAAACAATACCAAGTGGCTAAAAGTAAAACTGGTGATTACATTTTGCTGAATAGTCTCCCCGGAAGGATGATTCAGTGAAGCTTAAGAAATAAAATCATGTTCTTTGTAAAAAAAAAAAAAAGACAACCATGCTAGACTCCTATCTGCAAGAAAACAAAGTATCAGTAATAGTGTCAGAGATTGGTGCTTGCCCATAGGAGGAGTCTCAAGTTGAGCCATTTATGCCTTCGGCATTTCTCAGTTTCTGTTTCATTCCCTGGCCCTGATTTCTTGTAGGCAGAATAAATTTGAGGACAAAAGTTTTGTGGGTGAGTTGGAATCCTTATTGCTCACTGGGATTCCTACCTGGCTAAAGGAGTGGCCTCTTTACACTCCATATCCCCACTGCAGCTAAAGGTGCTCACATTGACTCTTGGGAGCCTCCCCTATGCAGCTCTCTGGCACATCCTCAAGATGCTCCCCACTCCACCCTTTCCAGCTGCAAATTTCCACTCATTCTCGTGGCTATCTGGACATCTTCCCTGTCTCTCCCCATATCTGATCCTGAAACCTCCCATATTCTCCTCCACATCCCCTCTATAACCCAGTTCTTTCCCTCTATCTCCCTCTTACAACTATTATATTTATTTTTCTAAGTGAGATTCAAGCATCCTCGCTTGGGCTTTCCTTCTTGTTTGGCTTCTTTGGGTCTGTGAAGTGTAGTGTGGGTGTCCTCTATTTTATGGCTAATATCTACTTATAAGTGAGTACATACCATGCATGTCCTTTTGGGTCTGAGTTTTCTATATGACAAGAACTTCAAGTCTCTGAAGAAAGAAATTGAGGAAGATATCAAAAGATAGAAAGATCAGTAGGATTAACAGAGTGAAAATGGCCATCCTACCAAAAGCTGTCTACAGATTCAATGACATTCCCATCAAAATTCTAACACAATTCTTTACAGACCTTAAAAAACAATTCTCAACTTCATATGGTAGAAGAAAAAACTGAGGATAGCTAAAACAATCCAGATCAATAAAAGAACTTCTGGAGGTGTCACTCTCCCTGACCTTAAGTGGTAAAACAGAGAAATAGTAATTAAAAACTGCATGGTATAGATATAGAGACAAACAGATTGATCAATGGAATCGAATTGAAATCTCTGAAATAAATCCATGTACCTATGGACAGTTGTTTTCTTTTGACAAAGAAGCCAAAATCATACAGTGGAAAAAAGAAAGCATCTTCAACAAATGGTGCTAACTAGATGTCTGCATGTAAATGGTGCAAATAGATCCATATCCACTATCTTGCATAAAACTCATTTTTTGTATCAAAGTGGATCGAAGACCTCAATGTAAAACTGTATACACTAAATCTAGCAGAAGTTTGTGAATAGCCTTGAACTTATTAGTACAGGAGACAATTTGCTGAACAAAACACCAGTAACTCAGGCTCTAAGAATGATGATTAATAAACGGGTCCTCATGAAACAGCAATGCTTCTGTAAGGCAAAGAGGACAAAACAGCAGCCTACAGAATGGGAAAAGATTTCACCAACACTACATCTGACAGGTTTACAAAGAACTCAAGAAGTTAGACACCAACTTCCAAGAATACCAAATACCCAGTTTAAAAATGGGGTACGGAACTAACATAGGAATGGGGTAATTCTCAACATAGGAATCTTGAGTGACCAAGAAGTATTTCAAGAAGTGTTCAAAGTCTTTAGTCATCAGGGAAATGCAAATCAATGACTCTGAGATTCCATTTATATCTGTCAAAATGGCTAAGATAAAAAAATTCAAGTGATAAAACATGCTGGCAAGGATGTGGAGAAAGGAGAACACTCCTCCATTGTTGATGCGAGTGCAAACTTGTACAACCACTTTGGAAATCAATTCAGTAGTTCTACCTGAAGACCCAGCTATGCCACTCGTGGCATATACCCAAAAGATAGCCCTATTCTACCACAGGGACACTTGCCCAACTATGTTCAAAGCAGCTATTCATAATAGCCAGAAACTAGAAATAATCTAGATGTCCCTCATCTGAAGAATGGAAAAGAAAATATGGTGTATCTATACAATGGAACACTATTCAGCCAGTAAAATCATGGACATCATAAAGTTTGCAGACAAATGAATGGAACTGGAGAATATCATCCTGAGTGAGGCAACCCAGACCCAAAAGTTTATAACACATTTTAATTACTCTCCTCCATCCTCTCTCATCTTCCCCCAACTATGGTCAAAACCACTTCCTCTCTGATGATCTTGTTTTTACATTCAGGTTTTTTTGTTTTATTTTTACTGAGTTTTACCAGGGACATCAGAGTGATGATAGGTATGGAACTATCTAGTGACACATGATGGGTTCACCAGAGGGCAGACAACTGAAAACAATGATTTCCATTTTTCTTGCATCCTTCAGTAGCCATGAGTTCAGCATGGACACCTAAGGCTTTGTGATCTCTTCACATTCATAACAGGCTGATGCCAGTAGTGATCTTGTGCAGATCCAGTGTTAGCAGCAGGAACTGCTGTGAGTTATGATGGTTTTGTCATACCCAGGAAATGATTTCACAGCCCTACTCCTTGTCTTCCAACTCTAATATACTTTTGCCTTTTCTTGATGATATTTCTTGAGCCTTATAGGAGGTAGCTTAAATGTCATTAGATATAAGCATTCCACTGTTCCTAACTCCAGGATCTTCAGCAGCCAAGAGTCATTAGGGTATCTCTAGCTACCTAATTTCTCTCAATCTCCCTGAGATGTCTTAATGTCGCCACTTTTCACTTTGGAACCACTAAGCAAGTGAGCCTACCATCACTCTACGCACCTTAAGTCTTCTCTTGTTTTCTTGTCCCTCTTAAATGGCATGGAGAATAACCACAATATCTTCTGAAACATAAACTCAACCCATTTTCCTTTTCATCCTGACATGCTATTCTTTGGGCTAAGCTGCTATTGTGTTTAAAACCATCCTTTTCAATTTCTGCCCTCTCCGGCCCCAGGTACTCATGAGCCAGAATGCAGCTGAATAAAAGCAAACTCATAGTGAGGTATCTCCCTTTAAACATTCTCCTGCGTATGAAAATGTATATGTTTTGAGGTATTAATGAGTGCTGGCATTCATGCTCTGCTTTCCTAGCCCATCGACTTCCCACTCTTCTACAGATTGGGTTCAAACTTCTTTCTTCTCACCCATAGTATTTTGTCTTCCACACTCACTTTCAGCTAATGAATTTGGTTTCAGCCATACCAAGAAGTTCAGTAAGATTCACCAGGTTCCCCATCTGTTCTACCAATAGCTATGATTATGTACTATACCGTCCTTCTTATTCCAGGAAGTAATTGCCACAGTTTCTACCCAAACCCAAACTATCCACATGTGAGCTATATCTTATTCCCATATATCTTTCCAATATTTACCTAAAAATTCTATTTTCTCCAGGATATCCATTCTGATTTTTTTCTATCTAATCAACCCAAATATGTTATTTTTCACATCTTATTTTTCCAACTCATTACAACAGCTCATGATAGCACTTTACCAAGCTCCTACTCTGTTTCCATTTTATTACTTCATTCTTCAACAAATTTTACATGAAATATTTGTATTATCTATGATTCCTTATATTCTCTCTCTTTTGTGTGTGCTGGTGGGGCCCTAGAGATTGTACTCAGGATGTACCTTATCACCAACCTATATACTCAGCCCACTTCTTTTTTTATTACTTTTATTTTTCTATAATCCAGTCATTATTCCCTCCTGGTCCATCCCTCCAATTCCTCATCCCATTCCTCCTTCCCCTGTCTCCAAAAGGATGTCCCCACTCCCTCCTACTAGGCCTTCCCCACTCCCTGGGGCCACTCCTATGAGGCATGTATTCCTTCAATTGCTAAAATAGCTCTTGTCAATCTCACCAATGTTTCTCATACTGGTACATGTACAAACCATTTCTAATTTTTTTTATTTTGACTAAGCAGCCTCATTCATCAGAGTTGAGCACTCCCTCCATTGCATACTCTTTCGTTCAATGTATTCTTTTGAATTTCTTCATAGTTCCATAGCTGCTCCTTTGTAAGAACTCTCCCTACCTTGTTTGCCTCTTGACTTTGTAATCCAGAGCTGAAAGTTTTGTGTTTTTCTTTTCAACTAGACTGGATTCTTTAATTAATATGTCTTTTTGATAGCTTTTTGCTATCAAAGTTATGCTTTTTGACAAGAATTCTCACATTCATATCATCATATATTTATTTTTTTTTGCATGTATGGGCATTTTGCATGCATGCAGGCACTTCTGTGACCAGAAGTGAGCATCAGATTCCCCAGAACTGGAGTTACAGATGGCTATGAGCACCACATGGGTGCTACGAATTGAAATCACATTCTCTGGAAGAGCATTCAGTGCTCTTAATTGTGGAGACATCATGCAGTACCTGATACAACTATCTTAAGTCCTTGTAACCAACTCTCATTTAAACACATACACTTTCAAGTCTAATACATATCAACTTAACCTGCACACATCTTTCCCTAAAAGGCATCCTATTAAGACTAATCTCCACACAAATTAACTCAACAAATCTTCACATTGCTCAGGCCAGAAATCTTGAGTTATGTTGGATTTTTACCCCTTGTTCCTTAACCAATTTCTTAAAAAAAAGTTGTAATAGAGAATATAACAACCTCTCCCATATGCCTGATTGTCACGAACCCAGGTCATCTTCATTGTCTCCTAATAAAGTCATAGAAACTCATGTCCATGTAGGTTTATTCACCCACATCAATTAAAATAGAAAATGTGTTCTTAAATGGTGAATAGATCTTTCCAATTCTGGCTGTTCTCACCTGTCTGGTGTTACTTTTCTTTCCCAGACATAGTACGTTCTAGCCTCACTGACATAGCTTTCTCCTGAATGTACTGAAGGACCTTTAGGCTTAACATTCTCCCCACCAGAAATGCTATTATTCTCCCAGCTGCTTCTAGATTAGCACCAGTCTCTTCCAAGTCTTCCTTTTATCAGCAAAGTTCATCTGTAACCTCTCTGTATTCTGATCATTTTTCCCTCTAGTTTTTGGTCCCAGTACTCTAGCCTCAAACTTTATCTGAATTTTCAGATAAGGTTCAATAATTTAGTGTATTGTTTATTGTTAATATTCCCTGTTAAAGAAACTCAACAAAGAAAGATACTTGCGTGTGTTTTCTGAGTATTCTAATATTTAGTTAATAGTCATTAGATAAATGTGTTAGTAACATGGTCAATCAATAACTAAGAGTGTCTATTCATCAAATACTAACAGCTAGCTTTACAGGCATTCTTGACCATACACAGCCATCATGATGTTTAAACATGCCTTTAATCGTAGCCTTTGGAAACCTTAGCCAGGTGGATCACAAGTTTAATTCTTACCCAAGTGAGAACTTGTATCACAGAGGAAAAGGAGAAATAATCAAACACTATGAAAGTGGAAATTTTAAGATAATGGGGACAGTATACATGTTTTGCACTGTGTGTATTTGTCTTACACTTTGCCTTTCCTTTCACAGTTTTGAATGAAAATTAACAGTAGAGGCTAGCAAGATGACTCAAACACCATGTCTGATACCCTAAGTTTGCTTCTGGGATTCCCACACACTGAAAGGAGAGAACCAACTCCCACAAGTTTTCCTCTGAGCTCCACATACATGCTATTACATGTGCACACCCACAAATACACACACATCAAATACATACATACATACATACACACATACATAAATACAGTGAAAAATAAAGCAAAAGTTTGTCCAGAGAGGAAATATCCCTTCTGAGGTGAGATAATAGCTCTTTAAGAACTATGTTGAACCCCTTCATGATAAAAGTCCTGGAAAGAATAGGAATTCAAGGTCCATACCTGAAAATAGTAAAAGCCATATACAGCAAACTAGTAGCTATCATTAAACTAAATGGAAAGAAACTTGAGGCAACCCCACTAAAATCAGGGACTAGACAAGGCTGCCCACCCTCTCCCTACTTATTCAATATAGTTCTCAAAGTCCTAGCCAATCAGAAACAAAAGGAGATCAAAGGGATACAGATTGGAAAGGAAGAAGTCAAAATATCACTATTTGCAGATGATATGATAGTATACTTAAGTGATCCCAAAAGTTCCACCAGAGAACTACTAAAGCTGATAAACAACTTCTGCAAAGTGGCTGGGTATAAAATTAACTCAAATAAATCAGTAGCCTTCCTCTACACAAAAGAGAAACAAGCCGAGAAAAGAATTAGGGAAACGATACCCTTCATAATAGTTCCAAATAGTATAAAATACTTCGGTATAACTTTAACCAAGTAAGTGAAAGACCTGTATGAAGAATTCAAGCCTCTGAAGAAAGAAATTGAATAAGATCACAGAAGATGGAAAGATCTCCCATGCTCATGGATTGACAGGATTAATATATTAAAAATGGCCATTTTACCAAAAGCAATCTACAGATTCAATGCAATCCCCAACAAAATTCCAGTCCAGTTCTTCAGAGAGTTAGACTGAACAATTTGCAAATTCATCTGGAATAACAAAAAACCCAGGATAGCTAAAACTATCCTCAATAATAAAAGGACTTCTGGGAGAATCACTATCCCTGAACTCAAGCAGTATTACAGAGCAATAGTGATAAAAACTATATGGTATTTGTACAGAGACAGGCACAAAGACCAGTGAAATAGAATTGAAGACCCAGAAATGAACCCACACACCTATGGTCACTTGATTTTTGACAAGGAGCCAAAACCATCCAATGGAAAAAAGATAGCCTTTTCAGCAAATGGTGCTGGTTCAACTGGAGGTCAGAATGTAGAAGAATGCAGATCGATCCATTTTTATCACCCTGTACAAAGTTTTAGTCCAAGTGGATCAAGGACCTCCACATCAACCCAGATACACTCAAACTAATAGAAGAAAAAGTGGGGAAGCATCTCGAACACATGGGCACTGGAAAAAATTTCCTGAACAAAACACCAATGGCTTATGCTCTAAGATCCAGAATCGACATGGGATCTCATAAAACTGCAAAGATTCTGTAAGGCAAAGGACACTATGGTTAGGACAAAATGACAACCAATAGATTGGGAAAAGATCTTTACCAATCCTATAACAGATAAAGACCTTATATCCAAAATATACAAAGAACTCAAGAAGTTAGACCGCAGGGAGACAAATAACCCTATTAAAAAATGGAGTTCAGAGCTAAACAAAGAATTCACAGCTGAGGAATGCTGAATGGCTGAGAAACACCTAAAGAAATGTTCAACATCTTTAGTCATAAGGGAAAGGCAAATCAAAACAACCTTGAAATTCCACCTCACACCAGTGAGAATGGCTAAAATCAAAAACTCAGGTGACAGCAAATGCTGGCGAGGATGTGGAGAAAGAGGAACACTCCTCCATTGCTGGTGGGATTAAACACTGGTACAATCATTCTGGAAATCAGTCTGGGGGCTCCTCAGAAAATTGGACATTGCAGTCCCTTAGGACCCAGCTATACCTCTCTTGGGCATATACCCAAAAGAACCTCCAACATATAACAGAGACAAATGCTCCACTATGTCCATAGCAGCCTCATTTATAATAGCCAGAAGCTGGAAAGAACCCAGATGCCTTTCAACAGAGGAATGGATACAGAAAATGTGGTACATCTACACAATGGAATACTGCTCTGCTATCAAAAACAATGACTTTATGAAATTCATAGGCAAATGGAAGGAACTGGAAAATACCCTGAGTGAGGTAACCCAATCACAGAAAAACACACATGGTATGCACTCATTGATAAGTGGCTATTAGCCCAAATGCTCGAATTACCCTAGATGCACAGAACACATGAAACTAAAGAAGGATGAACAAAATGCGAATGCTTCACTCCTTCTTTAAAAGGGGAACAAGGGGAACAAGAATACCCTTGAGAGGGAATAGGGAGGCAAAGTTTAGAACAGAGGCTCAAGGAACCCATTCAGAGCCTGCCCCACATGTGGCCCTTACATATACAGCCACCCAATTAGATAAGATGGATGAAGCAAAGAAGTGCAGACTGACAGGAACCAGGTGTAGATCTCTCCTGAGAAACGCAGCCAGAATACAGCAAATACATAGGTGAATACCACTAAACTGAGAACAGGATCCCCATTGAAGGAATCAGAGAAAGGACTGAAAGAGCTTAAAGGGGCTTGGACCCCATATGAAAAACAGTGACAACCAACCAGAGCTTCCAGGGACTTAGCCACTACCCAAAGACTATACATGGACTGACCCTGGACTCCAACTGCATAGGTAGCAATGAATAGCCTAGTAAGGGCACTAGTGGAAGGGGAAGCCCTGGGTCCTGCTAAGACTGAACCCCCAGTGAACAGGATTGTTGGGGGGAGGGTGGTAATGGGGGGAGGATGGGGAGGGGAAGCCCATATGGAAGGGGAAGGGGAGGAGTTAGGGGTTGTTGGCCTGGAAACCGGGAAAGGAAATAACACTTGAAATGTAAATAAGAAATAACCAATTTAATAAAGATGGAGAAAAAAAAGAACATTGTCAAAATGTAAAAAAAAGAACTATGTTGAACTTTGTTTTACTCTTTGTTAATAAGAAAGCTATTTGCTATGCATATAATAATCAATATCCAATGATATAAACTTAGCTCACGCAAAAGTGTAGTGTGATTTAGACTCAAGCAGATTTGTCATGTGATAGGTATTTTTAATATATTTCGATTATGATCAAAACAAAAAGATAATTTCTTTGATTTCAAATAATTTTAAAGCCAAACCTGTCTTTACCTAAACATCTGCTATGTAATGCTTTAACCTCAAGGTTTGTGTGATCATCTATACTTTGTAAATGTGTTTTGAGGACTACATGAGCCATAGGGTATATTTATTACAGAATGTTCCATTATTTTGTAAAATATTCTGGATCTTTACTTGTCAATTGTTTTCCTCATTTTTACTCTTTTCTAGACAGAAGAAGTGTGAATAATTCATCTAGCTTCTCCTTATATAAAATTGACGGTGGCATTTAATCCTAGTGCAAAGTTTGGGTTCTCCACTCTGAAGGCTGCCCTTTTGGTGCATCATTTGCATAGCAAGCGCTTTGGTGAAAGAAGCAAGATCCTGATCTGGACCTGGATTTATGCTCACCTCATCCTCTGCATCTGTGGTACCATCTTTTCCTGAGCCTGTGTTTTCCTCACTGCAGTCTGTTGTCTCTGAGCTCATCATCATTCACCATCCCCCTGCCATGTTTCTCCACAAGCTCCTTACCATGCACCCTCTTGTCTTCATGTCGGCCTCACTAACTCAGTCTCAGTCCACACTCCTGCCACACTTGGTTTTCACTGTTTCTCAAATCCCATCAACCCATTCACCTTAATTAGAGAATTATGGGAACAATTAAACGTTGTCTCCTTAGTGCTAGAAATCTGACTAGCTTAGACTCTCATGGGCCTTCACACTTGATTTCCTACCAAGGTCTCTTTCATCTCTGTAGACTCCACTCACATTTCCCAGCAGGGCTTTTTCTTTCCACAGCACGGCCAGTGAATGAGCTGACTCAGGACTTCAACCCAATCTTCACTGGGTACTGGGTTGTTTATTTGCTTTATGATGACATTAGTTAAGTTAGCATAAATATCAATTTCCCAATCAAAGTAAGAGCCCTGGGTAATATTAGATCTATTTCATGATATTTTCTTTATCTACTAGCCTTCTACATCAAAACTTCATTATTTATAATGAATGAATACCATACCTTAATTTCATCCTTACTAAGAACTAAAAATTGAGATTCTTAATGAACTTCTGAATTAGTAATACAAAGATGCATTGTACATCGTGTCTCTGAAGAGCTACACACATGACAAATCTAAGATTCTTGCTATGAGTATTTTAAGGCATATTTTAATGAATTATTGCTAATAATTTGAAGAACTTAATTTTACTTTAAGATTAGTACATTAGTTCTTGCATTTTTAATAACCACTAGATATGCTACTCTTTCATGAGAACTCTAATCTCTATTATTCATAAATTACATATTCCAAATTAGATAAAGTAATGTTAAAAACTGCACTCCTAGAACTTATTGTGGCAGAAAAAAATGGTTCTGCTGCCCACATAGGTCAGTTGACACGCTGATAGGTTTAGCAGTTGAAAAAACAAAACAAAGCTAGTCATATTTCTATCACTAAGGAGGCCATGTTTAATTGTTTCCATAGTTTTCTAATCAAGGTGTTTATAAGCAACAATTTAAGCAAAGATGGATACTGAAATAAAAACCAAATGAAACATGAAACTGAGCTAAAATATCAGGGCAAAACGTAAACACAAAGAGAGCTAGACTGTGAGGAAATTATGAAAAAGGAGGAAATAATAATGTGTTGTTGTAGTAGCTCGGGTTCTGGGGAAAGTAGCCCTAGAATGGACCCTTGAAAGACAGAGCTGTTTTATCCTTGCAGGTGACTTTGTAAAGGATGGGACGATTGTTTCGTGCATCCCTTTCACTGCACAAATAGGACCAAACCGCAGCACATTCAAGACAAGTTAGTAAACTCCAAGTTTTTAAAAGGTTCCTGATCAAGTAACTGTGCTGAACATTAAAGATGTCATTTAAATACAATGTCAGTCCATGTGTATGTAATTCAAATTTTATTAATTTAATCTTTTGAGCATAGTGAGTTAGCTCGCTCACCAGTAAAAATGCTGCTTGCTGAGTACATTCAAGGCTCCTTAATACCACAATAACTAAATACAAATAAAAAAGAGAGCCATTAGCTCTGAGGGTTGGAAATGGTGTCAGGTTGTGGTGTTTCATGTTGCTAAATGACGTGTTAGTGTTCCTCTATTCCTTCTGGGTACCTGATCCCAAAAGCAGAACCATGCTCTTTACTGAAACTCGCCTTGGTGCTGAAACTCTGTTCTTACTCACTCTGGTCCCACTATCATCAGTGATCTCTCTAGACTGTGAGCAATGGGAAAGACAGTGAGGACAATTCACTGCTGTGGCAATAAAGCATATTCTGGTTATTGCGTGGCTTTCCTCTCAGTCATATAATTTTGAAAGATCCTTATGTACAAACTTTATTAGCTGTATAGATGTTGTTGTAAAATTATATAAAATGGCTTTCTTTTATCCCTACTAGATCCTGCACCACAGTGCCTTAAGATATCTGCTAAATATCTTGCCAGAAACACACATCCCAATTCCGTGGCAGCCCAGTGTCTCTAGCTGCCGCACACTCGCTTAAACTTAAATCGCTACATGAAAGAACACAGAACACAATAACCTCTGATCCAATTGATAAGATATAGTTGCCCACCTAAACAGACAAAGCCCTGTACACATGCATCCCTTAATACTCAGAACAACCTGTAAATGCAGAGTGGAATCTTAACGTCAGCCTCTATGTTCTCTCCACGGCTTCTCTCCTCCTATTTCCAGTCTCCTCCTCTTCCCTCAAACTTTTCTCCCGCCCATCCTTTCTTCTTGTCCAATGACAGGCTTCATTCTATCTTGTACCTGCCTTCCCCTGCCTAGTGAAATCATCCCACGACATGCATAGAGAATTTTTACTTCTACTTGGCTGTCTGAAAACATGACTCCTTTGAAAAACTATTCAACTAGAGCTGGGGAAACTCCTCATTCTCAAGAAATTGTATTCCTATCTTTAGCAACTAACAAGTCTACCTTTTTAAAAACACTGGGATTTTCCTTTGTGAATTATGATAGAGAGAGGAGAGGAGCTATATTTAGACAAATGCTAGGTTAATAAATAGACTAGAAGATAAATAGATGTGATAGAAACTGATATAGAGATAGTTAGATGATATAGATGATAGATGATAGATAGATAGATAGATAGATAGATAGATAGATAGATAGACAGACAGATAGATAACAGATAAGTTGAAGTATATTGTCTTTTTTTTAAAATGAGTCGTGCTCAGAGTTTACTTTACAAATACATTTGACAATTATCAGATAGCTACTTGGTAGCACAAAATAATTCATTCCATTTTTTTTCTTGTATAATACGTGCAACAGGTACTAAAATATTTAGAATGATTAAATGCATTTACTGTATTTAGCATTACTCAGCTTTATTCTAAAGCCTGCTTTCCCTTTCATGCCTTCACTGTGAGAGACCTATCAGCAAAGAAAGCAATCCTATCCTTTCCTTGAAGAGAAAAGCTACTGGTGTATTTTAAATGCTTGTGTGTGTTATGTGTATGTGAAAATATTGAACTTGGTCCCACTAATATATACAATTTGTATTAATAAAAAAATTGAATATTAAACTATGTAAAATTCTTATATGAACTCAGGTTACTGGTCATAGGCTCATTTTCAGGACATAAATATTAAAAGCTATTAGAAAAACATGTTTAGTGACCATGCACTGTTCGTCATTATAGTAGTAGAAAGAGTTGTTAGAGTGAGTGTACAGGTTAACAAGGAGACTGCATAGGACTTGTCTCTAAGGATTGCTCTAAGACACTTCTGTGACAACTCAGAGAAGAAAATAAGTTTTGAGCAACACTTTGCAATTGCAGAACACTAATAAAGAATGCAGACATGTAACATATTCAAGAATAAGAAGCTTTAGACAACCAGCTCTCTGGCATCAAGACATGGATGAGCGTATTTGGAGATGAATATGGAGAATCTCCCCAAAAGGCCTCATCATACTGTGTTCCCTCTCATCACATGGTCAATGCTGAGTCTTGTTTCTTCCACTAATTCATCCATCATACTATGTCTCTTGTTGTGAATCTGCATTGGTTCTCTGGGCACCGGGACCAGTGACTTTCTTCACTTGAAGCCTCAGACCTTGATGCCAGTGTAGAAAGTTTTCTTTCGAGGTCTGAGACTTTTTAGCTGTCTAGAATTCCTAAATGAATCCTGTGAATAGAACTCACTTTCTGGGTTGAAGTCGTCTGGACTTCCCAGAACTAATAATTCACATGAAAAATGAAGAGTTTTCAAGAAGTTGGCACTCATCTTTGGCACTTGGGAATCATTGGGAAGGCAAGTTCTGACACCATCTATTTGCTCCTGACTACATTCTAACTGATCTCCCTCCCATAAAAATCATCTCTCTACCTTAGCACTCAAATTCGGCATTGGTATGCCCCTGATTTTCAAGAAGGAAAAACCTTAAGTTCTAACTGCTATTTTGATAACCTCTTCTTTCTGGGAACTGACTCAATTACTTTTTCATTTTAAAAAAAATCCATTGTTCAAGTTCTGTTGAAGTCATGGCAAAGCTTTTTATTTTAAGAGAAAAATGTTACTTAGTAAATTAACCATTCCATCAAATGTTACATCAGTCAAGTGCTACTAGCATATTTCTATCGTATTGTTCAGAATGAGGTAGCTTGTTACGTTCCAAAATTGCAAGTAATATTTCTCTCTAATAAGTTACCTATCAGCCTAAAAGAAAACAATATGACAAAATAGCAACTATGCCTCCCCATTAAAGAAAAGAAATGGCCAGTGCAGAATGAGCCAAGAAGTGCTTTTCCATTTCTCTGGAAACTCCACACTACTGTCCAAGACACTAGAGCTATGTAAAACATGAAAGAACACATCTTGACTTCTAGAAGATAAATGTTCCTATATGAGATTATGACGACAGCAAAGTAATTTCTGAACACCTATTGTTTCCGCTGGGAATAACTTGGTTGTACTATGTCTATGTATATACTTACAACATAATTCCACCTCATGCCACCGTGTGCATTATGAACTGTTTATTTGAGCAAAAACAGAGGAGCACATTTAACACCAACTGTAATTCGGTGTGCACACCAACAACGTGAGAGCTCTTCAGCCCACTTAGGCAAGGAGACTGACTACACAGCAGCAAAGAAATCACATGGCAGACTGAAATCACACAGAATAGCACTATCCAAACCACTGCCTCAGTAGGATACGCATGATAATCTAAATTGAAAAGTAAAACTTTGCACTCCAAAAGCTTACCTGAATTTTCTTCCATGTTTTTGTGTCATAAAGAATAATTATTTTGTTTGTACTGTAGGTTGGTCCTAATGTTTTGTGTATCTTTATTTTCATGTGGCTCAGTGGTTTTTAAAGTTATTAGATAGGCTTTAAGTTATTAAATGGTCTGTTTTACTCATGCCCACTATAGTTACATTGTGTACTAAATGTACCAAGAATTTTTAATCTATGGCATATACATGGAAAACATAACTGTTATTAATTCACTAGAAACCTCTTGCCCCTACAAAATACATTTTTACTTAGAAGTGTCCCACAATGGAAAACCAAACATCATTGTTAATTTATTCTCTTGTATTAGTGCAAAAGAGTGGATTCACGAATGACCCCTAAAAGAAATTTCAATATGCTTCATAAACGTGGTAATTATTTCTCATCATCTCTACTTTCCCTTCTGAACATAATCATTTGGTCACAGAGTATTAACTTGAAGGGAAGAATGTAGATTAAAATCAGACTGGAGAGACATTTAAATCAATCAGTAAAGTATCAATTTAGCAACCATAAGAACCTGGGTTTGAGTCCCAGAACCAGCATTAAATATTTTTTAAATCAAAGACGGTCGTACACATTTGAAATCCAATCATGGGGAAACAGACTTGGTCTCCCTGGCCAGCCAGCTCACCTACTTGGCATGTTCCAAGCCAATGAGAGACAATGTCTGAATAAATAGGTGGTTGGAAGAACAACACCTAAGTCTGGCCTATACCTGATATATAAATATACATACACATACATACACATACGTAAAAAAATTGCACATTTAAATCACACAGATACAAAGTGGTGTGCCTACTGTTTGCAATTGCATTCAATTCTAGCACCAAACATAATAATAATGTACTCCTTTAACGGTTTTATAAGATATCTGATCTTATGACAGAGTGGAAACAGAATTCTCTGTGATGTCACTCTTTACAGTGAACATTATTATGCACCTTGTTATGGCCTAAATGTGAAATGTCCCCTTCAAGTTCCTGTATTTAAATACCTGGTTCTGAGCTGGTACTACTACTTCAGAAGGTTGAGGAACTTTATGAGTTAGGGCTTCAGTGGAGGAAGTCAGTGAGTCAGTGGGGATGACTTAAGGTTTAGAGCCCATCCCTGTTTCTAATGTTTGCTTGCATTCTCTCTCTCTCCCTCCCTCTCCCCCTCCCCCTCCCTCTCCCCTTCCCCCCCCTCCCCTCTTCTCTCTCTCTCTCTCTCTCTCTCTCTCTCTCTCTCTTTCCCTCCCCCCCCTTACTGGTCAATCTGGTCAATCAAGATATATACAAATACTCTTGTTCTTGCTGCCATAAGGTTTTCCCACCACTGTGTCTCCTCTGCCGTGATAGAGTGTGTCTTCAAAATGTCAGCCCAGGCAAATTCTTTCTCCCCTCAGTCGTGTCCTGTCAGGCATTTGGCTACAACAATGAGAAAAATAATACACTCCCAGACAGCAAGGTTCCGAGCATGATAGAAGCTATATAAATTGTAGGAAGAATAGAAGTTTTCTCCTTTACTCTAAAGAAAGTACTACCTGAACTATATTTAGAGACTTTTGTCTCTGGATCATTTTGTTATAGGAAGAGCATTGCTTGAAAAAAAAATAGTGGTAGTGAGTAAGTCCAAACCTGTACTAAAATGAGAGCCCTGTAGAATATAGGCACAGCTTGGTTTGTTGATAAAGTTTGAAGCTGTGAAGATGTTAAAGAGCTTAATAACCCCCCTTCAAAGTTGTTTAAGAGAAAGTTTCACCATCCCTGTAAACAGGTTGAGGAAAAATGATTTCATAATACAAGACTATCCATCCCACAGAGTTATATGATCTTTTGAAAAGATCAGGAGCCAGTATATCATTATATTTTTTCAAACATTAGTGAAACATATAAGCTACAGTAATGGCTGGCCTGGCAAGGTATATTTATGGTTCCAATAATGTCATGAATCTCATAGGAGTAACCAAATACTTTGTGCTTTGATTTAAAGCTCATTCCACAAAATAGAATTGTAGCATTCAGCATAGCTCCAGGAATGGACCTGAGTTGGACATTGTGAGAATGAAGAAAAGATAGACTCATGGAAAAACTGTCCTTGGGTGGCCCGGTGTCTCTGATGGACAAGGCTCAGCATCCTGCAAACTCAGCATGCCTAGTACATGCAGGTGAACATGGAAGCATGGCCATTACAGCTGAACAAGGAGATAAAACTCTAACACACAGATAAACAAGGAGTTGGGGTTTATGGTATATACCTGTATCAAGGAAACAGGTTTATCTAATCCCCTTTGGGTTGGTCTCTGTAGGGGAGCAGTCTTCAGGTTATAAGTATTCTGAGGTTAATGGACATTTTCTGCACATACTGTCAACACAGACACTCAGACCAGAGAAAGGTTTTGATATCCCTCTGAGACTCAACACTAGGGAGAAGGCTTTACCATTTTCCCATAGATCAAAGGCTAGGTAGGGTCTTTGACATGGCCATCCCCATGTCAACAATACATTCAGAACTTCACTGACTCGGGACATCCTATGCTGCTTACAGGGAAATCATTCCTGACTTTGCAAACTGAGCCAAGAACCCCTGACTACAGGGGCGGATCTACTTCCAATGTTTTGTTAAACAAAAATAATACCAAAGTGCCTGTTAAACCCCTAACCTTATACCATAGATTGGTGCACCTTTCAATTTGTATCAGTAAAGCTTCCTTTTGCAGTAGATTGTTGTTAATGTAGAGACTCACCACTTGTCTAAGTATAGAGAATAAGTAATTGTGGAGTTCTCAACCATAAATAGGACACCTGTGGTAATTTGAATAGAAGTAGCCCCTTAGGCTCATGCATGTGACTACTAAGCCCATAGAAAGTGGCACTAGTAGGAGGTGTGGCCTTTTTGGAGGAAATGTGTCACTGTGGAAGAAGTCTTTGAAGTCTTATATGCTCAAGCTAGAACTAGTATAGTAGTCTCTCCCTGCTGCCTGCAGATTAAGATGTAGAACTTTCAGTTCCTTTGCCAGTACCATATCAGCCTGCACCTTACCAGTTGCCGTGTCTCCCACCATGACAGTGATAGTCTAAATCTCTGTACTGAAAGTGAGCCCCAATTAAAGGTTTTCCTTGTAAGAGTTACCATGGTCATGGTGCTTTTTAACAGCAATAAAATCCTAACACAATATCTGTATAACACACACACACACACACACACACACACACACACACACACACACGTCTCCACTATCATCTTACAAGAGGGAGCATAAAGATTGTAAGAGCCAGAGGCTGAGGAAAATAGTGTTTTCCGGATATGAAAAGGCCATGGCGTACATGAATTAGCTACATCTATGTTTGACTACCTAAGAATTGTATAAGATAAAGCCAGTCAAAATTTCAATATGGATGAAGGAGGGGCTCATGATGTCCTACCCCTAGTTAAGAAGTATTCGCAGTTGATGACTGCTAGAAGTTAGGAGGGTCAGTTTTCTTCAGGAGCGTGCCCATGGTAGGATGCCCGTGCTCAGAGGACATATGGAAGCACTAACTAGAAATTAGGCTAGAAAAAGTTGACATTGAGTTAGGAGGCAGATGATGTGAGTAGAGGGTCTGAGAAAAGTTGAAAGAGTATGGGAATAAATATCATGAAAATACATTTTATATATATGCGTGAAAATCACAAATCATAAACTAAAAATTTACTTAAAATATCATTCTTGGGGAGAAAAGTCAGCCATTAAATACAAGGTAAGCATGAGAAGTTTCTCTTCAGCTTTTAAAGGTAAGATATGTCCACATTCTTTGAGAGTACCTCTATCTACGTCAAAGTGTACCCATGGTGAACAAAGCCCCCAAAAGTAGAAACTTGGTGAATTATAGACTTTTGAGGGTGATGGCCTATTTGTGTGGCTGGAGAGATGCTCAGTGGTTAAGGGTACTTGCACCATGGGGACCTGATTCTGGATACAGCATCTGTGTAAGACAGCAGAAGTAGCTGTGTGCCTGCAGCTCCAGTACTGTATGTAAGAGAGGGAGACCAGAGGATTTCCGTGAGCTCTGGCTTCCAGCTTACAGAAATCATAAGCCCTGTGTTCAGAGACCCTGATTCAAATGAGTAAGATGAACAGTGATAGTGAAGGGCACCAGAGGCCTTTCTCTGGCTTCTGTTCACATGCAGGGGCATTCATACCTACATGTACCTGTGTGTACCACACAAATTGTACATACATTTCACACATATACCACACTTGGAGACACATATACCAAAAAATAGGTATAATTATCTTTCACTTTTAAAGTTTTTAAAAAATATTTAGATTTATTTTATATGTGTTCCTATTTGCCTGCATGTGTACCACATGAATGGTGGTGCCCACAGAGGTCAGAAGAGGGCACTAGACCCTTTGAAACTGGAGTTACAGATGATTGTGAATCACCATTTGGGTGTAGAAATCCCTATCTAAATCCTCTATAAGAATAAGATATCCTCTTAACCACTGAGACATCTCTTCAGCTCCACTTTAAAAGAACAAATTTAATAGCTCTCAGCTGGCATCATTAAATGAAATTATAAACTGAAGAATAAATTAACAAAATATCCTATCTGTTGGTGTGCATTATAATTTCCCCCTTAACCGCAGCTTCATTTTCCATGGTTTGAGTTATATGTGGTCAAAAGTGGCCGATAAATATTAAATGGAAAATTCCAGACATAAACAATTCATAAGCCACACATTGCACACCATTCTGAGTAGCATTAGGAAATAAGGCATTCAATTCTGTTCCTTCTGGACCATGAATCATCATGTTCAGTACATCCATTACTGATCTAAGAGATCACTTGTCTTGGTACCATAGTGCTGGTGTTTTCAGTAATCCCTGTTTTACATTGTAATGGCCCCAAAGTATAAGTACAGACAGACAACAAGGCAGAAAACACAGACAGATCAATTCTAGTACTATACAACAACACTGCAGTGTGTGGGGAAAACACAGTGCATACAAAGGTTCTTATGAAGGGTTTCCAAAATCCACACTAGGGGGTCTTGAAACAGACTCCTGGGGTAAGGAGAACTGCTGTAAAGAGTGCTTATAAACTGCTACAAGCAACATAACTCCCCTTTTAAAAGCATCATAAATGATCTCCCTGGGATGCTAAATAAGAATCACACGCAGTGATATATTTGAGGTATCTTACAGAGGTCCAAATTTAAATGTAAATAGAGAAATTGTAAATGCATCACAGGTTGCATTGTTCCCTTTATGAAAACTTTGTGATTTTCCCCTTTCCATAACTTGTTTTACTTTTCTTAGGCCACCTCCTGTATCCTATGCTAATACCATGGTGCTAAGATTTGATAACATGTGCACTCCTAAATGCTAATGAAAAACATCCTATCATGTAACAGGAGTAAATTTCCTCACAACCCTGAAGCTGCAGAAAAATGTATTGGTGTACCTCATAAAGCTAATTCTACCTAGTAGGAAACTGAAATAATCATGGGGCTGTGCACCTAAGAAATAAATGTGAAAATTACGTACACTCATGTGTGTCATTATGGGAAGTGGCCTCTGAAGTATCGTGTATATAAGAGTCTTTTAGAACAACTATAACATAAAGATTACTGAATAACAGGAGAAATGTACCCTATTAGGCCCCAAGTTTGTAATTCTCAAAGTCAATGTTTTAATTATCATTTGATTTTCATAACATTCAAATTGGCATCCTTGCCCCTGAAAGGTATGAATTCTACTGAAGTTTCCTTCTCAGGACAGAAAAGAATATTGGGAACCCTATTCCTCACCTTGTGTTTGTTACGATAGTGCCATGAACATCATAAATTGTTTATTTAAACTTCAATAATCTTTGTGTCATTTACATTAAATCTGGTGTGTCCATGGGCATTCTGAAATAATGGAGGAAACACAAGAATCCTGACACAGTGGGCTTTCTAGAAACAGAAGAAAGATAACCATTTTTAGCAGGTGACATATTAGAGAACTCATAATTGGGGTCTTTCTTGGGGTCTGGAATTTGGCTTAAAGTGAAGTAAACTTCTCTCTCACTTTTAGCTTGAACTTCTAAGATCTATTTACAAAGCCACATTCAAATGTCACCTGCCAACCACTGCTCTCCCCATCCCAGAGTCTCTATACTTTCAGACGAGCAAACTAGAAAGCAATGGGTTTAAGTAAGATTATAGGAATAGCACATCGAAGGAGGAAATAAGAGACATATGGAGCTGCTCAGTACTAATGTCTGAGAGGGTGACCCAGCAGCTGCTTCCTACAGAACACAGCGTGGTATGAGATTCGATGGAGTCATCATCCTACCACTAGAAAATGAAGGAACATATTCAACATTTCATTATAGTGCATATTACATATTCAAAAATATGTGACAGGATTTCATTTGAGCTTTTAAAAATCACCCTTTATTGAATGGATTACATCTCTTTGGTAGACTTGAGGGTGTTTTTTTATATATGTATATTTATGGTTATGTTAAACAATTCCAACTATTTGATATATTGAAGGGATTTATGGTTTTATTATTTAAGTGTGATAAAAAAAAATAAATTGTTGAAGGTTAACTCATTTTATTAGAAAAAATAAAAGAACCAAAAAAGTAAAAGGAACTTCATATTTTGGGGAAAATCTAAATGCTAATAATAATAATATCAAAATAAAATGTTTTCATAATATTTAAAGATTTAAATCTGATACTAGTAAGTGATATTGTTCTGATATCTTACTATGCATGTATATTTTAGTGTTATATCTAAATTTCAACAATGTATCTACATCCCTGTATCTGTTTTATGTTAGGTGCTTTATTATCATACATTATTAATCATGCATGAAAGTCATTCCTAAGAGCAATTTCCAAATAAAGAAAAGACGACTTATAATTTTTAAAAAGCATCTAAAATGTCACAGGCATACATATGGACAAATAGGAGAGGTCCTTGCTGTGTCACTCATGATTCTCTTTCCAGGTCATTTAATGGATATCTTTTTTAAAAATATAAACACATTTATTTTCTTTCTTTTTTTTCCATCCCAACCATGGTTTCCCCCCACCTCTTCTCTCTCCTCCCAGTCCCTAACCCTCCTCCCCTCTGCTCCACCCCATCCATTCCTTTTCCTTTTCTCTTGAGAAAAGAGCAGGCCAACCAGGGATAGCAACCAAGCACGGACTATCAAGTTGCAGTAAGGATAGGAACCTCCCTTCAGATTAAGGCTGAAGAAGGCAACCTATTAGAAGGAAAGGGTCCCAACACAGGCAAAAGAGCCAGAGATAGCCCCTGCTCCCACTGTTTAGAGTCCCACTAAATCCAAGCTACACAGCTGTAATACATGCACAGAAGACCTAGGTCAGACCCAGGCAGGATTCCTGGTTGTTGCTTCAGCTTCTGTGAGTCCCGATGGGCCCAGGTTAGTTAATTTTGTAGGTATTCTTATGGTGTCATTAACCTCTCTGGCTCATACAATCCTTCGTTCCTGTACTGGCTGGTTTTGTGTGTCAACTTGACACAAGCTGGAGTTATCACAGAAAAAGGAGCCCCAGTTGTGGAAATGCCTTCATGGGATCCAGCTCTAAGGCATTTTCTCAATTAATGATCAAGGGTGGAGGATACAGCCCATTGTAAGTGGTGCCATCCCTGGGCTGGTGGTCTTGGATTCTATAAGAAGGCAAGCTGAGCAAGCCAGGAGAAGCAACCAGTAAGTAACATCCCTCCATGGCTTCTGCATCAGCTCCTGCTTCCTGACCTGCTTGAGTTCCAGTCCTGACTTCCTTTAGTGATGAACAGCAATGTGGAAGTGCAAGCTGAATAAACCCTTTCCTCCCCAGCTTGCTTCTGGGTCATGATGCTTGTGCAAGAATAGATACCCTGACTGTCTTCAGTTCCCATCTTCTGCAGGATTCCCTGAGCTCTGCCTAATGTTTAGCTATGAGTCTCTGCATCAGGATCCATCAGTTGCTGGATGAAGCCGCCTGATGACAACTAGACTGGGCACCAATCTTTGTAAAGCAAAATGTCATTAGGAATTATTTCTTTGTTTGTTTGTTTGTTTGTTTCTTTTTGCTTGGTTGCTTTGGTGTTTTATTTGTTGTTTGTTTTGGTTTTTGTCAGTCTTGTTTGTTCTATTCTAGGCCTCTAGGCTATCCAAGATCTGGGTCCTGACTGTCCAAGTAGTGTCAAAAGTGGGTTCCCTCTTGTGGCATGAGTCTCAAGCTGGAACAATCCTGGGTTAGCCATTTCCACAACTTCTGTACATTTACCCCAGCACAGCTTGTAGGCAGGACAAATTGTATGTCAAAGAGTTTGTGGCAGGGTACCATTGCCTCCACTGGAAGTTGTGCCTGGTTACAGAAGCTAGCCAGTTCAGTCTCCATATCCCCCATTGCTAGCAGTCTTACCTAGGGTCACCTTTGTAGATTTTATAGATCCCTGAGAGTTTCCACTGCATTACGTTTCTATCTCATCCCAAAGATGTCCCTCAATTCTAGTTATCTTTTCCATTACTCTCCCTCCATCCTCCCCACACCTAATTCCTCCTGTCCCCATCCCCACCCCACCCCCACCCAAGATACCCCACTCTACTCCAACCCACCCCTTATCTACTCACAGCATCTATTCTACTTTCTTTTCATAGGGAAATTCATGAGTCCCCCTTGAGAAGAGGTATCATTTTATTTTGCTTTTCTTATCTGAAACACTTTGGAGAGCAAATGTTTATTGTCGGCAGGTTCAAACCCAAGAGTAGGAAAATTAATGGATTTTCTTTCATGCATATCCCACTTTCTGACATATAATTGGATGTTGAATGACATTCAAAATCATCATGCATTTTCCTCCCCTTACACTACGTCTGGGCTTTAACTAAGCACATCTTTACAATTTGCCTTAATGTAGATTCTGCTATTCAGCTAGCATATTTTATCCTTCTACAAAATGGCATTTTAGAACAGAAACTACAGAAGCATAATAAGGTAAAATAGACAAGTATTTCAGCACTCAACCAGAAATGGACTTGTGAAAATGGATAAATGACTATCATCACAATTTCATCTTTCTAGGGGTTACTAAGAGAAAGGCTGCAATATTGTTAGTTAAAATGGATCCATAGTCAAGTAACCATGGAGATGAAGGACAGAAGACAATTTAGCACTCACCTACTAAGAGATGTAACACTACCTACTAATATCAATTTGAGCAAATTGATACAAATGGTCATTCAGCAGAATCTTTGTGGGTGTGGCAAGAACATAGACAATTATGTACAGAGATCATGATTGTGCTGCATGCAGTGGTTGGATGTCATCCTGTAGCTAAAGAAAATACTAAAGGAGCATAGGGAGGAAAGCACTTCTGAATGCACAGGGATAAGCTGGTAGTTAATATGATTCAGATATAAAGAATATACCACACCCTCATGTGTTCAAGACTCCAGTTCCAATCATTGAAAGGTTATACATTTCAGGTAATCATTGTGGTTTCTGTTTATTCTTTGTTACTCCTCTATGAAGGGCTCAGTCTGTTGATCCACTCATTATAAATAAGCTGAATCTATGATAATTTTGATCTATAGAATCAAACAGTTATAATATTGTATCACTTTCAATCCTCGAAAAGGAATCCTAGCTTTTGTGTACAACACTGTCATCTGTATCTAGATGAGATCAGCCAAAAATGTTTATACTTATTATATGAAAGACCTTCCAAACTCAGTTAAATTTCACTTTTTTCCACTTAGTCATTTTATATCACAATCAGGCCTCTGCCCTGCTTTGTCTTTGAGTAAAGGAAAGTCCTTACTGTGTACAAACTTACCCTGGCCTAGCACCTCAAGTCACTCCAGGACTAGTCACATCCTCTCCCACCCAGGCCAGACAAGGAAACTAAAGTAGGAGAACAGGATACACAGCTAGGCAGCAGAGTCTGAGTAATCCCTTACTCCACTTGTTGGGGGGGGGGTCCCACATAAAGACCAACCTGCGCATCACTATTTATATGTTGAGGTTCAGGTCCAGGCAGAGCTCATTCATTGGTGATTCAGTCTCTGGGAGCCTCCAAGGTTCTAGTTTTTCTTTTAAGCTGGATATTCTTTATTTACATTTCAAATATTATCCTATTTATCCAGATCAACCACCCACCTCTTCCTGAATCCCTGCTCTGATATCTTCTTGCAATGGTAAGTGGTGGGGGTTGTTTGGTAGGACCAAGAGTTTCTCCTCCCATTTGTGTCCAACAAGACCCTGCTACTAATAGAGCTGGAACCATGGGTCTATACTCTTTAAATGGTGGCTTAGACCCTGGGAGCTCTGCTTGGTTTGTGTTATTGTTCTTATGGGGCTGAAAACCCCTTCAGTTCTTTCAATCATATCTCTATCTAGTCCAATGGGGAACCCACTCTCCGTACAACTGTTGACTGTGAGCATACACCTTTGTATTTGTCAGACTCTGGCAGAGCCTCTCAGGAGGCAGCTATATCAGGCTCCTGTCAGCATGCAGTTCTTGACATCAGCAATATTATGTGGATTTGGTGGCTGTTTGTATATGGGCTGGATCTGCAGGAGAGGCAGGCTCTGTATGGCCTTTCCTTCATTCAGTCTCTGCCACAAGCTATGTCTCCATATCTCCTCCTCAGAATATTTTCTCCCTTCTAAGAAGGACTGAAGCATGCAGACTTTGGTTGTCCTATTTCTTTCTTTCTTTTTTTTATCTTTATTAACTTGAGTATTTCTTATTTACATTTCGATTGTTATTCCCTTTCCCGGTTTCCAGGCCAACATCCCCCAACCCCTCCCTTTCCCCTTCTATATGGGTGTTCCCCTCCCCATCCTACCCCCCTTTACCGTCGTCCCCCCAACAATCACGTTCACTGGGGGTTCAGTCTTGGCAGGACAAAGGGCTTTCCCTTCCACTGGTGCTCTTACTAGGCTATTCATTGCTACCTATGAGGTTGGAGCCCAGGGTCAGTCTATGTATAGTCTTTGGGTAGTGGCTTAGTCCCTGGAAGCTCTGGTTGCTTGGCATTGTTGTTCAAGGTTCTAGTTTTACTGACTCTGTTGGTCTTTTTATGAAGTCCCTATGCCTTCCAGGTTCCTAATTAATCCCCCCCCCCAAGTTCTTTTCAACAGAAAAGGATTGGAGGACTTAGAGGTAGAGTGTATTTCTGTTTTGCATTATTAAAACACGTTCTCACCCGCGGATCCCGGCCCGCAGCAGCTCTCTGCTCCCAGACCCCGTGGGAGAGAGACCTCACCGCCTGGTCAGGTGGGCACTCCTGAGGCTGCAGAGCGGAGGAGACCACCAACACTGCCCACGCCTGCCCACATCCCTGGCCCAAGAGGAAACTGTATAAGGCCTCTGGGTTCCCGTAGGGGAGGGCCCAGGAGCAGCAGGACCCCTGCGCCTGAGACACCGCCGGAACCTGAAGGAAACAGACCGGATAAACAGTTCTCTGCACCCAAATCCCGTGGGAGGGAGAGCTAAACCTACAGAGAGGCAGACACGCCTGGGAAACCAGAAGAGACTGCACTCTGCGCACATCCAGACGCCAGAGGAAAACACCAAACGCCATCTGGAACCCTGGTGCACAGAGGCTCCCGGAAAGAGCAGCGCAGATCTCCTCAGTTCCTGCCGCCGCGGAGAGGACTTAGGCAGTACCCCACGAGCACACTTGAGCCTCGGAACCTCAGGTAGGACCAACTTTTCCCCTGCAAGTGACCTGCCTGGTGAACTCAAGACACAGGCCCACAGGAACAGCTAAAGACCTGTAGAGAGGAAAAACTACAAGCCCGAAAGCAGAACACTCTGTCCCCATAACTGGCTGAAAGAAAACAGGAAAACAGGTCTACAGCACTCCTGACACACAGGCTTATAGGACAGTATACCTACTGTCAGAAATAGCAGAACAAAGTAACACTAGAGATAATCTGATGGCAGGAGGCAGGCGCAGGAACCCAAGCAAGAGAAACCAAGACTACATGGCATCATCGGAGCCCAATTCTCCCACCAAAATAAACATGGAATATCCAAACACACCAGAAAAGCAAGATCTAGTTTCAAAATCATATTTGATCATGATGCTAGAGGCCTTCAAGAAAGACGTGAAGAACTCCCTTAGAGAACAAGTAGAGAAGCCTACAGAGGAGAATCGCAAAAATGCCTGAAAGAATTCCAGGAAAAAACAATAAAACAGTTGAAGGAATTAAAAATGGAAATAGAAGAAATCAAGAAAGAACACATGGAAACAACCCTGGATATAGAAAATCAAAAGAAGAGACAAGGAACTGTAGATAGAAGACTCACCAACAGAATACAAGAGATGGAAGAGAGAATCTCGAGAGCAGAAGATTCCCTAGAAATCATTGACTCAACTGTCAAAGATAATGTACAGCGGAAAAAGCTACTGGTCCAAAACATACAGGAAATCCAGGACTCAATGAGAAGATCAAACCTAAGGATAATAGGTATAGAAGAGAGTGAAGACTCCCAGCTCAAAGGACCAGTAAATATCTTCAACAAAATCATAGAAGAAAACTTCCCTAACCTAAAAAAAGAGATACCCATAGACATACAAGAAGCCTACAGAACTCCAAATAGATTGGACCAGAAAAGAAATACCTCCCGTCACATAATAGTCAAAACACCAAACGCACAAAATAAAGAAAGAATATTAAAAGCAGTGAGGGAAAAAGGTCAAGTAACATATAAAGGGAGACCTATCAGAATCACACCAGACTTCTCGCCAGAAACTATGAAGGCCAGAAGATCCTGGACAGATGTCATACAGACCCTAAGAGAACACAAGTGCCAGCCCAGGTTACTGTATCCTGCAAAACTCTCAATTAACATAGATGGAGAAACCAAGATATTCCATGACAAAACCAAATTTACACAATATCTTTCTACAAATCCAGCACTACAAAGGATAATAAAGGGTAATGCCCAACATAAGGAGGCAAGCTATACCCTAGAAGAAGCAAGAAACTAATCGTCTTGGCAACAAAACAAAGAGAATGAAAGCACACAAACATAACCTCACATCCAAATATGAATATAACAGGAAGCAATAATCACTATTCCTTAATATCTCTCAATATCAATGGCCTCAACTCCCCAATAAAAAGACATAGATTAACAAACTGGATACGCAACGAGGACCCTGCATTCTGCTGCCTACAGGAAACACACCTCAGAGACAAAGACAGACACTACCTCAGGGTGAAAGGCTGGAAAACAACTTTCCAAGCAAATAGTCAGAAGAAGCAAGCTGGAGTAGCCATTCTAATATCAAATAAAATCAATTTTCAATTAAAAGTCATCAAAAAAGATAAGGAAGGACACTTCATATTCATCAAAGGAAAAATCAACCAAGATGAACTCTCAATCCTAAATATCTATGCCCCAAATACAAGGGCACCTACATACGTAAAAGAAACCTTACTAAAGCTCAAAACACACATTGCACCTCACAAAATAATAGTGGGAGATTTCAACACCCCACTCTCATTAATGGACAGATCATGGAAACAGAAATTACACAGAGACGTAGACAGACTAAGAGAAGTCATGAGCCAAATGGACTTAACAGATATTTATAGAACATTCGATCCTAAAGCAAAAGGATATAACTTCTTCTCAGCTCCTCATGGTACTTTCTCCAAAATTGACCATATAGTTGGTCAAAAAACGGGCCTCAACAGGTACAAAAAGATAGAAATAATACCATGCTTGCTATCAGATCACCACGGCCTAAAACTGGTCTTCAATAACAATAAGGGAAGAATGCCCACATATACGTGGAAATTGAACAATGCTCTACTCAATGATAACCTAGTCAAGGAAGAAATAAAGAAAGAAATTAAAAACTTTTTAGAATTTAATGAAAATGAAGGTACAACATACCCAAACTTATGGGACATAATGAAAGCTGTGCTAAGAGGAAAACTCATAGCGCTGAGTGCCTGCAGAAAGAAACAGGAAAGAGCATATGTCAGCAGCTTGACAGCACACCTAAAAGCTCTAGAACAAAAAGAAGCAAATACACCCAGGAGGAGTAGAAGGCAGGAAATAATCAAACTCAGAGCTGAAATCAACCAAGTAGAAACAAAAAGGAACATAGAAAGAATCAACAGAACCAAAACATGGTTCTTTGAGAAAATCAACAAGATAGATAAACCCTTAGCCAGACTAACGAGAGGACACAGAGAGTGTGTCCAAATTAACAAAATCAGAAATGAAAAGAGATACATAACTACAGATTCAGAGGAAATTCAAAAAATCATCAGATCTTACTATAAAAGCCTATATTCAACAAAACTTGAAAATCTACAGGAAATGGACAATTTCCTAGACAAATATCAGGTACCAAAGTTAAATCAGGAACAGATAAACCAGTTAAACAACCCCATAACTCCTAAGGAAATAGAAGCAGTCATTAAAGGTCTCCCAACCAAAAAGAGCCCAGGTCCAGACGGGTTTAGTGCAGAATTCTATCAAACCTTCATAGAAGACCTCATACCAATATTATCCAAACTATTCCACAAAATTGAAACAGATGGATCACTCCCGAACTCCTTCTATGAAGCCACAATTACTCTTATACCTAAACCACACAAAGACACAACAAAGAAAGAGAACTTCAGACCAATTTCCCTTATGAATATCGACGCAAAAATACTCAATAAAATTCTGGCAAACCGAATCCAAGAGCACATCAAAACAATCATCCACCATGATCAAGTAGGCTTCATCCCAGGCATGCAGGGATGGTTTAATATACGGAAAACCATCAACATGATCCATTATATAAACAAACTGAAAGAACAAAACCACATGATCATTTCATTAGATGCTGAGAAAGCATTTGACAAAATTCAACACCCCTTCATGATAAAAGTCCTGGAAAGAATAGGAATTCAAGGCCCATACATAAACATAGTAAAAGCCATATACAGCAAACCAGTTGCTAACATTAAACTAAATGGAGAGAAACTTGAAGCAATCCCACCAAAATCAGGGACTAAACAAGGCTGCCCATTCTCTCCCTACTTATTCAATACAGTTCTTGAAGTTCTAGCCAGAGCAATCAGACAACAAAAGGAGGTCAAGGGGATACAGATCGGAAAAGAAGAGGTCAAAATATCACTATTTGCAGATGATATGATAGTTTATTTAAGTGATCCCAAAAGTTCCACCAGAGAACTACTAAAGCTGATAAACAACTTCAGCAAAGTGGCTGGGTATAAAATTAACTCAAATAAATCAGTAGCCTTCCTCTACACAAAAGAGAAACAAGCCGAGAAAGAAATTAGGGAAACGACACCCTTCATAATAGACCCAAATAATATAAAGTACCTCGGTGTGAATTTAAACAAGCAAGTAAAAGATCTGTACAATAAGAACTTCAAGACACTGAGGAAAGAAATTGAAGAAGACCTCAGAAGATGGAAAGATCTCCCATGCTCATGGATTGGCAGGATTAATATAGTAAAAATGCCCATTTTACCAAAAGCAATCTACAGATTCAATGCAATCCCCATCAAAATACCAATCCAATTCTTCAAAGAGTTAGACAGAACAATTTGCAAATTCATCTGGAATAACAAAAAACCCAGGATAGCTAAAACTATCCTCAACAATAAAAGGACTTCAGGGGGAATCACTATCCCTGAACTCAAGCAGTATTACAGAGCAATAGTGATAAAAACTGCATGGTATTGATACAGAGATAGACAGATAGACCAATGGAATAGAATTGAAGACCCAGAAATGAACCAACACACCTATTGTCACTTGATTTTTGACAAAGGAGCCAAAACCATCCAATGGAAAAAAGATAGCATTTTCAGCAAATGGTGCTGGTTCAACTGGAGGTCAACATGTAGAAGAATGCAAATCGATCCATGCTTATCACCCTGTACAAAGCTTAAGTCCAAGTGGATCAAGGACCTCCACATCAAACCTGATACACTCAAACTAATAGAAGAAAAACTAGGGAAGCATCTGGAACACATGGGCACTGGAAAAAATTTCCTGAACAAAACACCAATGGCTTATGCTCTAAGATCAAGAATCGACAAATGGGATCTCATAAAACTGCAAAGCTTCTGTAAGGCAAAGGACACCGTGGTTAGGACAAATCGGCAACCAACAGATTAGGAAAAGATCTTTACCAATCCTACAACAGATAGAGGCCTTATATCCAAAATATACAAAGAACTCAAGAAGTTAGACCGCAGGGAGACAAATTACCCTATTAAAAAATGGGGTTCAGAGCTAAACAAAGAATTCACAGCTGAGGAATGCCGAATGGCTGAGAAACACCTAAAGAAATGTTCAACATCTTTAGTCATAAGGGAAATGCAAATCAAAACAACCCTGAGATTTCACCTCACACCAGTGAGAATGGCTAAGATCAAAAACTCAGGTGACAGCAGATGCTGGCGAGGATGTGGAGAAAGAGGAACACTCCTCCATTGTTGGTGGGATTGCAGACTGGTACAACCATTCTGGAAATCAGTCTGGAGGTTCCTCAGAAAATTGGACATTGAACTGCCTGAGGATCCACCTATACCTCTCTTGGGCATATACCCAAAAGATGCCCCAACATATAAAAAAGACACGTGCTCCACTATGTTCATCGCAGCCTTATTTATAATAGCCAGAAGCTGGAAAGAACCCAGATGCCCTTCAACAGAGGAATGGATACAGAAAATATGGTACATCTACACAATGGAATATTACTCAGCTATCAAAAACAACGGCTTTCTGAAATTCGTGGGCAAATGGTTGGAACTGGAAAATATCATCCTGAGTGAGCTAACCCAAACACAGAAAGACATACATGGTATGCACTCACTGATAAGTGGCTATTAGCCCAAATGCTTGAATTACCCTAGATGCCTAGAACAAATGAAACTCGAGATGGATGATCAAAATGTGAATGCTTCACTCCTTCTCTAAAAGGGGAACAAGAATACCCTTGGCAGGGAAGAGAGAGGCAAAGATTAAAACAGAGACTGAAGGAACTCCCATTCAGAGCCTGCCCCACATGTGGCCCATACATATACAGCCACCCAATTAGACAAGATGGATGAAGCAAAGAAGTGCAGACCGACAGGAGCCGGATGTAGATCTCTCCTGAGAGACACAGCCAGAATACAGCAAATACAGAGGCGAATGCCAGCAGCAAACCACTAAACTGAGAATAGGACCCCCGTTGAAGGAATCAGACAAAGAACTGGAAGAGCTTGAAGTGGCTCGAGACCCCATATGTACAACAATGCCAAGCAACCAGAGCTTCCAGGGACTAAGCCACTACCTAAAGACTATGCATGGACTGATCCTGGACTCTGACCTCATAGGTAGCAATGAATATCCTAGTAAGAGCACCAGTGGAAGGGGAAGCCCTGGGTCCTGCTAAGACTGAACCCCCAGTGAACTAGACTGTTGGGGGGAGGGCGGCAATGGGGGGATGGTTGGGAGGGGAACACCCATAAGGAAGGGGAGGGGGAGGGGAATGTTTGCCCGGAAACCGGGAAAGGGAATAACACTCGAAATGTATATAAGAAATACTCAAGTTAATAATAAAAAAAAAGAGAAAAAAAAAAAAAACACGTTCTCATGTATGCCAAGGTTATTCAACTTGGCTTGTAGGTTAACCTCTGGTTTGTTTGTTTGTTTGTTTGTTTGTTTGTTTGTTTGCTTTGTTAACATTTTTTCCTTTATGGGATATTTTCTTATTTACATTTCAAATGCTATCCTCTTTCACAGTTTCCCCTCAAGAAACCTGCTATCTCCCCCTGCTTCTGTGGGGATCCAACCCTACCCACCCACTCACCATTCCCTCCCACCTCTCACCTTGACATTCCCCTACACTGGGACTTTGAGCCTTGACAGAACCAAGGGCTCCCATCGAAGCCCAACAAGGCCATCTGCTGCTTCATATGCAGATGGAGAAATAGGTCCATCCTTGTGTACTCTTGGCATCCCAAAAATTTTCTGTTTTTGGTGGCTGCATATGGGATGGATCCCCAGGTGGGACAATCTCTGGATGGCCTTTCCTTCAGTCTCTGCTTCACACTTTGTCACCATATTACCTTCTGTGAGTATTTTTGTTTCCCCTTCTAAGAAGGATTGAAACATCCACACTTTTGTCTTCCTTCTTCTTGAACTTCATATGGTCTCTGAATTGTATCTTGATTTTTCCTAGCTTTTGGGCTAATATCCACTAATCAGTGAATGCATACCAAGTGTGTTCTCTTGTGATTGGGTTACCACATTCAGGATAATATTTTCTAGTTCCATCCATTTGCCTAAGAATTTCATGAAGTCATTGTGTTTATTATCTGAGTAATACTCCGTTGTGTAAATGTACCACATCTTCTGTATCCATTCCTCTGTTGCAGGGCATCTGAGTTCTTTCCAGTTTATGGCTATTATAAATAAGGCTGCTATGAACATAGTGAAGAATGTGTCTTTGTTGTATGTTGGAGCATCTTTTGGTTATATACCCAAGAGAGGTATAGCTGGGTCCTCGGGTAATTCAGATGTCCAATTTTCTGAGGAACCTCCAGACTGATTTCCAAAGTGTTTGTACCAGCTTGCAATCCCACCAACAATTGTGGAATGTTCCTCTTTCTCGATGTACTTGACAACATCTGCTGTTAATTGATTTTTTGATCTTAGCCATTCTCACTGGTGTGAGGTGGAATCTCAGGGTTGTTTTGATTTGCATTTCCCTGATTAATAAGGATGTTAAACATTTCTTCAGGTGCTTCTAAGCCATTCGATATTTCTCAGCTAAGAATTCTTTGTTTAGCTCTGTGGCCCACTTTTTAATATGGTTATTTGATTCTCTGGAGTCTATCTTCTTGAGTTCTTTGTATATATTGGATATTAGCCCTCTATTGGATATATGATTGGTAAAGATCTTTGCCCAATCTGTTGGTTGCCATTTTGTTTGATAATAATGGATCCATTTGTATCCTTCTACACACTGACCTCCAGTTGAACCAACACATTTGTTGAAAATGCTCTCTTTTTTCCATTGGGTGGTTTTAGCTCCTTTGTCAAGGATCAAGTGACCAAATATGTGTGGGTTCATTTCTACATCTTCAATTCTATTCTATTAATCTACCTGCCTGTCTCTGTACCAATACCATACAGTTTTTATCACTATTGCTCTTAGTACAGCTGGAGGTTAGGGGCGGTGATTCCCCCTGAAGTTTTTTGTTTTGTTTTTGGGTTTTTTGTTTGTTTGTTTTTTTTATTGTTGAAAATAGATTTTGCTATCCTGGGGATCGATTAAATCTGTAGATTGCTTTGGGCAAGATGGCCATTTTTACTACATTGATCTTGCCAATCCATGATCTTTCCATCATCTGAGAAGTTCTTCAATTTCTTTCTTCAGAGTCTTGAAGATCTTGTCATAAAGATCTTTTACTTGCTTGGTTAGAGTCATACCAAGGTATTTTATATTATTTGTGACTATTGTGCAGGATGTCATTACCCTAATTTCTTTCTCAGCATGTTTATCTTTTGAGTACAGGAAGGCTACTGATTTGTTTGAGTTATTTTATATCCAGCCACTTTGCTGAAATTGTTTTTCAGGTTTAGAAGTTCTCTGGTGAAATTTTTAGGGTCACTTAAGTATATACTATCATATGATCTGCAAATAGTGATATCTTGATTTCTTCCTTTCCAATTTGTATCCCTTCGACTTCCTTTTGTTGTCTAATTGCTCTGGCTAGGACTTCGAGTACTATAATAGGTAGGGAGAGAGTGGACAGCCTTGTCTAGTCCCTGATTTTACTGGGATTGCTTCAAGTTTCTCTCCATTTAGTTTGATGTTGGCCAGTGGTTTGCTGTATATAGATTTTACTGTGTTTAGGTATGGGCCTTGAATTCCTATTCTTTTCAAGACTTTTACCATGATGAGGTGTTGAATTTTGTCAAATGCTTTCTCAGCATCTAATGAGATGACTGTGTGGCTTTTTTATTTTCAGTTTGTTTTTATAGTGGATTATGTTGATGACTTTCCATATATTGAACCATCCCTGTATCCCTGGGATGAAGCCTACTTGATCATGATGGATGATCATTTTGATGTGTTCTTGGATTCAGTTTATGAGAATTTTACTGAATATTTTGGCATCAATATTCATGAGGGAATTGCAGACCCAGTTAAATTGGAGGAGAGAGAGAGAGAGAGAGAGAGAGAGAGAGAGAGAGAGAGAGAGAGAGAAAGCAAGCAATCAGCAGCTTCCCTGTTGGGAAAGAAGAAATTGAGGGTTAAAGGCAAACGATATAATACTTCACATTATTTCATTGTATTTGTTTGCCCTCAAAGGCTGCTTTTCTCTCATTGTAAAACAAAAAGCCTTCTGTGTGAATACACAAGAGATAGCTCTTCCCTGGGAAGTTCTCAGAGAACCTGCACTGCAAAGCAAGGAGTTCTGTTGGAACATTTCAGTAATCTCTTACTTGAGCTGATTGATGAATACTGGGCAGCATTGGTCAGTATATTGTGTCCTCGTGTTTCAGGACTTAGCCTGTATTTTGCCTTATTTAAGTATTTGTTCATTCAGAATATGTAGTATCTAAACATGAATGATGCCTATATTCCTGGAAAATCAACCCAAAACTTTTCTACTTGTGATTTTTTTCACAATACTGTTTGATATTTAGCCTCTATTTTGTCCCTTATTTTATAAATTAATATAGTCTTAAATTGGGGAATGTTTTCCACATTGATTCACCATTCATATCCTAATAATCATTCATTCCAAGCCATACATAAGGTACACATTTTTGCACTGGAACATACAGGTAAAACAGAAGGAAAATGAGACCCCGTGAGAGAGAAACCCAACCGCCTGGTCAGGTGGGCACTCCTGAGGCTGCAGAGCGGAAGAGACCATCAACACTACTCACCCCTGCCCACATCCCTGGCCCAAGAGGAAACTGTATAAGGCCTCTGGGCTCCCGTGGGGGAGGGCCCAGGAGCAGCAGGACTCCTGCCTGAGACACCACCGGAACCTGAAGGAAACAGACCGGATAAACAGTTCTCTACACCCAAATCCCGTGGGAGGGAGAGCTAAACCTTCAGAGAGGCAGACAAGCCTGGGAAACCAGAAGAGACTGCTCTCTGCACACACATCTCGGACGCCAGAGGAAAAAGCCAAAGACCATCTGGAACCCTGGTGCACTGAAGCTCCCGGAAGGGGCGGCACAGGTCTTCCTGGTTGCTGCCGCTGCAGAGAGCCTGTGGGCAGCACCCCACGAGCAAACTTGAGCCTCGGGACCACAGGTAAGACCAAATTTTCTGCTGCAAGAAAGCTGCCTGGTGAACTCAAGACACAGGCCCACAGGAACAGCTGAAGACCTGTAGAGAGGAAAAACTACACGCCGGAAAGCAGAACACTCTGTCCCCATAACTGACTGAAAGAGAGGAAAACAGGTCTACAGCACTCCTGACACACAGGCTTATAGGACAGTCTAGCCACTGTCAGAAATAGCAGAACAAAGTAACACTAGAGATAATCTGATGGCGAGAGGCAAGCGCAGGAACCCAAGCAACAGAAACCAAGACTACATGGCACCATCGGAGCCCAATTCTCCCAATAAAACAAACATGGAATATCCAAACACACCAGAAAAGCAAGATCTAGTTTCAAAATCATTTTTGATCATGATGCTGGAGGACTTCAAAAAAGCCGTGAAGAACTCCCTTAGAGAACAAGTAGAAGCCTACAGAGAGGAATCGCAAAAATGCCTGAAAGAATTCCAGGAAAACATAAATAAACAAGTAGAAGCCCATAGAGAGGAGACACAAAAATCCCTGAAAGAATTCCAGGAAAACATAAATAAACAAGTAGAAGCCCATAGAGAGGAGACACAAAAATCCCTGAAAGATTTCCAGGAAAACACAATCAAAGAGTTGAAGGAATTAAAAATGGAAATAGAAGCAATCAAGAAAGAACACATGGAAACAACCCTGGATATAGAAAACCAAAAGAAGAGACAAGGAGCTGTAGATACAAGCTTCACCAACAGAATACAAGAGATGGAAGAGAGAATCTCAGGAGCAGAAGATTCCCTAGAAATCATTGACTCAACTGTCAAAGATAATGTAAAGCGGAAAAAGCTACTGGTCCAAAACATACAGGAAATCCAGGACTCAATGAGAAGATCAAACCTAAGGATAATAGGTATAGAAGAGAGTGAAGACTCCCAGCTCAAAGGACCAGTAAAAATCTTCAACAAAATCATAGAAGAAAACTTCCCTAACCTAAAAAAAGAGATACCCATAGACATACAAGAAGCCTACAGAACTCCAAATAGATTGGACCAGAAAAGAAAAACCTCCCGTCGCATAATAGTCAAAACACCAAATGCACAAAATAAAGAAAGAATATTAAAAGCAGTAAGGGAAAAAGGTCAAGTAACATATAAAGGCAGACCTATCAGAATCACACCAGACTTCTCGCCAGAAACTATGAAGGCCAGAAGATCCTGGACACATGTCATACAGACCCTAAGAGAACACAAGTGCCAGCCCAGATTACTGTATCCTGCAAAACTCTCAATTAACATAGATGGAGAAACCAAGATATTCCATGACAAAACCAAATTTACACAATATCTTTCTACAAATCCAGCACTACAAAGGATAATAAATGGTAAAGCCCAACATAAGGAGGCAAGCTATACCCTAGAAGAAGCAAGAAACTAATCGTCTTGGCAACAAAACAAAGAGAAGAAAAGCACACAAACATCACCTCACATCCAAATATGAATATAACAGGAAGCAATAATCACTATTCCTTAATATCTCTCAATATCAATGGCCTCAACTCCCCAATAAAAAGACATAGATTAACAAACTGGATACGCAACGAGGACCCTGCATTCTGCTGCCTACAGGAAACACACCTCAGAGACAAAGACAGACACTACCTCAGAGTGAAAGGCTGGAAAACAACTTTCCAAGCAAATGGTCAGAAGAAGCAAGCGGGAGTAGCCATTCTAATATCAAATAAAATCAATTTCCAACTAAAAGTCATCAAAAAAGATAAGGAAGGACACTTCATATTCATCAAAGGAAAAATCCACCAAGATGAACTCTCAATCCTAAATATCTATGCCCCAAATACAAGGGCACCTACATACGTAAAAGAAACCTTACTAAAGCTCAAAACACACATCGCACCTCACACAATAATAGTGGGAGATTTCAACACCCCACTCTCATCAATGGACAGATCATGGAAACAGAAATTAAACAGTGATGTCGACAGACTAAGAGAAGTCATGAGCCAAATGGACTTAACGGATATTTATAGAACATTCTATCCTAAAGCAAAAGGATATACCTTCTTCTCAGCTCCTCATGGTACTTTCTCCAAAATTGACCATATAATTGGTCAAAAAACGGGCCTCAACAGGTACAAAAAGATAGAAATAATCCCATGCTTGCTATCGGACCACCACGGCCTAAAACTGGTCTTCAATAACAATAAGGGAAGAATGCCCACATATACGTGGAAATTGAACAATGCTCTACTCAATGATAACCTGGTCAAGGAGGAAATAAAGAAAGAAATTAAAAACTTTTTAGAATTTAATGAAAATGAAGGTACAACATACCCAAACTTATGGGACACAATGAAAGCTGTGCTAAGAGGAAAACTCATAGCGCTGAGTGCCTGCAGAAAGAAACAGGAGAGAGCATATGTCAGCAGCTTGACAGCACACCTAAAAGCTCTAGAACAAAAAGAAGCAAATACACCCAGGAGGAGTAGAAGGCAGGAAATAATCAAACTCAGAGCTGAAATCAACCAAGTAGAAACAAAAAGGACCATAGAAAGAATCAACAGAACCAAAAGTTGGTTCTTGGAGAAAATCAACAAGATAGATAAACCCTTAGCCAGACTAACGAGAGGACACAGAGAGTGCATCCAAATTAACAAAATCAGAAATGAAAAGGGAGACATAACTACAAATTCAGAGGAAATTCAAAAAATCATCAGATCTTACTATAAAAGCCTATATTCAACAAAACTTGAAAATCTTCAGGAAATGGACAATTTCCTAGACAGATACCAGGTACCAAAGTTAAATCAGGAACAGATAAACCAGTTAAACAACCCCATAACTCCTAAAAAAATAGAAGCAGTCATTAAAGGTCTCCCAACCAAAAAGAGCCCAGGTCCAGACGGGTTTAGTGCAGAATTCTATCAAACCTTCATAGAAGACCTCATATCAATATTATCCAAACTATTCCACAAAATTGAAACAGATGGAGCACTACCGAATTCCTTCTACGAAGCCACAATTACTCTTATACCTAAACCACACAAAGACACAACAAAGAAAGAGAACTTCAGACCAATTTCCCTTATGAATATCGACGCAAAAATACTCAATAAAATTCTGGCAAACCGAATTCAAGAGCACATCAAAACAATCATCCACCATGATCAAGTAGGCTTCATCCCAGGCATGCAGGGATGGTTTAATATACGGAAAACCATCAACGTGATCCATTATATAAACAAACTGAAGAACAGAACCACATGATCATTTCATTAGATGCTGAGAAAGCATTTGACAAAATTCAACACCCTTCATGATAAAAGTCCTGGAAAGAATAGGAATTCAAGGCCCATACCTAAACATAGTAAAAGCCACATACAGCAAACCAGTTGCTAACATTAAACTAAATGGAGAGAAACTTGAAGCAATCCCACTAAAATCAGGGACTAGACAAGGCTGCCCACTCTCTCCCTACTTATTCAATATAGTTCTTGAAGTTCTAGCCAGAGCAATCAGACAACAAAAGGAGGTCAAGGGGATACAGATCGGAAAAGAAGAGGTCAAAATATCACTATTTGCAGATGATATGAAAGTACATTTAAGTGATCCCAAAAGTTCCACCAGAGAACTACTAAAGCTGATAAACAACTTCAGCAAAGTGGCTGGGTATAAAATTAACTCATATAAATCAGTTGCCTTCCTCTACACAAAAGAGAAACAAGCCGAGAAAGAAATTAGGGAAACAAAACCCTTCATAATAGACCCAAATAATATAAAGTACCTCGGTGTGACTTTAAACAAGCAAGTAAAAGATCTGTACAATAAGAACTTCAAGACACTGAGGAAAGAAATTGAAGAAGACCTCAGAAGATGGAAAGATCTCCCATGCTCATGGATTGGCAGGATTAATATAGTAAAAATGGCCATTTTACCAAAAGCAATCTACAGATTCAATGCAATCCCCATCAAAATACCAATCCAATTCTTCAAAGAGTTAGACAGAACAATTTGCAAATTCATCTGGAATAACAAAAAACCCAGGATAGCTAAAGCTATCCTCAAAAATTAAAGGACTTCAGGGGGAATCACTATCCCAGAACTCCAGCAGTATGACAGAGCAATAGTGATAAAAACTGCATGAAATTGGTACAGAGACAGACAGATAGACCAATGGAATAGAATTGAAGACCCAGAAATGAACCCACACACCTATTGTCACTTGATTTTTGACAAAGGAGCCAAAACCATCCAATGGAAAAAAGATAGCATTTTCAGCAAATGGTGCTGGTTCAACTGGAGGGCAACATGTAGAAGAATGCAGATCGATCCATGCTTATCACCCTGTACAAAGCTTAAGTCCAAGTGGATCAAGGACCTCCACATCAAACCAGACACACTCAAACTAATAGAAGAAAAACTAGGGAAGCATCTGGAACACATGGGCACTGGAAAAAATTTCCTGAACAAAACACCAATGGCTTATGCTCTAAGATCAAGAATCGACAAATGGGATCTCATAAAACTGCAAAGCTTCTGTAAGGCAAAGGACACTGTGGTTAGGACAAAACGGCAACCAACAGATGGGGAAAAGATCTTTACCAATCCTACAACAGATAGAGGCCTTATATCCAAAATATACAAAGAACTCAAGAAGTTAGACCACAGGGAAACAAATAACCCTATTTAAAAATGGGTTTCAGAGCTAAACAAAGAATTCACAGCTGAGGAATGCCGAATGGCTGAGAAACACCTAAAGAAATGTTCAACATCTTTAGTCATAAGGGAAATGCAAATCAAAACAACCCTGAGATTTCACCTCACACCAGTGAGAATGGCTAAGATCAAAAACTCAGGTGACAGCAGATGCTGGCGAGGATGTGGAGAAAGAGGAACACTCCTCCATTGTTGGTGGGATTGCAGACTGGTACAACCATTCTGGAAATCAGTCTGGAGGTTCCTCAGAAAATTGGACATTGAACTGCCTGAGGATCCAGCTATACCTCTCTTGGGCATATACCCAAAAGATGCCTCAACATATAAAAGAGACATGTGCTCCACTATGTTCATCGCAACCTTATTTATAATAGCCAGAAACGGGAAAGAACCCAGATGCCCTTCAACAGAAGAATGGATACAGAAAATGTGGTACATCTACACAATGGAATATTACTCAGCTATCAAAAACAACGAGTTTATGACGTTCGTAGGCAAATGGTTGGAACTGGAAAATATCATCCTGAGTGAGCTAACCCAATCACAGAAAGACATACATAGTATGCACTCATTGATAAGTGGCTATTAGCCCAAATGCTTGAATTACCCTAGATCCCTAGAACCAAGGAAACTCAAGACAGATGATCAAAATGTGAATGCTTCACTCCTTCTTTAAATGAGGAAAAAGAATACCCTTGGCAGGGAAGGGAGAGGCAAAGATTAAAACAGAGACTGAAGGAACACCCATTCAGAGCCTGCCCCACATGTGGCCCATACATATACAGCCACCGAATTATACAAGATGGATGAAGCAAAGAAGTGCAGACCGACAGGAGCCGGATGTAGATCGCTCCTGAGAGACACAGCCAGAATACAGCAAATACAGAGGCGAATGCCAACAGCAAACCACTGAACTGAGAATAGGTCCCCCGTTGAAGGAATCAGAGAAAGAACTGGAAGAGCTTGAAGGGGCTCGAGACCCCAAAAGTACAACAATGTCAAGCAACCAGAGCTTCCAGGGACTAAGCCACTACCTAAAGACTATACATGGACTGACCCTGGACTCTGACCCCATAGGTAGCAATGAATATCCTAGTAAGAGCACCAGTGGAAGGGGAAGCCCTGGGTCCTGCTAAGACTGAACCCCCAGTGAACTAGACTATGGGGGGAGGGGAGCAATGGGGGGAGGGTTGGGAGGGTAACACCTATAAGGAAGGGGAGGGGGGAGGGGGATGTTTGCCCGGAAACCGGGAAAGGGAATAACACTTGAAATGTATATAAGACCCCCGCGGATCCCGGCCAGCAGCAGCTCTCTGCTCCCAGACCCGGTGAGAGAGAGACCCAACCGCCTGGTCAGGTGGGCACTCCTGAGGCTGCAGAGCGGAAGAGACCACCAACACTGCTCACCCCTGCCCACATCCCTGGCCCAAGAGGAAACTGTATAAGGCCTCTGGGCTCCCGTGGGGGAGGGCCCAGGAGCGGCAGGACCCCTGCCGGAGACACCACCAGAACCTGAAGGAAACAGACCGGATAAACAGTTCTCTGCACCCAAATCCCGTGGGAGGGAGAGCTAAACCTTCAGAGAGGCAGACAAGCCTGGGAAACCAGAAGAGACTGCTCCCTGCACACACATCTCGGACGCCAGAGGAAAAAGCCAAAGACCATCTGGAACCCTGGTGCACTGAAGCTCCCGGAAGGGGCGGCACAGGTCTTCCTGGTTGCTGCCGCTGCAGAGAGCCCGTGGACAGCACCCCACGAGCGAACATGAGCCTCGGGACCACAGGTAAGACCAAATTTTCTGCTGCAAGAATGCTGCCTGGTGAACTCAAGACACAGGCCACAGGAACAGCTGAAGACCTGTAGAGAGGAAAAACTACACGCCGGAAAGCAGAACACTCTGTCCCCATAACTGACTGAAAGAGAGGAAAACAGGTCTACAGCACTCCTGACACACAGGCTTATAGGAGAGTCTATCCACTATCAGAAATAGCAGAACAAAGTAACACTAGAGATAATCTGATGGCGAGAGGCAAGCGCAGGAACCCAAGCAACAGAAACCAAGACTACATGGCACCATCGGAGCCCAATTCTCCCACCAAAACAAACATGGAATATCCAAACACACCAGAAAAGCAAGATCTAGTTTCAAAATCATATTTGATCATGATGCTGGAGGACTTCAAGAAAAACATGAACATACTTAGGGAAACACAGGAAAACATTAATAAACAAGTAGAAGCCTACAGAGAGGAATCGCAAAAATCCCTGAAAGAATTCCAGGAAAACACAATCAAAGAGTTGAAGGAATTAAAAATGGAAATAGAAGCAATCAAGAAAGAACACATGGAAACAACCCTGGATATAGAAAACCAAAAGAAGAGACAAGGAGCTGTAGATACAAGCTTCACCAACAGAATACAAGAGATGGAAGAGAGAATCTCAGGAGCAGAAGATTCCCTAGAAATCATTGACTCAACTGTCAAAGATAATGTAAAGCGGAAAAAGCTACTGGTCCAAAACATACAGGAAATCCAGGACTCAATGAGAAGATCAAACCTAAGGATAATAGGTATAGAAGAGAGTGAAGACTCCCAGCTCAAAGGACCAGTAAAAATCTTCAACAAAATCATAGAAGAAAACTTCCCTAACCTAAAAAAGAGATACCCATAGACATACAAGAAGCCTACAGAACTCCAAATAAATTGGACCAGAAAAGAAACACCTCCCGTCGCATAATAGTCAAAACACCAAACGCACAAAATAAAGAAAGAATATTAAAAGCAGTAAGGGAAAAAGGTCAAGTAACATATAAAGGCAGACCTATCAGAATCACACCAGACTTCTCGCCAGAAACTATGAAGGCCAGAAGATCCTGGACTGATGTCATACAGACCCTAAGAGAACACAAATGCCAGCCCAGGTTACTGTATCCAGCAAAACTCTCAATTAACATTGATGGAGAAACCAAGATATTCCATGACAAAACCAAATTTACACAATATCTTTCTACAAATCCAGCACTACAAAGGATAATAAATGGTAAAGCCCAACATAAGGAGGCAAGCTATACCCTAGAAGAAGCAAGAAACTAATCGTCTTGGCAACAAAACAAAGAGAATGAAAGCACACAAACATAACCTCACATCCAAATATGAATATAAAGGGAAGCAATAATCACTATTCCTTAATATCTCTCAATATCAATGGCCTCAACTCCCCAATAAAAAGACATAGATAAACACACTGGATACGCAACGAGGACCCTGCATTCTGCTGCCTACAGGAAACACACCTCAGAGACAAAGACAGACACTACCTCAGAGTGAAAGGCTGGAAAACAACTTTCCAAGCAAATGGTCAGAAGAAGCAAGCGGGAGTAGCCATTCTAATATCAAATAAAATCAATTTCCAACTAAAAGTCATCAAAAAAGATAAGGAAGGACACTTCATATTCATCAAAGGAAAAATCCACCAAGATGAACTCTCAATCCTAAATATCTATGCCCCAAATACAAGGGCACCTACATATGTAAAAGAAACCTTACTAAAGCTCAAAACACACATTGCACCTCACACAATAATAGTGGGAGATTTCAACACCCCACTCTCATCAATGGACAGATCATGGAAACAGAAATTAAATAGTGATGTCGACAGACTAAGAGAAGTCATGAGCCAAATGGACTTAACGGATATTTATAGAACATTCTATCCTAAAGCAAAAGGATATACCTTCTTCTCAGCTCCTCATGGTACTTTCTCCAAAATTGACCATATAATTGATCAAAAAACGGGCCTCAACAGGTACAGAAAGATAGAAATAATCCCATGCGTGCTTTCGGACCACCACGGCCTAAAACTGGTCTTCAATAACAATAAGGGAAGAATGCCCACATATAAGTGGAAATTGAACAATGCTCTACTCAATGATAACCTGGTCAAGGAAGAAATAAAGAAAGAAATTAAAAACTTTTTAGAGTTTAATGAAAATGAAGATACAACATACTCAAACTTATGGGACACAATGAAAGCTGTGCGAAGAGGAAAACTCATAGCGCTGAGTGCCTGCATAAAGAAACAGGAAAGAGCATATGTCAGCAGCTTGACAGCACACCTAAAAGCTCTAGAACAAAAAGAAGCAAATACACCCAGGAGGAGTAGAAGGCAGGAAATAATCAAACTCAGAGCTGAAATCAACCAAGTAGAAACAAAAAGGACCATAGAAAGAATCAACAGAACCAAAAGTTGGTTCTTTGAGAAAATCAACAAGATAGATAAACCCTTAGCCAGACTAACGAGAGGACATAGAGAGTGCGTCCAAATTAACAAAATCAGAAATGAAAAGGGAGACATAACTACAAATTCAGAGGAAATTCAAAAAATCATCAGATCTTACTATAAAAACCTACATTCAACAAAACTTGAAAATCTTCAGGAAATGGACAATTTCCTAGACAGATACCAGGTACCAAAGTTAAATCAGGAACAGATAAACCAGTTAAACAACCCCATAACTCCTAAGGAAATAGAAGCAGTCATTAAAGGTCTCCCAACCAAAAAGAGCCCAGGTCCAGACGGGTTTAGTGCAGAATTCTATCAAACCTTCATAGAAGACCTCATATCAATATTATCCAAACTATTCCACAAAATTGAAACAGATGGAGCACTACCGAATTCCTTCTACGAAGCCACAATTACTCTTATACCTAAACCACACAAAGACACAACAAAGAAAGAGAACTTCAGACCAATTTCCCTTATGAATATCGACGCAAAAATACTCAATAAAATTCTGGCAAACCGAATTCAAAAGCACATCAAAACAATCATCCACCATGATCAAGTAGGCTTCATCCCAGGCATGCAGGGATGGTTTAATATACGGAAAACCATCAACGTGATCCATTATATAAACAAACTGAAGAACAGAACCGCATGATCATTTCATTAGATGCTGAGAAAGCATTTGACAAAATTCAACACTCCTTCATGATAAAACTCCTGGAAAGAATAGGAATTCAAGGCCCATACCTAAACATAGTAAAAGCCATATACAGCAAACCAGTTGCTAACATTAAACTAAATGGAGAGAAACTTGAAGCAATCCCACTAAAATCAGGGACTAGACAAGGCTGCCCACTCTCTCCCTACTTATTCAATATAGTTCTTGAAGTTCTAGCCAGAGCAATCAGACAACAAAAGGAGATCAAGGGGATACAGGTCGGAAAAGAAGAGGTCAAAATATCACTATTTGCAGATGACATGATAGTATATTTAAGTGATCCCAAAAGTTCCACCAGAGAACTACTAAAGCTGATAAACAACTTCAGCAAAGTGGCTGGGTATAAAATTAACTCAAATAAATCAGTAGCCTTCCTCTACACAAAAGAGAAACAAGCCGAGAAAGAAATTAGGGAAACGACACCCTTCATAAGAGACACAAACAATGTAAAGTACCTCGGTGTGACTTTAACCAAGCAAGTAAAAGATCTGTACAATAAGAACTTCAAGACTCTGAAGGAAGAAATTGAAGAAGACCTCAGAAGATGGAAAGATCTCCCATGCTCATGGATTGGCAGGATTAATATAGTAAAAATGGCCATTTTACCAAAAGCAATCTACAGATTCAATGCAATCCCCATCAAAATACCAATCCAATTCTTCAAAGTGTTAGACAGAACAATTTGCAAATTCATCTGGAATAACAAAAAACCCAGGATAGCTAAAGCTATCCTCAACAATAAGAGGACTTCAGGGGGAATCACTATCCCTGAACTCAAGCAGTATTACAGAGCAATAGTGATAAAAACTGCATGAAATTGGTACAGAGACAGACAGATAGACCAATGGAATAGAATTGAAGACCCAGAAATGAACCCACACACCTATGGTCACTTGATTTTTGACAAAGGAGCCAAAACCATCCAATGGAAAAAAGATAGCATTTTCAGCAAATGGTGCTGGTTCAACTGGAGGGCAACATGTAGAAGAATGCAGATCGATCCTTGCTTATCACCCTGTACAAAGCTTAAGTCCAAGTGGATCAAGGACCTCCACATCAAACCAGACACACTCAAACTAATAGAAGAAAAACTAGGGAAGCATCTGGAACACATGGGCACTGGAAAAAATTTCCTGAACAAAACACCAATGGCTTATGCTCTAAGATCAAGAATCGACAAATGGGATCTCATAAAACTGCAAAGCTTCTGTAAGGCAAAGGACACTGTGATTAGGACAAAACGGCAACCAACAGATGGGGAAAAGATCTTTACCAATCCTACAACAGATAGAGGCCTTATATCCAAAATATACAAAGAACTCAAGAAGTTAGACCGCAGGGAAACAAATAACCCTATTAAAAAATGGGGTTCAGAGCTAAACAAAGAATTCACAGCTGAGGAATGCCGAATGGCTGAGAAACACCTAAAGAAATGTTCAACTTCTTTAGTCATAAGGGAAATGCAAATCAAAACAACCCTGAGATTTCACCTCACACCAGTGAGAATGGCTAAGATCAAAAACTCAGGTGACAGCAGATGCTGGCGAGGATGTGGAGAAAGAGGAACACTCCTCCATTGTTGGTGGGATTGCAGACTGGTACAACCATTCTGGAAATCAGTCTGGAGGTTCCTCAGAAAATTGGACATTGAACTGCCTGAGGATCCAGCTATACCTCTCTTGGGCATATACCCAAAAGATGCCTCAACATATAAAAGAGACACGTGCTCCACTATGTTCATCGCAGCCTTATTTATAATAGCCCGAAAATGGAAAGAACCCAGATGCCCTTCAACAGAGGAATGGATACAGAAAATGTGGTACATCTACACAATGGAATATTACTCAGCTATCAAAAACAACGAGTTTATGAAATTCGTAGGCAAATGGTTGGAACTGGAAAATATCATCCTGAGTGAGCTAACCCAATCACAGAAAGACATACATGGTATGCACTCATTGATAAGTGGCTATTAGCCCAAATGCTTGAATTACCCTAGATCCCTAGAACAAACGAAACTCAAGACGGATGATCAAAATGTGAATGCTTCACTCCTTCTTTAAATGAGGAAAAAGAATACCCTTGGCAGGGAAGGGAGAGGCAAAGATTAAAACAGAGACTGAAGGAACACCCATTCAGAGCCTGTCCCACATTTGGCCCATACATATACAGCCACCCAATTAGACAAGATGGATGAAGCAAAGAAGTGCAGACCGACAGGAGCTGGATGTAGATCGCTCCTGAGAGACACAGCCAGAATACAGCAAATACAGAGGCGAATGCCAGCAGTAAACCACTGAACTGAGAATAGGTCCCCTATTGAAGGAATCAGAGAAAGAACTGGAAGAGCTTGAAGGGGCTCGAGACCCCAAAAGTACAACAATGCCAAGCAACCAGAGCTTCCAGGGACTAAGCCACTACCTAAAGACTATACATGGACTGACCCTGGACTCTGACCCCATAGGTAGCAATGAATATCCTAGTAAGAGCACCAGTGGAAGGGGAAGCCCTGGGTCCTGCTAAGACTGAACCCCCAGTGAACTAGTCTATGGGGGGAGGGCGGCAATGGGGGGAGGGTTGGGAGGTGAACACCCATAAGGAAGGGGAGGGGGGAGGGGGATGTTTGCCCGGAAACCGGGAAAGGGAATAACACTCGAAATGTATATAAGAAATACTCAAGTTAATAAAAAAAAAAGAAATGTATATAAGAAATACTCAAGTTAATAAAAAAACAGATATGTAAATTTATAATAATATAACAATAACAAAAAGTGGGAAAAAACAGAAGGAAAATATATTGCTTTTACAGAACATGAATTCTTGTGAAAGCAAGAGTAGACAGGTATTGATGAAGATATTCAATAAGTAATCAAATGATGTCATAGAATCTAAGGATCATGAGGAAAGCCAGAATAAGGCACCAAAGTGATCTAGGGTTAACTGTTAGCAATGACTTCAATGAAAACCTTCCGCTGTCACTCAAGCCCTGATCCAGCCTACAGTGATCACTGCAGCCTATGGGCCTTTGGCCAACCACTTACATTCCAGCTCATTCAACCAACTTTACTTCTCCTTTGTTTCATATTGGAAAATAAATTCTAAACACAAAGGTTGGGAAGAGAGATGCAGGAACTAGGTTCTCTATTTTCCAAAATTTTTGGTTGATCTTTTTTTCCTTTTTTTAAAAAGGGTTTGACTAAATTTTATCATAACATTTTTGAAGGTGAAATACCATGATTCTTTATATGCCTGTTCTTCTCCACATAAAATTTTTCCATAAATATATCTCTCACTTGTGTTTTTCCTTTCCCAATTACTCACACATCAATATGTAATAAGTTCTAATTTGGTGGTAAGAAGTGTCTTCAGTCTTATCATTAAAATGCTTTTCAGCAACAAATAAGCTTTTTCAAGCATAAGCCAGCCTTCCCTCAGCTGTAAAGATTTTACACTCCAAATAAGCCTCTCCAATCTCTGAGGAAATTGTGGATCTAAACAAATTTAAAATCAAATACTCATAGATCTCAGACCTTATCAAGAACATGAAGTAAACAAATTTTTGCCTAGAAAGTATTGATCATCTCTGTTGATTTTCTCTAGGAAAGCATACCTCAATATAGCTTCCATGTCATATGGGGTCCCTATTAGCAGGAAATTGTGTCCACTTACTTGTCAATCAAAAGTATGAAAAGGGAGTGTTAAAAACAAGACTGTCTGGACCAGTGTCTCTCATGAATTCACACATGAATTATTTGGGCAGATTATTTCTCAGGAAAGAAGGAAACTGACCATGCAAGTTTAACATGTTCCTGGGTAAAGCCAGTTCAGCAAAGCCAAGCCATGCCAAGCAGCAAGAAACCAGAAGAAATTTGCTGTGGTATGGAGTGTGTGGAAATATAATAGTAATATGACAGATAACTCTTGTTATCTTTGTACTGCTAAATAACTGAGATTACTTTTCTCCCTGTGTAAAATACTAGTATTTGTGGTCTTTTTTTTCTTTATTAACTTGAGTATTTCTTATTTATATTTCGATTGCTATTCCCTTTCCCGGTTTCCAGGCCAACATCCCCTAACCCCTTCCCTTCCCTTCTATATGGGTGTTCCCCTCCCCATCCTCCCCCCATTGCCACCCTCCCCCCAACAATCACGTTCACTGGGGGTTCACTCTTAGCAGGACCCAGGGCTTCCCCTTCCACTGGTGCTCTTACTAGGATATTCATTGCTACCTATGAGGTCAGAGTCCAGGGTCAGTTCATGTATAGTCTTTAGGTAGTGGCTTAGTCCCTGGAAGCTCTGGTTGCTTGGCATTGTTGTACTTTTGGGGTCCCGAGCCCCTTCAAGCTCTTCCAGTTCTTTCTCTGATTCCTTCAATAGGGGTCCTATTCTCAGTTCAGTGGTTTGCTGCTGGCATTCGCCTCTGTATTTGCTGTATTCTGGCTGTGTCTCTCAGGAGCGATCTACATCCGGCTCCTGTCGGTCTGCACTTCTTTGCTTCATCCATCTTGTCTAATTGGGTGGCTGTATATGTATGGGCCACATGTGGGGCAGACTCTGAATGGGTGTTCCTTCTGCCTCTGTTTTAATCTTTGCTTCCATTCGTGGTCTTTCTTATGATGGGTGGTTCTATGTACAATGCATTTTATGTTGTAATTAATTTGTTAAAAGCCAGAGTTAAATAAAAGCCTTACTTACATTGTAAGATTTATCCTAGCAGTAATTTTTAATTGTCACATACTATCCTTGTCTAGGATCATTTTTAAAGATGAAGTTTTATTGATTTAAACAATGTAAGAGCTGTTAGGAATAGGAAAGGAAGATGTATTATTTCTGAAGGCCTTCTAAGCCTTATCAAATTCCTTCTGTAATTTAACACATGTATCATTTCCAATCAGTTGCTATAAAAATGGTACCTGCACACAAGGCTCTGGCCTCTATGCTATGTGTAGATGAGACAAGGCAGTGGAGTTCAATAAATCAGGCACAGTGGGGTGAGTAATGGACCTGTCTCTCACAGCAGAATGAATGTGTGCAAACAAAACAATAAATACCCAACACTGTCAAAGAGAAAGTCCAATCACTGGGCAAAAAACAAAAAGCCGTCAGCATAGTGTATCAGTCAAGACACCTTGAAGTCCAAACTTGAAGATACTGAACTAAATAAACACTGAAATTAAGTATGTTGAGGTTGGAAAAGCATGGTTTAAAGGAGTGAAATGGTTATAGAGTGCACCTATTTCAGAGCAAGCCAGCATTCACCACAGGCTTTTATGGCTTCTATAATGACTGTGAGTGAGACAGATTTATTACACAGAGATGAGATTGACAGCAGATTAGGAAATTACTGATTCCACACCAACTCATATTTTAAAAACTCAGCCTTGCCTGTCCAACTCATATAATCTAAGCTACAAGAAAGCAGAATCATAGCTGAATAACTATTCCCCATTAAAACATTAGACTTGTTTCTGAAAGCTAAATAATAAAAAAGCAACTTGCATTCATCTGTGAATATCTCTGAAAGGGCTGGTGAGTAAGAATCTCATTTCCTAGTTAAGAAAGTCAATTAACTTTTGTTAAGCACACAATCAAAGACACTGTAATTCAGGTTGCTACAGGAAGCTAATTTTCTCAAAGGTTGTCAGATTTTATTCCCTATTTTCATGCATAATGTAATTTTGTTTGTCAAAAAAATAATAATCCTTATCTCTCAGGTTCCCTTATCAGTTTCTTGTGACTCCTATGCAGATTCAGGGTCTCTTGATCCAGGTCCAGCCAATTTGAAAAAGATGAGGCTGATTGTCCTGCTTATCAGTTCATACTCCAATCACCAGTGATGGCTAAAGGCCCTGAATGACCAGCTGTCACCCCACAGCTGCCAGCACAGCTGAGATTCCCAATTATGAAAAGACATAAAATAAGACTTCCTATATATCTAGATGGGGAAAGGCCAGGCCAAGAAAATAAGATCTTAACAAAATAGAACCTGGCCTTAATGTATAGCAAGCCCTTGCTTAATGCACACAGGGTACTGTTTGATTTTATGCACTATAGCAATATACTTAGAGTAACATTTGAGATGAAAAAAGGGGGCCAAATTAACTCCTGAGTTTACTTAAATTGATCTAAATGCACATTAACTAGCAAGGGGGGGTTCTAATTCAGCCTTCATCAAATATTACATCTAAATTATCTCTTTTATCCTATTCATCTGTGTCTTTGGAAAGTTTGAGGAAAGAAATAATTTTCAAGGCAAACCATGAGACTCCAGTCCTAGTTTTTCTAAAGACATCAGATAGGATTTACTGAAGGGACTTGTCAGCAGTGCGGCAGCAGCCTCCAACCTTTGGACAACTCAGATCTCCTTCCTAAGTAATGGGCTCTCTGCCTTCCTGTCCACATTCTCTCCAAACTTTGTTTGCTGTCAAGCCTCCCTTCTCCTTCACACCTTCGTCTCCAAAGAACCATTGGTAAATAAAGAGTCAAATCTAGCTCTGATGATGCCAGAGACCATGTGGAAGTCCATGATCCATGTTGCCACTGATGATAAAAGGCAAGGAAACTACCTTTGCCGTGGTATTGATGACTGCAAGCTCAGAGTTGAGAAGGAGGTACATAGAATACCTATATGACAACCCTGACCTTATCTCCAACCTGAGCCCAAAAAATGTAGCAACCAAGACAAAAAGCCATCAAGGAGAACTCCTTAAAGTTGTGATAAGGATGCTGAAGTGTATTTCTCCATAAATCATGGCTTCTGATGTGAGAATGGATAGGGAAGGACCCTGTTTTCTTTAAGGAGCTGGTCACTGGGAGATTGAACACATTCAGTTAATATATGGACAACACAAATTAGACTTGTTCTTTGTGTGTGTGTGTGTATGTGTGTGTGTGTGTGTGTGTGTGTGTGTGTGTGTGTGTGTGTGTGTAGAGAGAGGTCACAGGGTTGGGGAAGACAGAAGAGGACTGAAAAGTGTGATAAGGGTTCATGACGTGAAATCCAAAAAAAAATCAATAAAAATATTATCAGAAAAGAAA